>NW_025726225.1:0-1403108 GCF_021461395.2 Schistocerca americana | reverse complement strand
TTCTAATCCTGGTTTTAATTATTTATTTATTTAATTTTTTTTCGTTGGCTTTTCCAGGTGGAAGTAAATCTGAATCATTCCTAATTTGGTTTCGAGTACGAATGTGGATAGCATGTCAGAATATTAAAATCTTTATTATTTGAGACAATTTCCAAAAAAATTATATCTTACTCATACATGTTTAAAATGAAATTTTGCTGAAAGAGAACGTTTAAATAAGTCTTGCTGCATGATCTCTCCAGCTGAAATTAATCTTTGTTATTGACGATAAAATTTTTCTCTTTTATACTACAAATGCCGCATTTTCTCATGAACATATATGAATGCAATATAACAATAAACAAATCCAACTGGAAAATGACACATTATTACAAATTCAATGAAGAACTTTCTTATTAACTCTATCTTTATAGACACACACCAAGCTGGTTACTTCAATTCTCTTGAATAGAATTTAGCTCGCGCCCAAAAAAAAAAAAAAAAAAAAAAAAAAAAAAAAAAAAAAAAAAAAAAAAAAACAGCGAGTCTTTATATCTGTGGACAGTAGCAATCCATTCTAATTTCCTAACGCGGTTCATTTGTTCTCCTGTGAACTGTCAGTTTACAAACACTAACTTCACACGCAAGCGCCGTATTCGATCATATAGTTTCAGTATACTTATTCTCACTGGAGATTAACACTCCCTGAATGTATATTATTTCACACGCACAAGCTTCTTTGGTGATCATCGTGTAGACAGATAATCCGTAAGTCTTCACAGCAGCAGTAGCTACAGTTCCACTTACTTTTCTAAATATTCCTATACTATCACAGAAGCAATCGCTTACTGTTCATTAAACTATCACAGATGCTTGGCATGCTGTCAATTAACCTATCACAGTAGCTGAGGCATACTGTTTTTCGCACTATACTTATTTTTTTTTTTTTAACACCCAAATACTCTGTTCCTACCTACGTACTCTTCCGAAGTGGTCAGCAGTGCTGTATGTGTTTCGTCAGTGGCACCAGCTGTACTATTAGCAGCGTAGCATCTCGGTGGTCAGATGTCAGTGTTGTAAAAAAACAAATTTAATATATTTTGTGTGGGATCTAAATTTTAAAAAAACCTCTCTCACACCGGCCTGATTTAGCTTCACTGATCAGGATAGTAAAAACATGCGTATATTAAGGGAATTTTCATTGACAAAGCAGACTTATCACAATCACACAGTTCAATACTGTTCTATCCTGATTAAATTGAGCTTAACTTAAATTCCATAAGGCAGTGAAGCCATTTCGAAGACTCGGTGCGATGAAAATTGTCAGTCGATCTCCTGAAAACATTTGTAATAATTATTAACTTTCGGTGATCACATGGGGAAGACCGGAGATCTGCTGGTAAGACCGTGTTAGCCTATTTATTTGAAGTAACTGGATATCTTGAGCATAGAAAACGGCAGGTTCGTCCAGTGTAAATCAGACGTTCCCCACTGACCCTGTGCAACACAGCGTAGTATGCAGACAATGTCAATAATAATTAGTTAAATAATACGCGAACACACTTACTTTAGTTTAGTGCATGTATTAAATTTCTTCTCACTCAGAATCTCATCAAGATGGCGACTAGCCCAACAATACATACATATACATCCTCCTTTCACGACTAATCGGCAAGAAGTCCTCTATTCTCTTCCCTAAGAGAAAACATAGATAGCAGGCTTGAAACTACTTTGCATTGCTAATCGGTAAGATAAGAAGAGATATTTCGAGATATTTACTGAGTTATATAATTTATAAAATTTCTGAAAATATCGCGGAGAGACCGCTGCAAGAGACATTACATCGCCCCTCGCAGCGAGCAAAGTTGATATGGATCCACCTTGCGAGCTAACTATTGGCTTAGCTAACTCGTTAGAATTTGTGAAACATACGTTACTATAAATTTTAAGAAGTTAGAAAAGCCTTTTTTTTTTTTTTTTTTTGCTATGAGGCAAATCTAATATATTTTTTGTGTGGGATCTAAAACATAAAAAAATCTCTCACACCGAGACCTCGAAAGGGCTTCACTGCCTTAAGGAATTTACGTTGAGCTCAATTTAATCAGGACAGAACAGTATTGAACTGTCTGAAAGTGATAAGCCTGCCTTGTGAATGAAAATTCACTTAACATAGGCATGTTTCTACTATCCTGATCAGTGAAGCTAAATCAGGCCGGTGTGAGAGAGGTTTTTAAATTTTAGATCCCACACAAAATATATTAAACAGGAAATGCTAAAATAATAGATCCTAAGAAAAGTCAGTCTTCTAGAACTTAAGTCGGCATTGTGACTTTTGGATTTAATTCCGATGCAATTTCTGTGTTTCATCGTCAATGAGAAGGTCCAACGGATACAGTAAATCTGCAGTTGTGCATCGGAATCTAAAACTAGTGACACAGGAAAAGCTCAAAACATAGACACTAAGAAAAGTCTGTCTTCTTATACTTCAGTCGGCATTGTGCATTTTGTATTTAATTCCGATGCAATTTCTGTGTTTCATCGTCAATGAGATGTGCCAACGGATACAGTAAACCTGAAGTGAAGCATCGGAATCTAAAATTGATTTCACAGGAAACGCTCAAAACATAGACGGTAAGATGATTCAGTCTTCTTGTACTTAAGGGGGCATTGTGCCTTTTGTATTTAACTCCGATGCCATTTTTGTGTTTCATCGTCAGTGAGAGTGTCCAAGGGATACAGTAAATCTGCAGTTGTGAATCGGAATATAAATTTGGTGACACAGGAAAGGCTCAAAAAATAGACACTAAGACAAGTCAGTCTTCTTTTACTTAAGTCGGCATTGTGCATTTTGAATTTAAGTCCGGTCCAATTTCTGTGTTCCATCGTCAAAATGAAGGTCCAAAGCATACAGTAAACCTGAAGTGAAGCATCGGAATGTAAAACTGGTTTCACAGGAAAGGCGCAAAACGTAAACGGTAAGCAGACTCGGTCTTCTTGTACTTAAGTCCGCATTGGGCCTTTTGTATTTAATTAAGATGCAATTTCTGTATTTCATTGTCAATGCGAAGGTCCAAGGGATACAGTAAATCGGCAGTTGTGCTCGGAATTTAAAACTGGTCACACAGGAAAAGCCCAAAACATAGACACCAAGAAAAGTCAGACTTCTTATACTTAAGTCGGCATTGTGATTTTTGTATTTAATTACGATGCAATTACTGTATTTCATCGTCAAAGTGATGGTCCAATTGATACAGTAAACGTTCAGTTGTGCATCGGAATCTAAAACTGGTGACACAGGAAAGGCTCAATCATAGACACTAAGAAAAGTCAGTCTTCTTGTACTTAAGTCGGCATTGTGCCTTTTGTATTTAATTCCGATGCAATTTTCGTGGTTCATCGTCAAAGTGAAGGTCCAAGGGATAGTGTAAACGTGAGGTGAAGGATCTAGATGTAAAACTGGTGTCACAGGAAAGTCTGAAAGCATAGACAGTAGGAAGATTTCATCTTCGTGTACATAAGCCGGCATTTTGCCTTTTGTACTTAATACCGATGCAATTTTGTGTTTCATCGTCAATGTGAAGGTCCAAGGGCTACAGTAAACCTGACGTGAAGCATCGGAATCTAAAACAGGTCTCACAGGGAAGGCTCAAATCATAGACAATAAGAAGACTTAATCTTCTTGTACTTAAATCGGCATTATGCCTTTTGTATTTAATTCCGATGCTATTTCCGTGTTTCTTCGTCAATGTAAAGGTCCAAGGGAACAGTATACCAGCAGATGTGCATCGGAATCTAAGACTGGTGACACAGAAAGCCTCAAATCATAGACACCATGAAAAGTCAGTTTTCTTGTACTTAAGTCGGCATTGCGCCTTTTGTATTTAATTCCGATGCAGTTTTTGTGTTTCATCGTCAAAGTGAAGGTCCTAATGATACAGTAAACCTGAAGTCAAGCATTGTAATCGTAAACTGGTCTCACAGGAAAGGCTCAAAACATAGACACTACGAAAAGTCTGTCTTCTTGTACTTAAGTCGGCATTGTGCCTTTTGTATTTAATTCCGATGCAATTTCTGTGTTTCATCGTCAAAGTTAAGGTCCGAGTGATACAGTAAACCTGAAGTGAAGCATCGTAATCTAAAACTGGTCTCACAGGAAATGCTCAAATCATATACACTAAGATAAGTCAGTCTTCTTGTACTCAAGTCGGCATTCTGTCTTTTGTAATTACTTCCGATGCAATTTCTGTGTTTCATCGTCAATTTGAAGGTCCAAGCGATGTAGTAAACCTGACGTCAAACATCGGAATCTAGAACTGTTCTCACAGGGAAGGCTCAAAACATGGACTGTAAGAAGACTCAGTCTACTTGTATTTTAGTGGCATTGTGCCTTTCGTATTTAATTCCGATGCAATTTTTGTGTTTCATCGGCAAAGTGATGGTACAAAGGATACGGTAAACCCGAAGTGAAGCATCGGAAACTAACACTGGTCTCACAGGGATGGCTCACAACATAGACAGTGAGAAGACTCAGTATTCTTCTACTTAAGTCGGCATTGTGTCTTTTGTATTTAATTCCGATGCAATTTATGTGTTTCATCGTCAAAGTGAAGGTCCAAGGGATACAGTACACCTGAAGTGAGGCATCGGAACCTAAAACTGGTTTCACTGGTAAGGCTCAATACATAGACGGTAAGAAGACTCAGTGTTCTTGTACTTAAGTCGGCTTTGTGCCTTTTGTATTTTATTCCGATGCAATTTCTGTGTTTCATCGTCAAAGTGAAGGTCCAAGGGATACAATAAACCTAACGAGAAGCATCGCAATTAAAAACTGGTCGCACAGGGAAGGTTAAAATCATAGACTGTAAGAAGACTCAGTCTTCTTGTACTTAAGGGGGCATTGTGCCTTTTGTATTTAATTCCGATGCAATTTCTGTGTTTCATCGTCAATGAGAGGGTCCAAGGGATACAGTAAATCTGCAGTTGTGAATCGGAATATAAATTTGGTGACACAGGAAAAGCTCAAAAAATAGACACTAACACAAGTCAGTCTTCTTTTACTTAAGTCGGTATTGTGCATTTTGTATTTAATTCCGATGCAATTTCTGTGTTTCATTGTCAATGTGAAGGTCCAAGGGATACAGTAAATTTGCACTTGTGCTCGGAATCTAAAACTGGTCACACAGGAAAAGCTCAAAACATAGACACCAAGAAAAGTCAGTCTTCTTGTACTTAAGTCGGCATTGTAATTTTTGTATTTAATTACGATGCGATTACTGTGTTTCATCGTCAAAGTGATCGTCCAAGGGATACAGTAAACGTTCAGTTGTGCATCGGAATCTAAAACTCGTGACACAGGAAAGGCTCAAACAAAGACACTACGAGAAGTCAGTCCTCTTGTACTTAAGGGGCTCCGGAACGCCCTATACTTGCAATGTTAAAATAACGCTTTTAAATTACATCTTTCCTCACAAAGTATTTGAGGTACGAAGTTGAACTTTTTACAGATTATTTATTGGAATATGGGCTACCACTTAGCACAGGGAATTTACAAAATTTTAGTTCAGTTATTAAAGATGATTTTTTTTTCAATTGTAATGAAAATTCACAACATTTTTTTCAATTTTTTATTTATATACTCAAAAATATATAGTTTTTTGGAAAAAGGCTGTGTTAAATTATGCAGAAGGTACTGTGTAACATTTACTGAAAGTTTGAAACAAATATGTTTGGAAGGTCCTTAGAAAA
The DNA here is from genome assembly GCF_021461395.2 of Schistocerca americana. Lineage (NCBI taxonomy): Eukaryota > Metazoa > Arthropoda > Insecta > Orthoptera > Acrididae > Schistocerca > Schistocerca americana. The sequence goes on along the minus strand of NW_025726225.1, from coordinate 1,397,384 downwards.
CATGTAATTAGTATGAGAAAATAAAAGTTTTGGGTATCAAGCGACAAAGATTAGATTAACTTTTTAGTGCATTCCAGGTCCATAGGATGGATTATGTTCATCATCTGCACACTCCTCCTCCAGCTTCCTCTTGTTCCTCCTCCTGTTTACCCTTGCTTGTATTTCTAGACTCTTTACAGTCCTGTCTGCAGCCCGAAGGCGTTCCTTGTCTAAAGCAAGCATCGCTCGTTGTTGTGTTCGTAGATTTTGCTACCATTTTCTTCAGTTGCAGTTACTGCAACACTGTTCCAAAAGGTTGTCATGTATGAACACTTATCACATTTCAGTTGTATTTCACTAGCAAGTCCTACGTGCTTTATTATGGAGAGTTCCAGACCAACTTCACTACAATGAATACATCTTACACAGTTTGAAAACATTCCTTTGAGAACCGACATATCAAATATTTCATTCACATCCGATTCGCCCATAAAACATTCATAGTTTTCACTCATTGAACCAAGCTTCTTCTGTGAAGTATTTTCTTTCCCACTTTGACTGCTATGGGCAGGTGTACTTGAGAGGTTAGGTTCACTCACTTGGTTATCGTCTTTATTGTTTACAGTAATAACACATACCTTTGGCTTTCCAACATTTCTCCTTTTCTTAAAAGCCTTCAGAGGATTTCTAATAACTTTACTTTTACTCATTATTATACTTCAACAAAACTGAGACTCAAGAAACCGAATTAATTACGAATATTTTCGAGATAACGACAGAGTAAATAAACATGAAACAATCGACAGTCACACCAGCGATATATATTGAACCATCACAGGTTAGCCACAACACATACTTTATCTCACATCACTAAAATGTACCTGATGAACACGGACGTTAATAATAACACCATTGGACAGCAGTTTAACAGCGCCACAGTGGGTCACGCCCATGCACAACACACTTCAATAAAAAATTTAAAAATAGATGTAGTCTTCGGAATTGAATAAATTATATGTCTATTAATAGTCTGCAGATTCAGAAAACGCAAAAAAGTAAAAATTGAACTTTTCATGATTTTGAGCATTTCTGGAGCCCCTTAAGGCGGCATTGTGCCTTTTGTATTTAATTCCGATTCAATTTCTGTGTTTCATCGTCAAACTGAAGGTCCAAAGGATACAGTAAACCTGAAGTGAAGCATCGGAATCTAAAACTGGTTTCACAGGAAAGGCTCAAAGCGTAGACGGTAAGCAGACTCAGTCTTCTTGTACATGAGTCGGCATTGTGCATTTTGTATTTAATTCCGATGCAATATCTGTATTTCTTCGTAAGGTGAAAGTCCACAGGATACAGTAAACCTGAGGCGAAGCATCGGAATCTAAAACTGGTTTCACCGGAAAGGCTCAAAACATACACGGTAAGAAGACTCAGTCTTCTTGTACTGAAGTCGACATTGTGCATTCTGTACTTTTATTCCGATGCAATTTCTGTGTTTCATCGTCAAAGTGAAGGTACAAAGGTTACTGTAAACCTGAAGTGAAGCATCAGAATCTAAAACTGGTTTCACAGGAAAGGCTCAAAACATAGACGGTAAGAAGACTCAGTATTCTTGTACATAAGTCGGCATTGTGCATTTTGTATTTGATTCCGATGCAATTTCTGCGTTTCATCGTCAAAGTGAAGGTCCAAGAGATACAGTAAACCTGATGGGAACCATCGGAATCTATAACTGGTCTCACAGGGATGGCTCACAACATAAACAGTGAGAAGACTCAGTCTTCTTATACTTAAGTCGGCATAGTGACTTTTGTATTTAATTCCGATGCAATTTCTGTGTTTCATTGTCAATGTGAAGGTCCAAGGGCTTCAGTAAACCTGACGTGAAGCATCGGAATCTAAAACAGGTCTCACAGGGAAGGCTCAAATCATAGACAGTTAGAAGACTTAATCTTCTTGTACTTAAGTCGGCATTGTGCCTCTTCTATCCAATTCCGATGCAACTTTTGTCTTTCGTCGTCAATGTAAATTTCCAAGGGAACAGTAAACCAGCAGTTGTGCATTGGAATCTAAAACTGGTCTCACAGGAAAAGCTCAAAACATAGACACTGAGAAAAGTCAGTCTTTTTGTACTTAAGTTGGCATGGTGCCTTTTTGTATTAAATTCCGATGCAATTTCTGTGTTTCATCGTCAAAGTGAAGGTCCAAGGGATATAGTAAACCTGACGTCAAGCATCCTAATCTACAACTGGTCTCACAGGGAAGGCTCAATAAAAACACTGTAAGAAGATTCAGTCTTCTTGTACTTAAGTCGGCATTGCGCATTTTGTAATTAAATCCGATGCCATTTCTGCGTTTCATCGTCAAAGTGAAGGTCCAAGGGATACCGTAAACCTGAGATGAAGCATCGGAATCTATAACTGGTCTCACAGGGATGGCGCACAACACAGACAGTGTGAAGACTCAGTCTTCTTGTACTTAAGTCGGCATTGTGCATTTTGTATTTAATTCCGATGCAATTACTGTGTCTCATCGTCAAAGTGTAAGTCCATGGGATACAGTAAACCTGCAGTTGTGCATCGGAATCTAAAACTCGTGACACTGGAAAGGCTCAAACAAAGACACTACGAAAAGTGAGTCCTCGTGTACTCAAGGCGGCATTGTGCCATTTGTATATAATTCCGATTCAATTTCTGTGTTTCATCGTCAAAGTGTAGGTCCAAAGGATACAGTAAACCTGAAGTGAAGCATCGGATTCTAAAACTGGTTTCAGAGGAAAGGCTCAAAACGTAGACGGTAAGCAGACTCAGTCTTCTTGTACTGAAGTCGGCATTGTGCATTTTGTATTTAATTCCGATGCAATTTCTGCGTTTTATCGTCAAAGTGAAGGTCCAAGGGAAACAGTAAACCTGAAGTGAAGCATCGGAATCTACAACTGGTCTCACAGGGATGGCTCACAACATAGACAGTGAGAAGACTCAGTCTTCTTGTACTTAAATCGGCAATGTGCTTTTGTATTTAATTCCGATGCAATTTCTGCGTTCCATCGTCAAAATGAAGGTCCAAAGGATGCAGTAAACCTGAAGTGAAGCATCGGAATCTAAAACTGGTTTCACAGGAAACGCTCAAAAACGTAAACGGTAAGCAGACTCAGTCTTCTTGTACTAAAGTCGGCATTGTGCCTTTTGTATTTAATTCCGATGCAAGTTTTGTGTTTCATCGTAAATGTGTAGACCCATGGGATACAGTATACCTGTAGTGAAGCATCGGAATCTATAACTGGTCTTACAGGGATGGCTCACAACATAGACAGTGAGAAGACTCAGTCTTCTTGTACTTAAGTCCGCATTGTGCCCTTTGTATTTAATTAAGATGCCATATCTGTGTTTCATCGTCAATGAGAAGGTCCAATGGATACAGTAAATCTGCAGTTGTGCATCGGAATCAAAAACTGGTGACACAGGAAAAGCTCAATGCATAGACACTAAGAAAAGTCAATCTTCTTATACTTAAGTCGGCATTGTGCCTTTTGTATTTATTTCTGATGCAATTACTGCGTTTCATCGTCAAAGTGAAGGTCCAAGGAATACAGTAAAAATGCAGTTGTGCATCGGAATCTAAAACTCGTGTTACAGGACAGGCTCAAACAAAGACACTTTGAAAAGTCAGTCCTCTTGTACTTAAGGCGGCATTGTGAATTTTGTATTTAAGTCCGGTCCAATTTCTGTGTTCCATCGTCAAAATGAAGGTCCAAAGCATACAGTAAACCTGAAGTGAAGCATCGGAATGTAAAACTGGTTTCTCAGAAAAGGCGCAAAACGTAAACGGTAAGCAGACTCGGTCTTCTTGTACTTAAGTCCGCATTGTGCCTTTTGTAATTAATTAAGATGCCATTTCTGTGTTTCATCGACATTGTGAAGGTACAAAGGATACGGTAAACCTGAAGTGAAGCATCGGAATCTAACACTGGTATCACAGGAAATGCTCAAATCATAGACATGAAGAAGACTTAGTCTTCTTGTACTTAAGTCGGCATTGTGCCTTTTGCATCTAATTCCGATGCAATTTTTGTTTTCCATCGTCAAAGTGAAGATCTAAAGGATACGGTAAACCTGAAGTGAAACATCGAAATCTAAAATTGGTCTCACAGGAAATGCTCAAAACATAGACACTAAGAAAAGTCAATCATCTTGTACTTAAGTCGGCATTGTGCCTTTTTCATTTAATTCCGATGCAATTTCTGTGTTTCGTTGTCAATGTGAAGGACCAAGGGTTACAGCAAACCTGCAGTTGTGCATCGCACTCTAAAACTGGTGACACAGGAAAAGATCAAACAAAGACACAAAAAAAGTTAGTCTTCTTGTACATAAGTCGGCATTGTGCATTTTGCATCTAATTCCGATGCAATTTCTGTGTTTCATCGTCAAAGTGAAGGTCCAAGGGATACAGTAAACGTGAAGTGAAGCATCGGAATCTAAAACTGGTGACACAGGGATGGCTCAAAACAGAGACAGAAAGAAGTCTCAGTCTTCTTGTACTTAAGTCGGCATTGTGTCTTTCGTATTTAAATCCGATGCAATTTCCGTGTTTCATCGTCAATGTGAAGGTGCAAGGGAAACAGAAAACCTGAAGTGAAGCATCGGAATCTAAAACTGGTTTCACAGGGAAGGCTCAAAGCATAGACGGTAAGAAGACTCGGTCATCTTGTACTTAAGTCGGCATTGTGCATTTTGTATTTAATTCCGATGGAATTTCTGTGTTTCATCGTCAAACTGAAGGTCCAAGGAATACAGTAAACCTGAAGTAAAGCTTTGGAAACAAAAACTGGTGACACAGGAAAGGCTCAAAATATAGACAGTAAGAAGACTTAGTCTTCTTGTACTTATGTTGGCATTGTGCCATTTGTATTTAATTCCGACTCAATTTCTGTGTTTCATTGTCATTGTGAACGTCCAAGGGATACAGAAAACCTCACAAGAAGCATCCGAATTTAAAACAGGTCGCACAGGGAAGGCTCAGAACATAGACAGTAAGAAGACTCAGTCTTCTTGTACTTAACTCGGCATTGTGCCATTTGTCTTTAATTCCGATGCAATTTGTGTGTTACATTGTGAATGTGAAGTTCCAAGGGATACAGTAGATCTGCAGTTGTGCATCGGAATCTAAAACTGGTGACACAGGAAAAGCTCAAACATAGACACTAAGATGAGTCAGTCTTCTTGAACTTAAGACGACATTGTGCCTTTTGTATTTAATTCAGATGCACTTTTTGTGGTTCATCGTCAATGTGAAGGTCCAAGAGATACAGTAAACCTGAAGTGACGCATCGGAAACTATAACTGGTCTCACAGGGATGGCTCACAACATAGACAGTGTGAAAACTCAGTCTTCTTGTACTTAAGTCGGCATTGTGCCTTTTGTATTTAATTCCGATGCAATTTTTGTGGTTCATCGTCAAAGTGAAGGTCCAAAGGTTGCAGTACACCTGAAGTGAAGCATCGGAATCTAAAACTGGTTTCACAGGAAAGGTCCAAAGCATAGACCATAGGAAGACTCGGTCTTCTTCTACTTAAGTCGGCATTGTGCCTTTTGTATTTCATTCCGATGCAATTTCTGTGTTTCATCGCCATTGAGAAGGTCCATGGGATACATTAATCCTGAAGTGAAGCATCGGAATCTTAAACTGGTTTCACAGGAAAGGCTCAAAACATAGACGGTAAGATGACTCAGTCTTTTTGTACTTAAGTCGACATTGAGCATTTTGTATTGAATTCCGATGCAATTTCTGTGTTTCATCGTCAGAGGGAAACTCCAAGTGATACAGTTAACCTGAAGTGAAGCATCGGAATCTAAATCTGGTTTCACAGGAAAGGCTCAAACATAGACACTAAGAAAAGTCAGTCTTCTTGTACTTAAGTTTGCATTGTGCCTTTTGTATTTCATTCCGATGTAATTTTTGTGGTTCATCGTCTAAGTGAAGGTCGAAGGGATACAGTAAACCTGAGGTGAAGGAGCGGAATCTAAAACTGGTGACACAGGAAAGTCTCAAAGCATAGACAGTAAGACGACTTTGTCTTCGTGTACATAAGTCGGCATTGTGCCTTTTGTACTTAATTCCGATACAGTTTCTGCGTTTCATCGTCAATGTCAAGGTCCAAGGGCTACACTAAACCTGACATGAAGCATCGGAATCTAAAACTGGTCTCATAAGGAAGGCTCAAATCATAGACAGTAAGATGACTTAGTCTTCTTGTTCTTAAGTCGGCATTGTGCCTTTTATATCTAATTCCGATGCAATTTTTGTTTTTCATCGTCAAAGTGAAGATCTAAAGGATACGGTAAACCTGAAGTGAAACATCGGAATCTAAAATTGGTCTCACAGGAAATGCTCAAAACATAGACGGTAAAAAGACTCTGTCTTCTCGTACTTAAGTCGACATTGTGCCTTTTGTATTTTATTCCGATGCAATTTCTGTCTTTCTTCGTCAAAGTTAAGGTCCGAGGCATACAGTACCCCTGAAGTTAAGCATCGGAATCTAAAACTGGTCTCACAGAAAATGCTCAAAACATAGACACTAAGAAAAGTCAATCATCTTGTACTTATGTCGGCATTGTGCCTTTTGTATTTAATTCCGATGCAATTACTGTGTTTCATTGTCAATTTGAAGGGCCAAGGGTTACAGTAAACCTGCAGTTGTGTATCGGAATCTAAAACTGGTGACACAAGAAAGGCTCAAACACAGACACTACGATAAGTCAGTCTTCTTGTACTTATGGCGGCATTGTGCCTTTTGTATTTAATTCCGATGCAATTTTTGTGGGTCATCGTCAAAGTGAAGGTCTAAGGGATACAGTTAAGCTGAAGTGAAGCATCGGAATCTATAACTGGTCTCACAGGGATGGCTCACAACATAGACAGTGAGAAAACTCAGTCTTCTTGTACTTAAGTCGGCATTGTGCCTTTTGTATTTAATTCCGATGCAATTTCTGTGTTTCATTGTCAATGTGAAGGACCAAAGGATACAGTAAACCTGCAGTTGTGCATCGGAATCAAAAACTGGTGAAACAGAAAGGCTCAAACGTAGACACTAAGAAAAGTCAGTAATCTTGTACTTCAGGCGGCATTGTACCTTTTGTATTTAATTCCGATGAAATTTTTGTGGTTCATCGTCAAAGTGAAGGTCCAAAGGTTGCAGTAAACCTGAAGTGAAGCATCGGAATCTAAAACTGGTTTCACAGGAAAGGTCCAAAGCATAGACGATAGGAAGACTCGGTCTTCTTCTACTTAAGTCGGCATTGTGCCTTTTGTATTTAATTCCGATGCAATTTCTGTGTTTCATCGCCATTGAGAAGGTCCATGGAATACATAAAACCTGAAGTGAAGCATCGGAATCTAAAACTGGTATCACCGGAAGAGCCCTTTCTCTCTATCATTCTTGCTATGGCTGTCCTACAGAACCGATGTGCCACTATATGTCCACGTTAACGTCGTCTCTGTTACTCCCACTACGAGTCTCTCGAGTTAGCAAATGTACCTCGCCGGATGACGAGGCATTTGGCTACCTTAAGAGAGTCATAGCTACTGCATCCAGCTGCTCCCCCTTCTTTGAATCTTTCCTCTCTTTAATTCGTACTGTGGTGTCCTGCAGAAGCGATACGCCAACACCTGTCCATGTTACCGTTGTCTGAGTTACTTCAACGACGATTTCCTCGAGTTTTCAAATAAATTTCGCCGAGTGACGAGGCATTTGGCTACCTTAAGAGAGTCATAGTTACTGCTGCCAGCTGCTCGACCTACTTTCTTTCTTTCCACTCATTAATTATTACTGTGGTCAGTCCTGCAGGAGCAATATGCCACTACATGTATACCTTAACGTTGTCTGAGCTACCTTAACGAGGATATTCTCGAGTTTTCAAAAAAATTTTCACATGGTGACGAGGCATTTGGCTACCTTAAGAGAGTCATAGTACCCCTGCCTGCTGCTCCCACTTTTCTAAGCCCTTTCTCTCTATCATTCTTACTATGGCTGTCCTACAGAACCGATGTGCCACTATATGTCCACGTTAACGTCGTCTCTGTTACTCCCACTACGAGTCTCTCGAGTTAGCAAATGTACCTCGCCGGATGACGAGGCATTTGGCTACCTTAAGAGCGTCATAGTTTCTGCAGCCAGCTGCTCCCCCTTCTTTGAATCTTTCCTGTCTTTAATTCGTACTGTGGTCAGTCCTGCAGAAGCGATACGATACCACCTGTCCATGTTACCGTTGTCTGAGTTACCTCAACAACGATTTCCTCGAGTTTTCATATAAATTTCGCCGAGTGACGAGGCATTTGGCTACCTTCAGAAAGTCATAGTTACTGTTGCCAGCTGCTCGACCAACTTTCTTTCTTTCCACTCTTTAATTATTACTGTGGTCAGTCCTGCAGGAGCAATATGCCACTACATATAAACCTTAACGTTGTCTGAGCTACCTTAACGAAGATATCCTCGAGTTTTCAAAAAAAATTTTACATGGTGACGAGGCATTTGGCTACCTTAAGGGAGTCATAGTACCCCTGCCTGCTGCTCCCACTTCTCTAAGCCCTTTCTCTCTATCATTCTTGCTATGGCTGTCCTACAGAACCGATGTGCCACTATATGTCCACGTTAACGTCGTCTCTGTTACTCCCACTACGAGTCTCTCGAGTTAGCAAATGTACCTTGGCGGATGACGAGGCATGTGGCTACCTTAAGAGCGTCATAGTTACTGCAGCCAGCTGCTCCCCCTTCTTTGAATCTTTCCTGTCTTTAATTCGTACTGTGTTGTCATGCAGAAGCGATACGCCACCACCTGTCCATGTTACCGTTGTCTGAGTTACTTCAACAACTATTTCCTCGAGTTTTCAAATAAATTTCGCCGAGTGACGAGGTATTTGGCTACCTTAAGAGACTCATAGTTACTGCTGCCAGCTGCTCGAACTACTTTCTTTCTTTCCACTCTTTAATTATTACTGTGGTCAGTCCTGCAGGAGCAATATGCCACTACTTGTAAACCTTAACGTTGTCTGAGCTACCTTATCGAAGATGTCCTCGAGTTTTCAAAATAAAATTTCACATGGTGACGAGGCATTTGGCTACCTTAAGAGAGCCATAGTATTCCTGCCTGCTGCTCCCACTTTTCTAAGCCCATTCTCTCTATCATTCTTGCTATGGCCTGTCCTACAGAACCGATGTGCCACTATATGTCCACGTTAACGTCGCCACTGTTACACCCACTACGAGTCTCTCGAGTTAGCAAATGTACCTCGCCGGATGACGAGGCATTTGGCTATTCCAGCCGTCTTTATTCATTATTCATGAATAACACATATATGTTACAGAAAATTGTCATGTATATAGGTATTGTTATACACGCCATTGTCCTGCACCGAGGTGGGACTTACAAGGCGAACACCAAAAGGTAATAATATTGACATATATATGCAGAAAAGAGAAGGAAACAAAAAAACAAGATTAGACGAAGAAAAAACAAGGAAGAACAAAGACGGACATTCCTCCTGTGACAGGCCCCAGGAGTCAAGGCGAAGAAATAACCAGCATCCTATCCGACGCCGGCTCGCTCCATCAGTCTTAGCGCCGTCATATATTCGAAAATGCGATAGCTCGTGCAGCAGCTCTGCAGTACTATTGTGCTAAGCACCGCCAGTTCTCGGGGTCGAAATCCAAGTGTGGAGAGGTCTCTTGCCGACCCTGGAGACCATACACCCCTCCAATTCAATGTCGCGGTGGACACTGTAACCTCCTCAACGTCTCGGTGCAGGTTGGAGATGGCACGCCTGATGGACGGCGTGTTGTAGTAGGCCGCTTTCTCGGAGTGACACCAGTCGAGCCGGAGATGATCTCCGACTACCTGGGCGTCGATCACGCGGGCGATGCCGTCTTTAACCGCCACCACGTCAGGCTTGCGGATTCCCTCAGGTGTTCGGAGGTGGGGCTCCACAGACACATTGAAGCCCCTCTGCGCGAGTCCACGGGCGACATAGCGCACGATCGCGTCATGCCGCTTGACCCGGGACCTGTGCGTCCTGAAGCAAGCCTGTAACACGTGGTTGGCGGTCTCCACGGCCTGGCAGCCCGCGCGGCATCTGGTGTCCGCCTCCCGCCCGCGACTGCGCCGTGCCTTCGTGGGGAAGGCGTTGATGCGGGCGCGGAGAGCGTCAATGAAGTTACGCCCAGATAGCAGGCGACTGGTGTCAGCGACCCACTGGTGTTGCCCCTTGACGGCGGCGCAAGATGACAGCGCCGCACCGTCAAAGGCAACGTGCAGGCGCGCGGCCCACATTTCTCCAACCTGCGTCGACGATTTGAGGAGGTGGCCCTCCCACATAAGATGCCGCTCCAGCACCTCAATCTCACGCTGCACCTCGTCCCGGCCTGCACCGTCGGAGGCTGGCCCAATCTTCTTCAACGCCAGGAGACGGGACCGGCGAAGTGTTGGCCCCATCCATCGGCATGATGGGATGCCGAGGCCTCCCTGGGCTACAGGAGCGTGGAAGTAGCCCAGGGGAGTGTCCGCCGGAAGGCGGAACCATCTCCTGACGGCGGCCCTGATGGTAACGTCTGCCGCTTTCAAGGCACCCACTCGGGTGCGGCTGAGGACCAGCCCATGGTACAGGCCAGGCAGAAGTACGGTGGTAAGGGCGTGGAGGCGCTGTTGCGGCTTGAGCGGAGCTCGGGAGATGACGTCCAGCTGCTCCACCAGGTGGCGTCGTGGGTTGAAAACGCAGCGACCAGCGGTGGAAAATTGCAGTCCCAGGTACCGGAAGGTTTCACCCACACGTAGGGCGGGCACGGTGGCGTTGCCCGCTTTGAAGGTAACGTCGGCGTCGACCTTCACCTTCTTGTCGCGCCCAGACGCGACTAAGGCGAGGGTGAAACACTTCCGGGCGTTGATCTGCAGCCCCAGATGGGCGAGGGCTGCGACGGCTGCGTCGATGAGGGACTGCAAGCCTCTCGCGGTCGATGCAAACAGCAGGACGTCATCTGCGAAGGCCGCAGCGTTAACTCTGCGACCGAGGATCCGAGCTCCGATGTGGGACGGAAGTTGACTCAAAACATAGTCCACCGCAAAATTGAAAAGGAGGGGGGAGAGGGGGTCGCCATGACGCACACCCCTTGCCGGCTGCAGGGGCACGCCCACGTCGGCGCCGCCCGCTATCACCGTCGTGCTACCCTCGTAACACCTCTCGATGTACTCAATAAAGCAATCCGGCAGGCCATGAGCCGTCAGCACGGGGCGGAGGGCAGCATGGTCCACCGAATCGAACGCTTTAGAGACGTCGATCGATGCCACAAAAACAGAGCGACAGGAGCGGACTGCGTCGGTGAGAGCAGTGTCCAAGATGAAGGTGTTTTCCAACATCCCATCCCGGGGGATGAATGCCCGCTGACGTTCGTCCACAGCACATGCACGCATCAGGCGTGACGCGAGAACCTTGTGAAAGGTCCGCGCCAGCACCGAGCAGACCGTAATGGGGCGAAAGTCAGCGGGGGATGTTGGTGCAGCCGTTTTGGGGAGAAGTGACGTCCGCGCGCGAAGCAGACGCTCAGGGAGGGCGCGGGCCAGGAGGAAGAGGTTCAAGAGTTTCACCAGGACTTCATGCGGCAGTCGCCGCAGCTCCGCTGGAGTAAGGCCGTCCGGCCCGGCTGCCGATCCCCTGGGCGGCAAGGCAGCAGCGACCTCCTCACGTGTGACCGGCCCCCATAGGCACTCAGGAGCGACAGGCTTCGAGTGCGGGAGAAGGCGGTCACGGATGAAGCCAGCGGTGGAGATCGGCTTCTTAGTGAAGAGGTCCGCCCAGAAGTCCAGCAGGCCGGGGATGTCGGGTGGCGGCTGCAGCAGGGTGCCGTCCAGCAGGCCGCGCACGCAACGTGCACGCGACCTACGGTAGGCGTCCTGTGTCCGCGCGTACTCCCAGCGGCGACGCTTGCGCTTCTGCAGCGGCGGGGCGGCAGGCGGCCGCTTGGATGATTGGCGCGGCCGCTTCGTCCTGGTGTTCGTCCTCTCCCCCCTGGACCCGACCGACGCAAGGGCATCCGGGAGCATGCCCAGGATGACATCAGGCGGCGTGCCCCGCCCCAGACCAATGACTCGGTCTAGAGCAGAGAAACGCTGGGCGGAAGCAGGCAGCTCCGCGAGATGCTCCAAGATGGCAGCGTCAGTCGGCCCCTCCACAGGCGGCCCGGTGGCGTCATCCGCGAAGTCCGCAGCTGCGTCGCGGGACGGCGCAGCGCCATCGCCCGCGTCCGGCGGCTGCGTCGCCGCTCCCCGGCGGGACGCCGGCTCTTCCCCCCGACCGATCTCAAGTGCCTCCATGAATTCGCGGACAAGCTGCTTGTGGGCAGCTTGCCGCCGTCGGCACTTAATTGCCTCGAGCGTTCGGTCGGGGAACATCCTGATCAGCTCTTGGTTGACAAAGAAGAACCGTGCGTCCCTCTCGAGGAACAGCTCCGCCTCCGCTTTGGCGAGCGAAAGGACTTCTTCTTCCGTCCACCTCGCGCGGTGCCTCTCCGTGACGATCTCCGCGTTGGCGGCTGCCGGGTGTTGGCGGCGGCGGTGGACCCCGAGACCGTTCTTCGTGGTAAATGTGCGGTGGCACTCACTGCAAGCAAAAGGAGCTACACTAACTATCGCATTTTCGTCACGGCCGGATGGCCGGATAGGTGCTGGGGTAGCTGGGGTGGCACCTTCAGCGGAAGGGCCACCATCTCTTCTTTCATGTCATAGTTACAGAGCCATTTTGAACCATTTTGTCTGAGCTACCTTAACGAAAATATCCTCGAGTTTTCAAAAAAAATTTTACATGGTGACGAGGCATTTGGCTACCTTAAGGGAGTCAGAGTACCCCTGCCTGCTGCTCCCACTTTTCTAAGCCCTTTCTCTCTATCATTCTTGCTATGGCTGTCCTACAGAACCGATGTGCCACTATATGTCCACGTTAACGTCGTCTCTGTTACTCCCACTACGAGTCTCTCGAGTTAGCAAATGTACCTCGCCGGATGACGAGGCATTTGGCTACCTTATAAGCGTCATAGTTACTGCAGCCAGCTGCTCCCCCTTCTTTGAATCTTTCCTGTCTTTAATTCGTACCTTGGTGTCCTGCAGAAGCGATACGCCACCACCTGTCCATGTTACCGCTGTCTGAGTTACATCAACAACGATTTCCTCGAGTTTTCAAATAAATTTCGCCGAGTGACGAGGCATTTGGCTACCTTAAGAGAGTCATAGTTACTGCAGCCAGCTGCTCCCCCTTCTTTGAATCTTTCCTCTCTTTAATTCGTACCTTGGTGTCCTGCAGAAGCGATACGCCACCACCTGTATATGTTACCGTTGTCTGAGTTACTTCGACGACGATTTCCTCGAGTTTTCAAATAAATTTCGCCGAGTGACGAGGTATTTGGCTACCTTAAGAGAGTCATAGTTACTGCTGCCAGCTGCTCGACCTACTTTCATTCCTTCCACTCATTAATTATTACTGTGGTCAGTCCTGCAGGAGCAATATGCCACTACATGTAAACCTTAAAGTTGTCTGAGCTACCTTAACGAAGATATTCTCGAGTTTTCAAAAAAAATTTCACATGGTGACGAGGCATTTGGCTGCCTTAAGAGAGTCATAGTACCCCTGCCTGCTGCTCCCACTTTTCTAAGCCCATTCTCTCTATCATTCTTGCTATGGCTGTCCTACAGAACCGATGTGCCACTATATGTCCACGTTAACGTCGTCACTGTTACTCCCACTACGAGTCTCTAGAGTTAGCAAATGTACCTCGCCGGGTGACGAGGCATTTGGTTACCTTAAGAGAGTCATAGTTACTGCAGCCAGCTGCTCCCCCTTCTTTGAATCTTTCCTCCCTTTAAATCGTACTGTGGTCAGTCCTGCAGAGCGATACGCCACCACCTGTGCATGTTACCGTAGTCTGATTTACTTCAACGACGATTTCCTCGAGTTTTCAAATAAATTTCGCCGAGTGACGAGGCATTTGGCTACCTTAAGAGAGTCATAGTTACTGCTGCCAGCTGCTCGACCTACTTTCTTTCTTCCCACTCTTTAATTATTACTGTGGTCAGTCCTGCAGGAGCAATATGCCACTACATGTAAACCATAACGTTGTCTGAGCTACCTTATCGAAGATATCCTCGAGTTTTCAAAAAAAGTTTCACATGGTGACGAGGCATTTGGCTACCTTAAGAGAGTCATAGTACTCCTGCCTGCTGCTCCCACTTTTCTAAGCCCATTCTCTCTATCATTCTTGCTATGGCCTGTCCTACGGAACCGATGTGCCACTATATGTCCACGTTAACGTCGTCACTGTTACACCCACTACGAGTCTCTCGAGTTGACAAATGTATCTCGCCGGATGACGAGGCATTTGGCTACCTTAAGAGAGTCATAGTTACTGCAGCCAGCTCCTCCCCCTTCTTTGAATCTTTCCTCTCTATAATTCGTACTGTGGTGTCCTGCAGAAGCGATACGCCACCACCTGTCCATGTTACCGTTGTCTGAGTTACTTCAACGACGATTTCCTCGAGTTTTCAAATAAATTTCGCCGAGTGACGAGGCATTTGGCTACCTTAAGAGAGTCATAGTTACTGCTGCCAGCTGCTCGACCTACTTTCTTTCTTTCCACTCTTTAATTATTACTGTGGTCAGTCCTGCAGGAGCAATATGCCACTACATGTAAACCTTAACGTTGTCTGAGCTACCTTATCGAAGATATCCTCGAGTTTTCAAAAAAAATTTTACATGGTGACGAGGCATTTGGCTACCTTAAGGGAGTCATAGTACCCCTGCCTGCTGCTCCCACTTTTCTAAGCCCTGTCTCTCTATCATTCTTGCTATGGCTGTCCTACAGAACCGATGTGCCACTATATGTCCACGTTAACGTCGTCTCTGTTACTCCCACTACGAGTCTCTCGAGTTAGCAAATGTACCTCGCCGGATGACGAGGCATTTGGCTACCTTAAGAGAGTCATAGTTACTGCAGCCAGCTGCTCCCCCTTCTTTGAATCATTCCTCTCTTTAATTCGTACCTTGGTGTCCTGCAGAAGCGATACGCCACCACCTGTATATGTTACCGTTGTCTGAGTTACTTCGACGACGATTTCCTCGAGTTTTCAAATTAATTTCGCCGAGTGACGAGGCATTTGGCTACCTTAAGAGAGTCATAGTTACTGCTGCCAGCTGCTCGACCTACTTTCTTTCTTTCCACTCTTTAATTATTACTGTGGTCAGTCCTGCAGGAGCAATATGCCACTACATGTAAACCTTAACGTTGTCTGACCTACCTTATCGAAGATATCCTCGAGTTTCAACAAAAAATTTCACATGGTGACGAGGCATTTGGCTACCTTAAGAGAGTCATAGTACTCCTGCCTGCTGCTCCCACTTTTCTAAGCCCATTCTCTCTATCATTCTTGCTATGGCCTGTCCTACGGAACCGATGTGCCACTATATGTCCACGTTAACGTCGTCACTGTTACTCCCACTACGAGTCTCTCGAGTTAGCAAATGTACCTCGCCGGATGACGAGACATTTGGCTACCTTAAGAGAATCATAGTTACTGCAGCCAGCTGCTCCCCCTTCTTTGAATCATTCCTCTCTTTAATTCGTACCTTGGTGTCCTGCAGAAGCGATATGCCACCACCTGTCCATGTTACCGTTGTCTGCGTTACTTCAACAACGATTTCCTCGAGTTTTCAAATAAAGTTCGCCGAGTGACGAGGTATTTGGCTACCTTAAGAGAGTCATAGTTACTGAAGCCAGCTGCTCCCCCTTCTTTGAATCTTTCATCTCTTTAATTCGTACCTTGGTGTCCTGCAGAAGCGATACGCCACCACCTGTATATGTTACCGTTGTCTGAGTTACTTCGACGACGATTTCCTCGAGTTTTCAAATAAATTTCGCCGAGTGACGAGGCATTTGGCTACCTTAAGAGAGTCATAGTTACTGCTGCCAGCTGCTCGACCTACTTTCTTTCTTTCCACTCTTTAATTATTACTGTGGTCAGTCCTGCAGGAGCAATATGCCACTACATGTAAACCTTAACGTTGTCTGACCTACCTTATCGAAGATATCCTCGAGTTTCAACAAAAAATTTCACATGATGAAGAGGCATTTGGCTACCTTAAGAGAGTCATAGTACTCCTGCCTGCTGCTCCCACTTTTCTAAGCCCATTCTCTCTATCATTCTTGCTATGGCCTGTCCTACGGAACCGATGTGCCACTATATGTCCACGTTAACGTCGTCACTGTTACTCCCACTACGAGTCTCTCGAGTTAGCAAATGTACCTCGCCGGATGACGAGGCATTTGGCTACCTTATAAGCGTCATAGTTACTGCAGCCAGCTGCTCCCACTTCTTTGAATCTTTCCTGACTTTAATTCGTACTGTGGTCAGTCCTGCAGAAGCGATACGCCACCAACTGTCCATGTTGCCGTTGTCTGAGTTACTTCAACAACGATTTCCTCGAGTTTTCAAATAAATTTCTCCGAGTGACGAGGCATTTGGCTACCTTAAGAGAGTCATAGTTACTGCAGCCAGCTGCTCCCCCTTCTTTGAATCTTTCCTGACTTTAATTCGTACTGTGGTGTCCTGCAGAAGCGATACGCCACCACCTGTATATGTTACCGTTGTCTGAGTTACTTCAACGACGATTTCCTCGAGTTTTCAAATAAATTTCGCCGAGTGACGAGGCATTTGGCTACCTTAAGAGAGTCATAGTTACTGCTGCCAGCTGCTCGACCTACTTTCATTCTTTCCACTCATTAATTATTACTGTGGTCAGTCCTGCAGGAGCAATATGCCACTACATGTAAACCTTAACGTTGTCTGAGCTACCTTAACAAAGATATTCTCGAGTTTTCAAAAAAAATTTCACATGGTGACGAGGCATTTGGCTGCCTTAAGAGAGTCATGGTACCCCTGCCTGCTGCTCCCACTTTTCTAAGCGCAATCTCTCTATCATTCTTGCTATGGCTGTCCTACAGAACCGATGTGCCACTATATGTCCAAGTTAACGTCGACACTGTTACTCCCACTACGAGTCTCTAGAGTTAGCAAATGTACCTCGCCGGGTGACGAGGCATTTGGTTACCTTAAGAGAGTCATAGTTACTGCAGCCAGCTGCTCCCCCTTCTTTGAATCTTTCCTCCCTTTAAATCGTACTGTGGTCAGTCCTGCAGAGTGATACGCCACCACCTGTGCATGTTACTGTTGTCTGATTTACTTCAACGACGATTTCCTCGAGTTTTCAAATTAATCTCGCCGAGTGGCGAGGCATTTGGCTACCTTAAGAGAGTCATAGTTACTGCTGCCAGCTGCTCGACCTACTTTCTTTCTTTCCACTCTTCAATTAATACTGTGGTCAGTCCTGCAGGAGCAATATGCCACTACATGTAAACCTTAACGATGTCTGAGCTACCTTATCGAAGATATCCTCGAGTTTTCAAAAAAAATTTCACATGGTGACGAGGCATTTGGCTACCTTAAGAGAGTCATAGTACTCCTGCCTGCTGCTCCCACTTTTTTAAGCCCATTCTCTCTATCATTCTTGCTATGGCTGTCCTACGGAACCGATGTGCCACTATATCTCCACGTTAACGTCGTCACTGTTACACCCACTACGAGTCTCTCGAGTTAGCAAATGCACCTCGCCGGATGACGAGGCATTTGGCTACCTTAAGAGAGTCATAGTTACTGCAGCCAGCTCCTCCCCCTTCTTTGATACTTTCCGCTCTTTAATTCGTACTGTGGTGTCCTGCAGAAGCGATACGCCACCACCTGTCCAAGTTACCGTTGTCTGAGTTACTTCAACGACGATTTCCTCGAGTTTTCAAATAAATTTCGCCGAGTGACGAGGCATTTGGCACCCTTAAGAGAGTCATAGTTACTGCTGCCAGCTGCTCGACCTACTTTCTTTCTTTCCACTCATTAATTATTACTGTGGTCAGTCCTGCAGGAGCAATATGCTACTACATGTATACCTTAACGTTGTCTGAGCTACCTTAACGAAGATATTCTCGAGTTTTCAAAAAAAAATTCACATGGTGACGAAGCATTTGGCTACCTTAAGAGAGTCATAGTACCCCTGCCTGCTGCTCCCACTTTTCTAAGCCCTTTCTCTCTATCATTCTTGCTATGGCTGTCCTACAGAACCGATGTGCCACTATATGTCCACGTTAACGTCGTCTCTGTTACTCCCACTACGAGTCTCTCGAGTTAGCAAATGTACCTCGCCGGATGGCGAGGCATTTGGCTACCTTATAAGCGTCATAGTTACTGCAGCCAGCTGCTCCCCCATCTTTGAATCTTTCCTCCATTTAAATCGTTATGTGGTCAGTCCTGCAGAAGCGATACGCCACCACCTGTCCATGTTACCGTTGTCTGAGTTACCTCAACAACGATTTCCTCGTCATAGTTACTGCAGCCATCTGCTCCCCCTTCTTTGAATCTTTCCTCCCTCTAAATCGTACTGTGGCCAGTCCTGCAGAGCGATACGCCACCACCTGTGCATGTTACCGTTGTCTGATTTACTTCAACGACGATTTCCTCGAGTTTTCAAATATATCTCGCCGAGTGACGAGGCATTTGACTACCTTAAGAGAGTCATAGTTACTGCTGCCAGCTGCTCGACCTACTTTCTTTCTTTCCACTCTTTAATTATTACTGTGGTCAGTCCTGCAGGAGCAAAATGCCACTACATGTAAACCTTAACGTTGTCTGAGCTACCTTATCGAAGATATCCTCGAGTTTTCAGAAAATATTTTACATGGTGACGATGCAGTTAACTACCTTAAGAGAGTCATAGTACTGCTGCCTGCTGCTCCCACTTTTCTAAGCCCATTCTCTCTATCATTCTTGCTATGGATTGTCCTACGGAACCGATGTGCCACTATATGTCCACGTTAACGTCGTCACTGTTACTCTCACTACGAGTCTCTCGAGTTAGCAAATGTACCTCGCCGGATGACGAGCCATTTGACTACCTTAAGAGCGTCATAGTTACTGCAGCCAGCTGCTCCCCCTTCTTTGATTCTTTCCTCCCTTTAAATCGTACTGTGGTCAGTCCTGCAGAGCGATACGCCACCACCTGTGCATGTTACCGTTGTCTGATTTACTTCAACGACGATTTCCTCGAGTTTTCAAATAAATCTCGCCGAGTGACGAGGCATTTGGCTACCTTAAGAGAGTCATAGTTACTGCTGCCAGCTGCTCGACCTGCTTTCTTTCTTTCCACTCTTTAATTATTACTGTGGTCAGTCCTCCAGGAGCAATATGCCACTACATGTAAACCTTAACGCTGTCTGAGCTACCTTATCGAAGATATCCTCGAGTTTTCAAAAAAAATTTCACATGGTGACGAGGCATTTGGCTACGTTAAGAGAGTCATAGTACTCCTGCCTGCTGCTCCCACTTTTCTAAGCCCATTCTCTCTATCCTTCTTGCTATGGCCTGTCCTACGGAACCGATGTGCCACTATATGTCCACGTTAACGTCGTCACTGTTACACCCACTACGAGTCTCTCGAGTTAGCAAATGTACCTCGCCGGATGACGAGGCATTTGGCTACCTTAAGAGAGTCATAGTTACTGCAGCCAGCTCCTCCCCCTTCTTTGAATCTTTCCTCTCTACAATTCGTACCTTGGTGTATTGCAGAAGCGATACGCCACCACCTGTCCATGTTACCGTTGTCTGAGTTACTTCAACAACGATTTCCTCGAGTTTTTAAATAAAGTTCGCCGAGTGAGGAGGCATTTGGCTACCTTAAGAGAGTCATAGTTACTGCAGCCAGCTGCTCCCCCTTCTTTGAATCTTTCCTCTCTTTAATTCGTACCTTGGTGTTCTGCAGAAGCGATACGCCACCACCTGTATATGTTACCGTTGTCTGAGTTACTTCAACAACGATTTCAACGAGTTTTCAAATAAATTTCGCCGAGTGACGAGGCATTTGGCTTCCTTAAGAGAGTCATAGTTACTGCAGCTAGCTGCTCCCCCTTCTTTGAATCTTTCCTCCCTTTAAATCGTACTGTGGCCAGTCCTGCCGAGCGATACGCCACCACCTGTGCATGTTACCGTTGTCTGATTTACTTCAACGACGATTTCCTCGAGTTTTCAAATAAATCTCGCCGAGTGACGAGGCATTTGGCTAGCTTAAGAGAGTCATAGTTACTGCTGCCAGCTGCTCGACCTACTTTCTTCCTTTCCACTCTTTAATTATTACTGTGGTCAGTCCTGCAGGAGCAAAATGCCACTACATGTAAACCTTAACGTTGTCTGAGCTACCTTATCGAAGATATCCTCGAGTTATCAAAAAAAATTTTACATGGTGACGAGGCATTTAACTACCTTAAGAGAGTCATAGTACTCCTGCCTGCTGCTCCCACTTTTCTAAGCCCATTCTCTCTATCATTCTTGCTATGGCCTGTCCTACGGAACCGATGTGCCACTATATGTCCACGTTAACGTCGTCACTGTTACTCCCACTACGAGTCTCTCGAGTTAGCAAATGTACCTCGCCGGATGACGAGCCATTTGACTACCTTAAGAGAGTCATAGTTACTGCAGCCAGCTGCTACCCCCTTCTTTGAATCTTTCCTCTCTTTAATTCGTACTGTGGTGTCCTGCAGAGGCGATACGCCACCACCTGTCCATGTTACCGTTGTCTGAGTTACTTCAACGACGATTTCCTCGAGTTTTCAAATAAATTTCGCCGAGTGACGAGGCATTTGGCTACCTTAAGAGAGTCATAGTTACTGCTGCCAGCTGCTCGACCTACTTTCTTTCTTTCCACTCTTTAATTATTACTGTGGTCAGTCCTGCAGGAGCAAAATGCCACTACATGTAAACCTTAACGCTGTCTGAGCTACCTTATCGAAGATATCCTCGAGTTTTCAAAAAAAATTTCACATGGTGACGAGGCATTTGGCAACGTTAAGAGAGTCATAGTACTCCTGCCTGCTGCTCCCACTTTTCTAAGCCCATTCTCTCTATCCTTCTTGCTATGGCCTGTCCTACGGAACCGATGTGCCACTATATGTCCACGTTAACGTCGTCACTGTTACACCCACTACGAGTCTCTCGAGTTAGCAAATGTACCTCGCCGGATGACGAGGCATTTGGCTACCTTAAGAGAGTCATAGTTACTGCAGCCAGCTCCTCCCCCTTCTTTGAATCTTTCCTCTCTTTAATTCGTACTGTGGTGTCCTGCAGAAGCGATACGCCACCACCTGTCCATGTTACCGTTGTCTGAGTTACTTCAACGACGATTTCCTCGAGTTTTCAAATAAATTTCGCCGAGTGACGAGGCATTTGCCTACCTTAAGAGAGTCATAGTTACTGCTGCCAGCTGCTCGACCTACTTTCTTTCTTTCCACTCTTTAATTATTACTGTGGTCAGTCCTGCAGGAGCAATATGCCACTACATGTAAACCTTAACGTTGTCTGAGCTACCTTAACGAAAATATCCTCGAGTTTCCAAAAAAAAATTTTACATGGTGACGAGGCATTTGGCTACCTTAAGGGAGTTGTAGTACCCCTGCCTGCTGCTCCCAGTTTTCTAAGCCCTTTCTCTCTATCATTCTTGCTATGGCTGTCCTACAGAACCGATGTGCCACTATATGTCCACGTTAACGTCGTCTCTGTTACTCCCACTACGAGTCTCTCGAGTTAGCAAATGTACCTCGCCGGATGACAAGGCATTTGGCTACCTTAAGAGCATCATAGTTACTGCAGGCAGCTGCTCCCCCTTCTTTGAATCATTCCTCTCTTTAATTCGTACCTTGGTGTCCTGCAGAAGCGATACGCCACCACCTGTCCATGTTACCGTTGTCTGAGTTACTTCAACAACGATTTCCTCGAGTTTTTAAATAAAGTTCGCCGAGTGAGGAGGCATTTGGCTACCTTAAGAGAGTTATAGTTGCTGCAGCCAGCTGCTCCCCCTTCTTTGAATCTTTCCTCCCTTTAAATCGTACTGTGGTCAGTCCCGCAGAGTGATACGCCACCACCTGCGCATGTTACCGTTGTCTGATTTACTTCAACGACGATTTCGTCGAGTTTTCAAATAAATCTCGCCGAGTGACGAGGCATTTGGCTACCTTAAGAGAGTCATAGTTACTGCTGCCAGCTGCTCGACCTACTTTCTTTCTTTCCACTCTTCAATTATTACTGTGGTCAGTCCTGCAGGAGCAATATGCCACTACATGTAAACCTTAACGTTGTCTGAGCTACCTTATCGAAGATATCCTCGAGTTTTCAAAAAAAATTTCACATTGTGACGAGGCATTTGGCTACCTTAAGAGAGTCATAGTACTCCTGCCTGCTGCTCCCACTTTTCTAAGCCCATTCTCTCTATCATTCTTGCTATGGCCTGTCCTACGGAACCGATGTGCCACTATATGCCCACGTTAACGTCGTCACTGTTACACCCACTACGAGTCTCTCGAGTTAGCAAATGCACCTAGCCGGATGACGAGGCATTTGGCTACCTTAAGAGAGTCATAGTAACTGCAGCCAGCTCCTCCCCCTTCTTTGATACTTTCCTCTCTTTAATTCGTACCTTGGTGTCCGGCTGAGGCGATACGCCACCACCTGTCCATGTTACCGTTGTCTGTGTTACTTCAACGACGATTTCCTCGAGTTTTCAAATGAATTTCGCCGAGTGACGAGGCATTTGGCACCCTTAAGAGAGTCATAGTTACTGCTGCCAGCTGCTCGACCTACTTTCTTTCTTTCCACTCATTAATTATTACTGTGGTCAGTCCTGCAGGAGCAATATGCCACTACATGTATACCTTAACGATGTCTGAGCTACCTTAACGAAGATATTCTCGAGTTTTCACAAAAAAATATCACATGGTGACAAGGCATTTGGCTGCCTTAAGAGAGTCACAGTACCCCTGCCTGCTGCTCCCACTTTCCTAAGCCCATTCTCTCTATCATTTTTCCTATGGCTGTCCTACAGAACCGATGTGCCACTATATGTCCACGTTAACGTCGTCACTGTTACTCCCACTACGAGTCTCTTGAGGTAGCAAATGTACCTCGCCGGGTGACGAGGCATTTGGTTACCTTAAGAGAGTTATAGATACTGCAGCCAGCTGCTCCCCCTTCTTTGAATCTTTCCTCCCTTTAAATCGTACTGTGGTCAGTCCCGCAGAGTGATACGCCACCACCTGTGCATGTTACCGTTGTCTGATTTACTTCAACGACGATTTCCTCGAGTTTTCAAATAAATCTCGCCGAGTGACGAGGCATTTGGATACCTTAAGAGAGTCATAGTTACTGCTGCCAGCTGCTCGACCTACTTTCTTTCTTTCCACTCTTCAATTATTACTGTGGTCAGTCCTGCAGGAGCAATATGCCACTACATGTAAACCTTAACGTTGTCTGAGCTACCTTATCGAAGATATCCTCGAGTTTTCAAAAAAAATTTCACATGGTGACGAGGCATTTGGCTACCTTAAGAGAGTCATAGTACTCCTGCCTGCTGCTCCCACTTTTCAAAGCCCATTCTCTCTATCATTCTTGCTATGGCCTGTCCTACGGAACCGATGTGCCACTATATGTCCACGTTAACGTCGTCACTGTTACACCCACTAAGAGTCTCTCGAGTTAGCAAATGTACCTCGCCGGATGACGAGGCATTTGGCTACCTTAAGAGCGTCATAGTTACTGCTGCCAGCTGCTCCCCCTTCTTTGAATCTTTCCTGTCTTTAATTCGTACTGTGGTCAGTCCTGCAGAAGCGATACGCCACCACCTGTCCATGTTACCGTTGTCTGTGTTACTTCAACGACGATTTCCTCGAGTTTTCAAATGAATTTCGCCAAGTGACGAGGCATTTGGCACCCTTAAGAGAGTCATAGTTACTGCTGCCAGCTGCTCGACCTACTTTCTTTCTTTCCACTCATTAATTATTACTGTGGTCAGTCCTGCAGGAGCAATATGCCACTACATGTATACCTTAACGAAGTCTGAGCTACCTTAACGAAGATATTCTCGAGTTTTCAAAAAAAATTTTACATGGTGACGAGGCATTTGGCTACCTTAAGAGAGTCATAGTACCCCTGCCTGCTGCTCCCAGTTTTCTAAGCCCTTTCTCTCTATCATTCTTGCTATGGCTGTCCTACAGAACCGATGTGCCACTATTTGTCCACGTTAACGTCGTCTCTGTTACTCCCACTACGAGTCTCTCGAGTTAGCAAATGTACCTCGCCGGATGACGAGGCATTTGGCTACCTTAAGAGCGTCATAGTTACTGCTGCCAGCTGCTCCCCCTTCTTTGAATCTTTCCTGTCTTTAATTCGTACTGTGGTCAGTCCTGCAGAAGCGATACGCCACCGCCTGTCCATGTTACCGTTGTCTGAGTTACTTCAACAACGATTTCATTGAGTTTTCAAATAAATTCCGCCGAGTGACGAGGTATTTGGCTACCTTAAGAGAGTTATAGTAACTGCTGCCAGCTGCTCGACCTACTTTATTTCTTTCCACTCTTTAATTATTACTGTGGTCAGTCCTGCAGGAGCAATATGCCACTACATGTAAACCAAACGTTGTTTGAGCTACCTTATCGAAGATATCCTCGAGTTTTCAAAAAAAATTTTACATGGTGACGAGGCATTTGGCTACCTTAAGGGAGTCATAGTACCCCTGCCTGCTGCTCCCACTTTTCTAAGCCCTTTCTCTCTATCATTCTTGCTATGGCTGTCCTACAGAACCGATGTGCCACTATATGTCCACGTTAACGTCGTCTCTGTTACTCCCACTACGAGTCTCTCGAGTTAGCAAATGTACCTCGCCGGATGACGAGCCATTTGGCTACATTAAGAGCGTCATAGTTACTGCAGGCAGCTGCTCCCCCTTCTTTGAATCTTTCCTCTCTTTAATTCGTACCTTGGTGTCCTGCAGAAGCGATACGCCACCACCTGTCCATGTTACCGTTGTCTGAGTTACTTCAACGACGATTTCCTCGAGTTTTTAAATAAATTTCGCCGAGTGACGAGGCATTTGGCTACCTTAAGAGAGTCATAGTTACTGCTGCCAGCTGCTCGACCTACTTTCTTTCTTTCCACTCTTTAATTATTACTGTGGTCAGTCCTGCAGGAGCAATATGCCACTACATGTAAACCTTACGTTGTCTGAGCTACCTTAACGAAAATATCCTCGAGTTTTCCAAAAAAAAATTTACATGGTGACGAGGCATTTGGCTACCTTAAGGGAGTCATAGTACCCCTGCCTGTTGCTCCCACTTTTCTAAGCCCTTTCTCTCTATCAATTTTGCTATGGCTGTCCTACAGAACCGATGTGCCACTATATGTCCACGTTAACGTCGTCTCTGTTACTCCCACTACGAGTCTCTCGAGTTCGCAAATGTACCTCGCCGGATGGCGACGCATTTGGCTACCTTATAAGCGTCATAGTTACTGCAGCCAGCTGCTCCCCCTTCTTTGAATCTTTCCTGTCTTTAATTCGTACTGTGGTCAGTCCTGCAGAAGCGATACGCCACCACCTGTGCATGTTACCGTTGTCTGAGTTACTTCAACAATGATTTCCTCGAGTTTTCAAATAAATTTCGCCGAGTGTCGAGGTATTTGGCTTCCTTAAGAGAGTCATAGTTACTGCAGCCAGCTGCTCCCCCTTCTTTGAATCTTTCCTCCCTTTAAGTCGTACTGTGGCCAGTCCTGCAGAGCGATACGCCACCACCTGTCCATGTTACCGTTGTCTGAGTTACTTCAACAACGATTTCCTCGAGTTTTTAAATAAAGATCGCCGAGTGAGGAGGCATTTGGCTACCTTAAGAGAGTCATAGTTACTGCAGCCAGCTGCTCCCCCTTCTTTGAATCTTTCCTTTCTTTAATTCGTACCTTGGTGTCCTGCAGAAGCGATACGCCACCACCTGTCCATGTTACCGTTGTCTGAGTTACTTCAACGACGATTTCCTCGAGTTTTCAAATAAATTTCGCCGAGTGAAGAGGCATTTGGCTACCTTAAGAGAGTCATAGTTACTGCTGCCAGCAGCTCGACCTACTTTCATTCTTTCCACTCTTTAATTATTACTGTGGTCAGTCCTGCAGGAGCAATATGCCACTACATGTAAACCTTAACGTTGTCTGAGCTACCTTAACGAAGATATTCTCGAGTTTTCACAAAAAAATATCACATGGTGACAAGGCATTTGGCTGCCTTAAGAGAGACATATTACCCCTGCCTGGTGCTCCGACTTTCCTAAGCCCGTTCTCTCTATCATTCTTGCTATGGCTGTCCTACAGAACCGATGTGCCACTATATGTCCACGTTAACGTCGTCACTGTTACTCCCACTACGAGTCTTTTGAGGTAGCAAATGTACCTCGCCGGGTGACGAGGCATTTGGTTACCTTAAGAGAGTTATAGTTGCTGCAGCCAGCTGCTCCCCCTTCTTTGAATCTTTCCTCCCTTTAAATCGTACTGTGGTCAGTCCCGCAGAGTGATACGCCACCACCTGTGCATGTTACCGTTGTCTGATTTACTTCAACGACGATTTCCTCGGGTTTTCAAATAAATCTCGCCGAGTGACGAGGCATTTGGCTACCTTAAGAGAGTCATGGTTACTGCTGCCAGCTGCTCGACCTACTTTCTTTCCTTCCACTCTTCAATTATTACTGTGGTCAGTCCTGCAGGAGCAATATGCCACTACATGTAAACCTTAACGTTGTCTGAGCTACCTTATCGAAGATATCCTCGAGTTTTCAAAAAAAATTTCACATGGTGACGAGGCATTTGGCTACCTTAAGAGAGTCATGGTACTCCTGCCTGCTGCTCCCACTTTTCTAAGCCCATTCTCTCTATCATTCTTGCTATGGCCTGTCCTACGGAACCGATGTGCCACTATATGTCCACGTTAACGTCGTCACTGTTACACCCACTACGAGTCTCTCGAGTTAGCAAATGCACCTCGCCGGATGACGAGGCATTTGGCTACCTTAAGAGAGTCATAGTAACTGCAGCCAGCTCCTCCCCCTTCTTTGATACTTTCCTCTCTTTAATTCGTACCTTGGTGTCCGGCAGAGGCGATACGCCACCACCTGTCCATGTTACCGTTGTCTGTGTTACTTCAACGACGATTTCCTCGAGTTTCCAAATGAATTTCGCCGAGTGACGAGGCATTTGGCACCCTTAAGAGAGTCATAGTTACTGCTGCCAGCTGCTCGACCTACTTTCTTTCTTTCCACTCATTAATTATTACTGTGGTCAGTCCTGCAGGAGCAATATGCCACTACATGTATACCTTAACGTTGTCTGAGCTACCTTAACGAAGATATTCTCGAGTTTTCACAAAAAAATATCACATGGTGACAAGGCATTTGGCTGCCTTAAGAGAGTCACAGTACCCCTGCCTGCTGCTCCCACTTTCCTAAGCCCATTCTCTCTATCATTCTTGCTATGGCTGTCCTACAGAACCGATGTGCCACTATATGTCCACGTTAACGTCGTCACTGTTACTCCCACTACGAGTCTCTTGAGGTAGCAAATGTACCTCGCCGGGTGACGAGGCATTTGGTTACCTTAAGAGAGTTATAGTTACTGCAGCCAGCTGCTACCCCTTCTTTGAATCTTTCCTCCCTTTAAATCGTACTGTGGTCAGTCCCGCAGAGTGATACGACACCACCTGTGCATGTTACCGTTGTCTGATTTACTTCAACGACGATTTCCTCGAGTTTTCAAATAAATCTCGCCGAGTGACGAGGCATTTGGCGACCTTAAGAGAGTCATAGTTACTGCTGCCAGCTGCTCGACCCACTTTCTTTCTTTCCACTCTTCAATTATTACTGTGGTCAGTCCTGCAGGAGCAATATGCCACTACATGTAAACCTTAACGTTGTCTGAGCTACCTTATCGAAGATATCCTCGAGTTTTCAAAAAAAATTTCACATGGTGACGAGGCATTTGGCTACCTTAAGAGAGTCATAGTACTCCTGCCTGCTGCTCCCACTTTTCTAAGCCCATTCTCTCTATCATTCTTGCTATGGCCTGTCCTACGGAACCGATGTGCCACTATATGTCCACGTTAACGTCGTCACTGTTACACCCACTACGAGTCTCTCGAGTTAGCAAATGCACCTCGCCGGATGACGAGGCATTTGGCTACCTTAAGAGAGTCATAGTAACTGCAGCCAGCTCCCCCCCCTTCTTTGATACTTTCCTCTCTTTAATTCGTACCTTGGTGTCCTGCAGAGGCGATACGCCACCACCTGTCCATGTTACCGTTGTCTGTGTTACTTCAACGACGATTTCCTCGAGTTTTCAAATGAATTTCGCCGAGTGACGAAGCATTTGGCACCCTTAAGAGAGTCATAGTTACTGCTGCCAGCTGCTCGACCTACTTTCTTTCTTTCCACTCATTAATTATTACTGTGGTCAGTCCTGCAGGAGCAATATGCCACTACATGTATACCTTAACGTTGTCTGAGCTACCTTAACGAAGATATTCTCGAGTTTTCAAAAAAAATTTTACATGGTGACGAGGCATTTGGCTACCTTAAGAGAGTCATAGTACCCCTGCCTGCTGCTCCCACTTTTCTAAGCCCTTTCTCTCTATCATTCTTGCTATGGCTGTCCTACAGAACCGATGTGCCACTATATGTCCACGTTAACGTCGTCTCTGTTACTCCCACTACGAGTCTCTCGAGTTAGCAAATGTACCTCGCCGGATGACGAGGCATTTGGCTACCTTAAGAGCGTCATAGTTACTGCTGCCAGCTGCTCCCCCTTCTTTGAATCTTCCTGTCTTTAATTCGTACCTTGGTGTCCTGCAGAGGCGATACGCCACCACCTGTCCATGTTACCGTTGTCTGTGTTACTTCAACGACGATTTCCTCGAGTTTTCAAATGAATTTCGCCGAGTGACGAGGCATTTGGCACCCTTAAGAGAGTCATAGTTACTGCTGCCAGCTGCTCGACCTACTTTCTTTCTTTCCACTCATTAATTATTACTGTGGTCAGTCCTGCAGGAGCAATATGCCACTACATGTATACCTTAACGTTGTCTGAGCTACCTTAACGAAGATATTCTCGAGTTTTCAAAAAAAATTTTACATGGTGACGAGGCATTTGGCTACCTTAAGAGAGTCATAGTACCCCTGCCTGCTGCTCCCACTTTTCTAAGCCCTTTCTCTCTATCATTCTTGCTATGGCTGTCCTACAGAACCGATGTGCCACTATATGTCCACGTTAACGTCGTCTCTGTTACTCCCACTACGAGTCTCTCGAGTTAGCAAATGTACCTCGCCGGATGACGAGGCATTTGGCTACCTTAAGAGCGTCATAGTTACTGCTGCCAGCTGCTCCCCCTTCTTTGAATCTTTCCTGTCTTTAATTCGTACTGTGGTCAGTCCTGCAGAAGCGATACGCCACCACCTGTCCATGTTACCGTTGTCTGAGTTACTTCAACAACGATTTCATTGAGTTTTCAAATAAATTCCGCCGAGTGACGAGGTATTTGGCTACCTCAAGAGAGTTATAGTAACTGCTGCCAGCTGCTCGACCTACTTTCTTTCTTTCCACTCTTTAATTATTACTGTGGTCAGTCCTGCAGGAGCAATATGCCACTACATGTAAACCAAACGTTGTTTGAGCTACCTTATCGAAGATATCCTCGAGTTTTCAAAAAAAATTTTACATGGTGACGAGGCATTTGGCTACCTTAAGGGAGTCATAGTACCCCTGCCTGCTGCTCCCACTTTTCTAAGCCCTTTCTCTCTATCATTCTTGCTATGGCTGTCCTACAGAACCGATGTGCCACTATATGTCCACGTTAACGTCGTCTCTGTTACTCCCACTACGAGTCTCTCGAGTTAGCAAATGTACCTCGCCGGATGACGAGCCATTTGGCTACATTAAGAGCGTCATAGTTACTGCAGGCAGCTGCTCCCCCTTCTTTGAATCTTTCCTCTCTTTAATTCGTACCTTGGTGTCCTGCAGAAGCGATACGCCACCACCTGTCCATGTTACCGTTGTCTGAGTTACTTCAACGACGATTTCCTCGAGTTTTTAAATAAATTTCGCCGAGTGACGAGGCATTTGGCTACCTTAAGAGAGTCATAGTTACTGCTGCCAGCTGCTCGACCTACTTTCTTTCTTTCCACTCTTTAATTATTACTGTGGTCAGTCCTGCAGGAGCAATATGCCACTACATGTAAACCTTACGTTGTCTGAGCTACCTTAACGAAAATATCCTCGAGTTTTCCAAAAAAAAATTTACATGGTGACGAGGCATTTGGCTACCTTAAGGGAGTCATAGTACCCCTGCCTGTTGCTCCCACTTTTCTAAGCCCTTTCTCTCTATCAATTTTGCTATGGCTGTCCTACAGAACCGATGTGCCACTATATGTCCACGTTAACGTCGTCTCTGTTACTCCCACTACGAGTCTCTCGAGTTCGCAAATGTACCTCGCCGGATGGCGACGCATTTGGCTACCTTATAAGCGTCATAGTTACTGCAGCCAGCTGCTCCCCCTTCTTTGAATCTTTCCTGTCTTTAATTCGTACTGTGGTCAGTCCTGCAGAAGCGATACGCCACCACCTGTGCATGTTACCGTTGTCTGAGTTACTTCAACAATGATTTCCTCGAGTTTTCAAATAAATTTCGCCGAGTGTCGAGGTATTTGGCTTCCTTAAGAGAGTCATAGTTACTGCAGCCAGCTGCTCCCCCTTCTTTGAATCTTTCCTCCCTTTAAGTCGTACTGTGGCCAGTCCTGCAGAGCGATACGCCACCACCTGTCCATGTTACCGTTGTCTGAGTTACTTCAACAACGATTTCCTCGAGTTTTTAAATAAAGATCGCCGAGTGAGGAGGCATTTGGC
This sequence comes from Schistocerca americana, assembly GCF_021461395.2. Lineage (NCBI taxonomy): Eukaryota > Metazoa > Arthropoda > Insecta > Orthoptera > Acrididae > Schistocerca > Schistocerca americana. The sequence continues at coordinate 1,366,529 of NW_025726225.1, read as the reverse complement.
TACCTTAAGAGAGTCATAGTTACTGCAGCCAGCTGCTCCCCCTTCTTTGAATCTTTCCTTTCTTTAATTCGTACCTTGGTGTCCTGCAGAAGCGATACGCCACCACCTGTCCATGTTACCGTTGTCTGAGTTACTTCAACGACGATTTCCTCGAGTTTTCAAATAAATTTCGCCGAGTGAAGAGGCATTTGGCTACCTTAAGAGAGTCATAGTTACTGCTGCCAGCAGCTCGACCTACTTTCATTCTTTCCACTCTTTAATTATTACTGTGGTCAGTCCTGCAGGAGCAATATGCCACTACATGTAAACCTTAACGTTGTCTGAGCTACCTTAACGAAGATATTCTCGAGTTTTCACAAAAAAATATCACATGGTGACAAGGCATTTGGCTGCCTTAAGAGAGACATATTACCCCTGCCTGGTGCTCCGACTTTCCTAAGCCCGTTCTCTCTATCATTCTTGCTATGGCTGTCCTACAGAACCGATGTGCCACTATATGTCCACGTTAACGTCGTCACTGTTACTCCCACTACGAGTCTTTTGAGGTAGCAAATGTACCTCGCCGGGTGACGAGGCATTTGGTTACCTTAAGAGAGTTATAGTTGCTGCAGCCAGCTGCTCCCCCTTCTTTGAATCTTTCCTCCCTTTAAATCGTACTGTGGTCAGTCCCGCAGAGTGATACGCCACCACCTGTGCATGTTACCGTTGTCTGATTTACTTCAACGACGATTTCCTCGGGTTTTCAAATAAATCTCGCCGAGTGACGAGGCATTTGGCTACCTTAAGAGAGTCATGGTTACTGCTGCCAGCTGCTCGACCTACTTTCTTTCTTTCCACTCTTCAATTATTACTGTGGTCAGTCCTGCAGGAGCAATATGCCACTACATGTAAACCTTAACGTTGTCTGAGCTACCTTATCGAAGATATCCTCGAGTTTTCAAAAAAAATTTCACATGGTGACGAGGCATTTGGCTACCTTAAGAGAGTCATGGTACTCCTGCCTGCTGCTCCCACTTTTCTAAGCCCATTCTCTCTATCATTCTTGCTATGGCCTGTCCTACGGAACCGATGTGCCACTATATGTCCACGTTAACGTCGTCACTGTTACACCCACTACGAGTCTCTCGAGTTAGCAAATGCACCTCGCCGGATGACGAGGCATTTGGCTACCTTAAGAGAGTCATAGTAACTGCAGCCAGCTCCTCCCCCTTCTTTGATACTTTCCTCTCTTTAATTCGTACCTTGGTGTCCGGCAGAGGCGATACGCCACCACCTGTCCATGTTACCGTTGTCTGTGTTACTTCAACGACGATTTCCTCGAGTTTCCAAATGAATTTCGCCGAGTGACGAGGCATTTGGCACCCTTAAGAGAGTCATAGTTACTGCTGCCAGCTGCTCGACCTACTTTCTTTCTTTCCACTCATTAATTATTACTGTGGTCAGTCCTGCAGGAGCAATATGCCACTACATGTATACCTTAACGTTGTCTGAGCTACCTTAACGAAGATATTCTCGAGTTTTCACAAAAAAATATCACATGGTGACAAGGCATTTGGCTGCCTTAAGAGAGTCACAGTACCCCTGCCTGCTGCTCCCACTTTCCTAAGCCCATTCTCTCTATCATTCTTGCTATGGCTGTCCTACAGAACCGATGTGCCACTATATGTCCACGTTAACGTCGTCACTGTTACTCCCACTACGAGTCTCTTGAGGTAGCAAATGTACCTCGCCGGGTGACGAGGCATTTGGTTACCTTAAGAGAGTTATAGTTACTGCAGCCAGCTGCTACCCCTTCTTTGAATCTTTCCTCCCTTTAAATCGTACTGTGGTCAGTCCCGCAGAGTGATACGACACCACCTGTGCATGTTACCGTTGTCTGATTTACTTCAACGACGATTTCCTCGAGTTTTCAAATAAATCTCGCCGAGTGACGAGGCATTTGGCGACCTTAAGAGAGTCATAGTTACTGCTGCCAGCTGCTCGACCCACTTTCTTTCTTTCCACTCTTCAATTATTACTGTGGTCAGTCCTGCAGGAGCAATATGCCACTACATGTAAACCTTAACGTTGTCTGAGCTACCTTATCGAAGATATCCTCGAGTTTTCAAAAAAAATTTCACATGGTGACGAGGCATTTGGCTACCTTAAGAGAGTCATAGTACTCCTGCCTGCTGCTCCCACTTTTCTAAGCCCATTCTCTCTATCATTCTTGCTATGGCCTGTCCTACGGAACCGATGTGCCACTATATGTCCACGTTAACGTCGTCACTGTTACACCCACTACGAGTCTCTCGAGTTAGCAAATGCACCTCGCCGGATGACGAGGCATTTGGCTACCTTAAGAGAGTCATAGTAACTGCAGCCAGCTCCCCCCCCTTCTTTGATACTTTCCTCTCTTTAATTCGTACCTTGGTGTCCTGCAGAGGCGATACGCCACCACCTGTCCATGTTACCGTTGTCTGTGTTACTTCAACGACGATTTCCTCGAGTTTTCAAATGAATTTCGCCGAGTGACGAAGCATTTGGCACCCTTAAGAGAGTCATAGTTACTGCTGCCAGCTGCTCGACCTACTTTCTTTCTTTCCACTCATTAATTATTACTGTGGTCAGTCCTGCAGGAGCAATATGCCACTACATGTATACCTTAACGTTGTCTGAGCTACCTTAACGAAGATATTCTCGAGTTTTCAAAAAAAATTTTACATGGTGACGAGGCATTTGGCTACCTTAAGAGAGTCATAGTACCCCTGCCTGCTGCTCCCACTTTTCTAAGCCCTTTCTCTCTATCATTCTTGCTATGGCTGTCCTACAGAACCGATGTGCCACTATATGTCCACGTTAACGTCGTCTCTGTTACTCCCACTACGAGTCTCTCGAGTTAGCAAATGTACCTCGCCGGATGACGAGGCATTTGGCTACCTTAAGAGCGTCATAGTTACTGCTGCCAGCTGCTCCCCCTTCTTTGAATCTTCCTGTCTTTAATTCGTACCTTGGTGTCCTGCAGAGGCGATACGCCACCACCTGTCCATGTTACCGTTGTCTGTGTTACTTCAACGACGATTTCCTCGAGTTTTCAAATGAATTTCGCCGAGTGACGAGGCATTTGGCACCCTTAAGAGAGTCATAGTTACTGCTGCCAGCTGCTCGACCTACTTTCTTTCTTTCCACTCATTAATTATTACTGTGGTCAGTCCTGCAGGAGCAATATGCCACTACATGTATACCTTAACGTTGTCTGAGCTACCTTAACGAAGATATTCTCGAGTTTTCAAAAAAAATTTTACATGGTGACGAGGCATTTGGCTACCTTAAGAGAGTCATAGTACCCCTGCCTGCTGCTCCCACTTTTCTAAGCCCTTTCTCTCTATCATTCTTGCTATGGCTGTCCTACAGAACCGATGTGCCACTATATGTCCACGTTAACGTCGTCTCTGTTACTCCCACTACGAGTCTCTCGAGTTAGCAAATGTACCTCGCCGGATGACGAGGCATTTGGCTACCTTAAGAGCGTCATAGTTACTGCTGCCAGCTGCTCCCCCTTCTTTGAATCTTTCCTGTCTTTAATTCGTACTGTGGTCAGTCCTGCAGAAGCGATACGCCACCACCTGTCCATGTTACCGTTGTCTGAGTTACTTCAACAACGATTTCATTGAGTTTTCAAATAAATTCCGCCGAGTGACGAGGTATTTGGCTACCTTAAGAGAGTTATAGTAACTGCTGCCAGCTGCTCGACCTACTTTCTTTCTTTCCACTCTTTAATTATTACTGTGGTCAGTCCTGCAGGAGCAATATGCCACTACATGTAAACCAAACGTTGTCTGAGCTACCTTATCGAAGATATCCTCGAGTTTTCAAAAAAAATTTTACATGGTGACGAGGCATTTGGCTACCTTAAGGGAGTCATAGTACCCCTGCCTGCTGCTCCCACTTTTCTAAGCCCTTTCTCTCTATCATTCTTGCTATGGCTGTCCTACAGAACCGATGTGCCACTATATGTCCACGTTAACGTCGTCTCTGTTACTCCCACTACGAGTCTCTCGAGTTAGCAAATGTACCACGCCGGATGACGAGCAATTTGGCTACATTAAGAGCGTCATAGTTACTGCAGGCAGCTGCTCCCCCTTCTTTGAATCTTTCCTCTCTTTAATTCGTACCTTGGTGTCCTGCAGAGGCGATACGCCACCACCTGTCCGTGTTACCGTTGTCTGAGTTACTTCAACAACGATTTCATTGAGTTTTCAAATAAATTCCGCCGAGTGACGAGGTATTTGGCTACCTTAAGAGAGTTATAGTAACTGCTGCCAGCTGCTCGACCTACTTTCTTTCTTTCCACTCTTTAATTATTACTGTGGTCAGTCCTGCAGGAGCAATGTGCCACTACATGTAAACCAAACGTTGTCTGAGCTACCTTATCGAAGATATCCTCGAGTTTTCAAAAAAAATTTTACATGGTGACGAGGCATTTGGCTACCTTAAGGGAGTCATAGTACCCCTGCCTGCTGCTCCCACTTTTCTAAGCCCTTTCTCTCTATCATTCTTGCTATGGCTGTCCAACAGAACCGATGTGCCACTATATGTCCACGTTAACGTCGTCTCTGTTACTCCCACTACGAGTCTCTGGAGTTAGCAAATGTACCTCGCCGGATGACGAGCAATTTGGCTACATTAAGAGCGTCATAGTTACTGCAGGCAGCTGCTCCCCGTTCTTTGAATCTTTCCTCTCTTTAATTCGTACCTTGGTGTCCTGCAGAAGCGATACGCCACCACCTGTCCATGTTACCGTTGTCTGAGTTACTTCAACGACGATTTCCTCGAGTTTTTAAATAAATTTCGCCGAGTGACGAGGCATTTGGCTACCTTAAGAGAGTCATAGTTACTGCTGCCAGCTGCTCGACCTACTTTCTTTCTTTCCACTCTTTAATTATTACTGTGGTCAGTCCTGCAGGAGCAATATGCCATTACATGTATACCTTAACGTTGTCTGAGCTACCTTAACGAAGATATTCTCGAGTTTTCAAAAAAAATTTTACATGGTGACGAGGCATTTGGCTACCTTAAGAGAGTCATAGTACCCCTGCCTGCTGCTCCCACTTTTCTAAGCCCGTTCTCTCTATCATTCTTGCTATGGCTTTCCTACAGAACCGATGTGCCACTATATGTCCACGTTAACGTCGTCTCTGTTACTCCCACTACGAGTCTCTCGAGTTAGCAAATGTACCTCGCCGGATGACGAGGCATTTGGCTACCTTAAGAGCGTCATAGTTACTGCTGCCAGCTGCTCCCCCTTCTTTGAATCTTTCCTGTCTTTAATTCGTACCTTGGTGTCCTGCAGAGGCGATACGCCACCACCTGTCCATGTTACCGTTGTCTGTGTTACTTCAACGACGATTTCCTCGAGTTTTCAAATGAATTTCGCCGAGTGACGAGGCATTTGGCACCCTTAAGAGAGTCATAGTTACTGCTGCCAGCTGCTCGACCTACTTTCTTTCTTTCCACTCATTAATTATTACTGTGGTCAGTCCTGCAGGAGCAATATGCCACTACATGTATACCTTAACGTTGTCTGAGCTACCTTAACGAAGATATTCTCGAGTTTTCAAAAAAAATTTTACATGGTGACGAGGCATTTGGCTACCTTAAGAGAGTCATAGTACCCCTGCCTGCTGCTCCCAGTTTTCTAAGCCCTTTCTCTCTATCATTCTTGCTATGGCTGTCCTACAGAACCGATGTGCCACTATATGTCCACGTTAACGTCGTCTCTGTTACTCCCACTACGAGTCTCTCGAGTTAGCAAATGTACCTCGCCGGATGACGAGGCATTTGGCTACCTTAAGAGCGTCATAGTTACTGCTGCCAGCTGCTCCCCCTTCTTTGAATCTTTCCTGTCGTTAATTCGTACTGTGGTCAGTCCTGCAGAAGCGATACGCCACCACCTGTCCATGTTACCGTTGTCTGAGTTACTTCAACAACGATTTCATTGAGTTTTCAAATAAATTCCGCCGAGTGACGAGGTATTTGGCTACCTTAAGAGAGTTATAGTAACTGCTGCCAGCTGCTCGACCTACTTTCTTTCTTTCCACTCTTTAATTATTACTGTGGTCAGTCCTGCAGGAGCAATATGCCACTACATGTAAACCAAACGTTGTCTGAGCTACCTTATCGAAGATATCCTCGAGTTTTCAAAAAAAATTTTACATGGTGACGAGGCATTTGGCTACCTTAAGGGAGTCATAGTACCCCTGCCTGCTGCTCCCACTTTTCTAAGCCCTTTCTCTCTATCATTCTTGCTATGGCTGTCCTACAGAACCGATGTGCCACTATATGTCCACGTTAACGTCGTCTCTGTTACTCCCACTACGAGTCTCTCGAGTTAGCAAATGCACCTCGCCGGATGACGAGGCATTTGGCTACCTTAAGAGAGTCATAGTAACTGCAGCCAGCTCCTCCCCCTTCTTTGATACTTTCCTCTCTTTAATTCGTACCTTGGTGTCCGGCAGAGGCGATACGCCACCACCTGTCCATGTTACCGTTGTTTGTGTTACTTCAACGACGATTTCCTCGAGTTTTCAAATGAATTTCGCCGAGTGACGAGGCATTTGGCACCCTTAAGAGAGTCATAGTTACTGCTGCCAGCTGCTCGACCTACTTTCTTTCTTTCCACTCATTAATTATTACTGTGGTCAGTCCTGCAGGAGCAATATGCCACTACATGTATACCTTAACGTTGTCTGAGCTACCTTAACGAAGATAGTCTCGAGTTTTCACAAAAAAATATCACATGGTGACAAGGCATTTGGCTGCCTTAAGAGAGTCACAGTACCCCTGCCTGCTGCTCCCACTTTCCTAAGCCCATTCTCTCTATCATTCTTGCTATGGCTGTCCTACAGAACCGATGTGCCACTATATGTCCACGTTAACGTCGTCACTGTTACTCCCACTACGAGTCTCTTGAGGTAGCAAATGTACCTCGCCGGGTGACGAGGCATTTGGTTACCTTAAGAGAGTTATAGTTACTGCAGCCAGCTGCTCCCCCTTCTTTGAATCTTTCCTCCCTTTAAATCGTACTGTGGTCAGTCCCGCAGAGTGATACGCCACCACCTGTGCATGTTACCGTTGTCTGATTTACTTCAACGACGATTTCCTCGAGTTTTCAAATAAATCTCGCCGAGTGACGAGGCATTTGGCTACCTTAAGAGAGTCATAGTTACTGCTGCCAGCTGCTCGACCTACTTTCTTTCTTTCCACTCTTCAATCATTACTGTGGTCAGTCCTGCAGGAGCAATAGGCCACTACATGTAAACCTTAACGTTGTCTGAGCTACCTTATCGAAGATATCCTCGAGTTTTAAAAAAAAATTTCACATGGTGTCGAGGCATTTGGCTACCTTAAGAGAGTCATAGTACTCCTGCCTGCTGCTCCCACTTTTCTAAGCCCATTCTCTCTATCATTCTTGCTATGGCCTGTCCTACGGAACCGATGTGCCACTATATGTCCACGTTAACGTCGTCACTGTTACACCCACTACGAGTCTCTCGAGTTAGCAAATGCACCTCGCCGGATGACGAGGCATTTGGCTACCTTAAGAGAGTCATAGTAACTGCAGCCAGCTCCCCCCCCTTCTTTGATACTTTCCTCTCTTTAATTCGTACCTTGGTGTCCTGCAGAGGCGATACGCCACCACGTGTCCATGTTACCGTTGTCTGTGTTACTTCAACGACGATTTCCTAGAGTTTTCAAATGAATTTCGCCGAGTGACGAGGCATTTGGCACCCTTAAGAGAGTCATAGTTACTGCTGCCAGCTGCTCGACCTACTTTCTTTCTTTCCACTCATTAATTATTACTGTGGTCAGTCCTGCAGGAGCAATATGCCACTACATGTATACCTTAACGTTGTCTGAGCTACCTTAACGAAGATATTCTCGAGTTTTCAAAAAAAATTTTACATGGTGACGAGGCATTTGGCTATCTTAAGAGAGTCATAGTACCCCTGCCTGCTGCTCCCACTTTTCTAAGCCCTTTCTCTCTATCATTCTTGCTATGGCTGTCCTACAGAACCGATGTGCCACTATATGTCCACGTTAACGTCGTCTCTGTTACTCCCACTACGAGTCTCTCGAGTTAGCAAATGTACCTCGCCGGATGACGAGGCATTTGGCTACCTTAAGAGCGTCATAGTTACTGCTGCCAGCTGCTCCCCCTTCTTTGAATCTTTCCTGTCTTTAATTCGTACTGTGGTCAGTCCTGCAGAAGCGATACGCCACCACCTGTCCATGTTACCGTTGTCTGAGTTACTTCAACAACGATTTCCTCGAGTTTTCAAATAAATTTCGCCGAGTGACGAGGTATTTGGCTACCTTAAGAGAGTTATAGTAACTGCTGCCAGCTGCTCGACCTACTTTCTTTCTTTCCACTCTTTAATTATTACTGTGGTCAGTCCTGCAGGAGCAATATGCCACTACATGTAAACCAAACGTTGTCTGAGCTACCTTATCGAAGATATCCTCGAGTTTTCAAAAAAAATTTTACATGGTGACGAGGCATTTGGCTACCTTAAGGGAGTCATAGTACCCCTGCCTGCTGCTCCCACTTTTCTAAGCCCTTTCTCTCTATCATTCTTGCTATGGCTGTCCTACAGAACCGATGTGCCACTATATGTCCACGTTAACGTCGTCTCTGTTACTCCCACTACGAGTCTCTCGAGTTAGCAAATGTACCTCGCCGGATGACGAGCCATTTGGCTACATTAAGAGCGTCATAGTTACTGCAGGCAGCTGCTCCCCCTTCTTTGAATCTTTCCTCTCTTTAATTCGTACCTTGGTGTCCTGCAGAAGCGATACGCCACCACCTGTCCATGTTACCGTTGTCTGAGTTACTTCAACGACGATTTCCTCGAGTTTTTAAATAAATTTCGCCGAGTGACGAGGCATTTGGCTACCTTAAGAGAGTCATAGTTACTGCTGCCAGCTGCTCGACCTACTTTCTTTCTTTCCACTCTTTAATTATTACTGTGGTCAGTCCTGCAGGAGCAATATGCCACTACATGTAAACCTTACGTTGTCTGAGCTACCTTAACGAAAATATCCTCGAGTTTTCCAAAAAAAAATTTACATGGTGACGAGGCATTTGGCTACCTTAAGGGAGTCATAGAACCCCTGCCTGCTGCTCCCACATTTCTAAGCCCTTTCTCTCTATCATTTTTGCTATGGCTGTCCTACAGAACCGATGTGCCACTATATGTCCACGTTAACGTCGTCTCTGTTACTCCCACTAGGAGTCTCTCGAGTTAGCAAATGTACCTCGCCGGATGGCGACGCATTTGGCTACCTTATAAGCGTCATAGTTACTGCAGCCAGCTGCTCCCCCTTCTTTGAATCTTTCCTCTCTTTAATTCGTACCTTGGTGTCCTGCAGAAGCGATACGCCACCACCTGTCCATGTTACCGTTGTCTGAGTTACTTCAACGACGATTTCCTCGAGTTTTTAAATAAATTTCGCCGAGTGTCGAGGTATTTGGCTTCCTTAAGAGAGTCATAGTTACTGCAGCCAGTTGCTCCCCCTTCTTTGAATCTTTCCTCCCTTTAAATCGTACTATGGCCAGTCCTGCAGAGCGATACGCCACCACCTGTCCATGTTACCGTTGTCTGAGTTACTTCAACAACGATTTCCTCGAGTTTTTAAACAAAGTTCGCCGAGTGAGGTGGCATTTGGCTACCTTAAGGGAGTCATAGTTACTGCAGCCAGCTGCTCCCCCTTCTTTGAATCTTTCCTTTCTTTAATTCGTACCTTGGTGTCCTGCAGAAGCGATACGCCACCACCTGTCCATGTTACCGTTGTCTGAGTTACTTCAACGACGATTTCCTCGAGTTTTCAAATAAATTTCGCCGAGTGACGAGGCATTTGGCTACCTTAAGAGAGTCATAGTTACTGCTGCCAGCAGCTCGACCTACTTTCATTCTTTCCACTCTTTAATTATTACTGTGGTCAGTCCTGCAGGAGCAATATGCCACTACATGTAAACCTTAACGTTGTCTGAGCTACCTTAACGAAGATATTCTCGAGTTTTCACAAAAAAATATCACATGGTGGCAAGGCATTTGGCTGCCTTAAGAGAGTCATATTACCCCTGCCTGCTGCTCCCACTTTCCTAAGCCCATTCTCTCTATCATTCTTGCTATGGCTGTCCTACAGAACCGATGTGCCACTATATGTCCACGTTAACGTCGTCACTGTAATCCCACTACGAGTCTCTTGAGGTAGCAAATGTACTTCGCCCGGTGACGAGGCACTTGGTTACCTTAAGAGAGTTATAGTTACTGCAGCCAGCTGCTCCCCCTTCTTTGAATCTTTCCTCCCTTTAAATCGTACTGTGGTCAGTCCCGCAGAGTGATACGCCACCACCTGTGCATGTTACCGTTGTCTGATTTACTTCAACGACGATTTCCTCGAGTTTTCAAATAAATCTCGCCGAGTGACGAGGCATTTGGCTACCTTTTTGAGAGTCATAGTTACTGCTGCCAGCTGCTCGACCTACTTTCTTTCTTTCCACTCTTCAATTATTACTGTGGTCAGTCCTGCAGGAGCAATATGCCACTACATGTAAACCTTAACGTTGTCTGAGCTACCTTATCGAAGATATCCTCGAGTTTTCAAAAAAAATTTCACATGGTGACGAGGCATTTGGCTACCTTAAGAGAGTCATAGTACTCCTGCCTGCTGCTCCCACTTTTCTAAGCCCATTCTCTCTATCATTCTTGCTATGGCCTGTCCTACGGAACCGATGTGCCACTATATGTCCACGTTAACGTCGTCACTGTTACACCCACTACGAGTCTCTCGAGTTAGCAAATGCACCTCGCCGGATGACGAGGCATTTGGCTACCTTAAGAGAGTCATAGTAACTGCAGCTAGCTCCTCCCCCTTCTTTGATACTTTCCTCTCTTTAATTCGTACCTTGGTGTCCTGCAGAGGCGATACGCCACCACCTGTCCATGTTACCGTTGTCTGTGTTACTTCAACGACGTTTTCCTCGAGTTTTCAAATGAATTTCGCCGAGTGACGAGGCATTTGGCACCCTTAAGAGAGTCATAGTTACTGCTGCCAGCTGCTCGACCTACTTTCTTTCTTTCCACTCTTTAATTATTACTGTGGTCAGTCCTGCAGGAGCAATATGCCACTACATGTATACCTTAACGTTGTCTGAGCTACCTTAACGAAGATATTCTCGAGTTTTCAAAAAAAATTTTACATGGTGACGAGGCATTTGGCTACCTTAAGAGAGTCATAGTACCCCTGCCTGCTGCTCCCACTTTTCTAAGCCCTTTCTCTCTATCATTCTTGCTATGGCTGTCCTACAGAACCGATGTGCCACTATATGTCCACGTTAACGTCGTCTCTGTTACTCCCACTACGAGTCTCTCGAGTTAGCAAATGTACCTCGCCGGATGACGAGGCATTTGGCTACCTTAAGAGCGTCATAGTTACTGCTGCCAGCTGCTCCCCCTTCTTTGAATCTTTCCTGTCTTTAATTCGTACTGTGGTCAGTCCTGCAGAAGCGATACGCCACCACCTGTCCATGTTACCGTTGTCTGAGTTACTTCAACAACGATTTCCTCGAGTTTTCAAATAAATTTCGCCGAGTGACGAGGTATTTGGCTACCTTAAGAGAGTTATAGTAACTGCTGCCAGCTGCTCGACCTACTTTCTTTCTTTCCACTCTTTAATTATTACTGTGGTCAGTCCTGCAGGAGCAATATGGCACTACATGTAAACCAAACGTTGTCTGAGCTACCTTATCGAAGTTATCCTCGAGTTTTCAAAAAAAATTTTACATGGTGACGAGGCATTTGGCTACCTTAAGGGAGTCATAGTACCCCTGCCTGCTGCTCCCACTTTTCTAAGCCCTTTCTCTCTATCATTCTTGCTATGGCTGTCCTACAGAACCGATGTGCCACTATATGTCCACATTAACGTCGTCTCTGTTACTCCCACTACGAGTCTCTCAAGTTAGCAAATGTGACTCGCCGGATGACGAGGCATTTGGCTACCTTAAGAGCGTCATAGTTACTGCTGCCAGCTGCTCCCCCTTCTTTAAATCTTTCCTGTCTTTAATTCGTACTGTGGTCAGTCCTGCAGAAGCGATACGCCACCACCTGTCCATGTTACCGTTGTCTGAGTTACTTCAACAACGATTCCCTCGAGTTTTCAAATAAATTTCGCCGAGTGACGAGGTATTTGGCTACCTTAAGAGAGTCATAGTTACTGCTGCCAGCTGCTCGACCTGCTTTCTTTCTTTCCACTCTTTAATTATTACTGTGGTCAGTCCTGCAGGAGCAATGTGCCACTACATGTAAACCTTAACGTTGTCTGAGCTACCTTATCGAAGATATCCTCGAGTTTTCCAAAAAAAAATTTACATGGTGACGAGGCATTTGGCTACCTTAAGGGAGTCATAGTACCCCTGCCTGCTGCTCCCACTTTTCTAAGCCCTTTCTCTCTATCATTTTTGCTATGGCTGTCCTACAGAACCGATGTGCCACTAGATGTCCACGTTAACGTCGTCTCTGTTACTCCCACTACGAGTCTCTCGAGTTAGCAAATGTACCTCGCCGGATGGCGACGCATTTGGCTACCTTATAAGCGTCATAGTTACTGCAGCCAGCTGCTCCCCCTTCTTTGAATCTTTCCTGTCTTTAATTCGTACTGTGGTCAGTCCTGCAGAAGCGATACGCTACCACCTGTGCATGTTACCGTTGTCTGAGTTAGTTCAACAACGATTTCCTCGAGTTTTCAAATAAATTTCGCCGAGTGTCGAGGTATTTGGCTTCCTTAAGAGAGTCATAGTTACTGCAGCCAGCTGCTCCCCCTTCTTTGAATCTTTCTTCCCTTTAAATCGTACTGTGGCCAGTCCTGCAGAGCGATACGCCACCACCTGTGCATGTTACCGTTGTCTGATTTACTTCAACGACGATTTCCTCGAGTTTTCAAATAAATCTCGCCGAGTGACGAGGCATTTGGCTACCTTAAGAGAGTCATAGTTACTGCTGCTAGCTGCTCGACCTACTTTCTTTCTTTCCACTCTTTAATTATTACTGTGGTCAGTCCTGCAGCAGCAATATGCCACTACATGTAAACCTTAACGTTGTCTGAGCTACCTTATCGAAGATATCCTCGAGTTTTCAAAAAAAATTTTACATGGTGACGAGGCATTTAACTACCTTAAGAGAGTCATAGTACTCCTGCCTGCTGCTCCCACTTTTCTAAGCCCATTCTCTCTATCATTCTTGCTATGGCCTGTCCTACGGAACCGATGTGCCACTATATGTCCACGTTAACGTCGTCACTGTTACTCCCACTACGAGTCTCTCGAGTTAGCAAACGTACCTCGCCGGATGACGAGCCATTTGACTACCTTAAGAGAGTCATAGTTACTGCAGCCAGCTGCTCCCCCTTCTTTGAATCTTTCCTCTCTTTAATTCGTACTGTGGTGTCCTGCAGAAGCGATACGCCACCACCTGTCCATGTTACCGTTGTCTGATTTACTTCAACGACGATTTCCTCGAATTTTCAAATAAATTTCGCCGAGTGACGAGGCATTTGGCTACCTTAAGAGAGTCATAGTTACTGCTGCCAGCTGCTCGACCTACTTTCTTTCTTTCCACTCTTTAATTATTACTGTGGTCAGTCCTGCAGGAGCAATATGCCACTACATGTAAACCTTAACGTTGTCTGAGCTACCTTATCGAAGATATCCTCGAGTTTCCAAAAAAAATTTCACATGGTGACGAGGCATTTGGCTACCTTAAGACAGTCATAGTACTCCTGCCTGCTGCTCCCACTTTTCTAAGCCCATTCTCTCTATCATTCTTGCTATGGCTGTCCTACAGAACCGAAGAGCCACTATATGTCCACGTTAACGTCGTCTCTGTTACCCCCACTACGAGTCTCTCGAGTTAGCAAATGTACCTCGCCGGATGACGAGGCATTCGGCTACATTAAGAGCGCCATAGTTACTGCAGGCAGCTGCTCCCCCTTCTTTGAATCTTTCCTCTCTTTAATTCGTACCTTGGTGTCCTGCAGAAGCGATACGCCACCACCTCTCCATGTTACCGTTGTCTGAGTTACTTCAACGACGATTTCCTCGAGTTTTCAAATAAATTTCGTCGAGTGACGAGGCATTTGGCTACCTTAAGAGAGTCATAGTTACTGCTGCCAGCTGCTCGACCTGCTTTCTTTCTTTCCACTCTTTAATTATTACTGTGGTCAGTCCTGCAGGAGCAATATGCCACTACATGTAAACCTTAACGTTGTCTGAGCTACCTTATCGAAGATATCCTCGAGTTTTCAAAAAAAAATGTTACATGGTGACGAGGCATTTGGCTACCTTAAGGGAGTCATAGTACCCCTGCCTGCTGCTCCCACTTTTCTAAGCCCTTTCTCTCTATCATTCTTGCTATGGCTGTCCTACAGAACCGTTGTGCCACTATATGTCCACGTTAACGTCGTTTCTGTTACTCCCACTACGAGTCTCTCGCGTTAGCAAATGTACCTCGCCGGATGACGAGGCATTTGGCTACCTTAAGAGCATCATAGTTACTGCAGGCAGCTGCTCCCCCTTCTTTGAATCATTCCTCTCTTTAATTCGTACCTTGGTGTCCTGCAGAAGCGATACGCCACCACCTGTCCATGTTACCGTTGTCTGAGTTACTTCAACATCGATTTCCTCGAGTTTTTAAATAAAGTTCGCCGAGTGACGAGGCATTTGGCTACCTTAAGAGAGTCATAGTTACTGCAGCCAGCTGCTCCCCCTTCTTTGAATCTTTCCTCTCTTTAATTCGTACCTTGGTGTCCTGCAGAAGCGATACGCCACCACCTGTATATGTTACCGTTGTCTGTGTTACTTCGACGACGATTTCTTCGAGTTTTCAAATAAATTTCGCCGAGTGACGAGGCATTTGGCTACCTTATGAGAGTCATAGTTACTGCTGCCAGCTGCTCGACCTACTTTCTTTCTTTCCACTCTTTAATTCCTACTGTGGTCAGTCCTGCAGGAGCAATATGCCACTACATGTAAACCTTAACGTTGTCTGACCTACCTTATCGAAGATATCCTCGAGTTTCAACAAAAAATTTCACATGGTGACGAGGCATTTGGCTACCTTAAGAGAGTCATGGTACTCCTGCCTGCTGCTCCCACTTTTCTAAGCCCATTCTCTCTATCATTCTTGCTATGGCCTGTCCTACGGAACCGATGTGCCACTATATGTCCACGTTAACGTCGCCACTGTTACTCCCACTACGAGTCTCTCGAGTTAGCAAATGTACCTCGCCGGATGACGAGGCATTTGGCTACCTTAAGAGAGTCATAGTTACTGCAGCCAGATGCTCCCCCTTCTTTGAATCTTACCTCTCTTTAATTCGTACCTCGGTGTCCTGCAGAAGCGATACGCCACCACCTGTACATGTTACCGTTGTCTGAGTTTCTTCAACGACGATTTCCTAGAGTTTTCAAATAAATTTCGCCGAGTGACGAGGCTTTTGGCTACCTTAAGAGAGTCATAATTACTGCTGCCAGCTGCTCGACCTACTTTCATTCTTTCCACTCATTAATTATTACTGTGGTCAGTCCTGCAGGAGCAATATGCCACTACATGTAAACCTTAACGTTGTCTGAGCTACCTTAACGAAGATATTCTCGAGTTTTCAAAAAAAAATTTCACATGGTGACATGGCATTTGGCTGCCTTAAGAGAGTCAAAGTACTCCTGCCTGCTGCTCCCACTTTTCTAAGCCCATTCTCTCTATCATTCTTGCTATGGCTGTCCTACAGAACCGATGTGCCACTATATGTCCACGTTAACGCCGTCACTGTTACTCCCACTACGAGTCTCTAGAGTTAGCAAATGTACCTCGCCGGGTGACGAGGCATTTGGTTACCTTAAGAGAGTTATAGTTACTGCAGCCAGCTGCTCCCCCTTCTTTGAATCTTTCCTCCCTTTAAATCGTACTGTGGTCAGTCCTGCAGAGTGATACGCCACCGCCTGTGCATGTTACCGTTGTCTGATTTACTTCAACGACGATTTCCTCGAGTTTTCAAATAAATCTCGCCGAGTGACGAGGAATGTGGCTACCTTAAGAGAGTCATAGTTACTGCTGCCAGCTGCTCGACCTACTTTCTCTCTTTCCACTCTTCAATTATTACTGTGGTCAGTCCTGCAGGAGCAATATGCCACTACATGTAAACCTTAACGTTGTCTGAGCTACCTTATCGAAGATATCCTCGAGTTTTCTAAAAAAAATTTCACATTGTGACGTGGCATTTGGCTACCTTAAGAGAGTCATAGTACTCCTGCCTGCTGCTCCCACTTTTCTAAGCCCATTCTCTCTATCATTCTTGCTATGGCCTGTCCTACGGAACCGATGTGCCACTATATGTCCACGTTAACGTCGTCACTGTTACACCCACTACGAGTCTCACGAGTTAGCAAATGCACCTCGCCGGATGACGAGGCATTTGGCTACCTTAAGAGAGTCATAGTAACTGCAGCCAGCTCCTCCCCCTTCTTTGACACTTTCCTCTCTTTAATTCGTACCTTGGTGTCCTGCAGAAGCGATACGCCACCACCTGTATATGTTACCGTTGTCTGAGTTACTTCGACGACGATTTCCTCGAGTTTTCAAATAAATTTCGCCGAGTGACGAGGCATTTGGCTACCTTATGAGAGTCATAGTTACTGCTGCCAGCTGCTCGACCTACTTTATATCATTCCACTCTTTAATTATTACTGTGGTCAGTCCTGCAGGAGCAATATGCCACTACATGTAAACCTTAACGTTGTCTGACCTACCTTATCGAAGATATCCTCGAGTTTCAACAAAAAATTTCACATGGTGACGAGGCATTTGGCTACCTTAAGAGAGTCATAGTACTCCTGCCTGCTGCTCCCACTTTTCTAAGCCCATTCTCTCTATCATTCTTGCTATGGCCTGTCCTACGGAACCGATGTGCCACTATATGTCCACGTTAACGTCGCCACTGTTACTCCCACTACGAGTCTCTCGAGTTAGCAAATGTACCTCGCCGAGTGACGAGGCATTTGGCTACCTTAAGAGAGTGATAATTACTGCTGCCAGCTGCTCGACCTACTTTCATTCTTTCCACTCATTAATTATTACTGTGGTCAGTCCTGCAGGAGCAATATGCCACTACATGTAAACCTTAACGTTGTCTGAGCTACCTTAACGAAGATATTCTCGAGTTTTCAAAAAAAAATTTCACATGGTGACATGGCATTTGGCTGCCTTAAGAGAGTCAAAGTACCCCTGCCTGCTGCTCCCACTTTTCTAAGCCCATTCTCTCTATCATTCTTGCTATGGCTGTCCTACAGAACCGTTGTGCCACTATATGTCCACGTTAACGTCGTCACTGTTACTCCCACTACGAGTCTCTAGAGTTAGCAAATGTACCTCGCCGGGTGACGAGGCATTTGGTTACCTTAAGAGAGTTATAGTTACTGCAGCCAGCCGCTCCCCCTTCTTTGAATCTTTCCTCCCTTTAAATCGTACTGTGGTCAGTCCTGCAGAGTGATACGCCACCGCCTGTGCATGTTACCGTTGTCTGATTTACTTCAACGACGATTTCCTCGAGTTTTCAAATAAATCTCGCCGAGTGACGAGGCATGTGGCTACCTTAAGAGAGTCATAGTTACTGCTGCCAGCTGCTCGACCTACTTTCTTTCCTTCCACTCTTCAATTATTACTGTGGTCAGTCCTGCAGGAGCAATATGCCACTACATGTAAACCTTAACGTTGTCTGAGCTACCTTATCGAAGATATCCTCGAGTTTTCAAAAAAAATTTCACATTGTGACGAGGCAATTGGCTACCTTAAGAGAGTCAAAGTACCCCTGCCTGCTGCTCCCACTTTTCTAAGCCCTTTCTCTCTATCATTCTTTCTATGGCTGTCCTACAGAACCGATGTGCCACCATATGTCCACGTTAACGTCGTCTCTGTTACTCCCACTACGAGTCTCTCGAGTTAGCAAATGTACCTCGCCGGATGACGAGGCATTTGGCTACCTTAAGAGCATCATAGTTACTGCAGGCAGCTGCTCCCCCTTCTTTGAATCATTCCTCTCTTTAATTCGTACCTTGGTGTCCTGCAGAAGCGATACGCCACCACCTGTCCATGTTACCGTTGTCTGAGTTACTTCAACATCGATTTCCTCGAGTTTTTAAATAAAGTTCGCCGAGTGACGAGGCATTTGGCTACCTTAAGAGAGTCATAGTTACTGCAGCCAGCTGCTCCCCCTTCTTTGAATCTTTCCTCTCTTTAATTCGTACCTTGGTGTCCTGCAGAAGCGATACGCCACCACCTGTATATGTTACCGTTGTCTGAGTTACTTCGACGACGATTTCCTCGAGTTTTCAAATAAATTTCGCCGAGTGACGAGGCATTTGGCTACCCTATGAGAGTCATAGTTACTGCTGCCAGCTGCTCGACCTACTTTCTTTCTTTCCACTCTTTAATTATTACTGTGGTCAGTCCTGCAGGAGCAATATGCCACTACATGTAAACCTTAACGTTGTCTGACCTACCTTATCGAAGATATCCTCGAGTTTCAACAAAAAATTTCACATGGTGACGAGGCATTTGGCACCCTTAAGAGAGTCATAGTTACTGCTGCCAGCTGCTCGACCTACTTTCTTTCTTTCCACTCATTAATTATTACTGTGGTCAGTCCTGCAGGAGCAATATGCCACTACATGTATACCTTAACGTTGTCTGAGCTACCTTAACGAAGATATTCTCGAGTTTTCAAAAAAAATTTCACATGGTGACGAGGCATTTGGCTACCTTAAGAGAGTCATAGTACCCCTGCCTGCTGCTCCCACTTTTCTAAGCCCTTTCTCTCTATCATTCTTTCTATGGCTGTCCTACAGAACCGATGTGCCACTATATGTCCACGTTAACGTCGTCTCTGTTACTCCCACTACGAGTCTCTCGAGTTAGCAAATCTACCTCGCCGGATGACGAGCCATTTGGCTACATTAAGAGCGTCATAGTTACTGCAGGCAGCTGCTCCCCCTTCTTTGAATCTTTCCTCTCTTTAATTCGTACCTTGGTGTCCTGCAGAGGCGATACGCCACCACCTGTCCATGTTACCGTTGTCTGAGTTACTTCAACGACGATTTCCTCGAGTTTTCAAATAAATTTCGCCGAGTGACGAGGCATTTGGCTACCTTAAGAGAGTCATAGTTACTGCTGCCAGCTGCTCGACCTACGTTCTTTCTTTCCACTCTTTAATTACTACTGTGGTCAGTTCTGCAAAAGCAATATGCCACTACATGAAAACCTTAATATTGTCTGAGCTACCTTAACGAAAATATCCTCGAGTTTTCAAAAAAAATGTTTCATGGTGACGAGGCATTCGGCTACCTTAAGGGAGTCATAGTACCCCTGCCTGCTGCTCCCACTTTTCTAAGCCCATTCTCTCTATCATTCTCGCTATGGCTGTCCTACAGAACCGATGTGCCACTATATGTCCACGTTAACGTCGTCTCTGTTACTCCCACTACGAGTCTCTCGAGTTAGCAAATGTACCTCGCCGGATGACGAGGAATTTGGCTACCTTATAAGCGTCATAGTTACCGCAGCCTGCTGCTCCCCCTTCTTTGAATCTTGCCTCCATTCAAATCGTTAAGTGGTCAGTCCTGCAGAAGCGATACGCCACCACCTGTCCATGTTACCGTTGTCTGAGTTACCTCAACATCGATTTCCTCGAGTTTTCAAATAAATTTCGCCGAGTGACGAGGCATTTGGCTACCTTAAGAGAGTCATAGTTACTGTTGCCAGCTGCTCGACCTACCTTCTTTCTTTCCACTCTTTATTTATTACTGTGGTCAGTCCTGCAGGAGCAATATGCCACTACATGTAAACCTTAACGTTGTCTGAGCTACCTTATCGAAGATATCCTCGAGTTTTCAACAAAAAATTTCACATGGTGACGATTTATTTGGCTACCTTAAGAGAGTCATAGTTACTGCTGCCAGCTGCTCGACCTACTTTCTTTCTTTCCACTCTTTAATTATTACTGTGGTCAGTCCTGCAGGAGCAATATGCCACTACATGAAAACCTTAACGTTGTCTGAGCTACCTTAACGAAAATTACCTCGAGTTTTAAAAAAAAATTTTACATGGTGACGAGGCATTTGGCTACCTTAAGGGAGTCATAGTACCCCTGCCCGCTGCTCCCACCTTTCTAAGCCCATTCTCTCTATCATTCTTGCTATGGCTGTCCTACAGAACCGATGTGCCACTGTATGTCCACGTTAAAGTCGTCTCTGTTACTCCCACTACGAGTCTCTCGAGTTAGCAAATGTACCTCGCCGGATGACGAGGAATTTGGCTACCTTATAAGCGTCATAGTTACCGCAGCCTGCTGCTCCCCCTTCTTTGAATCTTGCCTCCATTCAAATCGTTAAGTGGTCAGTCCTGCAGAAGCGATACGCCACCACCTGTCCATGTTACCGTTGTCTGAGTTACTTCAACAACGATTTCCTCGAGTTTTCAAATAAATCTCGCCGAGTGACGAGGCATTTGGCTACCTTAAGAGAGTCATAGTTACTGCAGCCAGCTGCTCCCCCTTCTTTGAATCTTTCCTCCCTTTAAATCGTACTGTGGCCAGTCCTGCAGAGTGATACGCCACCACCTGTGCATGTTACCGTTGTCTGATTTACTTCAACGACGATTTCCTCGAGTTTTCAAATAAATCTCGCCGAGTGACGAGGCATTTGGCTACCTTAAGAGAGTCATAGTTACTGCAGCCAGCTGCTCGACCTACTTTCTTCCTTTCCACTCTCTAATTATTACTGTGGTCAGTCCTGCAGGAGCAATATGCCACTACATGTAAACCTAAACGTTGTCTGAGCTACCGTATCGAAGATATCCTCGAGTTTTCAAAAAAAATTTTACATGGTGACGAGGCATTTGGCTACCGTAAGGGAGTCATAGTACCCCTGCCTGCTGCTCCCACTTTTCTAAGCCCTTTCTCTCTATCATTCTTGCTATGGCTGTCCTACAGAACCGATGTGCCACTATATGTCCAAGTTAACGTCGTCTCTGTTACTCCCACTACGAGTCTCTCGAGTTAGCAAATGTACCTCGCCGGATGACGAGTCATTTGGCTACCTTAAGAGCGTCATAGTTACTGCAGCCAGCTGCTCCCCCTTCTTTAAATGTTTCCTGTCTTTAATTCGTACTGTGGGCAGTCCTGCAGAAGCGATACGCCACCACTTGTCCATGTTACCGTTGTCTGAGTTACTTCAACATCGATTTCCTCGAGTTTTTAAATAAAGTTCGCCGAGTGACGAGGCATTTGGCTACCTTAAGAGAGTCATAGTTACTGCAGCCAGCTGCTCCCCCTTCTTTGAATCTTTCCTCTCTTTAATTCGTACCTTGGTGTCCTGCAGAAGCGATACGCCACCACCTGTATATGTTACCGTTGTCTGTGTTACTTCGACGACGATTTCTTCGAGTTTTCAAATAAATTTCGCCGAGTGACGAGGCATTTGGCTACCTTATGAGAGTCATAGTTACTGCTGCCAGCTGCTCGACCTACTTTCTTTCTTTCCACTCTTTAATTCCTACTGTGGTCAGTCCTGCAGGAGCAATATGCCACTACATGTAAACCTTAACGTTGTCTGACCTACCTTATCGAAGATATCCTCGAGTTTCAACAAAAAATTTCACATGGTGACGAGGCATTTGGCTACCTTAAGAGAGTCATGGTACTCCTGCCTGCTGCTCCCACTTTTCTAAGCCCATTCTCTCTATCATTCTTGCTATGGCCTGTCCTACGGAACCGATGTGCCACTATATGTCCACGTTAACGTCGCCACTGTTACTCCCACTACGAGTCTCTCGAGTTAGCAAATGTACCTCGCCGGATGACGAGGCATTTGGCTACCTTAAGAGAGTCATAGTTACTGCAGCCAGATGCTCCCCCTTCTTTGAATCTTACCTCTCTTTAATTCGTACCTCGGTGTCCTGCAGAAGCGATACGCCACCACCTGTACATGTTACCGTTGTCTGAGTTTCTTCAACGACGATTTCCTAGAGTTTTCAAATAAATTTCGCCGAGTGACGAGGCTTTTGGCTACCTTAAGAGAGTCATAATTACTGCTGCCAGCTGCTCGACCTACTTTCATTCTTTCCACTCATTAATTATTACTGTGGTCAGTCCTGCAGGAGCAATATGCCACTACATGTAAACCTTAACGTTGTCTGAGCTACCTTAACGAAGATATTCTCGAGTTTTCAAAAAAAAATTTCACATGGTGACATGGCATTTGGCTGCCTTAAGAGAGTCAAAGTACTCCTGCCTGCTGCTCCCACTTTTCTAAGCCCATTCTCTCTATCATTCTTGCTATGGCTGTCCTACAGAACCGATGTGCCACTATATGTCCACGTTAACGCCGTCACTGTTACTCCCACTACGAGTCTCTAGAGTTAGCAAATGTACCTCGCCGGGTGACGAGGCATTTGGTTACCTTAAGAGAGTTATAGTTACTGCAGCCAGCTGCTCCCCCTTCTTTGAATCTTTCCTCCCTTTAAATCGTACTGTGGTCAGTCCTGCAGAGTGATACGCCACCGCCTGTGCATGTTACCGTTGTCTGATTTACTTCAACGACGATTTCCTCGAGTTTTCAAATAAATCTCGCCGAGTGACGAGGAATGTGGCTACCTTAAGAGAGTCATAGTTACTGCTGCCAGCTGCTCGACCTACTTTCTCTCTTTCCACTCTTCAATTATTACTGTGGTCAGTCCTGCAGGAGCAATATGCCACTACATGTAAACCTTAACGTTGTCTGAGCTACCTTATCGAAGATATCCTCGAGTTTTCTAAAAAAAATTTCACATTGTGACGTGGCATTTGGCTACCTTAAGAGAGTCATAGTACTCCTGCCTGCTGCTCCCACTTTTCTAAGCCCATTCTCTCTATCATTCTTGCTATGGCCTGTCCTACGGAACCGATGTGCCACTATATGTCCACGTTAACGTCGTCACTGTTACACCCACTACGAGTCTCACGAGTTAGCAAATGCACCTCGCCGGATGACGAGGCATTTGGCTACCTTAAGAGAGTCATAGTAACTGCAGCCAGCTCCTCCCCCTTCTTTGACACTTTCCTCTCTTTAATTCGTACCT
This sequence comes from Schistocerca americana, assembly GCF_021461395.2. Taxonomy (NCBI): domain Eukaryota; kingdom Metazoa; phylum Arthropoda; class Insecta; order Orthoptera; family Acrididae; genus Schistocerca; species Schistocerca americana. Next base: position 1,343,325 of record NW_025726225.1, on the reverse strand, counting down.
TGGTGTCCTGCAGAAGCGATACGCCACCACCTGTATATGTTACCGTTGTCTGAGTTACTTCGACGACGATTTCCTCGAGTTTTCAAATAAATTTCGCCGAGTGACGAGGCATTTGGCTACCTTATGAGAGTCATAGTTACTGCTGCCAGCTGCTCGACCTACTTTATATCATTCCACTCTTTAATTATTACTGTGGTCAGTCCTGCAGGAGCAATATGCCACTACATGTAAACCTTAACGTTGTCTGACCTACCTTATCGAAGATATCCTCGAGTTTCAACAAAAAATTTCACATGGTGACGAGGCATTTGGCTACCTTAAGAGAGTCATAGTACTCCTGCCTGCTGCTCCCACTTTTCTAAGCCCATTCTCTCTATCATTCTTGCTATGGCCTGTCCTACGGAACCGATGTGCCACTATATGTCCACGTTAACGTCGCCACTGTTACTCCCACTACGAGTCTCTCGAGTTAGCAAATGTACCTCGCCGAGTGACGATTCATTTGGCTACCTTAAGAGAGTGATAATTACTGCTGCCAGCTGCTCGACCTACTTTCATTCTTTCCACTCATTAATTATTACTGTGGTCAGTCCTGCAGGAGCAATATGCCACTACATGTAAACCTTAACGTTGTCTGAGCTACCTTAACGAAGATATTCTCGAGTTTTCAAAAAAAAATTTCACATGGTGACATGGCATTTGGCTGCCTTAAGAGAGTCAAAGTACCCCTGCCTGCTGCTCCCACTTTTCTAAGCCCATTCTCTCTATCATTCTTGCTATGGCTGTCCTACAGAACCGTTGTGCCACTATATGTCCACGTTAACGTCGTCACTGTTACTCCCACTACGAGTCTCTAGAGTTAGCAAATGTACCTCGCCGGGTGACGAGGCATTTGGTTACCTTAAGAGAGTTATAGTTACTGCAGCCAGCCGCTCCCCCTTCTTTGAATCTTTCCTCCCTTTAAATCGTACTGTGGTCAGTCCTGCAGAGTGATACGCCACCGCCTGTGCATGTTACCGTTGTCTGATTTACTTCAACGACGATTTCCTCGAGTTTTCAAATAAATCTCGCCGAGTGACGAGGAATGTGGCTACCTTAAGAGAGTCATAGTTACTGCTGCCAGCTGCTCGACCTACTTTCTCTCTTTCCACTCTTCAATTATTACTGTGGTCAGTCCTGCAGGAGCAATATGCCACTACATGTAAACCTTAACGTTGTCTGAGCTACCTTATCGAAGATATCCTCGAGTTTTCTAAAAAAAATTTCACATTGTGACGTGGCATTTGGCTACCTTAAGAGAGTCATAGTACTCCTGCCTGCTGCTCCCACTTTTCTAAGCCCATTCTCTCTATCATTCTTGCTATGGCCTGTCCTACGGAACCGATGTGCCACTATATGTCCACGTTAACGTCGTCACTGTTACACCCACTACGAGTCTCACGAGTTAGCAAATGCACCTCGCCGGATGACGAGGCATTTGGCTACCTTAAGAGAGTCATAGTAACTGCAGCCAGCTCCTCCCCCTTCTTTGACACTTTCCTCTCTTTAATTCGTACCTTGGTGTCCTGCAGAAGCGATACGCCACCACCTGTATATGTTACCGTTGTCTGAGTTACTTCGACGACGATTTCCTCGAGTTTTCAAATAAATTTCGCCGAGTGACGAGGCATTTGGCTACCTTATGAGAGTCATAGTTACTGCTGCCAGCTGCTCGACCTACTTTATATCATTCCACTCTTTAATTATTACTGTGGTCAGTCCTGCAGGAGCAATATGCCACTACATGTAAACCTTAACGTTGTCTGACCTACCTTATCGAAGATATCCTCGAGTTTCAACAAAAAATTTCACATGGTGACGAGGCATTTGGCTACCTTAAGAGAGTCATAGTACTCCTGCCTGCTGCTCCCGCTTTTCTAAGCCCATTCTCTCTATCATTCTTGCTATGGCCTGTCCTACGGAACCGATGTGCCACTATATGTCCACGTTAACGTCGCCACTGTTACTCCCACTACGAGTCTCTCGAGTTAGCAAATGTACCTCGCCGAGTGACGAGGCATTTGGCTACCTTAAGAGAGTGATAATTACTGCTGCCAGCTGCTCGACCTACTTTCATTCTTTCCACTCATTAATTATTACTGTGGTCAGTCCTGCAGGAGCAATATGCCACTACATGTAAACCTTAACGTTGTCTGAGCTACCTTAACGAAGATATTCTCGAGTTTTCAAAAAAAAATTTCACATGGTGACATGGCATTTGGCTGCCTTAAGAGAGTCAAAGTACCCCTGCCTGCTGCTCCCACTTTTCTAAGCCCATTCTCTCTATCATTCTTGCTATGGCTGTCCTACAGAACCGTTGTGCCACTATATGTCCACGTTAACGTCGTCACTGTTACTCCCACTACGAGTCTCTAGAGTTAGCAAATGTACCTCGCCGGGTGACGAGGCATTTGGTTACCTTAAGAGAGTTATAGTTACTGCAGCCAGCCGCTCCCCCTTCTTTGAATCTTTCCTCCCTTTAAATCGTACTGTGGTCAGTCCTGCAGAGTGATACGCCACCGCCTGTGCATGTTACCGTTGTCTGATTTACTTCAACGACGATTTCCTCGAGTTTTCAAATAAATCTCGCCGAGTGACGAGGCATGTGGCTACCTTAAGAGAGTCATAGTTACTGCTGCCAGCTGCTCGACCTACTTTCTTTCCTTCCACTCTTCAATTATTACTGTGGTCAGTCCTGCAGGAGCAATATGCCACTACATGTAAACCTTAACGTTGTCTGAGCTACCTTATCGAAGATATCCTCGAGTTTTCAAAAAAAATTTCACATTGTGACGAGGCAATTGGCTACCTTAAGAGAGTCAAAGTACCCCTGCCTGCTGCTCCCACTTTTCTAAGCCCTTTCTCTCTATCATTCTTTCTATGGCTGTCCTACAGAACCGATGTGCCACCATATGTCCACGTTAACGTCGTCTCTGTTACTCCCACTACGAGTCTCTCGAGTTAGCAAATGTACCTCGCCGGATGACGAGGCATTTGGCTACCTTAAGAGCATCATAGTTACTGCAGGCAGCTGCTCCCCCTTCTTTGAATCATTCCTCTCTTTAATTCGTACCTTGGTGTCCTGCAGAAGCGATACGCCACCACCTGTCCATGTTACCGTTGTCTGAGTTACTTCAACATCGATTTCCTCGAGTTTTTAAATAAAGTTCGCCGAGTGACGAGGCATTTGGCTACCTTAAGAGAGTCATAGTTACTGCAGCCAGCTGCTCCCCCTTCTTTGAATCTTTCCTCTCTTTAATTCGTACCTTGGTGTCCTGCAGAAGCGATACGCCACCACCTGTATATGTTACCGTTGTCTGAGTTACTTCGACGACGATTTCCTCGAGTTTTCAAATAAATTTCGCCGAGTGACGAGGCATTTGGCTACCCTATGAGAGTCATAGTTACTGCTGCCAGCTGCTCGACCTACTTTCTTTCTTTCCACTCTTTAATTATTACTGTGGTCAGTCCTGCAGGAGCAATATGCCACTACATGTAAACCTTAACGTTGTCTGACCTACCTTATCGAAGATATCCTCGAGTTTCAACAAAAAATTTCACATGGTGACGAGGCATTTGGCACCCTTAAGAGAGTCATAGTTACTGCTGCCAGCTGCTCGACCTACTTTCTTTCTTTCCACTCATTAATTATTACTGTGGTCAGTCCTGCAGGAGCAATATGCCACTACATGTATACCTTAACGTTGTCTGAGCTACCTTAACGAAGATATTCTCGAGTTTTCAAAAAAAATTTCACATGGTGACGAGGCATTTGGCTACCTTAAGAGAGTCATAGTACCCCTGCCTGCTGCTCCCACTTTTCTAAGCCCTTTCTCTCTATCATTCTTTCTATGGCTGTCCTACAGAACCGATGTGCCACTATATGTCCACGTTAACGTCGTCTCTGTTACTCCCACTACGAGTCTCTCGAGTTAGCAAATCTACCTCGCCGGATGACGAGCCATTTGGCTACATTAAGAGCGTCATAGTTACTGCAGGCAGCTGCTCCCCCTTCTTTGAATCTTTCCTCTCTTTAATTCGTACCTTGGTGTCCTGCAGAGGCGATACGCCACCACCTGTCCATGTTACCGTTGTCTGAGTTACTTCAACGACGATTTCCTCGAGTTTTCAAATAAATTTCGCCGAGTGACGAGGCATTTGGCTACCTTAAGAGAGTCATAGTTACTGCTGCCAGCTGCTCGACCTACGTTCTTTCTTTCCACTCTTTAATTACTACTGTGGTCAGTTCTGCAAAAGCAATATGCCACTACATGAAAACCTTAATATTGTCTGAGCTACCTTAACGAAAATATCCTCGAGTTTTCAAAAAAAATGTTTCATGGTGACGAGGCATTCGGCTACCTTAAGGGAGTCATAGTACCCCTGCCTGCTGCTCCCACTTTTCTAAGCCCATTCTCTCTATCATTCTTGCTATGGCCTGTCCTACGGAACCGATGTGCCACTATATGTCCACGTTAACGTCGCCACTGTTACACCCACTACGAGTCTCACGAGTTAGCAAATGCACCTCGCCGGATGACGAGGCATTTGGCTACCTTAAGAGAGTCATAGTAACTGCAGCCAGCTCCTCCCCCTTCTTTGACACTTTCCTCTCTTTAATTCGTACCTTGGTGTCCTGCAGAAGCGATACGCCACCACCTGTATATGTTACCGTTGTCTGAGTTACTTCGACGACGATTTCCTCGAGTTTTCAAATAAATTTCGCCGAGTGACGAGGCATTTGGCTACCTTATGAGAGTCATAGTTACTGCTGCCAGCTGCTCGACCTACTTTATATCATTCCACTCTTTAATTATTACTGTGGTCAGTCCTGCAGGAGCAATATGCCACTACATGTAAACCTTAACGTTGTCTGACCTACCTTATCGAAGATATCCTCGAGTTTCAACAAAAAATTTCACATGGTGACGAGGCATTTGGCTACCTTAAGAGAGTCATAGTACTCCTGCCTGCTGCTCCCACTTTTCTAAGCCCATTCTCTCTATCATTCTTGCTATGGCCTGTCCTACGGAACCGATGTGCCACTATATGTCCACGTTAACGTCGCCACTGTTACTCCCACTACGAGTCTCTCGAGTTAGCAAATGTACCTCGCCGAGTGACGAGGCATTTGGCTACCTTAAGAGAGTGATAATTACTGCTGCCAGCTGCTCGACCTACTTTCATTCTTTCCACTCATTAATTATTACTGTGGTCAGTCCTGCAGGAGCAATATGCCACTACATGTAAACCTTAACGTTGTCTGAGCTACCTTAACGAAGATATTCTCGAGTTTTCAAAAAAAAATTTCACATGGTGACATGGCATTTGGCTGCCTTAAGAGAGTCAAAGTACCCCTGCCTGCTGCTCCCACTTTTCTAAGCCCATTCTCTCTATCATTCTTGCTATGGCTGTCCTACAGAACCGTTGTGCCACTATATGTCCACGTTAACGTCGTCACTGTTACTCCCACTACGAGTCTCTAGAGTTAGCAAATGTACCTCGCCGGGTGACGAGGCATTTGGTTACCTTAAGAGAGTTATAGTTACTGCAGCCAGCCGCTCCCCCTTCTTTGAATCTTTCCTCCCTTTAAATCGTACTGTGGTCAGTCCTGCAGAGTGATACGCCACCGCCTGTGCATGTTACCGTTGTCTGATTTACTTCAACGACGATTTCCTCGAGTTTTCAAATAAATCTCGCCGAGTGACGAGGAATGTGGCTACCTTAAGAGAGTCATAGTTACTGCTGCCAGCTGCTCGACCTACTTTCTCTCTTTCCACTCTTCAATTATTACTGTGGTCAGTCCTGCAGGAGCAATATGCCACTACATGTAAACCTTAACGTTGTCTGAGCTACCTTATCGAAGATATCCTCGAGTTTTCTAAAAAAAATTTCACATTGTGACGTGGCATTTGGCTACCTTAAGAGAGTCATAGTACTCCTGCCTGCTGCTCCCACTTTTCTAAGCCCATTCTCTCTATCATTCTTGCTATGGCCTGTCCTACGGAACCGATGTGCCACTATATGTCCACGTTAACGTCGTCACTGTTACACCCACTACGAGTCTCACGAGTTAGCAAATGCACCTCGCCGGATGACGAGGCATTTGGCTACCTTAAGAGAGTCATAGTAACTGCAGCCAGCTCCTCCCCCTTCTTTGACACTTTCCTCTCTTTAATTCGTACCTTGGTGTCCTGCAGAAGCGATACGCCACCACCTGTATATGTTACCGTTGTCTGAGTTACTTCGACGACGATTTCCTCGAGTTTTCAAATAAATTTCGCCGAGTGACGAGGCATTTGGCTACCTTATGAGAGTCATAGTTACTGCTGCCAGCTGCTCGACCTACTTTATATCATTCCACTCTTTAATTATTACTGTGGTCAGTCCTGCAGGAGCAATATGCCACTACATGTAAACCTTAACGTTGTCTGACCTACCTTATCGAAGATATCCTCGAGTTTCAACAAAAAATTTCACATGGTGACGAGGCATTTGGCTACCTTAAGAGAGTCATAGTACTCCTGCCTGCTGCTCCCACTTTTCTAAGCCCATTCTCTCTATCATTCTTGCTATGGCCTGTCCTACGGAACCGATGTGCCACTATATGTCCACGTTAACGTCGCCACTGTTACTCCCACTACGAGTCTCTCGAGTTAGCAAATGTACCTCGCCGAGTGACGAGGCATTTGGCTACCTTAAGAGAGTGATAATTACTGCTGCCAGCTGCTCGACCTACTTTCATTCTTTCCACTCATTAATTATTACTGTGGTCAGTCCTGCAGGAGCAATATGCCACTACATGTAAACCTTAACGTTGTCTGAGCTACCTTAACGAAGATATTCTCGAGTTTTCAAAAAAAAATTTCACATGGTGACATGGCATTTGGCTGCCTTAAGAGAGTCAAAGTACCCCTGCCTGCTGCTCCCACTTTTCTAAGCCCATTCTCTCTATCATTCTTGCTATGGCTGTCCTACAGAACCGTTGTGCCACTATATGTCCACGTTAACGTCGTCACTGTTACTCCCACTACGAGTCTCTAGAGTTAGCAAATGTACCTCGCCGGGTGACGAGGCATTTGGTTACCTTAAGAGAGTTATAGTTACTGCAGCCAGCCGCTCCCCCTTCTTTGAATCTTTCCTCCCTTTAAATCGTACTGTGGTCAGTCCTGCAGAGTGATACGCCACCGCCTGTGCATGTTACCGTTGTCTGATTTACTTCAACGACGATTTCCTCGAGTTTTCAAATAAATCTCGCCGAGTGACGAGGCATGTGGCTACCTTAAGAGAGTCATAGTTACTGCTGCCAGCTGCTCGACCTACTTTCTTTCCTTCCACTCTTCAATTATTACTGTGGTCAGTCCTGCAGGAGCAATATGCCACTACATGTAAACCTTAACGTTGTCTGAGCTACCTTATCGAAGATATCCTCGAGTTTTCAAAAAAAATTTCACATTGTTACGAGGCAATTGGCTACCTTAAGAGAGTCAAAGTACCCCTGCCTGCTGCTCCCACTTTTCTAAGCCCTTTCTCTCTATCATTCTTTCTATGGCTGTCCTACAGAACCGATGTGCCACCATATGTCCACGTTAACGTCGTCTCTGTTACTCCCACTACGAGTCTCTCGAGTTAGCAAATGTACCTCGCCGGATGACGAGGCATTTGGCTACCTTAAGAGCATCATAGTTACTGCAGGCAGCTGCTCCCCCTTCTTTGAATCATTCCTCTCTTTAATTCGTACCTTGGTGTCCTGCAGAAGCGATACGCCACCACCTGTCCATGTTACCGTTGTCTGAGTTACTTCAACATCGATTTCCTCGAGTTTTTAAATAAAGTTCGCCGAGTGACGAGGCATTTGGCTACCTTAAGAGAGTCATAGTTACTGCAGCCAGCTGCTCCCCCTTCTTTGAATCTTTCCTCTCTTTAATTCGTACCTTGGTGTCCTGCAGAAGCGATACGCCACCACCTGTATATGTTACCGTTGTCTGAGTTACTTCGACGACGATTTCCTCGAGTTTTCAAATAAATTTCGCCGAGTGACGAGGCATTTGGCTACCCTATGAGAGTCATAGTTACTGCTGCCAGCTGCTCGACCTACTTTCTTTCTTTCCACTCTTTAATTATTACTGTGGTCAGTCCTGCAGGAGCAATATGCCACTACATGTAAACCTTAACGTTGTCTGACCTACCTTATCGAAGATATCCTCGAGTTTCAACAAAAAATTTCACATGGTGACGAGGCATTTGGCACCCTTAAGAGAGTCATAGTTACTGCTGCCAGCTGCTCGACCTACTTTCTTTCTTTCCACTCATTAATTATTACTGTGGTCAGTCCTGCAGGAGCAATATGCCACTACATGTATACCTTAACGTTGTCTGAGCTACCTTAACGAAGATATTCTCGAGTTTTCAAAAAAAATTTCACATGGTGACGAGGCATTTGGCTACCTTAAGAGAGTCATAGTACCCCTGCCTGCTGCTCCCACTTTTCTAAGCCCTTTCTCTCTATCATTCTTTCTATGGCTGTCCTACAGAACCGATGTGCCACTATATGTCCACGTTAACGTCGTCTCTGTTACTCCCACTACGAGTCTCTCGAGTTAGCAAATCTACCTCGCCGGATGACGAGCCATTTGGCTACATTAAGAGCGTCATAGTTACTGCAGGCAGCTGCTCCCCCTTCTTTGAATCTTTCCTCTCTTTAATTCGTACCTTGGTGTCCTGCAGAGGCGATACGCCACCACCTGTCCATGTTACCGTTGTCTGAGTTACTTCAACGACGATTTCCTCGAGTTTTCAAATAAATTTCGCCGAGTGACGAGGCATTTGGCTACCTTAAGAGAGTCATAGTTACTGCTGCCAGCTGCTCGACCTACGTTCTTTCTTTCCACTCTTTAATTACTACTGTGGTCAGTTCTGCAAAAGCAATATGCCACTACATGAAAACCTTAATATTGTCTGAGCTACCTTAACGAAAATATCCTCGAGTTTTCAAAAAAAATGTTTCATGGTGACGAGGCATTCGGCTACCTTAAGGGAGTCATAGTACCCCTGCCTGCTGCTCCCACTTTTCTAAGCCCATTCTCTCTATCATTCTCGCTATGGCTGTCCTACAGAACCGATGTGCCACTATATGTCCACGTTAACGTCGTCTCTGTTACTCCCACTACGAGTCTCTCGAGTTAGCAAATGTACCTCGCCGGATGACGAGGAATTTGGCTACCTTATAAGCGTCATAGTTACCGCAGCCTGCTGCTCCCCCTTCTTTGAATCTTGCCTCCATTCAAATCGTTAAGTGGTCAGTCCTGCAGAAGCGATACGCCACCACCTGTCCATGTTACCGTTGTCTGAGTTACCTCAACATCGATTTCCTCGAGTTTTCAAATAAATTTCGCCGAGTGACGAGGCATTTGGCTACCTTAAGAGAGTCATAGTTACTGTTGCCAGCTGCTCGACCTACCTTCTTTCTTTCCACTCTTTATTTATTACTGTGGTCAGTCCTGCAGGAGCAATATGCCACTACATGTAAACCTTAACGTTGTCTGAGCTACCTTATCGAAGATATCCTCGAGTTTTCAACAAAAAATTTCACATGGTGACGATTTATTTGGCTACCTTAAGAGAGTCATAGTTACTGCTGCCAGCTGCTCGACCTACTTTCTTTCTTTCCACTCTTTAATTATTACTGTGGTCAGTCCTGCAGGAGCAATATGCCACTACATGAAAACCTTAACGTTGTCTGAGCTACCTTAACGAAAATTACCTCGAGTTTTCAAAAAAAATTTTACATGGTGACGAGGCATTTGGCTACCTTAACGGAGTCATAGTACCCCTGCCCGCTGCTCCCACCTTTCTAAGCCCATTCTCTCTATCATTCTTGCTATGGCTGTCCTACAGAACCGATGTGCCACTGTATGTCCACGTTAAAGTCGTCTCTGTTACTCCCACTACGAGTCTCTCGAGTTAGCAAATGTACCTCGCCGGATGACGAGGAATTTGGCTACCTTATAAGCGTCATAGTTACCGCAGCCTGCTGCTCCCCCTTCTTTGAATCTTGCCTCCATTCAAATCGTTAAGTGGTCAGTCCTGCAGAAGCGATACGCCACCACCTGTCCATGTTACCGTTGTCTGAGTTACTTCAACAACGATTTCCTCGAGTTTTCAAATAAATCTCGCCGAGTGACGAGGCATTTGGCTACCTTAAGAGAGTCATAGTTACTGCAGCCAGCTGCTCCCCCTTCTTTGAATCTTTCCTCCCTTTAAATCGTACTGTGGCCAGTCCTGCAGAGTGATACGCCACCACCTGTGCATGTTACCGTTGTCTGATTTACTTCAACGACGATTTCCTCGAGTTTTCAAATAAATCTCGCCGAGTGACGAGGCATTTGGCTACCTTAAGAGAGTCATAGTTACTGCAGCCAGCTGCTCGACCTACTTTCTTCCTTTCCACTCTCTAATTATTACTGTGGTCAGTCCTGCAGGAGCAATATGCCACTACATGTAAACCTAAACGTTGTCTGAGCTACCGTATCGAAGATATCCTCGAGTTTTCAAAAAAAATTTTACATGGTGACGAGGCATTTGGCTACCGTAAGGGAGTCATAGTACCCCTGCCTGCTGCTCCCACTTTTCTAAGCCCTTTCTCTCTATCATTCTTGCTATGGCTGTCCTACAGAACCGATGTGCCACTATATGTCCAAGTTAACGTCGTCTCTGTTACTCCCACTACGAGTCTCTCGAGTTAGCAAATGTACCTCGCCGGATGACGAGTCATTTGGCTACCTTAAGAGCGTCATAGTTACTGCAGCCAGCTGCTCCCCCTTCTTTAAATGTTTCCTGTCTTTAATTCGTACTGTGGGCAGTCCTGCAGAAGCGATACGCCACCACTTGTCCATGTTACCGTTGCCTGAGTTACCTCAACAACGATTTCCTCGAGTTTTCAAATAAATTTCACCGAGTGACGAGGCATTTGGCTACCTTAAGAGAGTCATAGTTACTGTTGCCAGCTGCTCGACCTACTTTCTTTCTTTCCACTCTTTAATTATTACTGTGGTCAGTCCTGCAGGAGCAATATGCCACTACATGTAAACCTTAACGTTGTCTGAGCTACCTTATCGAAGATATCCTCGAGTTTTCAAAAAAAAATGTCACATGGTGACGAGGCATTTAACTACCTTAAGAGAGTCATAGTACTCCTGCCTGCTGCTCCCACTTTTCTAAGCCCATTGTCTCTATCATTCTTGCTATGGCCTGTCCTACGGAACCGATGTGCCACTATATGTCCACGTTAACGTCGTCACTGTTACTCTCACTACGAGTCTCTCGAGTTAGCAAATGTACCTCGCCGGATGACGAGCCATATGACTACCTTAAGAGAGTCATAGTAACTGCAGCCAGCTGCTCCCCCTTCTTTGAATCTTTCCTCTCTTTAATTCGTACTGTGGTGTCCTGCAGAAGCGATACGCCACCACCTGTCCATGTTACCGTTGTCTGAGTTACCTCAACGACGATTTCCTCGAGTTTTCAAATAAATTTCGCCGAGTGACGAGGCATTTGGCTACCTTAAGAGAGTCATAGTTACTGCTGCCAGCTGCTCGACCTACTTTCTTTCTTTCCACTCTTTAATTATTACTGTGCTCAGTCCTGCAGGAGCAATATGCCACTACATGTATACCTTAACGTTGTCTGAGCTACCTTAACGAAGATATTCTCGAGTTTTCAAAAAAAATGTCACATGGTGACGAGGCATTTGGCTACCTTAAGAGAGTCATAGTACCCCTGCCTGCTGCTCCCACTTTTCTAAGCCCTTTCTCTCTGTCATTCTTGCTATGGCTGTCCTACGAAACCGATGTGCCACTATATGTCCACGTCAACGTCGTCTCTGTTACTCCCACTACGAGTCTCTCGAGTTAGCAAATGTACCTCGCCGGATGACGATTCATTTGGCTACCTTACGAGAGTCATAGTTACTGCTGCCAGCTGCTCGACCTACTTTCTTTCTTTCCACTCTTTAATTATTACTGTGGTCAGTCCTGCAGGAGCAATATGCCACTACATGTAAACCTTAACGTTGTCTGAGCTACCTTATCGAAGATATCCTCGAGTTTTCAAAAAAAATTTTACATGGTGACGAGGCATTTGGCTGCCTTAAGGGAGTCATAGTACCCCTGCCTGCTGCTCCCACATTTCTAAGCCCTTTCTCTCTATCATTCTTGCTATGGCTGTCCTACAGAACCGATGTGCCACTATATGTCCAAGTTAACGTCGTCTCTGTTACTCCCACTACGAGTCTCTCGAGTTAGCAAATGTACATCGCCGGATGACGAGGCATTTGGCTACGTTAAGAGCGTCATAGTTACTGCAGGCAGCTGCTCCCCCTTCTTTGAATCTTTCCTCTCTTTAATTCGTACCTTGGTGTCCTGCAGAAGCGATATGCCACCACCTGACCATGTTACCGTTGTCAGAGTTACTTCAACGACGATTTCCTCGAGTTTTCAAATAAATTTCGCCGAGTGACGAGTCATTTGGCTACCTTAAGAGAGTCATAGTTACTGCTGCCTGCTGCTCCCCCTTCTTTGAATCTTTCCTCCCTTTAAATCGTACTGTGGCCAGTCCTGCAGAGCGATACGCCACCACCTGTGAATGTTACCGTTGTCTGATTTACTTCAACGACGATTTCCTCGAGTTTTCAAAAAAATCTCGCCGAGTGACGAGGCATTTGGCTACCTTAAGAGAGTCATAGTTACTGCAGCCAGCTGCTCCACCTACTTTCTTTCTTTCCACTCTCTAATTATTACTGTGGTCAGTCCTGCAGGAGCAATATGCCACTACATGTAAACCTAAACGTTGTCTGAGCTACCTTATCGAAGATATCCTCGAGTTTTCAAAAAAAATTTTACATGGTGACGAGGCATTTGGCTACCGTAAGGGAGTCATAGTACCCCTGCCTGCTGCTCCCACTTTTCTAAGCCCTTTCTCTCTATCATTCTTGCTATGGCTGTCCTACAGAACCGATGTGCCACTATATGTCCAAGTTAACGTCGTCTCTGTTACTCCCACTACGAGTCTCTCGAGTTAGCAAATGTACCTCGCCGGATGACGAGGCATTTGGCTACCTTAAGAGCGTCATAGTTACTGCAGCCAGCTGCTCCCCCTTCTTTAAATGTTTCCTGTCTTTAATTCGTACTGTGGGCAGTCCTGCAGAAGCGATACGCCACCACCTGTCCATGTTACCGTTGTCTGAGTTACCTCAACATCGATTTCCTCGAGTTTTCAAATAAATTTCGCCGAGTGACGAGGCATTTGGCTACCTTAAGAGAGTCATAGTTACTGTTGCCAGCTGCTCGACCTACCTTCTTTCTTTCCACTCTTTAATTATTACTGTGGTCAGTCCTGCAGGAGCAATATGCCACTACATGTAAACCTTAACGTTGTCTGAGCTACCTTATCGAAGATATCCTCGAGTTTTCAACAAAAAATTTCACATGGTGACGATTTATTTGGCTACCTTAAGAGAGTCATAGTTACTGCTGCCAGCTGCTCGACCTACTTTCTTTCTTTCCACTCTTTAATTATTACTGTGGTCAGTCCTGCAGGAGCAATATGCCACTACATGAAAACCTTAACGTTGTCTGAGCTACCTTAACGAAAATTACCTCGAGTTTTCAAAAGAAATTTTACATGGTGACGAGGCATTTGGCTACCTTAAGGGAGTCATAGTACCCCTGCCCGCTGCTCCCACCTTTCTAAGCCCATTCTCTCTATCATTCTTGCTATGGCTGTCCTACAGAACCGATGTGCCACTATATGTCCACGTTAACGTCGTCTCTGTTACTCCCACTACGAGTCTCTCGAGTTAGCAAATGTACCTCGCCGGATGACGAGGCATTTGGCTACCTTATAAGCGTCATAGTTACTGCAGCCGGCTGCTCCCCCTTCTTTGAATCTTTCCTGTCTTTAATTCGTACTGTGGTCAGTCCTGCAGAGGCGATACGCCACCACCTGTCCATGTTACCGTTGTCTGAGTTACTTCAACAACGATTTCCTCGAGTTTTCAAATAAATTTCGCCGAGTGACGAGGCATTTGGCTACCTTAAGAGAGTCATAGTTACTGCAGCCAGCTGCTCCCCCTTCTTTGAATCTTTCCTCCCTTTAAATCGTACTGTGGCCAGTCCTGCAGAGCGATACGCCACCACCTGTGCATGTTACCGTTGTCTGATTTACTTCAACGACGATTTCCTCGAGTTTTCAAATAAATCTCGCCGAGTGACGAGGCATTTGGCTACCTTAAGAGAGTCATAGTTACTGCAGCCAGCTACTCGACCTACTTTCTTCCTTTCCACTCTCTAATTATTACTGTGGTCAGTCCTGCAGGAGCAATATGCCACTACATGTAAACCTAAACGTTGTCTGAGCTACCTTATCGAAGATATCCTCGAGTTTTCAAAAAAAATTTTACATGGTGACGAGGCATTTGGCTAGCGTAAGGGAGTCATAGTACCCCTGCCTGCTGCTCCCACTTTTCTAAGCCCTTTCTCTCTATCATTCTTGCTATGGCTGTCCTACAGAACCGATGTGCCACTATATGTCCAAGTTAACGTCGTCTCTGTTACTCCCACTACGAGTCTCTCGAGTTAGCAAATGTACCTCGCCGGATGACGAGGCATTTGGCTACCTTAAGAGCGTCATAGTTACTGCAGCCAGCTGCTCCCCCTTCTTTAAATGTTTCCTGTCTTTAATTCGTACTGTGGGCAGTCCTGCAGAAGCGATACGCCACCACTTGTCCATGTTACCGTTGCCTGAGTTACCTCAACAACGATTTCCTCGAGTTTTCAAATAAATTTCGCCGAGTGACGAGGCATTTGGCTACCTTAAGAGAGTCATAGTTACTGTTGCCAGCTGCTCGACCTACCTTCTTTCTTTCCACTCTTTAATTATTACTGTGGTCAGTCCTGCAGGAGCAATATGCCACTACATGTAAACCTTAAAGTTGTCTGAGCTACCTTATCGAAGATATCCTCGAGTTTTCAACAAAAAATTTCACATGGTGACGATTTATTTGGCTACCTTAAGAGAGTCATAGTTACTGCTGCCAGCTGCTCGACCTACTTTCTTTCTTTCCACTCTTTAATTATTAC
The DNA here is from genome assembly GCF_021461395.2 of Schistocerca americana. NCBI lineage: Eukaryota > Metazoa > Arthropoda > Insecta > Orthoptera > Acrididae > Schistocerca > Schistocerca americana. Next base: position 1,328,149 of record NW_025726225.1, on the reverse strand, counting down.
TGTGGTCAGTCCTGCAGGAGCAATATGCCACTACATGAAAACCTTAACGTTGTCTGAGCTACCTTAACGAAAATTACCTCGAGTTTTCAAAAGAAATTTTACATGGTGACGAGGCATTTGGCTACCTTAAGGGAGTCATAGTACCCCTGCCCGCTGCTCCCACCTTTCTAAGCCCATTCTCTCTATCATTCTTGCTATGGCTGTCCTACAGAACCGATGTGCCACTATATGTCCACGTTAACGTCGTCTCTGTTACTCCCACTACGAGTCTCTCGAGTTAGCAAATGTACCTCGCCGGATGACGAGGCATTTGGCTACCTTATAAGCGTCATAGTTACTGCAGCCGGCTGCTCCCCCTTCTTTGAATCTTTCCTGTCTTTAATTCGTACTGTGGTCAGTCCTGCAGAGGCGATACGCCACCACCTGTCCATGTTACCGTTGTCTGAGTTACTTCAACAACGATTTCCTCGAGTTTTCAAATAAATTTCGCCGAGTGACGAGGCATTTGGCTACCTTAAGAGAGTCATAGTTACTGCAGCCAGCTGCTCCCCCTTCTTTGAATCTTTCCTCCCTTTAAATCGTACTGTGGCCAGTCCTGCAGAGCGATACGCCACCACCTGTGCATGTTACCGTTGTCTGATTTACTTCAACGACGATTTCCTCGAGTTTTCAAATAAATCTCGCCGAGTGACGAGGCATTTGGCTACCTTAAGAGAGTCATAGTTACTGCAGCCAGCTGCTCGACCTACTTTCTTCCTTTCCACTCTCTAATTATTACTGTGGTCAGTCCTGCAGGAGCAATATGCCACTACATGTAAACCTAAACGTTGTCTGAGCTACCTTATCGAAGATATCCTCGAGTTTTCAAAAAAAATTTTACATGGTGACGAGGCATTTGGCTAGCGTAAGGGAGTCATAGTACCCCTGCCTGCTGCTCCCACTTTTCTAAGCCCTTTCTCTCTATCATTCTTGCTATGGCTGTCCTACAGAACCGATGTGTCACTATATGTCCAAGTTAACGTCGTCTCTGTTACTCCCACTACGAGTCTCTCGAGTTAGCAAATGTACCTCGCCGGATGACGAGGCATTTGGCTACCTTAAGAGCGTCATAGTTACTGCAGCCAGCTGCTCCCCCTTCTTATAATGTTTCCTGTCTTTAATTCGTACTGTGGGCAGTCCTGCAGAAGCGATACGCCACCACTTGTCCATGTTACCGTTGCCTGAGTTACCTCAACAACGATTTCCTCGAGTTTTCAAATAAATTTCGCCGAGTGACGAGGCATTTGGCTACGTTAAGAGAGTCATAGTTACTGTTGCCAGCTGCTCGACCTACTTTCTTTCTTTCCACTCTTTAATTATTACTGTGGTCAGTCCTGCAGGAGCAATATGCCACTACATGTAAACCTAAACGTTGTCTGAGCTACCTTATCGAAGATATCCTCGAGTTTTCAAAAAAAATTTTACATGGTGACGAGGCATTTGGCTAGCGTAAGGGAGTCATAGTACCCCTGCCTGCTGCTCCCACTTTTCTAAGCCCTTTCTCTCTATCATTCTTGCTATGGCTGTCCTACAGAACCGATGTGCCACTATATGTCCAAGTTAACGTCGTCTCTGTTACTCCCACTACGAGTCTCTCGAGTTAGCAAATGTACCTCGCCGGATGACGAGGCATTTGGCTACCTTAAGAGCGTCATAGTTACTGCAGCCAGCTGCTCCCCCTTCTTTAAATGTTTCCTGTCTTTAATTCGTACTGTGGGCAGTCCTGCAGAAGCGATACGCCACCACTTGTCCATGTTACCGTTGCCTGAGTTACCTCAACAACGATTTCCTCGAGTTTTCAAATAAATTTCGCCTAGTGACGAGGCATTTGGCTACCTTAAGAGAGTCATAGTTACTGTTGCCAGCTGCTCGACCTACTTTCTTTCTTTCCACTCTTTAATTATTACTGTGGTCAGTCCTGCAGGAGCAATATGCCACTACATGTAAACCTTAACGTTGTCTGAGCTACCTTATCGAAGATATCCTCGAGTTTTCAAAAAAAAATGTCACATGGTGACGAGGCATTTAACTACCTTAAGAGAGTCATAGTACTCCTGCCTGCTGCTCCCACTTTTCTAAGCCCATTGTCTCTATCATTCTTGCTATGGCCTGTCCTACGGAACCGATGTGCCACTATATGTCCACGTTAACGTCGTCACTGTTACTCTCACTACGAGTCTCTCGAGTTAGCAAATGTACCTCGCCGGATGACTAGCCATATGACTACCTTAAGAGAGTCATAGTAACTGCAGCCAGCTGCTCCCCCTTCTTTGAATCTTTCCTCTCTTTAATTCGTACTGTGGTGTCCTGCAGAAGCGATACGCCACCACCTGTCCATGTTACCGTTGTCTGAGTTACCTCAACGACGATTTCCTCGAGTTTTCAAATAAATTTCGCCGAGTGACGAGGCATTTGGCTACCTTAAGAGAGTCATAGTTACTGCTGCCTGCTGCTCCCCCTTCTTTGAATCTTTCCTCTCTTTAATTCGTACTGTGGCCAGTCCTGCAGAGCGATACGCCACCACCTGTGAATGTTACCGTTGTCTGATTTACTTCAACGACGATTTCCTCGAGTTTTCAAATAAATCTCGCCGAGTGACGAGGCATTTGGCTACCTTAAGAGAGTCATAGTTACTGCAGCCAGCTGCTCGACGTACTTTCTTTCTTTCCACTCTCTAATTATTACTGTGGTCAGTCCTGCAGGAGCAATATGCCACTACATGTAAACCTAAACGTTGTCTGAGCTACCTTATCGAAGATATCCTCGAGTTTTCAAAAAAAATTTTACATGGTGACGAGGCATTTGGCTACCGTAAGGGAGTCATAGTACCCCTGCCTGCTGCTCCCACTTTTCTAAGCCCTTTCTCTCTATCATTCTTGCTATGGCTGTCCTACAGAACCGATGTGCCACTATATGTCCAAGTTAACGTCGTCTCTGTTACTCCCACTACGAGTCTCTCGAGTTAGCAAATGTACCTCGCCGGATGACGAGGCATTTGGCTACCTTAAGAGCGTCATAGTTACTGCAGCCAGCTGCTCCCCCTTCTTTAAATGTTTCCTGTCTTTAATTCGTACTGTGGGCAGTCCTGCAGAAGCGATACGCCACCACCTGTCCATGTTACCGTTGCCTGAGTTACCTCAACAACGATTTCCTCGAGTTTTCAAATAAATTTCGCCGAGTGACGAGGCATTTGGCTACCTTAAGAGAGTCATAGTTACTGTTGCCAGCTGCTCGACCTACTTTCTTTCTTTCCACACTTTAATTATTACTGTGGTCAGTCCTGCAGGAGCAATATGCCACTACATGTACACCTTAACGTTGTCTGAGCTACCTTATCGCAGATATCCTCGAGTTTTCAAAAAAAAAATGTCACATGGTGACGAGGCATTTAACTACCTTAAGAGAGTCATAGTACTCCTGCCTGCTGCTCCCACTTTTCTAAGCCCATTGTCTCTATCATTCTTGCTATGGCCTGTCCTACGGAACCGATGTGCCACTATATGTCCACGTTAACGTCGGCACTGTTACTCTCACTACGAGTCTCTCGAGTTAGCAAATGTACCTCGCCGGATGACGAGCCATATGACTACCTTAAGAGAGTCATAGTAACTGCAGCCAGCTGCTCCCCCTTCTTTGAATCTTTCCTCTCTTTAATTCGTACTGTGGTGTCCTGCAGAAGCGATACGCCACCACCTGTCCATGTTACCGTTGTCTGAGTTACCTCAACGACGATTTCCTCGAGTTTTCAAATAAATTTCGCCGAGTGACGAGGCATTTGGCTACCTTAAGAGAGTCATAGTTACTGCTGCCAGCTGCTCGACCTACTTTCTTTCTTTCCACTCTTTAATTATTACTGTGGTCAGTCCTGCAGGAGCAATATGCCACTACATGTATACCTTAACGTTGTCTGAGCTACCTTAACGAAGATATTCTCGAGTTTTCAAAAAAAATGTCACATGGTGACGAGGCATTTGGCTACCTTAAGAGAGTCATAGTACCCCTGCCTGCTGCTCCCACTTTTCTAAGCCCTTTCTCTCTGTCATTCTTGCTATGGCTGTCCTACGAAACCGATGTGCCACTATATGTCCACGTCAACGTCGTCTCTGTTACTCCCACTACGAGTCTCTCGAGTTAGCAAATGTACCTCGCCGGATGACGAGGCATTTGGCTACCTTAAGAGAGTCATAGTTACTGCTGCCAGCTGCTCGACCTACTTTCTTTCTTTCCACTCTTTAATTATTACTGTGGTCAGTCCTGCAGGAGCAATATGCCACTACATGTAAACCTTAACGTTGTCTGAGCTACCTTATCGAAGATATCCTCGAGTTTTCAAAAAAAAATTTACATGGTGACGAGGCATTTGGCTACCTTAAGGGAGTCATAGTACCCCTGCCTGCTGCTCCCACATTTCTAAGCCCTTTCTCTCTATCATTCTTGCTATGGCTGTCCTACAGAACCGATGTGCCACTATATGTCCAAGTTAACGTCGTCTCTGTTACTCCCACTACGAGTCTCTCGAGTTAGCAAATGTACATCGCCGGATGACGAGGCATTTGGCTACGTTAAGAGCGTCATAGTTACTGCAGGCAGCTGCTCCCCCTTCTTTGAATCTTTCCTCTCTTTAATTCGTACCTTGGTGTCCTGCAGAAGCGATATGCCACCACCTGACCATGTTACCGTTGTCTGAGTTACTTCAACGACGATTTCCGCGAGTTTTCAAATAAATTTCGCCGAGTGACGAGGCATTTGGCTACCTTAAGAGAGTCATAGTTACTGCTGCCTGCTGCTCCCCCTTCTTTGAATCTTTCCTCTCTTTAATTCGTACTGTGGCCAGTCCTGCAGAGCGATACGCCACCACCTGTGAATGTTACCGTTGTCTGATTTACTTCAACGACGATTTCCTCGAGTTTTCAAATAAATCTCGCCGAGTGACGAGGCATTTGGCTACCTTAAGAGAGTCATAGTTACTGCAGCCAGCTGCTCGACGTACTTTCTTTCTTTCCACTCTCTAATTATTACTGTGGTCAGTCCTGCAGGAGCAATATGCCACTACATGTAAACCTAAACGTTGTCTGAGCTACCTTATCGAAGATATCCTCGAGTTTTCAAAAAAAATTTTACATGGTGACGAGGCATTTGGCTACCGTAAGGGAGTCATAGTACCCCTGCCTGCTGCTCCCACTTTTCTAAGCCCTTTCTCTCTATCATTCTTGCTATGGCTGTCCTACAGAACCGATGTGCCACTATATGTCCAAGTTAACGTCGTCTCTGTTACTCCCACTACGAGTCTCTCGAGTTAGCAAATGTACCTCGCCGGATGACGAGGCATTTGGCTACCTTAAGAGCGTCATAGTTACTGCAGCCAGCTGCTCCCCCTTCTTTAAATGTTTCCTGTCTTTAATTCGTACTGTGGGCAGTCCTGCAGAAGCGATACGCCACCACCTGTCCATGTTACCGTTGCCTGAGTTACCTCAACAACGATTTCCTCGAGTTTTCAAATAAATTTCGCCGAGTGACGAGGCATTTGGCTACCTTAAGAGAGTCATAGTTACTGTTGCCAGCTGCTCGACCTACTTTCTTTCTTTCCACACTTTAATTATTACTGTGGTCAGTCCTGCAGGAGCAATATGCCACTACATGTAAACCTTAACGTTGTCTGAGCTACCTTATCGAAGATATCCTCGAGTTTTCAAAAAAAAATGTCACATGGTGACGAGGCATTTAACTACCTTAAGAGAGTCATAGTACTCCTGCCTGCTGCTCCCACTTTTCTAAGCCCATTGTCTCTATCATTCTTGCTATGGCCTGTCCTACGGAACCGATGTGCCACTATATGTCCACGTTAACGTCGGCACTGTTACTCTCACTACGAGTCTCTCGAGTTAGCAAATGTACCTCGCCGGATGACGAGCCATATGACTACCTTAAGAGAGTCATAGTAACTGCAGCCAGCTGCTCCCCCTTCTTTGAATCTTTCCTCTCTTTAATTCGTACTGTGGTGTCCTGCAGAAGCGATACGCCACCACCTGTCCATGTTACCGTTGTCTGAGTTACCTCAACGACGATTTCCTCGAGTTTTCAAATAAATTTCGCCGAGTGACGAGGCATTTGGCTACGTTAAGAGAGTCATAGTTACTGCTGCCAGCTGCTCGACCTACTTTCTTTCTTTCCACTCTTTAATTATTACTGTGGTCAGTCCTGCAGGAGCAATATGCCACTACATGTAAACGTTAACGTTGTCTGAGCTACCTTATCGAAGATATCCTCGAGTTTTCAAAAAAAATTTTACATGGTGCCGAGGCATTTGGCTACCTTAAGGGAGTCATAGTACCCCTGCCTACTGCTCCCACATTTCTAAGCCCTTTCTCTCTATCATTCTTGCTATGGCTGTCCTACAGAACCGATGTGCCACTATATGTCCACGTTAACGTCGTCTCTGTTACTCCCACTACGAGTCTCTCGAGTTAGCAAATGTACATCGCCGGATGACGAGGCATTTGGCTACGTTAAGAGCGTCATAGTTACTGCACCCAGCTGCTCCCCCTTCTTTGAATCTTTCCTCTCTTTAATTCGTACCTTTGTGTCCTGCAGAAGCGATATGCCACCACCTGACCATGTTACCGTTGTCTGAGTTACTTCAACGACGATTTCCTCGAGTTTTCAAATAAATTTCGCCGAGTGACGAGGCATTTGGCTACCTTAAGAGAGTCATAGTTACTGCTGCCTGCTGCTCGACCTACTTTCTTTCTTTCCACTTATTAATTATTACTGTGGTAAGTCCTGCACGAGCAATATGACACTACATGTATACCTTAACGTTGTCTGAGCTACCTTAACGAAGATATTCTCGAGTTTTCAAAAAAAATTTCACATGGTGAAGAGGCATTTGGCTACCTTAAGAGAGTCATAGTACCCCTGCCTGCTGCTCCCACTTTTCTAAGCCCTTTCTCTCTATCATTCTTGCTATGGCTGTCCTACAGAACCGATGTGCCACTATATGTCCACGTCAACGTCGTCTCTGTTACTCCCACTACGAGTCTCTCGAGTTAGCAAATGTACCTCGCCGGATGACGAGGCATTTGGCTACCTTAAGAGAGTCATAGTTACTGCAGCCAGCTGCTCGACCTACTTTCTTTCTTTCCACTCTCTAATTATTACTGTGGTCAGTCCTGCAGGAGCAATATGCCACTACAGGTAAACCTAAACGTTGTCTGTGCTACCTTATCGAAGGTATCCTCGAGTTTTCAAAAAGAATTTTACATGGTGACGAGGCATTTGGCTACCGTAAGGGAGTCATAGTACCCCTGCCTGCTGCTCCCACTTTTCTAAGCCCTTTCTCTCTATCATTCTTGCTATGGCTGTCCTACAGAACCGATGTGCCACTATATGTCCAAGTTAACGTCGTCTCTGTTACTCCCACTACGAGTCTCTCGAGTTAGCAAATGTACCTCGCCGGATGACGAGGCATTTGGCTACCTTAAGAGCGTCATAGTTACTGCAGCCAGCTGCTCCCCCTTCTTTAAATGTTTCCTGTCTTTAATTCGTACTGTGGGCAGTCCTGCAGAAGCGATACGCCACCACCTGTCCATGTTACCGTTGCCTGAGTTACCTCAACAACGATTTCCTCGAGTTTTCAAATAAATTTCGCCGAGTGACGAGGCATTTGGCTACCTTAAGAGAGTCATAGTTACTGTTGCCAGCTGCTCGACCTACTTTCTTTCTTTCCACACTTTGATTATTACTGTGGTCAGTCCTGCAGGAGCAATATGCCACTACATGTAAACCTTAACGTTGTCTGAGCTACCTTATCGAAGATATCCTCGAGTTTTCAAAAAAAAATGTCACATGGTGACGAGGCATTTAACTACCTTAAGAGAGTCATAGTACTCCTGCCTGCTGCTCCCACTTTTCTAAGCCCATTGTCTCTATCATTCTTGCTATGGCCTGTCCTACGGAACCGATGTGCCACTATATGTCCACGTTAACGTCGGCACTGTTACTCTCACTACGAGTCTCTCGAGTTAGCAAATGTACCTCGCCGGATGACGAGCCATATGACTACCTTAAGAGAGTCATAGTAACTGCAGCCAGCTGCTCCCCCTTCTTTGAATCTTTCCTCTCTTTAATTCGTACTGTGGTGTCCTGCAGAAGCGATACGCCACCACCTGTCCATGTTACCGTTGTCTGAGTTACCTCAACGACGATTTCCTCGAGTTTTCAAATAAATTTCGCCGAGTGACGAGGCATTTGGCTACGTTAAGAGAGTCATAGTTACTGCTGCCAGCTGCTCGACCTACTTTCTTTCTTTCCACTCTTTAATTATTACTGTGGTCAGTCCTGCAGGAGCAATATGCCACTACATGTAAACGTTAACGTTGTCTGAGCTACCTTATCGAAGATATCCTCGAGTTTTCAAAAAAAATTTTACATGGTGCCGAGGCATTTGGCTACCTTAAGGGAGTCATAGTACCCCTGCCTACTGCTCCCACATTTCTAAGCCCTTTCTCTCTATCATTCTTGCTATGGCTGTCCTACAGAACCGATGTGCCACTATATGTCCACGTTAACGTCGTCTCTGTTACTCCCACTACGAGTCTCTCGAGTTAGCAAATGTACATCGCCGGATGACGAGGCATTTGGCTACGTTAAGAGCGTCATAGTTACTGCACCCAGCTGCTCCCCCTTCTTTGAATCTTTCCTCTCTTTAATTCGTACCTTTGTGTCCTGCAGAAGCGATATGCCACCACCTGACCATGTTACCGTTGTCTGAGTTACTTCAACGACGATTTCCTCGAGTTTTCAAATAAATTTCGCCGAGTGACGAGGCATTTGGCTACCTTAAGAGAGTCATAGTTACTGCTGCCTGCTGCTCGACCTACTTTCTTTCTTTCCACTTATTAATTATTACTGTGGTAAGTCCTGCACGAGCAATATGACACTACATGTATACCTTAACGTTGTCTGAGCTACCTTAACGAAGATATTCTCGAGTTTTCAAAAAAAATTTCACATGGTGAAGAGGCATTTGGCTACCTTAAGAGAGTCATAGTACCCCTGCCTGCTGCTCCCACTTTTCTAAGCCCTTTCTCTCTATCATTCTTGCTATGGCTGTCCTACAGAACCGATGTGCCACTATATGTCCACGTCAACGTCGTCTCTGTTACTCCCACTACGAGTCTCTCGAGTTAGCAAATGTACCTCGCCGGATGACGAGGCATTTGGCTACCTTAAGAGAGTCATAGTTACTGCAGCCAGCTGCTCGACCTACTTTCTTTCTTTCCACTCTCTAATTATTACTGTGGTCAGTCCTGCAGGAGCAATATGCCACTACAGGTAAACCTAAACGTTGTCTGTGCTACCTTATCGAAGGTATCCTCGAGTTTTCAAAAAGAATTTTACATGGTGACGAGGCATTTGGCTACCGTAAGGGAGTCATAGTACCCCTGCCTGCTGCTCCCACTTTTCTAAGCCCTTTCTCTCTATCATTCTTGCTATGGCTGTCCTACAGAACCGATGTGCCACTATATGTCCAAGTTAACGTCGTCTCTGTTACTCCCACTACGAGTCTCTCGAGTTAGCAAATGTACCTCGCCGGATGACGAGGCATTTGGCTACCTTAAGAGCGTCATAGTTACTGCAGCCAGCTGCTCCCCCTTCTTTAAATGTTTCCTGTCTTTAATTCGTACTGTGGGCAGTCCTGCAGAAGCGATACGCCACCACCTGTCCATGTTACCGTTGCCTGAGTTACCTCAACAACGATTTCCTCGAGTTTTCAAATAAATTTCGCCGAGTGACGAGGCATTTGGCTACCTTAAGAGAGTCATAGTTACTGTTGCCAGCTGCTCGACCTACTTTCTTTCTTTCCACACTTTGATTATTACTGTGGTCAGTCCTGCAGGAGCAATATGCCACTACATGTAAACCTTAACGTTGTCTGAGCTACCTTATCGAAGATATCCTCGAGTTTTCAAAAAAAAATGTCACATGGTGACGAGGCATTTAACTACCTTAAGAGAGTCATAGTACTCCTGCCTGCTGCTCCCACTTTTCTAAGCCCATTGTCTCTATCATTCTTGCTATGGCCTGTCCTACGGAACCGATGTGCCACTATATGTCCACGTTAACGACGTCACTGTTACTCTCACTACGAGTCTCTCGAGTTAGCAAATGTACCTCGCCGGATGACGAGCCATATGACTACCTTAAGAGAGTCATAGTAACTGCAGCCAGCTGCTCCCCCTTCTTTGAATCTTTCCTCTCTTTAATTCGTACTGTGGTGTCCTGCAGAAGCGATACGCCACCACCTGTCCATGTTACCGTTGTCTGAGTTACCTCAACGACGATTTCCTCGAGTTTTCAAATAAATTTCGCCGAGTGTCGAGGCATTTGGCTACCTTAAGAGAGTCATAGTTACTGCTGCCAGCTGCTCGACCTACTTTCTTTCTTTCCACTCTTTAATTATTACTGTGGTCAGTCCTGCAGGAGCAATATGCCACTACATGTATACCTTAACGTTGTCTGAGCTACCTTAACGAAGATATTCTCTAGTTTTCAAAAAAAATGTCACATGGTGACGAGGCATTTGGCTACCTTAAGAGAGTCATAGTACCCCTGCCTGCTGCTCCCACTTTTCTAAGCCCTTTCTCTCTGTCATTCTTGCTATGGCTGTCCTACGAAACCGATGTGCCACTATATGTCCACGTCAACGTCGTCTCTGTTACTCCCACTACGAGTCTCTCGAGTTAGCAAATGTACCTCGCCGGATGACGAGGCATTTGGCTACCTTAAGAGAGTCATAGTTACTGCTGCCAGCTGCTCGACCTACTTTCTTTCTTTCCACTGTTTAATTATTACTGTGGTCAGTCCTGCAGGAGCAATATGCCACTACATGTAAACCTTAACGTTGTCTGAGCTACCTTATCGAAGATATCCTCGAGTTTTCAAAAAAAATTTTACATGGTGACGAGGCATTTGGCTACCTTAAGGGAGTCATAGTACCCCTGCCTGCTGCTCCCACATTTCTAAGCCCTTTCTCTCTATCATTCTTGCTATGGCTGTCCTACAGAACCGATGTGCCACTATATGTCCACGTTAACGTCGTCTCTGTTACTCCCACTACGAGTCTCTCGAGTTAGCAAATGTACATCGCCGGATGACGAGGCATTTGGCTACGTTAAGAGCGTCATAGTTACTGCACCCAGCTGCTCCCCCTTCTTTGAATCTTTCCTCTCTTTAATTCGTACCTTGGTGTCCTGCAGAAGCGATATGCCACCACCTGACCATGTTACCGTTGTCTGAGTTACTTCAACGACGATTTCCTCGAGTTTTCAAATAAATTTCGCCGAGTGACGAGGCATTTGGCTACCTTAAGAGAGTCATAGTTACTGCTGCCTGCTGCTCGACCTACTTTCTTTCTTTCCACTCATTAATTATTACTGTGGAAAGTCCTGCACGAGCAATATGACACTACATGTATACCTTAACGTTGTCTGAGCTACCTTAACGAAGATATTCTCGAGTTTTCAAAAAAAATTTCACATGGTGAAGAGGCATTTGGCTACCTTAAGAGAGTCATAGTACCCCTGCCTGCTGCTCCCACTTTTCTAAGCCCTTTCTCTCTATCATTCTTGTTATGGCTGTCCTACAGAACCGATGTGCCACTATATGTCCACGTCAACGTCGTCTCTGTTACTCCCACTACGAGTCTCTCGAGTTAGCAAATGTACCTCGCCGGATGACGAGGCATTTGGCTACCTTAAGAGAATCATAGTTACTGCAGCCAGCTGCTCCCCCTTCTTTGAATCTTTCCTGTCTATAATTCGTACTGTGGTGTCCTGCAGAAGCGATACGCCACCACCTGTCCATGTTGCCGTTGTCTGAGTTACTTCAACAATGATTTCCTCGAGTTTTCAAATAAATTTCGCCGAGTGACGAGGCATTTGGCTACCTTAAGGGAGTCATAGTTACTGCAGCTAGCTGCTCCCCCTTCTTTGAATCTTTCCTCCCTTTAAATCGTACTGTGGTCAGTCCTGCAGAGGGATACGTCACCACCTGTGCATGTTACCGTTGTCTGATTTACTTCAACGACGATTTCCTTGAGTTTTCAAATAAACCTCGCCGAGTGACGAAGCATTTGGCTACCTTAAGAGAGTCATAGTTACTGCTGCCAGCTGCTCGACCTACTTTCTTTCTTTCCACTCTTTAATTATTACTGTGGTCAGTCCTGCAGGAGCAATATGCCACTACATGTAAACCTTAACGTTGTCTGAGCTACCTTATCGAAGATATTCTCGAGTTTTCAAAAAAAATTTTACATGGTGATGAGGCATTTGGCTACCTTAAGGGAGTCATAGTACCCCTGCCTGCTGCTCCCACTTTTCTAAGCCCTTTCTCTCTATCATTCTTGCTATGGCTGTCCTACAGAACCGATGTGCCACTATATGTCCAAGTTAACGTCGTCTCTGTTACTCCCACTACGAGTCTCTCGAGTTAGCAAATGTACCTCGCCGGATGACGAGGCATTTGGCTACCTTAAGAGCGTCATAGTTACTGCAGCCAGCTGCTCCCCCTTCTTTGAATGTTTCCTGTCTTTAATTCGTCCTGGGGGCAGTCCTGCAGAAGCGATACGCCACCACCTGTCCATGTTACCGTTGTCTGAGTTACCTCAACAACGATTTCCTCGAGTTTTCAAATAAATTTCGACGAGTGACGAGGCATTTGGCTACCTTAAGAGTGTCATAGTTACTGTTGCCAGCTGCTCGACCTACCTTCTTTCTTTCCACTCTTTAATTATTACTGTGATCAGTCCTGCAGGTGCAATATGCCACCACATGTAAACCTTAACGTTGTCTGAGCTACCTTATCGAAGATATCCTCGAGTTTTCAACAAAAAATTTCACATGGTGACGATTCATTTGGCTACCTTAAGAGAGTCATAGTACTCCTGCCTGCTGCTCCCACTTTTCTAAGCCCATTCTCTCTATCATTCTTTCTATGGCCTGTCCTACGGAACCGATGTGCCACTATATGTGCACGTTAACGTCGTCACTGTTACTCCCACTACGAGTCTCTCGAGTTAGCAAATGTACCCCGCCGGATGACGAGGCATTTGGCTACCTTAAGAGAGTCATAGTTACTGCTGCCAGCTGCTCGACCTACTTTCTTTCTTTCCATTCTTTAATTATTACTGTGGTCAGTCCTGCAGGAGCAATATGCCACTACATGTAAACCTTAACGTTGTCTGAGCTACCTTATCGAAGATGTCCTCGAGTTGTCAAAAAAAATTTTACATGGTGACGAGGCATTTGGCTACCTTAAGGGAGTCATAGTACCCCTGCCTGCTGCTCCCACTTTTCTAAGCCCTTTCTCTCAATCATTCTTGCTATGGCTGTCCTACAGAACCGATGTGCCACTATATGTCCACGTTAACGTCGTCACTGTTACTCCCACTACGAGTCTCTCGAGTTAGCAAATGTACCTCGCCGGATGACGAGCCATATGACTACCTTAAGAGAGTCATAGTAACTGCAGCCAGCTGCTCCCCCTTCTTTGAATCTTTCCTCTCTTTAATTCGTACTGTGGTGTCCTGCAGAAGCGATACGCCACCACCTGTCCATGTTACCGTTGTCTGAGTTACCTCAACGACGATTTCCTCGAGTTTTCAAATAAATTTCGCCGAGTGACGAGGCATTTGGCTACCTTAAGAGAGTCATAGTTACTGCTGCCAGCTGCTCGACCTATTTTCTTTCTTTCCACTCTTTAATTATTACTGTGGTCAGTCCTGCAGGAGCAATATGCCACTACATGTATACCTTAACGTTGTCTGAGCTACCTTAACGAAGATATTCTCGAGTTTTCAAAAAAAATTTCACATGGTGAAGAGGCATTTGGCTACCTTAAGAGAGTCATAGTACCCCTGCCTGCTGCTCCCACTTTTCTAAGCCTTTTCTCTCTATCATTCTTGCTATGGCTGTCCTACAGAACCGATGTGCCACTATATGTCCACGTCTACGTCGTCTCTGTTACTCCCACTACGAGTCTCTCGAGTTAGCAAATGTACCTCGCCGGATGACGAGGCATTTGGCTACCTTAAGAGAGTCATAGTTACTGCTGCCAGCTGCTCGACCTACTTTCTTTCTTTCCATTCTTTAATTATTACTGTGGTCAGTCCTGCAGGAGCAATATGCCACTACATGTAAACCTTAACGTTGTCTGAGCTATCTTATCGAAGATATCCTCGTGTTTTCAAAAAAAATTTTACATGGTGACGAGGCATTTGGCTACCTTAAGGGAGTCATAGTACCCCTGCCTGCTGCTCCCACTTTTCTAAGCCCTTTCTCTCTATCATTCTTGCTCTGGCTGTCCTACAGAACCGATGTGCCACTATTTGTCCAAGTTAACGTCGTCTCTGTTACTCCCACTACGAGTCTCTCGAGTTAGCAAATGTACCTCGCCGGATGACGAGGCATTTGGCTACCTTAAGAGCAACATAGTTACTGCAGCCAGCTGCTCCCCCTTCTTTGAAAGTTTCCTGTCTTTAATTCGTACTGTGGGCGGTCCTGCAGAAGCGATACGCCACCACCTGTCCATGTTACCGTTGTCTGAGTTACCTCAACAACGATTTCCTCGAGTTTTCAAATAAATTTCGGCGAGTGACGAGGCATTTGGCTACCTTAAGAGTGTCATAGTTACTGTTGCCAGCTGCTCGACCTACCTTCTTTCTTTCCACTCTTTAATTATTACTGTGATCAGTCCTGCAGGAGCAATATGCCGCCACACTTAAACCTTAACGTTGTCTGAGCTACCTTATCGAAGATATCCTCGAGTTTTCAACAAAAAATTTCACATGGTGACGATTCATTTGGCTACCTTAAGAGAGTCATAGTACTCCTGCCTGCTGCTCCCACTTTTCTAAGCCCATTCTCTCTATCATTCTTTCTATGGCCTGTCCTACGGAACCGATGTGCCACTATATGTGCACGGTAACGTCGTCACTGTTACTCCCACTACGAGTCTCTCGAGTTAGCAAATGTACCTCGCCGGATGACGAGGCATTTGGCTACCTTAAGAGAGTCATAGTTACTGCTGCCAGCTGCTCGACCTACTTTGTTTCTTTCCATTCTTTAATTATTACTGTGGTCAGTCCTGCAGGAGCAATATGCCACTACATGTAAACCTTAACGTTGTCTGAGCTACCTTATCGAAGATATCCTCGAGTTTTCAAAAAAAATTTTACATGGTGACGAGGCATTTGGCTACCTTAAGGCAGTCATAGTACCCCTGCCTGCTGCTCCCACTTTTCTAAGCCCTTTCTCTCTATCATTCTTGCTATGGCTGTCCTACAGAACCGATGTGCCACTATATGTCCACGTTAACGTCGTCACTGTTACTCCCACTACGAGTCTCTCGAGTTAGCAAATGTACCTCGCCGGATGACGAGCCATATGACTACCTTAAGAGAGTCATAGTAACTGCAGCCAGCTGCTCCCCCTTCTTTGAATCTTTCCTCTCTTTAATTCGTACTGTGGTGTCCTGCAGAAGCGATACGCCACCACCTGTCCATGTTACCGTTGTCTGAGTTACCTCAACGACGATTTCCTCGAGTTTTCAAATAAATTTCGCCGAGTGACGAGGCATTTGGCTACCTTAAGAGAGTCATAGTTACTGCTGGCAGCTGCTCGACCTACTTTCTTTCTTTCCACTCTTTAATTATTACTGTGGTCAGTCCTGCAGGAGCAATATGCCACTACATGTATACCTTAACGTTGTCTGAGCTACCTTAACGAAGATATTCTCGAGTTTTCAAAAAAAATGTCACATGGTGACGAGGAATTTGGCTAACCTTAAGAGAGTCATAGTACCCCTGCCTGCTGCTCCCACTTTTCTAAGCCCTTTCTCTCTGTCATTCTTGCTATGGCTGTCCTACGGAACCGATGTGCCACTATATGTCCACGTCAACGTCGTCTCTGTTACTCCCACTACGAGCCTCTCGAGTTAGCAAATGTACCTCGCCGGATGACGAGGCACTTGGCTACCTTAAGAGAGTCATAGTTACTGCTGCCAGCTGCTCGACCTACTTTCTTTCTTTCCACTCTTTAATTATTACTGTGGTCAGTCCTGCAGGAGCAATATGCCACTACATGTAAACCTTAACTTTGTCTGAGCTACCTTATCGAAGATATCCTCGAGTTTTCAAAAAAAATTTTACATGGTGACGAGGCATTTGGCTACCTTAAGGGAGTCATAGTACCCCTGCCTGCTGCTCCCACATTTCTAAGCCCTTTCTCTCTATCATTCTTGCTATGGCTGTCCTACAGAACCGATGTGCCACTATATGTCCACGTTAACGTCGTCTCTGTTACTCCCACTACGAGTCTCTCGAGTTAGCAAATGTACATCGCCGGATGACGAGGCATTTGGCTACGTTAAGAGCGTCATAGTTACTGCAGGCAGCTGCTCCTCCTTCTTTGAATCTTTCCTCTCTTTAATTCGTACCTTGGTGTCCTGCAGAAGCGATATGCCACCACCTGACCATGTTGCCGTTGTCTGAGTTACTTCAACGACGATTTCCTCGAGTTTTCAAATAAATATCGCCGAGTGACGAGGCATTTGGCTACCTTAAGAGAGTCATAGTTACTGCTGCCTGCTGTTCGACCTACTTTCTTTCTTTCCACTCATTAATTATTACTGTGGTCAGTCCTGCAGGAGCAATATGCCACTACATGTATACCTTAACGTTGTCTGAGCTACCTTAACGAAGATATTCTCGAGTTTTCAAAAAAAATTTCACATGGTGAAGAGGCATTTGGCTACCTTAAGAGAGTCATAGTACCCCTGCCTGCTGCTCCCACTTTTCTAAGCCCTTTCTCTCTATCATTCTTGCGATGGCTGTCCTACAGAACCGATGTGCCACTATATGTCCACGTCAACGTCGTCTCTGTTACTCCCACTACGAGTCTCTCGAGTTAGCAAATGTACCTCGCCGGATGACGAGGCATTTGGCTACCTTAAGAGAGTCATAGTTACTGCTTCCAGCTGCTCGACCTACTTTCTTTCTTTCCATTCTTTAATTATTACTGTGGTCAGTCCTGCAGGAGCAATATGCCACTACATGTAAACCTTAACGTTGTCTGAGCTAACTTATCGAAGATATCCTCGAGTTTTCAAAAAAAATTTTACATGGTGACGAGGCATTTGGCTACCTTAAGGGAGTCATAGTACCCCTGCCTGCTGCTCCCACTTTTCTATGCCCTTTCTCTCTATCATTCTTGCTATGGCTGTCGTACAGAACCGATGTGCCACTATATGTCCAAGTTAACGTCGTCTCTGTTACTCCCACTACGAGTCTCTCGAGTTAGCAAATGTACCTCGCCGGATGACGAGGCATTTGGCTACCTTAAGAGCGTCATAGTTACTGCAGCCAGCAGCTCCCCCTTCTTTGAATGTTTCCTGTCTTTAATTCGTACTGTGGGCAGTCCTGCAGAAGCGATACGCCACCACCTGTCCATGTTACCGTTGTCTGAGTTACCTCAACAACGATTTCCTCGAGTTTTCTTATAAATTTCGCCGAGTGACGAGGCATTTGGCTACCTTAAGAGAGTCATAGTTACTGTTGCCAGCTGCTCGACCTACCTTCTTTCTTTCCACTTTTTAATTATTACTGTGGTCAGTCCTGCAGGAGCAATATGCCACTACATGTAAACCTTAACGTTGTCTGAGCTACCTTATCGAAGATATCCTCGAGTTTTCAACAAAAAATTTCACATGGTGACGATTCATTTGGCTACCTTAAGAGAGTCATAGTTACTGCTGCCTGCTGTTCGACCTACTTTCTTTCTTTCCACTCATTAATTATTACTGTGGTCAGTCCTGCAGGAGCAATATGCCACTACATGTATACCTTAACGTTGTCTGAGCTACCTTAACGAAGATATTCTCGAGTTTTCAAAAAAAATTTCACATGGTGAAGAGGCATTTGGCTACCTTATGAGAGTCATAGTACCCCTGCCTGCTGCTCCCACTTTTCTAAGCCCTTTCTCTCTATCATTCTTGCTATGGCTGTCCTACAGAACCGATGTGCCACTATATGTCCACGTCAACGTCGTCTCTGTTACTCCCACTACGAGTCTCTCGAGTTAGCAAATGTACCTCGCCGGATGACGAGGCATTTGGCTACCTTAAGAGAGTCATAGTTACTGCTGCCAGCTGCTCGACCTACTTTCTTTCTTTCCATTCTTTAATTATTACTGTGGTCAGTCCTGCAGGAGCAATATGCCACTACATGTAAACCTTAACGTTGTCTGAGCTACCTTATCGAAGATATCCTCGAGTTTTCAAAAAAAATTTTACATGGTGACGAGGCATTTGGCTACCTTAAGGGAGTCATAGTACCCCTGCCTGCTGCTCCCACTTTTCGATGCCCTTTCTCTCTATCATTCTTGCTATGGCTGTCGTACAGAACCGATGTGCCACTATATGTCCAAGTTAACGTCGTCTCTGTTACTCCCACTACGAGTCTCTCGAGTTAGCAAATGTACCTCGCCGGATGACGGGGCATTTGGCTACCTTAAGAGCGTCATAGTTACTGCAGCCAGCTGCTCCCCCTTCTTTGAATGTTTCCTGTCTTTAATTCGTACTGTGGGCAGTCCTGCAGAAGCGATACGCCACCACCTGTCCATGTTACCGTTGTCTGAGTTACCTCAACAACGATTTCCTCGAGTTTTCTTATAAATTTCGCCGAGTGACGAGGCATTTGGCTACCTTAAGAGAGTCATAGTTACTGTTGCCAGCTGCTCGACCTACCTTCTTTCTTTCCACTCTTTAATTATTACTGTGGTCAGTCCTGCAGGAGCAATATGCCACTACATGTAAACCTTAACGTTGTCTGAGCTACCTTATCGAAGATATCCTCGAGTTTTCAACAAAAAATTTCACATGGTGACGATTCATTTGGCTACCTTAAGAGAGTCATAGTTACTGCTGCCTGCTGTTCGACCTACTTTCTTTCTTTCCACTCATTAATTATTACTGTGGTCAGTCCTGCAGGAGCAATATGCCACTACATGTATACCTTAACGTTGTCTGAGCTACCTTAACGAAGATATTCTCGAGTTTTCAAAAAAAATTTCACATGGTGAAGAGGCATTTGGCTACCTTAAGAGAGTCATAGTACCCCTGCCTGCTGCTCCCACTTTTTTAAGCCCTTTCTCTCTATCATTCTTGCTATGGCTGTCCTACAGAACCGATGTGCCACTATATGTCCACGTCAACGTCGTCTCTGTTACTCCCACTACGAGTCTCTCGAGTTAGCAAATGTACCTCGCCGGATGACGAGGCATTTGGCTACCTTAAGAGAGTCATAGTTACTGCTGCCAGCTGCTCGACCTACTTTCTTTCTTTCCACTCTTTAATTATTACTGTGGTCAGTCCTGCAGGAGCAATATGCTACTACATGTAAACCTTAACGTTGTCTGAGCTACCTTATCGAAGATATCCTCGAGTTTTCAAAAAAAATTATACATGGTGACGAGGCATTTGGCTACCTTAAGGGAGTCATAGTACCCCTGCCTGCTGCTCCCACATTTCTAAGCCCTTTCTCTCTATCATTCTTGCTATGGCTGTCCTACAGAACCGATGTGCCACTATATGTCCACGTTAACGTCGTCTCTGTTACTCCCACTACGAGTCTCTCGAGTTAGCAAATGTACATCGCCGGATGACGAGGCATTTGGCTACGTTAAGAGCGTCATAGTTACTGCAGGCAGCTGCTCCCCCTTCTTTGAATCTTTCCTCTCTTTAATTCGTACCTTGGTGTCCTGTAGAAGCGATATGCCACCACCTGACCATGTTACCGTTGTCTGAGTTACTTCAACGACGATTTCCTCGAGTTTTCAAATAAATATCGCCGAGTGACGAGGCATTTGGCTACCTTAAGAGAGTCATAGTTACTGCTGCCTGCTGTTCGACCTACTTTCTTTCTTTCCACTCATTAATTATTACTGTGGTCAGTCCTGCAGGAGCAATATGCCACTACATGTATATCTTAACGTTGTCTGAGCTACCTTAACGAAGATATTCTCGAGTTTTCAAAAAAAAATTTCACATGGTGAAGAGGCATTTGGCTAGCTTAAGAGAGTCATAGTACCCCTGCCTGCTGCTCCCACTTTTCTAAGCCCTTTCTCTCTATCATTCTTGCTATGGCTGTCCTACAAAACCGATGTGCCACTATATGTCCACGTCAACGTCGTCTCTGTTACTCCCACTACGAGTCTCTCGAGTTAGCAAATGTACCTCGCCGGATGACGACGCATTTGGCTACCTTAAGAGCGTCATAGTTACTGCAGCCAGCTGCTCCCCCTTCTTTGAATGTTTCCTGTCTTTAATTCGTACTGTGGGCAGTCCTGCAGAAGCGATACGCCACCACCTGTCCATGTTACCGTTGTCTGAGTTACCTCAACAACGATTTCCTCGAGTTTTCTTATAAATTTCGCCGAGTGACGAGGCATTTGGCTACCTTAAGAGTGTCATAGTTACTGTTGCCAGCTGCTCGACCTACCTTCTTTCTTTCCACTCTTTAATTATTACTGTGATCAGTCCTGCAGGAGCAATATGCCACCACATGTAAACCTTAACGTTGTCTGAGCTACCTTATCGAAGATATCCTCGAGTTTTCAACAAAAAATTTCACATGGTGACGATTCATTTGGCTACCTTAAGAGAGTCATAGTACTCCTGCCTGCTGCTCCCACTTTTCTAAGCCCATTCTCTCTATCATTCTTTCTATGGCCTGTCCTACGGAACCGATGTGCCACTATATGTGCACGTTAACGTCGTCACTGTTACTCCCACTACGAGTCTCTCGAGTTAGCAAATGTACCTCGCCGGATGACGAGGCATTTGGCTATCTTAAGAGAGTCATAGTTACTGCTGCCAGCTGCTCGACCTACTTTCTTTCTTTCCATTCTTTAATTATTACTGTGGTCAGTCCTGCAGGAGCAATATGCCACTACATGTAAACCTTAACGTTGTCTGAGCTACCTTATCGAAGATATCCTCGAGTTTTCAAAAAAAATTTTACATGGTGACGAGGCATTTGGCTACCTTAAGGGAGTCATAGTACCCCTGCCTGCTGCTCCCACTTTTCTAAGCCCTTTCTCTTTATCATTCTTGCTATGGCTGTCCTACAGAACCGATGTGCCACTATATGTCCACGTTAACGTCGTCACTGTTACTCTCACTACGAGTCTCTCGAGTTAGCAAATGTACCTCGCCGGATGACGAGCCATATGACTACCTTAAGAGAGTCATAGTAACTGCAGCCAGCTGCTCCCCCTTCTTTGAATCTTTCCTCTCTTTAATTCGTACTGTGGTGTCCTGCAGAAGCGATACGCCACCACCTGTCCATGTTACCGTTGTCTGAGTTACCTCAACGACGATTTCCTCGAGTTTTCAAATAAATTTCCCCGAGTGACGAGGCATTTGGCTACCTTAAGAGAGTCATAGTTACTGCTGGCAGCTGCTCGACCTACTTTCTTTCTTTCCACTCTTTAATTATTACTGTGGCCAGTCCTGCAGGAGCAATATGCCACTACATGTATACCTTAACGTTGTCTGAGCTACCTTAACGAAGATATTCTCGAGTTTTCAAAAAAAATGTCACATGGTGACGAGGCATTTGGCTACCTTAAGAGAGTCATAGTACCCCTGCCTGCTGCTCCCACTTTTCTAAGCCCTTTCTCTCTGTCATTCTTGCTATGGCTGTCCTACGGAACCGATGTGCCACTATATGTCCACGTCAACGTCGTCTCTGTTACTCCCACTACGAGTCTCTCGAGTTAGCAAATGTACATCGCCGGATGACGAGGTATTTGGCTACCTTAAGAGAGTCATAGTTACTGCTGCCAGCTGCTCGACCTACTTTCTTTCTTTCCACTCTTTAATTATTACTGTGGTCAGTCCTGCAGGAGCAATATGCCACTACATGTAAACCTTAACGTTGTCTGAGCTACCTTATCGAAGATATCCTCGAGTTTTCAAAAAAAATTTTACATGGTGACGAGGCATTTGGCTACCTTAAGGGAGTCATAGTACCCCTGCCTGCTGCTCCCACTTTTCTAAGCCCTTTCTCTTTATCATTCTTGCTATGGCTGTCCTACAGAACCGATGTGCCACTATATGTCCACGTTAACGTCGTCACTGTTACTCTCACTACGAGTCTCTCGAGTTAGCAAATGTACCTCGCCGGATGACGAGCCATATGACTACCTTAAGAGAGTCATAGTAACTGCAGCCAGCTGCTCCCCCTTCTTTGAATCTTTCCTCTCTTTAATTCGTACTGTGGTGTCCTGCAGAAGCGATACGCCACCACCTGTCCATGTTACCGTTGTCTGAGTTACCTCAACGACGATTTCCTCGAGTTTTCAAATAAATTTCGCCGAGTGACGAGGCATTTGGCTACCTTAAGAGAGTCATAGTTACTGCTGGCAGCTGCTCGACCTACTTTCTTTCTTTCCACTCTTTAATTATTACTGTGGCCAGTCCTGCAGGAGCAATATGCCACTACATGTATACCTTAACGTTGTCTGAGCTACCTTAACGAAGATATTCTCGAGTTTTCAAAAAAAATTTCACATGGTGACGAGGCATTTGGCTACCTTAAGAGAGTCATAGTACCCCTGCCTGCTGCTCCCACTTTTCTAAGCCCTTTCTCTCTGTCATTCTTGCTATGGCTGTCCTACGGAACCGATGTGCCACTATATGTCCACGTCAACGTCGTCTCTGTTACTCCCACTACGAGTCTCTCGAGTTAGCAAATGTACATCGCCGGATGACGAGGTATTTGGCTACCTTAAGAGAGTCATAGTTACTGCTGCCAGCTGCTCGACCTACTTTCTTTCTTTCCACTCTTTAATTATTACTGTGGTCAGTCCTGCAGGAGCAATATGCCACTACATGTAAACCTTAACGTTGTCTGAGCTACCTTATCGAAGATATCCTCGAGTTTTCAAAAAAAATTTTACATGGTGACGAGGCATTTGGCTACCTTAAGGGAGTCATAGTACCCCTGCCTGCTGCTCCCACATTTCTAAGCCCTTTCTCTCTATCATTCTTGCTATGGCTGTCCTACAGAACCGATGTGCCACTATATGTCCACGTTAACGTCGTCTCTGTTACTCCCACTACGAGTCTCTCGAGTTAGCAAATGTACATCGCCGGATGACGAGGCGTTTGGTTACGTTAAGAGCGTCATAGTTACTGCAGGCAGCTGCTCCCCCTTCTTTGAATCTTTCCTCTCTTTAATTCGTACCTTGGTGTCCTGCAGAAGCGATATGCCACGACCTGACCATGTTACCGTTGTCTGAGTTACTTCAACGACGATTTCCTCGAGTTTTCAAATAAATTTCGCCGAGTGACGAGGCATTTGGCTACCTTAAGGGAGTCATAGTTACTGCTGCCTGCTGTTCGACCTACTTTCTTTCTTTCCACTCATTAATTATTACTGTGGTCAGTCCTGCAGGAGCAATATGCCACTACATGTATACCTTAACGTTGTCTGAGCTACCTTAACGAAGATATTCTCGAGTTTTCAAAAAAAATTTCACATGGTGAAGAGGCATTTGGCTACCTTAAGAGAGTCATAGTACCCCTGCCTGCTGCTCCCACTTTTCTAAGCCCTTTCTCTCTATCATTCTTGCTATGGCTGTCCTACAGAACCGATGTGCCACTATATGTCCACGTCAACGTCGTCTCTGTTACTCCCACTACGAGTCTCTCGAGTTAGCAAATGTACCTCGCCGGATGTCGAGGCATTTGGCTACCTTAAGAGAGTCATAGTTACTGCTGCCAGCTGCTCGACCTACTTTCTTTCTTTCCACTCTTTAATTATTACTGTGGTCAGTCCTGCAGGAGCAATATGCCACTACATGAAAACCTTAACGTTGTCTGAGCTACCTTAACGAAAATTACCTCGAGTTTTCAAAAAAAATTTTACATGGTGACTAGGCATTTGGCTACCTTAAGGGAGTCATAGTACCCCTGCCTGCTGCTCCCACTTTTCTAAGCCAATTCTCTCTATCATTCTTGCTATGGCTGTCCTACAGAACCGATGTGCCACTATATGTCTACGTTAACGTCGTCTCTGTTACTCCCACTACGAGTCTCTCGAGTTAGCAAATGTACCTCGCCGGACGACGAGGCATTTGGCTACCTTATAAGCGTCATAGTTACTGCAGCCGACTGCTCCCCCTTCTTTGAATCTTTCCTCCCTTTAAATCGTACTGTGGCCTGTCCTGCAGAGCGATTCGCCACCACCTGTGCATGTTACCCTTGTCTGATTTACTTCAACGACGATTTCCTCGAGTTTTCAAATAAATTTCGCCAAGTGACGAGGCATTTGGCTACCTTAAGAGATTCATAGTTACTGCTGCCAGCTGCTCGACCTACTTTCTCTCTTTCCACTCTCTAATTATTACTGTGGTCAGTCCTGCAGGAGCAATATGCCACTACATGTAAACCTTAACGTTGTCTGAGCTACCTTATCGAAGATATCCTCGAGTTTTCAAAAAAAATTTTACGTGGTGACGAGGCATTTGGCTACCGGAAGGGAGTCATAGTACCCCTGCCTGCTGCTCCCACTTTTCTAAGCCCTTTCTCTCTATCATTCTTGCTATGGCTGTCCTACAGAACCGATGTGCCACTATATGTCCAAGTTAACGTCGTCTCTGTTACTCGCACTACGAGTCTCTCGAGTTAGCAAATGTACCTCGCCGGATGACGAGGCATTTGGCTACCTTAAGAGCGTCATAGTTACTGCAGCCAGCTGCTCCCCCTTCTTTGAATGTTTCCTGTCTTTAATTCGTACTGTGGGCAGTCCTGCAGAAGCGTTACGCCACCACCTGTCCATGTTACCGTTGTCTGAGTTACCTCAACAACGATTTCCTCGAGTTTTCAAATAAATTTCGCCGAGTGACGAGGCATTTGGCTACCTTAAGAGAGTCATAGTTACTGTTGCCAGCTGCTCGACCTACTTTCTTTCTTTCCACTCTTTAATTACTACTGTGGTCAGTCCTGCAGGAGCAATATGCCACTACATGTAAACCTTAATGTTGTCTGAGCCACCTTAACGAAGATATTCTCGAGTTTTCAAAAAAAATGTCACATGGTGACGAAGCATTTGGCTACCTTAAGAGAGTCATTGTACCCCTGCCTGCTGCTCCCACTTTTCTAAGCCCTTTCTCTCTGTCATTCTTGCTCTGGCTGTCCTACAGAACCGATGTGCCACTATATGTCCACGTCAACGTCGTCTCTGTTACTCCCACTACGAGTCTCTCGAGTTAGCAAATGTACTTCGCCGGATGACGAGGCATTTGGCTACCTTAAGAGAGTCATAGTTACTGCTGCCAGCTGCTCGACCTACTTTCTTTCTTTCCACTCTTTAATTATTACTGTGGTCAGTCCTGCAGGAGCAATGTGCCACTACATGTAAACCTTAACGTTGTCTGAGCTACCTTATCGAAGATATCCTCAAGCTTTAAAAAAAAATTTTACATGGTGACGAGGCATTTGGCTACCTTAAGGGAGTCATAGTACCCCTGCCTGCCGCTCCCACTTTTCTAAGCCCTTTCTCTCTATCATTCTTGCTATGGCTGTCCTACAGAACCGATGTGCCACTATATGTCCACGTTAACGTCGTCTCTGTTACTCCCACTACGAGTCTCTCGAGTTAGCAAATGTACCTCGCCGGATGACGAGGCATTTGGCTACGTTAAGAGCGTCATAGTTACTGCAGGCAGCTGCTCCCCCGTCTTTGAATCTTTCCTCTCTTTAATTCGTACCTTGGTGTCCTGCAGAAGCGATATGCCACCACCTGTCCATGTTACCGTTGTCTGAGTTACTTCAACGACGATTTCCTCGAGTTTTCAAATAAATTTCGCCGAGTGACGAGGCATTTGGCTACCATAAGAGAGTCGTAGTTACTGCTGCCTGCTGTTCGACCTACTTTCTTTCTTTCCACTCATTAATTATTACTGTGGTCAGTCCTGCAGGAGCAATATGCCACTACATGTATACCTTAACGTTGTCTGAGCTACCTTAACGAAGATATTCTCGAGTTTTCAAAAAAAATTTCACATGGTGAAGAGGCATTTGGCTACCTTAAGAGAGTCATAGTACCCCTGCCTGCTGCTCCCACTTTTCTAAGCCCTTTCTCTCTATCATTCTTGCTATGGCTGTCCTACAGAACCGATGTGCCACTATATGTCCACGTCAACGTCGTCTCTGTTACTCCCACTACGAGTCTCTCGAGTTAGCAAATGTACCTCGCCGGATGACGAGGCATTTGGCTACCTTAAGAGAGTCATAGTTACTGCTGCCAGCTGCTCGACCTACTTTCTTTCTTTCCATTCTTTAATTATTACTGTGGTCAGTCCTGCAGGAGCAATATGCCACTACATGTAAACCTTAACGTTGTCTGAGCTACCTTATCGAAGATATCCTCGAGTTTTCAAAAAAAATTTTACATGGTGACGAGGCATTTGGCTACCTTAAGGGAGTCATAGTACCCCTGCCTGCTGCTCCCACTTTTCTATGCCCTTTCTCTCTATCATTCTTGCTATGGCTGTCGTACAGAACCGATGTGCCACAATATGTCCAAGTTAACGTCGTCTCTGTTACTCCCACTACGAGTCTCTCGAGTTAGCAAATGTACCTCGCCGGATGACGAGGCATTTGGCTACCTTATAAGCGTCATAGTTACTGCAGCCAGCTGCTCCCCCTTCTTTGAATCTTTCCTCCCTTTAAATCGACTGTGGTCAGTCCTGCAGAAGAGATACGCCACCACCTGTCCATGTTACCGTTGTCTGAGTTACCTCAACAACGATTTCCTCGAGTTTTCAAATAAATTTCGCCGAGTGACGAGGCATTTGGCTACCTTAAGAGAGTCATAGTTACTGCTGCCAGCTGCTCGACCTACTTTCTTTCTTTCCACTCTTTAATTATTACTGTGGTCAGTCCTGCAGGAGCAATATGCCACTACATGTATACCTTAACGTTGTCTGAGCTACCTTAACGAAGATATTCTCGAGTTTTCAAAAAAAATGTCACATGGTGACGAAGCATTTGGCTACCTTAAGAGAGTCATTGTACCCCTGCCTGCTGCTCCCACTTTTCTAAGCCCTTTCTCTCTATCATTCTTGCTATGGCTGTCCTACAGAACCGATGTGCCACTATATGTCCACGTCAACGTCGTCTCTGTTACTCCCACTACGAGTCTCTCGAGTTAGCAAATGTACCTCGCCGGATGACGAGGCATTTGGCTACCTTATAAGCGTCATAGTTACTGCAGCCGACTGCTCCCCCTTCTTTGAATCTTTCCTCCCTTTAAATCGTACTGTGGCCAGTCCTGCAGAGCGATTCGCCACCACCTGTGCATGTTACCCTTGTCTGATTTACTTCAACGACGATTTCCTCGAGTTTTCAAATAAATCTCGCCAAGTGCCGAGGCATTTGGCTACCTTAAGAGATTCATAGTTACTGCTGCCAGCTGCTCGACCTACTTTCTTTCTTTCCACTCTCTAATTATTACTGTGGTCAGTCCTGCAGGAGCAATATGCAACTACATGTAAACCTTAACGTTGTCTGAGCTACCTTATCGAAGATATCCTCGAGTTTTCAAAAAAAATTTTACGTGGTGACGAGGCATTTGGCTACCGTAAGGGAGTCATAGTACCCATGCCTGCTGCTCCCACTTTTCTAAGCCCTTTCTCTCTATCATTCTTGCTATGGCTGTCCTACAGAACCGATGTGCCACTACATGTCCAAGTTAACGCCGTCTCTGTTACTCGCACTACGAGTCTCTCGAGTTAGCAAATGTACCTCTCCGGATGACGAGGCATTTGACTACCTTAAGAGCGTCATAGTTACTGCAGCCAGCTGCTCCCCCTTCTTTGAATGTTTCCTGTCTTTAATTCGTACTGTGGGCAGTCCTGCAGAAGCGATACGCCACCACCTGTCCATGTTACCGTTGTCTGAGTTACCTCAACAACGATTTCCTCGAGTTTTCAAATAAATTTCGCCGAGTGACGAGGCATTTGGCTACCTTAAGAGAGTCATAGTTACTGTTGCCAGCTGCTCGACCTACTTTCTTTCTTTCCACTCTTTAATTACTACTGTGGTCAGTCCTGCAGGAGCAATATGCCACTACATGTAAACCTTAATGTTGTCTGAGCTACCTTATCGAAGATATCCTCGAGTTTTCAAAAAAAAATGTCACAAGGTGACGAGGCATTTAACTACCTTAAGAGAGTCATAGTACTCCTGCCTGATGCTCCCACTTTTCTAAGCCCATTCTCTCTATCATTCTAGCTAAGGCCTGTCCTACAGAACCGATGTGCCACTATATGTCCACGTTAACGTCGTCACTGTTACTCCCACTACGAGTCTCTCGAGTTAGCAAATGTACCTCGCCGGATGACGAGCCATTTGACTACCTTAAGAGAGTCATAGTAACTGCAGCCAGCTGCTCCCCCTTCTTTGAATCTTTCCTCTCTTTAATTCGTACTGTGTTGTGCTGCAGAAGCGATACGCCACCACCTGTCCATGTTACCGTTGTCTGAGTTACTTCAACGACGATTTCCTCGAGTTTTCAAATAAATTTCGCCGAGTGACGAGGCATTTGGCTACGTTAAGAGAGTCATAGTTACTGCTGCCAGCTGCTCGACCTACTTTCTTTCTTTCCACTCTTTAATTATTACTGTGGTCAGTCCTGCAGGGGCAATATGCCACTACATGTATACCTTAACGTTGTCTGAGCTACCTTAACGAAGATATTCTCGAGTTTTCAAAAAAAATTTCACATGGTGACGAGGCATTTGACTACCTTAAGAGAGTCATAGTACCCCTGCCTGCTGCTTCCACTTTTCTAAGCCCTTTCTCTCTATCATTCTTGCTATGGCTGTCCTACAGAACCGATGTGCCACTATATGTCAACGTCAACGTCGTCTCGGTTACTCCCACTACGAGTCTCTCGAGTTAGCAAATGTACCTCGCCGGATGACGAGGCATTTGGCTACCTTATAAGCGTCATAGTTACTGCAGCCAGCTGCTCCCCCTTCTTTGAATCTTTCCTCCCTTTAAATCGTACTGTGGTCAGTCCTGCAGAAGAGATACGCCACCACCTGTCCATGTTACCGTTGTCTGAGTTACCTCAACAACGATTTCCTCGAGTTTTCAAATAAATTTCGCCGAGTGACGAGGCATTTGGCTACCTTAAGAGAGTCATAGTTACTGCTGCCAGCTGCTCGACCTACTTTCTTTCTTTCCACTCTTTAATTATTACTGTGGTCAGTCCTGCAGGAGCAATATGCCACTACATGTATACCTTAACGTTGTCTGAGCTACCTTAACGAAGATATTCTCGAGTTTTCGAAAAAAAATGTCACATGGTGACGAAGCATTTGGCTACCTTAAGAGAGTCATTGTACCCCTGAGCCGGCCGAAGTGGCCGTGCGGTCAAAGGCGCTGCAGTCTGGAACCGCAAGACCGCTACGGTCGCAGGTTCGAATCCTGCCTCGGGCATGGATGTTTGTGATGTCCTTAGGTTAGTTAGGTTTAACTAGTTCTAAGTTCTAGGGGACTAATGACCTCAGCAGTTGAGTCCCATAGTGCTCAGAGCCATTTTTTTGTACCCCTGCCTGCTGCTCCCACTTTTCTAAGCCCTTTCTCTCTGTCATTCTTGCTATGGCTGTCCTACAGAACCGATGTGCCACTATATGTCCACGTCAACGTCGTCTCTGTTACTCCCACTACGAGTCTCTCGAGTTAGCAAATGTACCTCGCCGGATGACGAGGCATTTGGCTACCTTAAGAGAGTCATAGTTACTGCTGCCAGCTGCTCGACCTACTTTCTTTCTTTCCACTCTTTAATTATTACTGTGGTCAGTCCTGCAGGAGCAATGTGCCACTACATGTAAACCTTAACGTTGTCTGAGCTACCTTATCGAAGATATCCTCAAGTTTTAAAAAAAAATTTTACATGGTGACGAGGCATTTGGCTACCTTAAGGGAGTCATAGTACCCCTGCCTGCTGCTCCCACTTTTCTAAGCCCTTTCTCTCTATCATTCTTGCTATGGCTGCCCTACAGAACCGATGTGCCACTATATGTCCACGTTAACGTCGTCTCTGTTACTCCCACTACGAGTCTCTCGAGTTAGCAAATGTACCTCGCCGGATGACGAGGCATTTGGCTACGTTAAGAGCGTCATAGTTACTGCAGGCAGCTGCTCCCCCGTCTTTGAATCTTTCCTCTCTTTAATTCGTACCTTTAGTACGATTTCCTCGAGTTTTCAAATAAATTTCGCCGAGTGACGAGGCATTTGGCTACCTTAAGAGAGTCGTAGTTACTGCTGCCTGCTGCTCGACCTACTTTCTTTCTTTCCACTCATTAATTATTACTGTGGTCAGTCCTGCAGGAGCAATATGACACTACATGTATACTTTAACGTTGTCTGAGCTACCTTAACGAAGATATTCTCGAGTTTTCAAAAAAAATTTCACATGGTGACGAGGCATTTAACTACCTTAAGAGAGTCATAGTACTCCTGCCTGCTGCTCCCACTTTTCTAAGCCCATTCTCTCTATCATTCTAGCTATGGCCTGTCCTACGGAACCGATGTGCCACTATATGTGCACGTTAACGTCGTCACTGTTACTCCCACTACGAGTCTCTCGAGTTAGCAAATGTACCTCGCCGGATGACGAGCCATTTGACTACCTTAAGAGAGCCATAGTAACTGCAGCCAGCTGCTCCCCCTTCTTTGAATCTTTCCTCTCTTTAATTCGTACTGTGGTGTCCTGCAGAAGCGATACGCCACCACCTGCCCATGTTACCGTTGTCTAAGTTACTTCAACGACGATTTCCTCGAGTTTTCAAATAAATTTCGCCGAGTGACGAGGCATTTGGCTACCTTAAGAGAGTCATAGTTACTGCTGCCAGCTGCTCGACCTACTTTCTTTCTTTCCACTCTTTAATTATTACTGTGGTCAGTCCTGCAGGGGCAATATGCCACTACATGTATACCTTAACGTTGTCTGAGCTACCTTAACGAAGATATTCTCGAGTTTTCAAAAAAAAATTCACATGGTGACGAGGCATTTGACTACCTTAAGAGAGTCATAGTACCCCTGCCTGCTGCTTCCACTTTTCTAAGCCCTTTCTCTCTATCATTCTTGCTATGGCTGTCCTACAGAACCGATGTGCCACTATATGTCAACGTCAACGTCGTCTCGGTTACTCCCACTACGAGTCTCTCGAGTTTGCAAATGTACCTCGCCGGATGACGAGGCATTTGGCTACCTTATAAGCGTCATAGTTACTGCAGCCAGCTGCTCCCCCTTCTTTGAATCTTTCCTCCCTTTAAATCGTACTGTGGTCAGTCCTGCAGAAGAGATACGCCACCACCTGTCCATGTTACCGTTGTCTGAGTTACCTCAACAACGATTTCCTCGAGTTTTCAAATAAATTTCGCCGAGTGACGAGGCATTTGGCTACCTTAAGAGAGTCATAGTTACTGCTGCCAGCTGCTCGACCTACTTTCTTTCTTTCCACTCTTTAATTATTACTGTGGTCAGTCCTGCAGGAGCAATATGCCACTACATGTATACCTTAACGTTGTCTGAGCTACCTTAACGAAGATATTCTCGAGTTTTCGAAAAAAAATGTCACATGGTGACGAAGCATTTGGCTACCTTAAGAGAGTCATTGTACCCCTGAGCCGGCCGAAGTGGCCGTGCGGTCAAAGGCGCTGCAGTCTGGAACCGCAAGACCGCTACGGTCGCAGGTTCGAATCCTGCC
The DNA here is from genome assembly GCF_021461395.2 of Schistocerca americana. NCBI lineage: Eukaryota > Metazoa > Arthropoda > Insecta > Orthoptera > Acrididae > Schistocerca > Schistocerca americana. The sequence continues at coordinate 1,296,263 of NW_025726225.1, read as the reverse complement.
TCGGGCATGGATGTTTGTGATGTCCTTAGGTTAGTTAGGTTTAACTAGTTCTAAGTTCTAGGGGACTAATGACCTCAGCAGTTGAGTCCCATAGTGCTCAGAGCCATTTTTTTGTACCCCTGCCTGCTGCTCCCACTTTTCTAAGCCCTTTCTCTCTGTCATTCTTGCTATGGCTGTCCTACAGAACCGATGTGCCACTGTATGTCCACGTCAACGTCGTCTCTGTTACTCCCACTACGAGTCTCTCGAGTTAGCAAATGTACCTCGCCGGATGACGAGGCATTTGGCTACCTTAAGAGAGTCATAGTTACTGCTGCCAGCTGCTCGACCTACTTTCTTTCTTTCCACTCTTTAATTATTACTGTGGTCAGTCCTGCAGGAGCAATGTGCCACTACATGTAAACCTTAACGTTGTCTGAGCTACCTTATCGAAGATATCCTCAAGTTTTAAAAAAAAATTTTACATGGTGACGAGGCATTTGGCTACCTTAAGGGAGTCATAGTACCCCTGCCTGCTGCTCCCACTTTTCTAAGCCCTTTCTCTCTATCATTCTTGCTATGGCTGCCCTACAGAACCGATGTGCCACTATATGTCCACGTTAACGTCGTCTCTGTTACTCCCACTACGAGTCTCTCGAGTTAGCAAATGTACCTCGCCGGATGACGAGGCATTTGGCTACGTTAAGAGCGTCATAGTTACTGCAGGCAGCTGCTCCCCCGTCTTTGAATCTTTCCTCTCTTTAATTCGTACCTTTAGTACGATTTCCTCGAGTTTTCAAATAAATTTCGCCGAGTGACGAGGCATTTGGCTACCTTAAGAGAGTCGTAGTTACTGCTGCCTGCTGCTCGACCTACTTTCTTTCTTTCCACTCATTAATTATTACTGTGGTCAGTCCTGCAGGAGCAATATGACACTACATGTATACTTTAACGTTGTCTGAGCTACCTTAACGAAGATATTCTCGAGTTTTCAAAAAAAATTTCACATGGTGACGAGGCATTTAACTACCTTAAGAGAGTCATAGTACTCCTGCCTGCTGCTCCCACTTTTCTAAGCCCATTCTCTCTATCATTCTAGCTATGGCCTGTCCTACGGAACCGATGTGCCACTATATGTGCACGTTAACGTCGTCACTGTTACTCCCACTACGAGTCTCTCGAGTTAGCAAATGTACCTCGCCGGATGACGAGCCATTTGACTACCTTAAGAGAGCCATAGTAACTGCAGCCAGCTGCTCCCCCTTCTTTGAATCTTTCCTCTCTTTAATTCGTACTGTGGTGTCCTGCAGAAGCGATACGCCACCACCTGCCCATGTTACCGTTGTCTAAGTTACTTCAACGACGATTTCCTCGAGTTTTCAAATAAATTTCGCCGAGTGACGAGGCATTTGGCTACCTTAAGAGAGTCATAGTTACTGCTGCCAGCTGCTCGACCTACTTTCTTTCTTTCCACTCTTTAATTATTACTGTGGTCAGTCCTGCAGGGGCAATATGCCACTACATGTATACCTTAACGTTGTCTGAGCTACCTTAACGAAGATATTCTCGAGTTTTCAAAAAAAATTTCACATGGTGACGAGGCATTTGACTACCTTAAGAGAGTCATAGTACCCCTGCCTGCTGCTTCCACTTTTCTAAGCCCTTTCTCTCTATCATTCTTGCTATGGCTGTCCTACAGAACCGATGTGCCACTATATGTCAACGTCAACGTCGTCTCTGTTACTCCCACTACGAGTCTCTCGAGTTAGCAAATGTACCTCGCCGGATGACGAGGCATTTGGCTACCTTATAAGCGTCATAGTTACTGCAGCCAGCTGCTCCCCCTTCTTTGAATCTTTCCTCCCTTTAAATCGTACTGTGGTCAGTCCTGCAGAAGAGATACGCCACCACCTGTCCATGTTACCGTTGTCTGAGTTACCTCAACAACGATTTCCTCGAGTTTTCAAATAAATTTCGCCGAGTGACGAGGCATTTGGCTACCTTAAGAGAGTCATAGTAACTGCTGCCAGCTGCTCGACCTACTTTCTTTCTTTCCACTCTTTAATTATTACTGTGGTCAGTCCTGCAGGAGCAATGTGCCACTACATGTAAACCTTAACGTTGTCTGAGCTACCTTATCGAAGATATCCTCAAGTTTTAAAAAAAAATTTTACATGGTGACGAGGCATTTGGCTACCTTAAGGGAGTCATAGTACCCCTGCCTGCTGCTCCCACTTTTCTAAGCCCTTTCTCTCTATCATTCTTGCTATGGCTGTCCTACAGAACCGATGTGCCACTATATGTCCACGTTAACGTCGTCTCTGTTACTCCCACTACGAGTCTCTCGAGTTAGCAAATGTACCTCGCCGGATGACGAGCCATTTGACTACCTTAAGAGAGCCATAGTATCTGCAGCCAGCTGCTCCCCCTTCTTTGAATCTTTCCTCTCTTTAATTCGTACTGTGGTGTCCTGCAGAAGCGATACGCCACCACCTGCCCATGTTACCGTTGTCTGAGTTACTTCAACGACGATTTCCTCGAGTTTTCAAATAAATTTCGCCGAGTGACGAGGCATTTGGCTACCTTAAGAGAGTCATAGTTACTGCTGCCAGCTGCTCGACCTACTTTCTTTCTTTCCACTCTTTAATTATTACTGTGGTCAGTCCTGCAGGGGCAATATGCCACTACATGTATACCTTAACGTTGTCTGAGCTACCTTAACGAAGATATTCTCGAGTTTTCAAAAAAAATTTCACATGGTGACGAGGCATTTGACTACCTTAAGAGAGTCATAGTACCCCTGCCTGCTGCTTCCACTTTTCTAAGCCCTTTCTCTCTATCATTCTTGCTATGGCTGTCCTACAGAACCGATGTGCCACTATATGTCAACGTCAACGTCGTCTCTGTTACTCCCACTACGAGTCTCTCGAGTTAGCAAATGTACCTCGCCGGATGACGAGGCATTTGGCTACCTTATAAGCGTCATAGTTACTGCAGCCAGCTGCTCCCCCTTCTTTGAATCTTTCCTCCCTTTAAATCGTACTGTGGTCAGTCCTGCAGAAGAGATACGCCACCACCTGTCCATGTTACCGTTGTCTGAGTTACCTCAACAACGATTTCCTCGAGTTTTCAAATAAATTTCGCCGAGTGACGAGGCATTTGGCTACCTTAAGAGAGTCATAGTTACTGCTGCCAGCTGCTCGACCTACTTTCTTTCTTTCCACTCTTTAATTATTACTGTGGTCAGTCCTGCAGGAGCAATATGCCACTACATGTATACCTTAACGTTGTCTGAGCTACCTTAACGAAGATATTCTCGAGTTTTCAAAAAAAAATGTCACATGGTGACGAAGCATTTGGCTACCTTAAGAGAGTCATTGTACCCCTGAGCCGGCCGAAGTGGCCGTGCGGTTAAAGGCGCTGCAGTCTGGAACCGCAAGACCGCTACGGTCGCAGGTTCGAATCCTGCCTCGGGCATGGATGTTTGTGATGTCCTTAGGATAGTTAGGTTTAACTATTTCTAAGTTCTAGGGGACTAATGACCTCAGCAGTTGAGTCCCATAGTGCTCAGAGACATTTTTTTGTACCCCTGCCTGCTGCTCCCACTTTTCTAAGCCCTTTCTCTCTGTCATTCTTGCTATGGCTGTCCTACAGAACCGATGTGCCACTATATGTCCACGTCAACGTCGTCTCTGTTACTCCCACTACGAGTCTCTCGAGTTAGCAAATGTACCTCGCCGGATGACGAGGCATTTGGCTACCTTAAGAGAGTCATAGTTACTGCTGCCAGCTGCTCGACCTACTTTCTTTCTTTCCACTCTTTAATTATTACTGTGGTCAGTCCTGCAGGAGCAATGTGCCACTACATGTAAACCTTAACGTTGTCTGAGCTACCTTATCGAAGATATCCTCAAGTTTTAAAAAAAAATTTTACATGGTGACGAGGCATTTGGCTACCTTAAGGGAGTCATAGTACCCCTGCCTGCTGCTCCCACTTTTCTAAGCCCTTTCTCTCTATCATTCTTGCTATGGCTGTCCTACAGAACCGATGTGCCACTATATGTCCACGTTAACGTCGTCTCTGTTACTCCCACTACGAGTCTCTCGAGTTAGCAAATGTACCTCGCCGGATGACGAGGCACTTGGCTACGTTAAGAGCGTCATAGTTACTGCAGGCAGCTGCTCCCCCGTCTTTGAATCTTTCCTCTCTTTAATTCGTACCTTGGTGTCCTGCAGAAGCGATATGCCACCACCTGTCCATGTTACCGTTGTCTGAGTTACTTCAGCGACGATTTCCTCGAGTTTTCAAATAAATTTCGCCGAGTGACGAGGCATTTGGCTACCTTAAGAGAGTCGTAGTTACTGCTGCCTGCTGCTCGACCTACTTTCTTTCTTTCCACTCATTAATTATTACTGTGGTCAGTCCTGCAGGAGCAATATGACACTACATGTATACTTTAACGTTGTCTGAGCTACCTTAACGAAGATATTCTCGAGTTTTCAAAAAAAATTTCACATGGTGACGAGGCATTTAACTACCTTAAGAGAGTCATAGTACTCCTGCCTGCTGCTCCCACTTTTCTAAGCCCATTCTCTCTATCATTCTAGCTATGGCCTGTCCTACGGAACCGATGTGCCACTATATGTGCACGTTAACGTCGTCACTGTTACTCCCACTACGAGTCTCTCGAGTTAGCAAATGTACCTCGCCGGATGACGAGCCGTTTGACTACCTTAAGAGAGCCATAGTAACTGCAGCCAGCTGCTCCCCCTTCTTTGAATCTTTCCTCTCTTTAATTCGTACTGTGGTGTCCTGCAGAAGCGATACGCCACCACCTGCCCATGTTACCGTTGTCTGAGTTACTTCAACGACGATTTCCTCGAGTTTTCAAATAAATTTCGCCGAGTGACGAGGCATTTGGCTACCTTAAGAGAGTCATAGTTACTGCTGCCAGCTGCTCGACCTACTTTCTTTCTTTCCACTCTTTAATTATTACTGTGGTCAGTCCTGCAGGGGCAATATGCCACTACATGTATACCTTAACGTTGTCTGAGCTACCTTAACGAAGATATTCTCGAGTTTTCAAAAAAAATTTCACATGGTGACGAGGCATTTGACTACCTTAAGAGAGTCATAGTACCCCTGCCTGCTGCTTCCACTTTTCTAAGCCCTTTCTCTCTATCATTCTTGCTATGGCTGTCCTACAGAACCGATGTGCCACTATATGTCAACGTCAACGTCGTCTCTGTTACTCCCACTACGAGTCTCTCGAGTTAGCAAATGTACCTCGCCGGATGACGAGGCATTTGGCTACCTTATAAGCGTCATAGTTACTGCAGCCAGCTGCTCCCCCTTCTTTGAATCTTTCCTCCCTTTAAATCGTACTGTGGTCAGTCCTGCAGAAGAGATACGCCACCACCTGTCCATGTTACCGTTGTCTGAGTTACCTCAACAACGATTTCCTCGAGTTTTCAAATAAATTTCGCCGAGTGACGAAGCATTTGGCTACCTTAAGAGAGTCATAGTAACTGCTGCCAGCTGCTCGACCTACTTTCTTTCTTTCCACTCTTTAATTATTACTGTGGTCAGTCCTGCAGGAGCAATATGCCACTACATGTATACCTTAACGTTGTCTGAGCTACCTTAACGAAGATATTCTCGAGTTTTCAAAATAAATGTCACATGGTGACGAAGCATTTGGCTACCTTAAGAGAGTCATTGTACCCCTGCCTGCTGCTCCCACTTTTCTAAGCCCTTTCTCTCTGTCATTCTTGCTATGGCTGTCCTACAGAACCGATGTGCCACTATATGTCCACGTCAACGTCGTCTCTGTTACTCCCACTACGAGTCTCTCGAGTTAGCAAATGTACCTCGCCGGATGACGAGGCATTTGGCTACGTTAAGAGCGTCATAGTTACTGCAGGCAGCTGCTCCCCCGTCTTTGAATCTTTCCTCTCTTTAATTCGTACCTTTAGTACGATTTCCTCGAGTTTTCAAATAAATTTCGCCGAGTGACGAGGCATTTGGCTACCTTAAGAGAGTCGTAGTTACTGTTGCCAGCTGCTCGACCTACTTTCTTTCTTTCCACTCTTTAATTATTACTGTGGTCAGTCCTGCAGGAGCAATGTGCCACTACATGTAAACCTTAACGTTGTCTGAGCTACCTTATCGAAGATATCCTCAAGTTTTAAAAAAAAATTTTACATGGTGACGAGGCATTTGGCTACCTTAAGGGAGTCATAGTACCCCTGCCTGCTGCTCCCACTTTTCTAAGCCCTTTCTCTCTATCATTCTTGCTATGGCTGCCCTACAGAACCGATGTGCCACTATATGTCCACGTTAACGTCGTCTCTGTTACTCCCACTACGAGTCTCTCGAGTTAGCAAATGTACCTCGCCGGATGACGAGGCATTTGGCTACGTTAAGAGCGTCATAGTTACTGCAGGCAGCTGCTCCCCCGTCTTTGAATCTTTCCTCTCTTTAATTCGTACCTTTAGTACGATTTCCTCGAGTTTTCAAATAAATTTCGCCGAGTGACGAGGCATTTGGCTACCTTAAGAGAGTCGTAGTTACTGCTGCCTGCTGCTCGACCTACTTTCTTTCTTTCCACTCATTAATTATTACTGTGGTCAGTCCTGCAGGAGCAATATGACACTACATGTATACTTTAACGTTGTCTGAGCTACCTTAACGAAGATATTCTCGAGTTTTCAAAAAAAATTTCACATGGTGACGAGGCATTTAACTACCTTAAGAGAGTCATAGTACTCCTGCCTGCTGCTCCCACTTTTCTAAGCCCATTCTCTCTATCATTCTAGCTATGGCCTGTCCTACGGAACCGATGTGCCACTATATGTGCACGTTAACGTCGTCACTGTTACTCCCACTACGAGTCTCTCGAGTTAGCAAATGTACCTCGCCGGATGACGAGCCATTTGACTACCTTAAGAGAGCCATAGTAACTGCAGCCAGCTGCTCCCCCTTCTTTGAATCTTTCCTCTCTTTAATTCGTACTGTGGTGTCCTGCAGAAGCGATACGCCACCACCTGCCCATGTTACCGTTGTCTAAGTTACTTCAACGACGATTTCCTCGAGTTTTCAAATAAATTTCGCCGAGTGACGAGGCATTTGGCTACCTTAAGAGAGTCATAGTTACTGCTGCCAGCTGCTCGACCTACTTTCTTTCTTTCCACTCTTTAATTATTACTGTGGTCAGTCCTGCAGGGGCAATATGCCACTACATGTATACCTTAACGTTGTCTGAGCTACCTTAACGAAGATATTCTCGAGTTTTCAAAAAAAATTTCACATGGTGACGAGGCATTTGACTACCTTAAGAGAGTCATAGTACCCCTGCCTGCTGCTTCCACTTTTCTAAGCCCTTTCTCTCTATCATTCTTGCTATGGCTGTCCTACAGAACCGATGTGCCACTATATGTCAACGTCAACGTCGTCTCTGTTACTCCCACTACGAGTCTCTCGAGTTAGCAAATGTACCTCGCCGGATGACGAGGCATTTGGCTACCTTATAAGCGTCATAGTTACTGCAGCCAGCTGCTCCCCCTTCTTTGAATCTTTCCTCCCTTTAAATCGTACTGTGGTCAGTCCTGCAGAAGAGATACGCCACCACCTGTCCATGTTACCGTTGTCTGAGTTACCTCAACAACGATTTCCTCGAGTTTTCAAATAAATTTCGCCGAGTGACGAGGCATTTGGCTACCTTAAGAGAGTCATAGTAACTGCTGCCAGCTGCTCGACCTACTTTCTTTCTTTCCACTCTTTAATTATTACTGTGGTCAGTCCTGCAGGAGCAATGTGCCACTACATGTAAACCTTAACGTTGTCTGAGCTACCTTATCGAAGATATCCTCAAGTTTTAAAAAAAAATTTTACATGGTGACGAGGCATTTGGCTACCTTAAGGGAGTCATAGTACCCCTGCCTGCTGCTCCCACTTTTCTAAGCCCTTTCTCTCTATCATTCTTGCTATGGCTGTCCTACAGAACCGATGTGCCACTATATGTCCACGTTAACGTCGTCTCTGTTACTCCCACTACGAGTCTCTCGAGTTAGCAAATGTACCTCGCCGGATGACGAGCCATTTGACTACCTTAAGAGAGCCATAGTAACTGCAGCCAGCTGCTCCCCCTTCTTTGAATCTTTCCTCTCTTTAATTCGTACTGTGGTGTCCTGCAGAAGCGATACGCCACCACCTGCCCATGTTACCGTTGTCTGAGTTACTTCAACGACGATTTCCTCGAGTTTTCAAATAAATTTCGCCGAGTGACGAGGCATTTGGCTACCTTAAGAGAGTCATAGTTACTGCTGCCAGCTGCTCGACCTACTTTCTTTCTTTCCACTCTTTAATTATTACTGTGGTCAGTCCTGCAGGGGCAATATGCCACTACATGTATACCTTAACGTTGTCTGAGCTACCTTAACGAAGATATTCTCGAGTTTTCAAAAAAAATTTCACATGGTGACGAGGCATTTGACTACCTTAAGAGAGTCATAGTACCCCTGCCTGCTGCTTCCACTTTTCTAAGCCCTTTCTCTCTATCATTCTTGCTATGGCTGTCCTACAGAACCGATGTGCCACTATATGTCAACGTCAACGTCGTCTCTGTTACTCCCACTACGAGTCTCTCGAGTTAGCAAATGTACCTCGCCGGATGACGAGGCATTTGGCTACCTTATAAGCGTCATAGTTACTGCAGCCAGCTGCTCCCCCTTCTTTGAATCTTTCCTCCCTTTAAATCGTACTGTGGTCAGTCCTGCAGAAGAGATACGCCACCACCTGTCCATGTTACCGTTGTCTGAGTTACCTCAACAACGATTTCCTCGAGTTTTCAAATAAATTTCGCCGAGTGACGAGGCATTTGGCTACCTTAAGAGAGTCATAGTTACTGCTGCCAGCTGCTCGACCTACTTTCTTTCTTTCCACTCTTTAATTATTACTGTGGTCAGTCCTGCAGGAGCAATATGCCACTACATGTATACCTTAACGTTGTCTGAGCTACCTTAACGAAGATATTCTCGAGTTTTCAAAAAAAAATGTCACATGGTGACGAAGCATTTGGCTACCTTAAGAGAGTCATTGTACCCCTGAGCCGGCCGAAGTGGCCGTGCGGTTAAAGGCGCTGCAGTCTGGAACCGCAAGACCGCTACGGTCGCAGGTTCGAATCCTGCCTCGGGCATGGATGTTTGTGATGTCCTTAGGATAGTTAGGTTTAACTAGTTCTAAGTTCTAGGGGACTAATGACCTCAGCAGTTGAGACCCATAGTGCTCAGAGCCATTTTTTTGTACCCCTGCCTGCTGCTCCCACTTTTCTAAGCCCTTTCTCTCTGTCATTCTTGCTATGGCTGTCCTACAGAACCGATGTGCCACTATATGTCCACGTCAACGTCGTCTCTGTTACTCCCACTACGAGTCTCTCGAGTTAGCAAATGTACCTCGCCGGATGACGAGGCATTTGGCTACCTTAAGAGAGTCATAGTTACTGCTGCCACCTGCTCGACCTACTTTCTTTCTTTCCACTCTTTAATTATTACTGTGGTCAGTCCTGCAGGAGCAATGTGCCACTACATGTAAACCTTAACGTTGTCTGAGCTACCTTATCGAAGATATCCTCAAGTTTTAAAAAAAAATTTTACATGGTGACGAGGCATTTGGCTACCTTAAGGGAGTCATAGTACCCCTGCCTGCTGCTCCCACTTTTCTAAGCCCTTTCTCTCTATCATTCTTGCTATGGCTGTCCTACAGAACCGATGTGCCACTATATGTCCACGTTAACGTCGTCTCTGTTACTCCCACTACGAGTCTCTCGAGTTAGCAAATGTACCTCGCCGGATGACGAGGCACTTGGCTACGTTAAGAGCGTCATAGTTACTGCAGGCAGCTGCTCCCCCGTCTTTGAATCTTTCCTCTCTTTAATTCGTACCTTGGTGTCCTGCAGAAGCGATATGCCACCACCTGTCCATGTTACCGTTGTCTGAGTTACTTCAGCGACGATTTCCTCGAGTTTTCAAATAAATTTCGCCGAGTGACGAGGCATTTGGCTACCTTAAGAGAGTCGTAGTTACTGCTGCCTGCTGCTCGACCTACTTTCTTTCTTTCCACTCATTAATTATTACTGTGGTCAGTCCTGCAGGAGCAATATGACACTACATGTATACTTTAACGTTGTCTGAGCTACCTTAACGAAGATATTCTCGAGTTTTCAAAAAAAATTTCACATGGTGACGAGGCATTTAACTACCTTAAGAGAGTCATAGTACTCCTGCCTGCTGCTCCCACTTTTCTAAGCCCATTCTCTCTATCATTCTAGCTATGGCCTGTCCTACGGAACCGATGTGCCACTATATGTGCACGTTAACGTCGTCACTGTTACTCCCACTACGAGTCTCTCGAGTTAGCAAATGTACCTCGCCGGATGACGAGCCGTTTGACTACCTTAAGAGAGCCATAGTAACTGCAGCCAGCTGCTCCCCCTTCTTTGAATCTTTCCTCTCTTTAATTCGTACTGTGGTGTCCTGCAGAAGCGATACGCCACCACCTGCCCATGTTACCGTTGTCTGAGTTACTTCAACGACGATTTCCTCGAGTTTTCAAATAAATTTCGCCGAGTGACGAGGCATTTGGCTACCTTAAGAGAGTCATAGTTACTGCTGCCAGCTGCTCGACCTACTTTCTTTCTTTCCACTCTTTAATTATTACTGTGGTCAGTCCTGCAGGGGCAATATGCCACTACATGTATACCTTAACGTTGTCTGAGCTACCTTAACGAAGATATTCTCGAGTTTTCAAAAAAAATTTCACATGGTGACGAGGCATTTGACTACCTTAAGAGAGTCATAGTACCCCTGCCTGCTGCTTCCACTTTTCTAAGCCCTTTCTCTCTATCATTCTTGCTATGGCTGTCCTACAGAACCGATGTGCCACTATATGTCAACGTCAACGTCGTCTCTCTTACTCCCACTACGAGTCTCTCGAGTTAGCAAATGTACCTCGCCGGATGACGAGGCATTTGGCTACCTTATAAGCGTCATAGTTACTGCAGCCAGCTGCTCCCCCTTCTTTGAATCTTTCCTCCCTTTAAATCGTACTGTGGTCAGTCCTGCAGAAGAGATACGCCACCACCTGTCCATGTTACCGTTGTCTGAGTTACCTCAACAACGATTTCCTCGAGTTTTCAAATAAATTTCGCCGAGTGACGAGGCATTTGGCTACCTTAAGAGAGTCATAGTTACTGCTGCCAGCTGCTCGACCTACTTTCTTTCTTTCCACTCTTTAATTATTACTGTGGTCAGTCCTGCAGGAGCAATATGCCACTACATGTATACCTTAACGTTGTCTGAGCTACCTTAACGAAGATATTCTCGAGTTTTCAAAAAAAAATGTCACATGGTGACGAAGCATTTGGCTACCTTAAGAGAGTCATTGTACCCCTGAGCCGGCCGAAGTGGCCGTGCGGTTAAAGGCGCTGCAGTCTGGAACCGCAAGACCGCTACGGTCGCAGGTTCGAATCCTGCCTCGGGCATGGATGTTTGTGATGTCCTTAGGATAGTTAGGTTTAACTAGTTCTAAGTTCTAGGGGACTAATGACCTCAGCAGTTGAGTCCCATAGTGCTCAGAGCCATTTTTTTGTACCCCTGCCTGCTGCTCCCACTTTTCTAAGCCCTTTCTCTCTGTCATTCTTGCTATGGCTGTCCTACAGAACCGATGTGCCACTATATGTCCACGTCAACGTCGTCTCTGTTACTCCCACTACGAGTCTCTCGAGTTAGCAAATGTACCTCGCCGGATGACGAGGCATTTGGCTACCTTAAGAGAGTCATAGTTACTGCTGCCAGCTGCTCGACCTACTTTCTTTCTTTCCACTCTTTAATTATTACTGTGGTCAGTCCTGCAGGAGCAATGTGCCACTACATGTAAACCTTAACGTTGTCTGAGCTACCTTATCGAAGATATCCTCAAGTTTTAAAAAAAAATTTTACATGGTGACGAGGCATTTGGCTACCTTAAGGGAGTCATAGTACCCCTGCCTGCTGCTCCCACTTTTCTAAGCCCTTTCTCTCTATCATTCTTGCTATGGCTGTCCTACAGAACCGATGTGCCACTATATGTCCACGTTAACGTCGTCTCTGTTACTCCCACTACGAGTCTCTCGAGTTAGCAAATGTACCTCGCCGGATGACGAGGCACTTGGCTACGTTAAGAGCGTCATAGTTACTGCAGGCAGCTGCTCCCCCGTCTTTGAATCTTTCCTCTCTTTAATTCGTACCTTGGTGTCCTGCAGAAGCGATATGCCACCACCTGTCCATGTTACCGTTGTCTGAGTTACTTCAGCGACGATTTCCTCGAGTTTTCAAATAAATTTCGCCGAGTGACGAGGCATTTGGCTACCTTAAGAGAGTCGTAGTTACTGCTGCCTGCTGCTCGACCTACTTTCTTTCTTTCCACTCATTAATTATTACTGTGGTCAGTCCTGCAGGAGCAATATGACACTACATGTATACTTTAACGTTGTCTGAGCTACCTTAACGAAGATATTCTCGAGTTTTCAAAAAAAATTTCACATGGTGACGAGGCATTTAACTACCTTAAGAGAGTCATAGTACTCCTGCCTGCTGCTCCCACTTTTCTAAGCCCATTCTCTCTATCATTCTAGCTATGGCCTGTCCTACGGAACCGATGTGCCACTATATGTGCACGTTAACGTCGTCACTGTTACTCCCACTACGAGTCTCTCGAGTTAGCAAATGTACCTCGCCGGATGACGAGCCGTTTGACTACCTTAAGAGAGCCATAGTAACTGCAGCCAGCTGCTCCCCCTTCTTTGAATCTTTCCTCTCTTTAATTCGTACTGTGGTGTCCTGCAGAAGCGATACGCCACCACCTGCCCATGTTACCGTTGTCTGAGTTACTTCAACGACGATTTCCTCGAGTTTTCAAATAAATTTCGCCGAGTGACGAGGCATTTGGCTACCTTAAGAGAGTCATAGTTACTGCTGCCAGCTGCTCGACCTACTTTCTTTCTTTCCACTCTTTAATTATTACTGTGGTCAGTCCTGCAGGGGCAATATGCCACTACATGTATACCTTAACGTTGTCTGAGCTACCTTAACGAAGATATTCTCGAGTTTTCAAAAAAAATTTCACATGGTGACGAGGCATTTGACTACCTTAAGAGAGTCATAGTACCCCTGCCTGCTGCTTCCACTTTTCTAAGCCCTTTCTCTCTATCATTCTTGCTATGGCTGTCCTACAGAACCGATGTGCCACTATATGTCAACGTCAACGTCGTCTCTGTTACTCCCACTACGAGTCTCTCGAGTTAGCAAATGTACCTCGCCGGATGACGAGGCATTTGGCTACCTTATAAGCGTCATAGTTACTGCAGCCAGCTGCTCCCCCTTCTTTGAATCTTTCCTCCCTTTAAATCGTACTGTGGTCAGTCCTGCAGAAGAGATACGCCACCACCTGTCCATGTTACCGTTGTCTGAGTTACCTCAACAACGATTTCCTCGAGTTTTCAAATAAATTTCGCCGAGTGACGAAGCATTTGGCTACCTTAAGAGAGTCATAGTAACTGCTGCCAGCTGCTCGACCTACTTTCTTTCTTTCCACTCTTTAATTATTACTGTGGTCAGTCCTGCAGGAGCAATATGCCACTACATGTATACCTTAACGTTGTCTGAGCTACCTTAACGAAGATATTCTCGAGTTTTCAAAATAAATGTCACATGGTGACGAAGCATTTGGCTACCTTAAGAGAGTCATTGTACCCCTGCCTGCTGCTCCCACTTTTCTAAGCCCTTTCTCTCTGTCATTCTTGCTATGGCTGTCCTACAGAACCGATGTGCCACTATATGTCCACGTCAACGTCGTCTCTGTTACTCCCACTACGAGTCTCTCGAGTTAGCAAATGTACCTCGCCGGATGACGAGGCATTTGGCTACCTTAAGAGAGTCATAGTTGACTGCTGCCAGCTGCTCGACCTACTTTCTTTCTTTCCACTCTTTAATTATTACTGTGGTCAGTCCTGCAGGAGCAATGTGCCACTACATGTAAACCTTAACGTTGTCTGAGCTACCTTATCGAAGATATCCTCAAGTTTAAAAAAAAAATTTTACATGGTGACGAGGCATTTGGCTACCTTAAGGGAGTCATAGTACCCCTGCCTGCTGCTCCCACTTTTCTACGCCCTTTCTCTCTATCATTCTTGCTATGGCTGTCCTACAGAACCGATGTGCCACTATATGTCCACGTTAACGTCGTCTCTGTTACTCCCACTACGAGTCTCTCGAGTTAGCAAATGTACCTCGCCGGATGACGAGGCATTTGGCTACGTTAAGAGCGTCATAGTTACTGCAGGCAGCTGCTCCCCCGTCTTTGAATCTTTCCTCTCTTTAATTCGTACCTTGGTGTCCTGCAGAAGCGATATGCCACCACCTGTCCATGTTACCTTTGTCTGTGTTACTTCAACGACGATTTCCTCGAGTTTTCAAATAAATTTCGCCGAGTGACGAGGCATTTGGCTACCTTAAGAGAGTCGTAGTTACTGCTGCCTGCTGTTCGACCTACTTTCTTTCTTTCCACTCATTAATTATTACTGTGGTCAGTCCTGCAGGAGCAATATGCCACTACATGTATACCTTAACGTTGTCTGAGCTACCTTAACGAAGATATTCTCGAGTTTTCAAAAAAAATTTCACATGGTGAAGAGGCATTTGGCTACCTTAAGAGAGTCATAGTACCCCTGCCTGCTGCTCCCACTTTTCTAAGCCCTTTCTCTCTATCATTCTTGCTATGGCTGTCCTACAGAACCGATGTGCCACTATATGTCCACGTCAACGTCGTCTCTGTTACTCCCACTACGAGTCTCTCGAGTTAGCAAATGTACCTCGCCGGATGACGAGGCATTTGGCTACCTTAAGAGAGTCATAGTTACTGCTGCCAGCTGCTCGACCTACTTTCTTTCTTTCCATTCTTTAATTATTACTGTGGTCAGTCCTGCAGGAGCAATATGCCAATACATGTAAACCTTAACGTTGTCTGAGCTACCTTATCGAAGATATCCTCGAGTTTTCAAAAAAAATTTTACATGGTGACGAGGCATTTGGCTACCTTAAGGGAGTCATAGTACCCCTGCCTGCAGCTCCCACTTTTCTATGCCCTTTCTCTCTATCATTCTTGCTATGGCTGTCGTACAGAAACGATGTGCCACAATATGTCCAAGTTAACGTCGTCTCTGTTACTCCCACTACGAGTCTCTCGAGTTAGCAAATGTACCTCGCCGGATGACGAGGCATTTGGCTACCTTAAGAGAGTCGTAGTTACTGCTGCCTGCTGTTCGACCTACCTTCTTTCTTTCCACTCTTTAATTATTACTGTGGTCAGTCCTGCAGGAGCAATATGCCACTACATGTAAACCTTAACGTTGTCTGAGCTACCTTATCGAAGATATCCTCGAGTTTTCAACAAAAAATTTCACATGGTGACGATTCATTTGGCTACCTTAAGAGAGTCATAGTTACTGCTGCCAGCTGCTCGACCTACTTTCTTTCTTTCCACTCTTTAATTATTACTGTGGTCAGTCCTGCAGGAGCAATATGCCACTACATGAAAACCTTAACGTTGTCTGAGCTACCTTAACGAAAATTACCTCGAGTTTTCAAAAAAAATTTTACATGGTGACGAGGCATTTGGCTACCTTAAGGGAGTCATAGTACCCCTGCCTGCTGCTCCCACTTTTCTAAGCCAATTCTCTCTATCATTCTTGCTATGGCTGTCCTACAGAACCGATGTGCCACTATATGTCCACGTTAACGTCGTCTCTGTTACTCCCACTACGAGTCTCTCGAGTTAGCAAATGTACCTCGCCGGACGACGAGGCATTTGGCTACCTTATAAGCGTCATAGTTACTGGAGCCGACTGCTCCCCCTTCTTTGAATCTTTCCTCCCTTTAAATCGTACTGTGGCCAGTCCTGCAGAGCGATTCGCCACCACCTGTGCATGTTACCCTTGTCTGATTTACTTCAACGACGATTTCCTCGAGTTTTCAAATAAATCTCGCCAAGTGACGAGGCATTTGGCTACCTTAAGAGATTCATAGTTACTGCTGCCAGCTGCTCGACCTACTTTCTTTCTTTCCACTCTCTAATTATTACTGTGGTCAGTCCTGCAGGAGCAATATGCCACTACATGTAAACCTTAACGTTGTCTGAGCTACCTTATCGAAGATATCCTCGAGTTTTCAAAAAAAATTTTATGTGGTGACGAGGCATTTGGCTACCGTAAGGGAGTCATAGTACCCCTGCCTGCTGCTCCCACTTTTCTAAGCCTTTTCTCCCTATCATTCTTGCTATGGCTGTCCTACAGAACCGATGTGCCACTATATGTCCAAGTTAACGTCGTCTCTGTTACTCGCACTACGAGTCTCTCGAGATAGCAAATGTACCTCGCCGGATGACGAGGCATTTGGCTACCTTATAAGCGTCATAGTTACTGCAGCCAGCTGCTCCCCCTTCTTTGAATGTTTCCTGTCTTTAATTCGTACTGTGGGCAGTCCTGCAGAAGCGATACGCCACCACCTGTCCATGTTACCGTTGTCTGAGTTACCTCAACAACGATTTCCTCGAGTTATCAAATAAATTTCGCCGAGTGACGAGGCATTTGGCTACCTTAAGAGAGTCATAGTTACTGTTGCCAGCTGCTCGACCTACTTTCTTTCTTTCCACTCTTTAATTACTACTGTGGTCAGTCCTGCAGGAGCAATATGCCACTACATGTAAACCTTAATGTTGTCTGAGCTACCTTATCGAAGATATCCTCGAGTTTTCAAAAAAAAATGTCACTAGGTGACGAGGCATTTAACTACCTTAAGAGAGTCATAGTACTCCTGCCTGCTGCTCCCACTTTTCTAAGCCCATTCTCTCTATCATTCTAGCTATGGCCTGTCCTACGGAACCGATGTGCCACTATATGTCCACGTTAACGTCGTCACTGTTACTCCCACTACGAGTCTCTCGAGTTAGCAAATGTACCTCGCCGGATGACGAGCCATTTGACTACGTTAAGAGAGTCATAGTAACTGCAGCCAGCTGCTCCCCCTTCTTTGAATCTTTCCTCTCTTTAATTCGTACTGTGGTGTCCTGCAGAAGCGATACGCCACCACCTGTCCATGTTACCGTTGTCTGAGTTACTTCAACGACGATTTCCTCGAGTTTTCAAATAAATTTCGCCGAGTGACGAGGCATTTGGCTACCTTAAGAGAGTCATAGTTACTGCTGCCAGCTGCTCGACCTACTTTCTTTCTTTCTACTCTTTAATTATTACTGTGGTCAGTCCTGCAGGGGCAATATGCCACTACATGTATACCTTAACGTTGTCTGAGCTACCTTAACGAAGATATTCTCGAGTTTTCAAAAAAAATTTCACATGGTGACGAGGCATTTGACTACCTTAAGAGAGTCATAGTACCCCTGCCTGCTGCTTCCACTTTTCTAAGCCCTTTCTCTCTATCATTCTTGCTATGGCTGTCCTACAGAACCGATGTGCCACTATATGTCAACGTCAACGTCGTCTCTGTTACTCCCACTACGAGGCTCTCGAGTTAGCAAATGTACCTCGCCGGATGACGAGGCATTTGGCTACCTTATAAGCGTCATAGTTACTGCAGCCAGCTGCTCCCCCTTCTTTGAATCTTTCCTCCCTTTAAATCGTACTGTGGTCAGTCCTGCAGAAGAGATACGCCACCACCTGTCCATGTTACCGTTGTCTGAGTTACCTCAACAACGATTTCCTCGAGTTTTCAAATAAATTTCGCCGAGTGACGAGGCATTTGGCTACCTTAAGAGAGTCATAGTTACTGCTGCCAGCTGCTCGACCTACTTTCTTTCTTTCCACTCTTTAATTATTACTGTGGTCAGTCCTGCAGGAGCAATATGCCGCTACAGGTATACCTTAACGTTGTCTGAGCTACCTTAACGAAGATATTCTCGAGTTTTCAATAAAAATGTCACATGGTGACGAAGCATTTGGCTACCTTAAGAGAGTCATTGTACCCCTGCCTGCTGCTCCCACTTTTCTAAGCCCTTTCTCTCTGTCATTCTTGCTATGGCTGTCCTACAGAACCGATGTGCCACTATATGTCCACGTCAACGTCGTCTCTGTTACTCCCACTACGAGTCTCTCGAGTTAGCAAATGTACCTCGCCGGATGACGAGGCATTTGGCTACCTTAAGAGAGTCATAATTACTGCTGCCAGCTGCTCGACCTACTTTCTTTCATTCCACTCTTTAATTATTACTGTGGTCAGTCCTGCAGGAGCAATGTGCCACTACATGTAAACCTTAACGTTGTCTGAGCTACCTTATCGAAGATATCCTAAAGTTTTAAAAAAAAATTTTACATGGTGACGAGGCATTTGGCTACCTTAAGGGAGTCATAGTACCCCTGCCTGCTGCTCCCACTTTTCTAAGCCCATTCTCTCTATCATTCTTGCTATGGCTGTCCTACAGAACCTATGTGCCACTATATGTCCACGTTAACGTCGTCTCTGTTACTCCCACTACGAGTCTCTCGAGTTAGCAAATGTACCTCGCCGGATGACGAGGCATTTGGCTACTTTATAAGCGTCATAGTTACTGCAGCCGGCTGCTCCCCCTTCTTTGAATCTTTCCTCCCTTTAAATCGTACTGTTGCCAGTCCTGCAGAGCGATTCGCCACCACCTGTGCATGTTACCGTTGTCTGATTTACTTCAACGACGATTTCCTCGAGTTTTCAAATAAATCTCGCCGAGTGACGAGGCATTTGGCTACCTTAAGAGAGTCCTAGTTACTGCTGCCAGCTGCTCGACCTACTTTCTTTCTTTCCACTCTCTAATTATTACTGTGGTCAGTCCTGCAGGAGCAATATCCACTACATGAAAACCTTAACGTTGTCTGAGCTACCTTAACGAAAATTACCTCGAGTTTTCAAAAAAAATTTTACATGGTGACGAGGCATTTGGCTACCTTAAGGGAGTCATAGTACCCCTGCCTGCTGCTCCCACTTTTCTAAGCCCATTCTCTCTATCAGTCTTGCTATGGCTGTCCTACAGAACCGGTGTGCCACTATATGTCCACGTTAACGTCGTCTCTGTTACTTCCACTACGAGTCTCTCGAGTTAGCAAATGTACCTCGCCGGATGACGAGGCATTTGGCTACCTTAAGAGAGTCATAGTTACTGCAGCCAGCTGCTCCCCCTTCTTTGAATGTTTCCTGTCTTTAATTCGTACTGTGGGGCAGTCCTGCAGAAGCGATACGCCACCACCTGTCCATGTTACCGTTGTCTGAGTTACCTCAACAACGATTTCCTCGAGTTTTCAAATAAATTTCGCCGAGTGACGAGGCATTTGGCTACCTTAAGAGAGTCATAGTTACTGTTGCCAGCTGCTCGACCGTCTTTCTTTCTTTCCACACTTTAATTATTACTGTGGTCAGTCCTGCAGGAGCAATATGCCACTACATGTAAACCTTAATGTTGTCTGAGCTACCTTATCGAAGATATCCTCGAGTTTTCAAAAAAAAAATGTCACATGGTGACGAGGCATTTAACTACCTTAAGAGAGTCATAGTACTCCTGCCTGCTGCTCCCACTTTTCTAAGCCCATTCTCTCTATCATTCTAGCTATGGCCTGCCCTACGGAACCGATGTGCCACTATATGTCCACGTTAACGTCGTCACTGTTACTCCCACTACGAGTCTCTCGAGTTAGCAAATGTACCTCGCCGGATGACGAGCCATTTGACTACCTTAAGAGAGTCATAGTAACCGCAGCCAGCTGCTCCCCCTTCTTTGAATCTTTCCTCTCTTTAATTCGTACTGTGGTGTCCTGCAGAAGCGATACGCCACCACCTGTTTATGTTACCGTTGTCTGAGTTACTTCAACGACGATTTCCTCGAGTTTTCAAATAAATTTCGCCGAGTGACGAGGCATTTGGCTACCTTAAGAGAGTCATAGTTACTGCTGCCAGCTGCTCGACCTACTTTCTTTCTTTCCCCTCTTTAATTATTACTGTGGTCAGTCCTGCAGGAGCAATATGCCACTACATGTAAACCTTAACGTTGTCTGAGCTACCTTATCGAAGATATCCTCGAGTTGTCAAAAAAAATTTTACATGGTGACGAGGCATTTGGCTACCGTAAGGGAGTCATAGTACCCCAGCCTGCTGCTCCCACTTTTCTAAGCCCTTTTTCTCTATCATTCTTGCTATGGCTGTCCTACAGAACCGATGTGCCACTATATGTCCAAGTTAACGTCGTCTCTGTTACTCCCACTACGAGTCTCTCGAGTTAGCAAATGTACCTCGCCGGATGACGAGGCATTTGGCTACCTTATAAGCGTCATAGTTACTGCAGCCAGCTGCTCCCTCTTCTTTGAATCTTTCCTACCTTTAAATCGTACTGTGGTCAGTCCTGCAGAAGCGATACGCCACCACCTGTCCATGTTATCGTTGTCTGAGTTACCTCAACAACGATTTCCTCGAGTTTTCAAATAAATTTCGCCGAGTGACGAGGCATTTGGCTACTTTAATAGAGTCATAGTTACTGTTGCCAGCTGCTCGACCTACCTTCTTTCTTTCCACTCTTTAATTATTACTGTGGTCAGTCCTGCAGGAGCAATATGCCACTACATGCAAACCTTAACGTTGTCTGAGCTACCTTATCGAAGATATCCCCGAGTTTTCAACAAAAAATTTCACATGGTGACGATTCATTTGGCTACCTTAAGAGAGTCATAGTACTCCTGCCTGCTGCTCCCACTTTTCTAAGCCCATTCTCTCTATCATTCTTGCTATGGCCTGTCCTATGGAACCGATGTGCCACTATATGTCCACGTTAACGTCGTCACTGTTACTCCCACTACGAGTCTCTCGAGTTAGCAAATGTACCTCGCCGGATGACGAGGCATTTGGCTACCTTATTAGCGTCATAGTTACTGCAGCCAGCTGCTCCCCCTTCTTTGAATCTTTGCTCCCTTTAAATCGTACTGTGGTCAGTCCTGCAGAAGCGATACGCCACCACCTGTCCATGTTACCGTTGTCTGAGTTACCTCAACAACGATTTCCTCGAGTTTTCAAATAAATTTCGCCGAGTGACGAGGCATTTGGCTACCTTAAGAGAGTCATAGTTACTGTTGCCAGCTGCTCGACCTACCTTCTTTCTTTCCACTCTTTAATTATTACTGTGGTCAGTCCTGCAGGAGCAATATGCCACTACATGTATACCTTAACGTTGTCTGAGCTACCTTATCGAAGATATCCTCGAGTTTTCAACAAAAAATTTCACATGGTGACGATTCATTTGGCTACCTTAAGAGAGTCATAGTACTCCTGCCTGCTGCTCCCACTTTTCCTTATCCCATTCTCTCTATCATTCTTGCTATGGCCTGTCCTACGGAACCGATGTGCCACTATATGTCCACGTTAACGTCGTCACTGTTACTCCCACTACGAGTCTCTCGAGTTAGCAAATGTACCTCGCCGGATGACGAGGCATTTGGCTACCTTAAGAGAGTCATAGTTACTGCAGCCAGCTGCTCCCCCTTCTTTGAATCTGTCCTCTCTTTAATTCGTACCTTGGTGTCCTGGAGAAGCGATACGCCACCACCTGTCCATGTTATCGTTGTCTGAGTTACTTCAACGACGATTTCCTCGAGTTTTCAAATAAATTTCGCCGAGTGACGAGGCATTTGGAACCCTTAAGAGAGTCATAGTTACTGCTGCCAGCTGCTCGACCTACTTTCTTTCTTTCCACTCATTAATTATTACTGTGGTCAGTCCTGCAGGGGCAATATGCCACTACATGTATACCTTAACGTTGTCTGAGCTACCTTAACGAAGATATTCTCGAGTTTTCAAAAAAAATTTAACATGGTGACGAGGCATTTGACTACCTGAAGAGAGTCATAGTACCCCTGCCTGCTGCTCCCACTTTTCTAAGCCCTTTCTCTCTATCATTCTTGCTATGGCTGTCCTACAGAACCGATGTGCCACTATATGTCCACGTCAACGTCGTCTCTGTTACTCCCACTACGAGTCTCTCGAGTTAGCAAATGTACCTCGCCGGATGACGAGGCATTTGGCTACCTTATAAGCGTCATAGTTACTGCAGCCAGCTGCTCCCCCTTCTTTGAATCTTTCCTACCTTTAAATCGTACTGTGGTCAGGCCTGCAGAAGCGATACGCCACCACCTGTCCATGTTACCGTTGTCTGAGTTACCTCAACAACGATTTCCTCGAGTTTTCAAATAAATTTCGCCGAGTGACGAGGCATTTGGTTACCTTAAGAGAGTCATAGTTACTGTTGCCAGCTGCTCGACCTACCTTCTTTCTTTCCACTCTCTAATTATTACTGTGGTCAGTCCTGCAGGAGCAATATGCCACTACATGTAAACCTTAACGTTGTCTGAGCTACCTTATCGAAGATATCCCCGAGTTTTCAACAAAAAATTTCACATGGTGACGATTCATTTGGCTACCTTAAGAGAGTCATAGTACTCCTGCCTGCTGCTCCCAATTTTCTAAGCCCATTCTCTCTATCATTCTTGCTATGGCCTGTCCTACGGAACCGATGTGCCACTATATGTCCACGTTAACGTCGTCACTGTTACTCCCACTACGAGTCTCTCGAGTTAGCAAATGTACCTCGCCGGATGACGAGGCATTTGGCTACCTTATAAGCGTCATAGTTACTGCAGCCAGCTGCTCCCCCTTCTTTGAATCTTTGCTCCCTTTAAATCGTACTGTGGTCAGTCCTGCAGAAGCGATACGCCACCACCTGTCCATGTTACCGTTGTCTGAGTTACCTCAACAACGATTTCCTCGAGTGTTCAAATAAATTTCGCCGAGTGACGAGGCATTTGGCTACCTTAAGAGAGTCATAGTTACTGTTGCCAGCTGCTCGACCTACCTTCTTTCTTTCCACTCTTTAATTATTACTGTGGTCAGTCCTGCAGGAGCAATATGCCACTACATGTACACCTTAACGTTGTCTGAGCTACCTTATCGAAGATATCCTTGAGTTTTCAACAAAAAATTTCACATGGTGACGATTCATTTGGCTACCTTAAGAGAGTCATAGTACTCCTGCCTGCTGCTCCCACTTTTCCTTATCCCATTCTCTCTATCATTCTTGCTATGGCCTGTCCTACGGAACCGATGTGCCACTATATGTCCACGTTAACGTCGTCACTGTTACTCCCACTACGAGTCTCTCGAGTTAGCAAATGTACCTCGCCGGATGACGAGGCATTTGGCTACCTTAAGAGAGTCATAGTTACTGCAGCCAGCTGCTCCCCCTTCTTTGAATCTGTCCTCTCTTTAATTCGTACCTTGGTGTCCTGCAGAAGCGATACGATACCACCTGTCCATGTTACCGTTGTCTGAGTTACTTCAACGACGATTTCCTCGAGTTTTCAAATAAATTTCGCCGAGTGACGAGGCATTTGGCACCCTTAAGAGAGTCATAGTTACTGCTGCCAGCTGCTCGACCTACTTTCTTTCTTTCCACTCATTAATTATTACTGTGGTCAGTCCTGCAGGGGCAATATGCCACTACATGTATACCTTAACGTTGTCTGAGCTACCTTAACGAAGATATTCTCGAGTTTTCAAAAAAAATTTAACATGGTGACGAGGCATTTGGCTACCTTAAGAGAGTCATAGTAATCCTGCCTGCTGCTCCCACTTTTCTAAGCCCTTTCTCTCTATCATTCTTGCTATGGCTGTCCTACAGAACCGATGTGCCACTATATGTCCACGTCAACGTCGTCTCTGTTACTCCCACTACGAGTCTCTCGAGTTAGCAAATGTACCTCGCCGGATGACGAGGCATTTGGCTACCTTATAAGCGTCATAGTTACTGCAGCCAGCTGCTCCCCCTTCTTTGAATCTTTCCTACCTTTAAATCGTACTGTGGTCAGTCCTGCAGAAGCGATACGCCACCACCTGTCCATGTTACCGTTGTCTGAGTTACCTCAACAACGATTTCCTCGAGTTTTCAAATAAATTTCGCCGAGTGACGAGGCATTTGGTATCTTAAGAGAGTCATAGTTACTGTTGCCAGCTGCTCGACCTACCTTCTTTCTTTCCACTCTTTAATTATTACTGTGGTCAGTCCTGCAGGAGCAATATGCCCCTACACGTATACCTTAACGTTGTCTGAGCTACCTTATCGAAGATATCCTCGAGTTTTCAACAAAAAATTTCACATGGTGACGATTCATTTGGCTACCTTAAGAGAGTCATAGTACTCCTGCCTGCTGCTCCCACTTTTCCTTATCCCATTTTCTCTATCATTCTTGCTATGGCCTGTCCTACGGAACCGATGTGCCACTATATGTCCACGTTAACGTCGTCACTGTTACTCCCACTAAGAGTCTCTCGAGTTAGCAAATGTACCTCGCCGGATGACGAGGCATTTGGCTACCTTAAGAGAGTCATAGTTACTGCAGCCAGCTGCTCCCCCTTCTTTGAATCTTTCCTCTCTTTAATTCGTACCTTGGTGTCCTGCAGAAGCGATACGCCACCACCTGTCCATGTTACCGTTGTCTGAGTTACTTCAACGACGATTTCCTCGAGTTTTCAAATAAATTTCGCCGAGTGACGAGGCATTTGGCACCCTTAAGAGAGTCATAGTTACTGCTGCCAGCTGCTCGACCTACTTTCTTTCTTTCCACTCATTAATTATTACTGTGGTCAGTCCTGCAGGGGCAATATGCCACTACATGTATACCTTAACGTTGTCTGAGCTACCTTAACGAAGATATTCTCGAGTTTTCAAAAAAAATTTAACATGGTGACGAGGCATTTGGCTACCTTAAGAGAGTCATAGTACCCCTGCCTGCTGCTCCCACTTTTCTAAGCCCTTTCTCTCTATCATTCTTGCTATGGCTGTCCTACAGAACCGATGTGCCACTATATGTCCACGTCAACGTCGTCTCTGTTACTCCCACTACGAGTCTCTCGAGTTAGCAAATGTACCTCGCCGGATGACGAGGCATTTGGCTACCTTATAAGCGTCATAGTTACTGCAGCCAGCTGCTCCCCCTTCTTTGAATCTTTCCTCCCTTTAAATCGTACTGTGGTCAGTCCTGCAGAAGAGATACGCCACCACCTGTCCATGTTACCGTTGTCTGAGTTACCTCAACAACGATTTCCTCGAGTTTTCAAATAAATTTCGCCGAGTGACGAGGCATTTGGCTACCTTAAGAGAGTCATGGTTACTGTTGCCAGCTGCTCGACCTACCTTCTTTCTTTCCACTCTTCAATTATTACTGTGGTCAGTCCTGCAGGAGCAATATGCCACTACATGTAAACCTTAACGTTGTCTGAGCTACCTTATCGAAGATATCCTCGAGTTTTCAACAAAAAATTTCACATGGTGACGATTCATTTGGCTACCTTAAGAGAGTCATAGTACTCCTGCCTGCTGCTCCCACTTTTCTAAGCCCATTCTCTCTATCATTCTTGCTATGGCCTGTCCTACGGAACCGATGTGCCACTATATGTCCACGTTAACGTCGTCACTGTTACTCCCACTACGAGTCTCTCGAGTTAGCAAATGTACCTCGCCGGATGACGAGGCATTTGGCTACCTTAAGAGAGTCATAGTTACTGCAGCCAGCTGCTCCCCCTTCTTTGATCTTTCCTCTCTTTAATTCGTACCTTGGTGTTCTGCAGAAGGGATACGCCACCACCTGTCCATGTTACCGTTGTCTGAGTTACTTCAACGACGATTTCCTCGAGTTTTCAAATAAATTTCGCCGAGTGACGAGGCATTTGGCACCCTTAAGAGAGTCATAGTTACTGCTGCCAGCTGCTCGACCTACTTTCTTTCTTTCCACTCATTAATTATTACTGTGGTCAGTCCTGCAGGGGCAATATGCCACTACATGTATACCTTAACGTTGTCTGAGCTACCTTAACGAAGATATTCTCGAGTTTTCAAAAAAAATTTAACAAGGTGACGAGGCATTTGGCTACCTTAAGAGAGTCATAGTACCCCTGCCTGCTGCTCCCACTTTTCTAAGCCCTTTCTCTCTATCATTCTTGCTATGGCTGTCCTACAGAACCGATGTGCCACTATATGTCCACGTCAACGTCGTCTCTGTTACTCCCACTACGAGTCTCTCGAGTTAGCAAATGTACCTCGCCGGATGACGAGGCATTTGGCTACCTTATAAGCGTCATAGTTACTGCAGCCAGCTGCTCCACCTTCTTTGAATCTTTCCTCCCTTTAAATCGTACTGTGGTCAGTCCTGCAGAAGAGATACGCCACCACCTGTCCATGTTACCGTTGTCTGAGTTACCTCAACAACGATTTCCTCGAGTTTTCAAATAAATTTCGCCGAGTGACGAGGCATTTGGCTACCTTAAGAGAGTCATAGTTACTGTTGCCAGCTGCTCGACCTACCTTCTTTCTTTCCACTCTTTAATTATTACTGTGGTCAGTCCTGCAGGAGCAATATGCCACTACATGTATACCTTAACGTTGTCTGAGCTACCTTATCGAAGATATCCTCGAGTTTTCAACAAAACATTTCACATGGTGACGATTCATTTGGCTACCTTAAGAGAGTCATAGTACTCCTGCCTGCTGCTCCCACTTTTCCTTATCCCATTCTCTCTATCATTCTTGCTATGGCCTGTCCTACGGAACCGATGTGCCACTATATGTCCACGTTAACGTCGTCACTGTTACTCCCACTACGAGTCTCTCGAGTTAGCAAATGTACCTCGCCGGATGACGAGGCATTTGGCTACCTTAAGAGAGTCATAGTTACTGCAGCCAGCTGCTCCCCCTTCTTTGAATCTGTCCTCTCTTTAATTCGTACCTTGGTGTCCTGCAGAAGCGATACGCCACCACCTGTCCATGTTACCGTTGTCTGAGTTACTTCCACGACGATTTCCTCGAGTTTTCAAATAAATTTCGCCGAGTGACGAGGCATTTGGCACCCTTAAGAGAGTCATAGTTACTGCTGCCAGCTGCTCGACCTACTTTCTTTCTTTCCACTCATTAATTATTACTGTGGTCAGTCCTGCAGGGGCAATATGCCACTACATGTATACCTTAACGTTGTCTGAGCTACCTTAACGAAGATATTCTCGAGTTTTCAAAAAAAATTTAACATGGTGACGAGGCATTTGGCTACCTTAAGAGAGTCATAGTACCCCTGCCTGCTGCTCCCACTTTTCTAAGCCCTTTCTCTCTATCATTCTTGCTATGGCTGTCCTACAGAACCGATGTGCCACTATATGTCCACGTCAACGTCGTCTCTGTTACTCCCACTACGAGTCTCTCGAGTTAGCAAATGTACCTCGCCGGATGACGAGGCATTTGGCTACCTTATAAGCGTCATAGTTACTGCAGCCAGCTGCTCCCCCTTCTTTGAATCTTTCCTCCCTTTAAATCGTACTGTGGTCAGTCCTGCAGAAGAGATACGCCACCACCTGTCCATGTTACCGTTGTCTGAGTTACCTCAACAACGATTTCCTCGAGTTTTCAAATAAATTTCGCCGAGTGACGAGGCATTTGGCTACCTTAAGAGAGTCATGGTTACTGTTGCCAGCTGCTCGACCTACCTTCTTTCTTTCCACTCTTCAATTATTACTGTGGTCAGTCCTGCAGGAGCAATATGCCACTACATGTAAACCTTAACGTTGTCTGAGCTACCTTATCGAAGATATCCTCGAGTTTTCAACAAAAAATTTCACATGGTGACGATTCATTTGGCTACCTTAAGAGAGTCATAGTACTCCTGCCTGCTGCTCCCACTTTTCTAAGCCCATTCTCTCTATCATTCTTGCTATGGCCTGTCCTACGGAACCGATGTGCCACTATATGTCCACGTTAACGTCGTCACTGTTACTCCCACTACGAGTCTCTCGAGTTAGCAAATGTACCTCGCCGGATGACGAGGCATTTGGCTACCTTAAGAGAGTCATAGTTACTGCAGCCAGCTGCTCCCCCTTCTTTGAATCTTTCCTCTCTTTAATTCGTACCTTGGTGTCCTGCAGAAGCGATACGCCACCACCTGTCCATGTTACCGTTGTCTGAGTTACTTCAACGACGATTTCCTCGAGTTTTCAAATAAATTTCGCCGAGTGACGAGGCATTTGGCACCCTTAAGAGAGTCATAGTTACTGCTGCCAGCTGCTCGACCTACTTTCTTTCTTTCCACTCATTAATTATTACTGTGGTCAGTCCTGCAGGGGCAATATGCCACTACATGTATACCTTAACGTTGTCTGAGCTACCTTAACGAAGATATTCTCGAGTTTTCAAAAAAAATTTAACATGGTGACGAGGCATTTGGCTACCTTAAGAGAGTCATAGTACCCCTGCCTGCTGCTCCCTCTTTTCTAAGCCCTTTCTCTCTATCATTCTTGCTATGGCTGTCCTACAGAACCGATGTGCCACTATATGTCCACGTCAACGTCGTCTCTGTTACTCCCACTACGAGTCTCTCGAGTTAGCAAATGTACCTCGCCGGATGACGAGGCATTTGGCTACCTTATAAGCGTCATAGTTACTGCAGCCAGCTGCTCCCCCTTCTTTGAATCTTTCCTGCCATTAAATCGTACTGTGGTCAGTCCTGCAGAAGCGATACGCCACCACCTGTCCATGTTACCGTTGTCTGAGTTACCTCAACAACGATTTCCTCGAGTTTTCAAATAAATTTCGCCGAGTGACGAGGCATTTGGCTACCTTAAGAGAGTCATAGTTACTGTTGCCAGCTGCTCGACCTACCTTCTTTCTTTCCACTCTTTAATTATTACTGTGGTCAGTCCTGCAGGAGCAATATGCCACTACATGTATACCTTAACGTTGTCTGAGCTACCTTATCGAAGATACCCTCGAGTTTTCAACAAAAAATTTCACATGGTGACGATTCATTTGGCTACCTTAAGAGAGTCATAGTACTCCTGCCTGCTGCTCCCACTTTTCTAAGCCCATTCTCTCTATCACTCTTGCTATGGCCTGTCCTACGAAACCGATGTGCCACTATATGTCCACGTTAACGTCGTCACTGTTACTCCCACTACGAGTCTCTCGAGTTAGCAAATGTACATCGCCGGATGACGAGGCATTTGACTACCTTAAGAGAGTCATAGTTACTGCAGCCAGCTGCTCCCCCTTCTTTGAACCTTTCCTCTCTTTAATTCGTACCTTGGTGTCCTGCAGAAGCGATACGCCACCACCTGTCCATGTTACCGTTGTCTGAGTTACTTCAACGACGATTTCCTCGAGTTTTCAAATAAATTTCGCCGAGTGACGAGGCATTTGCCACCCTTAAGAGAGTCATAGTTACTGCTGCCAGCTGCTCGACCTACTTTCTTTCTTTCCACTCATTAATTATTACTGTGGTCAGTCCTGCAGGGGCAATATGCCACTACATGTATACCTTAACGTTGTCTGAGCTACCTTAACGAAGATATTCTCGAGTTTTCAAAAAAAATTTAACATGGTGACGAGGCATTTGACTACCTTAAGAGAGTCATAGTACCCCTGCCTGCTGCTCCCACTTTTCTAAGCCCTTTCTCTCTATCATTCTTGCTATGGCTGTCCTACAGAACCGATGTGCCACTATATGTCCACGTCAACGTCGTCTCTGTTACTCCCACTACGAGTCTCTCGAGTTGGCAAATGTACCTCGGCGGATGACGAGGCATTTGGCTACCTTATAAGCGTCATAGTTACTGCAGCCAGCTGCTCCCCCTTCTTTGAATCTTTCCTCCCTTTACATCGTACTGTGGTCAGTCCTGCAGAAGAGATACGCCACCACCTGTCCATGTTACCGTTGTCTGAGTTACCTCAACAACGATTTCCTCGAGTTTTCAAATAAATTTCGCCGAGTGACGAGGCATTTGGCTACCTTAAGAGAGTCATAGTTACTGTTGCCAGCTGCTCGACCTACCTTCTTTCTTTCCACTCTTTAATTATTACTGTGGTCAGTCCTGCAGGAGCAATATGCCACTACATGTAAACCTTAACGTTGTGTGAGCTACCTTATCGAAGATATCCTCGAGTTTTCAACAAAAAATTTCACATGGTGACGATTCATTTGGCTACCTTAAGAGAGTCATAGTACTCCTGCCTGCTGCTCCCACTTTTCTAAGCCCATTCTCTCTATCATTCTTGCTATGGCCTGTCCTACGGAACCGATGTGCCACTATATGTCCACGTTAACGTCGTCACTGTTACTCCCACTACGAGTCTCTCGAGTTAGCAAATGTACCTCGCCGGATGACGAGGCATTTGGCTACCTTAAGAGAGTCATAGTTACTGCAGCCAGCTGCTCCCCCTTCTTTGAACCTTTCCTCTCTTTAATTCGTACCTTGGTGTCCTGCAGAAGCGATACGCCACCACCTGTCCATGTTACCGTTGTCTGAGTTACTTCAACGACGATTTCCTCGAGTTTTCAAATAAATTTCGCCGAGTGACGAGGCATTTGGCACCCTTAAGAGAGTCATAGTTACTGCTGCCAGCTGCTCGACCTACTTTCTTTCTTTCCACTCATTAATTATTACTGTGGTCAGTCCTGCAGGGGCAATATGCCACTACATGTATACCTTAACGTTGTCTGAGCTACCTTAACGAAGATATTCTCGAGTTTTCAAAAAAAATTTAACATGGTGACGAGGCATTTTTGCTACCTTAAGAGAGTCATAGTACCCCTGCCTGCTGCCCCACTTTTCTAAGCCCTTTCTCTCTATCATTCTTGCTATGGCTGTCCTACAGAACCGATGTGTTACTATATGTCCACGTCAACGTCGTCTCTGTTACTCCCACTACGAGTCTCTCGAGTTAGCAAATATACCTCGCCGGATGACGAGGCATTTGGCTACCTTAAGAGAGTCATAGTTACTGCAGCCAGCTGCTCCCCCTTCTTTGAATCTTTCCTCTCTTTAATTCGTACCTTGGTGTCCTGCAGAAGCGATACGCCACCACCTGTCCATGTTACCGTTGTCTGAGTTACTTCAACGACGATTTCCTCGAGTTTTCAAATAAATTTCGCCGAGTGACGAGGCATTTGCCACCCTTAAGAGAGTCATAGTTACTGCTGCCAGCTGCTCGACCTACTTTCTTTCTTTCCACTCATTAATTATTACTGTGGTCAGTCCTGCAGGGGCAATACGCCACTACATGTATACCTTAACGTTGTCTGAGCTACCTTAACGAAGATATTCTCGAGTTTTCAAAAAAAATTTCACATGGTGACGAGGCATTTGACTACCTTAAGAGATTCATAGTACCCCTGCCTGCTGCTTCCACTTTTCTAAGCCCTTTCTCTCTATCATTCTTGCTATGGCTGTCCTACAGAACCGATGTGCCACTATATGTCAACGTCAACGTCGTCTCTGTTACTCCCACTACGAGTCTCTCGAGTTAGCAAATGTACCTCGCCGGATGACGAGGCATTTGGCTACCTTATAAGCGTCATAGTTACTGCAGCCAGCTGCTCCCCCTTCTTTGAATCTTTCCTCCCTTTAAATCGTACTGTGGTCAGTCCTGCAGAAGAGATACGCCACCACCTGTCCATGTTACCGTTGTCTGAGTTACCTCAACAACGATTTCCTCGAGTTTTCAAATAAATTTCGCCGAGTGACGAGGCATTTGGCTACCTTAAGAGAGTCATAGTTACTGTTGCCAGCTGCTCGACCTACCTTCTTTCTTTCCACTCTTTAATTATTACTGAGGTCAGTCCTGCAGGAGCAATATGCCACTACATGTATACCTTAACGTTGTCTGAGCTACCTTATCGAAGATATCCTCGAGTTTTCAACAAAAAATTTCACATGGTGACGATTCATTTGGCTACCTTAAGAGAGTCATAGTACTCCTGCGTGCTGCTCCCACTTTTCTAAGCCCATTCTCTCCATCATTCTTGCTATGGCCTGTCCTACGGAACCGATGTGCCACTATATGTCCACGTTAACGTCGTCACTGTTACTCCCACTACGAGTCTCTCGAGTTAGCAAATGTACCTCGCCGGATGACGAGGCATTTAGCTACCTTAAGAGAGTCATAGTTACTGCAGCCAGCTGCTCCCCCTTCTTTGAATCTTTCCTCTCTTTAATTCGTACCTTGGTGTCCTGCAGAAGCGATACGCCACCACCTGTCCATGTTACCGTTGTCTGAGTTACTTCAACGACGATTTCCTCGAGTTTTCAAATAAATTTCGCCGAGTGACGAGGCATTTGGCACCCTTAAGAGAGTCATAGTTACTGCTGCCAGCTGCTCGACCTACTTTCTTTCTTTCCACTCATTAATTATTACTGTGGTCAGTCCTGCAGGGGCAATATGCCACTACATGTATACCTTAACGTTGTCTGAGCTACCTTAACGAAGATATTCTCGAGTTTTCAAAAAAAATTTAACATGGTGACGAGGCATTTGGCTACCTTAAGAGAGTCATAGTACCCCTGCCTGCTGCTCCCACTTTTCTAAGCCCTTTCTCTCTATCATTCTTGCTATGGCTGTCCTACAGAACCGATGTGCCACTATATGTCCACGTCAACGTCGTCTCTGTTACTCCCACTACGAGTCTCTCGAGTTAGCAAATGTACCTCGCCGGATGACGAGGCATTTGGCTACCTTATAAGCGTCATAGTTACTGCAGCCAGCTGCTCCCCCTTCTTTGAATCTTTCCTCCCTTTACATCGTACTGTGGTCAGTCCTGCAGAAGAGATACGCCACCACCTGTCCATGTTACCGTTGTCTGAGTTACCTGAACAACGATTTCCTCGAGTTTTCAAATAAATTTCGCCGAGTGACGAGGCATTTGGCTACCTTAAGAGAGTCATAGTTACTGTTGCCAGCTGCTCGACCTACCTTCTTTCTTTCCACTCTTTAATTATTACTGTGGTCAGTCCTGCAGGAGCAATATGCCACTACATGTAAACCTTAAAGTTGTCTGAGCTACCTTATCGAAGATATCCTCGAGTTTTCGGCAAAAAATTTCACATGGTGACGATTCATTTGGCTACCTTAAGAGAGTCATAGTACTCCTGCCTGCTGCTCCCACTTTTCTAAGCCCATTCTCTCTATCATTCTTGCTATGGCCTGTCCTACGGAACCGATGTGCCACTATATGTCCACGTTAACGTCGTCACTGTTACTCCCACTACGAGTCTCTCGAGTTAGCAAATGTACCTCGGCGGATGACGAGGCATTTGGCTACCTTATAAGCGTCATAGTTACTGCAGCCAGCTGCTCCCCCTTCTTTGAATCTTTCCTCCCTTTACATCGTACTGTGGTCAGTCCTGCAGAAGAGATACGCCACCACCTGTCCATGTTACCGTTGTCTGAGTTACCTCAACAACGATTTCCTCGAGTTTTCAAATAAATTTCGCCGAGTGACGAGGCATTTGGCTACCTTAAGAGAGTCATAGTTACTGTTGCCAGCTGCTCGACCTACCTTCTTTCTTTCCACTCTTTAATTATTACTGTGGTCAGTCCTGCAGGAGCAATATGCCACTACATGTAAACCTTAACGTTGTCTGAGCTACCTTATCGAAGATATCCTCGAGTTTTCAACAAAAAATTTCACATGGTGACGATTCATTTGGCTACCTTAAGAGAGTCATAGTACTCCTGCCTGCTGCTCCCACTTTTCTAAGCCCATTCTCTCTATCATTCTTGCTATGGCCTGTCCTACGGAACCGATGTGCCACTATATGTCCACGTTAACGTCGTCACTGTTACTCCCACTACGAGTCTCTCGAGTTAGCAAATGTACCTCGCCGGATGACGAGGCATTTGGCTACCTTAAGATTGTCATAGTTACTGCAGCCAGCTGCTCCCCCTTCTTTGAATCTTTCCTCTCTTTGATTCGTACCTTGGTGTCCTGCAGAAGCGATACGCCACCACCTGTCCATGTTACCGTTGTCTGAGTTACTTCAACGACGATTTCCTCGAGTTTTCAAATAAATTTCGCCGAGTGACGAGGCATTTGGCACCCTTAAGAGAGTCATAGTTACTGCTGCCAGCTGCTCGACCTACTTTCTCTCTTTCCACTCATTAATTATTACTGTGGTCAGTCCTGCAGGGGCAATATGCCACTACATGTGTACCTTAACGTTGTCTGAGCTACCTTAACGAAGATATTCTCGAGTTTTCAAAAAAAATTTAACATGGTGACGAGGCATTTTTGCTACCTTAAGAGAGTCATAGTACCCCTGCCTGCTGCTCCCACTTTTCAAAGCCCTTTCTCTCTATCATTCGTGCTATGGCTGTCCTACAGAACCGATGTGTCACTATATGTCCACGTCAACGTCGTCTCTGTTACTCCCACTACGAGTCTCTCGAGTTAGCAAATGTACCTCGGCGGATGACGAGGCATTTGGCTACCTTATAAGCGTCATAGTTACTGCAGCCAGCTGCTCCCCCTTCTTTGAATCTTTCCTCCCTTTACATCGTACTGTGGTCAGTCCTGCAGAAGAGATACGCCACCACCTGTCCATGTTACCGTTGTCTGAGTTACCTCAACAACGATTTCCTCGAGTTTTCAAATAAATTTCGCCGAGTGACGAGGCATTTGGCTACCTTAAGAGAGTCATAGTTACTGTTTCCAGCTGCTCGACCTACCTTCTTTCTTTCCACTCTTTAATTATTACTGTGGTCAGTCCTGCAGGAGCAATATGCCACCACATGTAAACCTTAACGTTGTCTGAGCTACCTTATCGAAGATATCCTCGAGTTTTCAACAAAAAATTTCACATGGTGACGATTCATTTGGCTACCTTAAGAGAGTCATAGTACTCCTGCCTGCTGCTCCCACTTTTCTAAGCCCATTCTCTCTATCATTCTTGCTATGGCCTGTCCTACGGAACCGATGTGCCACTATATGTCCACGTTAACGTCGTCACTGTTACTCCCACTACGAGTCTCTCGAGTTAGCAAATGTACCTCGCCGGATGACGAGGCATTTGGCTACCTTAAGATTGTCATAGTTACTGCAGCCAGCTGCTCCCCCTTCTTTGAATCTTTCCTCTCTTTAATTCGTACCTTGGTGTCCTGCAGAAGCGATACGCCACCACCTGTCCATGTTACCGTTGTCTGAGTTACTTCAACGACGATTTCCTCGAGTTTTCAAATAAATTTCGCCGAGTGACGAGGCATTTGGCACCCTTAAGAGAGTCATAGTTACTGCTGCCAGCTGCTCGACCTACTTTCTCTCTTTCCACTCATTAATTATTACTGTGGTCAGTCCTGCAGGGGCAATATGCCACTACATGTATACCTTAACGTTGTCTGAGCTACCTTAACGAAGATATTCTCGAGTTTTCAAAAAAAATTTAACATGGTGACGAGGCATTTTTGCTACCTTAAGAGAGTCATAGTACCCCTGCCTGCTGCTCCCACTTTTCTAAGCCCTTTCTCTCTATCATTCTTGCTATGGCTGTCCTACAGAACCGGTGTGCCACTATATGTCCACGTCAACGTCGTCTCTGTTACTCCCACTACGAGTCTCTCGAGTTAGCAAATGTACCTCGCCGGATGACGAGGCATTTGGCTACCTTATAAGCGTCATAGTTACTGCAGCCAGCTGCTCCCCCTTCTTTGAATCTTTCCTCCCTTTAAATCGTACTGTGGTCAGTCCTGCAGAAGAGTTACGCCACCACCTGTCCATGTTACCGTTGTCTGAGTTACCTCAACAACGATTTCCTCAAATTTTCAAATAAATTTCGCCGAGTGACGAGGCATTTGGCTACCTTAAGAGAGTCATAGTTACTGTTGCCAGCTGCTCGACCTACTTTCTCTCTTTCCACTCATTAATTATTACTGTGGTCAGTCCTGCAGGGGCAATATGCCACTACATGTATACCTTAACGTTGTCTGAGCTACCTTAACGAAGATATTCTCGAGTTTTCAAAAAAAATTTAACATGGTGACGAGGCATTTTTGCTACCTTAAGAGAGTCATAGTACCCCTGCCTGCTGCTCCCACTTTTCTAAGCCCTTTCTCTCTATCATTCTTGCTATGGCTGTCCTACAGAACCGATGTGATACTATATGTCCACGTCAACGTCGTCTCTGTTACTCCCACTACGAGTCTCTCGAGTTAGCAAATGTACCTCGCCGGATGACGAGGCATTTGGCTACCTTATAAGCGTCATAGTTACTGCAGCCAGCTGCTCCCCCTCCTTTGAATCTTTCCTCCCTTTAAATCGTACTGTGGTCAGTCCTGCAGAAGCGAACGCCACCACCTGTCCATGTTACCGTTGTCTGAGTTACCTCAACAACGATTTTATCGAGTTTTCAAATAAATATCGCCGAGTGACGAGGCATTTGGCTACCTTAAGAGAGTCATAGTTACTGTTGCCTGCTGCTCGACCTACCTTCTTTCTTTCCACTCTTTAATTATTACTGTGGTCAGTCCTGCAGGAGCAATATGCCACTACATGTATACCTTAACGTTGTCTGAGCTACCTTAACGAAGATATTCTCGAGTTTTCAAAAAAAATTTCACATGGTGACGAGGCATTTGACTACATTAAGAGAGTCATAGTACCCCTGCCTGCTGCTTCCACTTTTCTAAGCCCTTTCTCTCTATCATTCTTGCTATGGCTGTCCTACAGAACCGATGTGCCACTATATGTCAACGTCAACGTCGTCTCTGTTACTCCCACTACGAGTCTCTCGAGTTAGCAAATGTACCTCGCCGGATGACGAGGCATTTGGCTACCTTATAAGCGTCATAGTTACTGCAGCCAGCTGCTCCCCCTTCTTTGAATCTTTCCTCCCTTTAAATCGTACTGTGGTCAGTCCTGCAGAAGAGATACGCCACCACCTGTCCATGTTACCGTTGTCTGAGTTACCTCAACAACGATTTCCTCAAATTTTCAAATAAATTTCGCCGAGTGACGAGGCATTTGGCTACCTTAAGAGAGTCATACTTACTGTTGCCAGCTGCTCGACCTACCTTCTTTCGTTCCACTCTTTAATTATTACTGTGGTCAGTCCTGCAGGAGCAATATGCCACTACATGTATACCTTAACGTTGTGTGAGCTACCTTATCGAAGATATCCTCGAGTTTTCAACAAAAAATTTCACATGCTGACGATTCATTTGGCTACCTTAAGAGAGTCATAGTACTCCTGTGTGCTGCTCCCACTTTTCTAAGCCCATTCTCTCTATCATTCTTGCTATGGCCTGTCCTACGGAACCGATGTGCCACTATATGTCCACGTTAACGTCGTCACTGTTACTCCCACTACGAGTCTCTCGAGTTAGCAAATGTACCTCGCCGGATGACGAGGCATTTGGCTACCTTAAGAGAGTCATAGTTACTGCAGCCAGCTGCTCCACCTTCTTTGAATCTTTCCTCTCTTTAATTCGTACCTTGGTGTCCTGCAGAGGCGATACGCCACCACCTGTCCATGTTACCGTTGTCTGAGTTACTTCAACGACGATTTCCTCGAGTTTTCAAATAAATTTCGCCGAGTGACGAGGCATTTGCCACCCTTAAGAGAGTCATAGTTACTGCTGCCAGCTGCTCGACCTACTTTCTTTCTTTCCACTCATTAATTATTACTGTGGTCAGTCCTGCAGGGGCAATATGCCACTACATGTATACCTTAACGTTGTCTGAGCTACCTTAACGAAGATATTCTCGAGTTTTCAAAAAACATTTCACATGGTGACGAGGCATTTGACTACCTTAAGAGAGTCATAGTACCCCTGCCTGCTGCTTCCACTTTTCTAAGCCCTTTCTCTCTATCATTCTTGCTATGGCTGTCCTACAGAACCGATGTGCCACTATATGTCAACGTCAACGTCGTCTCTGTTACTCCCACTACGAGTCTCTCGAGTTAGCAAATGTACCTCGCCGGATGACGAGGCATTTGGCTACCTTATAAGCGTCATAGTTACTGCAGCCAGCTGCTCCCCCTTCTTTGAATCTTTCCTCCCTTTAAATCGTACTGTGGTCAGTCCTGCAGAAGAGATACGCCACCACCTGTCCATGTTACCGTTGTCTGAGTTACCTCAACAACGATTTCCTCGAGTTTTCAAATAAATTTCGCCGAGTGACGAGGCATTTGGCTACCTTAAGAGAGTCATAGTTACTGTTGCCAGCTGCTCGACCTACCTTCTTTCTTTCCACTCTTTAATTATTACTGTGGTCAGTCCTGCAGGAGCAATATGCCACTACATGTAAACCTTAACGTTGTCTGAGCTACCTTATCGAAGATATCCTCGAGTTTTCAACAAAAAATTTACATGGTGACGATTCATTTGGCTACCTTAAGAGAGTCATAGTACTCCTGCCTGCTGCTCCCACTTTTCTAAGCCCATTCTCTCTATCACTCTTGCTATGGCCTGTCCTACGGAACCGATGTGCCACTATATGTCCACGTTAACGTCGTCACTGTGTTTCCCACTACGAGTCTCTCGAGTTAGCAAATGTACCTCGCCGGATGACGAGGCATTTGGCTACCTTAAGAGAGTCATAGTTACTGCAGCCAGCTGCTCCCCCTTCTTTGAATCTTTCCTCTCTTTAATTCGTACCTTGTGTCCTGCAGAAGCGATACGCCACCACCTGTCCATGTTACCGTTGTCTGAGTTACTTCAACGACGATTTCCTCGAGTTTTCAAATAAATTTCGCCGAGTGACGAGGCATTTGGCACCCTTAAGAGAGTCATAGTTACTGCTGCCAGCTGCTCGACCTACTTTCTTTCTTTCCACTCATTAATTATTACTGTGGTCAGTCCTGCAGGGGCAATATGCCACTACATGTATACCTTAACGTTGTCTGAGCTACCTTAACGAAGATATTCTCGAGTTTTCAAAAAAAATTTAACATGGTGACGAGGCATTTGGCTACCTTAAGAGAGTCATAGTACCCCTGCCTGCTGCTCCCACTTTTCTAAGCCCTTTCTCTCTATCATTCTTGCTATGGCTGTCCTACAGAACCGATGTGCCACTATATGTCCACGTCAACGTCGTCTCTGTTACTCCCACTACGAGTCTCTCGAGTTAGCAAATGTACCTCGCCGGATGACGAGGCATTTGGCTACCTTATAAGCGTCATAGTTACTGCAGCCAGCTGCTCCCCCTTCTTTGAATCTTTCCTCCCTTTAAATCGTACTGTGGTCAGTCCTGCAGAGCCGATACGCCACCACCTGTCCATGTTACCGTTGTCTGAGTTACCTCAACAACGATTTCCTCGAGTTTTCAAATAAATTTCGCCGAGTGACGAGGCATTTGGCTACCTTAAGAGAGTCATAGTTACTGTTGCCAGCTGCTCGACCTACCTTCTTTCTTTCCACTCTTTAATTATTACTGTGGTCAGTCCTGCAGGAGCAATATGCCACTACATGTATACCTTAACGTTGTCTGAGCTACCTTATCGAAGATATCCTCGAGTTTTCAACAAAAAATTTCACATGGTGACGATTCATTTGGCTACCTTAAGAGAGTCATAGTACTCCTGCCTGCTGCTCCCACTTTTCTAAGCCCATTCTCTCTATCACTCTTGCTATGGCCTGTCCTACGGAACCGATGTGCCACTATATGTCCACGTTAACGTCGTCACTGTTACTCCCACTACGAGTCTCTCGAGTTAGCAAATGTACCTCGCCGGATGACGAGGCATTTGGCTACCTTAAGAGAGTCATAGTTACTGCAGCCAGCTGCTCCCCCTTCTTTGAATCTTTCCTCTCTTTAATTCGTACCTTGGTGTCCTGCAGAAGCGATACGCCACCACCTGTCCATGTTACCGTTGTCTGAGTTACTACAACGA
Organism: Schistocerca americana; assembly: GCF_021461395.2. Lineage (NCBI taxonomy): Eukaryota > Metazoa > Arthropoda > Insecta > Orthoptera > Acrididae > Schistocerca > Schistocerca americana. Next base: position 1,256,480 of record NW_025726225.1, on the reverse strand, counting down.
CGATTTCCTCGAGTTTTCAAATAAATTTCGCCGAGTGACGAGGCATTTGGCACCCTTAAGAGAGTCATAGTTACTGCTGCCAGCTGCTCGACCTACTTTCTTTCTTTCCACTCATTAATTATTACTGTGGTCAGTCCTGCAGGGGCAATATGCCACTACATGTATACCTTAACGTTGTCTGAGCTACCTTAACGAAGATATTCTCGAGTTTTCAAAAAAAATTTAACATGGTGACGAGGCATTTGACTACCTGAAGAGAGTCATAGTACCCCTGCCTGCTGCTCGCACATTTCTAAGCCCTTTCTCTCTATCATTCTTGCTATGGCTGTCCTACAGAACCGATGTGCCACTATATGTCCATGTCAACGTCGTCTCTGTTACTCCCACTACGAGTCTCTCGAGTTAGCAAATGTACCTCGCCGGATGACGAGGCATTTGGCTACCTTAAGAGAGTCATAGTTACTGCAGCCAGCTGCTCCCCCTTCTTTGAATCTTTCCTCTCTTTAATTCGTACCTTGGTGTCCTGCAGAAGCGATACGCCACCACCTGTCCATGTTACCGTTGTCTGAGTTACCTCAACAACGATTTCCTCGAGTTTTCAAATAAATTTCGCCAAGTGACGAGGCATTTGGCTACCTTAAGAGAGTCATAGTTACTGGTGCCAGCTGCTCGACCTACCTTCTTTCTTTCCACTCTTTAAATATTACTGTGGTCAGTCCTGCAGGAGCAATATGCCACTACATGTATACCTTAACGTTGTCTGAGCTACCTTAACGAAGATATTCTCGAGTTTTCAACAAAAAATTTAACATGGTGACGAGGCATTTGACTACCTGAAGAGAGTCATAGTACCCCTGCCTGCTGCTCCCACATTTCTAAGCCCTTTCTCTCTATCATTCTTGCTATGGCTGTCCTACAGAACCGATGTGCCACTATATGTCCACGTCAACGTCGTCTCTGTTACTCCCACTACGAGTCTCTCGAGTTAGCAAATGTACCTCGCCGGATGACGAGGCATTTGGCTACCTTATAAGCGTCATAGTTACTGCAGCCAGCTGCTCCCCCTTCTTTGAATCTTTCCTCCCTTTAAATCGTACTGTGGTCAGTCCTGCAGAAGCGATACGCCACCACCTGTCCATGTTACCGTTGTCTGAGTTACCTCAACAACGATTTCCTCGAGTTTTCAAATAAATTTCGCCGAGTGACGAGGCATTTGGCTACCTTAAGAGAGTCATGGTTACTGTTGCCAGCTGCTCGACCTACCTTCTTTCTTTCCACTCATTAATTATTACTGTGGTCGGTCCTGCAGGAGCAATATGCCACTACATGTAAACCTTAACGTTGTCTGAGCTACCTTATCGAAGATATCCTCGAGTTTTCAACAAAAAATTTCACATGGTGACGATTCATTTGGCTACCTTAAGAGAGTCATAGTACTCCTGCCTGCTGCTCCCACTTTTCTAAGCCCATTCTCTCTATCATTCCTGCTATGGCCTGTCCTACGGAACCGATGTGCCACTATATGTCCACGCTAACGTCGTCACTGTTACTCCCACTACGAGTCTCTCGAGTTAGCAAACGTACCTCGCCGGATGACGAGGCATCTGGCTACCTTAAGAGAGTCATAGTTACTGCAGCCAGCTGCTCCCCCTTCTTTGAATCTTTCCTCTCTTTAATTCGTACCTTGGTGTCATGCAGAAGCGATACGCCACCACCTGTCCATGTTACCGTTGTCTGAGTTACCTCAACAACGATTTCCTCGAGTTTTCAAATAAATTTCGCCAAGTGACGAGGCATTTGGCTACCTTAAGAGAGTCATAGTTACTGCTGCCAGCTGCTCGACCTACCTTCTTTCTTTCCACTCTTTAAATATTACTGTGGTCAGTCCTGCAGGAGCAATATGCCACTACATGTATACCTTAACGTTGTCTGAGCTACCTTAACGAAGATATTCTCGAGTTTTCAACAAAAAATTTCACATGGTGACGATTCATTTGGCTACCTTATGAGAGTCATAGTACTCCTGCCTGCTGCACCCACTCTTCTAAGCCCATTCTCTCTATCATTCTTGCTATGGCCTGTCCTACGGAACCGATGTGCCACTATATGTCCACGTTAACGTCGTCACTGTTGCTCCCACTACGAGTCTCTCGAGTTAGCAAATGTACCTCGCCGGATGACGAGGCATTTGGCTACCTTAAGAGCGTCATAGTTACTGCAGCCAGCTGCTCCCCCTTCTTTGAATCTTTCCTCTCCTTAATTCGTAGCTTGGTCGTGTCCTGCAGAAGCGATACGCCACCACCTGTCCATGTTACCGTTGTCTGAGTTACTTCAACGACGATTTCCTCGAGTTTTCAAATAAATTTCGCCGAGTGACGAGGCATTTGGCATCCTTAAGAGAGTCATAGTTACTGCTGCCAGCTGCTCGACCTACTTTCTTTCTTTCCACTCATTAATTATTACTGTGGTCAGTCCTGCAGGGGCAATATGCCACTACATGTATACCTTAACGTTGTCTGAGCTACCTTAACGAAGATATTCTCGAGTTTTCAAAAAAAATTTAACATGGTGACGAGGCATTTGGCTACCTTAAGAGAGTCATAGTACCCCTGCCTGCTGCTCCCACTTTTCTAAGCCCATTCTCTCTATCATTCTTGCTATGGCTGTCCTACAGAACCGATGTGCCACTATATGTCCACGTCAACGTCGTCTCTGTTACACCCACTACGAGTCTCTCGAGTTAGCAAATGTACTTCGCCGGATGACGAGGCATTTGGCTACCTTAAGAGAGTCATAGTTACTGCAGCCAGCTGCTCCCCCTTCTTTGAATCTTTCCTCTCTTTAATTCGTACCTTGGTGTCATGCAGAAGCGATACGCCACCACCTGTCCATGTTACCGTTGTCTGAGTTACCTCAACAACGATTTCCTCGAGTTTTCAAATAAATTTCGCCAAGTGACGAGGCATTTGGCTACCTTAAGAGAGTCATAGTTACTGCTGCCAGCTGCTCGACCTACCTTCTTTCTTTCCACTCTTTAAATATTACTGTGGTCAGTCCTGCAGGAGCAATATGCCACTACATGTATACCTTAACGTTGTCTGAGCTACCTTAACGAAGATATTCTCGAGTTTTCAACAAAAAATTTCACATGGTGACGATTCATTTGGCTACCTTATGAGAGTCATAGTACTCCTGCCTGCTGCTCCCACTCTTCTAAACCCATTCTCTCTATCATTCTTGCTATGGCCTGTCCTACGGAACCGATGTGCCACTATATGTCCACGTTAACGTCGTCACTGTTGCTCCCACTACGAGTCTCTCGAGTTAGCAAATGTACCTCGCCGGATGACGAGGCATTTGGCTACCTTAAGAGCGTCATAGTTACTGCAGCCAGCTGCTCCCCCTTCTTTGAATCTTTCCTCTCCTTAATTCGTAGCTTGGTCGTGTCCTGCAGAAGCGATACGCCACCACCTGTCCATGTTACCGTTGTCTGAGTTACTTCAACGACGATTTCCTCGAGTTTTCAAATAAATTTCGCCGAGTGACGAGGCATTTGGCATCCTTAAGAGAGTCATAGTTACTGCTGCCAGCTGCTCGACCTACTTTCTTTCTTTCCACTCATTAATTATTACTGTGGTCAGTCCTGCAGGGGCAATATGCCACTACATGTATACCTTAACGTTGTCTGAGCTACCTTAACGAAGATATTCTCGAGTTTTCAAAAAAAATTTAACATGGTGACGAGGCATTTGGCTACCTTAAGAGAGTCATAGTACCCCTGCCTGCTGCTCCCACTTTTCTAAGCCCATTCTCTCTATCATTCTTCCTATGGCTGTCCTACAGAACCGATGTGCCACTATATGTCCACGTCAACGTCGTCTCTGTTACACCCACTACGAGTCTCTCGAGTTAGCAAATGTACCTCGCCGGATGACGAGGCATTTGGCTACCTTATAAGCGTCATAGTTACTGCAGCCAGCTGCTCCCCCTTCTTTGAATCTTTCCTCCCATTAAATCGTACTGTGGCCAGTCCTGCAGAAGCGATACGCCACCACCTGTCCATGTTACCGTTGTCTGAGTTACCTCAACAACGATTTCCTCGAGTTTTCAAATAAATTTCGCCGAGTGACGAGGCATTTGGCTACCTTAAGAGAGTCATAGTTACTGTTGCCAGCTCCTCGACCTACCTTCTTTCTTTCCACTCTTTAATTATTACTGTGGTCAGTCCTGCAGGAGCAATATGCCACTACATGTAAACCTTAACGTTGTCTGAGCTACCTTATCGAAGATATCCTCCAGTTTTCAACAAAAAATTTCACATGGTGACGATTCATTTGGCTACCTTAAGAGAGTCATAGTACTCCTGCCTGCTGCTCCCACTTTTCTAAGCCCATTCTCTCTATCATTCTTGCTATGGCCTGTCCTACGGAACCGATGTGCCACTATATGTCCACGTTAACGTCGTCACTGTTACTCCCACTACGAGTCTCTCGAGTTAGCAAATGTACCTCGCCGGATGACGAGGCATTTGGCTACCTTAAGAGCGTCATAGTTACTGCAGCCAGCTGCTCCCCCTTCTTTGAATCTTTCCTCTCTTTAATTCGTACCTTGGTGTCCTGCAGAAGCGATACGCCACCACCTGTCCATGTTACCGTTGTCTGAGTTACCTCAACAACGATTTCCTCGAGTTTTCAAATAAATTTCGCCGAGTGACGAGGCATTTGGCTACCTTAAGAGAGTCATAGTTACTGCTGCCAGCTGCTCGACCTACCTTCTTTCTTTCCACTCTTTAAATATTACTGTGGTCAGCCCTGCAGGAGCAATATGCCACTACATGTATACCTTAACGTTGTCTGAGCTACCTTAACGAAGATATTCTCGAGTTTTCAACAGAAAATTTAACATGGTGACGAGGCATTTGACTACCTGAAGAGAGTCATAGTACCCCTGCCTGCTGCTCCCACATTTCTAAGCCCTTTCTCTCTATCATTCTTGCTATGGCTGTCCTACAGAACCGATGTGCCACTATATGTCCACGTCAACGTCGTCTCTGTTACTCCCACTACGAGTCTCTCGAGTTAGCAAATGTACCTCGCCGGATGACGAGGCATTTGGCTACCTTATAAGCGTCATAGTTACTGCAGCCAGCTGCTCCCCCTTCTTTGAATCTTTCCTCCCTTTAAATCGTACTGTGGTCAGTCCTGCAGAGGCGATACGCCACCACCTGTCCATGTTACCGTTGTCTGAGTTACCTCAACAACGATTTCCTCGAGTTTTCAAATAAATTTCGCCGAGTGACGAGGCATTTGGCTACCTTAAGAGAGTCATGGTTACTGTTGCCAGCTGCTCGACCTACCTTCTTTCTTTCCACTCTTTAATTATTACTGTGGTCAGTCCTGCAGGAGCAATATGCCACTACATGTAAACCTTAACGTTGTCTGAGCTACCTTATCGAAGATATCCTCGAGTTTTCAACAAAAAATTTCACATGGTGACGATTCATTTGGCTACCTTAAGAGAGTCATAGTACTCCTGCCTGCTGCTCCCACTTTTCTAAGCCCATTCTCTCTATCATTCTTGCTATGGCCTGACCTACGGAACCGATGTGCCACTATATGTCCACGTTAACGTCGTCACTGTTACTCCCACTACGAGTCTCTCGAGTTAGCAAATGTACCTCGCCGGATGACGAGGCATTTGGCTACCTTAAGAGAGTCATAGTTACTGCAGCCAGCTGCTCCCCCTTCTTTGAATCTTTCCTCTCTTTAATTCGTACCTTGGTGTCCTGCAGAAGCGATACGACACCACCTGTCCATGTTACCGTTGTCTGAGTTACCTCAACAACGATTTCCTCGAGTTTTCAAATAAATTTCGCCGAGTGACGAGGCATTTGGCTACCTTAAGAGAGTCATAGTTACTGCTGCCAGCTGCTCGACCTACCTTCTTTCTTTCCACTCTTTAAATATTACTGTGGTCGGTCCTGCAGGAGCAATATGCCACTACATGTATACCTTAACGTTGTCTGAGCTACCTTAACGAAGATATTCTCGAGTTTTCAACAAAAAATCTAACATGGTGACGAGGCATTTGACTACCTGAAGAGAGTCATAGTACCCCTGCCTGCTGCTCCCACATTTCTAAGCCCTTTCTCTCTATCATTCTTGCTATGGCTGTCCTACAGAACCGATGTGCCACTATATGTCCACGTCAACGTCGTCTCTGTTACTCCCACTACGAGTCTCTCGAGTTAGCAAATGTACCTCGCCGGATGACGAGGCATTTGGCTACCTTATAAGCGTCATAGTTACTGCAGCCAGCTGCTCCCCCTTCTTTGAATCTTTCCTCCCTTTAAATCGTACTGTGGTCAGTCCTGCAGAAGCGATACGCCACCACCTGTCCATGTTACCGTTGTCTGAGTTACCTCAACAACGATTTCCTCGAGTTTTCAAATAAATTTCGCCGAGTGACGAGGTATTTGGCTACCTTAAGAGAGTCATGGTTACTGTTGCCAGCTGCTCGACCTACCTTCTTTCTTTCCACTCTTTAATTATTACTGTGGTCAGTCCTGCAGGAGCAATATGCCACTACATGTAAACCTTAACGTTGTCTGAGCTACCTTATCGAAGATATCCTCGAGTTTTCAACAAAAATTTTCACATGGTGACGATTCATTTGGCTACCTTAAGAGAGTCATAGTACTCCTGCCTGCTGCTCCCACTTTTCTAAGCCCATTCTCTCTATCATTCTTGCTATGGCCTGTCCTACGGAACCGATGTGCCACTATATGTCCACGCTAACGTCGTCACTGTTACTCCCACTACGAGTCTCTCGAGTTAGCAAATGTACCTCGCCGGATGACGAGGCATCTGGCTACCTTAAGAGAGTCATAGTTACTGCAGCCAGCTGCTCCCCCTTCTTTGAATCTTTCCTCTCTTTAATTCGTACCTTGGTGTCATGCAGAAGCGATACGCCACCACCTGTCCATGTTACCGTTGTCTGAGTTACCTCAACAACGATTTCCTCGAGTTTTCAAATAAATTTCGCCAAGTGACGAGGCATTTGGCTACCTTAAGAGAGTCATAGTTACTGCTGCCAGCTGCTCGACCTACCTTCTTTCTTTCCACTCTTTAAATATTACTGTGGTCAGTCCTGCAGGAGCAATATGCCACTACATGTATACCTTAACGTTGTCTGAGCTACCTTAACGAAGATATTCTCGAGTTTTCAACAAAAAATTTCACATGGTGACGATTCATTTGGCTACCTTATGAGAGTCATAGTACTCCTGCCTGCTGCTCCCACTCTTCTAAGCCCATTCTCTCTATCATTCTTGCTATGGCCTGTCCTACGGAACCGATGTGCCACTATATGTCCACGTTAACGTCGTCACTGTTGCTCCCACTACGAGTCTCGCGAGTTAGCAAATGTACCTCGCCGGATGACGAGGCATTTGGCTACCTTAAGAGCGTCATAGTTACTGCAGCCAGCTGCTCCCCCTTCTTTGAATCTTTCCTCTCTTTAATTCGTAGCTTGGTCGTGTCCTGCAGATGCGATACGCCACCACCTGTCCATGTTACCGTTGTCTGAGTTGCTTCAACGACGATTTCCTCGAGTTTTCAAATAAATTTCGCCGAGTGACGAGGCATTTGGCACCCTTAAGAGAGTCATAGTTACTGCTGCCAGCTGCTCGACCTACTTTCTTTCTTTCCACTCATTAATTATTACTGTGGTCAGTCCTGCAGGGGCAATATGCCACTACATGTATACCTTAACGTTGTCTGAGCTACCTTAACGAAGATATTCTCGAGTTTTCAAAAAAAATTTAACATGGTGACGAGGCATTTGGCTACCTTAAGAGAGTCATAGTACCCCTGCCTGCTGCTCCCACTTTTCTAAGCCCATTCTCTCTATCATTCTTGCTATGGCTGTCCTACAGAACCGATGTGCCACTATATGTCCACGTCAACGTCGTCTCTGTTACACCCACTACGAGTCTCTCGAGTTAGCAAATGTACCTCGCCGGATGACGAGGCATTTGGCTACCTTATAAGCGTCATAGTTACTGCAGCCAGCTGCTCCCCCTTCTTTGAATCTTTCCTCCCTTTAAATCGTACTGTGGTCAGTCCTGCAGAAGCGATACGCCACCACCTGTCCATGTTACCGTTGTCTGAGTTACCTCAACAACGATTTCCTCGAGTTTTCAAATAAATTTCGCCGAGTGACGAGGCATTTGGCTACCTTAAGAGAGTCATGGTTACTGTTGCCAGCTGCTCGACCTACCTTCTTTCTTTCCACTCTTTAATTATTACTGTGGTCAGTCCTGCAGGAGCAATATGCCACTACATGTAAACCTTAACGTTGTCTGAGCTACCTTATCGAAAATATCCTCGAGTTTTCAACAAAAAATTTCACATGATGACGATTCATTTGGCTACCTTAAGAGAGTCATAGTACTCCTGCCTGCTGCTCCCACTTTTCTAAGCCCATTCTCTCTATCATTCTTGCTAATGCCTGTCCTACGGAACCGATGTGCCACTATATGTCCACGTTAACGTCGTCACTGTTACTCCCACTACGAGTCTCTCGTGTTAGCAAATGTACCTCGCCGGATGACGAGGCATTTGGCTACCTTAAGAGAGTCATAGTTACTGCAGCCAGCTGCTCCCCCTTCTTTGAATCTTTCCTCTCTTTAATTCGTACCTTGGTGTCCTGCAGAAGCGATACGACACCACCTGTCCATGTTACCGTTGTCTGAGTTACCTCAACAACGATTTCCTCGAGTTTTCAAATAAATTTCGCCGAGTGACGAGGCATTTGGCTACCTTAAGAGAGTCATAGTTACTGCTGCCAGCTGCTCGACCTACCTTCTTTCTTTCCACTCTTTAAATATTACTGTGGTCAGTCCTGCAGGAGCAATATGCCACTACATGTATACCTTAACGTTGTCTGAGCTACCTTAACGAAGATATTCTCGAGTTTTCAACAAAAAATTTAACATGGTGACGAGGCATTTGACTACCTGAAGAGAGTCATAGTACCCCTGCCTGCTGCTCCCACATTTCTAAGCCCTTTCTCTCTATCATTCTTGCTATGGCTGTCCTACAGAACCGATGTGCCACTATATGTCCACGTCAACGTCGTCTCTGTTACTCCCACTACGAGTCTCTCGAGTTAGCAAATGTACCTCGCCGGATGACGAGGCATTTGGCTACCTTATAAGCGTCATAGTTACTGCAGCCAGCTGCTCCCCCTTCTTTGAATCTTTCCTCCCTTTAAATCGTACTGTGGTCAGTCCTGCAGAAGCGATACGCCACCACCTGTCCATGTTACCGTTGTCTGAGTTACCTCAACAACGATTTCCTCGAGTTTTCAAATAAATTTCGCCGAGTGACGAGGCATTTGGCTACCTTAAGAGAGTCATGGTTACTGTTGCCAGCTGCTCGACCTATCTTCTTTCTTTCCACTCTTTAATTATTACTGTGGTCAGTCCTGCAGGAGCAATATGCCACTACATGTAAACCTTAACGTTGTCTGAGCTACCTTATCGAAGATATCCTCGAGTTTTCAACAAAAAATTTCACATGGTGACGATTCATTTGGCTACCTTAAGAGAGTCATAGTACTCCTGCCTGCTGCTCCCACTTTTCTAAGCCCATTCTCTCTATCATTCTTGCTATGGCCTGTCCTACGGAACCGATGTGCCACTATATGTCCACGCTAACGTCGTCACTGTTACTCCCACTACGAGTCTCTCGAGTTAGCAAATGTACCTCGCCGGATGACGAGGCATTTGGCTACCTTAAGAGAGTCATAGTTACTGCAGCCAGCTGCTCCCCCTTCTTTGAATCTTTCCTCTCTTTAATTCGTACCTTGGTGTCATGCAGAAGCGATACGCCACCACCTGTCCATGTTACCGTTGTCTGAGTTACCTCAACAACGATTTCCTCGAGTTTTCAAATAAATTTCGCCAAGTGACGAGGCATTTGGCTACCTTAAGAGAGTCATAGTTACTGCTGCCAGCTGCTCGACCTACCTTCTTTCTTTCCACTCTTTAAATATTACTGTGGTCAGTCCTGCAGGAGCAATATGCCACAACATGTATACCTTAACGTTGTCTGAGCTACCTTAACGAAGATATTCTCGAGTTTTCAACAAAAAATTTCACATGGTGACGATTCATTTGGCTACCTTATGAGAGTCATAGTACTCCTGCCTGCTGCTCCCACTCTTCTAAGCCCATTCTCTCTATCATTCTTGCTATGGCCTGTCCTACGGAACCGATGTGCCACTATATGTCCACGTTAACGTCGTCACTGTTGCTCCCACTACGAGTCTCTCGAGTTAGCAAATGTACCTCGCCGGATGACGAGGCATTTGGCTACCTTAAGAGCGTCATAGTTACTGCAGCCAGCTGCTCCCCCTTCTTTGAATCTTTCCTCTCTTTAATTCGTAGCTTGGTGTCCTGCAGAAGCGCTACGCCACCACCTTTCCATGTTACCGTTGTCTGAGTTACTTCAACGACGATTTCCTCGAGTTTTCAAATAAATTTCGCCGAGTGACGAGGCATTTGGCACCCTTAAGAGAGTCATAGTTACTGCTGCCAGCTGCTCGACCTACTTTCTTTCTTTCCACTCATTAATTATTACTGTGGTCAGTCCTGCAGGGGCAATATGCCACTACATGTATACCTTAACGTTGTCTGAGCTACCTTAACGAAGATATTCTCGAGTTTTCAAAAAAAATTTAACATGGTGACGAGGCATTTGGCTACCTTAAGAGAGTCATAGTACCCCTGCCTGCTGCTCCCACTTTTCTAAGCCCTTTCTCTCTATCATTCTTGCTATGGCTGTCCTACAGAACCGATGTGCCACTATATGTCCACGTCAACGTCGTCTCTGTTACACCCACTACGAGTCTCTCGAGTTAGCAAATGTACCTCGCCGGATGACGAGGCATTTGGCTACCTTATAAGCGTCATAGTTACTGCAGCCAGCTGCTCCCCCTTCTTTGAATCTTTCCTCCCATTAAATCGTACTGTGGTCAGTCCTGCAGAAGCGATACGCCACCACCTGTCCATGTTACCGTTGTCTGAGTTACCTCAATAACGATTTCCTCGAGTTTTCAAATAAATTTCGCCGAGTGACGAGGCATTTGGCTACCTTAAGAGAGTCATAGTTACTGTTGCCAGCTCCTCGACCTACCTTCTTTCTTTCCACTCTTTAATTATTACTGTGGTCAGTCCTGCAGGAGCAATATGCCACTACATGTAAACCTTAACGTTGTCTGAGCTACCTTATCGAAGATATCCTCCAGTTTTCAACAAAAAATTTCACATGGTGACGATTCATTTGGCTACCTTAAGAGAGTCATAGTACTCCTGCCTGCTGCTCCCACTTTTCTAAGCCCATTCTCTCTATCATTCTTGCTATGGCCTGTCCTACGGAACCGATGTGCCACTATATGTCCACGTTAACGTCGTCACTGTTACTCCCACTACGAGTCTCTCGAGTTAGCAAATGTACCTCGCCGGATGACGAGGCATTTGGCTACCTTAAGAGAGTCATAGTTACTGCAGCCAGCTGCTCCCCCTTCTTTGAATCTTTCCTCTCTTTAATTCGTACCTTGGTGTCCTGCAGAAGCGATACGCCACCACCTGTCCATGTTACCGTTGTCTGAGTTACCTCTACAACGATTTCCTCGAGTTTTCAAATAAATTTCGCCGAGTGACGAGGCATTTGGCTACCTTAAGAGAGTCATGGTTACTGTTGCCAGCTGCTCGACCTACCTTCTTTCTTTCCACTCTTTAAGTATTACTGTGGTCAGTCCTGCAGGAGCAATATGCCACTACATGTATACCTTAACGTTGTCTGAGCTACCTTAACGAAGATATTCTCGAGTTTTCAACAAAAAATTTCACATGGTGACGATTCATTTGGCTACCTTATGAGAGTCATAGTACTCCTGCCTGCTGCTCCCACTCTTCTAAGCCCATTCTCTCTATCATTCTTGCTATGGCCTGTCCTACGGAACCGATGTGCCACTATATGTCCACGTTAACGTCGTCACTGTTGCTCCCACTACGAGTCTCTCGAGTTAGCAAATGTACCTCGCCGGATGACGAGGCATTTGGCTACCTTAAGAGCGTCATAGTTACTGCAGCCAGCTGCTCCCCCTTCTTTGAATCTTTCCTCTCTTTAATTCGTACCTTGGTGTCCTGCAGAAGCGATACGCCACCACCTGTCCATGTTACCGTTGTCTGAGTTACCTCAACAACGATTTCCTCGAGTTTTCAAATAAATTTCGCCGAGTGACGAGGCATTTGGCTACCTTAAGAGAGTCATAGTTACTGCTGCCAGCTGCTCGACCTACCTTCTTTCTTTCCACTCTTTAAATATTACTGTGGTCAGCCCTGCAGGAGCAATATGCCACTACATGTATACCTTAACGTTGTCTGAGCTACCTTAACGAAGATATTCTCGAGTTTTCAACAAAAAATTTAACATGGTGACGAGGCATTTGACTACCTGAAGAGAGTCATAGTACCCCTGCCTGCTGCTCCCACATTTCTAAGCCCTTTCTCTCTATCATTCTTGCTATGGCTGTCCTACAGAACCGATGTGCCACTATATGTCCACGTCAACGTCGTCTCTGTTACTCCCACTACGAGTCTCTCGAGTTAGCAAATGTACCTTGCCGGATGACGAGGCATTTGGCTACCTTATAAGCGTCATAGTTACTGCAGCCAGCTGCTCCCCCTTCTTTGAATCTTTCCTCCCTTTAAATCGTACTGTGGTCAGTCCTGCAGAAGCGATACGCCACCACCTGTCCATGTTACCGTTGTCTGAGTTACCTCAACAACGATTTCCTCGAGTTTTCAAATAAATTTCGCCGAGTGACGAGGCATTTGGCTAACTTAAGAGAGTCATGGTTACTGTTGCCAGCTGCTCGACCTACCTTCTTTCTTTCCACTCTTTAATTATTACTGTGGTCAGTCCTGCAGGAGCAATATGCCACTACATGTAAACCTTAACGTTGTCTGAGCTACCTTATCGAAGATATCCTCGAGTTTTCAACAAAAAATTTCACATGGTGACGATTCATTTGGCTACCTTAAGAGAGTCATAGTACTCCTGCCTGCTGCTCCCACTTTTCTAAGCCCATTCTCTCTATCATTCTTGCTATGGCCTGTCCTACGGAACCGATGTGCCACTATATGTCCACGTTAACGTCGTCACTGTTACTCCCACTACGAGTCTCTCGAGTTAGCAAATGTACCTCGCCGGATGACGAGGCATTTGGCTACCTTAAGAGAGTCATAGTTACTGCAGCCAGCTGCTCCCCCTTCTTTGAATCTTTCCTCTCTTTAATTCGTACCTTGGTGTCCTGCAGAAGCGATACGACACCACCTGTCCATGTTACCGTTGTCTGAGTTACCTCAACAACGATTTCCTCGAGTTTTCAAATAAATTTCGCCGAGTGACGAGGCATTTGGCTACCTTAAGAGAGTCATAGTTACTGCTGCCAGCTGCTCGACCTACCTTCTTTCTTTCCACTCTTTAAATATTACTGTGGTCAGTCCTGCAGGAGCAATATGCCACTACATGTATACCTTAACGTTGTCTGAGCTACCTTAACGAAGATATTCTCGAGTTTTCAACAAAAAATTTCACATGGTGACGATTCATTTGGCTACCTTATGAGAGTCATAGTACTCCTGTCTGCTGCTCCCACTCTTCTAAGCCCATTCTCTCTATCATTCTTGCTATGGCCTGTCCTACGGAACCGATGTGCCACTATATGTCCACGTTAACGTCGTCACTGTTGCTCCCACTACGAGTCTCTCGAGTTAGCAAATGTACCTCGCCGGATGACGAGGCATTTGGCTACCTTAAGAGCGTCATAGTTACTGCAGCCAGTTGCTCCCCCTTCTTTGAATCTTTCCTCTCTTTAATTCGTACCTTGGTGTCCTGCAGAAGCGATACGCCACCACCTGTCCATGTTACCGTTGTCTGAGTTACTTCAACGACGATTTCCTCGAGTTTTCAAATAAATTTCGCCGAGTGACGAGGCATTTGGCACCCTTAAGAGAGTCATAGTTACTGCTGCCAGCTGCTCGACCTACTTTCTTTCTTTCCACTCATTAATTATTACTGTGGTCAGTCCTGCAGGAGCAATATGCCACTACATGTATACCTTAACGTTGTCTGAGCTACCTTAACGAAGATATTCTCGAGTTTTCAAAAAAAATTTCACATGGTGACGAGGCATTTGACTACCTTAAGAGAGTCATAGTACCCCTGCCTGCTGCTCCCACCTTTCTAAGCCCATTCTCTCTATCATTCTTGCTATGGCTGTCCTACAGAACCGATGTGCCACTATATGTCCACGTCAACGTCGTCTCTGTTACTCCCACTACGAGTCTCTCGAGTTAGCAAATGTACCTCGCCGGATGACGAGGCATTTGGCTACCTTAAGAGCGTCATTGTTACTGCAGGCAGCTGCTCTCCCTTCTTTGAAACTTTCCTCCCTTTAAATCGTACCGTGGTCAGTCCTGCAGAAGCGATACGCCACCACCTGTCCATGTTACCGTTGTCTGAGTTACCTCAACAACGATTTCCTCGAGTTTTCAAATAAATTTCGCCGAGTGACGAGGCATTTGGCTACCTTAAGAGAGTCATAGTTACTGCTGCCAGCTGCTCGACCTACCTTCTTTCTTTCCACTCTTTAAATATTACTGTGGTCAGTCCTGCAGGAGCAATATGCCACTACATGTATACCTTAACGTTGTCTGAGCTACCTTAACGAAGATATTCTCGAGTTTTCAACAAAAAATTTCACATGGTGACGATTCATTTGGCTACCTTATGAGAGTCATAGTACTCCTGTCTGCTGCTCCCACTCTTCTAAGCCCATTCTCTCTATCATTCTTGCTATGGCCTGTCCTACGGAACCGATGTGCCACTATATGTCCACGTTAACGTCGTCACTGTTGCTCCCACTACGAGTCTCTCGAGTTAGCAAATGTACCTCGCCGGATGACGAGGCATTTGGCTACCTTAAGAGCGTCATAGTTACTGCAGGCAGCTGCTCTCCCTTCTTTGAAACTTTCCTCCCTTTAAATCGTACCGTGGCCAGTCCTGCAGAAGCGATACGCCACCACCTGTCCATGTTACCGTTGTCTGAGTTACCTCAACAACGATTTCCTCGAGTTTTCAAATAAATTTCGCCGAGTGACGAGGCATTGGCTACCTTAAGAGAGTCATAGTTACTGCTGCCAGCTGCTCGACCTACCTTCTTTCTTTCCACTCTTTAAATATTACTGTGGTCAGTCCTGCAGGAGCAATATGCCACTACATGTATACCTTAACGTTGTCTGAGCTACCTTAACGAAGATATTCTCGAGTTTTCAACAAAAAATTTCACATGGTGACGATTCATTTGGCTACCTTATGAGAGTCATAGTACTCCTGTCTGCTGCTCCCACTCTTCTAAGCCCATTCTCTCTATCATTCTTGCTATGGCCTGTCCTACGGAACCGATGTGCCACTATATGTCCACGTTAACGTCGTCACTGTTGCTCCCACTACGAGTCTCTCGAGTTAGCAAATGTACCTCGCCGGATGACGAGGCATTTGGCTACCTTAAGAGCGTCATAGTTACTGCAGCCAGCTGCTCCCCCTTCTTTGAATCTTTCCTCTCTTTAATTCGTACCTTGGTGTCCTGCAGAAGCGATACGCCACCACCTGTCCATGTTACCGTTGTCTGAGTTACTTCAACGACGATTTCCTCGAGTTTTCAAATAAATTTCGCCGAGTGACGAGGCATTTGGCACCGTTAAGAGAGTCATAGTTACTGCTGCCAGCTGCTCGACCTACTTTCTTTCTTTCCACTCATTAATTATTACTGTGGTCAGTCCTGCAGGAGCAATATGCCACTACATGTATACCTTAACGTTGTCTGAGCTACCTTAACGAAGATATTCTCGAGTTTTCAAAAAAAATTTCACATGGTGACGAGGCATTTGACTACCTTAAGAGAGTCATAGTACCCCTGCCTGCTGCTCCCACTTTTCTAAGCCCATTCTCTCTATCATTCTTGCTATGGCTGTCCTACAGAACCGATGTGCCACTATATGTCCACGTCAACGTCGTCTCTGTTACTCCCACTACGAGTCTCTCGAGTTAGCAAATGTACCTCGCCGGATGACGAGGCATTTGGCTACCTTATAAGCGTCATAGTTACTGCAGCCAGCTGCTCCCCCTTCTTTGAATCTTTCCTCCCTTTAAATCGTACTGCGGTCAGTCCTGCAGAAGCGATACGCCACCACCTGTCCATGTTACCGTTGTCTGAGTTACCTCAACAACGATTTCCTCGAGTTTTCAAATAAATTTCGCCGAGTGACGAGGCATTTGGCAACCTTAAGAGAGTCATGGTTACTGTTGCCAGCTGCTCGACCTACCTTCTTTCTTTCCACTCTTTAATTATTACTGTGGTCAGTCCTGCAGGAGCAATATGCCACTACATGTATACCTTAACGTTGTCTGAGCTACCTTATCGAAGATATCCTCGAGTTTTCAACAAAAAATTTCACATGGTGACGATTCATTTGGCTACCTTAAGAGAGTCATAGTACTCCTGCCTGCTGCTCCCACTTTTCTAAGCCCATTCTCTCTATCATTCTTGCTATGGCCTGTCCTACGGAACCGATGTGCCACTATATGTCCACGTTAACGTCGTCACTGTTACTCCCACTACGAGTCTCTCGAGTTAGCAAATGTGACTCGCCGGATGACGAGGCATTTGGCTACCTTAAGAGCGTCATAGTTACTGCAGGCAGCTGCTCTCCCTTCTTTGAAACTTTCCTCCCTTTAAATCGTACCGTGGCCAGTCCTGCAGAAGCGATACGCCACCACCTGTCCATGTTACCGTTGTCTGAGTTACCTCAACAACGATTTCCTCGAGTTTTCAAATAAATTTCGCCGAGTGACGAGGCATTGGCTACCTTAAGAGAGTCATAGTTACTGCTGCCAGCTGCTCGACCTACCTTCTTTCTTTCCACTCTTTAAATATTACTGTGGTCAGTCCTGCAGGAGCAATATGCCACTACATGTATACCTTAACGTTGTCTGAGCTACCTTAACGAAGATATTCTCGAGTTTTCAACAAAAAATTTCACATGGTGACGATTCATTTGGCTACCTTATGAGAGTCATAGTACTCCTGTCTGCTGCTCCCACTCTTCTAAGCCCATTCTCTCTATCATTCTTGCTATGGCCTGTCCTACGGAACCGATGTGCCACTATATGTCCACGTTAACGTCGTCACTGTTGCTCCCACTACGAGTCTCTCGAGTTAGCAAATGTACCTCGCCGGATGACGAGGCATTTGGCTACCTTAAGAGCGTCATAGTTACTGCAGCCAGCTGCTCCCCCCTCTTTGAATCTTTCCTCTCTTTAATTCGTACCTTGGTGTCCTGCAGAAGCGATACGCCACCACCTGTCCATGTTACCGTTGTCTGAGTTACTTCAACGACGATTTCCTCGAGTTTTCAAATAAATTTCGCCGAGTGACGAGGCATTTGGCACCCTTAAGAGAGTCATAGTTACTGCTGCCAGCTGCTCGACCTACTTTCTTTCTTTCCACTCATTAATTATTACTGTGGTCAGTCCTGCAGGAGCAATATGCCACTACATGTATACCTTAACGTTGTCTGAGCTACCTTAACGAAGATATTCTCGAGTTTTCAAAAAAAATTTCACATGGTGACGAGGCATTTGACTACCTTAAGAGAGTCATAGTACCCCTGCCTGCTGCTCCCACTTTTCTAAGCCCATTCTCTCTATCATTCTTGCTATGGCTGTCCTACAGAACCGATGTGCCACTATATGTCCACGTCAACGTCGTCTCTGTTACTCCCACTACGAGTCTCTCGAGTTAGCAAATGTACCTCGCCGGATGACGAGGCATTTGGCTACCTTATAAGCGTCATAGTTACTGCAGCCAGCTGCTCCCCCTTCTTTGAATCTTTCCTCCCTTTAAATCGTACTGCGGTCAGTCCTGCAGAAGCGATACGCCACCACCTGTCCATGTTACCGTTGTCTGAGTTACCTCAACAACGATTTCCTCGAGTTTTCAAATAAATTTCGCCGAGTGACGAGGCATTTGGCAACCTTAAGAGAGTCATGGTTACTGTTGCCAGCTGCTCGACCTACCTTCTTTCTTTCCACTCTTTAATTATTACTGTGGTCAGTCCTGCAGGAGCAATATGCCACTACATGTATACCTTAACGTTGTCTGAGCTACCTTATCGAAGATATCCTCGAGTTTTCAACAAAAAATTTCACATGGTGACGATTCATTTGGCTACCTTAAGAGAGTCATAGTACTCCTGCCTGCTGCTCCCACTTTTCTAAGCCCATTCTCTCTATCATTCTTGCTATGGCCTGTCCTACGGAACCGATGTGCCACTATATGTCCACGTTAACGTCGTCACTGTTACTCCCACTACGAGTCTCTCGAGTTAGCAAATGTGACTCGCCGGATGACGAGGCATTTGGCTACCTTAAGAGCGTCATAGTTACTGCAGGCAGCTGCTCTCCCTTCTTTGAAACTTTCCTCCCTTTAAATCGTACCGTGGCCAGTCCTGCAGAAGCGATACGCCACCACCTGTCCATGTTACCGTTGTCTGAGTTACCTCAACAACGATTTCCTCGAGTTTTCAAATAAATTTCGCCGAGTGACGAGGCATTTGGCTACCTTAAGAGAGTCATAGTTACTGCTGCCAGCTGCTCGACCTACCTTCTTTCTTTCCACTCTTTAAATATTACTGTGGTCAGTCCTGCAGGAGCAATATGATACTACATGTATACCTTAACGTTGTCTGAGCTACCTTAACGAAGATATTCTCGAGTTTTCAACAAAAAATTTCACATGGTGACAATTCATTGGGCTACCTTAAGAGAGTCATAGTACTCCTGCCTGCTGCTCCCACTCTTCTAAGCCCATTCTCTCTATCATTCTTCCTATGGCCTGTCCTACGGAACCGATGTGCCACTATATGTCCACGTTAACGTCGTCACTGTTGCTCCCACTACGAGTCTCTCGAGGTAGCAAATGTACCTCGCCGGATGACGAGGCATTTGGCTACCTTAAGAGAGTCATAGTTACTGCAGCCAGCTGCTCCCCCTTCTTTGAATCTTTCCTCTCTTTAATTCGTAGCTTGGTGTCCTGCAGAAGCGATACGCCACCACCTGTCCATGTTACCGTTGTCTGAGTTACCTCAACAACGATTTCCTCGAGTTTTCAAATAAATTTCGCCGAGTGACGAGGCATTTGGCTACCTTATAAGCGTCATAGTTACTGCAGCCAGCTGCTCCCCCTTCTTTGAATCTTTCCTCCCTTTAAATCGTACTGCGGTCAGTCCTGCAGAAGCGATACGCCACCACCTGTCCATGTTACCGTTGTCTGAGTTACCTCAACAACGATTTCCTCGAGTTTTCAAATAAATTTCGCCGAGTGACGAGGCATTTGGCAACCTTAAGAGAGTCATGGTTACTGTTGCCAGCTGCTCGACCTACCTTCTTTCTTTCCACTCTTTAATTATTACTGTGGTCAGTCCTGCAGGAGCAATATGCCACTACATGTATACCTTAACGTTGTCTGAGCTACCTTAACGAAGATATTCTCGAGTTTTCAAAAAAAATTTCACATGGTGACGAGGCATTTGACTACCTTAAGAGAGTCATAGTACCCCTGCCTGCTGCTCCCACTTTTCTAAGCCCATTCTCTCTATCATTCTTGCTATGGCTGTCCTACAGAACCGATGTGCCACTATATGTCCACGTCAACGTCGTCTCTGTTACTCCCACTACGAGTCTCTCGAGTTAGCAAATGTACCTCGCCGGATGACGAGGCATTTGGCTACCTTATAAGCGTCATAGTTACTGCAGCCAGCTGCTCCCCCTTCTTTGAATCTTTCCTCCCTTTAAATCGTACTGCGGTCAGTCCTGCAGAAGCGATACGCCACCACCTGTCCATGTTACCGTTGTCTGAGTTACCTCAACAACGATTTCCTCGAGTTTTCAAATAAATTTCGCCGAGTGACGAGGCATTTGGCAACCTTAAGAGAGTCATGGTTACTGTTGCCAGCTGCTCGACCTACCTTCTTTCTTTCCACTCTTTAATTATTACTGTGGTCAGTCCTGCAGGAGCAATATGCCACTACATGTATACCTTAACGTTGTCTGAGCTACCTTATCGAAGATATCCTCGAGTTTTCAACAAAAAATTTCACATGGTGACGATTCATTTGGCTACCTTAAGAGAGTCATAGTACTCCTGCCTGCTGCTCCCACTTTTCTAAGCCCATTCTCTCTATCATTCTTGCTATGGCCTGTCCTACGGAACCGATGTGCCACTATATGTCCACGTTAACGTCGTCACTGTTACTCCCACTACGAGTCTCTCGAGTTAGCAAATGTGACTCGCCGGATGACGAGGCATTTGGCTACCTTAAGAGCGTCATAGTTACTGCAGGCAGCTGCTCTCCCTTCTTTGAAACTTTCCTCCCTTTAAATCGTACCGTGGCCAGTCCTGCAGAAGCGATACGCCACCACCTGTCCATGTTACCGTTGTCTGAGTTACCTCAACAACGATTTCCTCGAGTTTTCAAATAAATTTCGCCGAGTGACGAGGCATTGGCTACCTTAAGAGAGTCATAGTTACTGCTGCCAGCTGCTCGACCTACCTTCTTTCTTTCCACTCTTTAAATATTACTGTGGTCAGTCCTGCAGGAGCAATATGCCACTACATGTATACCTTAACGTTGTCTGAGCTACCTTAACGAAGATATTCTCGAGTTTTCAACAAAAAATTTCACATGGTGACGATTCATTTGGCTACCTTATGAGAGTCATAGTACTCCTGTCTGCTGCTCCCACTCTTCTAAGCCCATTCTCTCTATCATTCTTGCTATGGCCTGTCCTACGGAACCGATGTGCCACTATATGTCCACGTTAACGTCGTCACTGTTGCTCCCACTACGAGTCTCTCGAGTTAGCAAATGTACCTCGCCGGATGACGAGGCATTTGGCTACCTTAAGAGCGTCATAGTTACTGCAGCCAGCTGCTCCCCCCTCTTTGAATCTTTCCTCTCTTTAATTCGTACCTTGGTGTCCTGCAGAAGCGATACGCCACCACCTGTCCATGTTACCGTTGTCTGAGTTACTTCAACGACGATTTCCTCGAGTTTTCAAATAAATTTCGCCGAGTGACGAGGCATTTGGCACCCTTAAGAGAGTCATAGTTACTGCTGCCAGCTGCTCGACCTACTTTCTTTCTTTCCACTCATTAATTATTACTGTGGTCAGTCCTGCAGGAGCAATATGCCACTACATGTATACCTTAACGTTGTCTGAGCTACCTTAACGAAGATATTCTCGAGTTTTCAAAAAAAATTTCACATGGTGACGAGGCATTTGACTACCTTAAGAGAGTCATAGTACCCCTGCCTGCTGCTCCCACTTTTCTAAGCCCATTCTCTCTATCATTCTTGCTATGGCTGTCCTACAGAACCGATGTGCCACTATATGTCCACGTCAACGTCGTCTCTGTTACTCCCACTACGAGTCTCTCGAGTTAGCAAATGTACCTCGCCGGATGACGAGGCATTTGGCTACCTTATAAGCGTCATAGTTACTGCAGCCAGCTGCTCCCCCTTCTTTGAATCTTTCCTCCCTTTAAATCGTACTGCGGTCAGTCCTGCAGAAGCGATACGCCACCACCTGTCCATGTTACCGTTGTCTGAGTTACCTCAACAACGATTTCCTCGAGTTTTCAAATAAATTTCGCCGAGTGACGAGGCATTTGGCAACCTTAAGAGAGTCATGGTTACTGTTGCCAGCTGCTCGACCTACCTTCTTTCTTTCCACTCTTTAATTATTACTGTGGTCAGTCCTGCAGGAGCAATATGCCACTACATGTATACCTTAACGTTGTCTGAGCTACCTTATCGAAGATATCCTCGAGTTTTCAACAAAAAATTTCACATGGTGACGATTCATTTGGCTACCTTAAGAGAGTCATAGTACTCCTGCCTGCTGCTCCCACTTTTCTAAGCCCATTCTCTCTATCATTCTTGCTATGGCCTGTCCTACGGAACCGATGTGCCACTATATGTCCACGTTAACGTCGTCACTGTTACTCCCACTACGAGTCTCTCGAGTTAGCAAATGTGACTCGCCGGATGACGAGGCATTTGGCTACCTTAAGAGCGTCATAGTTACTGCAGGCAGCTGCTCTCCCTTCTTTGAAACTTTCCTCCCTTTAAATCGTACCGTGGCCAGTCCTGCAGAAGCGATACGCCACCACCTGTCCATGTTACCGTTGTCTGAGTTACCTCAACAACGATTTCCTCGAGTTTTCAAATAAATTTCGCCGAGTGACGAGGCATTTGGCTACCTTAAGAGAGTCATAGTTACTGCTGCCAGCTGCTCGACCTACCTTCTTTCTTTCCACTCTTTAAATATTACTGTGGTCAGTCCTGCAGGAGCAATATGATACTACATGTATACCTTAACGTTGTCTGAGCTACCTTAACGAAGATATTCTCGAGTTTTCAACAAAAAATTTCACATGGTGACAATTCATTGGGCTACCTTAAGAGAGTCATAGTACTCCTGCCTGCTGCTCCCACTCTTCTAAGCCCATTCTCTCTATCATTCTTCCTATGGCCTGTCCTACGGAACCGATGTGCCACTATATGTCCACGTTAACGTCGTCACTGTTGCTCCCACTACGAGTCTCTCGAGGTAGCAAATGTACCTCGCCGGATGACGAGGCATTTGGCTACCTTAAGAGAGTCATAGTTACTGCAGCCAGCTGCTCCCCCTTCTTTGAATCTTTCCTCTCTTTAATTCGTAGCTTGGTGTCCTGCAGAAGCGATACGCCACCACCTGTCCATGTTACCGTTGTCTGAGTTACCTCAACAACGATTTCCTCGAGTTTTCAAATAAATTTCGCCGAGTGACGAGGCATTTGGCTACCTTATAAGCGTCATAGTTACTGCAGCCAGCTGCTCCCCCTTCTTTGAATCTTTCCTCCCTTTAAATCGTACTGCGGTCAGTCCTGCAGAAGCGATACGCCACCACCTGTCCATGTTACCGTTGTCTGAGTTACCTCAACAACGATTTCCTCGAGTTTTCAAATAAATTTCGCCGAGTGACGAGGCATTTGGCAACCTTAAGAGAGTCATGGTTACTGTTGCCAGCTGCTCGACCTACCTTCTTTCTTTCCACTCTTTAATTATTACTGTGGTCAGTCCTGCAGGAGCAATATGCCACTACATGTATACCTTAACGTTGTCTGAGCTACCTTATCGAAGATATCCTCGAGTTTTCAACAAAAAATTTCACATGGTGACGATTCATTTGGCTACCTTAAGAGAGTCATAGTACTCCTGCCTGCTGCTCCCACTTTTCTAAGCCCATTCTCTCTATCATTCTTGCTATGGCCTGTCCTACGGAACCGATGTGCCACTATATGTCCACGTTAACGTCGTCACTGTTACTCCCACTACGAGTCTCTCGAGTTAGCAAATGTGACTCGCCGGATGACGAGGCATTTGGCTACCTTAAGAGCGTCATAGTTACTGCAGGCAGCTGCTCTCCCTTCTTTGAAACTTTCCTCCCTTTAAATCGTACCGTGGCCAGTCCTGCAGAAGCGATACGCCACCACCTGTCCATGTTACCGTTGTCTGAGTTACCTCAACAACGATTTCCTCGAGTTTTCAAATAAATTTCGCCGAGTGACGAGGCATTGGCTACCTTAAGAGAGTCATAGTTACTGCTGCCAGCTGCTCGACCTACCTTCTTTCTTTCCACTCTTTAAATATTACTGTGGTCAGTCCTGCAGGAGCAATATGCCACTACATGTATACCTTAACGTTGTCTGAGCTACCTTAACGAAGATATTCTCGAGTTTTCAACAAAAAATTTCACATGGTGACGATTCATTTGGCTACCTTATGAGAGTCATAGTACTCCTGTCTGCTGCTCCCACTCTTCTAAGCCCATTCTCTCTATCATTCTTGCTATGGCCTGTCCTACGGAACCGATGTGCCACTATATGTCCACGTTAACGTCGTCACTGTTGCTCCCACTACGAGTCTCTCGAGTTAGCAAATGTACCTCGCCGGATGACGAGGCATTTGGCTACCTTAAGAGCGTCATAGTTACTGCAGCCAGCTGCTCCCCCTTCTTTGAATCTTTCCTCTCTTTAATTCGTACCTTGGTGTCCTGCAGAAGCGATACGCCACCACCTGTCCATGTTACCGTTGTCTGAGTTACTTCAACGACGATTTCCTCGAGTTTTCAAATAAATTTCGCCGAGTGACGAGGCATTTGGCACCCTTAAGAGAGTCATAGTTACTGCTGCCAGCTGCTCGACCTACTTTCTTTCTTTCCACTCATTAATTATTACTGTGGTCAGTCCTGCAGGAGCAATATGCCACTACATGTATACCTTAACGTTGTCTGAGCTACCTTAACGAAGATATTCTCGAGTTTTCAAAAAAAATTTCACATGGTGACGAGGCATTTGACTACCTTAAGAGAGTCATAGTACCCCTGCCTGCTGCTCCCACTTTTCTAAGCCCATTCTCTCTATCATTCTTGCTATGGGTGTCCTACAGAACCGATGTGCCACTATATGTCCACGTCAACGTCGTCTCTGTTACTCCCACTACGAGTCTCTCGAGTTAGCAAATGTACCTCGCCGGATGACGAGGCATTTGGCTACCTTATAAGCGTCATAGTTACTGCAGCCAGCTGCTCCCCCTTCTTTGAATCTTTCCTCCCTTTAAATCGTACTGCGGTCAGTCCTGCAGAAGCGATACGCCACCACCTGTCCATGTTACCGTTGTCTGAGTTACCTCAACAACGATTTCCTCGAGTTTTCAAATAAATTTCGCCGAGTGACGAGGCATTTGGCAACCTTAAGAGAGTCATGGTTACTGTTGCCAGCTGCTCGACCTACCTTCTTTCTTTCCACTCTTTAATTATTACTGTGGTCAGTCCTGCAGGAGCAATATGCCACTACATGTATACCTTAACGTTGTCTGAGCTACCTTATCGAAGATATCCTCGAGTTTTCAACAAAAAATTTCACATGGTGACGATTCATTTGGCTACCTTAAGAGAGTCATAGTACTCCTGCCTGCTGCTCCCACTTTTCTAAGCCCATTCTCTCTATCATTCTTGCTATGGCCTGTCCTACGGAACCGATGTGCCACTATATGTCCACGTTAACGTCGTCACTGTTGCTCCCACTACGAGTCTCTCGAGGTAGCAAATGTACCTCGCCGGATGACGAGGCATTTGGCTACCTTAAGAGAGTCATAGTTACTGCAGCCAGCTGCTCCCCCTTCTTTGAATCTTTCCTCTCTTTAATTCGTAGCTTGGTGTCCTGCAGAAGCGATACGCCACCACCTGTCCATGTTACCGTTGTCTGAGTTACCTCAACAACGATTTCCTCGAGTTTTCAAATAAATTTCGCCGAGTGACGAGGCATTTGGCTACCTTAAGAGAGTCATAGTTACTGCTGCCAGCTGCTCGACCTACCTTCTTTCTTTCCACTCTTTAAATATTACTGTGGTCAGTCCTGCAGGAGCAATATGCCACTACATGTAAACCTTAACGTTGTCTGAGCTACCTTAACGAAGATATTCTCGAGTTTTCAACAAAAAATTTCACATGGTGACGATTCATTTGGCTACCTTATGAGAGTCATAGTACTCCTGTCTGCTGCTCCCACTCTTCTAAGCCCATTCTCTCTATCATTCATGCTATGGCCTGTCCTACGGAACCGATGTGCCACTATATGTCCACGTTAACGTCGTCACTGTTGCTCCCACTACGAGTCTCTCGAGTTAGCAAATGTACCTCGCCGGATGACGAGGCATTTGGCTACCTTAAGAGCGTCATAGTTACTGCAGCCAGCTGCTCCCCCTTCTTTGAATCTTTCCTCTCTTTAATTCGTACCTTGGTGTCCTGCAGAAGCGATACGCCACCACCTGTCCATGTTACCGTTGTCTGAGTTACTTCAACGACGATTTCCTCGAGTTTTCAAATAAATTTCGCCGAGTGACGAGGCATTTGGCACCCTTAAGAGAGTCATAGTTACTGCTGCCAGCTGCTCGACCTACTTTCTTTCTTTCCACTCATTAATTATTACTGTGGTCAGTCCTGCAGGAGCAATATGCCACTACATGTATACCTTAACGTTGTCTGAGCTACCTTAACGAAGTTATTCTCGAGTTTTCAAAAAAAATTTCACATGGTGACGAGGCATTTGACTACCTTAAGAGAGTCATAGTACCCCTGCCTGCTGCTCCCACTTTTCTAAGCCCATTCTCTCTATCATTCTTGCTATGGCTGTCCTACAGAACCGATGTGCCACTATATGTCCACGTCAACGTCGTCTCTGTTACTCCCACTACGAGTCTCTCGAGTTAGCAAATGTACCTCGCCGGATGACGAGGCATTTGGCTACCTTATAAGCGTCATAGTTACTGCAGCCAGCTGCTCCCCCTTCTTTGAATCTTTCCTCCCTTCAAATCGTACTGCGGTCAGTCCTGCAGAAGCGATACGCCACCACCTGTCCATGTTACCGTTGTCTGAGTTACCTCAACAACGATTTCCTCGAGTTTTCAAATAAATTTCGCCGAGTGACGAGGCATTTGGCTACCTTAAGAGAGTCATAGTTACTGCTGCCAGCTGCTCGACCTACCTTCTTTCTTTCCACTCTTTAAATATTACTGTGGTCAGTCCTGCAGGAGCAATATGCCACTACATGTATACCTTAACGTTGTCTGAGCTACCTTAACGAAGATATTCTCGAGTTTTCAACAAAAATTTTCACATGGTGACGATTCATTTGGCTACCTTATGAGAGTCATAGTACTCCTGTCTGCTGCTCCCACTCTTCTAAGCCCATTCTCTCTATCATTCTTGCTATGGCCTGTCCTACGGAACCGATGTGCCACTATATGTCCACGTTAACGTCGTCACTGTTGCTCCCACTACGAGTCTCTCGAGTTAGCAAATGTACCTCGCCGGATGACGAGGCATTTGGCTACCTTAAGAGCGTCATAGTTACTGCAGCCAGCTGCTCCCCCTTCTTTGAATCTTTCCTCTCTTTAATTCGTACCTTGGTGTCCTGCAGGAGCGATACGCCACCACCTGTCCATGTTACCGTTGTCTGAGTTACTTCAACGACGATTTCCTCGAGTTTTCAAATAAATTTCGCCGAGTGACGAGGCATTTGGCACCCTTAAGAGAGTCATAGTTACTGCTGCCAGCTGCTCGACCTACTTTCTTTCTTTCCACTCATTAATTATTACTGTGGTCAGTCCTGCAGGAGCAATATGCCACTACATGTATACCTTAACGTTGTCTGAGCTACCTTAACGAAGATATTCTCGAGTTTTCAAAAAAAATTTCACATGGTGACGAGGCATTTGACTACCTTAAGAGAGTCATAGTACCCCTGCCTGCTGCTCCCACTTTTCTAGGCCCTTCCTCTCTATCATTCTTGCTATGGCTGTCCTACAGAACCGATGTGCCACTATATGTCCACGTCAACGTCGTCTCTGTTACTCCCACTACGAGTCTCTCGAGTTAGCAAATGTACCTCGCCGGATGACGAGGCATTTGGCTACCTTATAAGCGTCATAGTTACTGCAGCCAGCTGCTCCCCCTTCTTTGAATCTTTCCTCCCTTTAAATCGTACTGCGGTCAGTCCTGCAGAAGCGATACGCCACCACCTGTCCATGTTACCGTTGTCTGAGTTACCTCAACAACGATTTCCTCGAGTTTTCAAATAAATTTCGCCGAGTGACGAGGCATTTGGCAACCTTAAGAGAGTCATGGTTACTGTTGCCAGCTGCTCGACCTACCTTCTTTCTTTCCACTCTTTGATTATTACTGTGGTCAGTCCTGCAGGAGCAATATGCCACTACATGTATACCTTAACGTTGTCTGAGCTACCTTATCGAAGATATCCTCGAGTTTTCAACAAAAAATTTCACATGGTGACGATTCATTTGGCTACCTTAAGAGAGTCATAGTACTCCTGCCTGCTGCTCCCACTTTTCTAAGCCCATTCTCTCTATCATTCTTGCTATGGCCTGTCCTACGGAACCGATGTGCCACTATATGTCCACGTTAACGTCGTCACTGTTACTCCCACTACGAGTCTCTCGAGTTAGCAAATGTGACTCGCCGGATGACGAGGCATTTGGCTACCTTAAGAGCGTCATAGTTACTGCAGGCAGCTGCTCTCCCTTCTTTGAAACTTTCCTCCCTTTAAATCGTACCGTGGCCAGTCCTGCAGAAGCGATACGCCACCACCTGTCCATGTTACCGTTGTCTGAGTTACCTCAACAACGATTTCCTCGAGTTTTCAAATAAATTTCGCCGAGTGACGAGGCATTGGCTACCTTAAGAGAGTCATAGTTACTGCTGCCAGCTGCTCGACCTACCTTCTTTCTTTCCACTCTTTAAATATTACTGTGGTCAGTCCTGCAGGAGCAATATGCCACTACATGTATACCTTAACGTTGTCTGAGCTACCTTAACGAAGATATTCTCGAGTTTTCAACAAAAAATTTCACATGGTGACGATTCATTTGGCTACCTTATGAGAGTCATAGTACTCCTGTCTGCTGCTCCCACTCTTCTAAGCCCATTCTCTCTATCATTCTTGCTATGGCCTGTCCTACGGAACCGATGTGCCACTATATGTCCACGTTAACGTCGTCACTGTTGCTCCCACTACGAGTCTCTCGAGTTAGCAAATGTACCTCGCCGGATGACGAGGCATTTGGCTACCTTAAGAGCGTCATAGTTACTGCAGCCAGCTGCTCCCCCTTCTTTGAATCTTTCCTCTCTTTAATTCGTACCTTGGTGTCCTGCAGAAGCGATACGCCACCACCTGTCCATGTTACCGTTGTCTGAGTTACTTCAACGACGATTTCCTCGAGTTTTCAAATAAATTTCGCCGAGTGACGAGGCATTTGGCACCCTTAAGAGAGTCATAGTTACTGCTGCCAGCTGCTCGACCTACTTTCTTTCTTTCCACTCATTAATTATTACTGTGGTCAGTCCTGCGGGAGCAATATGCCACTACATGTATACCTTAACGTTGTCTGAGCTACCTTAACGAAGATATTCTCGAGTTTTCAAAAAAAATTTCACATGGTGACGAGGCATTTGACTACCTTAAGAGAGTCATAGTACCCCTGCCTGCTGCTCCCACTTTTCTAAGCCCATTCTCTCTATCATTCTTGCTATGGCTGTCCTACAGAACCGATGTGCCACTATATGTCCACGTCAACGTCGTCTCTGTTACACCCACTACGAGTCTCTCGAGTTAGCAAATGTACCTCGCTGGATGACGAGGCATTTGGCTACCTTATAAGCGTCATAGTTACTGCAGCCAGCTGCTCCCCCTTCTTTGAATCTTTCCTCCCTTTAAATCGTACTGCGGTCAGTCCTGCAGAAGCGATACGCCACCACCTGTCCATGTTACCGTTGTCTGAGTTACCTCAACAACGATTTCCTCGAGTTTTCAAATAAATTTCGCCGAGTGACGAGGCATTTGGCTACCTTAAGAGAGTCATAGTTACTGCTGCCAGCTGCTCGACCTACCTTCTTTCTTTCCACTCTTTAAATATTACTGTGGTCAGTCCTGCAGGAGCAATATGCCACTACATGTATACCTTAACGTTGTCTGAGCTACCTTAACGAAGATATTCTCGAGTTTTCAACAAAAAATTTCACATGGTGACGATTCATTTGGCTACCTTATGAGAGTCATAGTACTCCTGTCTGCTGCTCCCACTCTTCTAAGCCCATTCTCTCTATCATTCTTGCTATGGCCTGTCCTACGGAACCGATGTGCCACTATATGTCCACGTTAACGTCGTCACTGTTGCTCCCACTACGAGTCTCTCGAGTTAGCAAATGTACCTCGCCGGATGACGAGGCATTTGGCTACCTTAAGAGCGTCATAGTTACTGCAACCAGCTGCTCCCCCTTCTTTGAATCTTTCCTCTCTTTAATTCGTACCTTGGTGTCCTGCAGAAGCGATACGCCACCACCTGTCCATGTTACCGTTGTCTGAGTTACTTCAACGACGATTTCCTCGAGTTTTCAAATAAATTTCGCCGAGTGACGAGGCATTTGGCACCCTTAAGAGAGTCATAGTTACAGCTGCCAGCTGCTCGACCTACTTTCTTTCTTTCCACTCATTAATTATTACTGTGGTCAGTCCTGCAGGAGCAATATGCCACTACATGTATACCTTAACGTTGCCTGAGCTACCTTAACGAAGATATTCTCGAGTTTTCAAAAAAAATTTCACATGGTGACGAGGCATTTGACTACCTTAAGAGAGTCATAGTACCCCTGCCTGCTGCTCCCACTTTTCTAAGCCCATTCTCTCTATCATTCTTGCTATGGCTGTCCTACAGAACCGATGTGCCACTATATGTCCACGTCAACGTCGTCTCTGTTACTCCCACTACGAGTCTCTCGAGTTGGCAAATGTACCTCGCCGGATGACGAGGCATTTGGCTACCTTATAAGCGTCATAGTTACTGCAGCCAGCTGCTCCCCCTTCTTTGAATCTTTCCTCCCTTTAAATCGTACTGCGGCCAGTCCTGCAGAAGCGATACGCCACCACCTGTCCATGTTACCGTTGTCTGAGTTACCTCAACAACGATTTCCTCGAGTTTTCAAATAAATTTCGCCGAGTGACGAGGCATTTGGCTACCTTAAGAGAGTCATAGTTACTGCTGCCAGCTGCTCGACCTACCTTCTTTCTTTCCACTCTTTAAATATTACTGTGGTCAGTCCTGCAGGAGCAATATGCCACTACATGTATTCCTTAACGTTGTCTGAGCTACCTTAACGAAGATATTCTCGAGTTTTCAACAAAAAATTTCACATGGTGACGATTCATTTGGCTACCTTATGAGAGTCATAGTACTCCTGTCTGCTGCTCCCACTCTTCTAAGCCCATTCTCTCTATCATTCTTGCTATGGCCTGTCCTACGGAACCGATGTGCCACTATATGTCCACGTTAACGTCGTCACTGTTGCTCCCACTACGAGTCTCTCGAGTTAGCAAATGTACCTCGCCGGATGACGAGGCATTTGGCTACCTTAAGAGCGTCATAGTTACTGCAGCCAGCTGCTCCCCCTTCTTTGAATCTTTCCTCTCTTTAATTCGTACCTTGGTGTCCTGCAGAAGCGATACGCCACCACCTGTCCATGTTACCGTTGTCTGAGTTACTTCAACGACGATTTCCTCGAGTTTTCAAATAAATTTCGCCGAGTGACGAGGCATTTGGCACCCTTAAGAGAGTCATAGTTACTGCTGCCAGCTGCTCGACCTACTTTCTTTCTTTCCACTCATTAATTATTACTGTGGTCAGTCCTGCAGGAGCAATATGCCACTACATGTATACCTTAACGTTGTCTGAGCTACCTTAACGAAGATATTCTCGAGTTTTCAAAAAAAATTTCACATGGTGACGAGGCATTTGACTACCTTAAGAGAGTCATAGTACCCCTGCCTGCTGCTCCCACTTTTCTAAGCCCATTCTCTCTATCATTCTTGCTATGGCTGTCCTACAGAACCGATGTGCCACTATATGTCCACGTCAACGTCGTCTCTGTTACACCCACTACGAGTCTCTCGAGTTAGCAAATGTACCTCGCTGGATGACGAGGCATTTGGCTACCTTATAAGCGTCATAGTTACTGCAGCCAGCTGCTCCCCCTTCTTTGAATCTTTCCTCCCTTTAAATCGTACTGCGGTCAGTCCTGCAGAAGCGATACGCCACCACCTGTCCATGTTACCGTTGTCTGAGTTACCTCAACAACGATTTCCTCGAGTTTTCAAATAAATTTCGCCGAGTGACGAGGCATTTGGCTACCTTAAGAGAGTCATAGTTACTGCTGCCAGCTGCTCGACCTACCTTCTTTCTTTCCACTCTTTAAATATTACTGTGGTCAGTCCTGCAGGAGCAATATGCCACTACATGTATACCTTAACGTTGTCTGAGCTACCTTAACGAAGATATTCTCGAGTTTTCAACAAAAAATTTCACATGGTGACGATTCATTTGGCTACCTTATGAGAGTCATAGTACTCCTGTCTGCTGCTCCCACTCTTCTAAGCCCATTCTCTCTATCATTCTTGCTATGGCCTGTCCTACGGAACCGATGTGCCACTATATGTCCACGTTAACGTCGTCACTGTTGCTCCCACTACGAGTCTCTCGAGTTAGCAAATGTACCTCGCCGGATGACGAGGCATTTGGCTACCTTAAGAGCGTCATAGTTACTGCAACCAGCTGCTCCCCCTTCTTTGAATCTTTCCTCTCTTTAATTCGTACCTTGGTGTCCTGCAGAAGCGATACGCCACCACCTGTCCATGTTACCGTTGTCTGAGTTACTTCAACGACGATTTCCTCGAGTTTTCAAATAAATTTCGCCGAGTGACGAGGCATTTGGCACCCTTAAGAGAGTCATAGTTACAGCTGCCAGCTGCTCGACCTACTTTCTTTCTTTCCACTCATTAATTATTACTGTGGTCAGTCCTGCAGGAGCAATATGCCACTACATGTATACCTTAACGTTGCCTGAGCTACCTTAACGAAGATATTCTCGAGTTTTCAAAAAAAATTTCACATGGTGACGAGGCATTTGACTACCTTAAGAGAGTCATAGTACCCCTGCCTGCTGCTCCCACTTTTCTAAGCCCATTCTCTCTATCATTCTTGCTATGGCTGTCCTACAGAACCGATGTGCCACTATATGTCCACGTCAACGTCGTCTCTGTTACTCCCACTACGAGTCTCTCGAGTTGGCAAATGTACCTCGCCGGATGACGAGGCATTTGGCTACCTTATAAGCGTCATAGTTACTGCAGCCAGCTGCTCCCCCTTCTTTGAATCTTTCCTCCCTTTAAATCGTACTGCGGCCAGTCCTGCAGAAGCGATACGCCACCACCTGTCCATGTTACCGTTGTCTGAGTTACCTCAACAACGATTTCCTCGAGTTTTCAAATAAATTTCGCCGAGTGACGAGGCATTTGGCTACCTTAAGAGAGTCATAGTTACTGCTGCCAGCTGCTCGACCTACCTTCTTTCTTTCCACTCTTTAAATATTACTGTGGTCAGTCCTGCAGGAGCAATATGCCACTACATGTATTCCTTAACGTTGTCTGAGCTACCTTAACGAAGATATTCTCGAGTTTTCAACAAAAAATTTCACATGGTGACGATTCATTTGGCTACCTTATGAGAGTCATAGTACTCCTGTCTGCTGCTCCCACTCTTCTAAGCCCATTCTCTCTATCATTCTTGCTATGGCCTGTCCTACGGAACCGATGTGCCACTATATGTCCACGTTAACGTCGTCACTGTTGCTCCCACTACGAGTCTCTCGAGTTAGCAAATGTACCTCGCCGGATGACGAGGCATTTGGCTACCTTAAGAGCGTCATAGTTACTGCAGCCAGCTGCTCCCCCTTCTTTGAATCTTTCCTCTCTTTAATTCGTACCTTGGTGTCCTGCAGAAGCGATACGCCACCACCTGTCCATGTTACCGTTGTCTGAGTTACTTCAACGACGATTTCCTCGAGTTTTCAAATAAATTTCGCCGAGTGACGAGGCATTTGGCACCCTTAAGAGAGTCATAGTTACTGCTGCCAGCTGCTCGACCTACTTTCTTTCTTTCCACTCATTAATTATTACTGTGGTCAGTCCTGCAGGAGCAATATGCCACTACATGTATACCTTAACGTTGTCTGAGCTACCTTAACGAAGATATTCTCGAGTTTTCAAAAAAAATTTCACATGGTGACGAGGCATTTGACTACCTTAAGAGAGTCATAGTACCCCTGCCTGCTGCTCCCACTTTTCTAAGCCCATTCTCTCTATCATTCTTGCTATGGCTGTCCTACAGAACCGATGTGCCACTATATGTCCACGTCAACGTCGTCTCTGTTACACCCACTACGAGTCTCTCGAGTTAGCAAATGTACCTCGCTGGATGACGAGGCATTTGGCTACCTTATAAGCGTCATAGTTACTGCAGCCAGCTGCTCCCCCTTCTTTGAATCTTTCCTCCCTTTAAATCGTACTGCGGTCAGTCCTGCAGAAGCGATACGCCACCACCTGTCCATGTTACCGTTGTCTGAGTTACCTCAACAACGATTTCCTCGAGTTTTCAAATAAATTTCGCCGAGTGACGAGGCATTTGGCTACCTTAAGAGAGTCATAGTTACTGCTGCCAGCTGCTCGACCTACCTTCTTTCTTTCCACTCTTTAAATATTACTGTGGTCAGTCCTGCAGGAGCAATATGCCACTACATGTATACCTTAACGTTGTCTGAGCTACCTTAACGAAGATATTCTCGAGTTTTCAACAAAAAATTTCACATGGTGACGATTCATTTGGCTACCTTATGAGAGTCATAGTACTCCTGTCTGCTGCTCCCACTCTTCTAAGCCCATTCTCTCTATCATTCTTGCTATGGCCTGTCCT
This sequence comes from Schistocerca americana, assembly GCF_021461395.2. NCBI lineage: Eukaryota > Metazoa > Arthropoda > Insecta > Orthoptera > Acrididae > Schistocerca > Schistocerca americana. The sequence goes on along the minus strand of NW_025726225.1, from coordinate 1,221,865 downwards.
ACGGAACCGATGTGCCACTATATGTCCACGTTAACGTCGTCACTGTTGCTCCCACTACGAGTCTCTCGAGTTAGCAAATGTACCTCGCCGGATGACGAGGCATTTGGCTACCTTAAGAGCGTCATAGTTACTGCAACCAGCTGCTCCCCCTTCTTTGAATCTTTCCTCTCTTTAATTCGTACCTTGGTGTCCTGCAGAAGCGATACGCCACCACCTGTCCATGTTACCGTTGTCTGAGTTACTTCAACGACGATTTCCTCGAGTTTTCAAATAAATTTCGCCGAGTGACGAGGCATTTGGCACCCTTAAGAGAGTCATAGTTACAGCTGCCAGCTGCTCGACCTACTTTCTTTCTTTCCACTCATTAATTATTACTGTGGTCAGTCCTGCAGGAGCAATATGCCACTACATGTATACCTTAACGTTGTCTGAGCTACCTTAACGAAGATATTCTCGAGTTTTCAAAAAAAATTTCACATGGTGACGAGGCATTTGACTACCTTAAGAGAGTCATAGTACCCCTGCCTGCTGCTCCCACTTTTCTAAGCCCATTCTCTCTATCATTCTTGCTATGGCTGTCCTACAGAACCGATGTGCCACTATATGTCCACGTCAACGTCGCCTCTGTTACTCCCACTACGAGTCTCTCGAGTTAGCAAATGTACCTCGCCGGATGACGAGGCATTTCGCTACCTTATAAGCGTCATAGTTACTGCAGCCAGCTGCTCCCCCTTCTTTGAATCTTTCCTCCCTTTAAATCGTACTGCGGTCAGTCCTGCAGAAGCGATACGCCACCACCTGTCCATGTTACCGTTGTCTGAGTTACCTCAACAACGATTTCCTCGAGTTTTCAAATAAATTTCGCCGAGTGACGAGGCATTTGGCAACCTTAAGAGAGTCATGGTTACTGTTGCCAGCTGCTCGACCTACCTTCTTTCTTTCCACTCTTTAATTATTACTGTGGTCAGTCCTGCAGGAGCAATATGCCACTACATGTATACCTTAACGTTGTCTGAGCTACCTTATCGAAGATATCCTCGAGTTTTCAACAAAAAATTTCACATGGTGACGATTCATTTGGCTACCTTAAGAGAGTCATAGTACTCCTGCCTGCTGCTCCCACTTTTCTAAGCCCATTCTCTCTATCATTCTTGCTATGGCCTGTCCTACGGAACCGATGTGCCACTATATGTCCACGTTAACGTCGTCACTGTTACTCCCACTACGAGTCTCTCGAGTTAGCAAATGTGACTCGCCGGATGACGAGGCATTTGGCTATCTTAAGAGCGTCATAGTTACTGCAGGCAGCTGCTCTCCCTTCTTTGAAACTTTCCTCCCTTTAAATCGTACCGTGGCCAGTCCTGCAGAAGCGATACGCCACCACCTGTCCATGTTACCGTTGTCTGAGTTACCTCAACAACGATTTCCTCGAGTTTTCAAATAAATTTCGCCGAGTGACGAGGCATTGGCTACCTTAAGAGAGTCATAGTTACTGCTGCCAGCTGCTCGACCTACCTTCTTTCTTTCCACTCTTTAAATATTACTGTGGTCAGTCCTGCAGGAGCAATATGCCACTACATGTATACCTTAACGTTGTCTGAGCTACCTTAACGAAGATATTCTCGAGTTTTCAACAAAAAATTTCACATGGTGACGATTCATTTGGCTACCTTATGAGAGTCATAGTACTCCTGTCTGCTGCTCCCACTCTTCTAAGCCCATTCTCTCTATCATTCTTGCTATGGCCTGTCCTACGGAACCGATGTGCCACTATATGTCCACGTTAACGTCGTCACTGTTGCTCCCACTACGAGTCTCTCGAGTTAGCAAATGTACCTCGCCGGATGACGAGGCATTTGGCTACCTTAAGAGCGTCATAGTTACTGCAGCCAGCTGCTCCCCCTTCTTTGAATCTTTCCTCTCTTTAATTCGTACCTTGGTGTCCTGCAGAAGCGATACGCCACCACCTGTCCATGTTACCGTTGTCTGAGTTACTTCAACGACGATTTCCTCGAGTTTTCAAATAAATTTCGCCGAGTGACGAGGCATTTGGCACCCTTAAGAGAGTCATAGTTACTGCTGCCAGCTGCTCGACCTACTTTCTTTCTTTCCACTCATTAATTATTACTGTGGTCAGTCCTGCAGGAGCAATATGCCACTACATGTATACCTTAACGTTGTCTGAGCTACCTTAACGAAGATATTCTCGAGTTTTCAAAAAAAATTTCACATGGTGACGAGGCATTTGACTACCTTAAGAGAGTCATAGTACCCCTGCCTGCTGCTCCCACTTTTCTAAGCCCATTCTCTCTATCATTCTTGCTATGGCTGTCCTACAGAACCGATGTGCCACTATATGTCCACGTCAACGTCGTCTCTGTTACTCCCACTACGAGTCTCTCGAGTTAGCAAATGTACCTCGCCGGATGACGAGGCATTTGGCTACCTTATAAGCGTCATAGTTACTGCAGCCAGCTGCTCCCCCTTCTTTGAATCTTTCCTCCCTTTAAATCGTACTGCGGTCAGTCCTGCAGAAGCGATACGCCACCACCTGTCCATGTTACCGTTGTCTGAGTTACCTCAACAACGATTTCCTCGAGTTTTCAAATAAATTTCGCCGAGTGACGAGGCATTTGGCAACCTTAAGAGAGTCATGGTTACTGTTGCCAGCTGCTCGACCTACCTTCTTTCTTTCCACTCTTTAATTATTACTGTGGTCAGTCCTGCAGGAGCAATATGCCACTACATGTATACCTTAACGTTGTCTGAGCTACCTTATCGAAGATATCCTCGAGTTTTCAACAAAAAATTTCACATGGTGACGATTCATTTGGCTACCTTAAGAGAGTCATAGTACTCCTGCCTGCTGCTCCTACTTTTCTAAGCCCATTCTCTCTATCATTCTTGCTATGGCCTGTCCTACGGAACCGATGTGCCACTATATGTCCACGTTAACGTCGTCACTGTTACTCCCACTACGAGTCTCTCGAGTTAGCAAATGTGACTCGCCGGATGACGAGGCATTTGGCTATCTTAAGAGCGTCATAGTTACTGCAGGCAGCTGCTCTCCCTTCTTTGAAACTTTCCTCCCTTTAAATCGTACCGTGGCCAGTCCTGCAGAAGCGATACGCCACCACCTGTCCATGTTACCGTTGTCTGAGTTACCTCAACAACGATTTCCTCGAGTTTTCAAATAAATTTCGCCGAGTGACGAGGCATTGGCTACCTTAAGAGAGTCATAGTTACTGCTGCCAGCTGCTCGACCTACTTTCTTTCTTTCCACTCATTAATTATTACTGTGGTCAGTCCTGCAGGAGCAATATGCCACTACATGTATACCTTAACGTTGTCTGAGCTACCTTAACGAAGATATTCTCGAGTTTTCAAAAAAAATTTCACATGGTGACGAGGCATTTGACTACCTTAAGAGAGTCATAGTACCCCTGCCTGCTGCTCCCACTTTTCTAAGCCCATTCTCTCTATCATTCTTGCTATGGCTGTCCTACAGAACCGATGTGCCACTATATGTCCACGTCAACGTCGTCTCTGTTACTCCCACTACGAGTCTCTCGAGTTGGCAAATGTACCTCGCCGGATGACGAGGCATTTGGCTACCTTATAAGCGTCATAGTTACTGCAGCCAGCTGCTCCCCCTTCTTTGAATCTTTCCTCCCTTTAAATCGTACTGCGGCCAGTCCTGCAGAAGCGATACGCCACCACCTGTCCATGTTACCGTTGTCTGAGTTACCTCAACAACGATTTCCTCGAGTTTTCAAATAAATTTCGCCGAGTGACGAGGCATTTGGCTACCTTAAGAGAGTCATAGTTACTGCTGCCAGCTGCTCGACCTACCTTCTTTCTTTCCACTCTTTAAATATTACTGTGGTCAGTCCTGCAGGAGCAATATGCCACTACATGTATTCCTTAACGTTGTCTGAGCTACCTTAACGAAGATATTCTCGAGTTTTCAACAAAAAATTTCACATGGTGACGATTCATTTGGCTACCTTATGAGAGTCATAGTACTCCTGTCTGCTGCTCCCACTCTTCTAAGCCCATTCTCTCTATCATTCTTGCTATGGCCTGTCCTACGGAACCGATGTGCCACTATATGTCCACGTTAACGTCGTCACTGTTGCTCCCACTACGAGTCTCTCGAGTTAGCAAATGTACCTCGCCGGATGACGAGGCATTTGGCTACCTTAAGAGCGTCATAGTTACTGCAGCCAGCTGCTCCCCCTTCTTTGAATCTTTCCTCTCTTTAATTCGTACCTTGGTGTCCTGCAGAAGCGATACGCCACCACCTGTCCATGTTACCGTTGTCTGAGTTACTTCAACGACGATTTCCTCGAGTTTTCAAATAAATTTCGCCGAGTGACGAGGCATTTGGCACCCTTAAGAGAGTCATAGTTACTGCTGCCAGCTGCTCGACCTACTTTCTTTCTTTCCACTCATTAATTATTACTGTGGTCAGTCCTGCAGGAGCAATATGCCACTACATGTATACCTTAACGTTGTCTGAGCTACCTTAACGAAGATATTCTCGAGTTTTCAAAAAAAATTTCACATGGTGACGAGGCATTTGACTACCTTAAGAGAGTCATAGTACCCCTGCCTGCTGCTCCCACTTTTCTAAGCCCATTCTCTCTATCATTCTTGCTATGGCTGTCCTACAGAACCGATGTGCCACTATATGTCCACGTCAACGTCGTCTCTGTTACACCCACTACGAGTCTCTCGAGTTAGCAAATGTACCTCGCTGGATGACGAGGCATTTGGCTACCTTATAAGCGTCATAGTTACTGCAGCCAGCTGCTCCCCCTTCTTTGAATCTTTCCTCCCTTTAAATCGTACTGCGGTCAGTCCTGCAGAAGCGATACGCCACCACCTGTCCATGTTACCGTTGTCTGAGTTACCTCAACAACGATTTCATCGAGTTTTCAAATAAATTTCGCCGAGTGACGAGGCATTTGGCTACCTTAAGAGAGTCATAGTTACTGCTGCCAGCTGCTCGACCTACCTTCTTTCTTTCCACTCTTTAAATATTACTGTGGTCAGTCCTGCAGGAGCAATATGCCACTACATGTATACCTTAACGTTGTCTGAGCTACCTTAACGAAGATATTCTCGAGTTTTCAACAAAAAATTTCACATGGTGACGATTCATTTGGCTACCTTATGAGAGTCATAGTACTCCTGTCTGCTGCTCCCACTCTTCTAAGCCCATTCTCTCTATCATTCTTGCTATGGCCTGTCCTACGGAACCGATGTGCCACTATATGTCCACGTTAACGTCGTCACTGTTGCTCCCACTACGAGTCTCTCGAGTTAGCAAATGTACCTCGCCGGATGACGAGGCATTTGGCTACCTTAAGAGCGTCATAGTTACTGCAACCAGCTGCTCCCCCTTCTTTGAATCTTTCCTCTCTTTAATTCGTACCTTGGTGTCCTGCAGAAGCGATACGCCACCACCTGTCCATGTTACCGTTGTCTGAGTTACTTCAACGACGATTTCCTCGAGTTTTCAAATAAATTTCGCCGAGTGACGAGGCATTTGGCACCCTTAAGAGAGTCATAGTTACAGCTGCCAGCTGCTCGACCTACTTTCTTTCTTTCCACTCATTAATTATTACTGTGGTCAGTCCTGCAGGAGCAATATGCCACTACATGTATACCTTAACGTTGTCTGAGCTACCTTAACGAAGATATTCTCGAGTTTTCAAAAAAAATTTCACATGGTGACGAGGCATTTGACTACCTTAAGAGAGTCATAGTACCCCTGCCTGCTGCTCCCACTTTTCTAAGCCCATTCTCTCTATCATTCTTGCTATGGCTGTCCTACAGAACCGATGTGCCACTATATGTCCACGTCAACGTCGCCTCTGTTACTCCCACTACGAGTCTCTCGAGTTAGCAAATGTACCTCGCCGGATGACGAGGCATTTCGCTACCTTATAAGCGTCATAGTTACTGCAGCCAGCTGCTCCCCCTTCTTTGAATCTTTCCTCCCTTTAAATCGTACTGCGGTCAGTCCTGCAGAAGCGATACGCCACCACCTGTCCATGTTACCGTTGTCTGAGTTACCTCAACAACGATTTCCTCGAGTTTTCAAATAAATTTCGCCGAGTGACGAGGCATTTGGCAACCTTAAGAGAGTCATGGTTACTGTTGCCAGCTGCTCGACCTACCTTCTTTCTTTCCACTCTTTAATTATTACTGTGGTCAGTCCTGCAGGAGCAATATGCCACTACATGTATACCTTAACGTTGTCTGAGCTACCTTATCGAAGATATCCTCGAGTTTTCAACAAAAAATTTCACATGGTGACGATTCATTTGGCTACCTTAAGAGAGTCATAGTACTCCTGCCTGCTGCTCCCACTTTTCTAAGCCCATTCTCTCTATCATTCTTGCTATGGCCTGTCCTACGGAACCGATGTGCCACTATATGTCCACGTTAACGTCGTCACTGTTACTCCCACTACGAGTCTCTCGAGTTAGCAAATGTGACTCGCCGGATGACGAGGCATTTGGCTATCTTAAGAGCGTCATAGTTACTGCAGGCAGCTGCTCTCCCTTCTTTGAAACTTTCCTCCCTTTAAATCGTACCGTGGCCAGTCCTGCAGAAGCGATACGCCACCACCTGTCCATGTTACCGTTGTCTGAGTTACCTCAACAACGATTTCCTCGAGTTTTCAAATAAATTTCGCCGAGTGACGAGGCATTGGCTACCTTAAGAGAGTCATAGTTACTGCTGCCAGCTGCTCGACCTACCTTCTTTCTTTCCACTCTTTAAATATTACTGTGGTCAGTCCTGCAGGAGCAATATGCCACTACATGTATACCTTAACGTTGTCTGAGCTACCTTAACGAAGATATTCTCGAGTTTTCAACAAAAAATTTCACATGGTGACGATTCATTTGGCTACCTTATGAGAGTCATAGTACTCCTGTCTGCTGCTCCCACTCTTCTAAGCCCATTCTCTCTATCATTCTTGCTATGGCCTGTCCTACGGAACCGATGTGCCACTATATGTCCACGTTAACGTCGTCACTGTTGCTCCCACTACGAGTCTCTCGAGTTAGCAAATGTACCTCGCCGGATGACGAGGCATTTGGCTACCTTAAGAGCGTCATAGTTACTGCAGCCAGCTGCTCCCCCTTCTTTGAATCTTTCCTCTCTTTAATTCGTACCTTGGTGTCCTGCAGAAGCGATACGCCACCACCTGTCCATGTTACCGTTGTCTGAGTTACTTCAACGACGATTTCCTCGAGTTTTCAAATAAATTTCGCCGAGTGACGAGGCATTTGGCACCCTTAAGAGAGTCATAGTTACTGCTGCCAGCTGCTCGACCTACTTTCTTTCTTTCCACTCATTAATTATTACTGTGGTCAGTCCTGCAGGAGCAATATGCCACTACATGTATACCTTAACGTTGTCTGAGCTACCTTAACGAAGATATTCTCGAGTTTTCAAAAAAAATTTCACATGGTGACGAGGCATTTGACTACCTTAAGAGAGTCATAGTACCCCTGCCTGCTGCTCCCACTTTTCTAAGCCCATTCTCTCTATCATTCTTGCTATGGCTGTCCTACAGAACCGATGTGCCACTATATGTCCACGTCAACGTCGTCTCTGTTACTCCCACTACGAGTCTCTCGAGTTAGCAAATGTACCTCGCCGGATGACGAGGCATTTGGCTACCTTATAAGCGTCATAGTTACTGCAGCCAGCTGCTCCCCCTTCTTTGAATCTTTCCTCCCTTTAAATCGTACTGCGGTCAGTCCTGCAGAAGCGATACGCCACCACCTGTCCATGTTACCGTTGTCTGAGTTACCTCAACAACGATTTCCTCGAGTTTTCAAATAAATTTCGCCGAGTGACGAGGCATTTGGCAACCTTAAGAGAGTCATGGTTACTGTTGCCAGCTGCTCGACCTACCTTCTTTCTTTCCACTCTTTAATTATTACTGTGGTCAGTCCTGCAGGAGCAATATGCCACTACATGTATACCTTAACGTTGTCTGAGCTACCTTATCGAAGATATCCTCGAGTTTTCAACAAAAAATTTCACATGGTGACGATTCATTTGGCTACCTTAAGAGAGTCATAGTACTCCTGCCTGCTGCTCCTACTTTTCTAAGCCCATTCTCTCTATCATTCTTGCTATGGCCTGTCCTACGGAACCGATGTGCCACTATATGTCCACGTTAACGTCGTCACTGTTACTCCCACTACGAGTCTCTCGAGTTAGCAAATGTGACTCGCCGGATGACGAGGCATTTGGCTATCTTAAGAGCGTCATAGTTACTGCAGGCAGCTGCTCTCCCTTCTTTGAAACTTTCCTCCCTTTAAATCGTACCGTGGCCAGTCCTGCAGAAGCGATACGCCACCACCTGTCCATGTTACCGTTGTCTGAGTTACCTCAACAACGATTTCCTCGAGTTTTCAAATAAATTTCGCCGAGTGACGAGGCATTGGCTACCTTAAGAGAGTCATAGTTACTGCTGCCAGCTGCTCGACCTACCTTCTTTCTTTCCACTCTTTAAATATTACTGTGGTCAGTCCTGCAGGAGCAATATGCCACTACATGTATACCTTAACGTTGTGTGAGCTACCTTAACGAAGATATTCTCGAGTTTTCAACAAAAAATTTCACATGGTGACGATTCATTTGGCTACCTTATGAGAGTCATAGTACTCCTGTCTGCTGCTCCCACTCTTCTAAGCCCATTCTCTCTATCATTCTTGCTATGGCCTGTCCTACGGAACCGATGTGCCACTATATGTCCACGTTAACGTCGTCACTGTTGCTCCCACTACGAGTCTCTCGAGTTAGCAAATGTACCTCGCCGGATGACGAGGCATTTGGCTACCTTAAGAGCGTCATAGTTACTGCAGCCAGCTGCTCCCCCTTCTTTGAATCTTTCCTCTCTTTAATTCGTACCTTGGTGTCCTGCAGAAGCGATACGCCACCACCTGTCCATGTTACCGTTGTCTGAGTTACTTCAACGACGATTTCCTCGAGTTTTCAAATAAATTTCGCCGAGTGACGAGGCATTTGGCACCCTTAAGAGAGTCATAGTTACTGCTGCCAGCTGCTCGACCTACTTTCTTTCTTTCCACTCATTAATTATTACTGTGGTCAGTCCTGCAGGAGCAATATGCCACTACATGTATACCTTAACGTTGTCTGAGCTACCTTAACGAAGATATTCTCGAGTTTTCAAAAAAAATTTCACATGGTGACGAGGCATTTGACTACCTTAAGAGAGTCATAGTACCCCTGCCTGCTGCTCCCACTTTTCTAAGCCCATTCTCTCTATCATTCTTGCTATGGCTGTCCTACAGAACCGATGTGCCACTATATGTCCACGTCAACGTCGTCTCTGTTACTCCCACTACGAGTCTCTCGAGTTAGCAAATGTACCTCGCCGGATGACGAGGCATTTGGCTACCTTATAAGCGTCATAGTTACTGCAGCCAGCTGCTCCCCCTTCTTTGAATCTTTCCTCCCTTTAAATCGTACTGCGGTCAGTCCTGCAGAAGCGATACGCCACCACCTGTCCATGTTACCGTTGTCTTAGTTACCTCAACAACGATTTCCTCGAGTTTTCAAATAAATTTCGCCGAGTGACGAGGCATTTGGCAACCTTAAGAGAGTCATGGTTACTGTTGCCAGCTGCTCGACCTACCTTCTTTCTTTCCACTCTTTAATTATTACTGTGGTCAGTCCTGCAGGAGCAATATGCCACTACATGTATACCTTAACGTTGTCTGAGCTACCTTATCGAAGATATCCTCGAGTTTTCAACAAAAAATTTCACATGGTGACGATTCATTTGGCTACCTTAAGAGAGTCATAGTACTCCTGCCTGCTGCTCCCACTTTTCTAAGCCCATTCTCTCTATCATTCTTGCTATGGCCTGTCCTACGGAACCGATGTGCCACTATATGTCCACGTTAACGTCGTCACTGTTACTCCCACTACGAGTCTCTCGAGTTAGCAAATGTGACTCGCCGGATGACGAGGCATTTGGCTACCTTAAGAGCGTCATAGTTACTGCAGGCAGCTGCTCTCCCTTCTTTGAAACTTTCCTCCCTTTAAATCGTACCGTGGCCAGTCCTGCAGAAGCGATACGCCACCACCTGTCCATGTTACCGTTGTCTGAGTTACCTCAACAACGATTTCCTCGAGTTTTCAAATAAATTTCGCCGAGTGACGAGGCATTGGCTACCTTAAGAGAGTCATAGTTACTGCTGCCAGCTGCTCGACCTACCTTCTTTCTTTCCACTCTTTAAATATTACTGTGGTCAGTCCTGCAGGAGCAATATGCCACTACATGTATACCTTAACGTTGTCTGAGCTACCTTAACGAAGATATTCTCGAGTTTTCAACAAAAAATTTCACATGGTGACGATTCATTTGGCTACCTTATGAGAGTCATAGTACTCCTGTCTGCTGCTCCCACTCTTCTAAGCCCATTCTCTCTATCATTCTTGCTATGGCCTGTCCTACGGAACCGATGTGCCACTATATGACCACGTTAACGTCGTCACTGTTGCTCCCACTACGAGTCTCTCGAGTTAGCAAATGTACCTCGCCGGATGACGAGGCATTTGGCTACCTTAAGAGCGTCATAGTTACTGCAGCCAGCTGCTCCCCCTTCTTTGAATCTTTCCTCTCTTTAATTCGTACCTTGGTGTCCTGCAGAAGCGATACGCCACCACCTGTCCATGTTACCGTTGTCTGAGTTACTTCAACGACGATTTCCTCGAGTTTTCAAATAAATTTCGCCGAGTGACGAGGCATTTGGCACCCTTAAGAGAGTCATAGTTACTGCTGCCAGCTGCTCGACCTACTTTCTTTCTTTCCACTCATTAATTATTACTGTGGTCAGTCCTGCAGGAGCAATATGCCACTACATGTATACCTTAACGTTGTCTGAGCTACCTTAACGAAGATATTCTCGAGTTTTCAAAAAAAATTTCACATGGTGACGAGGCATTTGACTACCTTAAGAGAGTCATAGTACCCCTGCCTGCTGCTCCCACTTTTCTAAGCCCTTCCTCTCTATCATTCTTGCTATGGCTGTCCTACAGAACCGATGTGCCACTATATGTCCACGTCAACGTCGTCTCTGTTACTCCCACTACGAGTCTCTCGAGTTAGCAAATGTACCTCGCCGGATGACGAGGCATTTGGCTACCTTATAAGCGTCATAGTTACTGCAGCCAGCTGCTCCCCCTTCTTTGAATCTTTCCTCCCTTTAAATCGTACTGCGGTCAGTCCTGCAGAAGCGATACGCCACCACCTGTCCATGTTACCGTTGTCTGAGTTACCTCAACAACGATTTCCTCGAGTTTTCAAATAAATTTCGCCGAGTGACGAGGCATTTGGCAACCTTAAGAGAGTCATGGTTACTGTTGCCAGCTGCTCGACCTACCTTCTTTCTTTCCACTCTTTAATTATTACTGTGGTCAGTCCTGCAGGAGCAATATGCCACTACATGTATACCTTAACGTTGTCTGAGCTACCTTATCGAAGATATCCTCGAGTTTTCAACAAAAAATTTCACATGGTGACGATTCATTTGGCTACCTTAAGAGAGTCATAGTACTCCTGCCTGCTGCTCCCACTTTTCTAAGCCCATTCTCTCTATCATTCTTGCTATGGCCTGTCCTACGGAACCGATGTGCCACTATATGTCCACGTTAACGTCGTCACTGTTACTCCCACTACGAGTCTCTCGAGTTAGCAAATGTGACTCGCCGGATGACGAGGCATTTGGCTACCTTAAGAGCGTCATAGTTACTGCAGGCAGCTGCTCTCCCTTCTTTGAAACTTTCCTCCCTTTAAATCGTACCGTGGCCAGTCCTGCAGAAGCGATACGCCACCACCTGTCCATGTTACCGTTGTCTGAGTTACCTCAACAACGATTTCCTCGAGTTTTCAAATAAATTTCGCCGAGTGACGAGGCATTGGCTACCTTAAGAGAGTCATAGTTACTGCTGCCAGCTGCTCGACCTACCTTCTTTCTTTCCACTCTTTAAATATTACTGTGGTCAGTCCTGCAGGAGCAATATGCCACTACATGTATACCTTAACGTTGTCTGAGCTACCTTAACGAAGATATTCTCGAGTTTTCAACAAAAAATTTCACATGGTGACGATTCATTTGGCTACCTTATGAGAGTCATAGTACTCCTGTCTGCTGCTCCCACTCTTCTAAGCCCATTCTCTCTATCATTCTTGCTATGGCCTGTCCTACGGAACCGATGTGCCACTATATGTCCACGTTAACGTCGTCACTGTTGCTCCCACTACGAGTCTCTCGAGTTAGCAAATGTACCTCGCCGGATGACGAGGCATTTGGCTACCTTAAGAGCGTCATAGTTACTGCAGGCAGCTGCTCTCCCTTCTTTGAAACTTTCCTCCCTTTAAATCGTACCGTGGCCAGTCCTGCAGAAGCGATACGCCACCACCTGTCCATGTTACCGTTGTCTGAGTTACCTCAACAACGATTTCCTCGAGTTTTCAAATAAATTTCGCCGAGTGACGAGGCATTGGCTACCTTAAGAGAGTCATAGTTACTGCTGCCAGCTGCTCGACCTACCTTCTTTCTTTCCACTCTTTAAATATTACTGTGGTCAGTCCTGCAGGAGCAATATGCCACTACATGTATACCTTAACGTTGTCTGAGCTACCTTAACGAAGATATTCTCGAGTTTTCAACAAAAAATTTCACATGGTGACGATTCATTTGGCTACCTTATGAGAGTCATAGTACTCCTGTCTGCTGCTCCCACTCTTCTAAGCCCATTCTCTCTATCATTCTTGCTATGGCCTGTCCTACGGAACCGATGTGCCACTATATGACCACGTTAACGTCGTCACTGTTGCTCCCACTACGAGTCTCTCGAGTTAGCAAATGTACCTCGCCGGATGACGAGGCATTTGGCTACCTTAAGAGCGTCATAGTTACTGCAGCCAGCTGCTCCCCCTTCTTTGAATCTTTCCTCTCTTTAATTCGTACCTTGGTGTCCTGCAGAAGCGATACGCCACCACCTGTCCATGTTACCGTTGTCTGAGTTACTTCAACGACGATTTCCTCGAGTTTTCAAATAAATTTCGCCGAGTGACGAGGCATTTGGCACCCTTAAGAGAGTCATAGTTACTGCTGCCAGCTGCTCGACCTACTTTCTTTCTTTCCACTCATTAATTATTACTGTGGTCAGTCCTGCAGGAGCAATATGCCACTACATGTATACCTTAACGTTGTCTGAGCTACCTTAACGAAGATATTCTCGAGTTTTCAAAAAAAATTTCACATGGTGACGAGGCATTTGACTACCTTAAGAGAGTCATAGTACCCCTGCCTGCTGCTCCCACTTTTCTAAGCCCTTCCTCTCTATCATTCTTGCTATGGCTGTCCTACAGAACCGATGTGCCACTATATGTCCACGTCAACGTCGTCTCTGTTACTCCCACTACGAGTCTCTCGAGTTAGCAAATGTACCTCGCCGGATGACGAGGCATTTGGCTACCTTATAAGCGTCATAGTTACTGCAGCCAGCTGCTCCCCCTTCTTTGAATCTTTCCTCCCTTTAAATCGTACTGCGGTCAGTCCTGCAGAAGCGATACGCCACCACCTGTCCATGTTACCGTTGTCTGAGTTACCTCAACAACGATTTCCTCGAGTTTTCAAATAAATTTCGCCGAGTGACGAGGCATTTGGCAACCTTAAGAGAGTCATGGTTACTGTTGCCAGCTGCTCGACCTACCTTCTTTCTTTCCACTCTTTAATTATTACTGTGGTCAGTCCTGCAGGAGCAATATGCCACTACATGTATACCTTAACGTTGTCTGAGCTACCTTATCGAAGATATCCTCGAGTTTTCAACAAAAAATTTCACATGGTGACGATTCATTTGGCTACCTTAAGAGAGTCATAGTACTCCTGCCTGCTGCTCCCACTTTTCTAAGCCCATTCTCTCTATCATTCTTGCTATGGCCTGTCCTACGGAACCGATGTGCCACTATATGTCCACGTTAACGTCGTCACTGTTACTCCCACTACGAGTCTCTCGAGTTAGCAAATGTGACTCGCCGGATGACGAGGCATTTGGCTACCTTAAGAGCGTCATAGTTACTGCAGGCAGCTGCTCTCCCTTCTTTGAAACTTTCCTCCCTTTAAATCGTACCGTGGCCAGTCCTGCAGAAGCGATACGCCACCACCTGTCCATGTTACCGTTGTCTGAGTTACCTCAACAACGATTTCCTCGAGTTTTCAAATAAATTTCGCCGAGTGACGAGGCATTGGCTACCTTAAGAGAGTCATAGTTACTGCTGCCAGCTGCTCGACCTACCTTCTTTCTTTCCACTCTTTAAATATTACTGTGGTCAGTCCTGCAGGAGCAATATGCCACTACATGTATACCTTAACGTTGTCTGAGCTACCTTAACGAAGATATTCTCGAGTTTTCAACAAAAAATTTCACATGGTGACGATTCATTTGGCTACCTTATGAGAGTCATAGTACTCCTGTCTGCTGCTCCCACTCTTCTAAGCCCATTCTCTCTATCATTCTTGCTATGGCCTGTCCTACGGAACCGATGTGCCACTATATGTCCACGTTAACGTCGTCACTGTTGCTCCCACTACGAGTCTCTCGAGTTAGCAAATGTACCTCGCCGGATGACGAGGCATTTGGCTACCTTAAGAGCGTCATAGTTACTGCAGCCAGCTGCTCCCCCTTCTTTGAATCTTTCCTCTCTTTAATTCGTACCTTGGTGTCCTGCAGAAGCGATACGCCACCACCTGTCCATGTTACCGTTGTCTGAGTTACTTCAACGACGATTTCCTCGAGTTTTCAAATAAATTTCGCCGAGTGACGAGGCATTTGGCACCCTTAAGAGAGTCATAGTTACTGCTGCCAGCTGCTCGACCTACTTTCTTTCTTTCCACTCATTAATTATTACTGTGGTCAGTCCTGCAGGAGCAATATGCCACTACATGTATACCTTAACGTTGTCTGAGCTACCTTAACGAAGATATTCTCGAGTTTTCAAAAAAAATTTCACATGGTGACGAGGCATTTGACTACCTTAAGAGAGTCATAGTACCCCTGCCTGCTGCTCCCACTTTTCTAAGCCCTTCCTCTCTATCATTCTTGCTATGGCTGTCCTACAGAACCGATGTGCCACTATATGTCCACGTCAACGTCGTCTCTGTTACTCCCACTACGAGTCTCTCGAGTTAGCAAATGTACCTCGCCGGATGACGAGGCATTTGGCTACCTTATAAGCGTCATAGTTACTGCAGCCAGCTGCTCCCCCTTCTTTGAATCTTTCCTCCCTTTAAATCGTACTGCGGTCAGTCCTGCAGAAGCGATACGCCACCACCTGTCCATGTTACCGTTGTCTGAGTTACCTCAACAACGATTTCCTCGAGTTTTCAAATAAATTTCGCCGAGTGACGAGGCATTGGCTACCTTAAGAGAGTCATAGTTACTGCTGCCAGCTGCTCGACCTACCTTCTTTCTTTCCACTCTTTAAATATTACTGTGGTCAGTCCTGCAGGAGCAATATGCCACTACATGTATACCTTAACGTTGTCTGAGCTACCTTAACGAAGATATTCTCGAGTTTTCAACAAAAAATTTCACATGGTGACGATTCATTTGGCTACCTTATGAGAGTCATAGTACTCCTGTCTGCTGCTCCCACTCTTCTAAGCCCATTCTCTCTATCATTCTTGCTATGGCCTGTCCTACGGAACCGATGTGCCACTATATGTCCACGTTAACGTCGTCACTGTTGCTCCCACTACGAGTCTCTCGAGTTAGCAAATGTACCTCGCCGGATGACGAGGCATTTGGCTACCTTAAGAGCGTCATAGTTACTGCAGCCAGCTGCTCCCCCTTCTTTGAATCTTTCCTCTCTTTAATTCGTACCTTGGTGTCCTGCAGAAGCGATACGCCACCACCTGTCCATGTTACCGTTGTCTGAGTTACTTCAACGACGATTTCCTCGAGTTTTCAAATAAATTTCGCCGAGTGACGAGGCATTTGGCACCCTTAAGAGAGTCATAGTTACTGCTGCCAGCTGCTCGACCTACTTTCTTTCTTTCCACTCATTAATTATTACTGTGGTCAGTATTGCAGGAGCAATATGCCACTACATGTATACCTTAACGTTGTCTGAGCTACCTTAACGAAGATATTCTCGAGTTTTCAAAAAAAATTTCACATGGTGACGAGGCATTTGACTACCTTAAGAGAGTCATAGTACCCCTGCCTGCTGCTCCCACTTTTCTAAGCCCTTCCTCTCTATCATTCTTGCTATGGCTGTCCTACAGAACCGATGTGCCACTATATGTCCACGTCAACGTCGTCTCTGTTACTCCCACTACGAGTCTCTCGAGTTAGCAAATGTACCTCGCCGGATGACGAGGCATTTGGCTACCTTATAAGCGTCATAGTTACTGCAGCCAGCTGCTCCCCCTTCTTTGAATCTTTCCTCCCTTTAAATCGTACTGCGGTCAGTCCTGCAGAAGCGATACGCCACCACCTGTCCATGTTACCGTTGTCTGAGTTACCTCAACAACGATTTCCTCGAGTTTTCAAATAAATTTCGCCGAGTGACGAGGCATTTGGCAACCTTAAGAGAGTCATGGTTACTGTTGCCAGCTGCTCGACCTACCTTCTTTCTTTCCACTCTTTAATTATTACTGTGGTCAGTCCTGCAGGAGCAATATGCCACTACATGTATACCTTAACGTTGTCTGAGCTACCTTATCGAAGATATCCTCGAGTTTTCAACAAAAAATTTCACATGGTGACGATTCATTTGGCTACCTTAAGAGAGTCATAGTACTCCTGCCTGCTGCTCCCACTTTTCTAAGCCCATTCTCTCTATCATTCTTGCTATGGCCTGTCCTACGGAACCGATGTGCCACTATATGTCCACGTTAACGTCTTCACTGTTACTCCCACTACGAGTCTCTCGAGTTAGCAAATGTGACTCGCCGGATGACGAGGCATTTGGCTACCTTAAGAGCGTCATAGTTACTGCAGGCAGCTGCTCTCCCTTCTTTGAAACTTTCCTCCCTTTAAATCGTACCGTGGCCAGTCCTGCAGAAGCGATACGCCACCACCTGTCCATGTTACCGTTGTCTGAGTTACCTCAACAACGATTTCCTCGAGTTTTCAAATAAATTTCGCCGAGTGACGAGGCATTGGCTACCTTAAGAGAGTCATAGTTACTGCTGCCAGCTGCTCGACCTACCTTCTTTCTTTCCACTCTTTAAATATTACTGTGGTCAGTCCTGCAGGAGCAATATGCCACTACATGTATACCTTAACGTTGTCTGAGCTACCTTAACGAAGATATTCTCGAGTTTTCAACAAAAAATTTCACATGGTGACGATTCATTTGGCTACCTTATGAGAGTCATAGTACTCCTGTCTACTGCTCCCACTCTTCTAAGCCCATTCTCTCTATCATTCTTGCTATGGCCTGTCCTACGGAACCGATGTGCCACTATATGTCCACGTTAACGTCGTCACTGTTGCTCCCACTACGAGTCTCTCGAGTTAGCAAATGTACCTCGCCGGATGACGAGGCATTTGGCTACCTTAAGAGCGTCATAGTTACTGCAGCCAGCTGCTCCCCCTTCTTTGAATCTTTCCTCTCTTTAATTCGTACCTTGGTGTCCTGCAGAAGCGATACGCCACCACCTGTCCATGTTACCGTTGTCTGAGTTACTTCAACGACGATTTCCTCGAGTTTTCAAATAAATTTCGCCGAGTAACGAGGCATTTGGCACCCTTAAGAGAGTCATAGTTACTGCTGCCAGCTGCTCGACCTACTTTCTTTCTTTCCACTCATTAATTATTACTGTGGTCAGTCCTGCAGGAGCAATATGCCACTACATGTATACCTTAACGTTGTCTGAGCTACCTTAACGAAGATATTCTCGAGTTTTCAAAAAAAATTTCACATGGTGACGAGGCATTTGACTACCTTAAGAGAGTCATAGTACCCCTGCCTGCTGCTCCCACTTTTCTAAGCCCTTCCTCTCTATCATTCTTGCTATGGCTGTCCTACAGAACCGATGTGCCACTATATGTCCACGTCAACGTCGTCTCTGTTACTCCCACTACGAGTCTCTCGAGTTAGCAAATGTACCTCGCCGGATGACGAGGCATTTGGCTACCTTATAAGCGTCATAGTTACTGCAGCCAGCTGCTCCCCCTTCTTTGAATCTTTCCTCCCTTTAAATCGTACTGCGGTCAGTCCTGCAGAAGCGATACGCCACCACCTGTCCATGTTACCGTTGTCTGAGTTACCTCAACAACGATTTCCTCGAGTTTTCAAATAAATTTCGCCGAGTGACGAGGCATTTGGCAACCTTAAGAGAGTCATGGTTACTGTTGCCAGCTGCTCGACCTACCTTCTTTCTTTCCACTCTTTAATTATTACTGTGGTCAGTCCTGCAGGAGCAATATGCCACTACATGTATACCTTAACGTTGTCTGAGCTACCTTATCGAAGATATCCTCGAGTTTTCAACAAAAAATTTCACATGGTGACGATTCATTTGGCTACCTTAAGAGAGTCATAGTACTCCTGCCTGCTGCTCCCACTTTTCTAAGCCCATTCTCTCTATCATTCTTGCTATGGCCTGTCCTACGGAACCGATGTGCCACTATATGTCCACGTTAACGTCGTCACTGTTACTCCCACTACGAGTCTCTCGAGTTAGCAAATGTGACTCGCCGGATGACGAGGCATTTGGCTACCTTAAGAGCGTCATAGTTACTGCAGGCAGCTGCTCTCCCTTCTTTGAAACTTTCCTCCCTTTAAATCGTACCGTGGCCAGTCCTGCAGAAGCGATACGCCACCACCTGTCCATGTTACCGTTGTCTGAGTTACCTCAACAACGATTTCCTCGAGTTTTCAAATAAATTTCGCCGAGTGACGAGGCATTGGCTACCTTAAGAGAGTCATAGTTACTGCTGCCAGCTGCTCGACCTACCTTCTTTCTTTCCACTCTTTAAATATTACTGTGGTCAGTCCTGCAGGAGCAATATGCCACTACATGTATACCTTAACGTTGTCTGAGCTACCTTAACGAAGATATTCTCGAGTTTTCAACAAAAAATTTCACATGGTGACGATTCATTTGGCTACCTTATGAGAGTCATAGTACTCCTGTCTGCTGCTCCCACTCTTCTAAGCCCATTCTCTCTATCATTCTTGCTATGGCCTGTCCTACGGAACCGATGTGCCACTATATGTCCACGTTAACGTCGTCACTGTTGCTCCCACTACGAGTCTCTCGAGTTAGCAAATGTACCTCGCCGGATGACGAGGCATTTGGCTACCTTAAGAGCGTCATAGTTACTGCAGCCAGCTGCTCCCCCTTCTTTGAATCTTTCCTCTCTTTAATTCGTACCTTGGTGTCCTGCAGAAGCGATACGCCACCACCTGTCCATGTTACCGTTGTCTGAGTTACTTCAACGACGATTTCCTCGAGTTTTCAAATAAATTTCGCCGAGTGACGAGGCATTTGGCACCCTTAAGAGAGTCATAGTTACTGCTGCCAGCTGCTCGACCTACTTTCTTTCTTTCCACTCATTAATTATTACTGTGGTCAGTCCTGCAGGAGCAATATGCCACTACATGTATACCTTAACGTTGTCTGAGCTACCTTAACGAAGATATTCTCGAGTTTTCAAAAAAAATTTCACATGGTGACGAGGCATTTGACTACCTTAAGAGAGTCATAGTACCCCTGCCTGCTGCTCCCACTTTTCTAAGCCCATTCTCTCTATCATTCTTGCTATGGCTGTCCTACAGAACCGATGTGCCACTATATGTCCACGTCAACGTCGTCTCTGTTACTCCCACTACGAGTCTCTCGAGTTAGCAAATGTACCTCGCCGGATGACGAGGCATTTGGCTACCTTATAAGCGTCATAGTTACTGCAGCCAGCTGCTCCCCCTTCTTTGAATCTTTCCTCCCTTTAAATCGTACTGCGGTCAGTCCTGCAGAAGCGATACGCCACCACCTGTCCATGTTACCGTTGTCTGAGTTACCTCAACAACGATTTCCTCGAGTTTTCAAATAAATTTCGCCGAGTGACGAGGCATTTGGCAACCTTAAGAGAGTCATGGTTACTGTTGCCAGCTGCTCGACCTACCTTCTTTCTTTCCACTCTTTAATTATTACTGTGGTCAGTCCTGCAGGAGCAATATGCCACTACATGTATACCTTAACGTTGTCTGAGCTACCTTATCGAAGATATCCTCGAGTTTTCAACAAAAAATTTCACATGGTGACGATTCATTTGGCTACCTTAAGAGAGTCATAGTACTCCTGCCTGCTGCTCCCACTTTTCTAAGCCCATTCTCTCTATCATTCTTGCTATGGCCTGTCCTACGGAACCGATGTGCCACTATATGTCCACGTTAACGTCGTCACTGTTACTCCCACTACGAGTCTCTCGAGTTAGCAAATGTGACTCGCCGGATGACGAGGCATTTGGCTACCTTAAGAGCGTCATAGTTACTGCAGGCAGCTGCTCTCCCTTCTTTGAAACTTTCCTCCCTTTAAATCGTACCGTGGCCAGTCCTGCAGAAGCGATACGCCACCACCTGTCCATGTTACCGTTGTCTGAGTTACCTCAACAACGATTTCCTCGAGTTTTCAAATAAATTTCGCCGAGTGACGAGGCATTGGCTACCTTAAGAGAGTCATAGTTACTGCTGCCAGCTGCTCGACCTACCTTCTTTCTTTCCACTCTTTAAATATTACTGTGGTCAGTCCTGCAGGAGCAATATGCCACTACATGTATACCTTAACGTTGTCTGAGCTACCTTAACGAAGATATTCTCGAGTTTTCAACAAAAAATTTCACATGGTGACGATTCATTTGGCTACCTTATGAGAGTCATAGTACTCCTGTCTGCTGCTCCCACTCTTCTAAGCCCATTCTCTCTATCATTCTTGCTATGGCCTGTCCTACGGAACCGATGTGCCACTATATGTCCACGTTAACGTCGTCACTGTTGCTCCCACTACGAGTCTCTCGAGTTAGCAAATGTACCTCGCCGGATGACGAGGCATTTGGCTACCTTAAGAGCGTCATAGTTACTGCAGCCAGCTGCTCCCCCTTCTTTGAATCTTTCCTCTCTTTAATTCGTACCTTGGTGTCCTGCAGAAGCGATACGCCACCACCTGTCCATGTTACCGTTGTCTGAGTTACTTCAACGACGATTTCCTCGAGTTTTCAAATAAATTTCGCCGAGTGACGAGGCATTTGGCACCCTTAAGAGAGTCATAGTTACTGCTGCCAGCTGCTCGACCTACTTTCTTTCTTTCCACTCATTAATTATTACTGTGGTCAGTCCTGCAGGAGCAATATGCCACTACATGTATACCTTAACGTTGTCTGAGCTACCTTAACGAAGATATTCTCGAGTTTTCAAAAAAAATTTCACATGGTGACGAGGCATTTGACTACCTTAAGAGAGTCATAGTACCCCTGCCTGCTGCTCCCACTTTTCTAAGCCCTTCCTCTCTATCATTCTTGCTATGGCTGTCCTACAGAACCGATGTGCCACTATATGTCCACGTCAACGTCGTCTCTGTTACCCCCACTACGAGTCTCTCGAGTTAGCAAATGTACCTCGCCGGATGACGAGGCATTTGGCTACCTTATAAGCGTCATAGTTACTGCAGCCAGCTGCTCCCCCTTCTTTGAATCTTTCCTCCCTTTAAATCGTACTGCGGTCAGTCCTGCAGAAGCGATACGCCACCACCTGTCCATGTTACCGTTGTCTGAGTTACCTCAACAACGATTTCCTCGAGTTTTCAAATAAATTTCGCCGAGTGACGAGGCATTGGCTACCTTAAGAGAGTCATAGTTACTGCTGCCAGCTGCTCGACCTACCTTCTTTCTTTCCACTCTTTAAATATTACTGTGGTCAGTCCTGCAGGAGCAATATGCCACTACATGTATACCTTAACGTTGTCTGAGCTACCTTAACGAAGATATTCTCGAGTTTTCAACAAAAAATTTCACATGGTGACGATTCATTTGGCTACCTTATGAGAGTCATAGTACTCCTGTCTGCTGCTCCCACTCTTCTAAGCCCATTCTCTCTATCATTCTTGCTATGGCCTGTCCTACGGAACCGATGTGCCACTATATGTCCACGTTAACGTCGTCACTGTTGCTCCCACTACGAGTCTCTCGAGTTAGCAAATGTACCTCGCCGGATGACGAGGCATTTGGCTACCTTAAGAGCGTCATAGTTACTGCAGCCAGCTGCTCCCCCTTCTTTGAATCTTTCCTCTCTTTAATTCGTACCTTGGTGTCCTGCAGAAGCGATACGCCACCACCTGTCCATGTTACCGTTGTCTGAGTTACTTCAACGACGATTTCCTCGAGTTTTCAAATAAATTTCGCCGAGTGACGAGGCATTTGGCACCCTTAAGAGAGTCATAGTTACTGCTGCCAGCTGCTCGACCTACTTTCTTTCTTTCCACTCATTAATTATTACTGTGGTCAGTATTGCAGGAGCAATATGCCACTACATGTATACCTTAACGTTGTCTGAGCTACCTTAACGAAGATATTCTCGAGTTTTCAAAAAAAATTTCACATGGTGACGAGGCATTTGACTACCTTAAGAGAGTCATAGTACCCCTGCCTGCTGCTCCCACTTTTCTAAGCCCTTCCTCTCTATCATTCTTGCTATGGCTGTCCTACAGAACCGATGTGCCACTATATGTCCACGTCAACGTCGTCTCTGTTACTCCCACTACGAGTCTCTCGAGTTAGCAAATGTACCTCGCCGGATGACGAGGCATTTGGCTACCTTATAAGCGTCATAGTTACTGCAGCCAGCTGCTCCCCCTTCTTTGAATCTTTCCTCCCTTTAAATCGTACTGCGGTCAGTCCTGCAGAAGCGATACGCCACCACCTGTCCATGTTACCGTTGTCTGAGTTACCTCAACAACGATTTCCTCGAGTTTTCAAATAAATTTCGCCGAGTGACGAGGCATTTGGCAACCTTAAGAGAGTCATGGTTACTGTTGCCAGCTGCTCGACCTACCTTCTTTCTTTCCACTCTTTAATTATTACTGTGGTCAGTCCTGCAGGAGCAATATGCCACTACATGTATACCTTAACGTTGTCTGAGCTACCTTATCGAAGATATCCTCGAGTTTTCAACAAAAAATTTCACATGGTGACGATTCATTTGGCTACCTTAAGAGAGTCATAGTACTCCTGCCTGCTGCTCCCACTTTTCTAAGCCCATTCTCTCTATCATTCTTGCTATGGCCTGTCCTACGGAACCGATGTGCCACTATATGTCCACGTTAACGTCTTCACTGTTACTCCCACTACGAGTCTCTCGAGTTAGCAAATGTGACTCGCCGGATGACGAGGCATTTGGCTACCTTAAGAGCGTCATAGTTACTGCAGGCAGCTGCTCTCCCTTCTTTGAAACTTTCCTCCCTTTAAATCGTACCGTGGCCAGTCCTGCAGAAGCGATACGCCACCACCTGTCCATGTTACCGTTGTCTGAGTTACCTCAACAACGATTTCCTCGAGTTTTCAAATAAATTTCGCCGAGTGACGAGGCATTGGCTACCTTAAGAGAGTCATAGTTACTGCTGCCAGCTGCTCGACCTACCTTCTTTCTTTCCACTCTTTAAATATTACTGTGGTCAGTCCTGCAGGAGCAATATGCCACTACATGTATACCTTAACGTTGTCTG
Source organism: Schistocerca americana (assembly GCF_021461395.2). Taxonomy (NCBI): domain Eukaryota; kingdom Metazoa; phylum Arthropoda; class Insecta; order Orthoptera; family Acrididae; genus Schistocerca; species Schistocerca americana. The sequence goes on along the minus strand of NW_025726225.1, from coordinate 1,198,064 downwards.
AGCTACCTTAACGAAGATATTCTCGAGTTTTCAACAAAAAATTTCACATGGTGACGATTCATTTGGCTACCTTATGAGAGTCATAGTACTCCTGTCTACTGCTCCCACTCTTCTAAGCCCATTCTCTCTATCATTCTTGCTATGGCCTGTCCTACGGAACCGATGTGCCACTATATGTCCACGTTAACGTCGTCACTGTTGCTCCCACTACGAGTCTCTCGAGTTAGCAAATGTACCTCGCCGGATGACGAGGCATTTGGCTACCTTAAGAGCGTCATAGTTACTGCAGCCAGCTGCTCCCCCTTCTTTGAATCTTTCCTCTCTTTAATTCGTACCTTGGTGTCCTGCAGAAGCGATACGCCACCACCTGTCCATGTTACCGTTGTCTGAGTTACTTCAACGACGATTTCCTCGAGTTTTCAAATAAATTTCGCCGAGTAACGAGGCATTTGGCACCCTTAAGAGAGTCATAGTTACTGCTGCCAGCTGCTCGACCTACTTTCTTTCTTTCCACTCATTAATTATTACTGTGGTCAGTCCTGCAGGAGCAATATGCCACTACATGTATACCTTAACGTTGTCTGAGCTACCTTAACGAAGATATTCTCGAGTTTTCAAAAAAAATTTCACATGGTGACGAGGCATTTGACTACCTTAAGAGAGTCATAGTACCCCTGCCTGCTGCTCCCACTTTTCTAAGCCCTTCCTCTCTATCATTCTTGCTATGGCTGTCCTACAGAACCGATGTGCCACTATATGTCCACGTCAACGTCGTCTCTGTTACTCCCACTACGAGTCTCTCGAGTTAGCAAATGTACCTCGCCGGATGACGAGGCATTTGGCTACCTTATAAGCGTCATAGTTACTGCAGCCAGCTGCTCCCCCTTCTTTGAATCTTTCCTCCCTTTAAATCGTACTGCGGTCAGTCCTGCAGAAGCGATACGCCACCACCTGTCCATGTTACCGTTGTCTGAGTTACCTCAACAACGATTTCCTCGAGTTTTCAAATAAATTTCGCCGAGTGACGAGGCATTTGGCAACCTTAAGAGAGTCATGGTTACTGTTGCCAGCTGCTCGACCTACCTTCTTTCTTTCCACTCTTTAATTATTACTGTGGTCAGTCCTGCAGGAGCAATATGCCACTACATGTATACCTTAACGTTGTCTGAGCTACCTTATCGAAGATATCCTCGAGTTTTCAACAAAAAATTTCACATGGTGACGATTCATTTGGCTACCTTAAGAGAGTCATAGTACTCCTGCCTGCTGCTCCCACTTTTCTAAGCCCATTCTCTCTATCATTCTTGCTATGGCCTGTCCTACGGAACCGATGTGCCACTATATGTCCACGTTAACGTCGTCACTGTTACTCCCACTACGAGTCTCTCGAGTTAGCAAATGTGACTCGCCGGATGACGAGGCATTTGGCTACCTTAAGAGCGTCATAGTTACTGCAGGCAGCTGCTCTCCCTTCTTTGAAACTTTCCTCCCTTTAAATCGTACCGTGGCCAGTCCTGCAGAAGCGATACGCCACCACCTGTCCATGTTACCGTTGTCTGAGTTACCTCAACAACGATTTCCTCGAGTTTTCAAATAAATTTCGCCGAGTGACGAGGCATTGGCTACCTTAAGAGAGTCATAGTTACTGCTGCCAGCTGCTCGACCTACCTTCTTTCTTTCCACTCTTTAAATATTACTGTGGTCAGTCCTGCAGGAGCAATATGCCACTACATGTATACCTTAACGTTGTCTGAGCTACCTTAACGAAGATATTCTCGAGTTTTCAACAAAAAATTTCACATGGTGACGATTCATTTGGCTACCTTATGAGAGTCATAGTACTCCTGTCTGCTGCTCCCACTCTTCTAAGCCCATTCTCTCTATCATTCTTGCTATGGCCTGTCCTACGGAACCGATGTGCCACTATATGTCCACGTTAACGTCGTCACTGTTGCTCCCACTACGAGTCTCTCGAGTTAGCAAATGTACCTCGCCGGATGACGAGGCATTTGGCTACCTTAAGAGCGTCATAGTTACTGCAGCCAGCTGCTCCCCCTTCTTTGAATCTTTCCTCTCTTTAATTCGTACCTTGGTGTCCTGCAGAAGCGATACGCCACCACCTGTCCATGTTACCGTTGTCTGAGTTACTTCAACGACGATTTCCTCGAGTTTTCAAATAAATTTCGCCGAGTGACGAGGCATTTGGCACCCTTAAGAGAGTCATAGTTACTGCTGCCAGCTGCTCGACCTACTTTCTTTCTTTCCACTCATTAATTATTACTGTGGTCAGTCCTGCAGGAGCAATATGCCACTACATGTATACCTTAACGTTGTCTGAGCTACCTTAACGAAGATATTCTCGAGTTTTCAAAAAAAATTTCACATGGTGACGAGGCATTTGACTACCTTAAGAGAGTCATAGTACCCCTGCCTGCTGCTCCCACTTTTCTAAGCCCATTCTCTCTATCATTCTTGCTATGGCTGTCCTACAGAACCGATGTGCCACTATATGTCCACGTCAACGTCGTCTCTGTTACTCCCACTACGAGTCTCTCGAGTTAGCAAATGTACCTCGCCGGATGACGAGGCATTTGGCTACCTTATAAGCGTCATAGTTACTGCAGCCAGCTGCTCCCCCTTCTTTGAATCTTTCCTCCCTTTAAATCGTACTGCGGTCAGTCCTGCAGAAGCGATACGCCACCACCTGTCCATGTTACCGTTGTCTGAGTTACCTCAACAACGATTTCCTCGAGTTTTCAAATAAATTTCGCCGAGTGACGAGGCATTTGGCAACCTTAAGAGAGTCATGGTTACTGTTGCCAGCTGCTCGACCTACCTTCTTTCTTTCCACTCTTTAATTATTACTGTGGTCAGTCCTGCAGGAGCAATATGCCACTACATGTATACCTTAACGTTGTCTGAGCTACCTTATCGAAGATATCCTCGAGTTTTCAACAAAAAATTTCACATGGTGACGATTCATTTGGCTACCTTAAGAGAGTCATAGTACTCCTGCCTGCTGCTCCCACTTTTCTAAGCCCATTCTCTCTATCATTCTTGCTATGGCCTGTCCTACGGAACCGATGTGCCACTATATGTCCACGTTAACGTCGTCACTGTTACTCCCACTACGAGTCTCTCGAGTTAGCAAATGTGACTCGCCGGATGACGAGGCATTTGGCTACCTTAAGAGCGTCATAGTTACTGCAGGCAGCTGCTCTCCCTTCTTTGAAACTTTCCTCCCTTTAAATCGTACCGTGGCCAGTCCTGCAGAAGCGATACGCCACCACCTGTCCATGTTACCGTTGTCTGAGTTACCTCAACAACGATTTCCTCGAGTTTTCAAATAAATTTCGCCGAGTGACGAGGCATTGGCTACCTTAAGAGAGTCATAGTTACTGCTGCCAGCTGCTCGACCTACCTTCTTTCTTTCCACTCTTTAAATATTACTGTGGTCAGTCCTGCAGGAGCAATATGCCACTACATGTATACCTTAACGTTGTCTGAGCTACCTTAACGAAGATATTCTCGAGTTTTCAACAAAAAATTTCACATGGTGACGATTCATTTGGCTACCTTATGAGAGTCATAGTACTCCTGTCTGCTGCTCCCACTCTTCTAAGCCCATTCTCTCTATCATTCTTGCTATGGCCTGTCCTACGGAACCGATGTGCCACTATATGTCCACGTTAACGTCGTCACTGTTGCTCCCACTACGAGTCTCTCGAGTTAGCAAATGTACCTCGCCGGATGACGAGGCATTTGGCTACCTTAAGAGCGTCATAGTTACTGCAGCCAGCTGCTCCCCCTTCTTTGAATCTTTCCTCTCTTTAATTCGTACCTTGGTGTCCTGCAGAAGCGATACGCCACCACCTGTCCATGTTACCGTTGTCTGAGTTACTTCAACGACGATTTCCTCGAGTTTTCAAATAAATTTCGCCGAGTGACGAGGCATTTGGCACCCTTAAGAGAGTCATAGTTACTGCTGCCAGCTGCTCGACCTACTTTCTTTCTTTCCACTCATTAATTATTACTGTGGTCAGTCCTGCAGGAGCAATATGCCACTACATGTATACCTTAACGTTGTCTGAGCTACCTTAACGAAGATATTCTCGAGTTTTCAAAAAAAATTTCACATGGTGACGAGGCATTTGACTACCTTAAGAGAGTCATAGTACCCCTGCCTGCTGCTCCCACTTTTCTAAGCCCTTCCTCTCTATCATTCTTGCTATGGCTGTCCTACAGAACCGATGTGCCACTATATGTCCACGTCAACGTCGTCTCTGTTACCCCCACTACGAGTCTCTCGAGTTAGCAAATGTACCTCGCCGGATGACGAGGCATTTGGCTACCTTATAAGCGTCATAGTTACTGCAGCCAGCTGCTCCCCCTTCTTTGAATCTTTCCTCCCTTTAAATCGTACTGCGGTCAGTCCTGCAGAAGCGATACGCCACCACCTGTCCATGTTACCGTTGTCTGAGTTACCTCAACAACGATTTCCTCGAGTTTTCAAATAAATTTCGCCGAGTGACGAGGCATTTGGCAACCTTAAGAGAGTCATGGTTACTGTTGCCAGCTGCTCGACCTACCTTCTTTCTTTCCACTCTTTAATTATTACTGTGGTCAGTCCTGCAGGAGCAATATGCCACTACATGTATACCTTAACGTTGTCTGAGCTACCTTATCGAAGATATCCTCGAGTTTTCAACAAAAAATTTCACATGGTGACGATTCATTTGGCTACCTTAAGAGAGTCATAGTACTCCTGCCTGCTGCTCCCACTTTTCTAAGCCCATTCTCTCTATCATTCTTGCTATGGCCTGTCCTACGGAACCGATGTGCCACTATATGTCCACGTTAACGTCGTCACTGTTACTCCCACTACGAGTCTCTCGAGTTAGCAAATGTGACTCGCCGGATGACGAGGCATTTGGCTACCTTAAGAGCGTCATAGTTACTGCAGGCAGCTGCTCTCCCTTCTTTGAAACTTTCCTCCCTTTAAATCGTACCGTGGCCAGTCCTGCAGAAGCGATACGCCACCACCTGTCCATGTTACCGTTGTCTGAGTTACCTCAACAACGATTTCCTCGAGTTTTCAAATAAATTTCGCCGAGTGACGAGGCATTGGCTACCTTAAGAGAGTCATAGTTACTGCTGCCAGCTGCTCGACCTACCTTCTTTCTTTCCACTCTTTAAATATTACTGTGGTCAGTCCTGCAGGAGCAATATGCCACTACATGTATACCTTAACGTTGTCTGAGCTACCTTAACGAAGATATTCTCGAGTTTTCAACAAAAAATTTCACATGGTGACGATTCATTTGGCTACCTTATGAGAGTCATAGTACTCCTGTCTGCTGCTCCCACTCTTCTAAGCCCATTCTCTCTATCATTCTTGCTATGGCCTGTCCTACGGAACCGATGTGCCACTATATGTCCACGTTAACGTCGTCACTGTTGCTCCCACTACGAGTCTCTCGAGTTAGCAAATGTACCTCGCCGGATGACGAGGCATTTGGCTACCTTAAGAGCGTCATAGTTACTGCAGCCAGCTGCTCCCCCTTCTTTGAATCTTTCCTCTCTTTAATTCGTACCTTGGTGTCCTGCAGAAGCGATACGCCACCACCTGTCCATGTTACCGTTGTCTGAGTTACTTCAACGACGATTTCCTCGAGTTTTCAAATAAATTTCGCCGAGTGACGAGGCATTTGGCACCCTTAAGAGAGTCATAGTTACTGCTGCCAGCTGCTCGACCTACTTTCTTTCTTTCCACTCATTAATTATTACTGTGGTCAGTCCTGCAGGAGCAATATGCCACTACATGTATACCTTAACGTTGTCTGAGCTACCTTAACGAAGATATTCTCGAGTTTTCAAAAAAAATTTCACATGGTGACGAGGCATTTGACTACCTTAAGAGAGTCATAGTACCAATGCCTGCTGCTCCCACTTTTCTAAGCCCTTCCTCTCTATCATTCTTGCTATGGCTGTCCTACAGAACCGATGTGCCACTATATGTCCACGTCAACGTCGTCTCTGTTACTCCCACTACGAGTCTCTCGAGTTAGCAAATGTACCTCGCCGGATGACGAGGCATTTGGCTACCTTATAAGCGTCATAGTTACTGCAGCCAGCTGCTCCCCCTTCTTTGAATCTTTCCTCCCTTTAAATCGTACCGTGGCCAGTCCTGCAGAAGCGATACGCCACCACCTGTCCATGTTACCGTTGTCTGAGTTACCTCAACAACGATTTCCTCGAGTTTTCAAATAAATTTCGCCGAGTGACGAGGCATTTGGCAACCTTAAGAGAGTCATGGTTACTGTTGCCAGCTGCTCGACCTACCTTCTTTCTTTCCACTCTTTAATTATTACTGTGGTCAGTCCTGCAGGAGCAATATGCCACTACATGTATACCTTAACGTTGTCTGAGCTACCTTATCGAAGATATCCTCGAGTTTTCAACAAAAAATTTCACATGGTGACGATTCATTTGGCTACCTTAAGAGAGTCATAGTACTCCTGCCTGCTGCTCCCACTTTTCTAAGCCCATTCTCTCTATCATTCTTGCTATGGCCTGTCCTACGGAACCGATGTGCCACTATATGTCCACGTTAACGTCGTCACTGTTACTCCCACTACGAGTCTCTCGAGTTAGCAAATGTGACTCGCCGGATGACGAGGCATTTGGCTACCTTAAGAGCGTCATAGTTACTGCAGGCAGCTGCTCTCCCTTCTTTGAAACTTTCCTCCCTTTAAATCGTACCGTGGCCAGTCCTGCAGAAGCGATACGCCACCACCTGTCCATGTTACCGTTGTCTGAGTTACCTCAACAACGATTTCCTCGAGTTTTCAAATAAATTTCGCCGAGTGACGAGGCATTGGCTACCTTAAGAGAGTCATAGTTACTGCTGCCAGCTGCTCGACCTACCTTCTTTCTTTCCACTCTTTAAATATTACTGTGGTCAGTCCTGCAGGAGCAATATGCCACTACATGTATACCTTAACGTTGTCTGAGCTACCTTAACGAAGATATTCTCGAGTTTTCAACAAAAAATTTCACATGGTGACGATTCATTTGGCTACCTTATGAGAGTCATAGTACTCCTGTCTGCTGCTCCCACTCTTCTAAGCCCATTCTCTCTATCATTCTTGCTATGGCCTGTCCTACGGAACCGATGTGCCACTATATGTCCACGTTAACGTCGTCACTGTTGCTCCCACTACGAGTCTCTCGAGTTAGCAAATGTACCTCGCCGGATGACGAGGCATTTGGCTACCTTAAGAGCGTCATAGTTACTGCAGCCAGCTGCTCCCCCTTCTTTGAATCTTTCCTCTCTTTAATTCGTACCTTGGTGTCCTGCAGAAGCGATACGCCACCACCTGTCCATGTTACCGTTGTCTGAGTTACTTCAACGACGATTTCCTCGAGTTTTCAAATAAATTTCGCCGAGTGACGAGGCATTTGGCACCCTTAAGAGAGTCATAGTTACTGCTGCCAGCTGCTCGACCTACTTTCTTTCTTTCCACTCATTAATTATTACTGTGGTCAGTCCTGCAGGAGCAATATGCCACTACATGTATACCTTAACGTTGTCTGAGCTACCTTAACGAAGATATTCTCGAGTTTTCAAAAAAAATTTCACATGGTGACGAGGCATTTGACTACCTTAAGAGAGTCATAGTACCCCTGCCTGCTGCTCCCACTTTTCTAAGCCCTTCCTCTCTATCATTCTTGCTATGGCTGTCCTACAGAACCGATGTGCCACTATATGTCCACGTCAACGTCGTCTCTGTTACTCCCACTACGAGTCTCTCGAGTTAGCAAATGTACCTCGCCGGATGACGAGGCATTTGGCTACCTTATAAGCGTCATAGTTACTGCAGCCAGCTGCTCCCCCTTCTTTGAATCTTTCCTCCCTTTAAATCGTACTGCGGTCAGTCCTGCAGAAGCGATACGCCACCACCTGTCCATGTTACCGTTGTCTGAGTTACCTCAACAACGATTTCCTCGAGTTTTCAAATAAATTTCGCCGAGTGACGAGGCATTTGGCAACCTTAAGAGAGTCATGGTTACTGTTGCCAGCTGCTCGACCTACCTTCTTTCTTTCCACTCTTTAATTATTACTGTGGTCAGTCCTGCAGGAGCAATATGCCACTACATGTATACCTTAACGTTGTCTGAGCTACCTTATCGAAGATATCCTCGAGTTTTCAACAAAAAATTTCACATGGTGACGATTCATTTGGCTACCTTAAGAGAGTCATAGTACTCCTGCCTGCTGCTCCCACTTTTCTAAGCCCATTCTCTCTATCATTCTTGCTATGGCCTGTCCTACGGAACCGATGTGCCACTATATGTCCACGTTAACGTCGTCACTGTTACTCCCACTACGAGTCTCTCGAGTTAGCAAATGTGACTCGCCGGATGACGAGGCATTTGGCTACCTTAAGAGCGTCATAGTTACTGCAGGCAGCTGCTCTCCCTTCTTTGAAACTTTCCTCCCTTTAAATCGTACCGTGGCCAGTCCTGCAGAAGCGATACGCCACCACCTGTCCATGTTACCGTTGTCTGAGTTACCTCAACAACGATTTCCTCGAGTTTTCAAATAAATTTCGCCGAGTGACGAGGCATTGGCTACCTTAAGAGAGTCATAGTTACTGCTGCCAGCTGCTCGACCTACCTTCTTTCTTTCCACTCTTTAAATATTACTGTGGTCAGTGCTGCAGGAGCAATATGCCACTACATGTATACCTTAACGTTGTCTGAGCTACCTTAACGAAGATATTCTCGAGTTTTCAACAAAAAATTTCACATGGTGACGATTCATTTGGCTACCTTATGAGAGTCATAGTACTCCTGTCTGCTGCTCCCACTCTTCTAAGCCCATTCTCTCTATCATTCTTGCTATGGCCTGTCCTACGGAACCGATGTGCCACTATATGTCCACGTTAACGTCGTCACTGTTGCTCCCACTACGAGTCTCTCGAGTTAGCAAATGTACCTCGCCGGATGACGAGGCATTTGGCTACCTTAAGAGCGTCATAGTTACTGCAGCCAGCTGCTCCCCCTTCTTTGAATCTTTCCTCTCTTTAATTCGTACCTTGGTGTCCTGCAGAAGCGATACGCCACCACCTGTCCATGTTACCGTTGTCTGAGTTACTTCAACGACGATTTCCTCGAGTTTTCAAATAAATTTCGCCGAGTGACGAGGCATTTGGCACCCTTAAGAGAGTCATAGTTACTGCTGCCAGCTGCGCGACCTACTTTCTTTCTTTCCACTCATTAATTATTACTGTGGTCAGTCCTGCAGGAGCAATATGCCACTACATGTATACCTTAACGTTGTCTGAGCTACCTTAACGAAGATATTCTCGAGTTTTCAAAAAAAATTTCACATGGTGACGAGGCATTTGACTACCTTAAGAGAGTCATAGTACCCCTGCCTGCTGCTCCCACTTTTCTAAGCCCTTCCTCTCTATCATTCTTGCTATGGCTGTCCTACAGAACCGATGTGCCACTATATGTCCACGTCAACGTCGTCTCTGTTACTCCCACTACGAGTCTCTCGAGTTAGCAAATGTACCTCGCCGGATGACGAGGCATTTGGCTACCTTATAAGCGTCATAGTTACTGCAGCCAGCTGCTCCCCCTTCTTTGAATCTTTCCTCCCTTTAAATCGTACTGCGGTCAGTCCTGCAGAAGCGATACGCCACCACCTGTCCATGTTACCGTTGTCTGAGTTACCTCAACAACGATTTCCTCGAGTTTTCAAATAAATTTCGCCGAGTGACGAGGCATTTGGCAACCTTAAGAGAGTCATTGTTACTGTTGCCAGCTGCTCGACCTACCTTCTTTCTTTCCACTCTTTAATTATTACTGTGGTCAGTCCTGCAGGAGCAATATGCCACTACATGTATACCTTAACGTTGTCTGAGCTACCTTATCGAAGATATCCTCGAGTTTTCAACAAAAAATTTCACATGGTGACGATTCATTTGGCTACCTTAAGAGAGTCATAGTACTCCTGCCTGCTGCTCCCACTTTTCTAAGCCCATTCTCTCTATCATTCTTGCTATGGCCTGTCCTACGGAACCGATGTGCCACTATATGTCCACGTTAACGTCGTCACTGTTACTCCCACTACGAGTCTCTCGAGTTAGCAAATGTGACTCGCCGGATGACGAGGCATTTGGCTACCTTAAGAGCGTCATAGTTACTGCAGGCAGCTGCTCTCCCTTCTTTGAAACTTTCCTCCCTTTAAATCGTACCGTGGCCAGTCCTGCAGAAGCGATACGCCACCACCTGTCCATGTTACCGTTGTCTGAGTTACCTCAACAACGATTTCCTCGAGTTTTCAAATAAATTTCGCCGAGTGACGAGGCATTTGGCTACCTTAAGAGAGTCATAGTTACTGCTGCCAGCTGCTCGACCTACCTTCTTTCTTTCCACTCTTTAAATACTACTGTGGTTAGTCCTGCAGGAGCAATATGATACTACATGTATACCTTAACGTTGTCTGAGCTACCTTAACGAAGATATTCTCGAGTTTTCAACAAAAAATTTCACATGGTGACGATTCATTTGGCTACCTTATGAGAGTCATAGTACTCCTGTCTGCTGCTCCCACTCTTCTAAGCCCATTCTCTCTATCACTCATGCTATGGCCTGTCCTACGGAACCGATGTGCCACTATATGTCCACGTTAACGTCGTCACTGTTGCTCCCACTACGAGTCTCTCGAGTTAGCAAATGTACCTCGCCGGATGACGAGGCATTTGGCTACCTTAAGAGCGTCATAGTTACTGCAGCCAGCTGCTCCCCCTTCTTTGAATCTTTCCTCTCTTTAATTCGTACCTTGGTGTCCTGCAGAAGCGATACGCCACCACCTGTCCATGTTACCGTTGTCTGAGTTACTTCAACGACGATTTCCTCGAGTTTTCAAATAAATTTCGCCGAGTGACGAGGCATTTGGCACCCTTAAGAGAGTCATAGTTACTGCTGCCAGCTGCTCGACCTACTTTCTTTCTTTCCACTCATTAATTATTACTGTGGTCAGTCCTGCAGGAGCAATATGCCACTACATGTATACCTTAACGTTGTCTGAGCTACCTTAACGAAGTTATTCTCGAGTTTTCAAAAAAAATTTCACATGGTGACGAGGCATTTGACTACCTTAAGAGAGTCATAGTACCCCTGCCTGCTGCTCCCACTTTTCTAAGCCCATTCTCTCTATCATTCTTGCTATGGCTGTCCTACAGAACCGATGTGCCACTATATGTCCACGTCAACGTCGTCTCTGTTACTCCCACTACGAGTCTCTCGAGTTAGCAAATGTACCTCGCCGGATGACGAGGCATTTGGCTACCTTATAAGCGTCATAGTTACTGCAGCCAGCTGCTCCCCCTTCTTTGAATCTTTCCTCCCTTTAAATCGTACTGCGGTCAGTCCTGCAGAAGCGATACGCCACCACCTGTCCATGTTACCGTTGTCTGAGTTACCTCAACAACGATTTCCTCGAGTTTTCAAATAAATTTCGCCGAGTGACGAGGCATTTGGCTACCTTAAGAGAGTCATAGTTACTGCTGCCAGCTGCTCGACCTACCTTCTTTCTTTCCACTCTTTAAATATTACTGTGGTCAGTCCTGCAGGAGCAATATGCCACTACATGTAAACCTTAACGTTGTCTGAGCTACCTTAACGAAGATATCCTCGAGTTTTCAACAAAAAATTTCACATGGTGACGATTCATTTGGCTACCTTATGAAAGTCATAGTACTCCTGCCTGCTGCTCCCACTCTTCTAAGCCCATTCTCTCTATCATTCTTGCTATGGCCTGTCCTACGGAACCGATGTGCCACTATATGTCCACGTTAACGTCGTCACTGTTGCTCCCACTACGAGTCTCTCGAGTTAGCAAATGTACCTCGCCGGATGACGAGGCATTTGGCTACCTTAAGAGCGTCATAGTTACTGCAGCCAGCTGCTCCCCCTTCTTTGAATCTTTCCTCTCTTTAATTCGTAGCTTGGTGTCCTGCAGAAGCGATACGCCACCACCTGTCCATGTTACCGTTGTCTGAGTTACCTCAACAACGATTTCCTCGAGTTTTCAAATAAATTTCGCCGAGTGACGAGGCATTTGGCTACCTTAAGAGAGTCATAGTTACTGTTGCCAGCTCCTCGACCTACCTTCTTTCTTTCCACTCTTTAATTATTACTGTGGTCAGTCCTGCAGGAGCAATATGCCACTACATGTAAATCTTAACGTTGTCTGAGCTACCTTATCGAAGATATCCTCGAGTTTTCAACAAAAAATTTCACATGGTGACGATTCATTTGGCTACCTTAAGAGAGTCATAGTACTCCTGCCTGCTGCTCCCACTTTTCTAAGCCCATTCTCTCTATCATTCTTGCTATGGCCTGTCCTACGGAACCGATGTGCCACTATATGTCCACGTTTACGTCGTCACTGTTACTCCCACTACGAGTCTCTCGAGTTAGCAAATGTACCTCGCCGGATGACGAGGCATTTGGCTACCTTAAGAGAGTCATAGTTACTGCAGCCAGCTGCTCCCCCTTCTTTGAATCTTTCCTCTCTTTAATTCGTACCTTGGTGTCCTGCAGAAGCGATACGCCACCACCTGTCCATGTTACCGTTGTCTGAGTTACCTCAACAACGATTTCCTCGAGTTTTCAAATAAATTTCGCCGAGTGACGAGGCATTTGGCTACCTTAAGAGAGTCATAGTTACTGCTGCCAGCTGCTCGACCTACCTTCTTTCTTTCCACTCTTTAAATATTACTGTGGTCAGTCCTGCAGGAGCAATATGCCACTACATGTATACCTTAACGTTGTCTGAGCTACCTTAACTAAGATATTCTCGAGTTTTCAACAAAAAATTTCACATGGTGACGATTCATTTGGCTACCTTATGAGAGTCATAGTACTCCTGTCTGCTGCTCCCACTCTTCTAAGCCCATTCTCTCTATCATTCTTGCTATGGCCTGTCCTACGGAACCGATGTGCCACTATATGTCCACGTTAACGTCGTCACTGTTGCTCCCACTACGAGTCTCTCGAGTTAGCAAATGTACCTCGCCGGATGACGAGGCATTTGGCTACCTTATAAGCGTCATAGTTACTGCAGCCAGCTGCTCCCCCTTCTTTGAATCTTTCCTCCCTTTAAATCGTACTGCGGTCAGTCCTGCAGAAGCGATACGCCACCACCTGTCCATGTTACCGTTGTCTGAGTTACTTCAACGACGATTTCCTCGAGTTTTCAAATAAATTTCGCCGAGTGACGAGGCATTTGGCACCCTTAAGAGAGTCATAGTTACTGCTGCCAGCTGCTCGACCTACTTTCTTTCTTTCCACTCATTAATTATTACTGTGGTCAGTCCTGCAGGAGCAATATGCCACTACATGTATACCTTAACGTTGTCTGAGCTACCTTAACGAAGTTATTCTCGAGTTTTCAAAAAAAATTTCACATGGTGACGATTCATTTGGCTACCTTATGAAAGTCATAGTACTCCTGCCTGCTGCTCCCACTCTTCTAAGCCCATTCTCTCTATCATTCTTGCTATGGCCTGTCCTACGGAACCGATGTGCCACTATATGTCCACGTTAACGTCGTCACTGTTGCTCCCACTACGAGTCTCTCGAGTTAGCAAATGTACCTCGCCGGATGACGAGGCATTTGGCTACCTTAAGAGCGTCATAGTTACTGCAGCCAGCTGCTCCCCCTTCTTTGAATCTTTCCTCTCTTTAATTCGTAGCTTGGTGTCCTGCAGAAGCGATACGCCACCACCTGTCCATGTTACCGTTGTCTGAGTTACTTCAACGACGATTTCCTCGAGTTTTCAAATAAATTTCGCCGAGTGACGAGGCATTTGGCACCCTTAAGAGAGTCATAGTTACTGCTGCCAGCTGCTCGACCTACTTTCTTTCTTTCCACTCATTAATTATTACTGTGGTCAGTCCTGCAGGGGCAATATGCCACTACATGTATACCTTAACGTTGTCTGAGCTACCTTAACGAAGATATTCTCGAGTTTTCAAAAAAAATTTAACATGGTGACGAGGCATTTGGCTACCTTAAGAGAGTCATAGTACCCCTGCCTGCTGCTCCCACTTTTCTAAGCCCTTCCTCTCTATCATTCTTGCTATGGCTGTCCTACAGAACCGATGTGCCACTATATGTCCACGTCAACGTCGTCTCTGTTACTCCCACTACGAGTCTCTCGAGTTAGCAAATGTACCTCGCCGGATGACGAGGCATTTGGCTACCTTATAAGCGTCATAGTTACTGCAGCCAGCTGCTCCCCCTTCTTTGAATCTTTCCTCCCTTTAAATCGTACTGCGGTCAGTCCTGCAGAAGCGATACGCCACCACCTGTCCATGTTACCGTTGTCTGAGTTACCTCAACAACGATTTCCTCGAGTTTTCAAATAAATTTCGCCGAGTGACGAGGCATTTGGCTACCTTAAGAGAGTCATAGTTACTGCTGCCAGCTGCTCGACCTACCTTCTTTCTTTCCACTCTTTAAATATTACTGTGGTCAGTCCTGCAGGAGCAATATGATACTACATGTATACCTTAACGTTGTCTGAGCTACCTTAACGAAGATATTCTCGAGTTTTCAACAAAAAATTTCACATGGTGACGATTCATTTGGCTACCTTATGAGAGTCATAGTACTCCTGCCTGCTGCTCCCACTCTTCTAAGCCCATTCTCTCTATCATTCTTCCTATGGCCTGTCCTACGGAACCGATGTGCCACTATATGTCCACGTTAACGTCGTCACTGTTGCTCCCACTACGAGTCTCTCGAGGTAGCAAATGTACCTCGCCGGATGACGAGGCATTTGGCTACCTTAAGAGAGTCATAGTTACTGCAGCCAGCTGCTCCCCCTTCTTTGAATCTTTCCTCTCTTTAATTCGTACCTTGGTGTCCTGCAGAAGCGATACGCCACCACCTGTCCATGTTACCGTTGTCTGAGTTACCTCAACAACGATTTCCTCGAGTTTTCAAATAAATTTCGCCGAGTGACGAGGCATTTGGCTACCTTAAGAGAGTCATAGTTACTGCTGCCAGCTGCTCGACCTACCTTCTTTCTTTCCACTCTTTAAATATTACTGTGGTCAGTCCTGCAGGAGCAATATGCCACTACATGTATACCTTAACGTTGTCTGAGCTACCTTAACGAAGATATTCTCGAGTTTTCAACAAAAAATTTCACATGGTGACGATTCATTTGGCTACCTTATGAGAGTCATAGTACTCCTGTCTGCTGCTCCCACTCTTCTAAGCCCATTCTCTCTATCATTCTTGCTATGGCCTGTCCTACGGAACCGATGTGCCACTATATGTCCACGTTAACGTCGTCACTGTTGCTCCCACTACGAGTCTCTCGAGTTAGCAAATGTACCTCGCCGGATGACGAGGCATTTGGCTACCTTAAGAGCGTCATAGTTACTGCAGCCAGCTGCTCCCCCTTCTTTGAATCTTTCCTCTCTTTAATTCGTACCTTGGTGTCCTGCAGAAGCGATACGCCACCACCTGTCCATGTTACCGTTGTCTGAGTTACTTCAACGACGATTTCCTCGAGTTTTCAAATAAATTTCGCCGAGTGACGAGGCATTTGGCACCCTTAAGAGAGTCATAGTTACTGCTGCCAGCTGCTCGACCTACTTTCTTTCTTTCCACTCATTAATTATTACTGTGGTCAGTCCTGCAGGAGCAATATGCCACTACACGTATACCTTAACGTTGTCTGAGCTACCTTAACGAAGTTATTCTCGAGTTTTCAAAAAAAATTTCACATGGTGACGAGGCATTTGACTACCTTAAGAGAGTCATAGTACCCCTGCCTGCTGCTCCCACTTTTCTAAGCCCATTCTCTCTATCATTCTTACTATGGCTGTCCTACAGAACCGATGTGCCACTATATGTCCACGTCAACGTCGTCTCTGTTACTCCCACTACGAGTCTCTCGAGTTAGCAAATGTACCTCGCCGGATGACGAGGCATTTGGCTACCTTATAAGCGTCATAGTTACTGCAGCCAGCTGCTCCCCCTTCTTTGAATCTTTCCTCCCTTTAAATCGTACTGCGGTCAGTATTGCAGAAGCGATACGCCACCACCTGTCCATGTTACCGTTGTCTGAGTTACCTCAACAACGATTTCCTCGAGTTTTCAAATAAATTTCGCCGAGTGACGAGGCATTTGGCTACCTTAAGACAGTCATAGTTACTGCTGCCAGCTGCTCGACCTACCTTCTTTCTTTCCACTCTTTAAATATTACTGTGGTCAGTCCTGCAGGAGCAATATGCCACTACATGTAAACCTTAACGTTGTCTGAGCTACCTTATCGAAGATATCCTCGAGTATCCAACAAAAATTTCACATGGTGACGATTCATTTGGCTACCTTAAGAGAGTCATAGTACTCCTGCCTGCTGCTCCCACTTTTCTAAGCCCATTCTCTCTATCATTCTTGCTATGGCCTGTCCTACGGAACCGATGTGCCACTATATGTCCACGCTAACGTCGTCACTGTTACTCCCACTACGAGTCTCTCGAGTTAGCAAATGTACCTCGCCGGATGACGAGGCATTTGGCTACCTTAAGAGAGTCATAGTTACTGCAGCCAGCTGCTCCCCCTTCTTTGAATCTTTCCTCTCTTTAATTCGTACCTTGGTGTCCTGCAGAAGCGTTACGCCACCACCTGTCCATGTTACCGTTGTCTGAGTTACCTCAACAACGATTTCCTCGAGTTTTCAAATAAATTTCGCCAAGTGACGAGGCATTTGGCTACCTTAAGAGAGTCATAGTTACTGCTGCCAGCTGCTCGACCAACCTTCTTTCTTTCCACTCTTTAAATATTACTGTGGTCAGTCCTGCAGGAGCAATATGCCACTACATGTATACCTTAACGTTGTCTGAGCTACCTTAACGAAGATATTCTCGAGTTTTCAACAAAAAATTTCACATGGTGACGATTCATTTGGCTACCTTATGAGAGTCATAGTACTCCTGTCTGCTGCTCCCACTCTTCTAAGCCCATTCTCTCTATCATTCTTGCTATGGCCTGTCCTACGGAACCGATGTGCCACTATATGTCCACGTTAACGTCGTCACTGTTGCTCCCACTACGAGTCTCTCGAGTTAGCAAATGTACCTCGCCGGATGACGAGGCATTTGGCTACCTTAAGAGCGTCATAGTTACTGCAGCCAGCTGCTCCCCCTTCTTTGAATCTTTCCTCTCTTTAATTCGTACCTTGGTGTCCTGCAGAAGCGATACGCCACCACCTGTCCATGTTACCGTTGTCTGAGTTACTTCAACGACGATTTCCTCGAGTTTTCAAATAAATTTCGCCGAGTGACGAGGCATTTGGCACCCTTAAGAGAGTCATAGTTACTGCTGCCAGCTGCTCGACCTACTTTCTTTCTTTCCACTCATTAATTATTACTGTGGTCAGTCCTGCAGGAGCAATATGCCACTACATGTATACCTTAACGTTGTCTGAGCTACCTTAACGAAGATATTCTCGAGTTTTCAAAAAAAATTTCACATGGTGACGAGGCATTTGACTACCTTAAGAGAGTCATAGTACCCCTGCCTGCTGCTCCCACTTTTCTAAGCCCATTCTCTCTATCATTCTTGCTATGGCTGTCCTACAGAACCGATGTGCCACTATATGTCCACGTCAACGTCGTCTCTGTTACTCCCACTACGAGTCTCTCGAGTTAGCAAATGTACCTCGCCGGATGACGAGGCATTTGGCTACCTTATAAGCGTCATAGTTACTGCAGCCAGCTGCTCCCCCTTCTTTGAATCTTTCCTCCCTTTAAATCGTACTGCGGTCAGTCCTGCAGAAGCGATACGCCACCACCTGTCCATGTTACCGTTGTCTGAGTTACCTCAACAACGATTTCCTCGAGTTTTCAAATAAATTCCGCCGAGTGACGAGGCATTTGGCTACCTTAAGAGAGTCATGGTTACTGTTGCCAGCTGCTCGACCTACCTTCTTTCTCTCCACTCTTTAATTATTACTGTGGTCAGTCCTGCAGGAGCAATATGCCACTACATGTATACCTTAACGTTGTCTGAGCTACCTTATCGAAGATATCCTCGAGTTTTCAACAAAAATTTCACATGGTGACGATTCATTTGGCTACCTTAAGAGAGTCATAGTACTCCTGCCTGCTGCTCCCACTTTTCTAAGCCCGTTCTCTCTATCATTCTTGCTATGGCCTGTCCTACGGAACCGATGTGCCACTATATGTCCACGCTAACGTCGTCACTGTTACTCCCACTACGAGTCTCTCGAGTTAGCAAATGTACCTCGCCGGATGACGAGGCATTTGGCTACCTTAAGAGCGTCATAGTTACTGCAGCCAGCTGCTCCCCCTTCTTTGAATCTTTCCTCTCTTTAATTCGTAGCTTGGTGTCCTGCAGAAGCGATACGCCACCACCTGTCCATGTTACCGTTGTCTGAGTTACTTCAACGACGATTTCCTCGAGTTTTCAAATAAATTTCGCCGAGTGACGAGGCATTTGGCACCCTTAAGAGAGTCATAGTTACTGCTGCCAGCTGCTCGACCTACTTTCTTTCTTTCCACTCATTAATTATTACTGTGGTCAGTCCTGCAGGGGCAATATGCCACTACATGTATACCTTAACGTTGTCTGAGCTACCTTAACGAAGATATTCTCGAGTTTTCAAAAAAAATTTAACATGGTGACGAGGCATTTGGCTACCTTAAGAGAGTCATAGTACCCCTGCCTGCTGCTCCCACTTTTCTAAGCCCTTCCTCTCTATCATTCTTGCTATGGCTGTCCTACAGAACCGATGTGCCACTATATGTCCACGTCAACGTCGTCTCTGTTACACCCACTACGAGTCTCTCGAGTTAGCAAATGTACCTCGCCGGATGACGAGGCATTTGGCTACCTTAAGAGAGTCATAGTTACTGCAGCCAGCTGCTCCCCCTTCTTTGAATCTTTCCTCTCTTTAATTCGTACCTTGGTGTCCTGCAGAAGCGATACGCCACCACCTGTCCATGTTACCGTTGTCTGAGTTACCTCAACAACGATTTCCTCGAGTTTTCAAATAAATTTCGCCGAGTGACGAGGCATTTGGCTACCTTAAGAGAGTCATAGTTACTGCTGCCAGCTGCTCGACCTACCTTCTTTCTTTCCACTCTTTAAATATTACTGTGGTCAGTCCTGCAGGAGCAATATGCCACTACATGTATACCTTAACGTTGTCTGAGCTACCTTAACGAAGATATTCTCGAGTTTTCAACAAAAAATTTCACATGGTGACGATTCATTTGGCTACCTTATGAGAGTCATAGTACTCCTGTCTGCTGCTCCCACTCTTCTAAGCCCATTCTCTCTATCATTCTTGCTATGGCCTGTCCTACGGAACCGATGTGCCACTATATGTCCACGTTAACGTCGTCACTGTTGCTCCCACTACGAGTCTCTCGAGTTAGCAAATGTACCTCGCCGGATGACGAGGCATTTGGCTACCTTAAGAGCGTCATAGTTACTGCAGCCAGCTGCTCCCCCTTCTTTGAATCTTTCCTCTCTTTAATTCGTACCTTGGTGTCCTGCAGAAGCGATACGCCACCACCTGTCCATGTTACCGTTGTCTGAGTTACTTCAACGACGATTTCCTCGAGTTTTCAAATAAATTTCGCCGAGTGACGAGGCATTTGGCACCCTTAAGAGAGTCATAGTTACTGCTGCCAGCTGCTCGACCTACTTTCTTTCTTTCCACTCATTAATTATTACTGTGGTCAGTCCTGCAGGAGCAATATGCCACTACATGTATACCTTAACGTTGTCTGAGCTACCTTAACGAAGATATTCTCGAGTTTTCAAAAAAAATTTCACATGGTGACAAGGCATTTGACTACCTTAAGAGAGTCATAGTACCCCTGCCTGCTGCTCCCACTTTTCTAAGCCCATTCTCTCTATCATTCTTGCTATGGCTGTCCTACAGAACCGATGTGCCACTATATGTCCACGTCAACGTCGTCTCTGTTACTCCCACTACGAGTCTCTCGAGTTAGCAAATGTACCTCGCCGGATGACGAGGCATTTGGCTACCTTATAAGCGTCATAGTTACTGCAGCCAGCTGCTCCCCCTTCTTTGAATCTTTCCTCCCTTTAAATCGTACTGCGGTCAGTCCTGCAGAAGCGATACGCCACCACCTGTCCATGTTACCGTTGTCTGAGTTACCTCAACAACGATTTCCTCGAGTTTTCAAATAAATTCCGCCGAGTGACGAGGCATTTGGCTACCTTAAGAGAGTCATGGTTACTGTTGCCAGCTGCTCGACCTACCTTCTTTCTTTCCACTCTTTAATTATTACTGTGGTCAGTCCTGCAGGAGCAATATGCCACTACATGTATACCTTAACGTTGTCTGAGCTACCTTATCGAAGATATCCTCGAGTTTTCAACAAAAATTTCACATGGTGACGATTCATTTGGCTACCTTAAGAGAGTCATAGTACTCCTGCCTGCTGCTCCCACTTTTCTAAGCCCATTCTCTCTATCATTCTTGCTATGGCCTGTCCTACGGAACCGATGTGCCACTATATGTCCACGCTAACGTCGTCACTGTTACTCCCACTACGAGTCTCTCGAGTTAGCAAATGTACCTCGCCGGATGACGAGGCATTTGGCTACCTTAAGAGAGTCATAGTTACTGCAGCCAGCTGCTCCCCCTTCTTTGAATCTTTCCTCTCTTTAATTCGTACCTTGGTGTCCTGCAGAAGCGATACGCCACCACCTGTCCATGTTACCGTTGTCTGAGTTACCTCAACAACGATTTCCTCGAGTTTTCAAATAAATTTCGCCAAGTGACGAGGCATTTGGCTACCTTAAGAGAGTCATAGTTACTGCTGCCAGCTGCTCGACCTACCTTCTTTCTTTCCACTCTTTAAATATTACTGTGGTCAGTCCTGCAGGAGCAATATGCCACTACATGTATACCTTAACGTTGTCTGAGCTACCTTAACGAAGATATTCTCGAGTTTTCAACAAAAAATTTCACATGGTGACGATTCATTTGGCTACCTTATGAAAGTCATAGTACTCCTGCCTGCTGCTCCCACTCTTCTAAGCCCATTCTCTCTATCATTCTTGCTATGGCCTGTCCTACGGAACCGATGTGCCACTATATGTCCACGTTAACGTCGTCACTGTTGCTCCCACTACGAGTCTCTCGAGTTAGCAAATGTACCTCGCCGGATGACGAGGCATTTGGCTACCTTAAGAGCGTCATAGTTACTGCAGCCAGCTGCTCCCCCTTCTTTGAATCTTTCCTCTCTTTAATTCGTAGCTTGGTGTCCTGCAGAAGCGATACGCCACCACCTGTCCATGTTACCGTTGTCTGAGTTACTTCAACGACGATTTCCTCGAGTTTTCAAATAAATTTCGCCGAGTGACGAGGCATTTGGCACCCTTAAGAGAGTCATAGTTACTGCTGCCAGCTGCTCGACCTACTTTCTTTCTTTCCACTCATTAATTATTACTGTGGTCAGTCCTGCAGGGGCAATATGCCACTACATGTATACCTTAACGTTGTCTGAGCTACCTTAACGAAGATATTCTCGAGTTTTCAAAAAAAATTTAACATGGTGACGAGGCATTTGGCTACCTTAAGAGAGTCATAGTACCCCTGCCTGCTGCTCCCACTTTTCTAAGCCCTTCCTCTCTATCATTCTTGCTATGGCTGTCCTACAGAACCGATGTGCCACTATATGTCCACGTCAACGTCGTCTCTGTTACACCCACTACGAGTCTCTCGAGTTAGCAAATGTACCTCGCCGGATGACGAGGCATTTGGCTACCTTAAGAGAGTCATAGTTACTGCAGCCAGCTGCTCCCCCTTCTTTGAATCTTTCCTCTCTTTAATTCGTACCTTGGTGTCCTGCAGAAGCGATACGCCACCACCTGTCCATGTTACCGTTGTCTGAGTTACCTCAACAACGATTTCCTCGAGTTTTCAAATAAATTTCGCCGAGTGACGAGGCATTTGGCTACCTTAAGAGAGTCATAGTTACTGCTGCCAGCTGCTCGACCTACCTTCTTTCTTTCCACTCTTTAAATATTACTGTGGTCAGTCCTGCAGGAGCAATATGCCACTACATGTATACCTTAACGTTGTCTGAGCTACCTTAACGATGATACTCTCGAGTTTTCAACAAAAAATTTCACATGGTGACGATTCATTTGGCTACCATATGAGAGTCATAGTACTCCTGTCTGCTGCTCCCACTCTTCTAAGCCCATTCTCTCTATCATTCTTGCTATGGCCTGTCCTACGGAACCGATGTGCCACTATATGTCCACGTTAACGTCGTCACTGTTGCTCCCACTACGAGTCTCTCGAGTTAGCAAATGTACCTCGCCGGATGACGAGGCATTTGGCTACCTTAAGAGCGTCATAGTTACTGCAGCCAGCTGCTCCCCCTTCTTTGAATCTTTCCTCTCTTTAATTCGTACCTTGGTGTCCTGCAGAAGCGATACGCCACCACCTGTCCATGTTACCGTTGTCTGAGTTACTTCAACGACGATTTCCTCGAGTTTTCAAATAAATTTCGCCGAGTGACGAGGCATTTGGCTACCTTAAGAGAGTCATGGTTACTGTTGCCAGCTGCTCGACCTACCTTCTTTCTTTCCACTCTTTAATTATTACTGTGGTCAGTCCTGCAGGAGCAATATGCCACTACATGTATACCTTAACGTTGTCTGAGCTACCTTATCGAAGATATCCTCGAGTTTTCAACAAAAAATTTCACATGGTGACGATTCATTTGGCTACCTTAAGAGAGTCATAGTACTCCTGCCTGCTGCTCCCACTTTTCTAAGCCCATTCTCTCTATCATTCTTGCTATGGCCTGTCCTACGGAACCGATGTGCCACTATATGTCCACGTCAACGTCGTCTCTGTTACTCCCACTACGAGTCTCTCGAGTTAGCAAATGTACCTCGCCGGATGACGAGGCATTTGGCTACCTTATAAGCGTCATAGTTACTGCAGCCAGCTGCTCCCCCTTCTTTGAATCTTTCCTCCCTTTAAATCGTACTGCGGTCAGTCCTGCAGAAGCGATACGCCACCACCTGTCCATGTTACCGTTGTCTGAGTTACCTCAACAACGATTTCCTCGAGTTTTCAAATAAATTTCGCCGAGTGACGAGGCATTTGACTACCTTAAGAGAGTCATAGTTACTGCTGCCAGCTGCTCGACCTACCTTCTTTCTTTCCACTCTTTAAATATTACTGTGGTCAGTCCTGCAGGAGCAATATGCCACTACATGTATACCTTAACGTTGTCTGAGCTACCTTAACGAAGATATTCTCGAGTTTTCAACAAAAAATTTCACATGGTGACGATTCATTTGGCTACCTTATGAGAGTCATAGTACTCCTGTCTGCTGCTCCCACTCTTCTAAGCCCATTCTCTCTATCATTCTTGCTATGGCCTGTCCTACGGAACCGATGTGCCACTATATGTCCACGTTAACGTCGTCACTGTTGCTCCCACTACGAGTCTCTCGAGTTAGCAAATGTACCTCGCCGGATGACGAGGCATTTTGCTACCTTAAGAGCGTCATAGTTACTGCAGCCAGCTGCTCCCCCTTCTTTGAATCTTTCCTCTCTTTAATTCGTACCTTGGTGTCCTGCAGAAGCGATACGCCACCACCTGTCCATGTTACCGTTGTCTGAGTTACTTCAACGACGATTTCCTCGAGTTTTCAAATAAATTTCGCCGAGTGACGAGGCATTTGGCACCCTTAAGAGAGTCATAGTTACTGCTGCCAGCTGCTCGACCTACTTTCTTTCTTTCCACTCATTAATTATTACTGTGGTCAGTCCTGCAGGAGCAATATGCCACTACATGTATACCTTAACGTTGTCTGAGCTACCTTAACGAAGATATTCTCGAGTTTTCAAAAAAAATTTCACATGGTGACGAGGCATTTGACTACCTTAAGAGAGTCATAGTACCCCTGCCTGCTGCTCCCACTTTTCTAAGCCCATTCTCTCTATCATTCTTGCTATGGCTGTCCTACAGAACCGATGTGCCACTATATGTCCACGTCAACGTCGTCTCTGTTACTCCCACTACGAGTCTCTCGAGTTAGCAAATGTACCTCGCCGGATGACGAGGCATTTGGCTACCTTAAGAGCGTCATAGTTACTGCAGCCAGCTGCTCCTACTTCTTTGAATCTTTCCTCTCTTTAATTCGTACCTTGGTGTCCTGCAGAAGCGATACGCCACCACCTGTCCATGTTACCGTTGTCTGAGTTACTTCAACGACGATTTCCTCGAGTTTTCAAATAAATTTCGCCGAGTGACGAGGCATTTGGCACCCTTAAGAGAGTCATAGTTACTGCTGCCAGCTGCTCGACCTACTTTCTTTCTTTCCACTCATTAATTATTACTGTGGTCAGTCCTGCAGGAGCAATATGCCACTACATGTATACCTTAACGTTGTCTGAGCTACCTTAACGAAGTTATTCTCGAGTTTTCAAAAAAAATTTCACATGGTGACGAGGCATTTGACTACCTTAAGAGAGTCATAGTACCCCTGCTGCTGCTCCCACTTTTCTAAGCCCATTCTCTCTATCATTCTTGCTATGGCTGTCCTACAGAACCGATGTGCCACTATATGTCCACGTCAACGTCGTCTCTGTTACTCCCACTACGAGTCTCTCGAGTTAGCAAATGTACCTCGCCGTATGACGAGGCATTTGGCTACCTTATAAGCGTCATAGTTACTGCAGCCAGCTGCTCCCCCTTCTTTGAATCTTTCCTCTCTTTAATTCGTACCTTGGTGTCCTGCAGAAGCGATACGCCACCACCTGTCCATGTTACCGTTGTCTGAGTTACCTCAACAACGATTTCCTCGAGTTTTCAAATAAATTTCGCCGAGTGACGAGGCATTTGGCTACCTTAAGAGAGTCATAGTTACTGCTGCCAGCTGCTCGACCTACCTTCTTTCTTTCCACTCTTTAAATATTACTGTGGTCAGTCCTGCAGGAGCAATATGATACTACATGTATACCTTAACGTTGTCTGAGCTACCTTAACGAAGATATTCTCGAGTTTTCAACAAAAAATTTCACATGGTGACGATTCATTTGGCTACCTTATGAGAGTCATAGTACTCCTGTCTGCTGCTCCCACTCTTCTAAGCCCATTCTCTCTATCATTCTTGCTATGGCCTGTCCTACGGAACCGATGTGCCACTATATGTCCACGTTAACGTCGTCACTGTTGCTCCCACTACGAGGCTCTCGAGTTAGCAAATGTACCTCGCCGGATGACGAGGCATTTGGCTACCTTAAGAGCGTCATAGTTACTGCAGCCAGCTGCTCCTACTTCTTTGAATCTTTCCTCTCTTTAATTCGTACCTTGGTGTCCTGCAGAAGCGATACGCCACCACCTGTCCATGTTACCGTTGTCTGAGTTACTTCAACGACGATTTCCTCGAGTTTTCAAATAAATTTCGCCGAGTGACGAGGCATTTGGCACCCTTAAGAGAGTCATAGTTACTGCTGCCAGCTGCTCGACCTACTTTCTTTCTTTCCACTCATTAATTATTACTGTGGTCAGTCCTGCAGGAGCAATATGCCACTACATGTATACCTTAACGTTGTCTGAGCTACCTTAACGAAGTTATTCTCGAGTTTTCAAAAAAAATTTCACATGGTGACGAGGCATTTGACTACCTTAAGAGAGTCATAGTACCCCTGCTGCTGCTCCCACTTTTCTAAGCCCATTCTCTCTATCATTCTTGCTATGGCTGTCCTACAGAACCGATGTGCCACTATATGTCCACGTCAACGTCGTCTCTGTTACTCCCACTACGAGTCTCTCGAGTTAGCAAATGTACCTCGCCGGATGACGAGGCATTTGGCTACCTTATAAGCGTCATAGTTACTGCAGCCAGCTGCTCCCCCTTCTTTGAATCTTTCCTCCCTTTAAATCGTACTGCGGTCAGTCCTGCAGAAGCGATACGCCACCACCTGTCCATGTTACCGTTGTCTGAGTTACCTCAACAACGATTTCCTCGAGTTTTCAAATAAATTTCGCCGAGTGACGAGGCATTTGGCTACCTTAAGAGAGTCATAGTTACTGCTGCCAGCTGCTCGACCTACCTTCTTTCTTTCCACTCTTTAAATATTACTGTGGTCAGTCCTGCAGGAGCAATATGATACTACATGTATACCTTAACGTTGTCTGAGCTACCTTAACGAAGATATTCTCGAGTTTTCAACAAAAAATTTCACATGGTGACGATTCATTTGGCTACCTTATGAGAGTCATAGTACTCCTGTCTGCTGCTCCCACTCTTCTAAGCCCATTCTCTCTATCATTCTTGCTATGGCCTGTCCTACGGAACCGATGTGCCACTATATGTCCACGTTAACGTCGTCACTGTTGCTCCCACTACGAGTCTCTCGAGTTAGCAAATGTACCTCGCCGGATGACGAGGCATTTGGCTACCTTAAGAGCGTCATAGTTACTGCAGCCAGCTGCTCCTACTTCTTTGAATCTTTCCTCTCTTTAATTCGTACCTTGGTGTCCTGCAGAAGCGATACGCCACCACCTGTCCATGTTACCGTTGTCTGAGTTACTTCAACGACGATTTCCTCGAGTTTTCAAATAAATTTCGCCGAGTGACGAGGCATTTGGCACCCTTAAGAGAGTCATAGTTACTGCTGCCAGCTGCTCGACCTACTTTCTTTCTTTCCACTCATTAATTATTACTGTGGTCAGTCCTGCAGGAGCAATATGCCACTACATGTATACCTTAACGTTGTCTGAGCTACCTTAACGAAGTTATTCTCGAGTTTTCAAAAAAAATTTCACATGGTGACGAGGCATTTGACTACCTTAAGAGAGTCATAGTACCCCTGCTGCTGCTCCCACTTTTCTAAGCCCATTCTCTCTATCATTCTTGCTATGGCTGTCCTACAGAACCGATGTGCCACTATATGTCCACGTCAACGTCGTCTCTGTTACTCCCACTACGAGTCTCTCGAGTTAGCAAATGTACCTCGCCGGATGACGAGGCATTTGGCTACCTTATAAGCGTCATAGTTACTGCAGCCAGCTGCTCCCCCTTCTTTGAATCTTTCCTCCCTTTAAATCGTACTGCGGTCAGTCCTGCAGAAGCGATACGCCACCACCTGTCCATGTTACCGTTGTCTGAGTTACCTCAACAACGATTTCCTCGAGTTTTCAAATAAATTTCGCCGAGTGACGAGGCATTTGACTACCTTAAGAGAGTCATAGTTACTGCTGCCAGCTGCTCGACCTACCTTCTTTCTTTCCACTCTTTAAATATTACTGTGGTCAGTCCTGCAGGAGCAATATGCCACTACATGTATACCTTAACGTTGTCTGAGCTACCTTAACGAAGATATTCTCGAGTTTTCAACAAAAAATTTCACATGGTGACGATTCATTTGGCTACCTTATGAGAGTCATAGTACTCCTGTCTGCTGCTCCCACTCTTCTAAGCCCATTCTCTCTATCATTCTTGCTATGGCCTGTCCTACGGAACCGATGTGCCACTATATGTCCACGTTAACGTCGTCACTGTTGCTCCCACTACGAGTCTCTCGAGTTAGCAAATGTACCTCGCCGGATGACGAGGCATTTTGCTACCTTAAGAGCGTCATAGTTACTGCAGCCAGCTGCTCCCCCTTCTTTGAATCTTTCCTCTCTTTAATTCGTACCTTGGTGTCCTGCAGAAGCGATACGCCACCACCTGTCCATGTTACCGTTGTCTGAGTTACTTCAACGACGATTTCCTCGAGTTTTCAAATAAATTTCGCCGAGTGACGAGGCATTTGGCACCCTTAAGAGAGTCATAGTTACTGCTGCCAGCTGCTCGACCTACTTTCTTTCTTTCCACTCATTAATTATTACTGTGGTCAGTCCTGCAGGAGCAATATGCCACTACATGTATACCTTAACGTTGTCTGAGCTACCTTAACGAAGATATTCTCGAGTTTTCAAAAAAAATTTCACATGGTGACGAGGCATTTGACTACCTTAAGAGAGTCATAGTACCCCTGCCTGCTGCTCCCACTTTTCTAAGCCCATTCTCTCTATCATTCTTGCTATGGCTGTCCTACAGAACCGATGTGCCACTATATGTCCACGTCAACGTCGTCTCTGTTACTCCCACTACGAGTCTCTCGAGTTAGCAAATGTACCTCGCCGGATGACGAGGCATTTGGCTACCTTAAGAGCGTCATAGTTACTGCAGCCAGCTGCTCCTACTTCTTTGAATCTTTCCTCTCTTTAATTCGTACCTTGGTGTCCTGCAGAAGCGATACGCCACCACCTGTCCATGTTACCGTTGTCTGAGTTACTTCAACGACGATTTCCTCGAGTTTTCAAATAAATTTCGCCGAGTGACGAGGCATTTGGCACCCTTAAGAGAGTCATAGTTACTGCTGCCAGCTGCTCGACCTACTTTCTTTCTTTCCACTCATTAATTATTACTGTGGTCAGTCCTGCAGGAGCAATATGCCACTACATGTATACCTTAACGTTGTCTGAGCTACCTTAACGAAGTTATTCTCGAGTTTTCAAAAAAAATTTCACATGGTGACGAGGCATTTGACTACCTTAAGAGAGTCATAGTACCCCTGCTGCTGCTCCCACTTTTCTAAGCCCATTCTCTCTATCATTCTTGCTATGGCTGTCCTACAGAACCGATGTGCCACTATATGTCCACGTCAACGTCGTCTCTGTTACTCCCACTACGAGTCTCTCGAGTTAGCAAATGTACCTCGCCGTATGACGAGGCATTTGGCTACCTTATAAGCGTCATAGTTACTGCAGCCAGCTGCTCCCCCTTCTTTGAATCTTTCCTCTCTTTAATTCGTACCTTGGTGTCCTGCAGAAGCGATACGCCACCACCTGTCCATGTTACCGTTGTCTGAGTTACCTCAACAACGATTTCCTCGAGTTTTCAAATAAATTTCGCCGAGTGACGAGGCATTTGGCTACCTTAAGAGAGTCATAGTTACTGCTGCCAGCTGCTCGACCTACCTTCTTTCTTTCCACTCTTTAAATATTACTGTGGTCAGTCCTGCAGGAGCAATATGATACTACATGTATACCTTAACGTTGTCTGAGCTACCTTAACGAAGATATTCTCGAGTTTTCAACAAAAAATTTCACATGGTGACGATTCATTTGGCTACCTTATGAGAGTCATAGTACTCCTGTCTGCTGCTCCCACTCTTCTAAGCCCATTCTCTCTATCATTCTTGCTATGGCCTGTCCTACGGAACCGATGTGCCACTATATGTCCACGTTAACGTCGTCACTGTTGCTCCCACTACGAGTCTCTCGAGTTAGCAAATGTACCTCGCCGGATGACGAGGCATTTGGCTACCTTAAGAGCGTCATAGTTACTGCAGCCAGCTGCTCCTACTTCTTTGAATCTTTCCTCTCTTTAATTCGTACCTTGGTGTCCTGCAGAAGCGATACGCCACCACCTGTCCATGTTACCGTTGTCTGAGTTACTTCAACGACGATTTCCTCGAGTTTTCAAATAAATTTCGCCGAGTGACGAGGCATTTGGCACCCTTAAGAGAGTCATAGTTACTGCTGCCAGCTGCTCGACCTACTTTCTTTCTTTCCACTCATTAATTATTACTGTGGTCAGTCCTGCAGGAGCAATATGCCACTACATGTATACCTTAACGTTGTCTGAGCTACCTTAACGAAGTTATTCTCGAGTTTTCAAAAAAAATTTCACATGGTGACGAGGCATTTGACTACCTTAAGAGAGTCATAGTACCCCTGCTGCTGCTCCCACTTTTCTAAGCCCATTCTCTCTATCATTCTTGCTATGGCTGTCCTACAGAACCGATGTGCCACTATATGTCCACGTCAACGTCGTCTCTGTTACTCCCACTACGAGTCTCTCGAGTTAGCAAATGTACCTCGCCGGATGACGAGGCATTTGGCTACCTTATAAGCGTCATAGTTACTGCAGCCAGCTGCTCCCCCTTCTTTGAATCTTTCCTCCCTTTAAATCGTACTGCGGTCAGTCCTGCAGAAGCGATACGCCACCACCTGTCCATGTTACCGTTGTCTGAGTTACCTCAACAACGATTTCCTCGAGTTTTCAAATAAATTTCGCCGAGTGACGAGGCATTTGACTACCTTAAGAGAGTCATAGTTACTGCTGCCAGCTGCTCGACCTACCTTCTTTCTTTCCACTCTTTAAATATTACTGTGGTCAGTCCTGCAGGAGCAATACGCCACTACATGTATACCTTAACGTTGTCTGAGCTACCTTAACGAAGATATTCTCGAGTTTTCAACAAAAAATTTCACATGGTGACGATTCATTTGGCTACCTTATGAGAGTCATAGTACTCCTGTCTGCTGCTCCCACTCTTCTAAGCCCATTCTCTCTATCATTCTTGCTATGGCCTGTCCTACGGAACCGATGTGCCACTATATGTCCACGTTAACGTCGTCACTGTTGCTCCCACTACGAGTCTCTCGAGTTAGCAAATGTACCTCGCCGGATGACGAGGCATTTTGCTACCTTAAGAGCGTCATAGTTACTGCAGCCAGCTGCTCCCCCTTCTTTGAATCTTTCCTCTCTTTAATTCGTACCTTGGTGTCCTGCAGAAGCGATACGCCACCACCTGTCCATGTTACCGTTGTCTGAGTTACTTCAACGACGATTTCCTCGAGTTTTCAAATAAATTTCGCCGAGTGACGAGGCATTTGGCACCCTTAAGAGAGTCATAGTTACTGCTGCCAGCTGCTCGACCTACTTTCTTTCTTTCCACTCATTAATTATTACTGTGGTCAGTCCTGCAGGAGCAATATGCCACTACATGTATACCTTAACGTTGTCTGAGCTACCTTAACGAAGATATTCTCGAGTTTTCAAAAAAAATTTCACATGGTGACGAGGCATTTGACTACCTTAAGAGAGTCATAGTACCCCTGCCTGCTGCTCCCACTTTTCTAAGCCCATTCTCTCTATCATTCTTGCTATGGCTGTCCTACAGAACCGATGTGCCACTATATGTCCACGTCAACGTCGTCTCTGTTACTCCCACTACGAGTCTCTCGAGTTAGCAAATGTACCTCGCCGGATGACGAGGCATTTGGCTACCTTAAGAGCGTCATAGTTACTGCAGCCAGCTGCTCCTACTTCTTTGAATCTTTCCTCTCTTTAATTCGTACCTTGGTGTCCTGCAGAAGCGATACGCCACCACCTGTCCATGTTACCGTTGTCTGAGTTACTTCAACGACGATTTCCTCGAGTTTTCAAATAAATTTCGCCGAGTGACGAGGCATTTGGCACCCTTAAGAGAGTCATAGTTACTGCTGCCAGCTGCTCGACCTACTTTCTTTCTTTCCACTCATTAATTATTACTGTGGTCAGTCCTGCAGGAGCAATATGCCACTACATGTATACCTTAACGTTGTCTGAGCTACCTTAACGAAGTTATTCTCGAGTTTTCAAAAAAAATTTCACATGGTGACGAGGCATTTGACTACCTTAAGAGAGTCATAGTACCCCTGCTGCTGCTCCCACTTTTCTAAGCCCATTCTCTCTATCATTCTTGCTATGGCTGTCCTACAGAACCGATGTGCCACTATATGTCCACGTTAACGTCGTCACTGTTGCTCCCACTACGAGTCTCTCGAGTTAGCAAATGTACCTCGCCGGATGACGAGGCATTTTGCTACCTTAAGAGCGTCATAGTTACTGCAGCCAGCTGCTCCCCCTTCTTTGAATCTTTCCTCTCTTTAATTCGTACCTTGGTGTCCTGCAGAAGCGATACGCCACCACCTGTCCATGTTACCGTTGTCTGAGTTACTTCAACGACGATTTCCTCGAGTTTTCAAATAAATTTCGCCGAGTGACGAGGCATTTGGCACCCTTAAGAGAGTCATAGTTACTGCTGCCAGCTGCTCGACCTACTTTCTTTCTTTCCACTCATTAATTATTACTGTGGTCAGTCCTGCAGGAGCAATATGCCACTACATGTATACCTTAACGTTGTCTGAGCTACCTTAACGAAGATATTCTCGAGTTTTCAAAAAAAATTTCACATGGTGACGAGGCATTTGACTACCTTAAGAGAGTCATAGTACCCCTGCTGCTGCTCCCACTTTTCTAAGCCCATTCTCTCTATCATTCTTGCTATGGCTGTCCTACAGAACCGATGTGCCACTATATGTCCACGTCAACGTCGTCTCTGTTACTCCCACTACGAGTCTCTCGAGTTAGCAAATGTACCTCGCCGGATGACGAGGCATTTGGCTACCTTAAGAGCGTCATAGTTACTGCAGCCAGCTGCTCCTACTTCTTTGAATCTTTCCTCTCTTTAATTCGTACCTTGGTGTCCTGCAGAAGCGATACGCCACCACCTGTCCATGTTACCGTTGTCTGAGTTACTTCAACGACGATTTCCTCGAGTTTTCAAATAAATTTCGCCGAGTGACGAGGCATTTGGCACCCTTAAGAGAGTCATAGTTACTGCTGCCAGCTGCTCGACCTACTTTCTTTCTTTCCACTCATTAATTATTACTGTGGTCAGTCCTGCAGGAGCAATATGCCACTACATGTATACCTTAACGTTGTCTGAGCTACCTTAACGAAGTTATTCTCGAGTTTTCAAAAAAAATTTCACATGGTGACGAGGCATTTGACTACCTTAAGAGAGTCATAGTACCCCTGCTGCTGCTCCCACTTTTCTAAGCCCATTCTCTCTATCATTCTTGCTATGGCTGTCCTACAGAACCGATGTGCCACTATATGTCCACGTTAACGTCGTCACTGTTGCTCCCACTACGAGTCTCTCGAGTTAGCAAATGTACCTCGCCGGATGACGAGGCATTTTGCTACCTTAAGAGCGTCATAGTTACTGCAGCCAGCTGCTCCCCCTTCTTTGAATCTTTCCTCTCTTTAATTCGTACCTTGGTGTCCTGCAGAAGCGATACGCCACCACCTGTCCATGTTACCGTTGTCTGAGTTACTTCAACGACGATTTCCTCGAGTTTTCAAATAAATTTCGCCGAGTGACGAGGCATTTGGCACCCTTAAGAGAGTCATAGTTACTGCTGCCAGCTGCTCGACCTACTTTCTTTCTTTCCACTCATTAATTATTACTGTGGTCAGTCCTGCAGGAGCAATATGCCACTACATGTATACCTTAACGTTGTCTGAGCTACCTTAACGAAGATATTCTCGAGTTTTCAAAAAAAATTTCACATGGTGACGAGGCATTTGACTACCTTAAGAGAGTCATAGTACCCCTGCTGCTGCTCCCACTTTTCTAAGCCCATTCTCTCTATCATTCTTGCTATGGCTGTCCTACAGAACCGATGTGCCACTATATGTCCACGTCAACGTCGTCTCTGTTACTCCCACTACGAGTCTCTCGAGTTAGCAAATGTACCTCGCCGGATGACGAGGCATTTGGCTACCTTATAAGCGTCATAGTTACTGCAGCCAGCTGCTCCCCCTTCTTTGAATCTTTCCTCCCTTTAAATCGTACTGCGGTCAGTCCTGCAGAAGCGATACGCCACCACCTGTCCATGTTACCGTTGTCTGAGTTACCTCAACAACGATTTCCTCGAGTTTTCAAATAAATTCCGCCGAGTGACGAGGCATTTGACTACCTTAAGAGAGTCATAGTTACTGCTGCCAGCTGCTCGACCTACCTTCTTTCTTTCCACTCTTTAAATATTACTGTGGTCAGTCCTGCAGGAGCAATATGCCACTACATGTATACCTTAACGTTGTCTGAGCTACCTTAACGAAGATATTCTCGAGTTTTCAACAAAAAATTTCACATGGTGACGATTCATTTGGCTACCTTATGAGAGTCATAGTACTCCTGTCTGCTGCTCCCACTCTTCTAAGCCCATTCTCTCTATCATTCTTGCTATGGCCTGTCCTACGGAACCGATGTGCCACTATATGTCCACGTTAACGTCGTCACTGTTGCTCCCACTACGAGTCTCTCGAGTTAGCAAATGTACCTCGCCGGATGACGAGGCATTTTGCTACCTTAAGAGCGTCATAGTTACTGCAGCCAGCTGCTCCCCCTTCTTTGAATCTTTCCTCTCTTTAATTCGTACCTTGGTGTCCTGCAGAAGCGATACGCCACCACCTGTCCATGTTACCGTTGTCTGAGTTACTTCAACGACGATTTCCTCGAGTTTTCAAATAAATTTCGCCGAGTGACGAGGCATTTGGCACCCTTAAGAGAGTCATAGTTACTGCTGCCAGCTGCTCGACCTACTTTCTTTCTTTCCACTCATTAATTATTACTGTGGTCAGTCCTGCAGGAGCAATATGCCACTACATGTATACCTTAACGTTGTCTGAGCTACCTTAACGAAGATATTCTCGAGTTTTCAAAAAAAATTTCACATGGTGACGAGGCATTTGACTACCTTAAGAGAGTCATAGTACCCCTGCCTGCTGCTCCCACTTTTCTAAGCCCATTCTCTCTATCATTCTTGCTATGGCTGTCCTACAGAACCGATGTGCCACTATATGTCCACGTCAACGTCGTCTCTGTTACTCCCACTACGAGTCTCTCGAGTTAGCAAATGTACCTCGCCGGATGACGAGGCATTTGGCTACCTTAAGAGCGTCATAGTTACTGCAGCCAGCTGCTCCTACTTCTTTGAATCTTTCCTCTCTTTAATTCGTACCTTGGTGTCCTGCAGAAGCGATACGCCACCACCTGTCCATGTTACCGTTGTCTGAGTTACTTCAACGACGATTTCCTCGAGTTTTCAAATAAATTTCGCCGAGTGACGAGGCATTTGGCACCCTTAAGAGAGTCATAGTTACTGCTGCCAGCTGCTCGACCTACTTTCTTTCTTTCCACTCATTAATTATTACTGTGGTCAGTCCTGCAGGAGCAATATGCCACTACATGTATACCTTAACGTTGTCTGAGCTACCTTAACGAAGTTATTCTCGAGTTTTCAAAAAAAATTTCACATGGTGACGAGGCATTTGACTACCTTAAGAGAGTCATAGTACCCCTGCTGCTGCTCCCACTTTTCTAAGCCCATTCTCTCTATCATTCTTGCTATGGCTGTCCTACAGAACCGATGTGCCACTATATGTCCACGTTAACGTCGTCACTGTTGCTCCCACTACGAGTCTCTCGAGTTAGCAAATGTACCTCGCCGGA
This sequence comes from Schistocerca americana, assembly GCF_021461395.2. Classification (NCBI taxonomy): domain Eukaryota; kingdom Metazoa; phylum Arthropoda; class Insecta; order Orthoptera; family Acrididae; genus Schistocerca; species Schistocerca americana. The sequence continues at coordinate 1,162,806 of NW_025726225.1, read as the reverse complement.
TGACGAGGCATTTTGCTACCTTAAGAGCGTCATAGTTACTGCAGCCAGCTGCTCCCCCTTCTTTGAATCTTTCCTCTCTTTAATTCGTACCTTGGTGTCCTGCAGAAGCGATACGCCACCACCTGTCCATGTTACCGTTGTCTGAGTTACTTCAACGACGATTTCCTCGAGTTTTCAAATAAATTTCGCCGAGTGACGAGGCATTTGGCACCCTTAAGAGAGTCATAGTTACTGCTGCCAGCTGCTCGACCTACTTTCTTTCTTTCCACTCATTAATTATTACTGTGGTCAGTCCTGCAGGAGCAATATGCCACTACATGTATACCTTAACGTTGTCTGAGCTACCTTAACGAAGATATTCTCGAGTTTTCAAAAAAAATTTCACATGGTGACGAGGCATTTGACTACCTTAAGAGAGTCATAGTACCCCTGCCTGCTGCTCCCACTTTTCTAAGCCCATTCTCTCTATCATTCTTGCTATGGCTGTCCTACAGAACCGATGTGCCACTATATGTCCACGTCAACGTCGTCTCTGTTACTCCCACTACGAGTCTCTCGAGTTAGCAAATGTACCTCGCCGGATGACCAGGCATTTGGCTACCTTATAAGCGTCATAGTTACTGCAGCCAGCTGCTCCCCCTTCTTTGAATCTTTCCTCCCTTTAAATCGTACTGCGGTCAGTCCTGCAGAAGCGATACGCCACCACCTGTCCATGTTACCGTTGTCTGAGTTACCTCAACAACGATTTCCTCGAGTTTCCAAATAAATTTCGCCGAGTGACGAGGCATTTGGCTACCTTAAGAGAGTCATGGTTACTGTTGCCAGCTGCTCGACCTACCTTCTTTCTTTCCACTCTTTAATTATTACTGTGGTCAGTCCTGCAGGAGCAATATGCCACTACATGTATACCTTAACGTTGTCTGAGATACCTTATCGAAGATATCCTCGAGTTTTCAACAAAAAATTTCACATGGTGACGATTCATTTGGCTACCTTAAGAGAGTCATAGTACTCCTGCCTGCTGCTCCCACTTTTCTAAGCCCATTCTCTCTATCATTCTTGCTATGGCCTGTCCTACGGAACCGATGTGCCACTATATGTCCACGTTAACGTCGTCACTGTTACTCCCACTACGAGTCTCTCGAGTTAGCAAATGTGACTCGCCGGATGACGAGGCATTTGGCTACCTTAAAAGCGTCATAGTTACTGCAGGCAGCTGCTCTCCCTTCTTTGAAACTTTCCTCCCTTTAAATCGTACCGTGGCCAGTCCTGCAGAAGCGATACGCCACCACCTGTCCATGTTACCGTTGTCTGAGTTACCTCAACAACGATTTCCTCGAGTTTTCAAATAAATTTCGCCGAGTGACGAGGCATTTAGCTACCTTAAGAGAGTCATAGTTACTGCTGCCAGCTGCTCGACCTACCTTCTTTCTTTCCACTCTTTAAATATTACTGTGGTCAGTCCTGCAGGAGCAATATGATACTACATGTATACCTTAACGTTGTCTGAGCTACCTTAACGAAGATATTCTCGAGTTTTCAACAAAAAATTTCACATGGTGACGATTCATTTGGCTACCTTATGAGAGTCATAGTACTCCTGCCTGCTGCTCCCACTCTTCTAAGCCCATTCTCTCTATCATTCTTCCTATGGCCTGTCCTACGGAACCGATGTGCCACTATATGTCCACGTTAACGTCGTCACTGTTGCTCCCACTACGAGTCTCTCGAGGTAGCAAATGTACCTCGCCGGATGACGAGGCATTTGGCTACCTTAAGAGAGTCATAGTTACTGCAGCCAGCTGCTCCCCCTTCTTTGAATCTTTCCTCTCTTTAATTCGTACCTTGGTGTCCTGCAGAAGCGATACGCCACCACCTGTCCATGTTACCGTTGTCTGAGTTACCTCAACAACGATTTCCTCGAGTTTTCAAATAAATTTCGCCGAGTGACGAGGCATTTGGCTACCTTAAGAGAGTCATAGTTACTGCTGCCAGCTGCTCGACCTACCTTCTTTCTTTCCACTCTTTAAATATTACTGTGGTCAGTCCTGCAGGAGCAATATGCCACTACATGTATACCTTAACGTTGTCTGAGCTACCTTAACGAAGATATTCTCGAGTTTTCAACAAAAAATTTCACATGGTGACGATTCATTTGGCTACCTTATGAGAGTCATAGTACTCCTGTCTGCTGCTCCCACTCTTCTAAGCCCATTCTCTCTATCATTCTTGCTATGGCCTGTCCTACGGAACCGATGTGCCACTATATGTCCACGTTAACGTCGTCACTGTTGCTCCCACTACGAGTCTCTCGAGTTAGCAAATGTACCTCGCCGGATGACGAGGCATTTGGCTACCTTAAGAGCGTCATAGTTACTGCAGCCAGCTGCTCCCCCTTCTTTGAATCTTTCCTCTCTTTAATTCGTACCTTGGTGTCCTGCAGAAGCGATACGCCACCACCTGTCCATGTTACCGTTGTCTGAGTTACTTCAACGACGATTTCCTCGAGTTTTCAAATAAATTTCGCCGAGTGACGAGGCATTTGGCACCCTTAAGAGAGTCATAGTTACTGCTGCCAGCTGCTCGACCTACTTTCTTTCTTTCCACTCATTAATTATTACTGTGGTCAGTCCTGCAGGAGCAATATGCCACTACATGTATACCTTAACGTTGTCTGAGCTACCTTAACGAAGATATTCTCGAGTTTTCAAAAAAAATTTCACATGGTGACGAGGCATTTGACTACCTTAAGAGAGTCATAGTACCCCTGCCTGCTGCTCCCACTTTTCTAAGCCCATTCTCTCTATCATTCTTGCTATGGCTGTCCTACAGAACCGATGTGCCACTATATGTCCACGTCAACGTCGTCTCTGTTACTCCCACTACGAGTCTCTCGAGTTAGCAAATGTACCTCGCCGGATGACGAGGCATTTGGCTACCTTATAAGCGTCATAGTTACTGCAGCCAGCTGCTCCCCCTTCTTTGAATCTTTCCTCCCTTTAAATCGTACTGCGGTCAGTCCTGCAGAAGCGATACGCCACCACCTGTCCATGTTACCGTTGTCTGAGTTACCTCAACAACGATTTCCTCGAGTTTTCAAATAAATTTCGCCGAGTGACGAGGCATTTGGCTACCTTAAGAGAGTCATGGTTACTGTTGCCAGCTGCTCGACCTACCTTCTTTCTTTCCACTCTTTAATTATTACTGTGGTCAGTCCTGCAGGAGCAATATGCCACTACATGTATACCTTAACGTTGTCTGAGATACCTTATCGAAGATATCCTCGAGTTTTCAACAAAAAATTTCACATGGTGACGATTCATTTGGCTACCTTAAGAGAGTCATAGTACTCCTGCCTGCTGCTCCCACTTTTCTAAGCCCATTCTCTCTATCATTCTTGCTATGGCCTGTCCTACGGAACCGATGTGCCACTATATGTCCACGTTAACGTCGTCACTGTTACTCCCACTACGAGTCTCTCGAGTTAGCAAATGTGACTCGCCGGATGACGAGGCATTTGGCTACCTTAAAAGCGTCATAGTTACTGCAGGCAGCTGCTCTCCCTTCTTTGAAACTTTCCTCCCTTTAAATCGTACCGTGGCCAGCCCTGCAGAAGCGATACGCCACCACCTGTCCATGTTACCGTTGTCTGAGTTACCTCAACAACGATTTCCTCGAGTTTTCAAATAAATTTCGCCGAGTGACGAGGCATTTGGCTACCTTAAGAGAGTCATAGTCACTGCTGCCAGCTGCTCGACCTACCTTCTTTCTTTCCACTCTTTAAATATTACTGTGGTCAGTCCTGCAGGAGCAATATGATACTACATGTATACCTTAACGTTGTCTGAGCTACCTTAACGAAGATATTCTCGAGTTTTCAACAAAAAATTTCACATGGTGACGATTCATTTGGCTACCTTATGAGAGTCATAGTACTCCTGCCTGCTGCTCCCACTCTTCTAAGCCCATTCTCTCTATCATTCTTCCTATGGCCTGTCCTACGGAACCGATGTGCCACTATATGTCCACGTTAACGTCGTCACTGTTGCTCCCACTACGAGTCTCTCGAGGTAGCAAATGTACCTCGCCGGATGACGAGGCATTTGGCTACCTTAAGAGAGTCATAGTTACTGCAGCCAGCTGCTCCCCCTTCTTTGAATCTTTCCTCTCTTTAATGCGTACCTTGGTGTCCTGCAGAAGCGATACGCCACCACCTGTCCATGTTACCGTTGTCTGAGTTACTTCAACGACGATTTCCTCGAGTTTTCAAATAAATTTCGCCGAGTGACGAGGCATTTGGCACCCTTAAGAGTGTCATAGTTACTGCTGCCAGCTGCTCGACCTACTTTCTTTCTTTCCACTCATTAATTATTACTGTGGTCAGTCCTGCAGGAGCAATATGCCACTACATGTATACCTTAACGTTGTCTGAGCTACCTTAACGAAGTTATTCTCGAGTTTTCAAAAAAAATTTCACATGGTGACGAGGCATTTGACTACCTTAACAGAGTCATAGTACCCCTGCCTGCTGCTCCCACTTTTCTAAGCCCATTCTCTCTATCATTCTTGCTATGGCTGTCCTACAGAACCGATGTGCCACTATATGTCCACGTCAACGTCGTCTCTGTTACTCCCACTACGAGTCTCTCGAGTTAGCAAATGTGACTCGCCGGATGACGAGGCATTTGGCTACCTTAAAAGCGTCATAGTTACTGCAGGCAGCTGCTCTCCCTTCTTTGAAACTTTCCTCCCTTTAAATCGTACCGTGGCCAGTCCTGCAGAAGCGATACGCCACCACCTGTCCATGTTACCGTTGTCTGAGTTACCTCAACAACGATTTCCTCGAGTTTTCAAATAAATTTCGCCGAGTGACGAGGCATTTGGCTACCTTAAGAGAGTCATAGTTACTGCTGCCAGCTGCTCGACCTACCTTCTTTCTTTCCACTCTTTAAATATTACTGTGGTCAGTCCTGCAGGAGCAATATGATACTACATGTATACCTTAACGTTGTCTGAGCTACCTTAACGAAGATATTCTCGAGTTTTCAACAAAAAATTTCACATGGTGACGATTCATTTGGCTACCTTATGAGAGTCATAGTACTCCTGCCTGCTGCTCCCACTCTTCTAAGCCCATTCTCTCTATCATTCTTCCTATGGCCTGTCCTACGTACCCGATGTGCCACTATATGTCCACGTTAACGTCGTCACTGTTGCTCCCACTACGAGTCTCTCGAGGTAGCAAATGTACCTCGCCGGATGACGAGGCATTTGGCTACCTTAAGAGAGTCATAGTTACTGCAGCCAGCTGCTCCCCCTTCTTTGAATCTTTCCTCTCTTTAATTCGTACCTTGGTGTCCTGCAGAAGCGATACGCCACCACCTGTCCATGTTACCGTTGTCTGAGTTACCTCAACAACGATTTCCTCGAGTTTTCAAATAAATTTCGCCGAGTGACGAGGCATTTGGCTACCTTAAGAGAGTCATAGTTACTGCTGCCAGCTGCTCGACCTACCTTCTTTCTTTCCACTCTTTAAATATTACTGTGGTCAGTCCTGCAGGAGCAATATGCCACTACATGTATACCTTAACGTTGTCTGAGCTACCTTAACGAAGATATTCTCGAGTTTTCAACAAAAAATTTCACATGGTGACGATTCATTTGGCTACCTTATGAGAGTCATAGTACTCCTGTCTGCTGCTCCCACTCTTCTAAGCCCATTCTCTCTATCATTCTTGCTATGGCCTTTCCTACGGAACCGATGTGCCACTATATGTCCACGATAACGTCGTCACTGTTGCTCCCACTACGAGTCTCTCGAGTTAGCAAATGTACCTCGCCGGATGACGAGGCATTTGGCTACCTTAAGAGCGTCATAGTTACTGCAGCCAGCTGCTCCCCCTTCTTTGAATCTTTCCTCCCTTTAAATCGTACTGCGGTCAGTCCTGCAGAAGCGATACGCCACCACCTGTCCATGTTACCGTTGTCTGAGTTACCTCAACAACGATTTCCTCGAGTTTTCAAATAAATTTCGCCGAGTGACGAGGCATTTGGCTACCTTAAGAGAGTCATGGTTACTGTTGCCAGCTGCTCGACCTACCTTCTTTCTTTCCACTCTTTAATTATTACTGTGGTCAGTCCTGCAGGAGCAATATGCCACTACATGTATACCTTAACGTTGTCTGAGATACCTTATCGAAGATATCCTCGAGTTTTCAACAAAAAATTTCACATGGTGACGATTCATTTGGCTACCTTAAGAGAGTCATAGTACTCCTGCCTGCTGCTCCCACTTTTCTAAGCCCATTCTCTCTATCATTCTTGCTATGGCCTGTCCTACGGAACCGATGTGCCACTATATGTCCACGTTAACGTCGTCACTGTTACTCCCACTACGAGTCTCTCGAGTTAGCAAATGTGACTCGCCGGATGACGAGGCATTTGGCTACCTTAAAAGCGTCATAGTTACTGCAGGCAGCTGCTCTCCCTTCTTTGAAACTTTCCTCCCTTTAAATCGTACCGTGGCCAGTCCTGCAGAAGCGATACGCCACCACCTGTCCATGTTACCGTTGTCTGAGTTACCTCAACAACGATTTCCTCGAGTTTTCAAATAAATTTCGCCGAGTGACGAGGCATTTGGCTACCTTAAGAGAGTCATAGTCACTGCTGCCAGCTGCTCGACCTACCTTCTTTCTTTCCACTCTTTAAATATTACTGTGGTCAGTCCTGCAGGAGCAATATGATACTACATGTATACCTTAACGTTGTCTGAGCTACCTTAACGAAGATATTCTCGAGTTTTCAACAAAAAATTTCACATGGTGACGATTCATTTGGCTACCTTATGAGAGTCATAGTACTCCTGCCTGCTGCTCCCACTCTTCTAAGCCCATTCTCTCTATCATTCTTCCTATGGCCTGTCCTACGGAACCGATGTGCCACTATATGTCCACGTTAACGTCGTCACTGTTGCTCCCACTACGAGTCTCTCGAGGTAGCAAATGTACCTCGCCGGATGACGAGGCATTTGGCTACCTTAAGAGAGTCATAGTTACTGCAGCCAGCTGCTCCCCCTTCTTTGAATCTTTCCTCTCTTTAATTCGTACCTTGGTGTCCTGCAGAAGCGATACGCCACCACCTGTCCATGTTACCGTTGTCTGAGTTACCTCAACAACGATTTCCTCGAGTTTTCAAATAAATTTCGCCGAGTGACGAGGCATTTGGCTACCTTAAGAGAGTCATAGTTACTGCTGCCAGCTGCTCGACCTACCTTCTTACTTTCCACTCTTTAAATATTACTGTGGTCAGTCCTGCAGGAGCAATATGCCACTACATGTATACCTTAACGTTGTCTGAGCTACCTTAACGAAGATATTCTCGAGTTTTCAACAAAAAATTTCACATGGTGACGATTCATTTGGCTACCTTATGAGAGTCATAGTACTCCTGTCTGCTGCTCCCACTCTTCTAAGCCCATTCTCTCTATCATTCTTGCTATGGCCTGTCCTACGGAACCGATGTGCCACTATATGTCCGCGTTAACGTCGTCACTGTTGCTCCCACTACGAGTCTCTCGAGTTAGCAAATGTACCTCGCCGGATGACGAGGCATTTGGCTACCTTAAGAGCGTCATAGTTACTGCAGCCAGCTGCTCCCCCTTCTTTGAATCTTTCCTCTCTTTAATTCGTACCTTGGTGTCCTGCAGAAGCGATACGCCACCACCTGTCCATGTTACCGTTGTCTGAGTTACTTCAACGACGATTTCCTCGAGTTTTCAAATAAATTTCGCCGAGTGACGAGGCATTTGGCACCCTTAAGAGTGTCATAGTTACTGCTGCCAGCTGCTCGACCTACTTTCTTTCTTTCCACTCATTAATTATTACTGTGGTCAGTCCTGCAGGAGCAATATGCCACTACATGTATACCTTAACGTTGTCTGAGCTACCTTAACGAAGTTATTCTCGAGTTTTCAAAAAAAATTTCACATGGTGACGAGGCATTTGACTACCTTAACAGAGTCATAGTACCCCTGCCTGCTGCTCCCACTTTTCTAAGCCCATTCTCTCTATCATTCTTGCTATGGCTGTCCTACAGAACCGATGTGCCACTATATGTCCACGTCAACGTCGTCTCTGTTACTCCCACTACGAGTCTCTCGAGTTAGCAAATGTGACTCGCCGGATGACGAGGCATTTGGCTACCTTAAAAGCGTCATAGTTACTGCAGGCAGCTGCTCTCCCTTCTTTGAAACTTTCCTCCCTTTAAATCGTACCGTGGCCAGTCCTGCAGAAGCGATACGCCACCACCTGTCCATGTTACCGTTGTCTGAGTTACCTCAACAACGATTTCCTCGAGTTTTCAAATAAATTTCGCCGAGTGACGAGGCATTTGGCTACCTTAAGAGAGTCATAGTTACTGCTGCCAGCTGCTCGACCTACCTTCTTTCTTTCCACTCTTTAAATATTACTGTGGTCAGTCCTGCAGGAGCAATATGATACTACATGTATACCTTAACGTTGTCTGAGCTACCTTAACGAAGATATTCTCGAGTTTTCAACAAAAAATTTCACATGGTGACGATTCATTTGGCTACCTTATGAGAGTCATAGTACTCCTGCCTGCTGCTCCCACTCTTCTAAGACCATTCTCTCTATCATTCTTCCTATGGCCTGTCCTACGTACCCGATGTGCCACTATATGTCCACGTTAACGTCGTCACTGTTGCTCCCACTACGAGTCTCTCGAGGTAGCAAATGTACCTCGCCGGATGACGAGGCATTTGGCTACCTTAAGAGAGTCATAGTTACTGCAGCCAGCTGCTCCCCCTTCTTTGAATCTTTCCTCTCTTTAATTCGTACCTTGGTGTCCTGCAGAAGCGATACGCCACCACCTGTCCATGTTACCGTTGTCTGAGTTACCTCAACAACGATTTCCTCGAGTTTTCAAATAAATTTCGCCGAGTGACGAGGCATTTGGCTACCTTAAGAGAGTCATAGTTACTGCTGCCAGCTGCTCGACCTACCTTCTTTCTTTCCACTCTTTAAATATTACTGTGGTCAGTCCTGCAGGAGCAATATGCCACTACATGTATACCTTAACGTTGTCTGAGCTACCTTAACGAAGATATTCTCGAGTTTTCAACAAAAAATTTCACATGGTGACGATTCATTTGGCTACCTTATGAGAGTCATAGTACTCCTGTCTGCTGCTCCCACTCTTCTAAGCCCATTCTCTCTATCATTCTTGCTATGGCCTTTCCTACGGAACCGATGTGCCACTATATGTCCACGATAACGTCGTCACTGTTGCTCCCACTACGAGTCTCTCGAGTTAGCAAATGTACCTCGCCGGATGACGAGGCATTTGGCTACCTTAAGAGCGTCATAGTTACTGCAGCCAGCTGCTCCCCCTTCTTTGAATCTTTCCTCTCTTTAATTCGTACCTTGGTGTCCTGCAGAAGCGATACGCCACCACCTGTCCATGTTACCGTTGTCTGAGTTACTTCAACGACGATTTCCTCGAGTTTTCAAATAAATTTCGCCGAGTGACGAGGCATTTGGCACCCTTAAGAGAGTCATAGTTACTGCTGCCAGCTGCTCGACCTACTTTCTTTCTTTCCACTCATTAATTATTACTGTGGTCAGTCCTGCAGGAGCAATATGCCACTACATGTATACCTTAACGTTGTCTGAGCTACCTTAACGAAGTTATTCTCGAGTTTTCAAAAAAAATTTCACATGGTGACGAGGCATTTGACTACCTTAAGAGAGTCATAGTACCCCTGCCTGCTGCTCCCACTTTTCTAAGCCCATTCTCTCTATCATTCTTGCTATGGCTGTCCTACAGAACCGATGTGCCACTATATGTCCACGCTAACGTCGTCACTGTTACTCCCACTACGAGTCTCTCGTGTTAGCAAATGTACCTCGCCGGATGACGAGGCATTTGGCTACCTTAAGAGAGTCATAGTTACTGCAGCCAGCTGCTCCCCCTTCTTTGAATCTTTCCTCTCTTTAATTCGTACCTTGGTGTCCTGCAGAAGCGATACGCCACCACCTGTCCATGTTACCGTTGTCTGAGTTACTTCAACGACGATTTCCTCGAGTTTTCAAATAAATTTCGCCGAGTGACGAGGCATTTGGCACCCTTAAGAGAGTCATAGTTACTGCTGCCAGCTGCTCGACCTACCTTCTTTCTTTCCACTCATTAATTATTACTGTGGTCAGTCCTGCAGGAGCAATATGCCACTACATGTATACTTTAACGTTGTCTGAGCTACCTTATCGAAGATATCCTCGAGTTTTCAACAAAAAATTTCACATGGTGACGATTCATTTGGCTACCTTAAGAGAGTCATAGTACTCCTGCCTGCTGCTCCCACTTTTCTAAGCCCATTCTCTCTATCATTCTTGCTATGGCCTGTCCTACGGAACCGATGTGCCACTATATGTCCACGTTAACGTCGTCACTGTTACTCCCACTACGAGTCACTCGAGTTAGCAAATGTGACTCGCCGGATGACGAGGCATTTGGCTACCTTAAGAGCGTCATAGTTACTGCAGGCAGCTGCTCTCCCTTCTTTGAAACTTTCCTCCCTTTAAATCGTACCGTGGCCAGTCCTGCAGAAGCGATACGCCACCACCTGTCCATGTTACCGTTGTCTGAGTTACCTCAACAACGATTTCCTCGAGTTTTCAAATAAATTTCGCCGAGTGACGAGGCATTTGGCTACCTTAAGAGAGTCATAGTTACTGCTGCCAGCTGCTCGACCTACCTTCTTTCTTTCCACTCTTTAAATATTACTGTGGTCAGTCCTGCAGGAGCAATATGATACTACATGTATACCTTAACGTTGTCTGTGCTACCTTAACGAAGATATTCTCGAGTTTTCAACAAAAAATTTCACATGGTGACGATTCATTTGGCTACCTTATGAGAGTCATAGTACTCCTGCCTGCTGCTCCCATTCTTCTAAGCCCATTCTCTCTATCATTCTTGCTATGGCCTGTCCTACGGAACCGATGTGCCACTATATGTCCACGTTAACGTCGTCACTGTTGCTCCCACTACGAGTCTCTCGAGTTAGCAAATGTACCTCGCCGGATGACGAGGCATTTGGCTACCTTAAGAGCGTCATAGTTACTGCAGCCAGCTGCTCCCCCTTCTTTGAATCTTTCCTCTCTTTAATTCGTACCTTGGTGTCCTGCAGAAGCGATACGCCACCACCTGTCCATGTTACCGTTGTCTGAGTTACTTCAACGACGATTTCCTCGAATTTTCAAATAAATTTCGCCGAGTGACGAGGCATTTGGCACCCTTAAGAGAGTCATAGTTACTGCTGCCAGCTGCTCGACCTACTTTCTTTCTTTCCACTCATTAATTATTACTGTGGTCAGTCCTGCAGGGGCAATATGCCACTACATGTATATCTTAACGTTGTCTGAGCTACCTTAACGAAGATATTCTCGAGTTTTCAAAAAAAATTTAACATGGTGACGAGGCATTTGGCTACCTTAAGAGAGTCATAGTACCCCTGCCTGCTGCTCCCACTTTTCTAAGCCCATTCTCTCTATCACTCTTGCTATGGCTGTCCTACAGAACCGATGTGCCACTATATGTCCACGTCAACGTCGTCTCTGTTACACCCACTACGAGTCTCTCGAGTTAGCAAATGTACCTCGCCGGATGACGAGGCATTTGGCTACCTTATGAGCGTCATAGTTACTGCAGCCAGCTGCTCCCCCTTCTTTGAATCTTTCCTCTCTTTAATTCGTACCTTGGTGTCCTGCAGAAGCGATACGCCACCACCTGTCCATGTTACCGTTGTCTGAGTTACCTCAACAACGATTTCCTCGAGTTTTCAAATAAATTTCGCCGAGTGACGAGGCATTTGGCTACCTTAAGAGAGTCATGGTTACTGTTGCCAGCTGCTCGACCTACCTTCTTTCTTTCCACTCTTTAATTATTACTGTGGTCAGTCCTGCAGGAGCAATATGCCACTACATGTATACCTTAACGTTGTCTGAGATACCTTATCGAAGATATCCTCGAGTTTTCAACAAAAAATTTCACATGGTGACGATTCATTTGGCTACCTTAAGAGAGTCATAGTACTCCTGCCTGCTGCTCCCACTTTTCTAAGCCCATTCTCTCTATCATTCTTGCTATGGCCTGTCCTACGGAACCGATGTGCCACTATATGTCCACGTTAACGTCGTCACTGTTACTCCCACTACGAGTCTCTCGAGTTAGCAAATGTGACTCGCCGGATGACGAGGCATTTGGCTACCTTAAAAGCGTCATAGTTACTGCAGGCAGCTGCTCTCCCTTCTTTGAAACTTTCCTCCCTTTAAATCGTACCGTGGCCAGTCCTGCAGAAGCGATACGCCACCACCTGTCCATGTTACCGTTGTCTGAGTTACCTCAACAACGATTTCCTCGAGTTTTCAAATAAATTTCGCCGAGTGACGAGGCATTTGGCTACCTTAAGAGAGTCATAGTCACTGCTGCCAGCTGCTCGACCTACCTTCTTTCTTTCCACTCTTTAAATATTACTGTGGTCAGTCCTGCAGGAGCAATATGATACTACATGTATACCTTAACGTTGTCTGAGCTACCTTAACGAAGATATTCTCGAGTTTTCAACAAAAAATTTCACATGGTGACGATTCATTTGGCTACCTTATGAGAGTCATAGTACTCCTGCCTGCTGCTCCCACTCTTCTAAGCCAATTCTCTCTATCATTCTTCCTATGGCCTGTCCTACGGAACCGATGTGCCACTATATGTCCACGTTAACGTCGTCACTGTTGCTCCCACTACGAGTCTCTCGAGGTAGCAAATGTACCTCGCCGGATGACGAGGCATTTGGCTACCTTAAGAGAGTCATAGTTACTGCAGCCAGCTGCTCCCCCTTCTTTGAATCTTTCCTCTCTTTAATTCGTACCTTGGTGTCCTGCAGAAGCGATACGCCACCACCTGTCCATGTTACCGTTGTCTGAGTTACCTCAACAACGATTTCCTCGAGTTTTCAAATAAATTTCGCCGAGTGACGAGGCATTTGGCTACCTTAAGAGAGTCATAGTTACTGCTGCCAGCTGCTCGACCTACCTTCTTACTTTCCACTCTTTAAATATTACTGTGGTCAGTCCTGCAGGAGCAATATGCCACTACATGTATACCTTAACGTTGTCTGAGCTACCTTAACGAAGATATTCTCGAGTTTTCAACAAAAAATTTCACATGGTGACGATTCATTTGGCTACCTTATGAGAGTCATAGTACTCCTGTCTGCTGCTCCCACTCTTCTAAGCCCATTCTCTCTATCATTCTTGCTATGGCCTGTCCTACGGAACCGATGTGCCACTATATGTCCGCGTTAACGTCGTCACTGTTGCTCCCACTACGAGTCTCTCGAGTTAGCAAATGTACCTCGCCGGATGACGAGGCATTTGGCTACCTTAAGAGCGTCATAGTTACTGCAGCCAGCTGCTCCCCCTTCTTTGAATCTTTCCTCTCTTTAATTCGTACCTTGGTGTCCTGCAGAAGCGATACGCCACCACCTGTCCATGTTACCGTTGTCTGAGTTACTTCAACGACGATTTCCTCGAGTTTTCAAATAAATTTCGCCGAGTGACGAGGCATTTGGCACCCTTAAGAGTGTCATAGTTACTGCTGCCAGCTGCTCGACCTACTTTCTTTCTTTCCACTCATTAATTATTACTGTGGTCAGTCCTGCAGGAGCAATATGCCACTACATGTATACCTTAACGTTGTCTGAGCTACCTTAACGAAGTTATTCTCGAGTTTTCAAAAAAAATTTCACATGGTGACGAGGCATTTGACTACCTTAACAGAGTCATAGTACCCCTGCCTGCTGCTCCCACTTTTCTAAGCCCATTCTCTCTATCATTCTTGCTATGGCTGTCCTACAGAACCGATGTGCCACTATATGTCCACGTCAACGTCGTCTCTGTTACTCCCACTACGAGTCTCTCGAGTTAGCAAATGTGACTCGCCGGATGACGAGGCATTTGGCTACCTTAAAAGCGTCATAGTTACTGCAGGCAGCTGCTCTCCCTTCTTTGAAACTTTCCTCCCTTTAAATCGTACCGTGGCCAGTCCTGCAGAAGCGATACGCCACCACCTGTCCATGTTACCGTTGTCTGAGTTACCTCAACAACGATTTCCTCGAGTTTTCAAATAAATTTCGCCGAGTGACGAGGCATTTGGCTACCTTAAGAGAGTCATAGTTACTGCTGCCAGCTGCTCGACCTACCTTCTTTCTTTCCACTCTTTAAATATTACTGTGGTCAGTCCTGCAGGAGCAATATGATACTACATGTATACCTTAACGTTGTCTGAGCTACCTTAACGAAGATATTCTCGAGTTTTCAACAAAAAATTTCACATGGTGACGATTCATTTGGCTACCTTATGAGAGTCATAGTACTCCTGCCTGCTGCTCCCACTCTTCTAAGCCCATTCTCTCTATCATTCTTCCTATGGCCTGTCCTACGTACCCGATGTGCCACTATATGTCCACGTTAACGTCGTCACTGTTGCTCCCACTACGAGTCTCTCGAGGTAGCAAATGTACCTCGCCGGATGACGAGGCATTTGGCTACCTTAAGAGAGTCATAGTTACTGCAGCCAGCTGCTCCCCCTTCTTTGAATCTTTCCTCTCTTTAATTCGTACCTTGGTGTCCTGCAGAAGCGATACGCCACCACCTGTCCATGTTACCGTTGTCTGAGTTACCTCAACAACGATTTCCTCGAGTTTTCAAATAAATTTCGCCGAGTGACGAGGCATTTGGCTACCTTAAGAGAGTCATAGTTACTGCTGCCAGCTGCTCGACCTACCTTCTTTCTTTCCACTCTTTAAATATTACTGTGGTCAGTCCTGCAGGAGCAATATGCCACTACATGTATACCTTAACGTTGTCTGAGCTACCTTAACGAAGATATTCTCGAGTTTTCAACAAAAAATTTCACATGGTGACGATTCATTTGGCTACCTTATGAGAGTCATAGTACTCCTGTCTGCTGCTCCCACTCTTCTAAGCCCATTCTCTCTATCATTCTTGCTATGGCCTTTCCTACGGAACCGATGTGCCACTATATGTCCACGATAACGTCGTCACTGTTGCTCCCACTACGAGTCTCTCGAGTTAGCAAATGTACCTCGCCGGATGACGAGGCATTTGGCTACCTTAAGAGCGTCATAGTTACTGCAGCCAGCTGCTCCCCCTTCTTTGAATCTTTCCTCTCTTTAATTCGTACCTTGGTGTCCTGCAGAAGCGATACGCCACCACCTGTCCATGTTACCGTTGTCTGAGTTACTTCAACGACGATTTCCTCGAGTTTTCAAATAAATTTCGCCGAGTGACGAGGCATTTGGCACCCTTAAGAGAGTCATAGTTACTGCTGCCAGCTGCTCGACCTACTTTCTTTCTTTCCACTCATTAATTATTACTGTGGTCAGTCCTGCAGGAGCAATATGCCACTACATGTATACCTTAACGTTGTCTGAGCTACCTTAACGAAGTTATTCTCGAGTTTTCAAAAAAAATTTCACATGGTGACGAGGCATTTGACTACCTTAAGAGAGTCATAGTACCCCTGCCTGCTGCTCCCACTTTTCTAAGCCCATTCTCTCTATCATTCTTGCTATGGCTGTCCTACAGAACCGATGTGCCACTATATGTCCACGCTAACGTCGTCACTGTTACTCCCACTACGAGTCTCTCGTGTTAGCAAATGTACCTCGCCGGATGACGAGGCATTTGGCTACCTTAAGAGAGTCATAGTTACTGCAGCCAGCTGCTCCCCCTTCTTTGAATCTTTCCTCTCTTTAATTCGTACCTTGGTGTCCTGCAGAAGCGATACGCCACCACCTGTCCATGTTACCGTTGTCTGAGTTACTTCAACGACGATTTCCTCGAGTTTTCAAATAAATTTCGCCGAGTGACGAGGCATTTGGCACCCTTAAGAGAGTCATAGTTACTGCTGCCAGCTGCTCGACCTACCTTCTTTCTTTCCACTCATTAATTATTACTGTGGTCAGTCCTGCAGGAGCAATATGCCACTACATGTATACTTTAACGTTGTCTGAGCTACCTTATCGAAGATATCCTCGAGTTTTCAACAAAAAATTTCACATGGTGACGATTCATTTGGCTACCTTAAGAGAGTCATAGTACTCCTGCCTGCTGCTCCCACTTTTCTAAGCCCATTCTCTCTATCATTCTTGCTATGGCCTGTCCTACGGAACCGATGTGCCACTATATGTCCACGTTAACGTCGTCACTGTTACTCCCACTACGAGTCACTCGAGTTAGCAAATGTGACTCGCCGGATGACGAGGCATTTGGCTACCTTAAGAGCGTCATAGTTACTGCAGGCAGCTGCTCTCCCTTCTTTGAAACTTTCCTCCCTTTAAATCGTACCGTGGCCAGTCCTGCAGAAGCGATACGCCACCACCTGTCCATGTTACCGTTGTCTGAGTTACCTCAACAACGATTTCCTCGAGTTTTCAAATAAATTTCGCCGAGTGACGAGGCATTTGGCTACCTTAAGAGAGTCATAGTTACTGCTGCCAGCTGCTCGACCTACCTTCTTTCTTTCCACTCTTTAAATATTACTGTGGTCAGTCCTGCAGGAGCAATATGATACTACATGTATACCTTAACGTTGTCTGTGCTACCTTAACGAAGATATTCTCGAGTTTTCAACAAAAAATTTCACATGGTGACGATTCATTTGGCTACCTTATGAGAGTCATAGTACTCCTGCCTGCTGCTCCCATTCTTCTAAGCCCATTCTCTCTATCATTCTTGCTATGGCCTGTCCTACGGAACCGATGTGCCACTATATGTCCACGTTAACGTCGTCACTGTTGCTCCCACTACGAGTCTCTCGAGTTAGCAAATGTACCTCGCCGGATGACGAGGCATTTGGCTACCTTAAGAGCGTCATAGTTACTGCAGCCAGCTGCTCCCCCTTCTTTGAATCTTTCCTCTCTTTAATTCGTACCTTGGTGTCCTGCAGAAGCGATACGCCACCACCTGTCCATGTTACCGTTGTCTGAGTTACTTCAACGACGATTTCCTCGAATTTTCAAATAAATTTCGCCGAGTGACGAGGCATTTGGCACCCTTAAGAGAGTCATAGTTACTGCTGCCAGCTGCTCGACCTACTTTCTTTCTTTCCACTCATTAATTATTACTGTGGTCAGTCCTGCAGGGGCAATATGCCACTACATGTATATCTTAACGTTGTCTGAGCTACCTTAACGAAGATATTCTCGAGTTTTCAAAAAAAATTTAACATGGTGACGAGGCATTTGGCTACCTTAAGAGAGTCATAGTACCCCTGCCTGCTGCTCCCACTTTTCTAAGCCCATTCTCTCTATCACTCTTGCTATGGCTGTCCTACAGAACCGATGTGCCACTATATGTCCACGTCAACGTCGTCTCTGTTACACCCACTACGAGTCTCTCGAGTTAGCAAATGTACCTCGCCGGATGACGAGGCATTTGGCTACCTTATGAGCGTCATAGTTACTGCAGCCAGCTGCTCCCCCTTCTTTGAATCTTTCCTCCCTTCAAATCGTACTGTGGTCAGTCCTGCAGAAGCGATACGCCACCACCTGTCCATGTTACCGTTGTCTGAGTTACTTCAACGACGATTTCCTCGAGTTTTCAAATAAATTTCGCCGAGTGACGAGGCATTTGGCACCCTTAAGAGAGTCATAGTTACTGCTGCCAGCTGCTCGACCTACTTTCTTTCTTTCCACTCATTAATTATTACTGTGGTCAGTCCTGCAGGAGCAATATGCCACTACATGTATACTTTAACGTTGTCTGAGCTACCTTATCGAAGATATCCTCGAGTTTTCAACAAAAAATTTCACATGGTGACGATTCATTTGGCTACCTTAAGAGAGTCATAGTACTCCTGCCTGCTGCTCCCACTTTTCTAAGCCCATTCTCTCTATCATTCTTGCTATGGCCTGTCCTACGGAACCGATGTGCCACTATATGTCCACGTTAACGTCGTCACTGTTACTCCCACTACGAGTCTCTCGAGTTAGCAAATGTGACTCGCCGGATGACGAGGCATTTGGCTACCTTAAGAGCGTCATAGTTACTGCAGCCAGCTGCTCCCCCTTCTTTGAATCTTTCCTCTCTTTAATTCGTACCTTGGTGTCCTGCAGAAGCGATACGCCACCACCTGTCCATGTTACCGTTGTCTGAGTTACTTCAACGACGATTTCCTCGAATTTTCAAATAAATTTCGCCGAGTGACGAGGCATTTGGCACCCTTAAGAGAGTCATAGTTACTGCTGCCAGCTGCTCGACCTACTTTCTTTCTTTCCACTCATTAATTATTACTGTGGTCAGTCCTGCAGGGGCAATATGCCACTACATGTATATCTTAACGTTGTCTGAGCTACCTTAACGAAGATATTCTCGAGTTTTCAAAAAAAATTTAACATGGTGACGAGGCATTTGGCTACCTTAAGAGAGTCATAGTACCCCTGCCTGCTGCTCCCACTTTTCTAAGCCCATTCTCTCTATCACTCTTGCTATGGCTGTCCTACAGAACCGATGTGCCACTATATGTCCACGTCAACGTCGTCTCTGTTACACCCACTACGAGTCTCTCGAGTTAGCAAATGTACCTCGCCGGATGACGAGGCATTTGGCTACCTTATGAGCGTCATAGTTACTGCAGCCAGCTGCTCCCCCTTCTTTGAATCTTTCCTCCCTTCAAATCGTACTGTGGTCAGTCCTGCAGAAGCGATACGCCACCACCTGTCCATGTTACCGTTGTCTGAGTTACTTCAACGACGATTTCCTCGAGTTTTCAAATAAATTTCGCCGAGTGACGAGGCATTTGGCACCCTTAAGAGAGTCATAGTTACTGCTGCCAGCTGCTCGACCTACTTTCTTTCTTTCCACTCATTAATTATTACTGTGGTCAGTCCTGCAGGAGCAATATGCCACTACATGTATACTTTAACGTTGTCTGAGCTACCTTATCGAAGATATCCTCGAGTTTTCAACAAAAAATTTCACATGGTGACGATTCATTTGGCTACCTTAAGAGAGTCATAGTACTCCTGCCTGCTGCTCCCACTTTTCTAAGCCCATTCTCTCTATCATTCTTGCTATGGCCTGTCCTACGGAACCGATGTGCCACTATATGTCCACGTTAACGTCGTCACTGTTACTCCCACTACGAGTCTCTCGAGTTAGCAAATGTGACTCGCCGGATGACGAGGCATTTGGCTACCTTAAAAGCGTCATAGTTACTGCAGGCAGCTGCTCTCCCTTCTTTGAAACTTTCCTCCCTTTAAATCGTACCGTGGCCAGTCCTGCAGAAGCGATACGCCACCACCTGTCCATGTTACCGTTGTCTGAGTTACCTCAACAACGATTTCCTCGAGTTTTCAAATAAATTTCGCCGAGTGACGAGGCATTTGGCTACCTTAAGAGAGCCATAGTTACTGCTGCCAGCTGCTCGACCTACCTTCTTTCTTTCCACTCTTTAAATATTACTGTGGTCAGTCCTGCAGGAGCAATATGATACTACATGTATACCTTAACGTTGTCTGAGCTACCTTAACGAAGATATTCTCGAGTTTTCAACAAAAAATTTCACATGGTGACGATTCATTTGGCTACCTTATGAGAGTCATAGTACTCCTTCCTGCTGCTCCCACTCTTCTAAGCCCATTCTCTCTATCATTCTTCCTATGGCCTGTCCTACGGAACCGATGTGCCACTATATGTCCACGTTAACGTCGTCACTGTTGCTCCCACTACGAGTCTCTCGAGGTAGCAAATGTACCTCGCCGGATGACGAGGCATTTGGCTACCTTAAGAGAGTCATAGTTACTGCAGCCAGCTGCTCCCCCTTCTTTGAATCTTTCCTCTCTTTAATTCGTACCTTGGTGTCCTGCAGAAGCGATACGCCACCACCTGTCCATGTTACCGTTGTCTGAGTTACCTCAACAACGATTTCCTCGAGTTTTCAAATAAATTTCGCCGAGTGACGAGGCATTTGGCTACCTTAAGAGAGTCATAGTTACTGCTGCCAGCTGCTCGACCTACCTTCTTTCTTTCCACTCTTTAAATATTACTGTGGTCAGTCCTGCAGGAGCAATATGCCACTACATGTATACCTTAACGTTGTCTGAGCTACCTTAACGAAGTTATTCTCGAGTTTTCAAAAAAAATTTCACATGGTGACGAGGCATTTTACTACCTTAAGAGAGTCATAGTACCCCTGCCTGCTGCTCCCACTTTTCTAAGCCCATTCTCTCTATCATTCTTGCTATGGCTGTCCTACAGAACCGATGTGCCACTATATGTCCACGTCAACGTCGTCTCTGTTACTCCCACTACGAGTCTCTCGAGTTAGCAAATGTGACTCGCCGGATGACGAGGCATTTGGCTACCTTAAAAGCGTCATAGTTACTGCAGGCAGCTGCTCTCCCTTCTTTGAAACTTTCCTCCCTTTAAATCGTACCGTGGCCACTCCTGCAGAAGCGATACGCCACCACCTGTCCATGTTACCGTTGTCTGAGTTACCTCAACAACGATTTCCTCGAGTTTTCAAATAAATTTCGCCGAGTGACGAGGCATTTGGCTACCTTAAGAGAGTCATAGTTACTGCTGCCAGCTGCTCGACCTACCTTCTTTCTTTCCACTCTTTAAATATTACTGTGGTCAGTCCTGCAGGAGCAATATGATACTACATGTATACCTTAACGTTGTCTGAGCTACCTTAACGAAGATATTCTCGAGTTTTCAACAAAAAATTTCACATGGTGACGATTCATTTGGCTACCTTATGAGAGTCATAGTACTCCTGCCTGCTGCTCCCACTCTTCTAAGCCCATTCTCTCTATCATTCTTCCTATGGCCTGTCCTACGGAACCGATGTGCCACTATATGTCCACGTTAACGTCGTCACTGTTGCTCCCACTACGAGTCTCTCGAGGTAGCAAATGTACCTCGCCGGATGACGAGGCATTTGGCTACCTTAAGAGAGTCATAGTTACTGCAGCCAGCTGCTCCCCCTTCTTTGAATCTTTCCTCTCTTTAATTCGTACCTTGGTGTCCTGCAGAAGCGATACGCCACCACCTGTCCATGTTACCGTTGTCTGAGTTACCTCAACAACGATTTCCTCGAGTTTTCAAATAAATTTCGCCGAGTGACGAGGCATTTGGCTACCTTAAGAGAGTCATAGTTACTGCTGCCAGCTGCTCGACCTACCTTCTTTCTTTCCACTCTTTAAATATTACTGTGGTCAGTCCTGCAGGAGCAATATGCCACTACATGTATACCTTAACGTTGTCTGAGCTACCTTAACGAAGATATTCTCGAGTTTTCAACAAAAAATTTCACATGGTGACGATTCATTTGGCTACCTTATGAGAGTCATAGTACTCCTGTCTGCTGCTCCCACTCTTCTAAGCCCATTCTCTCTATCATTCTTGCTATGGCCTGTCCTACGGAACCGATGTGCCACTATATGTCCACGTTAACGTCGTCACTGTTGCTCCCACTACGAGTCTCTCGAGTTAGCAAATGTACCTCGCCGGATGACGAGGCATTTGGCTACCTTAAGAGCGTCATAGTTACTGCAGCCAGCTGCTCCCCCTTCTTTGAATCTTTCCTCTCTTTAATTCGTACCTTGGTGTCCTGCAGAAGCGATACGCCACCACCTGTCCATGTTACCGTTGTCTGAGTTACTTCAACGACGATTTCCTCGAGTTTTCAAATAAATTTCGCCGAGTGACGAGGCATTTGGCACCCTTAAGAGAGTCATAGTTACTGCTGCCAGCTGCTCGACCTACTTTCTTTCTTTCCACTCATTAATTATTACTGTGGTCAGTCCTGCAGGAGCAATATGCCACTACATGTACACCTTAACGTTGTCTGAGCTACCTTAACGAAGTTATTCTCGAGTTTTCAAAAAAAATTTCACATGGTGACGAGGCATTTGACTACCTTAAGAGAGTCATAGTACCCCTGCCTGCTGCTCCCACTTTTCTAAGCCCATTCTCTCTATCATTCTTGCTATGGCTGTCCTACAGAACCGATGTGCCACTATATGTCCACGTCAACGTCGTCTCTGTTACTCCCACTACGAGTCTCTCGAGTTAGCAAATGTGACTCGCCGGATGACGAGGCATTTGGCTAAATTAAAAGCGTCATAGTTACTGCAGGCAGCTGCTCTCCCTTCTTTGAAACTTTCCTCCCTTTAAATCGTACCGTGGCCAGTCCTGCAGAAGCGATACGCCACCACCTGTCCATGTTACCGTTGTCTGAGTTACCTCAACAACGATTTCCTCGAGTTTTCAAATAAATTTCGCCGAGTGACGAGGCATTTGGCTACCTTAAGAGAGTCATAGTTACTGCTGCCAGCTGCTCGACCTACCTTCTTTCTTTCCACTCTTTAAATATTACTGTGGTCAGTCCTGCAGGAGCAATATGATACTACATGTATACCTTAACGTTGTCTGAGCTACCTTAACGAAGATATTCTCGAGTTTTCAACAAAAAATTTCACATGGTGACGATTCATTTGGCTACCTTATGAGAGTCATAGTACTCCTGCCTGCTGCTCCCACTCTTCTAAGCCCATTCTCTCTATCATTCTTCCTATGGCCTGTCCTACGGAACCGATGTGCCACTATATGTCCACGTTAACGTCGTCACTGTTGCTCCCACTACGAGTCTCTCGAGGTAGCAAATGTACCTCGCCGGATGACGAGGCATTTGGCTACCTTAAGAGAGTCATAGTTACTGCAGCCAGCTGCTCCCCCTTCTTTGAATCTTTCCTCTCTTTAATTCGTACCTTGGTGTCCTGCAGAAGCGATACGCCACCACCTGTCCATGTTACCGTTGTCTGAGTTACCTCAACAACGATTTCCTCGAGTTTTCAAATAAATTTCGCCGAGTGACGAGGCATTTGGCTACCTTAAGAGAGTCATAGTTACTGCTGCCAGCTGCTCGACCTACCTTCTTTCTTTCCACTCTTTAAATATTACTGTGGTCAGTCCTGCAGGAGCAATATGCCACTACATGTATACCTTAACGTTGTCTGAGCTACCTTAACGAAGATATTCTCGAGTTTTCAACAAAAAATTTCACATGGTGACGATTCATTTGGCTACCTTATGAGAGTCATAGTACTCCTGTCTGCTGCTCCCACTCTTCTAAGCCCATTCTCTCTATCATTCTTGCTATGGCCTTTCCTACGGAACCGATGTGCCACTATATGTCCACGTTAACGTCGTCACTGTTGCTCCCACTACGAGTCTCTCGAGTTAGCAAATGTACCTCGCCGGATGACGAGGCATTTGGCTACCTTAAGAGCGTCATAGTTACTGCAGCCAGCTGCTCCCCCTTCTTTGAATCTTTCCTCTCTTTAATTCGTACCTTGGTGTCCTGCAGAAGCGATACGCCACCACCTGTCCATGTTACCGTTGTCTGAGTTACTTCAACGACGATTTCCTCGAGTTTTCAAATAAATTTCGCCGAGTGACGAGGCATTTGGCACCCTTAAGAGAGTCATAGTTACTGCTGCCAGCTGCTCGACCTACTTTCTTTCTTTCCACTCATTAATTATTACTGTAGTCAGTCCTGCAGGAGCAATATGCCACTACATGTATACCTTAACGTTGTCTGAGCTACCTTAACGAAGTTATTCTCGAGTTTTCAAAAAAAAATTCACATGGTGACGAGGCATTTGACTACCTTAAGAGAGTCATAGTACCCCTGCCTGCTGCTCCCACTTTTCTAAGCCCATTCTCTCTATCATTCTTGCTATGGCTGTCCTACAGAACCGATGTGCCACTATATGTCCACGTCAACGTCGTCTCTGTTACTCCCACTACGAGTCTCTCGAGTTAGCAAATGTACCTCGCCGGATGACGAGGCATTTGGCTACCTTATAAGCGTCATAGTTACTGCAGCCAGCTGCTCCCCCTTCTTTGAATCTTTCCTCCCTTTAAATCGTACTGCGGTCAGTCCTGCAGAAGCGATACGCCACCACCTGTCCATGTTACCGTTGTCTGAGTTACCTCAACAACGATTTCCTCGAGTTTTCAAATAAATTTCGCCGAGTGTCGAGGCATTTGGCTACCTTAAGAGAGTCATGGTTACTGTTGCCAGCTGCTCGACCTACCTTCTTTCTTTCCACTCTTTAATTATTACTGTGGTCAGTCCTGCAGGAGCAATATGCCACTACATGTATACCTCAACGTTGTCTGAGCTACCTTATCGAAGATATCCTCGAGTTTTCAACAAAAAATTTCACATGGTGACGATTCATTTGGCTACCTTAAGAGAGTCATAGTACTCCTGCCTGCTGCTCCCACTTTTCTAAGCCCATTCTCTCTATCATTCTTGCTATGGCCTGTCCAACAGAACCGATGTGCCACTATATGTCCACGTTAACGTCGTCACTGTTACTCCCACTACGAGTCTCTCGAGTTAGCAAATGTGACTCGCCGGATGACGAGGCATTTGGCTACCTTAAGAGCGTCATAGTTACTGCAGGCAGCTGCTCTCCCTTCTTTGAAACTTTCCTCTCTTTAATTCGTACCTTGGTGTCCTGCAGAAGCGATACGCCACCACCTGTCCATGTTACCGTTGTCTGAGTTACTTCAACGACGATTTCCTCGAGTTTTCAAATAAATTTCGCCGAGTGACGAGGCATTTGGCACCCTTAAGAGAGTCATAGTTACTGCTGCCAGCTGCTCGACCTACCTTCTTTCTTTCCACTCTTTAAATATTACTGTGGTCAGTCCTGCATTAGCAATATGATACTACATGTATACCTTAACGTTGTCTGAGCTACCTTAACGAAGATATTCTCGAGTTTTCAACAAAAAATTTCACATGGTGACGATTCATTTGGCTACCTTATGAGAGTCATAGTACTCCTTCCTGCTGCTCCCACTCTTCTAAGCCCATTCTCTCTATCATTCTTGCTATGGCTGTCCTACAGAACCGATGTGCCACTATATGTCCACGTCAACGTCGTCTCTGTTACTCCCACTACGAGTCTCTCGAGTTAGCAAATGTACCTCGCCGGATGACGAGGCATTTGGCTACCTTACAAGCGTCATAGTTACTGCAGCCAGCTGCTCCCCCTTCTTTGAATCTTTCCTCCCTTTAAATCGTACTGCGGTCAGTCCTGCAGAAGCGATACGCCACCACCTGTCCATGTTACCGTTGTCTGAGTTACCTCAACAACGATTTCCTCGAGTTTTCAAATAAATTTCGCCGAGTGGCGAGGCATTTGGCTACCTTAAGAGAGTCATGGTTACTGTTGCCAGCTGCTCGACCTACCTTCTTTCTTTCCACTCTTTAATTATTACTGTGGTCAGTCCTGCAGGAGCAATATGCCACTACATGTATACCTTAACGTTGTCTGAGCTACCTTATCGAAGATATCCTCGAGTTTTCAACAAAAAATTTCACATGGTGACGATTCATTTGGCTACCTTAAGAGAGTCATAGTACTCCTGCCTGCTGCTCCCACTTTTCTAAGCCCATTCTCTCTATCATTCTTGCTATGGCCTGTCCTACGGAACCGATGTGCCACTATATGTCCACGTTAACGTCGTCACTGTTACTCCCACTACGAGTCTCTCGAGTTAGCAAATGTGACTCGCCGGATGACGAGGCATTTGGCTACCTTAAGAGCGTCATAGTTACTGCAGGCAGCTGCTCTCCCTTCTTTGAAACTTTCCTCCCTTTAAATCGTACCGTGGCCAGTCCTGCAGAAGCGATACGCCACCACCTGTCCATGTTACCGTTGTCTGAGTTACCTCAACAACGATTTCCTCGAGTTTTCAAATAAATTTCGCCGAGTGACGAGGCATTTGGCTACCTTAAGAGAGTCATAGTTACTGCTGCCAGCTGCTCGACCTACCTTCTTTCTTTCCACTCTTTAAATATTACTGTGGTCAGTCCTGCAGGAGCAATATGATACTACATGTATACCTTAACGTTGTCTGAGCTACCTTAACGAAGATATTCTCGAGTTTTCAACAAAAAATTTCACATGGTGACGATTCATTTGGCTACCTTATGAGAGTCATAGTACTCCTGCCTGCTGCTCCCACTCTTCTAAGCCCATTCTCTCTATCATTCTTCCTATGGCCTGTCCTACGGAACCGATGTGCCACTATATGTCCACGTTAACGTCGTCACTGTTGCTCCCACTACGAGTCTCTCGAGGTAGCAAATGTACCTCGCCGGATGACGAGGCATTTGGCTACCTTAAGAGAGTCATAGTTACTGCAGCCAGCTGCTCCCCCTTCTTTGAATCTTTCCTCTCTTTAATTCGTACCTTGGTGTCCTGCAGAAGCGATACGCCACCACCTGTCCATGTTACCGTTGTCTGAGTTACCTCAACAACGATTTCCTCGAGTTTTCAAATAAATTTCGCCGAGTGACGAGGCATTTGGCTACCTTAAGAGAGTCATAGTTACTGCTGCCAGCTGCTCGACCTACCTTCTTTCTTTCCACTCTTTAAATATTACTGTGGTCAGTCCTGCAGGAGCAATATGCCACTACATGTATACCTTAACGTTGTCTGAGCTACCTTAACGAAGATATTCTCGAGTTTTCAACAAAAAATTTCACATGGTGACGATTCATTTGGCTACCTTATGAGAGTCATAGTACTCCTGTCTGCTGCTCCCACTCTTCTAAGCCCATTCTCTCTATCATTCTTGCCATGGCCTGTCCTACGGAACCGATGTGCCACTATATGTCCACGTTAACGTCGTCACTGTTGCTCCCACTACGAGTCTCTCGAGTTAGCAAATGTACCTCGCCGGATGACGAGGCATTTGGCTACCTTAAGAGCGTCATAGTTACTGCAGCCAGCTGCTCCCCCTTCTTTGAATCTTTCCTCTCTTTAATTCGTACCTTGGTGTCCTGCAGAAGCGATACGCCACCACCTGTCCATGTTACCGTTGTCTGAGTTACTTCAACGACGATTTCCTCGAGTTTTCAAATAAATTTCGCCGAGTGACGAGGCATTTGGCACCCTTAAGAGAGTCATAGTTACTGCTGCCAGCTGCTCGACCTACTTTCTTTCTTTCCACTCATTAATTATTACTGTGGTCAGACCTGCAGGAGCAATATGCCACTACATGTATACCTTAACGTTGTCTGAGCTACCTTAACGAAGTTATTCTCGAGTTTTCAACAAAAAATTTCACATGGTGACGATTCATTTGGCTACCTTATGAGAGTCATAGTACTCCTGTCTGCTGCTCCCACTCTTCTAAGCCCATTCTCTCTATCATTCTTGCTATGGCCTGTCCTACGGAACCGATGTGCCACTATATGTCCACGTTAACGTCGTCACTGTTGCTCCCACTACGAGTCTCTCGAGTTAGCAAATGTACCTCGCCGGATGACGAGGCATTTGGCTACCTTAAGAGCGTCATAGTTACTGCAGCCAGCTGCTCCCCCTTCTTTGAATCTTTCCTCTCTTTAATTCGTACCTTGGTGTCCTGCAGAAGCGATACGCCACCACCTGTCCATGTTACCGTTGTCTGAGTTACTTCAACGACGATTTCCTCGAGTTTTCAAATAAATTTCGCCGAGTGACGAGGCATTTGGCACCCTTAAGAGAGTCATAGTTACTGCTGCCAGCTGCTCGACCTACTTTCTTTCTTTCCACTCATTAATTATTACTGTGGTCAGTCCTGCAGGAGCAATATGCCACTACATGTATACCTTAACGTTGTCTGAGCTACCTTAACGAAGTTATTCTCGAGTTTTCAAAAAAAATTTCACATGGTGCGAGGCATTTGACTACCTTAAGAGAGTCATAGTACCCCTGCCTGCTGCTCCCAATTTTCTAAGCCCATTCTCTCTATCATTCTTGCTATGGCTGTCCTACAGAACCGATGTGCCACTATATGTCCACGTCAACGTCGTCTCTGTTACTCCCACTACGAGTCTCTCGAGTTAGCAAATGTGACTCGCCGGATGACGAGGCATTTGGCTACCTTAAAAGCGTCATAGTTACTGCAGGCAGCTGCTCTCCCTTCTTTGAAACTTTCCTCCCTTTAAATCGTACCGTGGCCAGTCCTGCAGAAGCGATACGCCACCACCTGTCCATGTTACCGTTGTCTGAGTTACCTCAACAACGATTTCCTCGAGTTTTCAAATAAATTTCGCCGAGTGACGAGGCATTTGGCTACCTTAAGAGAGTCATAGTTACTGCTGCCAGCTGCTCGACCTACCTTCTTTCTTTCCACTCTTTAAATATTACTGTGGTCAGTCCTGCAGGAGCAATATGATACTACATGTATACCTTAACGTTGTCTGAGCTACCTTAACGAAGATATTCTCGAGTTTTCAACAAAAAATTTCACATGGTGACGATTCATTTGGCTACCTTATGAGAGTCATAGTACTCCTTCCTGCTGCTCCCACTCTTCTAAGCCCATTCTCTCTATCATTCTTCCTATGGCCTGTCCTACGGAACCGATGTGCCACTATATGTCCACGTTAACGTCGTCACTGTTGCTCCCACTACGAGTCTCTCGAGGTAGCAAATGTACCTCGCCGGATGACGAGGCATTTGGCTACCTTAAGAGAGTCATAGTTACTGCAGCCAGCTGCTCCCCCTTCTTTGAATCTTTCCTCTCTTTAATTCGTACCTTGGTGTCCTGCAGAAGCGATACGCCACCACCTGTCCATGTTACCGTTGTCTGAGTTACTTCAACGACGATTTCCTCGAGTTTTCAAATAAATTTCGCCGAGTGACGAGGCATTTGGCACCCTTAAGAGAGTCATAGTTACTGCTGCCAGCTGCTCGACCTACTTTCTTTCTTTCCACTCATTAATTATTACTGTGGTCAGTCCTGCAGGAGCAATATGCCACTACATGTATACCTTAACGTTGTCTGAGCTACCTTAACGAAGTTATTCTCGAGTTTTCAAAAAAAATTTCACATGGTGACGAGGCATTTGACTACCTTAAGAGAGTCATAGTACCCCTGCCTGCTGCTCCCACTTTTCTAAGCCCATTCTCTCTATCATTCTTGCTATGGCTGTCCTACAGAACCGATGTGCCACTATATGTCCACGACAACGTCGTCTCTGTTACTCCCACTACGAGTCTCTCGAGTTAGCAAATGTGACTCGCCGGATGACGAGGCATTTGGCTACCTTAAAAGCGTCATAGTTACTGCAGGCAGCTGCTCTCCCTTCTTTGAAACTTTCCTCCCTTTAAATCGTACCGTGGCCAGTCCTGCAGAAGCGATACGCCACCACCTGTCCATGTTACCGTTGTCTGAGTTACCTCAACAACGATTTCCTCGAGTTTTCAAATAAATTTCGCCGAGTGACGAGGCATTTGGCTACCTTAAGAGAGTCATAGTTACTGCTGCCAGCTGCTCGACCTACCTTCTTTCTTTCCACTCTTTAAATATTACTGTGGTCAGTCCTGCAGGAGCAATATGATACTACATGTATACCTTAACGTTGTCTGAGCTACCTTAACGAAGATATTCTCGAGTTTTCAACAAAAAATTTCACATGGTGACGATTCATTTGGCTACCTTATGAGAGTCATAGTACTCCTGCCTGCTGCTCCCACTCTTCTAAGCCCATTCTCTCTATCATTCTTCCTATGGCCTGTCCTACGGAACCGATGTGCCACTATATGTCCACGTTAACGTCGTCACTGTTGCTCCCACTACGAGTCTCTCGAGGTAGCAAATGTACCTCGCCGGATGACGAGGCATTTGGCTACCTTAAGAGAGTCATAGTTACTGCAGCCAGCTGCTCCCCCTTCTTTGAATCTTTCCTCTCTTTAATTCGTACCTTGGTGTCCTGCAGAAGCGATACGCCACCACCTGTCCATGTTACCGTTGTCTGAGTTACCTCAACAACGATTTCCTCGAGTTTTCAAATAAATTTCGCCGAGTGACGAGGCATTTGGCTACCTTAAGAGAGTCATAGTTACTGCTGCCAGCTGCTCGACCTACCTTCTTTCTTTCCACTCTTTAAATATTACTGTGGTCAGTCCTGCAGGAGCAATATGCCACTACATGTATACCTTAACGTTGTCTGAGCTACCTTAACGAAGATATTCTCGAGTTTTCAACAAAAAATTTCACATGGTGACGATTCATTTGGCTACCTTATGAGAGTCATAGTACTCCTGTCTGCTGCTCCCACTCTTCTAAGCCCATTCTCTCTATCATTCTTGCTATGGCCTTTCCTACGGAACCGATGTGCCACTATATGTCCACGTTAACGTCGTCACTGTTGCTCCCACTACGAGTCTCTCGAGGTAGCAAATGTACCTCGCCGGATGACGAGGCATTTGGCTACCTTAAGAGAGTCATAGTTACTGCAGCCAGCTGCTCCCCCTTCTTTGAATCTTTCCTCTCTTTAATTCGTACCTTGGTGTCCTGCAGAAGCGATACGCCACCACCTGTCCATGTTACCGTTGTCTGAGTTACCTCAACAACGATTTCCTCGAGTTTTCAAATAAATTTCGCCGAGTGACGAGGCATTTGGCTACCTTAAGAGAGTCATGGTTACTGTTGCCAGCTGCTCGACCTACCTTCTTTCTTTCCACTCTTTAATTATTACTGTGGTCAGTCCTGCAGGAGCAATATGCCACTACATGTATACCTTAACGTTGTCTGAGCTACCTTAACGAAGATATTCTCGAGTTTTCAACAAAAAATTTCACATGGTGACGATTCATTTGGCTACCTTATGAGAGTCATAGTACTCCTGTCTGCTGCTCCCACTCTTCTAAGCCCATTCTCTCTATCATTCTTGCTATGGCCTTTCCTACGGAACCGATGTGCCACTATATGTCCACGTTAACGTCGTCACTGTTGCTCCCACTACGAGTCTCTCGAGGTAGCAAATGTACCTCGCCGGATGACGAGGCATTTGGCTACCTTAAGAGAGTCATAGTTACTGCAGCCAGCTGCTCCCCCTTCTTTGAATCTTTCCTCTCTTTAATTCGTACCTTGGTGTCCTGCAGAAGCGATACGCCACCACCTGTCCATGTTACCGTTGTCTGAGTTACTTCAACGACGATTTCCTCGAGTTTTCAAATAAATTTCGCCGAGTGACGAGGCATTTGGCACCCTTAAGAGAGTCATAGTTACTGCTGCCAGCTGCTCGACCTACTTTCTTTCTTTCCACTCATTAATTATTACTGTGGTCAGTCCTGCAGGAGCAATATGCCACTACATGTATACCTTAACGTTGTCTGAGCTACCTTAACGAAGTTATTCTCGAGTTTTCAAAAAAAATTTCACATGGTGACGAGGCATTTGACTACCTTAAGAGAGTCATAGTACCCCTGCCTGCTGCTCCCACTTTTCTAAGCCCATTCTCTCTATCATTCTTGCTATGGCTGTCCTACAGAACCGATGTGCCACTATATGTCCACGTCAACGTCGTCTCTGTTACTCCCACTACGAGTCTCTCGAGTTAGCAAATGTACCTCGCCGGATGACGAGGCATTTGGCTACCTTACAAGCGTCATAGTTACTGCAGCCAGCTGCTCCCCCTTCTTTGAATCTTTCCTCCCTTTAAATCGTACTGCGGTCAGTCCTGCAGAAGCGATACGCCACCACCTGTCCATGTTACCGTTGTCTGAGTTACCTCAACAACGATTTCCTCGAGTTTTCAAATAAATTTCGCCGAGTGACGAGGCATTTGGCTACCTTAAGAGAGTCATGGTTACTGTTGCCAGCTGCTCGACCTACCTTCTTTCTTTCCACTCTTTAATTATTACTGTGGTCAGTCCTGCAGGAGCAATATGCCACTACATGTATACCTTAACGTTGTCTGAGCTACCTTATCGAAGATATCCTCGAGTTTTCAACAAAAAATTTCACATGGTGACGATTCATTTGGCTACCTTAAGAGAGTCATAGTACTCCTGCCTGCTGCTCCCACTTTTCTAAGCCCATTCTCTCTATCATTCTTGCTATGGCCTGTCCTACGGAACCGATGTGCCACTATATGTCCACGTTAACGTCGTCACTGTTACTCCCACTACGAGTCTCTCGAGTTAGCAAATGTGACTCGCCGGATGACGAGGCATTTGGCTACCTTAAGAGCGTCATAGTTACTGCAGGCAGCTGCTCCCCCTTCTTTGAATCTTTCCTCCCTTTAAATCGTACCGTGGCCAGTCCTGCAGAAGCGATACGCCACCACCTGTCCATGTTACCGTTGTCTGAGTTACCTCAACAACGATTTCCTCGAGTTTTCAAATAAATTTCGCCGAGTGACGAGGCATTTGGCTACCTTAAGAGAGTCATAGTTACTGCTGCCAGCTGCTCGACCTACCTTCTTTCTTTCCACTCTTTAAATATTACTGTGGTCAGTCCTGCAGGAGCAATATGCCACTACATGTATACCTTAACGTTGTCTGAGCTACCTTAACGAAGATATTCTCGAGTTTTCAACAAAAAATTTCACATGGTGACGATTCATTTGGCTACCTTATGAGAGTCATAGTACTCCTGTCTGCTGCTCCCACTCTTCTAAGCCCATTCTCTCTATCATTCTTGCTATGGCCTGTCCTACGGAACCGATGTGCCACTATATGTCCACGTTAACGTCGTCACTGTTGCTCCCACTACGAGTCTCTCGAGGTAGCAAATGTACCTCGCCGGATGACGAGGCATTTGGCTACCTTAAGAGAGTCATAGTTACTGCAGCCAGCTGCTCCCCCTTCTTTGAATCTTTCCTCTCTTTAATTCGTACCTTGGTGTCCTGCAGAAGCGATACGCCACCACCTGTCCATGTTACCGTTGTCTGAGTTACCTCAACAACGATTTCCTCGAGTTTTCAAATAAATTTCGCCGAGTGACGAGGCATTTGGCTACCTTAAGAGAGTCATAGTTACTGCTGCCAGCTGCTCGACCTACCTTCTTTCTTTCCACTCTTTAAATATTACTGTGGTCAGTCCTGCAGGAGCAATATGCCACTACATGTATACCTTAACGTTGTCTGAGCTACCTTAACGAAGATATTCTCGAGTTTTCAACAAAAAATTTCACATGGTGACGATTCATTTGGCTACCTTATGAGAGTCATAGTACTCCTGTCTGCTGCTCCCACTCTTCTAAGCCCATTCTCTCTATCATTCTTGCTATGGCCTTTCCTACGGAACCGATGTGCCACTATATGTCCACGTTAACGTCGTCACTGTTGCTCCCACTACGAGTCTCTCGAGGTAGCAAATGTACCTCGCCGGATGACGAGGCATTTGGCTACCTTAAGAGAGTCATAGTTACTGCAGCCAGCTGCTCCCCCTTCTTTGAATCTTTCCTCTCTTTAATTCGTACCTTGGTGTCCTGCAGAAGCGATACGCCACCACCTGTCCATGTTACCGTTGTCTGAGTTACCTCAACAACGATTTCCTCGAGTTTTCAAATAAATTTCGCCGAGTGACGAGGCATTTGGCTACCTTAAGAGAGTCATGGTTACTGTTGCCAGCTGCTCGACCTACCTTCTTTCTTTCCACTCTTTAATTATTACTGTGGTCAGTCCTGCAGGAGCAATATGCCACTACATGTATACCTTAACGTTGTCTGAGCTACCTTAACGAAGATATTCTCGAGTTTTCAACAAAAAATTTCACATGGTGACGATTCATTTGGCTACCTTATGAGAGTCATAGTACTCCTGTCTGCTGCTCCCACTCTTCTAAGCCCATTCTCTCTATCATTCTTGCTATGGCCTTTCCTACGGAACCGATGTGCCACTATATGTCCACGTTAACGTCGTCACTGTTGCTCCCACTACGAGTCTCTCGAGGTAGCAAATGTACCTCGCCGGATGACGAGGCATTTGGCTACCTTAAGAGAGTCATAGTTACTGCAGCCAGCTGCTCCCCCTTCTTTGAATCTTTCCTCTCTTTAATTCGTACCTTGGTGTCCTGCAGAAGCGATACGCCACCACCTGTCCATGTTACCGTTGTCTGAGTTACTTCAACGACGATTTCCTCGAGTTTTCAAATAAATTTCGCCGAGTGACGAGGCATTTGGCACCCTTAAGAGAGTCATAGTTACTGCTGCCAGCTGCTCGACCTACTTTCTTTCTTTCCACTCATTAATTATTACTGTGGTCAGTCCTGCAGGAGCAATATGCCACTACATGTATACCTTAACGTTGTCTGAGCTACCTTAACGAAGTTATTCTCGAGTTTTCAAAAAAAATTTCACATGGTGACGAGGCATTTGACTACCTTAAGAGAGTCATAGTACCCCTGCCTGCTGCTCCCACTTTTCTAAGCCCATTCTCTCTATCATTCTTGCTATGGCTGTCCTACAGAACCGATGTGCCACTATATGTCCACGTCAACGTCGTCTCTGTTACTCCCACTACGAGTCTCTCGAGTTAGCAAATGTACCTCGCCGGATGACGAGGCATTTGGCTACCTTACAAGCGTCATAGTTACTGCAGCCAGCTGCTCCCCCTTCTTTGAATCTTTCCTCCCTTTAAATCGTACTGCGGTCAGTCCTGCAGAAGCGATACGCCACCACCTGTCCATGTTACCGTTGTCTGAGTTACCTCAACAACGATTTCCTCGAGTTTTCAAATAAATTTCGCCGAGTGACGAGGCATTTGGCTACCTTAAGAGAGTCATGGTTACTGTTGCCAGCTGCTCGACCTACCTTCTTTCTTTCCACTCTTTAATTATTACTGTGGTCAGTCCTGCAGGAGCAATATGCCACTACATGTATACCTTAACGTTGTCTGAGCTACCTTATCGAAGATATCCTCGAGTTTTCAACAAAAAATTTCACATGGTGACGATTCATTTGGCTACCTTAAGAGAGTCATAGTACTCCTGCCTGCTGCTCCCACTTTTCTAAGCCCATTCTCTCTATCATTCTTGCTATGGCCTGTCCTACGGAACCGATGTGCCACTATATGTCCACGTTAACGTCGTCACTGTTACTCCCACTACGAGTCTCTCGAGTTAGCAAATGTGACTCGCCGGATGACGAGGCATTTGGCTACCTTAAGAGCGTCATAGTTACTGCAGGCAGCTGCTCCCCCTTCTTTGAATCTTTCCTCCCTTTAAATCGTACCGTGGCCAGTCCTGCAGAAGCGATACGCCACCACCTGTCCATGTTACCGTTGTCTGAGTTACCTCAACAACGATTTCCTCGAGTTTTCAAATAAATTTCGCCGAGTGACGAGGCATTTGGCTACCTTAAGAGAGTCATAGTTACTGCTGCCAGCTGCTCGACCTACCTTCTTTCTTTCCACTCTTTAAATATTACTGTGGTCAGTCCTGCAGGAGCAATATGCCACTACATGTATACCTTAACGTTGTCTGAGCTACCTTAACGAAGATATTCTCGAGTTTTCAACAAAAAATTTCACATGGTGACGATTCATTTGGCTACCTTATGAGAGTCATAGTACTCCTGTCTGCTGCTCCCACTCTTCTAAGCCCATTCTCTCTATCATTCTTGCTATGGCCTGTCCTACGGAACCGATGTGCCACTATATGTCCACGTTAACGTCGTCACTGTTGCTCCCACTACGAGTCTCTCGAGTTAGCAAATGTACCTCGCCGGATGACGAGGCATTTGGCTACCTTAAGAGCGTCATAGTTACTGCAGCCAGCTGCTCCCCCTTCTTTGAATCTTTCCTCTCTTTAATTCGTACCTTGGTGTCCTGCAGAAGCGATACGCCACCACCTGTCCATGTTACCGTTGTCTGAGTTACTTCAACGACGATTTCCTCGAGTTTTCAAATAAATTTCGCCGAGTGACGAGGCATTTGGCACCCTTAAGAGAGTCATAGTTACTGCTGCCAGCTGCTCGACCTACTTTCTTTCTTTCCACTCATTAATTATTACTGTGGTCAGTCCTGCAGGGGCAATATGCCACTACATGTATACCTTAACGTTGTCTGAGCTACCTTAACGAAGATATTCTCGAGTTTTCAAAAAAAATTTAACATGGTGACGAGTCACTTGGCTACCTTAAGAGAGTCATAGTACCCCTGCCTGCTGCTCCCACTTTTCTAAGCCCTTTCTCTCTATCATTCTTGCTATAGCTGACCTACAGAACCGATGTGCCACTATATGTCCACGTCAACGTCGTCTCTGTTACACCCACTACGAGTCTCTCGAGTTAGCAAATGTACCTCGCCGGATGACTAGGCATTTGGCTACCTTATAAGCGTCATAGTTACTGCAGCCAGCTGCTCCCCCTTCTTTGAATCTTTCCTCCCTTCAAATCGTACTGTGGTGTCCTGCAGAAGCGATACGCCACCACCTGTCCATGTTACCGTTGTCTGAGTTACCTCAACAGCGATTTCCTCGAGTTTTCAAATAAGTTTCGCCGAGTGACGAGGCATTTGGCTACCTTAAGAGAGTCCTGCAGGAGCAATATGCCACTACATGTAAACCTTAACGTTGTCTGAGCTACCTTAACGAAGATATTCTCGAGTTTTCAAAAAAAATTTAACATGGTGACGAGGCATTTGGCTACCTTAAGAGAGTCATAGTACCCCTGCCTGCTGCTCCCACTTTTCTAAGCCCATTCTCTCTATCATTCTTGCTATGGCCTGTCCTACGGAACCGATGTGCCACTATATGTCCACGCTAACGTCGTCACTGTTACTCCCACTACGAGTCTCTCGTGTTAGCAAATGTACCTCGCCGGATGACGAGGCATTTGGCTACCTTAAGAGAGTCATAGTTACTGCTGCCAGCTGCTTCCCCTTCTTTGAATCTTTCCTCTCTTTAATTCGTACCTTGGTGTCCTGCAGAAGCGATACGCCACCACCTGTCCATGTTACCGTTGTCTGAGTTACTTCAACGACGATTTCCTCGAGTTTTCAAATAAATTTCGCCGAGTGACGAGGCATTTGGCACCCTTAAGAGAGTCATAGTTACTGCTGCCAGCTGCTCGACCTACTTTCTTTCTTTCCACTCATTAATTATTACTGTGGTCAGTCCTGCAGGAGCAATATGCCACTACATGTATACTTTAACGTTGTCTGAGCTACCTTAACGAAGATATTCTCGAGTTTTCAAAAAAAATTTCACATGGTGACGAGGCATTTGACTACCTTAAGAGAGTCATAGTACTCCTGCCTGCTGCTCCCACTTTTCTAAGCCCATTCTCTCTATCATTCTTGCTATGGCTGTCCTACAGAACCGATGTGCCACTATATGTCCACGTCAACGTCGTCTCTGTTACTCCCACTACGAGTCTCTCGAGTTAGCAAATGTACCTCGCCGGATGACGAGGCATTTGGCTACCTTATAAGCGTCATAGTTACTGCAGCCAGCTGCTCCCCCTTCTTTGAATCTTTCCTCACTTTAAATCGTACTGCGGTCAGTCCTGCAGAAGCGATACGCCACCACCTGTCCATGTTACCGTTGTCTGAGTTACCTCAACAACGATTTCCTCGAGTTTTCAAATAAATTTCGCCGAGTGACGAGGCATTTGGCTACCTTAAGAGAGTCATGGTTACTGTTGCCAGCTGCTCGACCTACCTTCTTTCTTTCCACTCTTTAATTATTACTGTGGTCAGTCCTGCAGGAGCAATATGCCACTACATGTATACCTTAACGTTGTCTGAGCTACCTTATCGAAGATATCCTCGAGTTTTCAACAAAAAATTTCACATGGTGACGATTCATTTGGCTAACTTAAGAGAGTCATAGTACTCCTGCCTGCTGCTCCCACTTTTCTAAGCCCATTCTCTCCATCATTCTTGCTATGGCCTGTCTTACGGAACCGATGTGCCACTATATGTCCACGTCAACGTCGTCTCTGTTACTCCCACTACGAGTCTCTCGAGTTAGCAAATGTACCTCGCCGGATGACGAGGCATTTGGCTACCTTATAAGCGTCATAGTTACTGCAGCCAGCTGCTCCCCCTTCTTTGAATCTTTCCTCACTTTAAATCGTACTGCGGTCAGTCCTGCAGAAGCGATACGCCACCACCTGTCCATGTTACCGTTGTCTGAGTTACTTCAACGACGATTTCCTCGAGTTTTCAAATTAATTTCGCCGAGTGACGAGGCATTTGGCACCCTTAAGAGAGTCATAGTTACTGCTGCCAGCTGCTCGACCTACTTTCTTTCTTTCCACTCATTAATTATTACTGTGGTCAGTCCTGCAGGGGCAATATGCCACTACATGTATACCTTAACGTTGTCTGAGCTACCTTAACGAAGATATTCTCGAGTTTTCAAAAAAAATTTCACATGGTGACGAGGCATTTGGCTACCTTAAGAGAGTCATAGTACCCCTGCCTGCTGCTCCCACTTTTCTAAGCCCTTTCTCTCTATCAATCTTGCTATGGCTGTCCTACAGAACCGATGTGCCACTATATGTCCACGTCAACGTCGTCTCTGTGACTCCCACTACGAGTCTCTCGAGTTAGCAAATGTACCTCGCCGGATGACGAGGCATTTGGCTACCTTATAAGCGTCATAGTTACTGCAGCCAGCTGCTCCCCCTTCTTTGAATCTTTGCTCCCTTTAAATCGCACTGTGGTCAGTCCTGCAGAAGCGATACGCCACCACTTGTCCATGTTACCGTTGTCTGAGTTACCTCAACAACGATTTCCTCGAGTTTTCAAATAAATTTCGCAGAGTGACGAGGCATTTGGCTACCTTAAGAGAGTCATAGTTACTGTTGCCAGCTGCTCGACCTACCTTCTTTCTTTCCACTCTTTAATTATTACTGTGGTCAGTCCTGCAGGAGCAATATGCCACTACATGTATACCTTAACGTTGTCTGAGCTACCTTATCGAAGATATCCTCGAGTTTTCAACAAAAAATTTCACATGGTGACGATTCATTTGGCTAACTTAAGAGAGTCATAGTACTCCTGCCTGCTGCTCCCACTTTTCAAAGCCCATTCTCTCCATCATTCTTGCTATGGCCTGTCTTACGGAACCGATGTGCCACTATATGTCCACGTTAACGTCGTCACTGTTACTCCCACTACGAGTCTCTCGAGTTAGCAAATGTACCTCGCCGGAAGACGAGGCATTTGGCTACCTTAAGAGAGTCATAGTTACTGCAGCCAGCTGCTCCCCCTTCTTTGAATCTTTCCTCTCTTTAATTCGTACCTTGTGTCCTGCAGAAGCGATACGCCACCACCTGTCCATGTTACCGTTGTCTGAGTTACTTCAACGACGATTTCCTCGAGTTTTCAAATAAATTTCGCCGAGTGACGAGGCATTTGGCACCCTTAAGAGAGTCATAGTTACTGCTGCCAGCTGCTCGACCTACTTTCTTTCTTTCCACTCATTAATTATTACTGTGGTCAGTCCTGCAGGAGCAATATGCCACTACATGTATACTTTAACGTTGTCTGAGCTACCTTAACGAAGATATTCTCGAGTTTTCAAAAAAAATTTCAAATGGTGACGAGGCATTTGACTACCTTAAGAGAGTCATAGTACTCCTGCCTGCTGCTCCCACTTTTCTAAGCCCATTCTCTCTATCATTCTTGCTATGGCTGTCCTACAGAACCGATGTGCCACTATATGTCCACGTCAACGTCGTCTCTGTTACTCCCACTACGAGTCTCTCGAGTTAGCAAATGTACCTCGCCGGATGACGAGGCATTTGGCTACCTTATAAGCGTCATAGTTACTGCAGCCAGCTGCTCCCCCTTCTTTGAATCTTTCCTCACTTTAAATCGTACTGCGGTCAGTCCTGCAGAAGCGATACGCCACCACCTGTCCATGTTACCGTTGTCTGAGTTACCTCAACAACGATTTCCTCGAGTTTTCAAATAAATTTCGCCGAGTGACGAGGCATTTGGCTACCTTAAGAGAGTCATGGTTACTGTTGCCAGCTGCTCGACCTACCTTCTTTCTTTCCACTCTTTAATTATTACTGTGGTCAGTCCTGCAGGAGCAATATGCCACTACATGTATACCTTAACGTTGTCTGAGCTACCTTATCGAAGATATCCTCGAGTTTTCAACAAAAAATTTCACATGGTGACGATTCATTTGGCTAACTTAAGAGAGTCATAGTACTCCTGCCTGCTGCTCCCACTTTTCTAAGCCCATTCTCTCCATCATTCTTGCTATGGCCTGTCTTACGGAACCGATGTGCCACTATATGTCCACGTCAACGTCGTCTCTGTTACTCCCACTACGAGTCTCTCGAGTTAGCAAATGTACCTCGCCGGATGACGAGGCATTTGGCTACCTTATAAGCGTCATAGTTACTGCAGCCAGCTGCTCCCCCTTCTTTGAATCTTTCCTCACTTTAAATCGTACTGCGGTCAGTCCTGCAGAAGCGATACGCCACCACCTGTCCATGTTACCGTTGTCTGAGTTACTTCAACGACGATTTCCTCGAGTTTTCAAATTAATTTCGCCGAGTGACGAGGCATTTGGCACCCTTAAGAGAGTCATAGTTACTGCTGCCAGCTGCTCGACCTACTTTCTTTCTTTCCACTCATTAATTATTACTGTGGTCAGTCCTGCAGGGGCAATATGCCACTACATGTATACCTTAACGTTGTCTGAGCTACCTTAACGAAGATATTCTCGAGTTTTCAAAAAAAATTTCACATGGTGACGAGGCATTTGGCTACCTTAAGAGAGTCATAGTACCCCTGCCTGCTGCTCCCACTTTTCTAAGCCCTTTCTCTCTATCAATCTTGCTATGGCTGTCCTACAGAACCGATGTGCCACTATATGTCCACGTCAACGTCGTCTCTGTGACTCCCACTACGAGTCTCTCGAGTTAGCAAATGTACCTCGCCGGATGACGAGGCATTTGGCTACCTTATAAGCGTCATAGTTACTGCAGCCAGCTGCTCCCCCTTCTTTGAATCTTTGCTCCCTTTAAATCGTACTGTGGTCAGTCCTGCAGAAGCGATACGCCACCACCTGTCCATGTTACCGTTGTCTGAGTTACCTCAACAACGATTTCCTCGAGTTTTCAAATAAATTTCGCAGAGTGACGAGGCATTTGGCTACCTTAAGAGAGTCATAGTTACTGTTGCCAGCTGCTCGACCTACCTTCTTTCTTTCCACTCTTTAATTATTACTGTGGTCAGTCCTGCAGGAGCAATATGCCACTACATGTATACCTTAACGTTGTCTGAGCTACCTTATCGAAGATATCCTCGAGTTTTCAACAAAAAATTTCACATGGTGACGATTCATTTGGCTAACTTAAGAGAGTCATAGTACTCCTGCCTGCTGCTCCCACTTTTCTAAGCCCATTCTCTCCATCATTCTTGCTATGGCCTGTCTTACGGAACCGATGTGCCACTATATGTCCACGTTAACGTCGTCACTGTTACTCCCACTACGAGTCTCTCGAGTTAGCAAATCTACCTCGCCGGAAGACGAGGCATTTGGCTACCTTAAGAGAGTCATAGTTACTGCAGCCAGCTGCTCCCCCTTCTTTGAATCTTTCCTCTCTTTAATTCGTACCTTGGTGTCCTGCAGAAGCGATACGCCACCACCTGTCCATGTTACCGTTGTCTGAGTTACCTCAACAACGATTTCCTCGAGTTTTCAAATAAATTTCGCCGAGTGACGAGGCATTTGGCTACCTTAAGAGAGTCATAGTTACTGCTGCCAGCTGCTCGACCTACTTTCTTTCTTTCCACTCATTAATTATTACTGTGGTCAGTCCTGCAGGGGCAATATGCCACTACATGTATACCTTAACGTTGTCTGAGCTACCTTAACGAAGATATTCTCGAGTTTTCAAAAAAAATTTAACATGGTGACGAGGCATTTGGCTACCTTAAGAGAGTCATAGTACCCCTGCCTGCTGCTCCCACTTTTCTAAGCCCTTTCTCTCTATCATTCTTGCTATAGCTGACCTACAGAACCGATGTGCCACTATATGTCCACGTCAACGTCGTCTCTGTTACACCCACTACGAGTCTCTCGAGTTAGCAAATGTACCTCGCCGGATGACGAGGCATTTGGCTACCTTATAAGCGTCATAGTTACTGCAGCCAGCTGCTCCCCCTTCTTTGAATCTTTCCTCCCTTCAAATCGTACTGTGGTGTCCTGCAGAAGCGATACGCCACCACCTGTCCATGTTACCGTTGTCTGAGTTACCTCAACAGCGATTTCCTCGAGTTTTCAAATAAGTTTCGCCGAGTGACGAGGCATTTGGCTACCTTAAGAGAGTCATAGTTACTGTTGCCAGCTGCTCGACCTACCTTCTTTCTTTCCACTCTTTAATTATTACTGTGGTCAGTCCTGCAGGAGCAATATGCCACTACATGTAAACCTTAACGTTGTCTGAGCTACCTTAACGAAGATATTCTCGAGTTTTCAAAAAAAATTTAACATGGTGACGAGGCATTTGGCTACCTTAAGAGAGTCATAGTACCCCTGCCTGCTGCTCCCACTTTTCTAAGCCCATTCTCTCTATCATTCTTGCTATGGCCTGTCCTACGGAACCGATGTGCCACTATATGTCCACGCTAACGTCGTCACTGTTACTCCCACTACGAGTCTCTCGTGTTAGCAAATGTACCTCGCCGGATGACGAGGCATTTGGCTACCTTAAGAGCGTCATAGTTACTGCAGCCAGCTGCTCCCCCTTCTTTGAATCTTTCCTCTCTTTAATTCGTACCTTGTGTCCTGCAGAAGCGATACGCCACCACCTGTCCATGTTACCGTTGTCTGAGTTACTTCAACGACGATTTCCTCGAGTTTTCAAATTAATTTCGCCGAGTGACGAGGCATTTGGCACCCTTAAGAGAGTCATAGTTACTGCTGCCAGCTGCTCGACCTACTTTCTTTCTTTCCACTCATTAATTATTACTGTGGTCAGTCCTGCAGGGGCAATATGCCACTACATGTATACCTTAACGTTGTCTGAGCTACCTTAACGAAGATATTCTCGAGTTTTCAAAAAAAATTTCACATGGTGACGAGGCATTTGGCTACCTTAAGAGAGTCATAGTACCCCTGCCTGCTGCTCCCACTTTTCTAAGCCCTTTCTCTCTATCAATCTTGCTATGGCTGTCCTACAGAACCGATGTGCCACTATATGTCTACGTCAACGTCGTCTCTGTTACTCCCACTACGAGTCTCTCGAGTTAGCAAATGTACCTCGCCGGATGACGAGGCATTTGGCTACCTTATAAGCGTCATAGTTACTGCAGCCAGCTGCTCCCCCTTCTTTGAATCTTTGCTCCCTTTAAATCGTACTGTGGTCAGTCCTGCAGAAGCGATACGCCACCACCTGTCCATGTTACCGTTGTCTGAGTTACCTCAACAACGATTTCCTCGAGTTTTCAAATTAATTTCGCCGAGTGACGAGGCATTTGGCACCCTTAAGAGAGTCATAGTTACTGCTGCCAGCTGCTCGACCTACCTTCTTTCTTTCCACTCTTTAATTATTACTGTGGTCAGTCCTGCAGGAGCAATATGCCACTACATGTATACCTTAACGTTGTCTGAGCTACCTTATCGAAGATATCCTCGAGTTTTCAACAAAAAATTTCACATGGTGACGATTCATTTGGCTAACTTAAGAGAGTCATAGTACTCCTGCCTGCTGCTCCCACTTTTCTAAGCCCATTCTCTCCATCATTCTTGCTATGGCCTGTCTTACGGAACCGATGTGCCACTATATGCCCACGTTAACGTCGTCACTGTTACTCCCACTACGAGACTCTCGAGTTAGCAAATGTACCTCGCCGGAAGACGAGGCATTTGGCTACCTTAAGAGAGTCATAGTTACTGCAGCCAGCTGCTCCCCCTTCTTTGAATCTTTCCTCTCTTTAATTCGTACCTTGGTGTCCTGCAGAAGCGATACGCCACCACCTGTCCATGTTACC
Source organism: Schistocerca americana (assembly GCF_021461395.2). NCBI lineage: Eukaryota > Metazoa > Arthropoda > Insecta > Orthoptera > Acrididae > Schistocerca > Schistocerca americana. The sequence goes on along the minus strand of NW_025726225.1, from coordinate 1,118,928 downwards.
GTTGTCTGAGTTACCTCAACGACGATTTCCTCGAGTTTTCAAATAAATTTCGCCGAGTGACGAGGCATTTGGCTACCTTAAGAGAGTCATAGTTACTGTTGCCAGCTGCTCGACCTACCTTCTTTCTTTCCACTCTTTAATTATTACTGTGGTCAGTCCTGCAGGAGCAATATGCCACTACATGTAATCCTTAACGTTGTCTGAGCTACCTTATCGAAGATATCCTCGAGTTTTCAACAAAAAATTTCACATGGTGACGATTCATTTGGCTTCCTTAAGAGAGTCATAGTACTCCTGCCTGCTGCTCCCACTTTTCTAAGCCCATTCTCTCTATCATTCTTGCTATGGCCTGTCCTACGGAACCGATGTGCCACTATATGTCCACGTTAACGTCGTCACTGTTACTCCCACTACGAGTCTCTCGAGTTAGAAAATGTACCTCGCCGGATGACGAGGCATTTGGCTACCTTAAGAGAGTCATAGTTACTGCAGCCAGCTGCTCCCCCTTCTTTGAATCTTTCCTCTCTTTAATTCGTACCTTGGTGTCCTGCAGAGGCGATACGCCACCACCTGTCCATGTTACCGTTGTCTGAGTTACTTCAACGACGATTTCCTCGAGTTTTCAAATAAATTTCGCCGAGTGACGAGGCATTTGGCACCCTTAAGAGAGTCATAGTTACTGCTGCCAGCTGCTCGACCTACTTTCTTTCCTTCCACTCATTAATTATTACTGTGGTCAGTCCTGCAGGAGCAATATGCCACTACATGTATACCTTAACGTTGTCTGAGCTACCTTAACGAAGATATTCTCGAGTTTTCAAAAAAAATTTCACATGGTGACGAGGCATTTGGCTACCTTAAGAGAGTCATAGTACCCCTGCCTGCTGCTCCCACTTTTCTAAGCCCTTTCTCTCTATCAATCTTGCTATGGCTGTCCTACAGAACCGATGTGCCACTATATGTCCACGTCAACGTCGTCTCTGTGACTCCCACTACGAGTCTCTCGAGTTAGCAAATGTACCTCGCCGGATGACGAGGCATTTGGCTACCTTATAAGCGTCATAGTTACTGCAGCCAGCTGCTCCCCCTTCTTGGAATCTTTGCTCCCTTTAAATCGTACTGTGGTCAGTCCTGCAGAAGCGATACGCCACCACCTGTCCATGTTACCGTTGTCTGAGTTACCTCAACAACGATTTCCTCGAGTTTTCAAATAAATTTCGCCGAGTGACGAGGCATTTGGCTACCTTAAGAGAGTCATGGTTACTGTTGCCAGCTGCTCGACCTACCTTCTTTCTTTCCACTCTTTAATTATTACTGTGGTCAGTCCTGCAGGAGCAATATGCCACTACATGTATACCTTAACGTTGTCTGAGCTACCTTATCGAAGATATCCTCGAGTTTTCAACAAAAAATTTCACATGGTGACGATTCATTTGGCTAACTTAAGAGAGTCATAGTACTCCTGCCTGCTGCTCCCACTTTTCTAAGCCCATTCTCTCCATCATTCTTGCTATGGCCTGTCTTACGGAACCGATGTGCCACTATATGTCCACGTTAACGTCGTCACTGTTACTCCCACTACGAGACTCTCGAGTTAGCAAATGTACCTCGCCGGATGACGAGGCATTTGGCTACCTTAAGAGAGTCATAGTTACTGCAGCCAGCTGCTCCCCCTTCTTTGAATCTTTCCTCTCTTTAATTCGTACCTTGTGTCCTGCAGAAGCGATACGCCACCACCTGTCCATGTTACCGTTGTCTGAGTTACTTCAACGACGATTTCCTCGAGTTTTCAAATTAATTTCGCCGAGTGACGAGGCATTTGGCACCCTTAAGAGAGTCATAGTTACTGCTGCCAGCTGCTCGACCTACTTTCTTTCTTTCCACTCATTAATTATTACTGTGGTCAGTCCTGCAGGGGCAATATGCCACTACATGTATACCTTAACGTTGTCTGAGCTACCTTAACGAAGATATTCTCGAGTTTTGAAACAAAATTTCACATGGTGACGAGGCATTTGGCTACCTTAAGAGAGTCATAGTACCCCTGCCTGCTGCTCCCACTTTTCTAAGCCCTTTCTCTCTATCAATCTTGCTATGGCTGTCCTACAGAACCGATGTGCCACTATATGTCCACGTCAACGTCGTCTCTGTTACTCCCACTACGAGTCTCTCGAGTTAGCATATGTACCTCGCCGGATGACGAGGCATTTGGCTACCTTATAAGCGTCATAGTTACTGCAGCCAGCTGCTCCCCCTTCTTTGAATCTTTGCTCCCTTTAAATCGTACTGTGGTCAGTCCTGCAGAAGCGATACGCCACCACCTGTCCATGTTACCGTTGTCTGAGTTACCTCAACAACGATTTCCTCGAGTTTTCAAATAAATTTCGCAGAGTGACGAGGCATTTGGCTACCTTAAGAGAGTCATAGTTACTGTTGCCAGCTGCTCGACCTACCTTCTTTCTTTCCACTCTTTAATTATTACTGTGGTCAGTCCTGCAGGAGCAATATGCCACTACATGTATACCTTAACGTTGTCTGAGCTACCTTATCGAAGATATCCTCGAGTTTTCAACAAAAAATTTCACATGGTGACGATTCATTTGGCTAACTTAAGAGAGTCATAGTACTCCTGCCTGCTGCTCCCACTTTTCTAAGCCCATTCTCTCCATCATTCTTGCTATGGCCTGTCTTACGGAACCGATGTGCCACTATATGTCCACGTTAACGTCGTCACTGTTACTCCCACTACGAGTCTCTCGAGTTAGCAAATGTACCTCGCCGGAAGACGAGGCATTTGGCTACCTTAAGAGAGTCATAGTTACTGCAGCCAGCTGCTCCCCCTTCTTTGAATCTTTCCTCTCTTTAATTCGTACCTTGGTGTCCTGCAGAAGCGATACGCCACCACCTGTCCATGTTACCGTTGTCTGAGTTACCTCAACAACGATTTCCTCGAGTTTTCAAATAAATTTCGCCGAGTGACGAGGCATTTGGCTACCTTAAGAGAGTCATAGTTACTGTTGCCAGCTGCTCGACCTACCTTCTTTCTTTCCACTCTTTAATTATTACTGTGGTCAGTCCTGCAGGAGCAATATGCCACTACATGTAATCCTTAACGTTGTCTGAGCTACCTTATCGAAGATATCCTCGAGTTTTCAACAAAAAATTTCACATGGTGACGATTCATTTGGCTTCCTTAAGAGAGTCATAGTACTCCTGCCTGCTGCTCCCACTTTTCTAAGCCCATTCTCTCTATCATTCTTGCTATGGCCTGTCCTACGGAACCGATGTGCCACTATATGTCCACGTTAACGTCGTCACTGTTACTCCCACTACGAGTCTCTCGAGTTAGAAAATGTACCTCGCCCGATGACGAGGCATTTGGCTACCTTAAGAGAGTCATAGTTACTGCAGCCAGCTGCTCCCCCTTCTTTGAATCTTTCCTCTCTTTAATTCGTACCTTGGTGTCCTGCAGAGGCGATACGCCACCACCTGTCCATGTTACCGTTGTCTGAGTTACTTCAACGACGATTTCCTCGAGTTTTCAAATAAATTTCGCCGAGTGACGAGGCATTTGGCACCCTTAGGAGAGTCATAGTTACTGCTGCCAGCTGCTCGACCTACTTTCTTTCTTTCCACTCATTAATTATTACTGTGGTCAGTCCTGCAGGAGCAATATGCCACTACATGTATACCTTAACGTTGTCTGAGCTACCTTAACGAAGATATTCTCGAGTTTTCAAAAAAAATTTCACATGGTGACGAGGCATTTGACTACCTTAAGACAGTCATAGTACCCCTGCCTGCTGCTCCCACTTTTCTAAGCACTTTCTCTCTATCATTCTTGCTATGGCTGTCCTACAGAACCGATGTGCCACTATATGTCCACGTCAACGTCGTCTCTGTTACTCCCACTACGAGTCTCTCGAGTTAGCAAATGTACCTCGCCGGATGACGAGGCATTTGGCTACCTTATAAGCGTCATAGTTACTGCAGCCAGCTGCTCCCCCTTCTTGGAATCTTTGCTCCCTTTAAATCGTACTGTGGTCAGTCCTGCAGAAGCGATACGCCACCACCTGTCCATGTTACCGTTGTCTGAGTTACCTCAACAACGATTTCCTCGAGTTTTCAAATAAATTTCGCCGAGTGACGAGGCATTTGGCTACCTTAAGAGAGTCATGGTTACTGTTGCCAGCTGCTCGACCTACCTTCTTTCTTTCCACTCTTTAATTATTACTGTGGTCAGTCCTGCAGGAGCAATATGCCACTACATGTATACCTTAACGTTGTCTGAGCTACCTTATCGAAGATATCCTCGAGTTTTCAACAAAAAATTTCACATGGTGACGATTCATTTGGCTAACTTAAGAGAGTCATAGTACTCCTGCCTGCTGCTCCCACTTCTCTAAGCCCATTCTCTCCATCATTCTTGCTATGGCCTGTCTTACGGAACCGATGTGCCACTATATGTCCTCGTTAACGTCGTCACTGTTACTCCCACTACGAGACTCTCGAGTTAGCAAATGTACCTCGCCGGATGACGAGGCATTTGGCTACCTTAAGAGAGTCATAGTTACTGCAGCCAGCTGCTCCCCCTTCTTTGAATCTTTCCTCTCTTTAATTCGTACCTTGTGTCCTGCAGAAGCGATACGCCACCACCTGTCCATGTTACCGTTGTCTGAGTTACTTCAACGACGATTTCCTCGAGTTTTCAAATAAATTTCGCCGAGTGACGAGGCATTTGGCACCCTTAAGAGAGTCATAGTTACTGCTGCCAGCTGCTCGACCTACTTTCTTTCTTTCCACTCATTAATTATTACTGTGGTCAGTCCTGCAGGGGCAATATGCCACTACATGTATACCTTAACGTTGTCTGAGGTACCTTAACGAAGATATTCTCGAGTTTTCAAAAAAAATTTCACATGGTGACGAGGCATTTGGCTACCTTAAGAGAGTCATAGTACCCCTGCCTGCTGCTCCCACTTTTCTAAGCCCTTTCTCTCTATCAATCTTGCTATGGCTGTCCAACAGAACCGATGTGCCACTATATGTCCACGTCAACGTCGTCTCTGTTACTCCCACTACGAGTCTCTCGAGTTAGCAAATGTACCTCGCCGGATGACGAGGCATTTGGCTACCTTATAAGCGTCATAGTTACTGCAGCCAGCTGCTCCCCCTTCTTTGAATCTTTGCTCCCTTTAAATCGTACTGTGGTCAGTCCTGCAGAAGCGATACGCCACCACCTGTCCATGTTACCGTTGTCTGAGTTACCTCAACAACGATTTCCTCGAGTTTTCAAATAAATTTCGCAGAGTGACGAGGCATTTGGCTACCTTAAGAGAGTCATAGTTACTGTTGCCAGCTGCTCGAACTACCTTCTTTCTTTCCACTCTTTAATTATTACTGTGGTCAGTCCTGCAGGAGCAATATGCCACTACATGTATACCTTAACGTTGTCTGAGCTACCTTATCGAAGATATCCTCGAGTTTTCAACAAAAAATTTCACATGGTGACGATTCATTTGGCTAACTTAAGAGAGTCATAGTACTCCTGCCTGCTGCTCCCACTTTTCTAAGCCCATTCTCTCCATCATTCTTGCTATGGCCTGTCTTACGGAACCGATGTGCCACTATATGTCCACGTTAACGTCGTCACTGTTACTCCCACTACGAGTCTCTCGAGTTAGCAAATGTACCTCGCCGGAAGACGAGGCATTTGGCTACCTTAAGAGAGTCATAGTTACTGCAGCCAGCTGCTCCCCCTTCTTCGAATCTTTCCTCTCTTTAATTCGTACCTTGGTGTCCTGCAGAAGCGATACGCCACCACCTGTCCATGTTACCGTTGTCTGAGTTACCTCAACAACGATTTCCTCGAGTTTTCAAATAAATTTCGCCGAGTGACGAGGCATTTGGCTACCTTAAGAGAGTCATAGTTACTGTTGCCAGCTGCTCGACCTACCTTCTTTCTTTCCACTCTTAAATTATTACTGTGGTCAGTCCTGCAGGAGCAATATGCCACTACATGTAATCCTTAACGTTGTCTGAGCTACCTTATCGAAGATATCCTCGAGTTTTCAACAAAAAATTTCACATGGTGACGATTCATTTGGCTTCCTTAAGAGAGTCATAGTACTCCTGCCTGCTGCTCCCACTTTTCTAAGCCCATTCTCTCTATCATTCTTGCTATGGCCTGTCCTACGGAACCGATGTGCCACTATATGTCCACGTTAACGTCGTCACTGTTACTCCCACTACGAGTCTCTCGAGTTAGAAAATGTACCTCGCCCGATGACGAGGCATTTGGCTACCTTAAGAGAGTCATAGTTACTGCAGCCAGCTGCTCCCCCTTCTTTGAATCTTTCCTCTCTTTAATTCGTACCTTGGTGTCCTGCAGAGGCGATACGCCACCACCTGTCCATGTTACCGTTGTCTGAGTTACTTCAACGACGATTTCCTCGAGTTTTCAAATAAATTTCGCAGAGTGACGAGGCATTTGGCTACCTTAAGAGAGTCATAGTTACAGTTGCCAGCTGCTCGACCTACCTTCTTTCTTTCCACTCTTTAATTATTACTGTGGTCAGTCCTGCAGGAGCAATATGCCACTACATGTATACCTTAACGTTGTCTGAGCTACCTTATCGAAGATATCCTCGAGTTTTCAACAAAAAATTTCACATGGTGACGATTCATTTGGCTAACTTAAGAGAGTCATAGTACTCCTGCCTGCTGCTCCCACTTCTCTAAGCCCATTCTCTCCATCATTCTTGCTATGGCCTGTCTTACGGAACCGATGTGCCACTATATGTCCTCGTTAACGTCGTCACTGTTACTCCCACTACGAGACTCTCGAGTTAGCAAATGTACCTCGCCGGATGACGAGGCATTTGGCTACCTTAAGAGAGTCATAGTTACTGCAGCCAGCTGCTCCCCCTTCTTTGAATCTTTCCTCTCTTTAATTCGTACCTTGTGTCCTGCAGAAGCGATACGCCACCACCTGTCCATGTTACCGTTGTCTGAGTTACTTCAACGACGATTTCCTCGAGTTTTCAAATAAATTTCGCCGAGTGACGAGGCATTTGGCACCCTTAAGAGAGTCATAGTTACTGCTGCCAGCTGCTCGACCTACTTTCTTTCTTTCCACTCATTAATTATTACTGTGGTCAGTCCTGCAGGGGCAATATGCCACTACATGTATACCTTAACGTTGTCTGAGGTACCTTAACGAAGATATTCTCGAGTTTTCAAAAAAAATTTCACATGGTGACGAGGCATTTGGCTACCTTAAGAGAGTCATAGTACCCCTGCCTGCTGCTCCCACTTTTCTAAGCCCTTTCTCTCTATCAATCTTGCTATGGCTGTCCAACAGAACCGATGTGCCACTATATGTCCACGTCAACGTCGTCTCTGTTACTCCCACTACGAGTCTCTCGAGTTAGCAAATGTACCTCGCCGGATGACGAGGCATTTGGCTACCTTATAAGCGTCATAGTTACTGCAGCCAGCTGCTCCCCCTTCTTTGAATCTTTGCTCCCTTTAAATCGTACTGTGGTCAGTCCTGCAGAAGCGATACGCCACCACCTGTCCATGTTACCGTTGTCTGAGTTACCTCAACAACGATTTCCTCGAGTTTTCAAATAAATTTCGCAGAGTGACGAGGCATTTGGCTACCTTAAGAGAGTCATAGTTACTGTTGCCAGCTGCTCGAACTACCTTCTTTCTTTCCACTCTTTAATTATTACTGTGGTCAGTCCTGCAGGAGCAATATGCCACTACATGTATACCTTAACGTTGTCTGAGCTACCTTATCGAAGATATCCTCGAGTTTTCAACAAAAAATTTCACATGGTGACGATTCATTTGGCTAACTTAAGAGAGTCATAGTACTCCTGCCTGCTGCTCCCACTTTTCTAAGCCCATTCTCTCCATCATTCTTGCTATGGCCTGTCTTACGGAACCGATGTGCCACTATATGTCCACGTTAACGTCGTCACTGTTACTCCCACTACGAGTCTCTCGAGTTAGCAAATGTACCTCGCCGGAAGACGAGGCATTTGGCTACCTTAAGAGAGTCATAGTTACTGCAGCCAGCTGCTCCCCCTTCTTTGAATCTTTCCTCTCTTTAATTCGTACCTTGGTGTCCTGCAGAAGCAATACGCCACCACCTGTCCATGTTACCGTTGTCTGAGTTACCTCAACAACGATTTCCTCGAGTTTTCAAATAAATTTCGCCGAGTGACGAGGCATTTGGCTACCTTAAGAGAGTCATAGTTACTGTTGCCAGCTGCTCGACCTACCTTCTTTCTTTCCACTCTTAAATTATTACTGTGGTCAGTCCTGCAGGAGCAATATGCCACTACATGTAATCCTTAACGTTGTCTGAGCTACCTTATCGAAGATATCCTCGAGTTTTCAACAAAAAATTTCACATGGTGACGATTCATTTGGCTTCCTTAAGAGAGTCATAGTACTCCTGCCTGCTGCTCCCACTTTTCTAAGCCCATTCTCTCTATCATTCTTGCTATGGCCTGTCCTACGGAACCGATGTGCCACTATATGTCCACGTTAACGTCGTCACTGTTACTCCCACTACGAGTCTCTCGAGTTAGAAAATGTACCTCGCCCGATGACGAGGCATTTGGCTACCTTAAGAGAGTCATAGTTACTGCAGCCAGCTGCTCCCCCTTCTTTGAATCTTTCCTCTCTTTAATTCGTACCTTGGTGTCCTGCAGAGGCGATACGCCACCACCTGTCCATGTTACCGTTGTCTGAGTTACTTCAACGACGATTTCCTCGAGTTTTCAAATAAATTTCGCAGAGTGACGAGGCATTTGGCTACCTTAAGAGAGTCATAGTTACAGTTGCCAGCTGCTCGACCTACCTTCTTTCTTTCCACTCTTTAATTATTACTGTGGTCAGTCCTGCAGGAGCAATATGCCACTACATGTATACCTTAACGTTGTCTGAGCTACCTTATCGAAGATATCCTCGAGTTTTCAACAAAAAATTTCACATGGTGACGATTCATTTGGCTAACTTAAGAGAGTCATAGTACCCCTGCCTGCTGCTCTCACTTTTCTAAGCCCATTCTCTCCATCATTCTTGCTATGGCCTGTCTTACGGAACCGATGTGCCACTATATGTCCACGTTAACGTCGTCACTGTTACTCCCACTACGAGTCTCTCGAGTTAGCAAATGTACCTCGCCGGAAGACGAGGCATTTGGTTACCTTAAGAGAGTCATAGTTACTGCAGCCAGCTGCTCCCCCTTCTTTGAATCTTTCCTCTCTTTAATTCGTACCTTGGTGTCCTGCAGAAGCGATACGCCACCACCTGTCCATGTTACCGTTGTCTGAGTTACCTCAACAACGATTTCCTCGAGTTTTCAAATAAATTTCGCCGAGTGACGAGGCATTTGGCTACCTTAAGAGAGTCATAGTTACTGTTGCCAGCTGCTCGACCTACCTTCTTTCTTTCCACTCTTAAATTATTACTGTGGTCAGTCCTGCAGGAGCAATATGCCACTACATGTAATCCTTAACGTTGTCTGAGCTACCTTATCGAAGATATCCTCGAGTTTTCAACAAAAAATTTCACATGGTGACGATTCATTTGGCTTCCTTAAGAGAGTCATAGTACTCCTGCCTGCTGCTCCCACTCTTCTAAGCCCATTCTCTCTATCATTCTTGCTATGGCCTGTCCTACGGAACCGATGTGCCACTATATGTCCACGTTAACGTCGTCACTGTTACTCCCACTACGAGTCTCTCGAGTTAGAAAATGTACCTCGCCGGATGACGAGGCATTTGGCTACCTTAAGAGAGTCATAGTTACTGCAGCCAGCTGCTCCCCCTTCTTTGAATCTTTCCTCTCTTTAATTCGTACCTTGGTGTCCTGCAGAGGCGATACGCCACCACCTGTCCATGTTACCGTTGTCTGAGTTACTTCAACGACGATTTCCTCGAGTTTTCAAATAAATTTCGCCGAGTGACGAGGCATTTGGCACCCTTAAGAGAGTCATAGTTACTGCTGCCAGCTGCTCGACCTACTTTCTTTCTTTCCACTCATTAATTATTACTGTGGTCAGTCCTGCAGGAGCAATATGCCACTACATGTATACCTTAACGTTGTCTGAGCTACCTTATCGAAGATATCCTCGAGTTTTCAACAAAAAATTTCACATGGTGACGATTCATTTGGCTAACTTAAGAGAGTCATAGTACTCCTGCCTGCTGCTCCCACTTCTCTAAGCCCATTCTCTCCATCATTCTTGCTATGGCCTGTCTTACGGAACCGATGTGCCACTATATGTCCTCGTTAACGTCGTCACTGTTACTCCCACTACGAGACTCTCGAGTTAGCAAATGTACCTCGCCGGATGACGAGGCATTTGGCTACCTTAAGAGAGTCATAGTTACTGCAGCCAGCTGCTCCCCCTTCTTTGAATCTTTCCTCTCTTTAATTCGTACCTTGTGTCCTGCAGAAGCGATACGCCACCACCTGTCCATGTTACCGTTGTCTGAGTTACTTCAACGACGATTTCCTCGAGTTTTCAAATAAATTTCGCCGAGTGACGAGGCATTTGGCACCCTTAAGAGAGTCATAGTTACTGCTGCCAGCTGCTCGACCTACTTTCTTTCTTTCCACTCATTAATTATTACTGTGGTCAGTCCTGCAGGGGCAATATGCCACTACATGTATACCTTAACGTTGTCTGAGGTACCTTAACGAAGATATTCTCGAGTTTTCAAAAAAAATTTCACATGGTGACGAGGCATTTGGCTACCTTAAGAGAGTCATAGTACCCCTGCCTGCTGCTCCCACTTTTCTAAGCCCTTTCTCTCTATCAATCTTGCTATGGCTGTCCAACAGAACCGATGTGCCACTATATGTCCACGTCAACGTCGTCTCTGTTACTCCCACTACGAGTCTCTCGAGTTAGCAAATGTACCTCGCCGGATGACGAGGCATTTGGCTACCTTATAAGCGTCATAGTTACTGCAGCCAGCTGCTCCCCCTTCTTTGAATCTTTGCTCCCTTTAAATCGTACTGTGGTCAGTCCTGCAGAAGCGATACGCCACCACCTGTCCATGTTACCGTTGTCTGAGTTACCTCAACAACGATTTCCTCGAGTTTTCAAATAAATTTCGCAGAGTGACGAGGCATTTGGCTACCTTAAGAGAGTCATAGTTACTGTTGCCAGCTGCTCGAACTACCTTCTTTCTTTCCACTCTTTAATTATTACTGTGGTCAGTCCTGCAGGAGCAATATGCCACTACATGTATACCTTAACGTTGTCTGAGCTACCTTATCGAAGATATCCTCGAGTTTTCAACAAAAAATTTCACATGGTGACGATTCATTTGGCTAACTTAAGAGAGTCATAGTACTCCTGCCTGCTGCTCCCACTTTTCTAAGCCCATTCTCTCCATCATTCTTGCTATGGCCTGTCTTACGGAACCGATGTGCCACTATATGTCCACGTTAACGTCGTCACTGTTACTCCCACTACGAGTCTCTCGAGTTAGCAAATGTACCTCGCCGGAAGACGAGGCATTTGGCTACCTTAAGAGAGTCATAGTTACTGCAGCCAGCTGCTCCCCCTTCTTTGAATCTTTCCTCTCTTTAATTCGTACTTTGGTGTCCTGCAGAAGCGATACGCCACCACCTGTCCATGTTACCGTTGTCTGAGTTACCTCAACAACGATTTCCTCGAGTTTTCAAATAAATTTCGCCGAGTGACGAGGCATTTGGCTACCTTAAGAGAGTCATAGTTACTGTTGCCAGCTGCTCGACCTACCTTCTTTCTTTCCACTCTTAAATTATTACTGTGGTCAGTCCTGCAGGAGCAATATGCCACTACATGTAATCCTTAACGTTGTCTGAGCTACCTTATCGAAGATATCCTCGAGTTTTCAACAAAAAATTTCACATGGTGACGATTCATTTGGCTTCCTTAAGAGAGTCGTAGTACTCCTGCCTGCTGCTCCCACTTTTCTAAGCCCATTCTCTCTATCATTCTTGCTATGGCCTGTCCTACGGAACCGATGTGCCACTATATGTCCACGTTAACGTCGTCACTGTTACTCCCACTACGAGTCTCTCGAGTTAGAAAATGTACCTCGCCCGATGACGAGGCATTTGGCTACCTTAAGAGAGTCATAGTTACTGCAGCCAGCTGCTCCCCCTTCTTTGAATCTTTCCTCTCTTTAATTCGTACCTTGGTGTCCTGCAGAGGCGATACGCCACCACCTGTCCATGTTACCGTTGTCTGAGTTACTTCAACGACGATTTCCTCGAGTTTTCAAATAAATTTCGCAGAGTGACGAGGCATTTGGCTACCTTAAGAGAGTCATAGTTACAGTTGCCAGCTGCTCGACCTACCTTCTTTCTTTCCACTCTTTAATTATTACTGTGGTCAGTCCTGCAGGAGCAATATGCCACTACATGTATACCTTAACGTTGTCTGAGCTACCTTATCGAAGATATCCTCGAGTTTTCAACAAAAAATTTCACATGGTGACGATTCATTTGGCTAACTTAAGAGAGTCATAGTACCCCTGCCTGCTGCTCTCACTTTTCTAAGCCCATTCTCTCCATCATTCTTGCTATGGCCTGTCTTACGGAACCGATGTGCCACTATATGTCCACGTTAACGTCGTCACTGTTACTCCCACTACGAGTCTCTCGAGTTAGCAAATGTACCTCGCCGGAAGACGAGGCATTTGGCTACCTTAAGAGAGTCATAGTTACTGCAGCCAGCTGCTCCCCCTTCTTTGAATCTTTCCTCTCTTTAATTCGTACCTTGGTGTCCTGCAGAAGCGATACGCCACCACCTGTCCATGTTACCGTTGTCTGAGTTACCTCAACAACGATTTCCTCGAGTTTTCAAATAAATTTCGCCGAGTGACGAGGCATTTGGCTACCTTAAGAGAGTCATAGTTACTGTTGCCAGCTGCTCGACCTACCTTCTTTCTTTCCACTCTTAAATTATTACTGTGGTCAGTCCTGCAGGAGCAATATGCCACTACATGTAATCCTTAACGTTGTCTGAGCTACCTTATCGAAGATATCCTCGAGTTTTCAACAAAAAATTTCACATGGTGACGATTCATTTGGCTTCCTTAAGAGAGTCATAGTACTCCTGCCTGCTGCTCCCACTCTTCTAAGCCCATTCTCTCTATCATTCTTGCTATGGCCTGTCCTACGGAACCGATGTGCCACTATATGTCCACGTTAACGTCGTCACTGTTACTCCCACTACGAGTCTCTCGAGTTAGAAAATGTACCTCGCCGGATGACGAGGCATTTGGCTACCTTAAGAGAGTCATAGTTACTGCAGCCAGCTGCTCCCCCTTCTTTGAATCTTTCCTCTCTTTAATTCGTACCTTGGTGTCCTGCAGAGGCGATACGCCACCACCTGTCCATGTTACCGTTGTCTGAGTTACTTCAACGACGATTTCCTCGAGTTTTCAAATAAATTTCGCCGAGTGACGAGGCATTTGGCACCCTTAAGAGAGTCATAGTTACTGCTGCCAGCTGCTCGACCTACTTTCTTTCTTTCCACTCATTAATTATTACTGTGGTCAGTCCTGCAGGAGCAATATGCCACTACATGTATACCTTAACGTTGTCTGAGCTACCTTAACGAAGATATTCTCGAGTTTTCAAAAAAAATTTCACATGGTGACGAGGCATTTGACTACCTTAAGACAGTCATAGTACCCCTGCCTGCTGCTCCCACTTTTCTAAGCCCTTTCTCTCTATCATTCTTGCTATGGCTGTCCTACAGAACCGATGTGCCACTATATGTCCACGTCAACGTCGTCTCTGTTACTCCCACTACGAGTCTCTCGAGTTAGCAAATGTACCTCGCCGGATGACGAGGCATTTGGCTACCTTATAAGCGTCATAGTTACTGCAGCCAGCTGCTCCCCCTTCTTTGAATCTTTGCTCCCTTTAAATCGTACTGTGGTCAGTCCTGCAGAAGCGATACGCCACCACCTGTCCATGTTACCGTTGTCTGAGTTACCTCAACAACGATTTCCTCGAGTTTTCAAATAAATTTCGCCGAGTGACGAGGCATTTTGCTACCTTAAGAGAGTCATAGTTACTGTTGCCAGCTGCTCGACCTACCTTCTTTCTTTCCACTCTTTAATTATTACTGTGGTCAGTCCTGCAGGAGCAATATGCCACTACATGTAATCCTTAACGTTGTCTGAGCTACCTTATCGAAGATATCCTCGAGTTTTCAACAAAAAATTTCACATGGTGACGATTCATTTGGCTTCCTTAAGAGAGTCATAGTACTCCTGCCTGCTGCTCCCACTTTTCTAAGCCCATTCTCTCTATCATTCTTGCTATGGCCTGTCCTACGGAACCGATGTGCCACTATATGTCCACGTTAACGTCGTCACTGTTACTCCCACTACGAGTCTCTCGAGTTAGAAAATGTACCTCGCCCGATGACGAGGCATTTGGCTACCTTAAGAGAGTCATAGTTACTGCAGCCAGCTGCTCCCCCTTCTTTGAATCTTTCCTCTCTTTAATTCGTACCTTGGTGTCCTGCAGAGGCGATACGCCACCACCTGTCCATGTTACCGTTGTCTGAGTTACCTCAACAACGATTTCCTCGAGTTTTCAAATAAATTTCGCAGAGTGACGAGGCATTTGGCTACCTTAAGAGAGTCATAGTTACTGTTGCCAGCTGCTCGAACTACCTTCTTTCTTTCCACTCTTTAATTATTACTGTGGTCAGTCCTGCAGGAGCAATATGCCACTACATGTATACCTTAACGTTGTCTGAGCTACCTTATCGAAGATATCCTCGAGTTTTCAACAAAAAATTTCACATGGTGACGATTCATTTGGCTAACTTAAGAGAGTCATAGTACTCCTGCCTGCTGCTCCCACTTTTCTAAGCCCATTCTCTCCATCATTCTTGCTATGGCCTGTCTTACGGAACCGATGTGCCACTATATGTCCACGTTAACGTCGTCACTGTTACTCCCACTACGAGTCTCTCGAGTTAGCAAATGTACCTCGCCGGAAGACGAGGCATTTGGCTACCTTAAGAGAGTCATAGTTACTGCAGCCAGCTGCTCCCCCTTCTTTGAATCTTTCCTCTCTTTAATTCGTACTTTGGTGTCCTGCAGAAGCGATACGCCACCACCTGTCCATGTTACCGTTGTCTGAGTTACCTCAACAACGATTTCCTCGAGTTTTCAAATAAATTTCGCCGAGTGACGAGGCATTTGGCTACCTTAAGAGAGTCATAGTTACTGTTGCCAGCTGCTCGACCTACCTTCTTTCTTTCCACTCTTAAATTATTACTGTGGTCAGTCCTGCAGGAGCAATATGCCACTACATGTAATCCTTAACGTTGTCTGAGCTACCTTATCGAAGATATCCTCGAGTTTTCAACAAAAAATTTCACATGGTGACGATTCATTTGGCTTCCTTAAGAGAGTCATAGTACTCCTGCCTGCTGCTCCCACTTTTCTAAGCCCATTCTCTCTATCATTCTTGCTATGGCCTGTCCTACGGAACCGATGTGCCACTATATGTCCACGTTAACGTCGTCACTGTTACTCCCACTACGAGTCTCTCGAGTTAGAAAATGTACCTCGCCCGATGACGAGGCATTTGGCTACCTTAAGAGAGTCATAGTTACTGCAGCCAGCTGCTCCCCCTTCTTTGAATCTTTCCTCTCTTTAATTCGTACCTTGGTGTCCTGCAGAGGCGATACGCCACCACCTGTCCATGTTACCGTTGTCTGAGTTACTTCAACGACGATTTCCTCGAGTTTTCAAATAAATTTCGCAGAGTGACGAGGCATTTGGCTACCTTAAGAGAGTCATAGTTACAGTTGCCAGCTGCTCGACCTACCTTCTTTCTTTCCACTCTTTGATTATTACTGTGGTCAGTCCTGCAGGAGCAATATGCCACTACATGTATACCTTAACGTTGTCTGAGCTACCTTATCGAAGATATCCTCGAGTTTTCAACAAAAAATTTCACATGGTGACGATTTATTTGGCTAACTTAAGAGAGTCATAGTACCCCTGCCTGCTGCTCTCACTTTTCTAAGCCCATTCTCTCCATCATTCTTGCTATGGCCTGTCTTACGGAACCGATGTGCCACTATATGTCCACGTTAACGTCGTCACTGTTACTCCCACTACGAGTCTCTCGAGTTAGCAAATGTACCTCGCCGGAAGACGAGGCATTTGGCTACCTTAAGAGAGTCATAGTTACTGCAGCCAGCTGCTCCCCCTTCTTTGAATCTTTCCTCTCTTTAATTCGTACCTTGGTGTCCTGCAGAAGCGATACGCCACCACCTGTCCATGTTACCGTTGTCTGAGTTACCTCAACAACGATTTCCTCGAGTTTTCAAATAAATTTCGCCGAGTGACGAGGCATTTGGCTACCTTAAGAGAGTCATAGTTACTGTTGCCAGCTGCTCGACCTACCTTCTTTCTTTCCACTCTTAAATTATTACTGTGGTCAGTCCTGCAGGAGCAATATGCCACTACATGTAATCCTTAACGTTGTCTGAGCTACCTTATCGAAGATATCCTCGAGTTTTCAACAAAAAATTTCACATGGTGACGATTCATTTGGCTTCCTTAAGAGAGTCATAGTACTCCTGCCTGCTGCTCCCACTCTTCTAAGCCCATTCTCTCTATCATTCTTGCTATGGCCTGTCCTACGGAACCGATGTGCCACTATATGTCCACGTTAACGTCGTCACTGTTACTCCCACTACGAGTCTCTCGAGTTAGAAAATGTACCTCGCCGGATGACGAGGCATTTGGCTACCTTAAGAGAGTCATAGTTACTGCAGCCAGCTGCTCCCCCTTCTTTGAATCTTTCCTCTCTTTAATTCGTACCTTGGTGTCCTGCAGAGGCGATACGCCACCACCTGTCCATGTTACCGTTGTCTGAGTTACTTCAACGACGATTTCCTCGAGTTTTCAAATAAATTTCGCCGAGTGACGAGGCATTTGGCACCCTTAAGAGAGTCATAGTTACTGCTGCCAGCTGCTCGACCTACTTTCTTTCTTTCCACTCATTAATTATTACTGTGGTCAGTCCTGCAGGAGCAATATGCCACTACATGTATACCTTAACGTTGTCTGAGCTACCTTAACGAAGATATTCTCGAGTTTTCAAAAAAAATTTCACATGGTGACGAGGCATTTGACTACCTTAAGACAGTCATAGTACCCCTGCCTGCTGCTCCCACTTTTCTAAGCCCTTTCTCTCTATCATTCTTGCTATGGCTGTCCTACAGAACCGATGTGCCACTATATGTCCACGTCAACGTCGTCTCTGTTACTCCCACTACGAGTCTCTCGAGTTAGCAAATGTACCTCGCCGGATGACGAGGCATTTGGCTACCTTATAAGCGTCATAGTTACTGCAGCCAGCTGCTCCCCCTTCTTTGAATCTTTGCTCCCTTTAAATCGTACTGTGGTCAGTCCTGCAGAAGCGATACGCCACCACCTGTCCATGTTACCGTTGTCTGAGTTACCTCAACAACGATTTCCTCGAGTTTTCAAATAAATTTCGCCGAGTGACGAGGCATTTGGCTACCTTAAGAGAGTCATAGTTACTGTTGCCAGCTGCTCGACCTACCTTCTTTCTTTCCACTCTTTAATTATTACTGTGGTCAGTCCTGCAGGAGCAATATGCCACTACATGTAATCCTTAACGTTGTCTGAGCTACCTTATCGAAGATATCCTCGAGTTTTCAACAAAAAATTTCACATGGTGACGATTCATTTGGCTTCCTTAAGAGAGTCATAGTACTCCTGCCTGCTGCTCCCACTTTTCTAAGCCCATTCTCTCTATCATTCTTGCTATGGCCTGTCCTACGGAACCGATGTGCCACTATATGTCCACGTTAACGTCGTCACTGTTACTCCCACTACGAGTCTCTCGAGTTAGAAAATGTACCTCGCCCGATGACGAGGCATTTGGCTACCTTAAGAGAGTCATAGTTACTGCAGCCAGCTGCTCCCCCTTCTTTGAATCTTTCCTCTCTTTAATTCGTACCTTGGTGTCCTGCAGAGGCGATACGCCACCACCTGTCCATGTTACCGTTGTCTGAGTTACTTCAACGACGATTTCCTCGAGTTTTCAAATAAATTTCGCCGAGTGACGAGGCATTTGGCACCCTTAAGAGAGTCATAGTTACTGCTGCCAGCTGCTCGACCTACTTTCTTTCTTTCCACTCATTAATTATTACTGTGGTCAGTCCTGCAGGAGCAATATGCCACTACATGTATACCTTAACGTTGTCTGAGCTACCTTAACGAAGATATTCTCGAGTTTTCAAAAAAAATTTCACATGGTGACGAGGCATTTGACTACCTTAAGACAGTCATAGTACCCCTGCCTGCTGCTCCCACTTTTCTAAGCCCTTTCTCTCTATCATTCTTGCTATGGCTGTCCTACAGAACCGATGTGCCACTATATGTCCACGTCAACGTCGTCTCTGTTACTCCCACTACGAGTCTCTCGAGTTAGCAAATGTACCTCGCCGGATGACGAGGCATTTGGCTACCTTATAAGCGTCATAGTTACTGCAGCCAGCTGCTCCCCCTTCTTTGAATCTTTGCTCCCTTTAAATCGTACTGTGGTCAGTCCTGCAGAAGCGATACGCCACCACCTGTCCATGTTACCGTTGTCTGAGTTACCTCAACAACGATTTCCTCGAGTTTTCAAATAAATTTCGCCGAGTGACGAGGCATTTGGCTACCTTAAGAGAGTCATAGTTACTGTTGCCAGCTGCTCGACCTACCTTCTTTCTTTCCACTCTTTAATTATTACTGTGGTCAGTCCTGCAGGAGCAATATGCCACTACATGTAATCCTTAACGTTGTCTGAGCTACCTTATCGAAGATATCCTCGAGTTTTCAACAAAAAATTTCACATGGTGACGATTCATTTGGCTTCCTTAAGAGAGTCATAGTACTCCTGCCTGCTGCTCCCACTTTTCTAAGCCCATTCTCTCTATCATTCTTGCTATGGCCTGTCCTACGGAACCGATGTGCCACTATATGTCCACGTTAACGTCGTCACTGTTACTCCCACTACGAGTCTCTCGAGTTAGAAAATGTACCTCGCCCGATGACGAGGCATTTGGCTACCTTAAGAGAGTCATAGTTACTGCAGCCAGCTGCTCCCCCTTCTTTGAATCTTTCCTCTCTTTAATTCGTACCTTGGTGTCCTGCAGAGGCGATACGCCACCACCTGTCCATGTTACCGTTGTCTGAGTTACTTCAACGACGATTTCCTCGAGTTTTCAAATAAATTTCGCCGAGTGACGAGGCATTTGGCACCCTTAAGAGAGTCATAGTTACTGCTGCCAGCTGCTCGACCTACTTTCTTTCTTTCCACTCATTAATTATTACTGTGGTCAGTCCTGCAGGAGCAATATGCCACTACATGTATACCTTAACGTTGTCTGAGCTACCTTAACGAAGATATTCTCGAGTTTTCAAAAAAAATTTCACATGGTGACGAAGCATTTGACTACCTTAAGACAGTCATAGTACCCCTGCCTGCTGCTCCCACTTTTCTAAGCCCTTTCTCTCTATCATTCTTGCTATGGCTGTCCTACAGAACCGATGTGCCACTATATGTCCACGTCAACGTCGTCTCTGTTACTCCCACTACGAGTCTCTCGAGTTAGCAAATGTACCTCGCCGGATGACGAGGCATTTGGCTACCTTATAAGCGTCATAGTTACTGCAGCCAGCTGCTCCCCCTTCTTGGAATCTTTGCTCCCTTTAAATCGTACTGTGGTCAGTCCTGCAGAAGCGATACGCCACCACCTGTCCATGTTACCGTTGTCTGAGTTACCTCAACAACGATTTCCTCGAGTTTTCAAATAAATTTCGCCGAGTGACGAGGCATTTGGCTACCTTAAGAGAGTCATGGTTACTGTTGCCAGCTGCTCGACCTACCTTCTTTCTTTCCACTCTTTAATTATTACTGTGGTCAGTCCTGCAGGAGCAATATGCCACTACATGTATACCTTAACGTTGTCTGAGCTACCTTATCGAAGATATCCTCGAGTTTTCAACAAAAAATTTCACATGGTGACGATTCATTTGGCTAACTTAAGAGAGTCATAGTACTCCTGCCTGCTGCTCCCACTTTTCTAAGCCCATTCTCTCCGTCATTCTTGCTATGGCCTGTCTTACGGAACCGATGTGCCACTATATGTCCACGTTAACGTCGTCACTGTTACTCCCACTACGAGACTCTCGAGTTAGCAAATGTACCTCGCCGGATGACGAGGCATTTGGCTACCTTAAGAGAGTCATAGTTACTGCAGCCAGCTGCTCCCCCTTCTTTGAATCTTTCCTCTCTTTAATTCGTACCTTGTGTCCTGCAGAAGCGATACGCCACCACCTGTCCATGTTACCGTTGTCTGAGTTACTTCAACGACGATTTCCTCGAGTTTTCAAATAAATTTCGCCGAGTGACGAGGCATTTGGCTACCTTAAGAGAGTCATAGTTACTGTTGCCAGCTGCTCGACCTACCTTCTTTCTTTCCACTCTTTAATTATTACTGTGGTCAGTCCTGCAGGAGCAATATGCCACTACATGTATACCTTAACGTTGTCTGAGCTACCTTATCGAAGATATCCTCGAGTTTTCAACAAAAAATTTCACATGGTGACGAATTATTTGGCTAACTTAAGAGAGTCATAGTACCCCTGCCTGCTGCTCTCACTTTTCTAAGCCCATTCTCTCCATCATTCTTGCTATGGCCTGTCTTACGGAACCGATGTGCCACTATATGTCCACGTTAACGTCGTCACTGTTACTCCCACTACGAGTCTCTCGAGTTAGCAAATGTACCTCGCCGGAAGACGAGGCATTTGGCTACCTTAAGAGAGTCATAGTTACTGCAGCCAGCTGCTCCCCCTTCTTTGAATCTTTCCTCTCTTTAATTCGTACCTTGTGTCCTGCAGAAGCGATACGCCACCACCTGTCCATGTTACCGTTGTCTGAGTTACCTCAACAACGATTTCCTCGAGTTTTCAAATAAATTTCGCCGAGTGACGAGGCATTTGGCTACCTTAAGAGAGTCATAGTTACTGTTGCCAGCTGCTCGACCTACCTTCTTTCTTTCCACTCTTTAATTATTACTGTGGTCAGTCCTGCAGGAGCAATATGCCACTACATGTAATCCTTAACGTTGTCTGAGCTACCTTATCGAAGATATCCTCGAGTTTTCAACAAAAAATTTCACATGGTGACGATTCATTTGGCTTCCTTAAGAGAGTCATAGTACTCCTGCCTGCTGCTCCCACTTTTCTAAGCCCATTCTCTCTATCATTCTTGCTATGGCCTGTCCTACGGAACCGATGTGCCACTATATGTCCACGTTAACGTCGTCACTGTTACTCCCACTACGAGTCTCTCGAGTTAGAAAATGTACCTCGCCCGATGACGAGGCATTTGGCTACCTTAAGAGAGTCATAGTTACTGCAGCCAGCTGCTCCCCCTTCTTTGAATCTTTCCTCTCTTTAATTCGTACCTTGGTGTCCTGCAGAGGCGATACGCCACCACCTGTCCATGTTACCGTTGTCTGAGTTACTTCAACGACGATTTCCTCGAGTTTTCAAATAAATTTCGCCGAGTGACGAGGCATTTGGCACCCTTAAGAGAGTCATAGTTACTGCTGCCAGCTGCTCGACCTACTTTCTTTCTTTCCACTCATTAATTATTACTGTGGTCAGTCCTGCAGGAGCAATATGCCACTACATGTATACCTTAACGTTGTCTGAGCTACCTTAACGAAGATATTCTCGAGTTTTCAAAAAAAATTTCACATGGTGACGAGGCATTTGACTACCTTAAGACAGTCACAGTACCCCTGCCTGCTGCTCCCACTTTTCTAAGCCCTTTCTCTCTATCATTCTTGCTATGGCTGTCCTACAGAACCGATGTGCCACTATATGTCCACGTCAACGTCGTCTCTGTTACTCCCACTACGAGTCTCTCGAGTTAGCAAATGTACCTCGCCGGATGACGAGGCATTTGGCTACCTTATAAGCGTCATAGTTACTGCAGCCAGCTGCTCCCCCTTCTTGGAATCTTTGCTCCCTTTAAATCGTACTGTGGTCAGTCCTGCAGAAGCGATACGCCACCACCTGTCCATGTTACCGTTGTCTGAGTTACCTCAACAACGATTTCCTCGAGTTTTCAAATAAATTTCGCCGAGTGACGAGGCATTTGGCTACCTTAAGAGAGTCATGGTTACTGTTGCCAGCTGCTCGACCTACCTTCTTTCTTTCCACTCTTTAATTATTACTGTGGTCAGTCCTGCAGGAGCAATATGCCACTACATGTATACCTTAACGTTGTCTGAGCTACCTTATCGAAGATATCCTCGAGTTTTCAACAAAAAATTTCACATGGTGACGATTCATTTGGCTAACTTAAGAGAGTCATAGTACTCCTGCCTGCTGCTCCCACTTTTCTAAGCCCATTCTCTCCATCATTCTTGCTATGGCCTGTCTTACGGAACCGATGTGCCACTATATGTCCACGTTAACGTCGTCACTGTTACTCCCACTACGAGACTCTCGAGTTAGCAAATGTACCTCGCCGGATGACGAGGCATTTGGCTACCTTAAGAGAGTCATAGTTACTGCAGCCAGCTGCTCCCCCTTCTTTGAATCTTTCCTCTCTTTAATTCGTACCTTGTGTCCTGCAGAAGCGATACGCCACCACCTGTCCATGTTACCGTTGTCTGAGTTACTTCAACGACGATTTCCTCGAGTTTTCAAATAAATTTCGCCGAGTGACGAGGCATTTGGCACCCTTAAGAGAGTCATAGTTACTGCTGCCAGCTGCTCGACCTACTTTCTTTCTTTCCACTCATTAATTATTACTGTGGTCAGTCCTGCAGGGGCAATATGCCACTACATGTATACCTTAACGTTGTCTGAGCTACCTTAACGAAGATATTCTCGAGTTTTCAAAAAAAATTTCACATGGTGACGAGGCATTTGGCTACCTTAAGAGAGTCATAGTACCCCTGCCTGCTGCTCCCACTTTTCTAAGCCCTTTCTCTCTATCAATCTTGCTATGTCTGTCCTACAGAACCGATGTGCCACTATATGTCCACGTCAACGTCGTCTCTGTTACTCCCACTACGAGTCTCTCGAGTTAGCAAATGTACCTCGCCGGATGACGAGGCATTTGGCTACCTTATAAGCGTCATAGTTACTGCAGCCAGCTGCTCCCCCTTCTTTGAATCTTTGCTCCCTTTAAATCGTACTGTGGTCAGTCCTGCAGAAGCGATACGCCACCACCTGTCCATGTTACCGTTGTCTGAGTTACCTCAACAACGATTTCCTCGAGTTTTCAAATAAATTTCGCCGAGTGACGAGGCATTTGGCTACCTTAAGAGAGTCATAGTTACTGTTGCCAGCTGCTCGACCTACCTTCTTTCTTTCCACTCTTTAATTATTACTGTGGTCAGTCCTGCAGGAGCAATATGCCACTACATGTAATCCTTAACGTTGTCTGAGCTACCTTATCGAAGATATCCTCGAGTTTTCAACAAAAAATTTCACATGGTGACGATTCATTTGGCTTCCTTAAGAGAGTCATAGTACTCCTGCCTGCTGCTCCCACTTTTCTAAGCCCATTCTCTCTATCATTCTTGCTATGGCCTGTCCTACGGAACCGATGTGCCACTATATGTCCACGTTAACGTCGTCACTGTTACTCCCACTACGAGTCTCTCGAGTTAGAAATGTACCTCGCCCGATGACGAGGCATTTGGCTACCTTAAGAGAGTCATAGTTACTGCAGCCAGCTGCTCCCCCTTCTTTGAATCTTTCCTCTCTTTAATTCGTACCTTGGTGTCCTGCAGAGGCGATACGCCACCACCTGTCCATGTTACCGTTGTCTGAGTTACTTCAACGACGATTTCCTCGAGTTTTCAAATAAATTTCGCCGAGTGACGAGGCATTTGGCACCCTTAAGAGAGTCATAGTTACTGCTGCCAGCTGCTCGACCTACTTTCTTTCTTTCCACTCATTAATTATTACTGTGGTCAGTCCTGCATGAGCAATATGCCACTACATGTATACCTTAACGTTGTCTGAGCTACCTTAACGAAGATATTCTCGAGTTTTCAAAAAAAATTTCACATGGTGACGAGGCATTTGACTACCTTAAGACAGTCATAGTACCCCTGCCTGCTGCTCCCACTTTTCTAAGCCCTTTCTCTCTATCATTCTTGCTATGGCTGTCCTACAGAACCGATGTGCCACTATATGTCCACGTCAACGTCGTCTCTGTTACTCCCACTACGAGTCTCTCGAGTTAGCAAATGTACCTCGCCGGATGACGAGGCATTTGGCTACCTTATAAGCGTCATAGTTACTGCAGCCAGCTGCTCCCCCTTCTTGGAATCTTTGCTCCCTTTAAATCGTACTGTGGTCAGTCCTGCAGAAGCGATACGCCACCACCTGTCCATGTTACCGTTGTCTGAGTTACCTCAACAACGATTTCCTCGAGTTTTCAAATAAATTTCGCCGAGTGACGAGGCATTTGGCTACCTTAAGAGAGTCATGGTTACTGTTGCCAGCTGCTCGACCTACCTTCTTTCTTTCCACTCTTTAATTATTACTGTGGTCAGTCCTGCAGGAGCAATATGCCACTACATGTATACCTTAACGTTGTCTGAGCTACCTTATCGAAGATATCCTCGAGTTTTCAACAAAAAATTTCACATGGTGACGATTCATTTGGCTAACTTAAGAGAGTCATAGTACTCCTGCCTGCTGCTCCCACTTTTCTAAGCCCATTCTCTCCATCATTCTTGCTATGGCCTGTCTTACGGAACCGATGTGCCACTATATGTCCACGTTAACGTCGTCACTGTTACTCCCACTACGAGACTCTCGAGTTAGCAAATGTACCTCGCCGGATGACGAGGCATTTGGCTACCTTAAGAGAGTCATAGTTACTGCAGCCAGCTGCTCCCCCTTCTTTGAATCTTTCCTCTCTTTAATTCGTACCTTGTGTCCTGCAGAAGCGATACGCCACCACCTGTCCATGTTACCGTTGTCTGAGTTACTTCAACGACGATTTCCTCGAGTTTTCAAATAAATTTCGCCGAGTGACGAGGCATTTGGCACCCTTAAGAGAGTCATAGTTACTGCTGCCAGCTGCTCGACCTACTTTCTTTCTTTCCACTCATTAATTATTACTGTGGTCAGTCCTGCAGGGGCAATATGCCACTACATGTATACCTTAACGTTGTCTGAGCTACCTTAACGAAGATATTCTCGAGTTTTCAAAAAAAATTTCACATGGTGACGAGGCATTTGGCTACCTTAAGAGAGTCATAGTACCCCTGCCTGCTGCTCCCACTTTTCTAAGCCCTTTCTCTCTATCAATCTTGCTATGTCTGTCCTACAGAACCGATGTGCCACTATATGTCCACGTCAACGTCGTCTCTGTTACTCCCACTACGAGTCTCTCGAGTTAGCAAATGTACCTCGCCGGATGACGAGGCATTTGGCTACCTTATAAGCGTCATAGTTACTGCAGCCAGCTGCTCCCCCTTCTTTGAATCTTTGCTCCCTTTAAATCGTACTGTGGTCAGTCCTGCAGAAGCGATACGCCACCACCTGTCCATGTTACCGTTGTCTGAGTTACCTCAACAACGATTTCCTCGAGTTTTCAAATAAATTTCGCCGAGTGACGAGGCATTTGGCTACCTTAAGAGAGTCATGGTTACTGTTGCCAGCTGCTCGACCTACCTTCTTTCTTTCCACTCTTTAATTATTACTGTGGTCAGTCCTGCAGGAGCAATATGCCACTACATGTATACCTTAACGTTGTCTGAGCTACCTTATCGAAGATATCCTCGAGTTTTCAACAAAAAATTTCACATGGTGACGATTCATTTGGCTAACTTAAGAGAGTCATAGTACTCCTGCCTGCTGCTCCCACTTTTCTAAGCCCATTCTCTCCATCATTCTTGCTATGGCCTGTCTTACGGAACCGATGTGCCACTATATGTCCACGTTAACGTCGTCACTGTTACTCCCACTACGAGACTCTCGAGTTAGCAAATGTACCTCGCCGGATGACGAGGCATTTGGCTACCTTAAGAGAGTCATAGTTACTGCAGCCAGCTGCTCCCCCTTCTTTGAATCTTTCCTCTCTTTAATTCGTACCTTGTGTCCTGCAGAAGCGATACGCCACCACCTGTCCATGTTACCGTTGTCTGAGTTACTTCAACGACGATTTCCTCGAGTTTTCAAATAAATTTCGCCGAGTGACGAGGCATTTGGCTACCTTAAGAGAGTCATAGTTACTGTTGCCAGCTGCTCGACCTACCTTCTTTCTTTCCACTCTTTAATTATTACTGTGGTCAGTCCTGCAGGAGCAATATGCCACTACATGTATACCTTAACGTTGTCTGAGCTACCTTATCGAAGATATCCTCGAGTTTTCAACAAAAAATTTCACATGGTGACGAATTATTTGGCTAACTTAAGAGAGTCATAGTACCCCTGCCTGCTGCTCTCACTTTTCTAAGCCCATTCTCTCCATCATTCTTGCTATGGCCTGTCTTACGGAACCGATGTGCCACTATATGTCCACGTTAACGTCGTCACTGTTACTCCCACTACGAGTCTCTCGAGTTAGCAAATGTACCTCGCCGGAAGACGAGGCATTTGGCTACCTTAAGAGAGTCATAGTTACTGCAGCCAGCTGCTCCCCCTTCTTTGAATCTTTCCTCTCTTTAATTCGTACCTTGGTGTCCTGCAGAAGCGATACGCCACCACCTGTCCATGTTACCGTTGTCTGAGTTACCTCAACAACGATTTCCTCGAGTTTTCAAATAAATTTCGCCGAGTGACGAGGCATTTGGCTACCTTAAGAGAGTCATAGTTACTGTTGCCAGCTGCTCGACCTACCTTCTTTCTTTCCACTCTTTAATTATTACTGTGGTCAGTCCTGCAGGAGCAATATGCCACTACATGTAATCCTTAACGTTGTCTGAGCTACCTTATCGAAGATATCCTCGAGTTTTCAACAAAAAATTTCACATGGTGACGATTCATTTGGCTTCCTTAAGAGAGTCATAGTACTCCTGCCTGCTGCTCCCACTTTTCTAAGCCCATTCTCTCTATCATTCTTGCTATGGCCTGTCCTACGGAACCGATGTGCCACTATATGTCCACGTTAACGTCGTCACTGTTACTCCCACTACGAGTCTCTCGAGTTAGAAAATGTACCTCGCCCGATGACGAGGCATTTGGCTACCTTAAGAGAATCATAGTTACTGCAGCCAGCTGCTCCCCCTTCTTTGAATCTTTCCTCTCTTTAATTCGTACCTTGGTGTCCTGCAGAGGCGATACGCCACCACCTGTCCATGTTACCGTTGTCTGAGTTACTTCAACGACGATTTCCTCGAGTTTTCAAATAAATTTCGCCGAGTGACGAGGCATTTGGCACCCTTAAGAGAGTCATAGTTACTGCTGCCAGCTGCTCGACCTACTTTCTTTCTTTCCACTCATTAATTATTACTGTGGTCAGTCCTGCAGGAGCAATATGCCACTACATGTATACCTTAACGTTGTCTGAGCTACCTTAACGAAGATATTCTCGAGTTTTCAAAAAAAATTTCACATGGTGACGAGGCATTTGACTACCTTAAGACAGTCATAGTACCCCTGCCTGCTGCTCCCACTTTTCTAAGCCCTTTCTCTCTATCATTCTTGCTATGGCTGTCCTACAGAACCGATGTGCCACTATATGTCCACGTCAACGTCGTCTCTGTTACTCCCACTACGAGTCTCTCGAGTTAGCAAATGTACCTCGCCGGATGACGAGGCATTTGGCTACCTTATAAGCGTCATAGTTACTGCAGCCAGCTGCTCCCCCTTCTTGGAATCTTTGCTCCCTTTAAATCGTACTGTGGTCAGTCCTGCAGAAGCGATACGCCACCACCTGTCCATGTTACCGTTGTCTGAGTTACCTCAACAACGATTTCCTCGAGTTTTCAAATAAATTTCGCCGAGTGACGAGGCATTTGGCTACCTTAAGAGAGTCATGGTTACTGTTGCCAGCTGCTCGACCTACCTTCTTTCTTTCCACTCTTTAATTATTACTGTGGTCAGTCCTGCAGGAGCAATATGCCACTACATGTATACCTTAACGTTGTCTGAGCTACCTTATCGAAGATATCCTCGAGTTTTCAACAAAAAATTTCACATGGTGACGATTCATTTGGCTAACTTAAGAGAGTCATAGTACTCCTGCCTGCTGCTCCCACTTTTCTAAGCCCATTCTCTCCATCATTCTTGCTATGGCCTGTCTTACGGAACCGATGTGCCACTATATGTCCACGTTAACGTCGTCACTGTTACTCCCACTACGAGACTCTCGAGTTAGCAAATGTACCTCGCCGGATGACGAGGCATTTGGCTACCTTAAGGGAGTCATAGTTACTGCAGCCAGCTGCTCCCCCTTCTTTGAATCTTTCCTCTCTTTAATTCGTACCTTGTGTCCTGCAGAAGCGATACGCCACCACCTGTCCATGTTACCGTTGTCTGAGTTACTTCAACGACGATTTCCTCGAGTTTTCAAATAAATTTCGCCGAGTGACGAGGCATTTGGCACCCTTAAGAGAGTCATAGTTACTGCTGCCAGCTGCTCGACCTACTTTCTTTCTTTCCACTCATTAATTATTACTGTGGTCAGTCCTGCAGGGGCAATATGCCACTACATGTATACCTTAACGTTGTCTGAGCTACCTTAACGAAGATATTCTCGAGTTTTCAAAAAAAATTTCACATGGTGACGAGGCATTTGGCTACCTTAAGAGAGTCATAGTACCCCTGCCTGCTGCTCCCACTTTTCTAAGCCCTTTCTCTCTATCAATCTTGCTATGTCTGTCCTACAGAACCGATGTGCCACTATATGTCCACGTCAACGTCGTCTCTGTTACTCCCACTACGAGTCTCTCGAGTTAGCAAATGTACCTCGCCGGATGACGAGGCATTTGGCTACCTTATAAGCGTCATAGTTACTGCAGCCAGCTGCTCCCCCTTCTTTGAATCTTTGCTCCCTTTAAATCGTACTGTGGTCAGTCCTGCAGAAGCGATACGCCACCACCTGTCCATGTTACCGTTGTCTGAGTTACCTCAACAACGATTTCCTCGAGTTTTCAAATAAATTTCGCCGAGTGACGAGGCATTTGGCTACCTTAAGAGAGTCATAGTTACTGTTGCCAGCTGCTCGACCTACCTTCTTTCTTTCCACTCTTTAATTATTACTGTGGTCAGTCCTGCAGGAGCAATATGCCACTACATGTAATCCTTAACGTTGTCTGAGCTACCTTATCGAAGATATCCTCGAGTTTTCAACAAAAAATTTCACATGGTGACGATTCATTTGGCTTCCTTAAGAGAGTCATAGTACTCCTGCCTGCTGCTCCCACTTTTCTAAGCCCATTCTCTCTATCATTCTTGCTATGGCCTGTCCTACGGAACCGATGTGCCACTATATGTCCACGTTAACGTCGTCACTGTTACTCCCACTACGAGTCTCTCGAGTTAGAAATGTACCTCGCCCGATGACGAGGCATTTGGCTACCTTAAGAGAGTCATAGTTACTGCAGCCAGCTGCTCCCCCTTCTTTGAATCTTTCCTCTCTTTAATTCGTACCTTGGTGTCCTGCAGAGGCGATACGCCACCACCTGTCCATGTTACCGTTGTCTGAGTTACTTCAACGACGATTTCCTCGAGTTTTCAAATAAATTTCGCCGAGTGACGAGGCATTTGGCACCCTTAAGAGAGTCATAGTTACTGCTGCCAGCTGCTCGACCTACTTTCTTTCTTTCCACTCATTAATTATTACTGTGGTCAGTCCTGCATGAGCAATATGCCACTACATGTATACCTTAACGTTGTCTGAGCTACCTTAACGAAGATATTCTCGAGTTTTCAAAAAAAATTTCACATGGTGACGAGGCATTTGACTACCTTAAGACAGTCATAGTACCCCTGCCTGCTGCTCCCACTTTTCTAAGCCCTTTCTCTCTATCATTCTTGCTATGGCTGTCCTACAGAACCGATGTGCCACTATATGTCCACGTCAACGTCGTCTCTGTTACTCCCACTACGAGTCTCTCGAGTTAGCAAATGTACCTCGCCGGATGACGAGGCATTTGGCTACCTTATAAGCGTCATAGTTACTGCAGCCAGCTGCTCCCCCTTCTTGGAATCTTTGCTCCCTTTAAATCGTACTGTGGTCAGTCCTGCAGAAGCGATACGCCACCACCTGTCCATGTTACCGTTGTCTGAGTTACCTCAACAACGATTTCCTCG
The DNA here is from genome assembly GCF_021461395.2 of Schistocerca americana. Classification (NCBI taxonomy): domain Eukaryota; kingdom Metazoa; phylum Arthropoda; class Insecta; order Orthoptera; family Acrididae; genus Schistocerca; species Schistocerca americana. The sequence goes on along the minus strand of NW_025726225.1, from coordinate 1,088,539 downwards.
AGTTTTCAAATAAATTTCGCCGAGTGACGAGGCATTTGGCTACCTTAAGAGAGTCATGGTTACTGTTGCCAGCTGCTCGACCTACCTTCTTTCTTTCCACTCTTTAATTATTACTGTGGTCAGTCCTGCAATAGCAATATGCCACTACATGTATACCTTAACGTTGTCTGAGCTACCTTATCGAAGATATCCTCGAGTTTTCAACAAAAAATTTCACATGGTGACGATTCATTTGGCTAACTTAAGAGAGTCATAGTACTCCTGCCTGCTGCTCCCACTTTTCTAAGCCCATTCTCTCCATCATTCTTGCTATGGCCTGTCTTACGGAACCGATGTGCCACTATATGTCCACGTTAACGTCGTCACTGTTACTCCCACTACGAGACTCTCGAGTTAGCAAATGTACCTCGCCGGATGACGAGGCATTTGGCTACCTTAAGAGAGTCATAGTTACTGCAGCCAGCTGCTCCCCCTTCTTTGAATCTTTCCTCTCTTTAATTCGTACCTTGTGTCCTGCAGAAGCGATACGCCACCACCTGTCCATGTTACCGTTGTCTGAGTTACTTCAACGACGATTTCCTCGAGTTTTCAAATAAATTTCGCCGAGTGACGAGGCATTTGGCACCCTTAAGAGAGTCATAGTTACTGCTGCCAGCTGCTCGACCTACTTTCTTTCTTTCCACTCATTAATTATTACTGTGGTCAGTCCTGCAGGGGCAATATGCCACTACATGTATACCTTAACGTTGTCTGAGCTACCTTAACGAAGATATTCTCGAGTTTTCAAAAAAAATTTCACATGGTGACGAGGCATTTGGCTACCTTAAGAGAGTCATAGTACCCCTGCCTGCTGCTCCCACTTTTCTAAGCCCTTTCTCCCTATCAATCTTGCTATGTCTGTCCTACAGAACCGATGTGCCACTATATGTCCACGTCAACGTCGTCTCTGTTACTCCCACTACGAGTCTCTCGAGTTAGCAAATGTACCTCGCCGGATGACGAGGCATTTGGCTACCTTATAAGCGTCATAGTTACTGCAGCCAGCTGCTCCCCCTTCTTTGAATCTTTGCTCCCTTTAAATCGTACGGTGGCCAGTCCTGCAGAAGCGATACGCCACCACCTGTCCATGTTACCGTTGTCTGAGTTACCTCAACAACGATTTCCTCGAGTTTTCAAATAAATTTCGCCGAGTGACGAGGCATTTGGCTACCTTAAGAGAGTCATAGTTACTGTTGCCAGCTGCTCGACCTACCTTCTTTCTTTCCACTCTTTAATTATTACTGTGGTCAGTCCTGCAGGAGCAATATGCCACTACATGTAATCCTTAACGTTGTCTGAGCTACCTTATCGAAGATATCCTCGAGTTTTCAACAAAAAATTTCACATGGTGACGATTCATTTGGCTTCCTTAAGAGAGTCATAGTACTCCTGCCTGCTGCTCCCACTTTTCTAAGCCCATACTCTCTATCATTCTTGCTATGGCCTGTCCTACGGAACCGATGTGCCACTATATGTCCACGTTAACGTCGTCACTGTTACTCCCACTACGAGTCTCTCGAGTTAGAAAATGTACCTCGCCCGATGACGAGGCATTTGGCTACCTTAAGAGAGTCATAGTTACTGCAGCCAGCTGCTCCCCCTTCTTTGAATCTTTCCTCTCTTTAATTCGTACCTTGGTGTCCTGCAGAGGCGATACGCCACCACCTGTCCATGTTACCGTTGTCTGAGTTACTTCAACGACGATTTCCTCGAGTTTTCAAATAAATTTCGCCGAGTGACGAGGCATTTGGCACCCTTAAGAGAGTCATAGTTACTGCTGCCAGCTGCTCGACCTACTTTCTGTCCACGTTAACGTCGTCACTGTTACTCCCACTACGAGTCTCTCGAGTTAGAAAATGTACCTCGCCGGATGACGAGGCATTTGGCTACCTTAAGAGAGTCATAGTTACTGCAGCCAGCTGCTCCCCCTTCTTTGAATCTTTCCTCTCTTTAATTCGTACCTTGGTGTCCTGCAGCAGCATTAATTATTACTGTGGTCAGTCCTGCAGGGGCAATATGCCACTACATGTATACCTTAACGTTGTCTGAGCTACCTTAACGAAGATATTCTCGAGTTTTCAAAAAAAATTTCACATGGTGACGAGGCATTTGGCTACCTTAAGAGAGTCATAGTACCCCTGCCTGCTGCTCCCACTTTTCTAAGCCCTTTCTCTCTATCAATCTTGCTATGGCTGTCCTACAGAACCGATGTGCCACTATATGTCCACGTCAACGTCGTCTCTGTTACTCCCACTACGAGTCTCTCGAGTTAGCAAATGTACCTCGCCGGATGACGAGGCATTTGGCTACCTTATAAGCGTCATAGTTACTGCAGCCAGCTGCTCCCCCTTCTTTGAATCTTTGCTCCCTTTAAATCGTACTGTGGTCAGTCCTGCAGAAGCGATACGCCACCACCTGTCCATGTTACCGTTGTCTGAGTTACCTCAACAACGATTTCCTCGAGTTTTCAAATAAATTTCGCAGAGTGACGAGGCATTTGGCGCCTTAAGAGAGTCATAGTTACTGTTGCCAGCTGCTCGACCTACCTTCTTTCTTTCCACTCTTTAATTATTACTGTGGTCAGTCCTGCAGGAGCAATATGCCACTACATGTATACCTTAACGTTGTCTGAGCTACCTTATCGAAGATATCCTCGAGTTTTCAACAAAAAATTTCACATGGTGACGATTCATTTGGCTAACTTAAGAGAGTCATAGTACCCCTGCCTGCTGCTCCCACTTTTCTAAGCCCATTCTCTCCATCATTCTTGCTATGGCCTGTCTTACGGAACCGATGTGCCACTATATGTCCACGTTAACGTCGTCACTGTTACTCCCACTACGAGTCTCTCGAGTTAGCAAATGTACCTCGCCGGAAGACGAGGCATTTGGCTACCTTAAGAGAGTCATAGTTACTGCAGCCAGCTGCTCCCCCTTCTTTGAATCTTTCCTCTCTTTAATTCGTACCTTGGTGTCCTGCAGAGACGATACGCCACCACCTGTCCATGTTACCGTTGTCTGAGTTACCTCAACAACGATTTCCTCGAGTTTTCAAATGAATGTCGCCGAGTGACGAGGCATTTGGCTACCTTAAGAGAGTCATAGTTACTGTTGCCAGCTGCTCGACCTACCTTCTTTCTTTCCACTCTTTAATTATTACTGTGGTCAGTCCTGCAGGAGCTATATGCCACTACATGTAATCCTTAACGTTGTCTGAGCTTCCTTATCGAAGATATCCTCGAGTTTTCAACAAAAAATTTCACATGGTGACGATTCATTTGGCTTCCTTAAGAGAGTCATAGTACTCCTGCCTGCTGCTCCCACTTTTCTAAGCCCATTCTCTCTATCATTCTTGCTATGGCCTGTCCTACGGAACCGATGTGCCACTATATGTCCACGTTAACGTCGTCACTGTTACTCCCACTACGAGTCTCTCGAGTTAGAAAATGTACCTCGCCGGATGACGAGGCATTTGGCTACCTTAAGAGAGTCATAGTTACTGCAGCCAGCTGCTCCCCCTTCTTTGAATCTTTCCTCTCTTTAATTCGTACCTTGGTGTCCTGCAGAGGCGATACGCCACCACCTGTCCATGTTACCGTTGTCTGAGTTACTTCAACGACGATTTCCTCGAGTTTTCAAATAAATTTCGCCGAGTGACGAGGCATTTGGCACCCTTAAGAGAGTCATAGTTACTGCTGCCAGCTGCTCGACCTACTTTCATTCTTTCCACTCATTAATTATTACTGTGGTCAGTCTTGCAGGAGCAATATGCCACTACATGTATACCTTAACGTTGTCTGAGCTACCTTAACGAAGATATTCTCGAGTTTTCAAAAAAAATTTCACATGGTGACGAGGCATTTGACTACCTTAAGACAGTCATAGTACCCCTGCCTGCTGCTCCCACTTTTCTAAGCCCTTTCTCTCTATCATTCTTGCTATGGCTGTCCTACAGAACCGATGTGCCACTATATGTCCACGTCAACGTCGTCTCTGTTACTCCCACTACGAGTCTCTCGAGTTAGCAAATGTACCTCGCCGGATGACGAGGCATTTGGCTACCTTATAAGCGTCATAGTTACTGCAGCCAGCTGCTCCCCCTTCTTGGAATCTTTGCTCCCTTTAAATCGTACTGTGGTCAGTCCTGCAGAAGCGATACGCCACCACCTGTCCATGTTACCGTTGTCTGAGTTACCTCAACAACGATTTCCTCGAGTTTTCAAATAAATTTCGCCGAGTGACGAGGCATTTGGCTACCTTAAGAGAGTCATGGTTACTGTTGCCAGCTGCTCGCCCTACCTTCTTTCTTTCCACTCTTTAATTATTACTGTGGTCAGTCCTGCAGGAGCAATATGCCACTACATGTATACCTTAACGTTGTCTGAGCTACCTTATCGAAGATATCCTCGAGTTTTCAACAAAAAATTTCACATGGTGACGATTCATTTGGCTAACTTAAGAGAGTCATAGTACTCCTGCCTGCTGCTCCCACTTTTCTAAGCCCATTCTCTCCATCATTCTTGCTATGGCCTGTCTTACGGAACCGATGTGCCACTATATGTCCACGTTAACGTCGTCACTGTTACTCCCACTACGAGACTCTCGAGTTAGCAAATGTACCTCGCCGGATGACGAGGCATTTGGCTACCTTAAGAGAGTCATAGTTACTGCAGCCAGCTGCTCCCCCTTCTTTGAATCTTTCCTCTCTTTAATTCGTACCTTGTGTCCTGCAGAAGCGATACGCCACCACCTGTCCATGTTACCGTTGTCTGAGTTACTTCAACGACGATTTCCTCGAGTTTTCAAATAAATTTCGCCGAGTGACGAGGCATTTGGCACCCTTAAGAGAGTCATAGTTACTGCTGCCAGCTGCTCGACCTACTTTCTTTCTTTCCACTCATTAATTATTACTGTGGTCAGTCCTGCAGGGGCAATATGCCACTACATGTATACCTTAACGTTGTCTGAGCTACCTTAACGAAGATATTCTCGAGTTTTCAAAAAAAATTTCACATGGTGACGAGGCATTTGGCTACCTTAAGAGAGTCATAGTACTCCTGCCTGCTGCTCCCACTTTTCTAAGCCCTTTCTCTCTATCAATCTTGCTATGTCTGTCCTACAGAACCGATGGCCACTATATGTCCACGTCAACGTCGTCTCTGTTACTCCCACTACGAGTCTCTCGAGTTAGCAAATGTACCTCGCCGGATGACGAGGCATTTGGCTACCTTATAAGCGTCATAGTTACTGCAGCCAGCTGCTCCCCCTTCTTTGAATCTTTGCTCCCTTTAAATCGTACTGTGGTCAGTCCTGCAGAAGCGATACGCCACCACCTGTCCATGTTACCGTTGTCTGAGTTACCTCAACAACGATTTCCTCGAGTTTTCAAATAAATTTCGCAGAGTGACGAGGCATTTGGCTACCTTAAGAGAGTCATAGTTACTGTTGCCAGCTGCTCGACCTACCTTCTTTCTTTCCACTCTTTAAATATTACTGTGGTCAGTCCTGCAGGAGCAATATGCCACTACATGTATACCTTAACGTTGTCTGAGCTACCTTATCGAAGATATCCTCGAGTTTTCAACAAAAAATTTCACATGGTGACGATTCATTTGGCTAACTTAAGAGAGTCATAGTACTCCTGCCTGCTGCTCCCACTTTTCTAAGCCCATTCTCTCCATCATTCTTGCTATGGCCTGTCTTACGGAACCGATGTGCCACTATATGTCCACGTTAACGTCGTCACTGTTACTCCCACTACGAGTCTCTCGAGTTAGCAAATGTACCTCGCCGGAAGACGAGGCATTTGGCTACCTTAAGAGAGTCATAGTTACTGCAGCCAGCTGCACCCCCTTCTTTGAATCTTTCCTCTCTTTAATTCGTACCTTGGTGTCCTGCAGAAGCGATACGCCACCACCTGTCCATGTTACCGTTGTCTGAGTTACCTCAACAACGATTTCCTCGAGTTTTCAAATAAATTTCGCCGAGTGACGAGGCATTTGGCTTCCTTAAGAGAGTCATAGTTACTGTTGCCAGCTGCTCGACCTACCTTCTTTCTTTCCACTCTTTAATTATTACTGTGGTCAGTCATGCAGGAGCAATATGCCACTACATGTAATCCTTAACGTTGTCTGAGCTACCTTATCGAAGATATCCTCGAGTTTTCAACAAAAAATTTCACATGGTGACGATTCATTTGGCTTCCTTAAGAGAGTCATAGTACTCCTGCCTGCTGCTCCCACTTTTCTAAGCCCATTCTCGCTATCATTCTTGCTATGGCCTGTCCTACGGAACCGATGTGCCACTATATGTCCACGTTAACGTCGTCACTGTTACTCCCACTACGAGTCTCTCGAGTTAGAAAATGTACCTCGCCGGATGACGAGGCATTTGGCTACCTTAAGAGAGTCATAGTTACTGCAGCCAGCTGCTCCCCCTTCTTTGAATCTTTCCTCTCTTTAATTCGTACCTTGGTGTCCTGCAGAGGCGATACGCCACCACCTGTCCATGTTACCGTTGTCTGAGTTACTTCAACGACGATTTCCTCGAGTTTTCAAATAAATTTCGCCGAGTGACGAGGCATTTGGCACCCTTAAGAGAGTCATAGTTACTGCTGCCAGCTGCTCGACCTACTTTCATTCTTTCCACTCATTAATTATTACTGTGGTCAGTCCTGCAGGAGCAATATGCCACTACATGTATACCTTAACGTTGTCTGAGCTACCTTAACGAAGATATTCTCGAGTTTTCAAAAAAAATTTCACATGGTGACGAGGCATTTGACTACCTTAAGACAGTCATAGTACCCCTGCCTGCTGCTCCCACTTTTCTAAGCCCTTTCTCTCTATCATTCTTGCTATGGCTGTCCTACAGAACCGATGTGCCACTATATGTCCACGTCAACGTCGTCTCTGTTACTCCCACTACGAGTCTCTCGAGTTAGCAAATGTACCTCGCCGGATGACGAGGCATTTGGCTACCTTATAAGCGTCATAGTTACTGCAGCCAGCTGCTCCCCCTTCTTGGAATCTTTGCTCCCTTTAAATCGTACTGTGGTCAGTCCTGCAGAAGCGATACGCCACCACCTGTCCATGTTACCGTTGTCTGAGTTACCTCAACAACGATTTCCTCGAGTTTTCAAATAAATTTCGCCGAGTGACGAGGCATTTGGCTACCTTAAGAGAGTCATGGTTACTGTTGCCAGCTGCTCGCCCTACCTTCTTTCTTTCCACTCTTTAATTATTACTGTGGTCAGTCCTGCAGGAGCAATATGCCACTACATGTATACCTTAACGTTGTCTGAGCTACCTTATCGAAGATATCCTCGAGTTTTCAACAAAAAATTTCACATGGTGACGATTCATTTGGCTAACTTAAGAGAGTCATAGTACTCCTGCCTGCTGCTCCCACTTTTCTAAGCCCATTCTCTCCATCATTCTTGCTATGGCCTGTCTTACGGAACCGATGTGCCACTATATGTCCACGTTAACGTCGTCACTGTTACTCCCACTACGAGACTCTCGAGTTAGCAAATGTACCTCGCCGGATGACGAGGCATTTGGCTACCTTAAGAGAGTCATAGTTACTGCAGCCAGCTGCTCCCCCTTCTTTGAATCTTTCCTCTCTTTAATTCGTACCTAGTGTCCTGCAGAAGCGATACGCCACCACCTGTCCATGTTACCGTTGTCTGAGTTACTTCAACGACGATTTCCTCGAGTTTTCAAATAAATTTCGCCGAGTGACGAGGCATTTGGCACCCTTAAGAGAGTCATAGTTACTGCTGCCAGCTGCTCGACCTACTTTCTTTCTTTCCACTCATTAATTATTACTGTGGTCAGTCCTGCAGGGGCAATATGCCACTACATGTATACCTTAACGTTGTCTGAGCTACCTTAACGAAGATATTCTCGAGTTTTCAAAAAAAATTTCACATGGTGACGAGGCATTTGGCTACCTTAAGAGAGTCATAGTACCCCTGCCTGCTGCTCCCACTTTTCTAAGCCCTTTCTCTCTATCAATCTTGCTATGTCTGTCCTACAGAACCGATGTGCCACTATATGTCCACGTCAACGTCGTCTCTGTTACTCCCACTACGAGTCTCTCGAGTTAGCAAATGTACCTCGCCGGATGACGAGGCATTTGGCTACCTTATAAGCGTCATAGTTACTGCAGCCAGCTGCTCCCCCTTCTTTGAATCTTTGCTCCCTTTAAATCGTACTGTGGTCAGTCCTGCAGAAGCGATACGCCACCACCTGTCCATGTTACCGTTGTCTGAGTTACCTCAACAACGATTTCCTCGAGTTTTCAAATAAATTTCGCAGAGTGACGAGGCATTTGGCTACCTTAAGAGAGTCATAGTTACTGTTGCCAGCTGCTCGACCTACCTTCTTTCTTTCCACTCTTTAATTATTACTGTGGTCAGTCCTGCAGGAGCAATATGCCACTACATGTATACCTTAACGTTGTCTGAGCTACCTTATCGAAGATATCCTCGAGTTTTCAACAAAAAATTTCACATGGTGACGATTCATTTGGCTAACTTAAGAGAGTCATAGTACTCCTGCCTGCTGCTCCCACTTTTCTAAGCCCATTCTCTCCGTCATTCTTGCTATGGCCTGTCTTACGGAACCGATGTGCCACTATATGTCCACGTTAACGTCGTCACTGTTACTCCCACTACGAGTCTCTCGAGTTAGCAAATGTACCTCGCCGGAAGACGAGGCACTTGGCTACCTTAAGAGAGTCATAGTTACTGCAGCCAGCTGCTCCCCCTTCTTTGAATCTTTCCTCTCTTTAATTCGTACCTTGGTGTCCTGCAGAAGCGATACGCCACCACCTGTCCATGTTACCGTTGTCTGAGTTACCTCAACAACGATTTCCTCGAGTTTTCAAATAAATTTCGCCGAGTGACGAGGCATTTGGCTTCCTTAAGAGAGTCATAGTTACTGTTGCCAGCTGCTCGACCTACCTTCTTTCTTTCCACTCTTTAATTATTACTGTGGTCAGTCCTGCAGGAGCAATATGCCACTACATGTAATCCTTAACGTTGTCTGAGCTACCTTATCGAAGATATCCTCGAGTTTTCAACAAAAAATTTCACATGGTGACGATTCATTTGGCTTCCTTAAGAGAGTCATAGTACTCCTGCCTGCTGCTCCCACTTTTCTAAGCCCATTCTCGCTATCATTCTTGCTATGGCCTGTCCTACGGAACCGATGTGCCACTATATGTCCACGTTAACGTCGTCACTGTTACTCCCACTACGAGTCTCTCGAGTTAGAAAATGTACCTCGCCGGAAGACGAGGCATTTGGTTACCTTAAGAGAGTCATAGTTACTGCAGCCAGCTGCTCCCCCTACTTTGAATCTTTCCTCTCTTTAATTCGTACCTTGGTGTCCTGCAGAGGCGATACGCCACCACCTGTCCATGTTACCGTTGTCTGAGTTACTTCAACGACGATTTCCTCGAGTTTTCAAATAAATTTCGCCGAGTGACGAGGCATTTGGCACCCTTAAGAGAGTCATAGTTACTGCTGCCAGCTGCTCGACCTACTTTCTTTCTTTCCACTCATTAATTATTACTGTGGTCAGTCCTGCAGGAGCAATATGCCACTACATGTATACCTTAACGTTGTCTGAGCTACCTTAACGAAGATATTCTCGAGTTTTCAAAAAAAATTTCACATGGTGACGAGGCATTTGACTACCTTAAGACAGTCATAGTACCCCTGCCTGCTGCTCCCACTTTTCTAAGCCCTTTCTCTCTATCATTCTTGCTATGGCTGTCCTACAGAACCGATGTGCCACTATATGTCCACGTCAACGTCGTCTCTGTTACTCCCACTACGAGTCTCCCGAGTTAGCAAATGTACCTCGCCGGATGACGAGGCATTTGGCTACCTTATAAGCGTCATAGTTACTGCAGCCAGCTGCTCCCCCTTCTTGGAATCATTGCTCCCTTTAAATCGTACTGTGGTCAGTCCTGCAGAAGCGATACGCCACCACCTGTCCATGTTACCGTTGTCTGAGTTACCTCAACAACGATTTCCTCGAGTTTTCAAATAAATTTCGCAGAGTGACGAGGCATTTGGCTACCTTAAGAGAGTCATAGTTACTGTTGCCAGCTGCTCGACCTACCTTCTTTCTTTCCACTCTTTAATTATTACTGTGGTCAGTCCTGCAGGAGCAATATGCCACTACATGTATACCTTAACGTTGTCTGAGCTACCTTATCGAAGATATCCTCGAGTTTTCAGCAAAAAATTTCACATGGTGACGATTCATTTGGCTAACTTAAGAGAGTCATAGTACTCCTGCCTGCTGCTCCCACTTTTCTAAGCCCATTCTCTCCATCATTCTTGCTATGGCCTGTCTTACGGAACCGATGTGCCACTATATGTCCACGTTAACGTCGTCACTGTTACTCCCACTACGAGTCTCTCGAGTTAGCAAATGTACCTCGCCGGAAGACGAGGCATTTGGCTACCTTAAGAGAGTCATAGTTACTGCAGCCAGCTGCTCCCCCTTCTTTGAATCTTTCCTCTCTTTAATTCGTACCTTGGTGTCCTGCAGAAGCGATACGCCACCACCTGTCCATGTTACCGTTGTCTGAGTTACTTCAACGACGATTTCCTCGAGTTTTCAAATAAATTTCGCCGAGTGACGAGGCATTTGGCACCCTTAAGAGAGTCATAGTTACTGCTGCCAGCTGCTCGACCTACTTTCTTTCTTTCCACTCATTAATTATTACTGTGGTCAGTCCTGCAGGGGCAATATGCCACTACATGTCTACCTTAACGTTGTCTGAGCTACCTTAACGAAGATATTCTCGAGTTTTCAAAAAAAATTTCACATGGTGGCGAGGCATTTGGCTACCTTAAGAGAGTCATAGTACCCCTGCCTGCTGCTCCCACTTTTCTAAGCCCTTTCTCTCTATCATTCTTGCTATGGCTGTCCTATAGAACCGATGTGCCACTATATGTCCACGTCAACGTCGTCTCTGTTACTCCCACTACGAGTCTCTCGAGTTAGCAAATGTACCTCGCCGGATGACGAGGCATTTGGCTACCTTATAAGCGTCATAGTTACTGCAGCCAGCTGCTCCCCCTTCTTTGAATCTTTGCTCCCTTTAAATCGTACTGTGGTCAGTCCTGCAGAAGCGATACGCCACCACCTGTCCATGTTACCGTTGTCTGAGTTACCTCAACAACGATTTCCTCGAGTTTTCAAATAAATTTCGCAGAGTGACGAGGCATTTGGCTACCTTAAGAGAGTCATAGTTACTGTTGCCAGCTGCTCGACCTACCTTCTTTCTTTCCACTCTTTAATTATTACTGTGGTCAGTCCTGCAGGAGCAATATGCCACTACATGTATACCTTAACGTTGTCTGAGCTACCTTATCGAAGATATCCTCGAGTTTTCAACAAAAAATTTCACATGGTGACGATTCATTTGGCTAACTTAAGAGAGTCATAGTACTCCTGCCTGCTGCTCCCACTTTTCTAAGCCCATTCTCTCCATCATTCTTGCTATGGCCTGTCTTACGGAACCGATGTGCCACTATATGTCCACGTTAACGTCGTCACTGTTACTCCCACTACGAGTCTCTCGAGTTTGCAAATGTACCTCGCCGGAAGACGAGGCATTTGGCTACCTTAAGAGAGTCATAGTTACTGCAGCCAGCTGCTCCCCCTTCTTTGAATCTTTCCTCTCTTTAATTCGTACCTTGGTGTCCTGCAGAAGCGATACGCCACCACCTGTCCATGTTACCGTTGTCTGAGTTACTTCAACGACGATTTCCTCGAGTTTTCAAATAAATTTCGCCGATTGACGAGGCATTTGGCACCCTTAAGAGAGTCATAGTTACTGCTGCCAGCTGCTCGACCTACTTTCTGTCTTTCCACTCATTAATTATTACTGTGGTCAGTCCTGCAGGGGCAATATGCCACTACATGTATACCTTAACGTCGTCTGAGCTACCTTAACGAAGATATTCTCGAGTTTTCAAAAAAAATTTCACATGGTGACGAGGCATTTGGCTACCTTAAGAGAGTCATAGTACCCCTGCCTGCTGCTCCCACTTTTCTAAGCCCTTTCTCTCTATCATTCTTGCTATGGCTGTCCTACAGAACCGATGTGCCACTATATGTCCACGTCAACGTCGTCTCTGTTACTCCCACTACGAGTCTCTCGAGTTAGCAAATGTACCTCGCCGGATGACGAGGCATTTGGCTACCTTATAAGCGTCATAGTTACTGCAGCCAGCTGCTCCCCCTTCTTTGAATCTTTCCTCCCTTTAATTCGTACTGTGGTGTCCTGCAGAAGCGATACGCCACCACCTGGTCATGTTACCGTTGTCTGAGTTACCTCAACAACGATTTCCTCGAGTTTTCAAATAAATTTCGCCGAGTGACGAGGCATTTGGCTTCCTTAAGAGAGTCATAGTTACTGTTGCCAGCTGCTCGACCTACCTTCTTTCATTCCACTCTTTAATTATTACTGTGGTCAGTCCTGCAGGAGCAATATGCCACTACATGTAATCCTTAACGTTGTCTGAGCTACCTTATCGAAGATATCCTCGAGTTTTCAACAAAAAATTTCACATGGTGACGATTCATTTGGCTTCCTTAAGAGAGTCATAGTACTCCTGCCTGCTGCTCCCACTTTTCTAAGCCCATTCTCTCTATCATTCTTGCTATGGCCTGACCTACGGAACCGATGTGCCACTATATGTCCACGTTAACGTCGTCACTGTTACTCCCACTACGAGTCTCTCGAGTTAGAAAATGTACCTCGCCGGAAGACGAGGCATTTGGCTACCTTAAGAGAGTCATAGTTACTGCAGCCAGCTGCTCCCCCTTCTTTGAATCTTTCCTCTCTTTAATTCGTACCTTCGTGTCCTGCAGAAGCGATTCGCCACCACCTGTCCATGTTACCGTTGTCTGAGTTACTTCAACGACGATTTCCTCGAGTTTTCAAATAAATTTCGCCGAGTGACGAGGCATTTGGCACCCTTAAGAGAGTCATAGTTACTGCTGCCAGCTGCTCGACCTACTTTCTTTCTTTCCACTCATTAATTATTACTGTGGTCAGTCCTGCAGGGGCAATATGCCACTACATGTATACCTTAACGTTGTCTGAGCTACCTTAACGAAGATATTCTCGAGTTTTCAAAAAAAATTTCAAATGGTGACGAGGCATTTGGCTACCTTAAGACAGTCATAGTACCCCTGCCTGCTGCTCCCACTTTTCTAAGCCCTTTCTCTCTATCATTCTTGCTATGGCTGTCCTACAGAACCGATGTGCCACTATATGTCCACGTCAACGTCGTCTCTGTTACTCCCACTACGAGTCTCTCGAGTTAGCAAATGTACCTCGCCGGATGACGAGGCATTTGGCTACCTTATAAGCGTCATAGTTACTGCAGCCAGCTGCTCCCCCTTCTTTGAATCTTTCCTCCCTTTAATTCGTACTGTGGTGTCCTGCAGAAGCGATACGCCACCACCTGGTCATGTTACCGTTGTCTGAGTTACCTCAACAACGATTTCCTCGAGTTTTCAAATAAATTTCGCCGAGTGACGAGGCATTTGGCTTCCTTAAGAGAGTCATAGTTACTGTTGCCAGCTGCTCGACCTACCTTCTTTCTTTCCACTCTTTAATTATTACTGTGGTCAGTCCTGCAGGAGCAATATGCCACTACATGTAATCCTTAACGTTGTCTGAGCTACCTTATCGAAGATATCCTCGAGTTTTCAACAAAAAATTTCACATGGTGACGATTCATTTGGCTTCCTTAAGAGAGTCATAGTACTCCTGCCTGCTGCTCCCACTTTTCTAAGCCCATTCTCTCTATCATTCTTGCTATGGCCTGTCCTACGGAACCGATGTGCCACTATATGTCCACGTTAACGTCGTCACTGTTACTCCCACTACGAGTCTCTCGAGTTAGAAAATGTACCTCGCCGGAAGACGAGGCATTTGGCTACCTTAAGAGAGTCATAGTTACTGCAGCCAGCTGCTCCCCCTTCTTTGAATCTTTCCTCTCTTTAATTCGTACCTTCGTGTCCTGCAGAAGCGATACGCCACCACCTGTCCATGTTACCGTTGTCTGAGTTACTTCAACGACGATTTCCTCGAGTTTTCAAATAAATTTCGCCGAGTGACGAGGCATTTGGCACCCTTAAGAGAGTCATAGTTACTGCTGCCAGCTGCTCGACCTACTTTCTTTCTTTCCACTCATTAATTATTACTGTGGTCAGTCCTGCAGGGGCAATATGCCACTACATGTATACCTTAACGTTGTCTGAGCTACCTTAACGAAGATATTCTCGAGTTTTCAAAAAAAATTTCACATGGTGACGAGGCATTTGGCTACCTTAAGACAGTCATAGTACCCCTGCCTGCTGCTCCCACTTTTCTAAGCCCTTTCTCTCTATCATTCTTGCTATGGCTGTCCTACAGAACCGATGTGCCACTATATGTCCACGTCAACGTCGTCTCTGTTACTCCCACTACGAGTCTCTCGAGTTAGCAAATGTACCTCGCCGGATGACGAGGCATTTGGCTACCTTATAAGCGTCATAGTTACTGCAGCCAGCTGCTCCCCCTTCTTTGAATCTTTCCTCCCTTTAATTCGTACTGTGGTGTCCTGCAGAAGCGATACGCCACCACCTGGTCATGTTACCGTTGTCTGAGTTACCTCAACAACGATTTCCTCGAGTTTTCAAATAAATTTCGCCGAGTGACGAGGCATTTGGCTTCCTTAAGAGAGTCATAGTTACTGTTGCCAGCTGCTCGACCTACCTTCTTTCTTTCCACTCTTTAATTATTACTGTGGTCAGTCCTGCAGGAGCAATATGCCACTACATGTAATCCTTAACGTTGTCTGAGCTACCTTATCGAAGATATCCTCGAGTTTTCAACAAAAAATTTCACATGGTGACGATTCATTTGGCTTCCTTAAGAGAGTCATAGTACTCCTGCCTGCTGCTCCCACTTTTCTAAGCCCATTCTCTCTATCATTCTTGCTATGGCCTGTCCTACGGAACCGATGTGTTACTATATGTCCACGTTAACGTCGTCACTGTTACTCCCACTACGAGTCTCTCGAGTTAGAAAATGTACCTCGCCGGAAGACGAGGCATTTGGCTACCTTAAGAGAGTCATAGTTACTGCAGCCAGCTGCTCCCCCTTCTTTGAATCTTTCCTCTCTTTAATTCGTACCTTGGTGTCCTGCAGAGGCGATACGCCACCACCTGTCCATGTTACCGTTGTCTGAGTTACTTCAACGACGATTTCCTCGAGTTTTCAAATAAATTTCGCCGAGTGACGAGGCATTTGGCACCCTTAAGAGAGTCATAGTTACTGCTGCCAGCTGCTCGACCTACTTTCTTTCTTTCCACTCATTAATTATTACTGTGGTCAGTCCTGCAGGAGCAATATGCCACTACATGTATACCTTAACGTTGTCTGAGCTACCTTATCGAAGATATCCTCGAGTTTTAAACAAAAAATTTCACATGGTGACGATTCATTTGGCTAACTTAAGAGAGTCATAGTACTCCTGCCTGCTGCTCCCACTTTTCTAAGCCCATTCTCTCCATCATTCTTGCTATGGCCTGTCTTACGGAACCGATGTGCCACTATATGTCCACGTTAACGTCGTCACTGTTACTCCCACTACGAGACTCTCGAGTTAGCAAATGTACCTCGCCGGATAACGAGGCATTTGGCTACCTTAAGAGAGTCATAGTTACTGCAGCCAGCTGCTCCCCCTTTTTTGAATCTTTCCTCTCTTTAATTCGTACCTTGTGTCCTGCAGAAGCGATACGCCACCACCTGTCCATGTTACCGTTGTCTGAGTTACTTCAACGACGATTTCCTCGAGTTTTCAAATAAATTTCGCCGAGTGACGAGGCATTTGGCACCCTTAAGAGAGTCATAGTTACTGCTGCCAGCTGCTCGACCTACTTTCTTTCTTTCCACTCATTAATTATTACTGTGGTCAGTCCTGCAGGGGCAATATGCCACTACATGTATACCTTAACGTTGTCTGAGCTACCTTAACGAAGATATTCTCGAGTTTTCAAAAAAAATTTCACATGGTGACGAGGCATTTGGCTACCTTAAGAGAGTCATAGTACCCCTGCCTGCTGCTCCCACTTTTCTAAGCCCTTTCTCTCTATCAATCTTGCTATGTCTGTCCTACAGAACCGATGTGCCACTATATGTCCACGTCAACGTCGTCTCTGTTACTCCCACTACGAGTCTCTCGAGTTAGCAAATGTACCTCGCCGGATGACGAGGCATTTGGCTACCTTATAAGCGTCATAGTTACTGCAGCCAGCTGCTCCCCCTTCTTTGAATCTTTGCTCCCTTTAAATCGTACTGTGGTCAGTACTGCAGAAGCGATACGCCACCACCTGTCCATGTTACCGTTGTCTGAGTTACCTCAACAACGATTTCCTCGAGTTTTCAAATAAATTTCGCAGAGTGACGAGGCATTTGGCTACCTTAAGAGGGTCATAGTTACTGTTGCCAGCTGCTCGACCTACCTTCTTTCTTTCCACTCTTTAATTATTACTGTGGTCAGTCCTGCAGGAGCAATATGCCACTACATGTATAACTTAACGTTGTCTGAGCTACCTTATCGAAGATATCCTCGAGTTTTCAACAAAAAATTTCACATGGTGACGATTCATTTGGCTAACTTAAGAGAGTCATAGTACTCCTGCCTGCAGCTCCCACTTTTCTAAGCCCATTCTCTCCATCATTCTTGCTATGGCCTGTCTTACGGAACCGATGTGCCACTATATGTCCACGTCAACGTCGTCTCTGTTACTCCCACTACGAGTCTCTCGAGTTAGCAAATGTACCTCGCCGGATGACGAGGCATTTGGCTACCTTATAAGCGTCATAGTTACTGCAGCCAGCTGTTCCCCCTTCTTTGAATCTTTCCTCTCTTTAATTCGTACCTTGGTGTCCTGCAGAAGCGATACGCCACCACCTGTCCATGTTACCGTTGTCTGAGTTACTTCAACGACGATTTCCTCGAGTTTTCAAATAAATTTCGCCGAGTGACGAGGCATTTGGCACCCTTAAGAGAGTCATAGTTACTGCTGCCAGCTGCTCGACCTACTTTCTTTCTTTCCACTCATTAATTATTACTGTGGTCAGTCCTGCAGGAGCAATATGCCACTACATGTATACCTTAACGTTGCCTGAGCTACCTTAACGAAGATATTCTCGAGTTTTCAAAAAAAATTTCACATGGTGACGAGGCATTTGACTACCTTAAGACAGTCATAGTACCCCTGCCTGCTGCTCCCACTTTTCTAAGCCCTTTCTCTCTATCATTCTTGCTATGGCTGTCCTACAGAACCGATGTGCCACTATATGTCCACGTCAACGTCGTCTCTGTTACTCCCACTACGAGTCTCTCGAGTTAGCAAATGTACCTCGCCGGATGACGAGGCATTTGGCTACCTTATAAGCGTCATAGTTACTGCAGCCAGCTGCTCCCCCTTCTTGGAATCATTGCTCCCTTTAAATCGTACTGTGGTCAGTCCTGCAGAAGCGATACGCCACCACCTGTCCATGTTACCGTTGTCTGAGTTACCTCAACAACGATTTCCTCGAGTTTTCAAATAAATTTCGCCGAGTGACGAGACATCTGGCTACCTTAAGAGAGTCATGGTTACTGTTGCCAGCTGCTCGACCTACCTTCTTTCTTTCCACTCTTTAATTATTACTGTGGTCAGTGCTGCAGGAGCAATATGCCACTACATGTATACCTTAACGTTGTCTGAGCTACCTTATCGAAGATATCCTCGAGTTTTCAACAAAAAATTTCACATGGTGACGATTCATTTGGCTAACTTAAGAGAGTCATAGTACTCCTGCCTGCTGCTCCCACTTTTCTAAGCCCATTCTCTCCATCATTCTTGCTATGGCCTGTCTTACGGAACCGATGTGCCACTATATGTCCACGTTAACGTCGTCACTGTTACTCCCACTACGAGACTCTCGAGTTAGCAAATGTACCTCGCCGGATAACGAGGCATTTGGCTACCTTAAGAGAGTCATAGTTACTGCAGCCAGCTGCTCCCCCTTTTTTGAATCTTTCCTCTCTTTAATTCGTACCTTGTGTCCTGCAGAAGCGATACGCCACCACCTGTCCATGTTACCGTTGTCTGAGTTACTTCAACGACGATTTCCTCGAGTTTTCAAATAAATTTCGCCCAGTGACGAGGCATTTGGCACCCTTAAGAGAGTCATAGTTACTGCTGCCAGCTGCTCGACCTACTTTCTTTCTTTCCACTCATTAATTATTACTGTGGTCAGTCCTGCAGGGGCAATATGCCACTACATGTATACCTTAACGTTGTCTGAGCTACCTTAACGAAGATATTCTCGAGTTTTCAAAAAAAATTTCACATGGTGACGAGGCATTTGGCTACCTTAAGAGAGTCATAGTACCCCTGCCTGCTGCTCCCACTTTTCTAAGCCCTTTCTCTCTATCAATCTTGCTATGTCTGTCCTACAGAACCGATGTGCCACTATATGTCCACGTCAACGTCGTCTCTGTTACTCCCACTACGAGTCTCTCGAGTTAGCAAATGTACCTCGCCGGATGACGAGGCATTTGGATACCTTATAAGCGTCATAGTTACTGCAGCCAGCTGCTCCCCCTTTTTTGAATCTTTGCTCCCTTTAAATCGTACTGTGGTCAGTACTGCAGAAGCGATACGCCACCACCTGTCCATGTTACCGTTGTCTGAGTTACCTCAACAACGATTTCCTCGAGTTTTCAAATAAATTTCGCAGAGTGACGAGGCATTTGGCTACCTTAAGAGAGTCATAGTTACTGTTGCCAGCTGCTCGACCTACCTTCTTTCTTTCCACTCTTTAATTATTACTGTGGTCAGTCCTGCAGGAGCAATATGCCACTATATGTATACCTTAACGTTGTCTGAGCTACCTTATCGAAGATATCCTCGAGTTTTCAACAAAAAATTTCACATGGTGACGATTCATTTGGCTAACTTAAGAGAGTCATAGTACTCCTGCCTGCAGCTCCCACTTTTCTAAGCCCATTCTCTCCATCATTCTTGCTATGGCCTGTCTTACGGAACCGATGTGCCACTATATGTCCACGTCAACGTCGTCTCTGTTACTCCCACTACGAGTCTCTCGAGTTAGCAAATGTACTCGCCGGATGACGAGGCATTTGGCTACCTTATAAGCGTCATAGTTACTGCAGCCAGCTGCTCCCCCTTCTTTGAATCTTTCCTCCCTTTAATTCGTACTGTGGTGTCCTGCAGAAGCGATACGCCACCACCTGGTCATGTTACCGTTGTCTGAGTTACCTCATCAACGATTTCCTCGAGTTTTCAAATAAATTTCGCCGAGTGACGAGGCATTTGGCTTCCTTAAGAGAGTCATAGTTACTGTTGCCAGCTGCTCGACCTACCTTCTTTCTTTCCACTCTTTAATTATTACTGTGGTCAGTCCTGCAGGAGCAATATGCCACTACATGTATGCGTTAACGTTGTCTGAGCTACCTTATCGAAGATATCCTCGAGTTTTCAACAAAAAATTTCACATGGTGACGATTCATTTGGCTAACTTAAGAGAGTCATAGTACTCCTGCCTGCTGCTCCCACTTTTCTAAGCCCATTCTCTCCATCATTCTTGCTATGGCCTGTCTTACGGAACCGATGTGCCACTATATGTCCACGTTAACGTCGTCACTGTTACTCCCACTACGAGACTCTCGAGTTAGCAAATGTACCTCGCCGGATAACGAGGCATTTGGCTACCTTAAGAGAGTCATAGTTACTGCAGCCAGCTGCTCCCCCTTTTTTGAATCTTTCCTCTCTTTAATTCGTACCTTGTGTCCTGCAGAAGCGATACGCCACCACCTGTCCATGTTACCGTTGTCTGAGTTACTTCAACGACGATTTCCTCGAGTTTTCAAATAAATTTCGCCCAGTGACGAGGCATTTGGCACCCTTAAGAGAGTCATAGTTACTGCTGCCAGCTGCTCGACCTACTTTCTTTCTTTCCACTCATTAATTATTACTGTGGTCAGTCCTGCAGGGGCAATATGCCACTACATGTATACCTTAACGTTGTCTGAGCTACCTTAACGAAGATATTCTCGAGTTTTCAAAAAAAATTTCACATGGTGACGAGGCATTTGGCTACCTTAAGAGAGTCATAGTACCCCTGCCTGCTGCTCCCACTTTTCTAAGCCCTTTCTCTCTATCAATCTTGCTATGTCTGTCCTACAGAACCGATGTGCCACTATATGTCCACGTCAACGTCGTCTCTGTTACTCCCACTACGAGTCTCTCGAGTTAGCAAATGTACCTCGCCGGATGACGAGGCATTTGGATACCTTATAAGCGTCATAGTTACTGCAGCCAGCTGCTCCCCCTTTTTTGAATCTTTGCTCCCTTTAAATCGTACTGTGGTCAGTACTGCAGAAGCGATACGCCACCACCTGTCCATGTTACCGTTGTCTGAGTTACCTCAACAACGATTTCCTCGAGTTTTCAAATAAATTTCGCAGAGTGACGAGGCATTTGGCTACCTTAAGAGAGTCATAGTTACTGTTGCCAGCTGCTCGACCTACCTTCTTTCTTTCCACTCTTTAATTATTACTGTGGTCAGTCCTGCAGGAGCAATATGCCACTATATGTATACCTTAACGTTGTCTGAGCTACCTTATCGAAGATATCCTCGAGTTTTCAACAAAAAATTTCACATGGTGACGATTCATTTGGCTAACTTAAGAGAGTCATAGTACTCCTGCCTGCAGCTCCCACTTTTCTAAGCCCATTCTCTCCATCATTCTTGCTATGGCCTGTCTTACGGAACCGATGTGCCACTATATGTCCACGTCAACGTCGTCTCTGTTACTCCCACTACGAGTCTCTCGAGTTAGCAAATGTACTCGCCGGATGACGAGGCATTTGGCTACCTTATAAGCGTCATAGTTACTGCAGCCAGCTGCTCCCCCTTCTTTGAATCTTTCCTCCCTTTAATTCGTACTGTGGTGTCCTGCAGAAGCGATACGCCACCACCTGGTCATGTTACCGTTGTCTGAGTTACCTCATCAACGATTTCCTCGAGTTTTCAAATAAATTTCGCCGAGTGACGAGGCATTTGGCTTCCTTAAGAGAGTCATAGTTACTGTTGCCAGCTGCTCGACCTACCTTCTTTCTTTCCACTCTTTAATTATTACTGTGGTCAGTCCTGCAGGAGCAATATGCCACTACATGTATGCGTTAACGTTGTCTGAGCTACCTTATCGAAGATATCCTCGAGTTTTCAACAAAAAATTTCACATGGTGACGATTCATTTGGCTAACTTAAGAGAGTCATAGTACTCCTGCCTGCTGCTCCCACTTTTCTAAGCCCATTCTCTCCATCATTCTTGCTATGGCCTGTCTTACGGAACCGATGTGCCACTATATGTCCACGTTAACGTCGTCACTGTTACTCCCACTACGAGTCTCCCGAGTTAGCAAATGTACCTCGCCGGAAGACGAGGCATTTGGCTACCTTAAGAGAGTCATAGATACTGCAGCCAGCTGTTCCCCCTTCTTTGAATCTTTCCTCTCTTTAATTCGTACCTTGGTGTCCTGCAGAAGCGATACGCCACCACCTGTCCATGTTACCGTTGTCTGAGTTACTTCAACGGCGATTTCCTCGAGTTTTCAAATAAATTTCGCCGAGTGACGAGGCATTTGGCACCCTTAAGAGAGTCATAGTTACTGCTGCCAGCTGCTCGACCTACTTTCTTTCTTTCCACTCATTAATTATTACTGTGGTCAGTCCTGCAGGGGCAATATGCCACTACATGTATACCTTAACGTTGTCTGAGCTACCTTAACGAAGATATTCTCGAGTTTTCAAAAAAAATTTCACATGGTGACGAGGCATTTGGCTACCTTAA
Organism: Schistocerca americana; assembly: GCF_021461395.2. NCBI lineage: Eukaryota > Metazoa > Arthropoda > Insecta > Orthoptera > Acrididae > Schistocerca > Schistocerca americana. The sequence goes on along the minus strand of NW_025726225.1, from coordinate 1,066,537 downwards.
GACAGTCATAGTACCCCTGCCTGCTGCTCCCACTTTTCTAAGCCCTTTCTCTCTATCATTCTTGCTATGGCTGTCCTACAGAACCGATGTGCCACTATATGTCCACGTCAACGTCGTCTCTGTTACTCCCACTACGAGTCTCTCGAGTTAGCAAATGTACCTCGCCGGATGACGAGGCATTTGGCTACCTTATAAGCGTCATAGTTACTGCAGCCAGCTGCTCCCCCTTCTTGGAATCATTGCTCCCTTTAAATCGTACTGTGGTCAGTCCTGCAGAAGCGATACGCCACCACCTGTCCATGTTACCGTTGTCTGAGTTACCTCAACAACGATTTCCTCGAGTTTTCAAATAAATTTCGCAGAGTGACGAGGCATTTGGCTACCTTAAGAGAGTCATAGTTACTGTTGCCAGCTGCTCGACCTACCTTCTTTCTTTCCACTCTTTAATTATTACTGTGGTCAGTCCTGCAGGAGCAATATGCCACTACATGTATACCTTAACGTTGTCTGAGCTACCTTATCGAAGATATCCTCGAGTTTTCAACAAAAAATTTCACATGGTGACGATTCATTTGGCTAACTTAAGAGAGTCATAGTACTCCTGCCTGCAGCTCCCACTTTTCTAAGCCCATTCTCTCCATCATTCTTGCTATGGCCTGTCTTACGGAACCGATGTGCCACTATATGTCCACGTTAACGTCGTCACTGTTACTCCCACTACGAGTCTCTCGAGTTAGCAAATGTACCTCGCCGGATGACGAGGCATTTGGCTACCTTATAAGCGTCATAGTTACTGCAGCCAGCTGCTCCCCCTTCTTTGAATCTTTCCTCCCTTTAATTCGTACTGTGGTGTCCTGCAGAAGCGATACGCCACCACCTGGTCATGTTACCGTTGTCTGAGTTACCTCAACAACGATTTCCTCGAGTTTTCAAATAAATTTCGCCGAGTGACGAGGCATTTGGCTTCCTTAAGAGAGTCATAGTTACTGTTGCCAGCTGCTCGACCTACCTTCTTTCTTTCCACTCTTTAATTATTACTGTGGTCAGTCCTGCAGGAGCAATATGCCACTACATGTAATCCTTAACGTTGTCTGAGCTACCTTATCGAAGATATCCTCGAGTTTTCAACAAAAAATTTCACATGGTGACGATTCATTTGGCTTCCTTAAGAGAGTCATAGTACTCCTGCCTGCTGCTCCCACTTTTCTAAGCCCATTCTCGCTATCATTCTTGCTATGGCCTGTCCTACGGAACCGATGTGCCACTATATGTCCACGTTAACGTCGTCACTGTTACTCCCACTACGAGTCTCTCGAGTTAGAAAATGTACCTCGCCGGAAGACGAGGCATTTGGTTACCTTAAGAGAGTCATAGTTACTGCAGCCAGCTGCTCCCCCTTCTTTGAATCTTTCCTCTCTTTAATTCGTACCTTGGTGTCCTGCAGAGGCGATACGCCACCACCTGTCCATGTTACCGTTGTCTGAGTTACTTCAACGACGATTTCCTCGAGTTTTCAAATAAATTTCGCCGAGTGACGAGGCATTTGGCACCCTTAAGAGAGTCATAGTTACTGCTGCCAGCTGCTCGACCTACTTTCTTTCTTTCCACTCATTAATTATTACTGTGGTCAGTCCTGCAGGAGCAATATGCCACTACATGTATACCTTAACGTTGTCTGAGCTACCTTAACGAAGATATTCTCGAGTTTTCAAAAAAAATTTCACATGGTGACGAGGCATTTGACTACCTTAAGACAGTCATAGTACCCCTGCCTGCTGCTCCCACTTTTCTAAGCCCTTTCTCTCTATCATTCTTGCTATGGCTGTCCTACAGAACCGATGTGCCACTATATGTCCACGTCAACGTCGTCTCTGTTACTCCCACTACGAGTCTCCCGAGTTAGCAAATGTACCTCGCCGGATGACGAGGCATTTGGCTACCTTATAAGCGTCATAGTTACTGCAGCCAGCTGCTCCCCCTTCTTGGAATCATTGCTCCCTTTAAATCGTACTGTGGTCAGTCCTGCAGAAGCGATACGCCACCACCTGTCCATGTTACCGTTGTCTGAGTTACCTCAACAACGATTTCCTCGAGTTTTCAAATAAATTTCGCAGAGTGACGAGGCATTTGGCTACCTTAAGAGAGTCATAGTTACTGTTGCCAGCTGCTCGACCTACCTTCTTTCTTTCCACTCTTTAATTATTACTGTGGTCAGTCCTGCAGGAGCAATATGCCACTACATGTATACCTTAACGTTGTCTGAGCTACCTTATCGAAGATATCCTCGAGTTTTCAGCAAAAAATTTCACATGGTGACGATTCATTTGGCTAACTTAAGAGAGTCATAGTACTCCTGCCTGCTGCTCCCACTTTTCAAAGCCCATTCTCTCCATCATTCTTGCTATGGCCTGTCTTACGGAACCGATGTGCCACTATATGTCCACGTTAACGTCGTCACTGTTACTCCCACTACGAGTCTCTCGAGTTAGCAAATGTACCTCGCCGGAAGACGAGGCATTTGGCTACCTTAAGAGAGTCATAGTTACTGCAGCCAGCTGCTCCCCCTTCTTTGAATCTTTCCTCTCTTTAATTCGTACCTTGGTGTCCTGCAGAAGCGATACGCCACCACCTGTCCATGTTACCGTTGTCTGAGTTACTTCAACGACGATTTCCTCGAGTTTTCAAATAAATTTCGCCGAGTGACGAGGCATTTGGCACCCTTAAGAGAGTCATAGTTACTGCTGCCAGCTGCTCGACCTACTTTCTTTCTTTCCACTCATTAATTATTACTGTGGTCAGTCCTGCAGGGGCAATATGCCACTACATGTCTACCTTAACGTTGTCTGAGCTACCTTAACGAAGATATTCTCGAGTTTTCAAAAAAAATTTCACATGGTGGCGAGGCATTTGGCTACCTTAAGAGAGTCATAGTACCCCTGCCTGCTGCTCCCACTTTTCTAAGCCCTTTCTCTCTATCATTCTTGCTATGGCTGTCCTATAGAACCGATGTGCCACTATATGTCCACGTCAACGTCGTCTCTGTTACTCCCACTACGAGTCTCTCGAGTTAGCAAATGTACCTCGCCGGATGACGAGGCATTTGGCTACCTTATAAGCGTCATAGTTACTGCAGCCAGCTGCTCCCCCTTCTTTGAATCTTTGCTCCCTTTAAATCGTACTGTGGTCAGTCCTGCAGAAGCGATACGCCACCACCTGTCCATGTTACCGTTGTCTGAGTTACCTCAACAACGATTTCCTCGAGTTTTCAAATAAATTTCGCAGAGTGACGAGGCATTTGGCTACCTTAAGAGAGTCATAGTTACTGTTGCCAGCTGCTCGACCTACCTTCTTTCTTTCCACTCTTTAATTATTACTGTGGTCAGTCCTGCAGGAGCAATATGCCACTACATGTATACCTTAACGTTGTCTGAGCTACCTTATCGAAGATATCCTCGAGTTTTCAACAAAAAATTTCACATGGTGACGATTCATTTGGCTAACTTAAGAGAGTCATAGTACTCCTGCCTGCTGCTCCCACTTTTCTAAGCCCATTCTCTCCATCATTCTTGCTATGGCCTGTCTTACGGAACCGATGTGCCACTATATGTCCACGTTAACGTCGTCACTGTTACTCCCACTACGAGTCTCTCGAGTTAGCAAATGTACCTCGCCGGAAGACGAGGCATTTGGCTACCTTAAGAGAGTCATAGTTACTGCAGCCAGCTGCTCCCCCTTCTTTGAATCTTTCCTCTCTTTAATTCGTACCTTGGTGTCCTGCAGAAGCGATACGCCACCACCTGTCCATGTTACCGTTGTCTGAGTTACTTCAACGACGATTTCCTCGAGTTTTCAAATAAATTTCGCCGAGTGACGAGGCATTTGGCACCCTTAAGAGAGTCATAGTTACTGCTGCCAGCTGCTCGACCTACTTTCTGTCTTTCCACTCATTAATTATTACTGTGGTCAGTCCTGCAGGGGCAATATGCCACTACATGTATACCTTAACGTCGTCTGAGCTACCTTAACGAAGATATTCTCGAGTTTTCAAAAAAAATTTCACATGGTGACGAGGCATTTGGCTACCTTAAGAGAGTCATAGTACCCCTGCCTGCTGCTCCCACTTTTCTAAGCCCTTTCTCTCTATCATTCTTGCTATGGCTGTCCTACAGAACCGATGTGCCACTATATGTCCACGTCAACGTCGTCTCTGTTACTCCCACTACGAGTCTCTCGAGTTAGCAAATGTACCTCGCCGGATGACGAGGCATTTGGCTACCTTATAAGCGTCATAGTTACTGCAGCCAGCTGCTCCCCCTTCTTTGAATCTTTCCTCCCTTTAATTCGTACTGTGGTGTCCTGCAGAAGCGATACGCCACCACCTGGTCATGTTACCGTTGTCTGAGTTACCTCAACAACGATTTCCTCGAGTTTTCAAATAAATTTCGCCGAGTGACGAGGCATTTGGCTTCCTTAAGAGAGTCATAGTTACTGTTGCCAGCTGCTCGACCTACCTTCTTTCATTCCACTCTTTAATTATTACTGTGGTCAGTCCTGCAGGAGCAATATGCCACTACATGTAATCCTTAACGTTGTCTGAGCTACCTTATCGAAGATATCCTCGAGTTTTCAACAAAAAATTTCACATGGTGACGATTCATTTGGCTTCCTTAAGAGAGTCATAGTACTCCTGCCTGCTGCTCCCACTTTTCTAAGCCCATTCTCTCTATCATTCTTGCTATGGCCTGACCTACGGAACCGATGTGCCACTATATGTCCACGTTAACGTCGTCACTGTTACTCCCACTACGAGTCTCTCGAGTTAGAAAATGTACCTCGCCGGAAGACGAGGCATTTGGCTACCTTAAGAGAGTCATAGTTACTGCAGCCAGCTGCTCCCCCTTCTTTGAATCTTTCCTCTCTTTAATTCGTACCTTCGTGTCCTGCAGAAGCGATACGCCACCACCTGTCCATGTTACCGTTGTCTGAGTTACTTCAACGACGATTTCCTCGAGTTTTCAAATAAATTTCGCCGAGTGACGAGGCATTTGGCACCCTTAAGAGAGTCATAGTTACTGCTGCCAGCTGCTCGACCTACTTTCTTTCTTTCCACTCATTAATTATTACTGTGGTCAGTCCTGCAGGGGCAATATGCCACTACATGTATACCTTAACGTTGTCTGAGCTACCTTAACGAAGATATTCTCGAGTTTTCAAAAAAAATTTCACATGGTGACGAGGCATTTGGCTACCTTAAGACAGTCATAGTACCCCTGCCTGCTGCTCCCACTTTTCTAAGCCCTTTCTCTCTATCATTCTTGCTATGGCTGTCCTACAGAACCGATGTGCCACTATATGTCCACGTCAACGTCGTCTCTGTTACTCCCACTACGAGTCTCTCGAGTTAGCAAATGTACCTCGCCGGATGACGAGGCATTTGGCTACCTTATAAGCGTCATAGTTACTGCAGCCAGCTGCTCCCCCTTCTTTGAATCTTTCCTCCCTTTAATTCGTACTGTGGTGTCCTGCAGAAGCGATACGCCACCACCTGGTCATGTTACCGTTGTCTGAGTTACCTCAACAACGATTTCCTCGAGTTTTCAAATAAATTTCGCCGAGTGACGAGGCATTTGGCTTCCTTAAGAGAGTCATAGTTACTGTTGCCAGCTGCTCGACCTACCTTCTTTCTTTCCACTCTTTAATTATTACTGTGGTCAGTCCTGCAGGAGCAATATGCCACTACATGTAATCCTTAACGTTGTCTGAGCTACCTTATCGAAGATATCCTCGAGTTTTCAACAAAAAATTTCACATGGTGACGATTCATTTGGCTTCCTTAAGAGAGTCATAGTACTCCTGCCTGCTGCTCCCACTTTTCTAAGCCCATTCTCTCTATCATTCTTGCTATGGCCTGTCCTACGGAACCGATGTGCCACTATATGTCCACGTTAACGTCGTCACTGTTACTCCCACTACGAGTCTCTCGAGTTAGGAAATGTACCTCGCCGGAAGACGAGGCATTTGGCTACCTTAAGAGAGTCATAGTTACTGCAGCCAGCTGCTCCCCCTTCTTTGAATCTTTCCTCTCTTTAATTCGTACCTTGGTGTCCTGCAGAGGCGATACGCCACCACCTGTCCATGTTACCGTTGTCTGAGTTACTTCAACGACGATTTCCTCGAGTTTTCAAATAAATTTCGCCGAGTGACGAGGCATTTGGCACCCTTAAGAGAGTCATAGTTACTGCTGCCAGCTGCTCGACCTACTTTCTTTCTTTCCACTCATTAATTATTACTGTGGTCAGTCTTGCAGGAGCAATATGCCACTACATGTATACCTTAACGTTGTCTGAGCTACCTTAACGAAGATATTCTCGAGTTTTCAAAAAAAATTTCACATGGTGACGAGGCATTTGACTACCTTAAGACAGTCATAGTACCCCTACCTGCTGCTCCCACTTTTCTAAGCCCTTTCTCTCTATCATTCTTGCTATGGCTGTCCTACAGAACCGATGTGCCACTATATGTCCACGTCAACGTCGTCTCTGTTACTCCCACTACGAGTCTCTCGAGTTAGCAAATGTACCTCGCCGGATGACGAGGCATTTGGCTACCTTATAAGCGTCATAGTTACTGCAGCCAGCTGCTCCCCCTTCTTTGAATCTTTCCTCCCTTTAATTCGTACTGTGGTGTCCTGCAGAAGCGATACGCCACCACCTGGTCATGTTACCGTTGTCTGAGTTACCTCAACAACGATTTCCTCGAGTTTTCAAATAAATTTCGCCGAGTGACGAGGCATTTGGCTTCCTTAAGAGAGTCATAGTTACTGTTGCCAGCTGCTCGACCTACCTTCTTTCTTTCCACTCTTTAATTATTACTGTGGTCAGTCCTGCAGGAGCAATATGCCACTACATGTAATCCTTAACGTTGTCTGAGCTACCTTATCGAAGATATCCTCGAGTTTTCAACAAAAAATTTCACATGGTGACGATTCATTTGGCTTCCTTAAGAGAGTCATAGTACTCCTGCCTGCTGCTCCCACTTTTCTAAGCCCATTCTCTCTATCATTCTTGCTATGGCCTGTCCTACGGAACCGATGTGTTACTATATGTCCACGTTAACGTCGTCACTGTTACTCCCACTACGAGTCTCTCGAGTTAGAAAATGTACCTCGCCGGAAGACGAGGCATTTGGCTACCTTAAGAGAGTCATAGTTACTGCAGCCAGCTGCTCCCCCTTCTTTGAATCTTTCCTCTCTTTAATTCGTACCTTGGTGTCCTGCAGAGGCGATACGCCACCACCTGTCCATGTTACCGTTGTCTGAGTTACTTCAACGACGATTTCCTCGAGTTTTCAAATAAATTTCGCCGAGTGACGAGGCATTTGGCACCCTTAAGAGAGTCATAGTTACTGCTGCCAGCTGCTCGACCTACTTTCTTTCTTTCCACTCATTAATTATTACTGTGGTCAGTCCTGCAGGAGCAATATGCCACTACATGTATACCTTAACGTTGTCTGAGCTACCTTATCGAAGATATCCTCGAGTTTTCAACAAAAAATTTCACATGGTGACGATTCATTTGGCTAACTTAAGAGAGTCATAGTACTCCTGCCTGCTGCTCCCACTTTTCTAAGCCCATTCTCTCCATCATTCTTGCTATGGCCTGTCTTACGGAACCGATGTGCCACTATATGTCCACGTCAACGTCGTCTCTGTTACTCCCACTACGAGTCTCTCGAGTTAGCAAATGTACCTCGCCGGATGACGAGGCATTTGGCTACCTTATAAGCGTCATAGTTACTGCAGCCAGCTGTTCCCCCTTCTTTGAATCTTTCCTCTCTTTAATTCGTACCTTGGTGTCCTGCAGAAGCGATACGCCACCACCTGTCCATGTTACCGTTGTCTGAGTTACTTCAACGACGATTTCCTCGAGTTTTCAAATAAATTTCGCCGAGTGACGAGGCATTTGGCACCCTTAAGAGAGTCATAGTTACTGCTGCCAGCTGCTCGACCTACTTTCTTTCTTTCCACTCATTAATTATTACTGTGGTCAGTCCTGCAGGAGCAATATGCCACTACATGTATACCTTAACGTTGTCTGAGCTACCTTAACGAAGATATTCTCGAGTTTTCAAAAAAAATTTCACATGGTGACGAGGCATTTGACTACCTTAAGACAGTCATAGTACCCCTGCCTGCTGCTCCCACTTTTCTAAGCCCTTTCTCTCTATCATTCTTGCTATGGCTGTCCTACAGAACCGATGTGCCACTATATGTCCACGTCAACGTCGTCTCTGTTACTCCCACTACGAGTCTCTCGAGTTAGCAAATGTACCTCGCCGGATGACGAGGCATTTGGCTACCTTATAAGCGTCATAGTTACTGCAGCCAGCTGCTCCCCCTTCTTGGAATCATTGCTCCCTTTAAATCGTACTGTGGTCAGTCCTGCAGAAGCGATACGCCACCACCTGTCCATGTTACCGTTGTCTGAGTTACCTCAACAACGATTTCCTCGAGTTTTCAAATAAATTTCGCCGAGTGACGAGACATTTGGCTACCTTAAGAGAGTCATGGTTACTGTTGCCAGCTGCTCGACCTACCTTCTTTCTTTCCACTCTTTAATTATTACTGTGGTCAGTGCTGCAGGAGCAATATGCCACTACATGTATACCTTAACGTTGTCTGAGCTACCTTATCGAAGATATCCTCGAGTTTTCAACAAAAAATTTCACATGGTGACGATTCATTTGGCTAACTTAAGAGAGTCATAGTACTCCTGCCTGCTGCTCCCACTTTTCTAAGCCCATTCTCTCCATCATTCTTGCTATGGCCTGTCTTACGGAACCGATGTGCCACTATATGTCCACGTTAACGTCGTCACTGTTACTCCCACTACGAGACTCTCGAGTTAGCAAATGTACCTCGCCGGATAACGAGGCATTTGGCTACCTTAAGAGAGTCATAGTTACTGCAGCCAGCTGCTCCCCCTTTTTTGAATCTTTCCTCTCTTTAATTCGTACCTTGTGTCCTGCAGAAGCGATACGCCACCACCTGTCCATGTTACCGTTGTCTGAGTTACTTCAACGACGATTTCCTCGAGTTTTCAAATAAATTTCGCCGAGTGACGAGGCATTTGGCACCCTTAAGAGAGTCATAGTTACTGCTGCCAGCTGCTCGACCTACTTTCTTTCTTTCCACTCATTAATTATTACTGTGGTCAGTCCTGCAGGGGCAATATGCCACTACATGTATACCTTAACGTTGTCTGAGCTACCTTAACGAAGATATTCTCGAGTTTTCAAAAAAAATTTCACATGGTGACGAGGCATTTGGCTACCTTAAGAGAGTCATAGTACCCCTGCCTGCTGCTCCCACTTTTCTAAGCCCTTTCTCTCTATCAATCTTGCTATGTCTGTCCTACAGAACCGATGTGCCACTATATGTCCACGTCAACGTCGTCTCTGTTACTCCCACTACGAGTCTCTCGAGTTAGCAAATGTACCTCGCCGGATGACGAGGCATTTGGATACCTTATAAGCGTCATAGTTACTGCAGCCAGCTGCTCCCCCTTTTTTGAATCTTTGCTCCCTTTAAATCGTACTGTGGTCAGTACTGCAGAAGCGATACGCCACCACCTGTCCATGTTACCGTTGTCTGAGTTACCTCAACAACGATTTCCTCGAGTTTTCAAATAAATTTCGCAGAGTGACGAGGCATTTGGCTACCTTAAGAGAGTCATAGTTACTGTTGCCAGCTGCTCGACCTACCTTCTTTCTTTCCACTCTTTAATTATTACTGTGGTCAGTCCTGCAGGAGCAATATGCCACTATATGTATACCTTAACGTTGTCTGAGCTACCTTATCGAAGATATCCTCGAGTTTTCAACAAAAAATTTCACATGGTGACGATTCATTTGGCTAACTTAAGAGAGTCATAGTACTCCTGCCTGCAGCTCCCACTTTTCTAAGCCCATTCTCTCCATCATTCTTGCTGTGGCCTGTCTTACGGAACCGATGTGCCACTATATGTCCACGTCAACGTCGTCTCTGTTACTCCCACTACGAGTCTCTCGAGTTAGCAAATGTACCTCGCCGGATGACGAGGCATTTGGCTACCTTATAAGCGTCATAGTTACTGCAGCCAGCTGCTCCCCCTTCTTTGAATCTTTCCTCCCTTTAATTCGTACTGTGGTGTCCTGCAGAAGCGATACGCCACCACCTGGTCATGTTACCGTTGTCTGAGTTACCTCAACAACGATTTCCTCGAGTTTTCAAATAAATTTCGCCGAGTGACGAGGCATTTGGCTTCCTTAAGAGAGTCATAGTTACTGTTGCCAGCTGCTCGACCTACCGTCTTTCTTTCCACTCTTTAATTATTACTGTGGTCAGTCCTGCAGGAGCAATATGCCACTACATGTATGCGTTAACGTTGTCTGAGCTACCTTATCGAAGATATCCTCGAGTTTTCAACAAAAAATTTCACATGGTGACGATTCATTTGGCTAACTTAAGAGAGTCATAGTACTCCTGCCTGCTGCTCCCACTTTTCTAAGCCCATTCTCTCCATCATTCTTGCTATGGCCTGTCTTACGGAACCGATGTGCCACTATATGTCCACGTTAACGTCGTCACTGTTACTCCCACTACGAGTCTCTCGAGTTAGCAAATGTACCTCGCCGGAAGACGAGGCATTTGGCTACCTTAAGAGAGTCATAGTTACTGCAGCCAGCTGTTCCCCCTTCTTTGAATCTTTCCTCTCTTTAATTCGTACCTTGGTGTCCTGCAGAAGCGATACGCCACCACCTGTCCATGTTACCGTTGTCTGAGTTACTTCAACGGCGATTTCCTCGAGTTTTCAAATAAATTTCGCCGAGTGACGAGGCATTTGGCACCCTTAAGAGAGTCATAGTTACTGCTGCCAGCTGCTCGACCTACTTTCTTTCTTTCCACTCATTAATTATTACTGTGGTCAGTCCTGCAGGGGCAATATGCCACTACATGTATACCTTAACGTTGTCTGAGCTACCTTAACGAAGATATTCTCGAGTTTTCAAAAAAAATTTCACATGGTGACGAGGCATTTGGCTACCTTAAGACAGTCATAGTACCCCTGCCTGCTGCTCCCACTTTTCTAAGCCCTTTCTCTCTATCATTCTTGCTATGGCTGTCCTACAGAACCGATGTGCCACTATATGTCCACGTCAACGTCGTCTCTGTTACTCCCACTACGAGTCTCTCGAGTTAGCAAATGTACCTCGCCGGATGACGAGGCATTTGGCTACCTTATAAGCGTCATAGTTACTGCAGCCAGCTGCTCCCCCTTCTTGGAATCATTGCTCCCTTTAAATCGTACTGTGGTCAGTCCTGCAGAAGCGATACGCCACCACCTGTCCATGTTACCGTTGTCTGAGTTACCTCAACAACGATTTCCTCGAGTTTTCAAATAAATTTCGCAGAGTGACGAGGCATTTGGCTACCTTAAGAGAGTCATAGTTACTGTTGCCAGCTGCTCGACCTACCTACTTTCTTTCCACTCTTTAATTATTACTGTGGTCAGTCCTGCAGGAGCAATATGCCACTACATGTATACCTTAACGTTGTCTGAGCTACCTTATCGAAGATATCCTCGAGTTTTCAACAAAAAATTTCACATGGTGACGATTCATTTGGCTAACTTAAGAGAGTCATAGTACTCCTGCCTGCAGCTCCCACTTTTCTAAGCCCATTCTCTCCATCATTCTTGCTATGGCCTGTCTTACGGAACCGATGTGCCACTATATGTCCACGTTAACGTCGTCACTGTTACTCCCACTACGAGTCTCTCGAGTTAGCAAATGTACCTCGCCGGATGACGAGGCATTTGGCTACCTTATAAGCGTCATAGTTACTGCAGCCAGCTGCTCCCCCTTCTTTGAATCTTTCCTCCCTTTAATTCGTACTGTGGTGTCCTGCAGAAGCGATACGCCACCACCTGGTCATGTTACCGTTGTCTGAGTTACCTCAACAACGATTTCCTCGAGTTTTCAAATAAATTTCGCCGAGTGACGAGGCATTTGGCTTCCTTAAGAGAGTCATAGTTACTGTTGCCAGCTGCTCGACCTACCTTCTTTCTTTCCACTCTTTAATTATTACTGTGGTCAGTCCTGCAGGAGCAATATGCCACTACATGTATACCTTAACGTTGTCTGAGCTACCTTATCGAAGATATCCTCGAGTTTTCAACAAAAAATTTCACATGGTGACGATTCATTTGGGTAACTTAAGAGAGTCATAGTACTCCTGCCTGCTGCTCCCACTTTTCTAAGCCCATTCTCTCCATCATTCTTGCTATGGCCTGTCTTACGGAACCGATGTGCCACTATATGTCCACGTTAACGTCGTCACTGTTACTCCCACTACGAGTCTCTCGAGTTAGCAAATGTACCTCGCCGGAAGACGAGGCATTTGGCTACCTTAAGAGAGTCATAGTTACTGCAGCCAGCTGCTCCCCCTTCTTTGAATCTTTCCTCTCTTTAATTCGTACCTTGGTGTCCTGCAGAAGCGATACGCCACCACCTGTCCATGTTACCGTTGTCTGAGTTACTTCAACGACGATTTCCTCGAGTTTTCAAATAAATTTCGCCGAGTGACGAGGCATTTGGCACCCTTAAGAGAGTCATAGTTACTGCTGCCAGCTGCTCGACCTACTTTCTTTCTTTCCACTCATTAATTATTACTGTGGTCAGTCCTGCAGGGGCAATATGCCACTACATGTATACCTTAACGTTGTCTGAGCTACCTTAACGAAGATATTCTCGAGTTTTCAAAAAAAATTTCACCTGGTGACGAGGCATTTGGCTACCTTAAGACAGTCATAGTACCCCTGCCTGCTGCTCCCACTTTTCTAAGCCCTTTCTCTCTATCATTCTTGCTATGGCTGTCCTACAGAACCGATGTGCCACTATATGCCCACGTCAACGTCGTCTCTGTTACTCCCACTACGAGTCTCTCGAGTTAGCAAATGTACCTCGCCGGATGACGAGGCATTTGGCTACCTTATAAGCGTCATAGTTACTGCAGCCAGCTGCTCCCCCTTCTTTGAATCTTTCCTCCCTTTAATTCGTACTGTGGTGTCCTGCAGAAGCGATACGCCACCACCTGTCCATGTTACCGTTGTCTGAGTTACCTCAACAACGATTTCCTCGAGTTTTCAAATAAATTTCGCCGAGTGACGAGACATTTGGCTTCCTTAAGAGAGTCATAGTTACTGTTGCCAGCTGCTCGACCTACCTTCTTTCTTTCCACTCTTTAATTATTACTGTGGTCAGTCCTGCAGGAGCAATATGCCACTACATGTAATCCTTAACGTTGTCTGAGCTACCTTATCGAAGATATCCTCGAGTTTTCAACAAAAAATTTCACATGGTGACGATTCATTTGGCTTCCTTAAGAGAGTCATAGTACTCCTGCCTGCTGCTCCCACTTTTCTAAGCCCATTCTCTCTATCATTCTTGCTATGGCCTGTCCTACGGAACCGATGTGCCACTATATGTCCACGTTAACGTCGTCACTGTTACTCCCACTACGAGTCTCTCGAGTTAGAAAATGTACCTCGCCGGATGACGAGGCATTTGGCTACCTTAAGAGAGTCATAGTTACTGCAGCCAGCTGCTCCCCCTTCTTTGAATCTTTCCTCTCTTTAATTCGTACCTTGGTGTCCTGCAGAAGCGATACGCCACCACCTGTCCATGTTACCGTTGTCTGAGTAACTTCAACGACGATTTCCTCCAGTTTTCAAATAAATTTCGCCGAGTGACGAGGCATTTGGCACCCTTAAGAGAGTCATAGTTACTGCTGCCTGCTGCTCGACCTACTTTCTTTCTTTCTACTCATTAATTATTACTGTGGTCAGTCCTGCAGGAGCAATATGCCACTACATGTATACCTTAACGTTGTCTGAGCTACCTTAACGAAGATATTCTCGAGTTTTCAAAAAAAATTTCACATGGTGACGAGGCATTTGACTACCTTAAGACAGTCATAGTACCCCTGCCTGCTGCTCCCACTTTTCTAAGCCCTTTCTCTCTATCATTCTTGCTATGGCTGTCCTACAGAACCGATGTGCCACTATATGTCCACGTCAACGTCGTCTCTGTTACTCCCACTACGAGTCTCTCGAGTTAGCAAATGTACCTCGCCGGATGACGAGGCATTTGGCTACCTTATAAGCGTCATAGTTACTGCAGCCAGCTGCTCCCCCTTCTTTGAATCTTTGCTCCCTTTAAATCGTACTGTGGTCAGTCCTGCAGAAGCGATACGCCACCACCTGTCCATGTTACCGTTGTCTGAGTTACTTCAACGACGATTTCCTCGAGTTTTCAAATAAATTTCGCCGAGTGACGAGGCATTTGGCTACCTTAAGAGAGTCATAGTTACTGCTGCCAGCTGCTCGACCTACTTTCTTCCTTTCCACTCATTAATTATTACTGTGGTCAGTCCTGCAAGGGCAATATGCCACTACATGTATACCTTAACGTTGTCTGAGCTACCTTAACGAAGATATTCTCGAGTTTTCAAAAAAAATTTCACATGGTGACGAGGCATTTGGCTACCTTAAGAGAGTCATAGTACCCCTGCCTGTTGCTCCCACTTTTCTAAGCCCTTTCTCTCTATCAATCTTGCTATGGCTGTCCTACAGAACCGATGTGCCACTATATGTCCACGTCAACGTCGTCTCTGTTACTCCCACTACGAGTCTCTCGAGTTAGCAAGTGTACCTCGCCGTATGACGAGGCATTTGGCTACCTTATAAGCGTCATAGTTACTGCAGCCAGCTGCTCCCCCTTCTTTGAATCTTTCCTCTCTTTAATTCGTACCTTGGTGTCCTGCAGAAGCGATACGCCACCACCTGTCCATGTTACCGTTGTCTGAGTTACTTCAACGACGATTTCCTCGAGTTTTCAAATAAATTTCGCCGAGTGACGAGGCATTTGGCACCCTTAAGAGAGTCATAGTTACTGCTGCCAGCTGCTCGACCTACTTTCTTTCTTTCCACTCATTAATTATTACTGTGGTCAGTCCTGCAGGGGCAATATGCCACTACATGTCTACCTTAACGTTGTCTGAGCTACCTTAACGAAGATATTCTCGAGTTTTCAAAAAAAATTTCACATGGTGACGAGGCATTTGGCTACCTTAAGAGAGTCATAGTACCCCTGCCTGCTGCTCCCACTTTTCTAAGCCCTTTCTCTCTATCATTCTTGCAATGGCTCTCCTATAGAACCGATGTGCCACTATATGTCCACGTCAACGTCGTCTCTGTTACTCCCTCTACGAGTCTCTCGAGTTAGCAAATGTACCTCGCCGGATGACGAGGCATTTGGCTACCTTATAAGCGTCATAGTTACTGCAGCCAGCTGCTCCCCCTTCTTTGAATCTTTCCTCCCTTTAATTCGTACTGTGGTGTCCTGCAGAAGCGATACGCCACCACCTGGTCATGTTACCGTTGTCTGAGTTACCTCAACAACGATTTCCTCGAGTTTTCAAATAAATTTCGCCGAGTGACGAGGCATTTGGCTTCCTTAAGAGAGTCATAGTTACTGTTGCCAGCTGCTCGACCTACCTTCTTTCTTTCCACTCTTTAATTATTACTGTGGTCAGTCCTGCAGGAGCAATATGCCACTACATGTAATCCTTATCGTTGTCTGAGCTACCTTATCGAAGATATCCTCGAGTTTTCAACAAAAAATTTCACATGGTGACGATTCATTTGGCTTCCTTAAGAGAGTCATAGTACTCCTGCCTGCTGCTCCCACTTTTCTAAGCCCATTCTCTCTATCATTCTTGCTATGGCCTGTCCTACGGAACCGATGTGCCACTATATGTCCACGTCAACGTCGTCTCTGTTACTCCCACTACGAGTCTCTCGAGTTAGCAAATGTACCTCGCCGGATGACGAGGCATTTGGCTACCTTATAAGCGTCATAGTTACAGCAGCCAGCTGCTCCCCCTTCTTGGAATCTTTGCTCCCTTTAAATCGTACTGTGGTCAGTCCTGCAGAAGCGATACGCCACCACCTGTCCATGTTACCGTTGTCTGAGTTACTTCAACGACGATTTCCTCGAGTTTTCAAATAAATTTCGCCGAGTGACGAGGCATTTGGCACCCTTAAGAGAGTCATAGTTACTGCTGCCAGCTGCTCGACCTACTTTCTTTCTTTCCACTCATTAATTATTACTGTGGTCAGTCCTGCAGGGGCAATATGCCACTACATGTATACCTTAACGTTGTCTGAGCTACCTTAACGAAGATATTCTCGAGTTTTCAAAAAAAATTTCACATGGTGACGAGGCATTTGGCTACCTTAAGAGAGTCATAGTACCCCTGCCTGCTGCTCCCACTTTTCTAAGCCCTTTCTCTCTATCAATCTTGCTATGGCTGTCCTACAGAACCGATGTGCCACTATATGTCCACGTCAACGTCGTCTCTGTTACTCCCACTACGAGTCTCTCGAGTTAGCAAATGTACCTCGCCGGATGACGAGGCATTTGGCTACCTTATAAGCGTCATAGTTACTGCAGCCAGCTGCTCCCCCTTCTTTGAATCTTTCCTCCCTTTAATTCGTACTGTGGTGTCCTGCAGAAGCGATACGCCACCACCTGGTCATGTTACCGTTGTCTGAGTTACCTCAACAACGATTTCCTCGAGTTTTCAAATAAATTTCGCCGAGTGACGAGGCATTTGGCTTCCTTAAGAGAGTCATAGTTACTGTTGCCAGCTGCTCGACCTACCTTCTTTCTTTCCACTCTTTAATTATTACTGTGGTCAGTCCTGCAGGAGCAATATGCCACTACATGTAATCCTTAACGTTGTCTGAGCTACCTTATCGAAGATATCCTCGAGTTTTCAACAAAAAATTTCACATGGTGACGATTCATTTGGCTTCCTTAAGAGAGTCATAGTACTCCTGCCTGCTGCTCCCACTTTTCTAAGCCCATTCTCTCTATCATTCTTGCAATGGCTCTCCTATAGAACCGATGTGCCACTATATGTCCACGTCAACGTCGTCTCTGTTACTCCCTCTACGAGTCTCTCGAGTTAGCAAATGTACCTCGCCGTATGACGAGGCATTTGGCTACCTTATAAGCGTCATAGTTACTGCAGCCAGCTGCTCCCCCTTCTTTGAATCTTTCCTCTCTTTAATTCGTACCTTGGTGTCCTGCAGAAGCGATACGCCACCACCTGTCCATGTTACCGTTGTCTGAGTTACTTCAACGACGATTTCCTCGAGTTTTCAAATAAATTTCGCCGAGTGACGAGGCATTTGGCACCCTTAAGAGAGTCATAGTTACTGCTGCCAGCTGCTCGACCTACTTTCTTTCTTTCCACTCATTAATTATTACTGTGGTCAGTCCTGCAGGGGCAATATGCCACTACATGTCTACCTTAACGTTGTCTGAGCTACCTTAACGAAGATATTCTCGAGTTTTCAAAAAAAATTTCACATGGTGACGAGGCATTTGGCTACCTTAAGAGAGTCATAGTACCCCTGCCTGCTGCTCCCACTTTTCTAAGCCCTTTCTCTCTATCATTCTTGCAATGGCTCTCCTATAGAACCGATGTGCCACTATATGTCCACGTCAACGTCGTCTCTGTTACTCCCTCTACGAGTCTCTCGAGTTAGCAAATGTACCTCGCCGGATGACGAGGCATTTGGCTACCTTATAAGCGTCATAGTTACTGCAGCCAGCTGCTCCCCCTTCTTTGAATCTTTCCTCCCTTTAATTCGTACTGTGGTGTCCTGCAGAAGCGATACGCCACCACCTGGTCATGTTACCGTTGTCTGAGTTACCTCAACAACGATTTCCTCGAGTTTTCAAATAAATTTCGCCGAGTGACGAGGCATTTGGCTTCCTTAAGAGAGTCATAGTTACTGTTGCCAGCTGCTCGACCTACCTTCTTTCTTTCCACTCTTTAATTATTACTGTGGTCAGTCCTGCAGGAGCAATATGCCACTACATGTAATCCTTAACGTTGTCTGAGCTACCTTATCGAAGATATCCTCGAGTTTTCAACAAAAAATTTCACATGGTGACGATTCATTTGGCTTCCTTAAGAGAGTCATAGTACTCCTGCCTGCTGCTCCCACTTTTCTAAGCCCATTCTCTCTATCATTCTTGCTATGGCCTGTCCTACGGAACCGATGTGCCACTATATGTCCACGTCAACGTCGTCTCTGTTACTCCCACTACGAGTCTCTCGAGTTAGCAAATGTACCTCGCCGGATGACGAGGCATTTGGCTACCTTATAAGCGTCATAGTTACAGCAGCCAGCTGCTCCCCCTTCTTGGAATCTTTGCTCCCTTTAAATCGTACTGTGGTCAGTCCTGCAGAAGCGATACGCCACCACCTGTCCATGTTACCGTTGTCTGAGTTACTTCAACGACGATTTCCTCGAGTTTTCAAATAAATTTCGCCGAGTGACGAGGCATTTGGCACCCTTAAGAGAGTCATAGTTACTGCTGCCAGCTGCTCGACCTCCTTTCTTTCTTTCCACTCATTAATTATTACTGTGGTCAGTCCTGCAGGGGCAATATGCCACTACATGTATACCTTAACGTTGTCTGAGCTACCTTAACGAAGATATTCTCGAGTTTTCAAAAAAAATTTCACATGGTGACGAGGCATTTGGCTACCTTAAGAGAGTCATAGTACCCCTGCCTGCTGCTCCCACTTTTCTAAGCCCTTTCTCTCTATCAATCTTGCTATGGCTGTCCTACAGAACCGATGTGCCACTATATGTCCACGTCAACGTCGTCTCTGTTACTCCCACTACGAGTCTCTCGAGTTAGCAAATGTACCTCGCCGGATGACGAGGCATTTGGCTACCTTATAAGCGTCATAGTTACTGCAGCCAGCTGCTCCCCCTTCTTTGAATCTTTCCTCCCTTTAATTCGTACTGTGGTGTCCTGCAGAAGCGATACGCCACCACCTGGTCATGTTACCGTTGTCTGAGTTACCTCAACAACGATTTCCTCGAGTTTTCAAATAAATTTCGCCGAGTGACGAGGCATTTGGCTTCCTTAAGAGAGTCATAGTTACTGTTGCCAGCTGCTCGACCTACCTTCTTTCTTTCCACTCTTTAATTATTACTGTGGTCAGTCCTGCAGGAGCAATATGCCACTACATGTAATCCTTAACGTTGTCTGAGCTACCTTATCGAAGATATCCTCGAGTTTTCAACAAAAAATTTCACATGGTGACGATTCATTTGGCTTCCTTAAGAGAGTCATAGTACTCCTGCCTGCTGCTCCCACTTTTCTAAGCCCATTCTCTCTATCATTCTTGCTATGGCCTGTCCTACGGAACCGATGTGCCACTATATGTCCACGTTAACGTCGTCACTGTTACTCCCACTACGAGTCTCTCGAGTTAGAAAATGTATCTCACCGGATGACGAGGCATTTGGCTACCTTAAGAGAGTCATAGTTACTGCAGCCAGCTGCTCCCCCTTCTTTGAATCTTTCCTCTCTTTAATTCGTACCTTGGTGTCCTGCAGAAGCGATACGCCACCACCTGTCCATGTTACCGTTGTCTGAGTTACTTCAACGACGATTTCCTCGAGTTTTCAAATAAATTTCGCCGAGTGACGAGGCATTTGGCACCCTTAAGAGAGTCATAGTTACTGCTGCCAGCTGCTCGACCTACTTTCTTTCTTTCCACTCATTAATTATTACTGTGGTCAGTCCTGCAGGAGCAATATGCCACTACATGTATACCTTAACGTTGTCTGAGCTACCTTAACGAAGATATTCTCGAGTTTTCAAAAAAAATTTCACATGGTGACGAGGCATTTGGCTACCTTAAGAGAGTCACAGTACCCCTGCCTGCTGCTCCCACTTTTCTAAGCCCTTTCTCTCTATCAATCTTGCTATGGCTGTCCTACAGAACCGATGTGCCACTATATGTCCACGTCAACGTCGTCTCTGTTACTCCCACTACGAGTCTCTCGAGTTAGCAAATGTACCTCGCCGGATGACGAGGCATTTGGCTACCTTATAAGCGTCATAGTTACTGCAGCCAGCTGCTCCCCCTTCTTTGAATCTTTCCTCCCTTTAATTCGTACTGTGGTGTCCTGCAGAAGCGATACGCCACCACCTGGTCATGTTACCGTTGTCTGAGTTACCTCAACAACGATTTCCTCGAGTTTTCAAATAAATTTCGCCGAGTGACGAGGCATTTGGCTTCCTTAAGAGAGTCATAGTTACTGTTGCCAGCTGCTCGACCTACCTTCTTTCTTTCCACTCTTTAATTATTACTGTGGTCAGTCCTGCAGGAGCAATATGCCACTACATGTAATCCTTAACGTTGTCTGAGCTACCTTATCGAAGATATCCTCGAGTTTTCAACAAAAAATTTCACATGGTGACGATTCATTTGGCTTCCTTAAGAGAGTCATAGTACTCCTGCCTGCTGCTCCCACTTTTCTAAGCCCATTCTCTCTATCATTCTTGCTATGGCCTGTCCTACGGAACCGATGTGCCACTATATGTCCACGTTAACGTCGTCACTGTTACTCCCACTACGAGTCTCTCGAGTTAGAAAATGTATCTCACCGGATGACGAGGCATTTGGCTACCTTAAGAGAGTCATAGTTACTGCAGCCAGCTGCTCCCCCTTCTTTGAATCTTTCCTCTCTTTAATTCGTACCTTGGTGTCCTGCAGAAGCGATACGCCACCACCTGTCCATGTTACCGTTGTCTGAGTTACTTCAACGACGATTTCCTCGAGTTTTCAAATAAATTTCGCCGAGTGACGAGGCATTTGGCACCCTTAAGAGAGTCATAGTTACTGCTGCCAGCTGCTCGACCTACTTTCTTTCTTTCCACTCATTAATTATTACTGTGGTCAGTCCTGCAGGAGCAATATGCCACTACATGTATACCTTAACGTTGTCTGAGCTACCTTAACGAAGATATTCTCGAGTTTTCAAAAAAAATTTCACATGGTGACGAGGCATTTGGCTACCTTAAGAGAGTCATAGTACCCCTGCCTGCTGCTCCCACTTTTCTAAGCCCTTTCTCTCTATCAATCTTGCTATGGCTGTCCTACAGAACCGATGTGCCACTATATGTCCACGTCAACGTCGTCTCTGTTACTCCCACTACGAGTCTCTCGAGTTAGCAAATGTACCTCGCCGGATGACGAGGCATTTGGCTACCTTATAAGCGTCATAGTTACTGCAGCCAGCTGCTCCCCCTTCTTTGAATCTTTCCTCCCTTTAATTCGTACTGTGGTGTCCTGCAGAAGCGATACGCCACCACCTGTCCATGTTACCGTTGTCTGAGTTACTTCAACGACGATTTCCTCGAGTTTTCAAATAAATTTCGCTGAGTGACGAGGCATTTGGCACCCTTAAGAGAGTCATAGTTACTGCTGCCAGCTGCTCGACCTACTTTCGTTCTTTCCACTCATTAATTATTACTGTGGTCAGTCCTGCAGGAGCAATATGCCACTACATGTATACCTTAACGTTGTCTGAGCTACCTTAACGAAGATATTCTCGAGTTTTCAAAAAAAATTTCACATGGTGACGAGGCATTTGGCTACCTTAAGAGAGTCATAGTACCCCTGCCTGCTGCTCCGACTTTTCTAAGCCCTTTCTCTCTATCAATCTTGCTATGGCTGTCCTACAGAACCGATGTGCCACTATATGTCCACGTCAACGTCGTCTCTGTTACTCCCACTACGAGTCTCTCGAGTTACCAAATGTACCTCGCCGGATGACGAGGCATTTGGCTACCTTATAAGCGTCATAGTTACTGCAGCCAGCTGCTCCCCCTTCTTTGAATCTTTCCTCCCTTTAATTCGTACTGTGGTGTCCTGCAGAAGCGATACGCCACCACCTGGTCATGTTACCGTTGTCTGAGTTACCTCAACAACGATTTCCTCGAGTTTTCAAATAAATTTCGCCGAGTGACGAGGCATTTGGCTTCCTTAAGAGAGTCATAGTTACTGTTGCCAGCTGCTCGACCTACCTTCTTTCTTTCCACTCTTTAATTATTACTGTGGTCAGTCCTGCAGGAGCAATATGCCACTACATGTAATCCTTAACGTTGTCTGAGCTACCTTATCGAAGATATCCTCGAGTTTTCAACAAAAAATTTCACATGGTGACGATTCATTTGGCTTCCTTAAGAGAGTCATAGTACTCCTGCCTGCTGCTCCCACTTTTCTAAGCCCATTCTCTCTATCATTCTTGCTATGGCCTGTCCTACGGAACCGATGTGCCACTATATGTCCACGTTAACGTCGTCACTGTTACTCCCACTACGAGTCTCTCGAGTTAGAAAATGTACCTCGCCGGATGACGAGGCATTTGGCTACCTTAAGAGAGTCATAGTTACTGCAGCCAGCTGCTCCCCCTTCTTTGAATCTTTCCTCTCTTTAATTCGTACCTTGGTGTCCTGCAGAAGCGATACGCCACCACCTGTCCATGTTACCGTTGTCTGAGTTACTTCAACGACGATTTCCTCGAGTTTTCAAATAAATTTCGCCGAGTGGCGAGGCATTTGGCACCCTTAAGAGAGTCATAGTTACTGCTGCCAGCTGCTCGACCTACTTTCTTTCTTTCCACTCATTAATTATTACTGTGGTCAGTCCTGCAGGAGCAATATGCCACTACATGTATACCTTAACGTTGTCTGAGCTACCTTAACGAAGATATTCTCGAGTTTTCAAAAAAAATTTCACATGGTGACGAGGCATTTGACTACCTTAAGACAGTCATAGTACCCCTGCCTGCTGCTCCCACTTTTCTAAGCCCTTTCTCTCTATCATTCTTGCTATGGCTGTCCTACAGAACCGATGTGCCACTATATGTCCACGTCAACGTCGTCTCTGTTACTCCCACTACGAGTCTCTCGAGTTAGCAAATGTACCTCGCCGGATGACGAGGCATTTGGCTACCTTATAAGCGTCATAGTTACTGCAGCCAGCTGCTCCCCCTTCTTGGAATCTTTGCTCCCTTTAAATCGTACTGTGGTCAGTCCTGCAGAAGCGATACGCCACCACCTATCCATGTTACCGTTGTCTGAGTTACTTCAACGACGATTTCCTCGAGTTTTCAAATAAATTTCGCCGAGTGACGAGGCATTTGGCACCCTTAAGAGAGTCATAGTTACTGCTGCCAGCTGCTCGACCTACTTTCTTTCTTTCCACTCATTAATTATTACTGTGGTCAGTCCTGCAGGGGCAATATGCCACTACATGTATACCTTAACGTTGTCTGAGCTACCTTAACGAAGATATTCTCGAGTTTTCAAAAAAAATTTCACATGGTGACGAGGCATTTGGCTACCTTAAGAGAGTCATAGTACCCCTGCCTGCTCTCCCACTTTTCTAAGCCCTTTCTCTCTATCATTCTTGCTATGGCTGTCCTACAGAACCGATGTGCCACTATATGTCCACGTCAACGTCGTCTCTGTTACTCCCACTACGAGTCTCTCGAGTTAGCAAATGTACCTCGCCGGATGACGAGGCATTTGGCTACCTTATAAGCGTCATAGTTACTGCAGCCAGCTGCTCCCCCTTCTTTGAATCTTTGCTCCCTTTAATTCGTACTGTGGTGTCCTGCAGAAGCGATACGCCACCACCTGGTCATGTTACCGTTGTCTGAGTTACCTCAACAACGATTTCCTCGAGTTTTCAAATAAATTTCGCCGAGTGACGAGGCATTTGGCTTCCTTAAGAGAGTCATAGTTACTGTTGCCAGCTGCTCGACCTACTTTCTTTCTTTCCACTCATTAATTATTACTGTGGTCAGTCCTGCAGGGGCAATATGCCACTACATGTATACCTTAACGTTGTCTGAGCTACCTTAACGAAGATATTCTCGAGTTTTCAAAAAAAATTTCACATGGTGACGAGGCATTTGGCTACCTTAAGAGAGTCATAGTACCCCTGCCTGCTGCTCCCACTTTTCTAAGCCCTTTCTCTCTATCAATCTTGCTATGGCTGTCCTACAGAACCGATGTGCCACTATATGTCCACGTCAACGTCGTCTCTGTTACTCCCACTACGAGTCTCTCGAGTTAGCAAATGTACCTCGCCGGATGACGAGGCATTTGGCTACCTTATAAGCGTCATAGTTACTGCAGCCAGCTGCTCCCCCTTCTTTGAATCTTTCCTCCCTTTAATTCGTACTGTGGTGTCCTGCAGAAGCGATACGCCACCACCTGGTCATGTTACCGTTGTCTGAGTTACCTCAACAACGATTTCCTCGAGTTTTCAAATAAATTTCGCCGAGTGACGAGGCATTTGGCTTCCTTAAGAGAGTCATAGTTACTGTTGCCAGCTGCTCGACCTACCTTCTTTCTTTCCACTCTTTAATTATTACTGTGGTCAGTCCTGCAGGAGCAATATGCCACTACATGTAATCCTTAACGTTGTCTGAGCTACCTTATCGAAGATATCCTCGAGTTTTCAACAAAAAATTTCACATGGTGACGATTCATTTGGCTTCCTTAAGAGAGTCATAGTACTCCTGCCTGCTGCTCCCACTTTTCTAAGCCCATTCTCTCTATCATTCTTGCTATGGCCTGTCCTACGGAACCGATGTGCCACTATATGTCCACGTTAACGTCGTCACTGTTACTCCCACTACGAGTCTCTCGAGTTAGAAAATGTATCTCACCGGATGACGAGGCATTTGGCTACCTTAAGAGAGTCATAGTCACTGCAGCCAGCTGCTCCCCCTTCTTTGAATCTTTCCTCTCTTTAATTCGTACCTTGGTGTCCTGCAGAAGCGATACGCCACCACCTGTCCATGTTACCGTTGTCTGAGTTACTTCAACGACGATTTCCTCGAGTTTTCAAATAAATTTCGCCGAGTGACGAGGCATTTGGCACCCTTAAGAGAGTCATAGTTACTGCTGCCAGCTGCTCGACCTACTTTCTTTCTTTCCACTCATTAATTATTACTGTGGTCAGTCCTGCAGGAGCAATATGCCACTACATGTATACCTTAACGTTGTCTGAGCTACCTTAACGAAGATATTCTCGAGTTTTCAAAAAAAATTTCACATGGTGACGAGGCATTTGGCTACCTTAAGAGAGTCATAGTACCCCTGCCTGCTGCTCCCACTTTTCTAAGCCCTTTCTCTCTATCAATCTTGCTATGGCTGTCCTACAGAACCGATGTGCCACTATATGTCCACGTCAACGTCGTCTCTGTTACTCCCACTACGAGTCTCTCGAGTTAGCAAATGTACCTCGCCGGATGACGAGGCATTTGGCTACCTTATAAGCGTCATAGTTACTGCAGCCAGCTGCTCCCCCTTCTTTGAATCTTTCCTCCCTTTAATTCGTACTGTGGTGTCCTGCAGAAGCGATACGCCACCACCTGGTCATGTTACCGTTGTCTGAGTTACCTCAACAACGATTTCCTCGAGTTTTCAAATAAATTTCGCCGAGTGACGAGGCATTTGGCTTCCTTAAGAGAGTCATAGTTACTGTTGCCAGCTGCTCGACCTACCTTCTTTCTTTCCACTCTTTAATTATTACTGTGGTCAGTCCTGCAGGAGCAATATGCCACTACATGTAATCCTTAACGTTGTCTGAGCTACCTTATCGAAGATATCCTCGAGTTTTCAACAAAAAATTTCACATGGTGACGATTCATTTGGCTTCCTTAAGAGAGTCATAGTACTCCTGCCTGCTGCTCCCACTTTTCTAAGCCCATTCTCTCTATCATTCTTGCTATGGCCTGTCCTACGGAACCGATGTGCCACTATATGTCCACGTTAACGTCGTCACTGTTACTCCCACTACGAGTCTCTCGAGTTAGAAAATGTATCTCACCGGATGACGAGGCATTTGGCTACCTTAAGAGAGTCATAGTTACTGCAGCCAGCTGCTCCCCCTTCTTTGAATCTTTCCTCTCTTTAATTCGTACCTTGGTGTCCTGCAGAAGCGATACGCCACCACCTGTCCATGTTACCGTTGTCTGAGTTACTTCAACGACGATTTCCTCGAGTTTTCAAATAAATTTCGCCGAGTGACGAGGCATTTGGCACCCTTAAGAGAGTCATAGTTACTGCTGCCAGCTGCTCGACCTACTTTCTTTCTTTCCACTCATTAATTATTACTGTGGTCAGTCCTGCAGGAGCAATATGCCACTACATGTATACCTTAACGTTGTCTGAGCTACCTTAACGAAGATATTCTCGAGTTTTCAAAAAAAATTTCACATGGTGACGAGGCATTTGGCTACCTTAAGAGAGTCATAGTACCCCTGCCTGCTGCTCCCACTTTTCTAAGCCCTTTCTCTCTATCAATCTTGCTATGGCTGTCCTACAGAACCGATGTGCCACTATATGTCCACGTCAACGTCGTCTCTGTTACTCCCACTACGAGTCTCTCGAGTTAGCAAATGTACCTCGCCGGATGACGAGGCATTTGGCTACCTTATAAGCGTCATAGTTACTGCAGCCAGCTGCTCCCCCTTCTTTGAATCTTTCCTCCCTTTAATTCGTACTGTGGTGCCCTGCAGAAGCGATACGCCACCACCTGTCCATGTTACCGTTGTCTGAGTTACTTCAACGACGATTTCCTCGAGTTTTCAAATAAATTTCGCCGAGTGACGAGGCATTTGGCACCCTTAAGAGAGTCATAGTTACTGCTGCCAGCTGCTCGACCTACTTTCGTTCTTTCCACTCATTAATTATTACTGTGGTCAGTCCTGCAGGAGCAATATGCCACTACATGTATACCTTAACGTTGTCTGAGCTACCTTAACGAAGATATTCTCGAGTTTTCAAAAAAAATTTCACATGGTGACGAGGCATTTGGCTACCTTAAGAGAGTCATAGTACCCCTGCCTGCTGCTCCCACTTTTCTAAGCCCTTTCTCTCTATCAATCTTGCTATGGCTGTCGTACAGAACCGATGTGCCACTATATGTCCACGTCAACGTCGTCTCTGTTACTCCCACTACGAGTCTCTCGAGTTACCAAATGTACCTCGCCGGATGACGAGGCATTTGGCTACCTTAAGAGAGTCATAGTTACTGCAGCCAGCTGCTCCCCCTTCTTTGAATCTTTCCTCTCTTTAATTCGTACCTTGGTGTCCTGCAGAAGCGATACGCCACCACCTGTCCATGTTACCGTTGTCTGAGTTACTTCAACGACGATTTCCTCGAGTTTTCAAATAAATTTCGCCGAGTGGCGAGGCATTTGGCACCCTTAAGAGAGTCATAGTTACTGCTGCCAGCTGCTCGACCTACTTTCTTTCTTTCCACTCATTAATTATTACTGTGGTCAGTCCTGCAGGAGCAATATGCCACTACATGTATACCTTAACGTTGTCTGAGCTACCTTAACGAAGATTTTCTCGAGTTTTCAAAAAAAATTTCACATGGTGACGAGGCATTTGACTACCTTAAGACAGTCATAGTACCCCTGCCTGCTGCTCCCACTTTTCTAAGCCCTTTCTCTCTATCATTCTTGCTATGGCTGTCCTACAGAACCGATGTGCCACTATATGTCCACGTCAACGTCGTCTCTGTTACTCCCACTACGAGTCTCTCGAGTTAGCAAATGTACCTCGCCGGATGACGAGGCATTTGGCTACCTTATAAGCGTCATAGTTACTGCAGCCAGCTGCTCCCCCTTCTTGGAATCTTTGCTCCCTTTAAATCGTACTGTGGTCAGTCCTGCAGAAGCGATACGCCACCACCTATCCATGTTACCGTTGTCTGAGTTACTTCAACGACGATTTCCTCGAGTTTTCAAATAAATTTCGCCGAGTGACGAGGCATTTGGCACCCTTAAGAGAGTCATAGTTACTGCTGCCAGCTGCTCGACCTACTTTCTTTCTTTCCACTCATTAATTATTACTGTGGTCAGTCCTGCAGGGGCAATATGCCACTACATGTATACCTTAACGTTGTCTGAGCTACCTTAACGAAGATATTCTCGAGTTTTCAAAAAAAATTTCACATGGTGACGAGGCATTTGGCTACCTTAAGAGAGTCATAGTACCCCTGCCTGCTGCTCCCACTTTTCTAAGCCCTTTCTCTCTATCATTCTTGCTATGGCTGTCCTACAGAACCGATGTGCCACTATATGTCCACGTCAACGTCGTCTCTGTTACTCCCACTACGAGTCTCTCGAGTTAGCAAATGTACCTCGCCGGATGACGAGGCATTTGGCTATCTTATAAGCGTCATAGTTACTGCAGCCAGCTGCTCCCCCTTCTTTGAATCTTTGCTCCCTTTAAATCGTACTGTGGTCAGTCCTGCAGAAGCGATACGCCACCACCTGTCCATGTTACCGTTGTCTGAGTTACCTCAACAACGATTTCCTCGAGTTTTCAAATAAATTTCGCAGAGTGACGAGGCATTTGGCTACCTTAAGAGAGTCATAGTTACTGTTGCCAGCTGCTCGACCTACCTTCTTTCTTTCCACTCTTTAATTATTACTGTGGTCAGTCCTGCAGGAGCAATATGCCACTACATGTATACCTTAACGTTGTCTGAGCTACCTTATCGAAGATATCCTCGAGTTTTCAACAAAAAATTTCACATGGTGACGATTCATTTGGCTAACTTAAGAGAGTCATAGTACTCCTGCCTGCTGCTCCCACTTTTCTAAGCCCATTCTCTCCATCATTCTTGCTATGGCCTGTCTTACGGAACCGATGTGCCACTATATGTCCACGTTAACGTCGTCACTGTTACTCCCACTACGAGTCTCTCGAGTTAGCAAATGTACCTCGCCGGAAGACGAGGCATTTGGCTACCTTAAGAGAGTCATAGTTACTGCAGCCAGCTGCTCCCCCTTCTTTGAATCTTTCCTCTCTTTAATTCGTACCTTGGTGTCCTGCAGAAGGGATACGCCACCACCTGTCCATGTTACCGTTGTCTGAGTTACTTCAACGACGATTTCCTCGAGTTTTCAAATAAATTTCGCCGAGTGACGAGGCATTTGGCACCCTTAAGAGAGTCATAGTTACTGCTGCCAGCTGCTCGACCTACTTTCTTTCTTTCCACTCATTAATTATTACTGTGGTCAGTCCTGCAGGGGCAATATGCCACTACATGTCTACCTTAACGTTGTCTGAGCTACCTTAACGAAGATATTCTCGAGTTTTCAAAAAAAATTTCACATGGTGACGAGGCATTTGGCTACCTTAAGAGAGTCATAGTACCCCTGCCTGCTGCTCCCACTTTTCTAAGCCCTTTCTCTCTATCATTCTTGCTATGGCTGTCCTATAGAACCGATGTGCCACTATATGTCCACGTCAACGTCGTCTCTGTTACTCCCACTACGAGTCTCTCGAGTTAGCAAATGTACCTCGCCGGATGACGAGGCATTTGGCTACCTTATAAGCGTCATAGTTACTGCAGCCAGCTGCTCCCCCTTCTTTGAATCTTTCCTCCCTTTAATTCGTACTGTGGTGTCCTGCAGAAGCGATACGCCACCACCTGGTCATGTTACCGTTGTCTGAGTTACCTCAACAACGATTTCCTCGAGTTTTCAAATAAATTTCGCCGAGTGACGAGGCATTTCGCTTCCTTAAGAGAGTCATAGTTACTGTTGCCAGCTGCTCGACCTACCTTCTTTCTTTCCACTCTTTAATTATTACTGTGGTCAGTCCTGCAGGAGCAATATGCCACTACATGTAAACCTTAACGTTGTCTGAGCTACCTTATCGAAGATATCCTCGAGTTTTCAACAAAAAATTTCACATGGTGGCGATTCAATTGGCTACCTTAAGAGAGTCATAGTACTCCTGCCTAATGCTCCCACTTTTCTAAGCCCATTCTCTCTATCATTCCTGCTATGGCCTGTCCTACGGAACCGATGTGCCACTATATGTCCACGATAACGTCGTCACTGTTACTCCCACTACGAGTCTCTCGAGTTAGCAAATGTACCTCGCCGCATGACGAGGCATTTGGCTACCTTAAGAGAGTCATAGTTACTGCAACCAGCTGCTCCCCCTTCTTTGAATCTTTCCTCTCTTTAATTCGTACCTTCCTGCAGAAGCGATACGCCACCACCTGTCCATGTTACCGTTGTCTGAGTTACTTCAACGACGATTTCCTCGAGTTTTCAAATAAATTTCGCCGAGTGACGAAGCATTTGGCTACCTTAAGAGAGTCATAGTTACTGCATCCAGCTGCTCCCCCTTCTTTGAATCTTTCCTCCCATTAAATCGTACTGTGGTCAGTCCTGCAGAGCGATACGCCACCACCTGTGCATGTTACCTTTGTCTGAGTAACCTCAACAACGATTTCCTCGAGTTTTCAAATAAATTTCGGCGAGTGACGAGGCATTTGGCTACGTTAAGAGAGTCATAGTTACTGCTGCCAGCTGCTCGACCTACTTTCTTTCTTTCCACTCTTTAATTATTACTGTGGTCAGTCCTGCAGGAGCAATATGCCACTACATGTAAACCTTAACGTTGTCTGAGCTACCTTATCGAAGATATCCTCGAGTTTTCAACAAAAAATTTCACATGGTGACGATTCATTTGGCTACCTTAAGAGAGTCATAGTACTCCTACCTGCTGCTCCCACTTTTCTAAGCCCATTCTCTCTATCATTCTTGCTATGGCCTGTCCTACGGAACCGATGTGCCACTATATGTCTACGTTAACGTCGTCACTGTTACTCCCACTACGAGTCTCTCGAGTTAGCAAATGTACCTCGCCGGATGACGAGGCATTTGGCTACCTTAAGAGAGTCATAGTTACTGCAGCCAGTTGCTCCCCCTTCTTTGAATCTTTCCTCTCTTTAATTCGTACCTTGGTGTCCTGCAGAAGCGATACGCCACCACCTGTCCATGTTACCGTTGTCTGAGTTACTTCAACGACAATTTCCTCGAGTTTTCAAATAAATTTTGCCGAGTGACGAGGCATTTGGCACCCTTAAGAGAGTCATAGTTACTGCTGCCAGCTGCTCGACCTACTTTCTTTCTTTCCACTCATTAATTATTATTGTGGTCAGTCCTGCAGGAGCAATATGCCACTACATGTATACCTTAACGTTGTCTGAGCTACCTTAACGAAGATATTCTCGAGTTTTCAAAAAAAATTTCACATGGTGACGAGGCATTTGACTACCTTAAGACAGTCATAGTACCCCTGCCTGCTGCTCCCACTTTTCTAAGCCCTTTCTCTCTATCATTCTTGCTATGGCTGTCCTACAGAACCGATGTGCCACTATATGTCCACGTCAACGTCGTCTCTGTTACTCCCACTACGAGTCTCTCGAGTTAGCAAATGTACCTCGCCGGATGACGAGGCATTTGGCTACCTTATAAGCGTCATAGTTACTGCAGCCAGCTGCTCCCCCTTCTTGGAATCTTTGCTCCCTTTAAATCGTACTGTGGTCAGTCCTGCAGAAGCGATACGCCACCACCTGTCCATGTTACCGTTGTCTGAGTTACTTCAACGACGATTTCCTCGAGTTTTCAAATAAATTTCGCCGAGTGACGAGGCATTTGGCACCCTTAAGAGAGTCATAGTTACTGCTGCCAGCTGCTCGACCTACTTTCTTTCTTTCCACTCATTAATTATTACTGTGGTCAGTCCTGCAGGGGCAATATGCCACTACATGTATACCTTAACGTTGTCTGAGCTACCTTAACGAAGATATTCTCGAGTTTTCAAAAAAAATTTCACATGGTGACGAGGCATTTGGCTACCTTAAGAGAGTCATAGTACCCCTGCCTGCTGCTCCCACTTTTCTAAGCCCTTTCTCTCTATCAATCTTGCTATGGCTGTCCTACAGAACCGATGTGCCACTATATGTCCACGTCAACGTCGTCTCTGTTACTCCCACTACGAGTCTCTCGAGTTAGCAAATGTACCTCGCCGGATGACGAGGCATTTGGCTACCTTATAAGCGTCATAGTTACTGCAGCCAGCTGCTCCCCCTTCTTTGAATCTTTGCTCCCTTTAAATCGTACTGTGGTCAGTCCTGCAGAAGCGATACGCCACCACGTGTCCATGTTACCGTTGTCTGAGTTACCTCAACAACGATTTCTTCGAGTTTTCAAATAAATTTCGCAGAGTGACGAGGCATTTGGCTACCTTAAGAGAGTCATAGTTACTGTTGCCAGCTGCTCGACCTACCTTCTTTCTTTCCACTCTTTAATTATTACTGTGGTCAGTCCTGCAGGAGCAATATGCCACTACATGTATACCTTAACGTTGTCTGAGCTACCTTATCGAAGATATCCTCGAGTTATCAACAAAAAATTTCACATGGTGACGATTCATTTGGCTAACTTAAGAGAGTCATAGTACTCCTGCCTGCTGCTCCCACTTTTCTAAGCCCATTCTCTCCATCATTCTTGCTATGGCCTGTCTTACGGAACCGATGTGCCACTATATGTCCACGTTAACGTCGTCACTGTTACTCCCACTACGAGTCTCTCGAGTTAGCAAATGTACCTCGCCGGAAGACGAGGCATTTGGCTACCTTAAGAGAGTCATAGTTACTGCAGCCAGCTGCTCCCCCTTCTTTGAATCTTTCCTCTCTTTAATTCGTACCTTGGTGTCCTGCAGAAGCGATACGCCACCACCTGTCCATGTTACCGTTGTCTGAGTTACTTCAACGACGATTTCCTCGAGTTTTCAAATAAATTTCGCCGAGTGACGAGGCATTTGGCACCCATTAAGAGAGTCATAGTTACTGCTGCCAGCTGCTCGACCTACTTTCTTTCTTTCCACTCATTAATTATTACTGTGGTCAGTCCTGCAGGGGCAATATGCCACTACATGTCTACCTTAACGTTGTCTGAGCTACCTTAACGAAGATATTCTCGAGTTTTCAAAAAAAATTTCACATGGTGACGAGGCATTTGGCTACCTTAAGAGAGTCATAGTACCCCTGCCTGCAGCTCCCACTTTTCTAAGCCCTTTCTCTCTATCATTCTTGCTATGGCTGTCCTATAGAACCGATGTGCCACTATATGTCCACGTCAACGTCGTCTCTGTTACTCCCACTACGAGTCTCTCGAGTTAGCAAATGTACCTCGCCGGATGACGAGGCATTTGGCTACCTTATAAGCGTCATAGTTACTGCAGCCAGCTGCTCCCCCTTCTTTGAATCTTTGCTCCCTTTAAATCGTACTGTGGTCAGTCCTGCAGAAGCGATACGCCACCACCTGTCCATGTTACCGTTGTCTGAGTTACCTCAACAACGATTTCCTCGAGTTTTCAAATAAATTTCGCCGAGTGACGAGGCATTTGGCTTCCTTAAGAGAGTCATAGTTACTGTTGCCAGCTGCTCGACCTACCTTCTTTCTTTCCACTCTTTAATTATTACTGTGGTCAGTCCTGCAGGAGCAATATGCCACTACATGTAAACCTTAACGTTGTCTGAGCTACCTTATCGAAGATATCCTCGAGTTTTCAACAAAAAATTTCACATGGTGGCGATTCATTTGGCTACCTTAAGAGAGTCATAGTACTCCTGCCTAATGCTCCCACTTTTCTAAGCCCATTCTCTCTATCATTCCTGCTATGGCCTGTCCTACGGAACCGATATGCCACTATATGTCCACGATAACGTCGTCACTGTTACTCCCACTACGAGTCTCTCGAGTTAGCAAATGTACCTCGCCGCATGACGAGGCATTTGGCTACCTTAAGAGAGTCATAGTTACTGCAACCAGCTGCTCCCCCTTCTTTGAATCTTTCCTCTCTTTAATTCGTACCTTCCTGCAGAAGCGATACGCCACCACCTGTCCATGTTACCGTTGTCTGAGTTACTTCAACGACGATTTCCTCGAGTTTTCAAATAAATTTCGCCGAGTGACGAAGCATTTGGCTACCTTAAGAGAGTCATAGTTACTGCATCCAGCTGCTCCCCCTTCTTTGAATCTTTCCTCCCATTAAATCGTACTGTGGTCAGTCCTGCAGAGCGATACGCCACCACCTGTGCATGTTACCTTTGTCTGAGTAACCTCAACAACGATTTCCTCGAGTTTTCAAATAAATTTCGGCGAGTGACGAGGCATTTGGCTACGTTAAGAGAGTCATAGTTACTGCTGCCAGCTGCTCGACCTACTTTCTTTCTTTCCACTCTTTAATTATTACTGTGGTCAGTCCTGCAGGAGCAATATGCCACTACATGTAAACCTTAACGTTGTCTGAGCTACCTTATCGAAGATATCCTCGAGTTTTCAACAAAAAATTTCACATGGTGACGATTCATTTGGCTACCTTAAGAGAGTCATAGTACTCCTACCTGCTGCTCCCACTTTTCTAAGCCCATTCTCTCTATCATTCTTGCTATGGCCTGTCCTACGGAACCGATGTGCCACTATATGTCTACGTTAACGTCGTCACTGTTACTCCCACTACGAGTCTCTCGAGTTAGCAAATGTACCTCGCCGGATGACGAGGCATTTGGCTACCTTAAGAGAGTCATAGTTACTGCAGCCAGTTGCTCCCCCTTCTTTGAATCTTTCCTCTCTTTAATTCGTACCTTGGTGTCCTGCAGAAGCGATACGCCACCACCTGTCCATGTTACCGTTGTCTGAGTTACTTCAACGACAATTTCCTCGAGTTTTCAAATAAATTTTGCCGAGTGACGAGGCATTTGGCACCCTTAAGAGAGTCATTGTTACTGCTGCCAGCTGCTCGACCTACTTTCTTTCTTTCCACTCATTAATTATTACTGTGGTCAGTCCTGCAGGAGCAATATGCCACTACATGTATACCTTAACGTTGTCTGAGCTACCTTAACGAAGATATTCTCGAGTTTTCAAAAAAAATTTCACATGGTGACGAGGCATTTGACTACCTTAAGACAGTCATAGTACCCCTGCCTGCTGCTCCCACTTTTCTAAGCCCTTTCTCTCTATCATTCTTGCTATGGCTGTCCTACAGAACCGATGTGCCACTATATGTCCACGTCAACGTCGTCTCTGTTACTCCCACTACGAGTCTCTCGAGTTAGCAAATGTACCTCGCCGGATGACGAGGCATTTGGCTACCTTATAAGCGTCATAGTTACTGCAGCCAGCTGCTCCCCCTTCTTGGAATCTTTGCTCCCTTTAAATCGTACTGTGGTCAGTCCTGCAGAAGCGATACGCCACCACCTGTCCATGTTACCGTTGTCTGAGTTACTTCAACGACGATTTCCTCGAGTTTTCAAATAAATTTCGCCGAGTGACGAGGCATTTGGCACCCTTAAGAGAGTCATAGTTACTGCTGCCAGCTGCTCGACCTACTTTCTTTCTTTCCACTCATTAATTATTACTGTGGTCAGTCCTGCAGGGGCAATATGCCACTACATGTCTACCTTAACGTTGTCTGAGCTACCTTAACGAAGATATTCTCGAGTTTTCAAAAAAAATTTCACATGGTGACGAGGCATTTGGCTACCTTAAGAGAGTCATAGTACCCCTGCCTGCTGCTCCCACTTTTCTAAGCCCTTTCTCTCTATCAATCTTGCTATGGCTGTCCTACAGAACCGATGTGCCACTATATGTCCACGTCAACGTCGTCTCTGTTACTCCCACTACGAGTCTCTCGAGTTAGCAAATGTACCTCGCCGGATGACGAGGCATTTGGCTACCTTATAAGCGTCATAGTTACTGCAGCCAGCTGCTCCCCCTTCTTTGAATCTTTGCTCCCTTTAAATCGTACTGTGGTCAGTCCTGCAGAAGCGATACGCCACCACGTGTCCATGTTACCGTTGTCTGAGTTACCTCAACAACGATTTCTTCGAGTTTTCAAATAAATTTCGCAGAGTGACGAGGCATTTGGCTACCTTAAGAGAGTCATAGTTACTGTTGCCAGCTGCTCGACCTACCTTCTTTCTTTCCACTCTTTAATTATTACTGTGGTCAGTCCTGCAGGAGCAATATGCCACTACATGTATACCTTAACGTTGTCTGAGCTACCTTATCGAAGATATCCTCGAGTTATCAACAAAAAATTTCACATGGTGACGATTCATTTGGCTAACTTAAGAGAGTCATAGTACTCCTGCCTGCTGCTCCCACTTTTCTAAGCCCATTCTCTCCATCATTCTTGCTATGGCCTGTCTTACGGAACCGATGTGCCACTATATGTCCACGTTAACGTCGTCACTGTTACTCCCACTACGAGTCTCTCGAGTTAGCAAATGTACCTCGCCGGAAGACGAGGCATTTGGCTACCTTAAGAGAGTCATAGTTACTGCAGCCAGCTGCTCCCCCTTCTTTGAATCTTTCCTCTCTTTAATTCGTACCTTGGTGTCCTGCAGAAGCGATACGCCACCACCTGTCCATGTTACCGTTGTCTGAGTTACTTCAACGACGATTTCCTCGAGTTTTCAAATAAATTTCGCCGAGTGACGAGGCATTTGGCACCCATTAAGAGAGTCATAGTTACTGCTGCCAGCTGCTCGACCTACTTTCTTTCTTTCCACTCATTAATTATTACTGTGGTCAGTCCTGCAGGGGCAATATGCCACTACATGTCTACCTTAACGTTGTCTGAGCTACCTTAACGAAGATATTCTCGAGTTTTCAAAAAAAATTTCACATGGTGACGAGGCATTTGGCTACCTTAAGAGAGTCATAGTACCCCTGCCTGCAGCTCCCACTTTTCTAAGCCCTTTCTCTCTATCATTCTTGCTATGGCTGTCCTATAGAACCGATGTGCCACTATATGTCCACGTCAACGTCGTCTCTGTTACTCCCACTACGAGTCTCTCGAGTTAGCAAATGTACCTCGCCGGATGACGAGGCATTTGGCTACCTTATAAGCGTCATAGTTACTGCAGCCAGCTGCTCCCCCTTCTTTGAATCTTTCCTCCCTTTAATTCGTACTGTGGTGTCCTGCAGAAGCGATACGCCACCACCTGGTCATGTTACCGTTGTCTGAGTTACCTCAACAACGATTTCCTCGAGTTTTCAAATAAATTTCGCCGAGTGACGAGGCATTTGGCTTCCTTAAGAGAGTCATAGTTACTGTTGCCAGCTGCTCGACCTACCTTCTTTCTTTCCACTCTTTAATTATTACTGTGGTCAGTCCTGCAGGAGCAATATGCCACTACATGTAAACCTTAACGTTGTCTGAGCTACCTTATCGAAGATATCCTCGAGTTTTCAACAAAAAATTTCACATGGTGGCGATTCATTTGGCTACCTTAAGAGAGTCATAGTACTCCTGCCTAATGCTCCCACTTTTCTAAGCCCATTCTCTCTATCATTCCTGCTATGGCCTGTCCTACGGAACCGATGTGCCACTATATGTCTACGTTAACGTCGTCACTGTTACTCCCACTACGAGTCTCTCGAGTTAGCAAATGTACCTCGCCGGATGACGAGGCATTTGGCTACCTTAAGAGAGTCATAGTTACTGCAGCCAGCTGCTCCCCCTTCTTTGAATCTTTCCTCTCTTTAATTCGTACCTTGGTGTCCTGCAGAAGCGATACGCCACCACCTGTCCATGTTACCGTTGTCTGAGTTACCTCAACGACAATTTCCTCGAGTTTTCAAATAAATTTTGCCGAGTGACGAGGCATTTGGCACCCTTAAGAGAGTCATAGTTACTGCTGCCAGCTGCTCGACCTACTTTCTTTCTTTCCACTCATTAATTATTACTGTGGTCAGTCCTGCAGGGGCAATATGCCACTACATGTATACCTTAACGTTGTCTGAGCTACCTTATCGAAGATATTCTCGAGTTTTCAAAAAAAATTTCACATGGTGACGAGGCATTTGGCTACCTTAAGAGAGTCATAGTACCCCTGCCTGCTGCTCCCACTTTTCTAAGCCCTTTCTCTCTATCATTCTTGCTATGGCTGTCCTACAGAACCGATGTGATACTATATGTCCACGTCAACGTCGTCTCTCTTACTCCCACTACGAGTCTCTCGAGTTAGCAAATGTACCTCGCCGGATGACGAGGCATTTGGCTACCTTATAAGCGTCATAGTTACTGCAGCCAGCTGCTCCCCCTTCTTTGAATCTTTGCTCCCTTTAAATCGTACTGTGGTGTCCTGCAGAAGCGATACGCCACCACGTGTCCATGTTACCGTTGTCTGAGTTACCTCAACAACGATTTCTTCGAGTTTTCAAATAAATTTCGCAGAGTGACGAGGCATTTGGCTACCTTAAGAGAGTCATAGTTACTGTTGCCAGCTGCTCGACCTACCTTCTTTCTTTCCACTCTTTAATTATTACTGTGGTCAGTCCTGCAGGAGCAATATGCCACTACATGTATACCTTAACGTTGTCTGAGCTACCTTATCGAAGATATCCTCGAGTTATCAACAAAAAATTTCACATGGTGACGATTCATTTGGCTAACTTAAGAGAGTCATAGTACTCCTGCCTGCTGCTCCCACTTTTCTAAGCCCATTCTCTCCATCATTCTTGCTATGGCCTGTCTTACGGAACCGATGTGCCACTATATGTCCACGTTAACGTCGTCACTGTTACTCCCACTACGAGTCTCTCGAGTTAGCAAATGTACCTCGCCGGAAGACGAGGCATTTGGCTACCTTAAGAGAGTCATAGTTACTGCAGCCAGCTGCTCCCCCTTCTTTGAATCTTTCCTCTCTTTAATTCGTACCTTGGTGTCCTGCAGAAGCGATACGCCACCACCTGTCCATGTTACCGTTGTCTGAGTTACTTCAACGACGATTTCCTCGAGTTTTCAAATAAATTTCGCCGAGTGACGAGGCATTTGGCACCCATTAAGAGAGTCATAGTTACTGCTGCCAGCTGCTCGACCTACTTTCTTTCTTTCCACTCATTAATTATTACTGTGGTCAGTCCTGCAGGGGCAATATGCCACTACGTGTCTACCTTAACGTTGTCTGAGCTACCTTAACGAAGATATTCTCGAGTTTTCAAAAAAAATTTCACATGGTGACGAGGCATTTGGCTACCTTAAGAGAGTCATAGTACCCCTGCCTGCAGCTCCCACTTTTCTAAGCCCTTTCTCTCTATCATTCTTGCTATGGCTGTCCTATAGAACCGATGTGCCACTATATGTCCACGTCAACGTCGTCTCTGTTACTCCCACTACGAGTCTCTCGAGTTAGCAAATGTACCTCGCCGGATGACGAGGCATTTGGCTACCTTATAAGCGTCATAGTTACTGCAGCCAGCTGCTCCCCCTTCTTTGAATCTTTCCTCCCTTTAATTCGTACTGTGGTGTCCTGCAGAAGCGATACGCCACCACCTGGTCATGTTACCGTTGTCTGAGTTACCTCAACAACGATTTCCTCGAGTTTTCAAATAAATTTCGCCGAGTGACGAGGCATTTGGCTTCCTTAAGAGAGTCATAGTTACTGTTGCCAGCTGCTCGACCTACCTTCTTTCTTTCCACTCTTTAATTATTACTGTGGTCAGTCCTGCAGGAGCAATATGATACTACATGTAAACCTTAACGTTGTCTGAGCTACCTTATCGAAGCTATCCTCGAGTTTTCAACAAAAAATTTCACATGGTGGCGATTCATTTGGCTACCTTAAGAGAGTCATAGTACTCCTGCCTAATGCTCCCACTTTTCTAAGCCCATTCTCTCTATCATTCCTGCTATGGCCTGTCCTACGGAACCGATGTGCCACTATATGTCTACGTTAACGTCGTCACTGTTACTCCCACTACGAGTCTCTCGAGTTAGCAAATGTACCTCGCCGGATGACGAGGCATTTGGCTACCTTAAGAGAGTCATAGTTACTGCAGCCAGCTGCTCCCCCTTCTTTGAATCTTTCCTCTCTTTAATTCGTACCGTGGTGTCCTGCAGAAGCGATACGCCACCACCTGTCCATGTTACCGTTGTCTGAGTTACCTCAACGACAATTTCCTCGAGTTTTCAAATAAATTTTGCCGAGTGACGAGGCATTTGGCACCCTTAAGAGAGTCATAGTTACTGCTGCCAGCTGCTCGACCTACTTTCTTTCTTTCCACTCATTAATTATTACTGTGGTCAGTCCTGCAGGGGCAATATGCCACTACATGTATACCTTAACGTTGTCTGAGCTACCTTATCGAAGATATTCTCGAGTTTTCAAAAAAAATTTCACATGGTGACGAGGCATTTGGCTACCTTAAGAGAGTCATAGTACCCCTGCCTGCTGCTCCCACTTTTCTAAGCATTTTCTCTCTATCATTCTTGCTATGGCTGTCCTACAGAACCGATGTGCCACTATATGTCCACGTCAACGTCGTCTCTCTTACTCCCACTACGAGTCTCTCGAGTTAGCAAATGTACCTCGCCGCATGACGAGGCATTTGGCTACCTTAAGAGAGTCATAGTTACTGCAACCAGCTGCTCCCCCTTCTTTGAATCTTTCCTCTCTTTAATTCGTACCTTCCTGCAGAAGCGATACGCCACCACCTGTCCATGTTACCGTTGTCTGAGTTACTTCAACGACGATTTCCTCGAGTTTTCAAATAAATTTCGCCGAGTGACGAAGCATTTGGCTACCTTAAGAGAGTCATAGTTACTGCAGCCAGCTGCTCTCCATTCTTTGAATCTTTCCTCCCATTAAATCGTACTGTGGTCAGTCCTGCAGAGCGATACGCCACCACCTGTGCATGTTACCGTTGTCTGAGTAACCTCAACAACGATTTCCTCGAGTTTTCAAATAAATTTCGGCGAGTGACGGGGCATTTGGCTACCTTAAGAGAGTCATAGTTATTGTTGCCAGCTGCTCGACCTACTTTCTTTCTTTCCACTCTTTAATTATTACTGTGGTTAGTCCTGCAGGAGCAATATGCCCCTACATGTAAACCTTAACGTTGTCTGAGCTACCTTATCGAAGATATCCTCGAGTTTTCAAAAAAAAAATGTCACATGTTGACGAGGCATTTAACTACCTTAAGAGAGTCATAGCACTCCTGCCTGCTGCTCCCACTTTTCTAAGATCATTCTCTCTATCATTCTTGCTATAGCCTGTCCTACGGAACCGATGTGCCACTATATGTCCACGTTAACGTCGTCACTGTTATTCCCACTACGAGTCTCTCGAGTTAGCAAATGTACCTCGCCGGATGACGAGCCATTTGACTACCTTAAGAGAGTCATAGTTACTGCAGCCAGCTGCTCCCCCGTCTTTGAATCTTTCCTCTCTTTAATTCGTACCTTGGTGTCCTGCAGAAGCGATACGCCACCACCTGTCCATGTTACCGTTGTCTGAGTTACTTCAACGACGATTTCCTCGAGTTTTCAAATAAATTTCGCCGAGTGACGAGGCATTTGGCTACCTTAAGAGAGTCATAGTTACTGCTGCCAGCTGCTCCACCTACTTTCTTTCTTTCCACTCTTTAATTATTACTGTGGTCAAATCTGCAGGAGCAATATGCCACTACATGTAAACCTTAACGTTGTTTGAGCTACCTTATCGAAGATATCCTCGAGTTTTCAACAAAAAATTTCACATGGTGACGATTCATTTGGCTACCTTAAGAGAGTCATAGTACTCCTGCCAGCTGCTCCCACTTTTCTAAGGCCATTCTCTCTATCATTCTTGCTATGGCCTGTCCTACGGAACCGATGTGCCACTATATGTCTACGTTAACGTCGTCACTGTTACTCCCACTACGAGTCTCTCGAGTTGGCAAATGTACCTCGCCGGATGACGAGGCATTTGGCTACCTTAAGAGAGTCATAGTTACTGCAGCCAGCTGCTCCCCCTTCTTTAAATCTTTCCTCTCTTTAATTCGTACCTTGGTGTCCTGCAGAAGCGATACGCCACCACCTGTCCATGTTACCGTTGTCTGAGTTACTTCAACGACGATTTCCTCGAGTTTTCAAATAAATTTCGCCCAGTGACGAGGCATTTGGCACCCTTAAGAGAGTCATAGTTACTGCTGCCAGCTGCTCGACC
The DNA here is from genome assembly GCF_021461395.2 of Schistocerca americana. NCBI lineage: Eukaryota > Metazoa > Arthropoda > Insecta > Orthoptera > Acrididae > Schistocerca > Schistocerca americana. Next base: position 1,024,707 of record NW_025726225.1, on the reverse strand, counting down.
TACTTTCTTTCTTTCCACTCATTAATTATTACTGTGGTCAGTCCTGCAGGAGCAATATGCCACTACATGTATACCTTAACGTTGTCTGAGCTACCTTAACGAAGATATTCTCGAGTTTTCAAAAAAAATTACACATGGTGACGAGGCATTTGGCTACCTTAAGAGAGTCATAGTACCCCTGCCTGCTGCTCCCACTTTTCTAAGCCCTTTCTCTCTATCATTCTTGCTATGGCTGTCCTACAGAACCGATGTGCCAATATATGTCCACGTCAACGTCGTCTCTGTTACTCCCACTACGAGTCTCTCGAGTTAGCAAATGTACCTCGCCGGATGACGAGGCATTTGGCTACCTTATAAGCGTCATAGTTACTGCAGCCAGCTGCTCCCCCTTCTTTGAATCTTTGCTCCCTTTAAATCGTACTGTGGTCAGTCCTGCAGAAGCGATACGCCACCACCTGTCCATGTTACGGTTGTCTGAGTTACCTCAACAACGATTTCCTCGAGTTTTCAAATAAATTTCGCCGAGTGACGAGGCATTTGGCTACCTTAAGAGTGTCATAGTTACTGCAGCCAGCTGCTCCCCCTTCTTTGAATCTTTGCTCCCTTTAAATCGTACTGTGGTCAGTCCTGCAGAAGCGATACGCCACCACCTGTCCATGTTACCGTTGTCTGAGTAACCTCAACAACGATTTCCTCGAGTTTTCAAATAAATTTCGGCGAGTGACGGGGCATTTGGCTACCTTAAGAGAGTCATAGTTATTGTTGCCAGCTGCTCGACCTACTTTCTTTCTTTCCACTCTTTAATTATTACTGTGGTTAGTCCTGCAGGAGCAATATGCCACTACATGTAAACCTTAACGTTGTCTGAGCTACCTTATCGAAGATATCCTCGAGTTTTCAAAAAAAAAATGTCACATGTTGACGAGGCATTTAACTACCTTAAGAGAGTCATAGTACCCCTGCCTGCTGCTCCCACTTTTCTAAGCCCTTTCTCTCTATCAATCTTGCTATGGCTGTCCTACAGAACCGATGTGCCACTATATGTCCACGTCAACGTCGTCTCTGTTACTCCCACTACGAGTCTCTCGAGTTAGCAAATGTACCTCGCCGGATGACGAGGCATTTGGCTACCTTATAAGCGTCATAGTTACTGCAGCCAGCTGCTCCCCCTTCTTTGAATCTTTCCTCCCTTTAATTCGTACTGTGGTGTCCTGCAGAAGCGATACGCCACCACCTGTCCATGTTACCGTTGTCTGAGTTACTTCAACGACGATTTCCTCGAGTTTTCAAATAAATTTCGCCGAGTGACGAGGCATTTGGCACCCTTAAGAGAGTCATAGTTACTGCTGCCAGCTGCTCGACCTACTTTCTTTCTTTCCACTCATTAATTATTACTGTGGTCAGTCCTGCAGGAGCAATATGCCACTACATGTATACCTTAACGTTGTCTGAGCTACCTTAACGAAGATATTCTCGAGTTTTCAAAAAAAATTTCACATGGTGACGAGGCATTTGGCTACCTTAAGAGAGTCATAGTACCCCTGCCTGCTGCTCCCACTTTTCTAAGCCCTTTCTCTCTATCAATCTTGCTATGGCTGTCCTACAGAACCGATGTGCCACTATATGTCCACGTCAACGTCGTCTCTGTTACTCCCACTACGAGTCTCTCGAGTTACCAAATGTACCTCGCCGGATGACGAGGCATTTGGCTACCTTATAAGCGTCATAGTTACTGCAGCCAGCTGCTCCCCCTTCTTTGAATCTTTCCTCCCTTTAATTCGTACTGTGGTGTCCTGCAGAAGCGATACGCCACCTCCTGGTCATGTTACCGTTGTCTGAGTTACCTCAACAACGATTTCCTCGAGTTTTCAAATAAATTTCGCAGAGTGACGAGGCATTTGGCTACCTTAAGAGAGTCATAGTTACTGTTGCCAGCTGCTCGACCTACCTTCTTTCTTTCCACTCTTTAATTATTACTGTGGTCAGTCCTGCAGGAGCAATATGCCACTACATGTATACCTTAACGTTGTCTGAGCTACCTTATCGAAGATATCCTCGAGTTTTCAACAAAAAATTTCACATGGTGACGATTCATTTGGCTAACTTAAGAGAGTCATAGTACTCCTGCCTGCTGCTCCCACTTTTCTAAGCCCATTCTCTCCATCATTCTTGCTATGGCCTGTCTTACGGAACCGATGTGCCACTATATGTCCACGTTAACGTCGTCACTGTTACTCCCACTACGAGTCTCTCGAGTTAGCAAATGTACCTCGCCGGAAGACGAGGCATTTGGCTACCTTAAGAGAGTCATAGTTACTGCAGCCAGCTGCTCCCCCTTCTTTGAATCTTTAATCCCTTTAATTCGTACCTTGGTGTCCTGCAGAAGCGATACGCCACCACCTGTCCATGTTACCGTTGTCTGAGTTACTTCAACGACGATTTCCTCGAGTTTTCAAATAAATTTCGCCGAGTGACGAGGCATTTGGCACCCTTAAGAGAGTCATAGTTACTGCTGCCAGCTGCTCGACCTACATTCTTTCTTTCCACTCATTAATTATTACTGTGGTCAGTCCTGCAGGGGCAATATGCCACTACATGTCTACCTTAACGTTGTCTGAGCTCCTTAACGAAGATATTCTCGAGTTTTCAAAAAAAATTTCACATGGTGACGAGGCATTTGGCTACCTTAAGAGAGTCATAGTACCCCTGCCTGCTGCTCCCACTTTTCTAAGCCCTTTCTCTCTATCATTCTTGCTATGGCTGTCCTATAGAACCGATGTGCCACTATATGTCCACGTCAACGTCGTCTCTGTTACTCCCACTACGAGTCTCTCGAGTTAGCAAATCTACCTCGCCGGATGACGATCCATTTGACTACCTTAAGAGAGTCATAGTTACTGCAGCCAGCTGCTCCCCCGTCTGTGAATCTTTCCTCTCTTTAATTCGTACTGTGGTGTCCTGCAGATGCGATACGCCACCACCTGTCCATGTTACCGTTGTCTGAGTTACTTCAACGACGATTATCTCGAGTTTTCAAATAAATTTCGCCGAGTGACGAGGCATTTGGCTACCTTAAGAGAGTCACAGTTACTGCTGCCAGCTGCTCGACCTACTTTCTTTCTTTCCACTCTTTAATTATTACTGTGGTCAGTCCTGCAGGAGCAATATGCCACTACATGTAAACTTTAACGTTGTCTGAGCTACCTTATCGAAGATATCCTCGAGTTTTCAACAAAAAATTTCACATGGTGACGATTCATTTGGCTACCTTAAGAGAGTCATAGTACTCCTACCTGCTGCTCCCACTTTTCTAAGCCCATTCTCTCTATCATTCTTGCTATGGCCTGTCCTACGGAACCGATGTGCCACTATATGTCTACGTTAACGTCGTCACTGTTACTCCCACTACGAGTCTCTCGAGTTAGCAAATGTACCTCGCCGGATGACGAGGCATTTGGCTACCTTAAGAGAGTCATAGTTACTGCAGCCAGCTGCTCCCCCTTCTTTGAATCTTTAATCCCTTTAAATCGTACTGTGGTCAGTCCTGCAGAAGCGATACGCCACCACCTGTCCATGTGACCGTTGTCTGAGTTACCTCAACAACGATTTCCTCGAGTTTTGAAATAAATTTCGCCGAGTGACGAGGCATTTGGCTACCTTAAGAGAGTCATAGTTACTGTTGCCAGCTGCTCGACCTACCTTCTTTCTTTCCACTCTTTAATTATTACTGTGGTCAGTCCTGCAGGAGCAATATGCCACTACATGTAAACCTTAACGTTGTCTGAGCTACCTTATCGAAGATATCCTCGAGTTTTCAACAAAAAATTTCACATGGTGACAATTCATTTGGCTACCTTAAGAGAGTCATAGTACTCCTGCCTGCTGCTCCCACTTTTCTAAGCCCATTCTCTCTATCATTCCTGCTATGGCCTGTCCTACGGAACCGATGTGCCACTATATGTCCACGTTAACGTCGTCACTGTTACTCCCACTACGAGTCTCTCGAGTTAGCAAATGTACCTCGCCGCATGACGAGGCATTTGGCTACCTTAAGAGAGTCATAGTTACTGCAACCAGCTGCTCCCCCTTCTTTGAATCTTTCCTCTCTTTAATTCGTACCTTCCTGCAGAAGCGATACGCCACCACCTGTCCATGTTACCGTTGTCTGAGTTACTTCAACGACGATTTCCTCGAGTTTTCAAATAAATTTCGCCGAGTGACGAAGCATTTGGCTACCTTAAGAGAGTCATAGTTACTGCAGCCAGCTGCTCTCCCTTCTTTGAATCTTTCCTCCCATTAAATCGTACTGTGGTCAGTCCTGCAGAGCGATACGCCACCACCTGTGCATGTTACCGTTGTCTGAGTAACCTCAACAACGATTTCCTCGAGTTTTCAAATAAATTTCGGCGAGTGACGGGGCATTTGGCTACCTTAAGAGAGTCATAGTTATTGTTGCCAGCTGCTCGACCTACTTTCTTTCTTTCCACTCTTTAATTATTACTGTGGTTAGTCCTGCAGGAGCAATATGCCCCTACATGTAAACCTTAACGTTGTCTGAGCTACCTTATCGAAGATATCCTCGAGTTTTCAAAAAAAAAAGTCACATGTTGACGAGGCATTTAACTACCTTAAGAGAGTCATAGTACTCCTGCCTGCTGCTCCCACTTTTCTAAGCTCATTCTCTCTATCATTCTTGCTATAGCCTGTCCTACGGAACCGATGTGCCACTATATGTCCACGTTAACGTCGTCACTGTTATTCCCACTACGAGTCTCTCGAGTTAGCAAATGTACCTCGCCGGATGACGAGCCATTTGACTACCTTAAGAGAGTCATAGTTACTGCAGCCAGCTGCTCCCCCGTCTTTGAATCTTTCCTCTCTTTAATTCGTACCTTGGTGTCCTGCAGAAGCGATACGCCACCATCTGTCCATGTTACCGTTGTCTGAGTTACTTCAACGACGATTTCCTCGAGTTTTCAAATAAATTTCGCCGAGTGACGAGGCATTTGGCTACCTTAAGAGAGTCATAGTTACTGCTGCCAGCTGCTCGACCTACTTTCTTTCTTTCCACTCTTTAATTATTACTGTGGTCAAACCTGCAGGAGCAATATGCCACTACATGTAAACCTTAACGTTGTTTGAGCTACCTTATCGAAGATATCCTCGAGTTTTCAACAAAAAATTTCACATGGTGACGATTCATTTGGCTACCTTAAGAGAGTCATAGTACTCCTGCCAGCTGCTCCCACTTTTCTAAGCCCATTCTCTCTATCATTCTTGCTATGGCCTGTCCTACGGAACCGATGTGCCACTATATGTCTACGTTAACGTCGTCACTGTTACTCCCACTACGAGTCTCTCGAGTTGGCAAATGTACCTCGCCGGATGACGAGGCATTTGGCTACCTTAAGAGAGTCATAGTTACTGCAGCCAGCTGCTCCCCCTTCTTTAAATCTTTCCTCTCTTTAATTCGTACCTTGGTGTCCTGCAGAAGCGATACGCCACCACCTGTCCATGTTACCGTTGTCTGAGTTACTTCAACGACGATTTCCTCGAGTTTTCAAATAAATTTCGCCGAGTGACGAGGCATTTGGCACCCTTAAGAGAGTCATAGTTACTGCTGCCAGCTGCTCGACCTACTTTCTTTCTTTCCACTCATTAATTATTACTGTGGTCAGTCCTGCAGGAGCAATATGCCACTACATGTATACCTTAACGTTGTCTGAGCTACCTTAACGAAGATATTCTCGAGTTTTCAAAAAAAATTACACATGGTGACGAGGCATTTGGCTACCTTAAGAGAGTCATAGTACCCCTGCCTGCTGCTCCCACTTTTCTAAGCCCTTTCTCTCTATCATTCTTGCTATGGCTGTCCTACAGAACCGATGTGCCAATATATGTCCACGTCAACGTCGTCTCTGTTACTCCCACTACGAGTCTCTCGAGTTAGCAAATGTACCTCGCCGGATGACGAGGCATTTGGCTACCTTATAAGCGTCATAGTTACTGCAGCCAGCTGCTCCCCCTTCTTTGAATCTTTGCTCCCTTTAAATCGTACTGTGGTCAGTCCTGCAGAAGCGATACGCCACCACCTGTCCATGTTACGGTTGTCTGAGTTACCTCAACAACGATTTCCTCGAGTTTTCAAATAAATTTCGCCGAGTGACGAGGCATTTGGCTACCTTAAGAGAGTCATAGTTACTGCAGCCAGCTGCTCCCCCTTCTTTGAATCTTTGCTCCCTTTAAATCGTACTGTGGTCAGTCCTGCAGAAGCGATACGCCACCACCTGTCCATGTTACCGTTGTCTGAGTTACTTCAACGACGATTTCCTCGAGTTTTCAAATAAATTTCGCCGAGTGACGAAGCATTTGGCTACATTAAGAGAGTCATAGTTACTGCAGCCAGCTGCTCTCCCTTCTTTGAATCTTTCCTCCCATTAAATCGTACTGTGGTCAGTCCTGCAGAGCGATACGCCACCACCTGTGCATGTTACCGTTGTCTGAGTAACCTCAACAACGATTTCCTCGAGTTTTCAAATAAATTTCGGCGAGTGACGGGGCATTTGGCTACCTTAAGAGAGTCATAGTTATTGTTGCCAGCTGCTCGACCTACTTTCTTTCTTTCCACTCTTTAATTATTACTGTGGTTAGTCCTGCAGGAGCAATATGCCACTACATGTAAACCTTAACGCTGTCTGAGCTACCTTATCGAAGATATCCTCGAGTTTTCAAAAAAAAAATGTCACATGTTGACGAGGCATTTAACTACCTTAAGAGAGTCATAGTACTCCTGCCTGCTGCTCCCACTTTTCTAAGCTCATTCTCTCTATCATTCTTGCTATGGCCTGTCCTACGGAACCGATGTGCCATTATATGTCCACGTTAACGTCGTCACTGTTATTCCCACTACGAGTCTCTCGAGTTAGCAAATGTACCTCGCCGGATGACGAGCCATTTGACTACCTTAAGAGAGTCATAGTTACTGCAGCCAGCTGCTCCCCCGTCTTTGAATCTTTCCTCTCTTTAATTCGTACTGTGGTGTCCTGCAGAGCCGATACGCCACCACCTGTCCATGTTACCGTTGTCTGAGTTACTTCAGCGACGATTTCCTAGAGTTTTCAAATAAATTTCGCCGAGTGACGAGGCATTTGGCTACCTTAAGAGAGTCATAGTTACTGCTGCCAGCTGCTCGACCTACTTTCTTTCTTTCCACTCTTTAATTATTACTGTGGTCAGTCCTGCAGGAGCAATATGCCACTACATGTAAACCTTAACGTTGTTTGAGCTACCTTATCGAAGATATCCTCGAGTTTTCAACAAAAAATTTCACATGGTGACGATTCATTTGGCTACCTTAAGAGAGTCATAGTACTCCTGCCTGCTGCTCCCACTTTTCTAAGCCCATTCTCTCTATCATTCTTGCTATGGCCTGTCCTACGGAACCGATGTGCCACTACATGTCTACGTTAACGTCGTCACTGTTACTCCCACTACGAGTCTCTCGAGTTGGCAAATGTACCTCGCCGGATGACGAGGCATTTGGCTACCTTAAGAGAGTCATAGTTACTGCAGCCAGCTGCTCCCCCTTCTTTGAATCTTTAATCCCTTTAAATCGTACTGTGGTCAGTCCTGCAGAAGCGATACGCCACCACCTGTCCATGTGACCGTTGTCTGAGTTACCTCAACAACGATTTCCTCGAGTTTTCGAATAAATTTCGCCGAGTGACGAGGCATTTGGCTACCTTAAGAGAGTCATAGTTACTGTTGCCAGCTGCTCGACCTACCTTCTTTCTTTCCACTCTTTAATTATTACTGTGGTCAGTCCTGCAGGAGCAATATGCCACTACATGTAAACCTTAACGTTGTCTGAGCTACCTTATCGAAGATATCCTCGAGTTTTCAACAAAAAATTTCACATGGTGACAATTCATTTGGCTACCTTAAGAGAGTCATAGTACTCCTGCCTGCTGCTCCCACTTTTCTAAGCCCATTCTCTCTATCATTCCTGCTATGGCCTGTCCTACGGAACCGATGTGCCACTATATGTCCACGTTAACGTCGTCACTGTTACTCCCACTACGAGTCTCTCGAGTTAGCAAATGTACCTCGCCGCATGACGAGGCATTTGGCTACCTTAAGAGAGTCATAGTTACTGCAACCAGCTGCTCCCCCTTCTTTGAATCTTTCCTCTCTTTAATTCGTACCTTCCTGCAGAAGCGATACGCCACCACCTGTCCATGTTACCGTTGTCTGAGTTACTTCAACGACGATTTCCTCGAGTTTTCAAATAAATTTCGCCGAGTGACGAAGCATTTGGCTACCTTAAGAGAGTCATAGTTACTGCAGCCAGCTGCTCTCCCTTCTTTGAATCTTTCCTCCCATTAAATCGTACTGTGGTCAGTCCTGCAGAGCGATACGCCACCACCTGTGCATGTTACCGTTGTCTGAGTAACCTCAACAACGATTTCCTCGAGTTTTCAAATAAATTTCGGCGAGTGACGGGGCATTTGGCTACCTTAAGAGAGTCATAGTTATTGTTGCCAGCTGCTCGACCTACTTTCTTTCTTTCCACTCTTTAATTATTACTGTGGTTAGTCCTGCAGGAGCAATATGCCCCTACATGTAAACCTTAACGTTGTCTGAGCTACCTTATCGAAGATATCCTCGAGTTTTCAAAAAAAAAAGTCACATGTTGACGAGGCATTTAACTACCTTAAGAGAGTCATAGTACTCCTGCCTGCTGCTCCCACTTTTCTAAGCTCATTCTCTCTATCATTCTTGCTATGGCCTGTCCTACGGAACCGATGTGCCATTATATGTCCACGTTAACGTCGTCACTGTTATTCCCACTACGAGTCTCTCGAGTTAGCAAATGTACCTCGCCGGATGACGAGCCATTTGACTACCTTAAGAGAGTCATAGTTACTGCAGCCAGCTGCTCCCCCGTCTTTGAATCTTTCCTCTCTTTAATTCGTACTGTGGTGTCCTGCAGAGCCGATACGCCACCACCTGTCCATGTTACCGTTGTCTGAGTTACTTCAGCGACGATTTCCTAGAGTTTTCAAATAAATTTCGCCGAGTGACGAGGCATTTGGCTACCTTAAGAGAGTCATAGTTACTGCTGCCAGCTGCTCGACCTACTTTCTTTCTTTCCACTCTTTAATTATTACTGTGGTCAGTCCTGCAGGAGCAATATGCCACTACATGTAAACCTTAACGTTGTTTGAGCTACCTTATCGAAGATATCCTCGAGTTTTCAACAAAAAATTTCACATGGTGACGATTCATTTGGCTACCTTAAGAGAGTCATAGTACTCCTGCCTGCTGCTCCCACTTTTCTAAGCCCATTCTCTCTATCATTCTTGCTATGGCCTGTCCTACGGAACCGATGTGCCACTACATGTCTACGTTAACGTCGTCACTGTTACTCCCACTACGAGTCTCTCGAGTTGGCAAATGTACCTCGCCGGATGACGAGGCATTTGGCTACCTTAAGAGAGTCATAGTTACTGCAGCCAGCTGCTCCCCCTTCTTTGAATCTTTAATCCCTTTAAATCGTACTGTGGTCAGTCCTGCAGAAGCGATACGCCACCACCTGTCCATGTGACCGTTGTCTGAGTTACCTCAACAACGATTTCCTCGAGTTTTCAAATAAATTTCGCCGAGTGACGAGGCATTTGGCTACCTTAAGAGAGTCATAGTTACTGTTGCCAGCTGCTCGACCTACCTTCTTTCTTTCCACTCTTTAATTATTACTGTGGTCAGTCCTGCAGGAGCAATATGCCACTACATGTAAACCTTAACGTTGTCTGAGCTACCTTATCGAAGATATCCTCGAGTTTTCAACAAAAAATTTCACATGGTGACAATTCATTTGGCTACCTTAAGAGAGTCATAGTACTCCTGCCTGCTGCTCCCACTTTTCTAAGCCCATTCTCTCTATCATTCCTGCTATGGCCTGTCCTACGGAACCGATGTGCCACTATATGTCCACGTTAACGTCGTCACTGTTACTCCCACTACGAGTCTCTCGAGTTAGCAAATGTACCTCGCCGCATGACGAGGCATTTGGCTACCTTAAGAGAGTCATAGTTACTGCAACCAGCTGCTCCCCCTTCTTTGAATCTTTCCTCTCTTTAATTCGTACCTTCCTGCAGAAGCGATACGCCACCACCTGTCCATGTTACCGTTGTCTGAGTTACTTCAACGACGATTTCCTCGAGTTTTCAAATAAATTTCGCCGAGTGACGAAGCATTTGGCTACCTTAAGAGAGTCATAGTTACTGCAGCCAGCTGCTCTCCCTTCTTTGAATCTTTCCTCCCATTAAATCGTACTGTGGTCAGTCCTGCAGAGCGATACGCCACCACCTGTGCATGTTACCGTTGTCTGAGTAACCTCAACAACGATTTCCTCGAGTTTTCAAATAAATTTCGGCGAGTGACGGGGCATTTGGCTACCTTAAGAGAGTCATAGTTATTGTTGCCAGCTGCTCGACCTACTTTCTTTCTTTCCACTCTTTAATTATTACTGTGGTTAGTCCTGCAGGAGCAATATGCCCCTACATGTAAACCTTAACGTTGTCTGAGCTACCTTATCGAAGATATCCTCGAGTTTTCAAAAAAAAAAGTCACATGTTGACGAGGCATTTAACTACCTTAAGAGAGTCATAGTACTCCTGCCTGCTGCTCCCACTTTTCTAAGCTCATTCTCTCTATCATTCTTGCTATAGCCTGTCCTACGGAACCGATGTGCCACTATATGTCCACGTTAACGTCGTCACTGTTATTCCCACTACGAGTCTCTCGAGTTAGCAAATGTACCTCGCCGGATGACGAGCCATTTGACTACCTTAAGAGAGTCATAGTTACTGCAGCCAGCTGCTCCCCCGTCTTTGAATCTTTCCTCTCTTTAATTCGTACCTTGGTGTCCTGCAGAAGCGATACGCCACCATCTGTCCATGTTACCGTTGTCTGAGTTACTTCAACGACGATTTCCTCGAGTTTTCAAATAAATTTCGCCGAGTGACGAGGCATTTGGCTACCTTAAGAGAGTCATAGTTACTGCTGCCAGCTGCTCGACCTACTTTCTTTCTTTCCACTCTTTAATTATTACTGTGGTCAAACCTGCAGGAGCAATATGCCACTACATGTAAACCTTAACGTTGTTTGAGCTACCTTATCGAAGATATCCTCGAGTTTTCAACAAAAAATTTCACATGGTGACGATTCATTTGGCTACCTTAAGAGAGTCATAGTACTCCTGCCAGCTGCTCCCACTTTTCTAAGCCCATTCTCTCTATCATTCTTGCTATGGCCTGTCCTACGGAACCGATGTGCCACTATATGTCTACGTTAACGTCGTCACTGTTACTCCCACTACGAGTCTCTCGAGTTGGCAAATGTACCTCGCCGGATGACGAGGCATTTGGCTACCTTAAGAGAGTCATGGTTACTGCAGCCAGCTGCTCCCCCTTCTTTAAATCTTTCCTCTCTTTAATTCGTACCTTGGTGTCCTGCAGAAGCGATACGCCACCACCTGTCCATGTTACCGTTGTCTGAGTTACTTCAACGACGATTTCCTCGAGTTTTCAAATAAATTTCGCCGAGTGACGAGGCATTTGGCACCCTTAAGAGAGTCATAGTTACTGCTGCCAGCTGCTCGACCTACTTTCTTTCTTTCCACTCATTAATTATTACTGTGGTCAGTCCTGCAGGAGCAATATGCCACTACATGTATACCTTAACGTTGTCTGAGCTACCTTAACGAAGATATTCTCGAGTTTTCAAAAAAAATTACACATGGTGACGAGGCATTTGGCTACCTTAAGAGAGTCATAGTACCCCTGCCTGCTGCTCCCACTTTTCTAAGCCCTTTCTCTCTATCATTCTTGCTATGGCTGTCCTACAGAACCGATGTGCCAATATATGTCCACGTCAACGTCGTCTCTGTTACTCCCACTACGAGTCTCTCGAGTTAGCAAATGTACCTCGCCGGATGACGAGGCATTTGGCTACCTTATAAGCGTCATAGTTACTGCAGCCAGCTGCTCCCCCTTCTTTGAATCTTTGCTCCCTTTAAATCGTACTGTGGTCAGTCCTGCAGAAGCGATACGCCACCACCTGTCCATGTTACGGTTGTCTGAGTTACCTCAACAACGATTTCCTCGAGTTTTCAAATAAATTTCGCCGAGTGACGAGGCATTTGGCTACCTTAAGAGAGTCATAGTTACTGCAGCCAGCTGCTCCCCCTTCTTTGAATCTTTGCTCCCTTTAAATCGTACTGTGGTCAGTCCTGCAGAAGCGATACGCCACCACCTGTCCATGTTACCGTTGTCTGAGTTACTTCAACGACGATTTCCTCGAGTTTTCAAATAAATTTCGCCGAGTGACGAAGCATTTGGCTACCTTAAGAGAGTCATAGTTACTGCAGCCAGCTGCTCTCCCTTCTTTGAATCTTTCCTCCCATTAAATCGTACTGTGGTCAGTCCTGCAGAGCGATACGCCACCACCTGTGCATGTTACCGTTGTCTGAGTAACCTCAACAACGATTTCCTCGAGTTTTCAAATAAATTTCGGCGAGTGACGGGGCATTTGGCTACCTTAAGAGAGTCATAGTTATTGTTGCCAGCTGCTCGACCTACTTTCTTTCTTTCCACTCTTTAATTATTACTGTGGTTAGTCCTGCAGGAGCAATATGCCACTACATGTAAACCTTAACGCTGTCTGAGCTACCTTATCGAAGATATCCTCGAGTTTTCAAAAAAAAAATGTCACATGTTGACGAGGCATTTAACTACCTTAAGAGAGTCATAGTACTCCTGCCTGCTGCTCCCACTTTTCTAAGCTCATTCTCTCTATCATTCTTGCTATGGCCTGTCCTACGGAACCGATGTGCCATTATATGTCCACGTTAACGTCGTCACTGTTATTCCCACTACGAGTCTCTCGAGTTAGCAAATGTACCTCGCCGGATGACGAGCCATTTGACTACCTTAAGAGAGTCATAGTTACTGCAGCCAGCTGCTCCCCCGTCTTTGAATCTTTCCTCTCTTTAATTCGTACTGTGGTGTCCTGCAGAGCCGATACGCCACCACCTGTCCATGTTACCGTTGTCTGAGTTACTTCAGCGACGATTTCCTAGAGTTTTCAAATAAATTTCGCCGAGTGACGAGGCATTTGGCTACCTTAAGAGAGTCATAGTTACTGCTGCCAGCTGCTCGACCTACCTTCTTTCTTTCCACTCTTTAATTATTACTGTGGTCAGTCCTGCAGGAGCAATATGCCACTACATGTAAACCTTAACGTTGTTTGAGCTACCTTATCGAAGATATCCTCGAGTTTTCAACAAAAAATTTCACATGGTGACGATTCATTTGGCTACCTTAAGAGAGTCATAGTACTCCTGCCTGCTGCTCCCACTTTTCTAAGCCCATTCTCTCTATCATTCTTGCTATGGCCTGTCCTACGGAACCGATGTGCCACTACATGTCTACGTTAACGTCGTCACTGTTACTCCCACTACGAGTCTCTCGAGTTGGCAAATGTACCTCGCCGGATGACGAGGCATTTGGCTACCTTAAGAGAGTCATAGTTACTGCAGCCAGCTGCTCCCCCTTCTTTAAATCTTTCCTCTCTTTAATTCGTACCTTGGTGTCCTGCAGAAGCGATACGCCACCACCTGTCCATGTTACCGTTGTCTGAGTTACTTCAACGACGATTTCCTCGAGTTTTCAAATAAATTTCGCCGAGTGACGAGGCATTTGGCACCCTTAAGAGAGTCATAGTTACTGCTGCCAGCTGCTCGACCTACTTTCTTTCTTTCCACTCATTAATTATTACTGTGGTCAGTCCTGCAGGAGCAATATGCCACTACATGTATACCTTAACGTTGTCTGAGCTACCTTATCGAAGATATTCTCGAGTTTTCAAAAAAAATTTCACATGGTGACGAGGCATTTGGCTACCTTAAGAGAGTCATAGTACCCCTGCCTGCTGCTCCCACTTTTCTAAGCCCTTTCTCTCTATCATTCTTGCTATGGCTGTCCTACAGAACCGATGTGCCACTATATGTCCACGTCAACGTCGTCTCTCTTACTCCCACTACGAGTCTCTCGAGTTAGCAAATGTACCTCGCCGGATGACGAGGCATTTGGCTACCTTATAAGCGTCATAGTTACTGCAGCCAGCTGCTCCCCCTTCTTTGAATCTTTAATCCCTTTAAATCGTACTGTGGTCAGTCCTGCAGAAGCGATACGCCACCACCTGTCCATGTGACCGTTGTCTGAGTTACCTCAACAACGATTTCCTCGAGTTTTCAAATAAATTTCGCCGAGTGACGAGGCATTTGGCTACCTTAAGAGAGTCATAGTTACTGTTGCCAGCTGCTCGACCTACCTTCTTTCTTTCCACTCTTTAATTATTACTGTGGTCAGTCCTGCAGGAGCAATATGCCACTACATGTAAACCTTAACGTTGTCTGAGCTACCTTATCGAAGATATCCTCGAGTTTTCAACAAAAAATTTCACATGGTGACAATTCATTTGGCTACCTTAAGAGAGTCATAGTACTCCTGCCTGCTGCTCCCACTTTTCTAAGCCCATTCTCTCTATCATTCCTGCTATGGCCTGTCCTACGGAACCGATGTGCCACTATATGTCCACGTTAACGTCGTCACTGTTACTCCCACTACGAGTCTCTCGAGTTAGCAAATGTACCTCGCCGCATGACGAGGCATTTGGCTACCTTAAGAGAGTCATAGTTACTGCAACCAGCTGCTCCCCCTTCTTTGAATCTTTCCTCTCTTTAATTCGTACCTTCCTGCAGAAGCGATACGCCACCACCTGTCCATGTTACCGTTGTCTGAGTTACTTCAACGACGATTTCCTCGACTTTTCAAATAAATTTCGCCGAGTGACGAAGCATTTGGCTACCTTAAGAGAGTCATAGTTACTGCAGCCAGCTGCTCTCCCTTCTTTGAATCTTTCCTCCCATTAAATCGTACTGTGGTCAGTCCTGCAGAGCGATACGCCACCACCTGTGCATGTTACCGTTGTCTGAGTAACCTCAACAACGATTTCCTCGAGTTTTCAAATAAATTTCGGCGAGTGACGGGGCATTTGGCTACCTTAAGAGAGTCATAGTTACTGCTGCCAGCTGCTCGACCTACTTTCTTTCTTTCCACTCTTTAATTATTACTGTGGTCAAACCTGCAGGAGCAATATGCCACTACATGTAAACCTTAACGCTGTCTGAGCTACCTTATCGAAGATATCCTCGAGTTTTCAAAAAAAAAATGTCACATGTTGACGAGGCATTTAACTACCTTAAGAGAGTCATAGTACTCCTGCCTGCTGCTCCCACTTTTCTAAGCTCATTCTCTCTATCATTCTTGCTATGGCCTGTCCTACGGAACCGATGTGCCATTATATGTCCACGTTAACGTCGTCACTGTTATTCCCACTACGAGTCTCTCGAGTTAGCAAATGTACCTCGCCGGATGACGAGCCATTTGACTACCTTAAGAGAGTCATAGTTACTGCAGCCAGCTGCTCCCCCGTCTTTGAATCTTTCCTCTCTTTAATTCGTACTGTGGTGTCCTGCAGAGCCGATACGCCACCACCTGTCCATGTTACCGTTGTCTGAGTTACTTCAGCGACGATTTCCTTGAGTTTTCAAATAAATTTCGCCGAGTGACGAGGCATTTGGCTACCTTAAGAGAGTCATAGTTACTGCTGCCAGCTGCTCGACCTACTTTCTTTCTTTCCACTCTTTAATTATTACTGTGGTCAGTCCTGCAGGAGCAATATGCCACTACATGTAAACCTTAACGTTGTTTGAGCTACCTTATCGAAGATATCCTCGAGTTTTCAACAAAAAATTTCACATGGTGACGATTCATTTGGCTACCTTAAGAGAGTCATAGTACTCCTGCCTGCTGCTCCCACTTTTCTAAGCCCATTCTCTCTATCATTCTTGCTATGGCCTGTCCTACGGAACCGATGTGCCACTACATGTCTACGTTAACGTCGTCACTGTTACTCCCACTACGAGTCTCTCGAGTTGGCAAATGTACCTCGCCGGATGACGAGGCATTTGGCTACCTTAAGAGAGTCATAGTTACTGCAGCCAGCTGCTCCCCCTTCTTTAAATCTTTCCTCTCTTTAATTCGTACCTTGGTGTCCTGCAGAAGCGATACGCCACCACCTGTCCATGTTACCGTTGTCTGAGTTACTTCAACGACGATTTCCTCGAGTTTTCAAATAAATTTCGCCGAGTGACGAGGCATTTGGCACCCTTAAGAGAGTCATAGTTACTGCTGCCAGCTGCTCGACCTACTTTCTTTCTTTCCACTCATTAATTATTACTGTGGTCAGTCCTGCAGGAGCAATATGCCACTACATGTATACCTTAACGTTGTCTGAGCTACCTTATCGAAGATATTCTCGAGTTTTCAAAAAAAATTTCACATGGTGACGAGGCATTTGGCTACCTTAAGAGAGTCATAGTACCCCTGCCTGCTGCTCCCACTTTTCTAAGCCCTTTCTCTCTATCATTCTTGCTATGGCTGTCCTACAGAACCGATGTGCCACTATATGTCCACGTCAACGTCGTCTCTCTTACTCCCACTACGAGTCTCTCGAGTTAGCAAATGTACCTCGCCGGATGACGAGGCATTTGGCTACCTTATAAGCGTCATAGTTACTGCAGCCAGCTGCTCCCCCTTCTTTGAATCTTTAATCCCTTTAAATCGTACTGTGGTCAGTCCTGCAGAAGCGATACGCCACCACCTGTCCATGTGACCGTTGTCTGAGTTACCTCAACAACGATTTCCTCGAGTTTTCAAATAAATTTCGCCGAGTGACGAGGCATTTGGCTACCTTAAGAGAGTCATAGTTACTGTTGCCAGCTGCTCGACCTACCTTCTTTCTTTCCACTCTTTAATTATTACTGTGGTCAGTCCTGCAGGAGCAATATGCCACTACATGTAAACCTTAACGTTGTCTGAGCTACCTTATCGAAGATATCCTCGAGTTTTCAACAAAAAATTTCACATGGTGACAATTCATTTGGCTACCTTAAGAGAGTCATAGTACTCCTGCCTGCTGCTCCCACTTTTCTAAGCCCATTCTCTCTATCATTCCTGCTATGGCCTGTCCTACGGAACCGATGTGCCACTATATGTCCACGTTAACGTCGTCACTGTTACTCCCACTACGAGTCTCTCGAGTTAGCAAATGTACCTCGCCGCATGACGAGGCATTTGGCTACCTTAAGAAAGTCATAGTTACTGCAACCAGCTGCTCCCCCTTCTTTGAATCTTTCCTCTCTTTAATTCGTACCTTCCTGCAGAAGCGATACGCCACCACCTGTCCATGTTACCGTTGTCTGAGTTACTTCAACGACGATTTCCTCGACTTTTCAAATAAATTTCGCCGAGTGACGAAGCATTTGGCTACCTTAAGAGAGTCATAGTTACTGCAGCCAGCTGCTCTCCCTTCTTTGAATCTTTCCTCCCATTAAATCGTACTGTGGTCAGTCCTGCAGAGCGATACGCCACCACCTGTGCATGTTACCGTTGTCTGAGTAACCTCAACAACGATTTCCTCGAGTTTTCAAATAAATTTCGGCGAGTGACGGGGCATTTGGCTACCTTAAGAGAGTCATAGTTACTGCTGCCAGCTGCTCGACCTACTTTCTTTCTTTCCACTCTTTAATTATTACTGTGGTCAAACCTGCAGGAGCAATATGCCACTACATGTAAACCTTAACGTTGTTTGAGCTACCTTATCGAAGATATCCTCGAGTTTTCAACAAAAAATTTCACATGGTGACGATTCATTTGGCTACCTTAAGAGAGTCATAGTACTCCTGCCAGCTGCTCCCACTTTTCTAAGCCCATTCTCTCTATCATTCTTGCTATGGCCTGTCCTACGGAACCGATGTGCCACTATATGTCTACGTTAACGTCGTCACTGTTACTCCCACTACGAGTCTCTCGAGTTGGCAAATGTACCTCGCCGGATGACGAGGCATTTGGCTACCTTAAGAGAGCCATAGTTACTGCAGCCAGCTGCTCCCCCTTCTTTAAATCTTTCCTCTCTTTAATTCGTACCTTGGTGTCCTGCAGAAGCGATACGCCACCACCTGTCCATGTTACCGTTGTCTGAGTTACTTCAACGACGATTTCCTCGAGTTTTCAAATAAATTTCGGCGAGTGACGAAGCATTTGGCTACCTTAAGAGAGTCATAGTTACTGCAGCCAGCTGCTCTCCCTTCTTTGAATCTTTCCTCCCATTAAATCGTACTGTGGTCAGTCCTGCAGAGCGATACGCCACCACCTGTGCATGTTACCGTTGTCTGAGTAACCTCAACAACGATTTCCTCGAGTTTTCAAATAAATTTCGGCGAGTGACGGGGCATTTGGCTACCTTAAGAGAGTCATAGTTATTGTTGCCAGCTGCTCGACCTACTTTCTTTCTTTCCACTCTTTAATTATTACTGTGGTTAGTCCTGCAGGAGCAATATGCCACTACATGTAATCCTTAACGCTGTCTGAGCTACCTTATCGAAGATATCCTCGAGTTTTCAAAAAAAAAATGTCACATGTTGACGAGGCATTTAACTACCTTAAGAGAGTCATAGTACTCCTGCCTGCTGCTCCCAATTTTCTAAGCTCATTCTCTCTATCATTCTTGCTATGGCCTGTCCTACGGAACCGATGTGCCATTATATGTCCACGTTAACGTCGTCACTGTTATTCCCACTACGAGTCTCTCGAGTTAGCAAATGTACCTCGCCGGATGACGAGCCATTTGACTACCTTAAGAGAGTCATAGTTACTGCAGCCAGCTGCTCCCCCGTCTTTGAATCTTTCCTCTCTTTAATTCGTACTGTGGTGTCCTGCAGAGCCGATACGCCACCACCTGTCCATGTTACCGTTGTCTGAGTTACTTCAGCGACGATTTCCTAGAGTTTTCAAATAAATTTCGCCGAGTGACGAGGCATTTGGCTACCTTAAGAGAGTCATAGTTACTGCTGCCAGCTGCTCGACCTACTTTCTTTCTTTCCACTCTTTAATTATTACTGTGGTCAGTCCTGCAGGAGCAATATGCCACTACATGTAAACCTTAACGTTGTTTGAGCTACCTTATCGAAGATATCCTCGAGTTTTCAACAAAAAATTTCACATGGTGACGATTCATTTGGCTACCTTAAGAGAGTCATAGTACTCCTGCCTGCTGCTCCCACTTTTCTAAGCCCATTCTCTCTATCATTCTTGCTATGGCCTGTCCTACGGAACCGATGTGCCACTACATGTCTACGTTAACGTCGTCACTGTTACTCCCACTACGAGTCTCTCGAGTTGGCAAATGTACCTCGCCGGATGACGAGGCATTTGGCTACCTTAAGAGAGTCATAGTTACTGCAGCCAGCTTCTCCCCCTTCTTTGAATCTTTCCTCCCATTAAATCGAACTGTGGTCAGTCCTGCAGAGCGATACGCCACCACCTGTGCATGTTACCGTTGTCTGAGTAACCTCAACAACGATTTCCTCGAGTTTTCAAATAAATTTCGCCGAGTGACGAGGCATTTGGCTACCTTAAGAGAGTCATAGTTATTGTTGCCAGCTGCTCGACCTACTTTCTTTCTTTCCACTCTTCAATTATTACTGTGGTTGGTCCTGCAGGAGCAATATGCCACTACATGTAAACCTTAACGTTGTCTGAGCTACCTTATCGAAGATATCCTCGAGTTTTCAAAAAAAAAATGTCACATGTTGACGAGGCATTTAACTACCTTAAGAGAGACATAGTACTCCTGCCTGCTGCTCCCACTTTTCTAAGCCCATTCTCTCTATCATTCCTGCTATGGCCTGTCCTACGGAACCGATGTGCCACTATATGTCTACGTTAACGTCGTCACTGTTACTCCCACTACGAGTCTCTCGAGTTGGCAAATGTACCTCGCCGGATGACGAGGCATTTGGCTACCTTAAGAGAGTCATAGTTACTGCAGCCAGCTGCTCCCCCTTCTTTGAATCTTTCCTCCCTTTAAATCGTACTGTGGTCAGTCCTGCGGAGCGATACGCCACCACCTGTGCATGTTACCGTTGTCTGATTTACTTCAACGACGATTTCCTCGAGTTTTCAAATAAATCACGCCGAGTGACGAGGCATTTGGCTACCTTAAGAGAGTCATAGTTACTGTTGCCAGCTGCTCGACCTACCTTCTTTCTTTCCACTCTTTAATTATTACTGTGGTCAGTCCTGCAGGAGCAATATGCCACTACATGTAAACCTTAACGTTGTCTGAGCTACCTTATCGAAGATATCCTCGAGTTTTCAACAAAAAATTTCACATGGTGACAATTCATTTGGCTACCTTAAGAGAGTCATAGTACTCCTGCCTGCTGCTCCCACTTTTCTAAGCCCATTCTCTCTATCATTCCTGCTATGGCCTGTCCTACGGAACCGATGTGCCACTATATGTCCACGTTAACGTCGTCACTGTTACTCCCACTACGAGTCTCTCGAGTTAGCAAATGTACCTCGCCGCATGACGAGGCATTTGGCTACCTTAAGAGAGTCATAGTTACTGCAACCAGCTGCTCCCCCTTCTTTGAATCTTTCCTCTCTTTAATTCGTACCTTCCTGCAGAAGCGATACGCCACCACCTGTCCATGTTACCGTTGTCTGAGTTACTTCAACGACGATTTCCTCGAGTTTTCAAATAAATTTCGCCGAGTGACGAAGCATTTGGCTACCTTAAGAGAGTCATAGTTACTGCAGCCAGCTGCTCTCCCTTCTTTGAATCTTTCCTCCCATTAAATCGTACTGTGGTCAGTCCTGCAGAGCGATACGCCACCACCTGTGCATGTTACCGTTGTCTGAGTAACCTCAACAACGATTTCCTCGAGTTTTCAAATAAATTTCGGCGAGTGACGGGGCATTTGGCTACCTTAAGAGAGTCATAGTTATTGTTGCCAGCTGCTCGACCTACTTTCTTTCTTTCCACTCTTTAATTATTACTGTGGTTAGTCCTGCAGGAGCAATATGCCCCTACATGTAAACCTTAACGTTGTCTGAGCTACCTTATCGAAGATATCCTCGAGTTTTCAAAAAAAAAAGTCACATGTTGACGAGGCATTTAACTACCTTAAGGGAGTCATAGTACTCCTGCCTGCTGCTCCCACTTTTCTAAGCTCATTCTCTCTATCATTCTTGCTATAGCCTGTCCTACGGAACCGATGTGCCACTATATGTCCACGTTAACGTCGTCACTGTTATTCCCACTACGAGTCTCTCGAGTTAGCAAATGTACCTCGCCGGATGACGAGCCATTTGACTACCTTAAGAGAGTCATAGTTACTGCAGCCAGCTGCTCCCCCGTCTTTGAATCTTTCCTCTCTTTAATTCGTACCTTGGTGTCCTGCAGAAGCGATACGCCACCATCTGTCCATGTTACCGTTGTCTGAGTTACTTCAACGACGATTTCCTCGAGTTTTCAAATAAATTTCGCCGAGTGACGAGGCATTTGGCTACCTTAAGAGAGTCATAGTTACTGCTGCCAGCTGCTCGACCTACTTTCTTTCTTTCCACTCTTTAATTATTACTGTGGTCAAACCTGCAGGAGCAATATGCCACTACATGTAAACCTTAACGTTGTTTGAGCTACCTTATCGAAGATATCCTCGAGTTTTCAACAAAAAATTTCACATGGTGACGATTCATTTGGCTACCTTAAGAGAGTCATAGTACTCCTGCCAGCTGCTCCCACTTTTCTAAGCCCATTCTCTCTATCATTCTTGCTATGGCCTGTCCTACGGAACCGATGTGCCACTATATGTCTACGTTAACGTCGTCACTGTTACTCCCACTACGAGTCTCTCGAGTTGGCAAATGTACCTCGCCGGATGACGAGGCATTTGGCTACCTTAAGAGAGTCATAGTTACTGCAGCCAGCTGCTCCCCCTTCTTTAAATCTTTCCTCTCTTTAATTCGTACCTTGGTGTCCTGCAGAAGCGATACGCCACCACCTGTCCATGTTACCGTTGTCTGAGTTACTTCAACGACGATTTCCTCGAGTTTTCAAATAAATTTCGCCGAGTGACGAGGCATTTGGCACCCTTAAGAGAGTCATAGTTACTGCTGCCAGCTGCTCGACCTACTTTCTTTCTTTCCACTCATTAATTATTACTGTGGTCAGTCCTGCAGGAGCAATATGCCACTACATGTATACCTTAACGTTGTCTGAGCTACCTTAACGAAGATATTCTCGAGTTTTCAAAAAAAATTACACATGGTGACGAGGCATTTGGCTACCTTAAGAGAGTCATAGTACCCCTGCCTGCTGCTCCCACTTTTCTAAGCCCTTTCTCTCTATCATTCTTGCTATGGCTGTCCTACAGAACCGATGTGCCAATATATGTCCACGTCAACGTCGTCTCTGTTACTCCCACTACGAGTCTCTCGAGTTAGCAAATGTACCTCGCCGGATGACGAGGCATTTGGCTACCTTATAAGCGTCATAGTTACTGCAGCCAGCTGCTCCCCCTTCTTTGAATCTTTGCTCCCTTTAAATCGTACTGTGGTCAGTCCTGCAGAAGCGATACGCCACCACCTGTCCATGTTACGGTTGTCTGAGTTACCTCAACAACGATTTCCTCGAGTTTTCAAATAAATTTCGCCGAGTG
This sequence comes from Schistocerca americana, assembly GCF_021461395.2. Lineage (NCBI taxonomy): Eukaryota > Metazoa > Arthropoda > Insecta > Orthoptera > Acrididae > Schistocerca > Schistocerca americana. The sequence continues at coordinate 1,002,014 of NW_025726225.1, read as the reverse complement.
ACGAGGCATTTGGCTACCTTAAGAGAGTCATAGTTACTGCAGCCAGCTGCTCCCCCTTCTTTGAATCTGTGCTCCCTTTAAATCGTACTGTGGTCAGTCCTGCAGAAGCGATACGCCACCACCTGTCCATGTTACCGTTGTCTGAGTTACTTCAACGACGATTTCCTCGAGTTTTCAAATAAATTTCGCCGAGTGACGTAGCATTTGGCTACCTTAAGAGAGTCATAGTTACTGCAGCCAGCTGCTCTCCCCTCTTTGAATCTTTCCTCCCATTAAATCGTACTGTGGTCAGTCCTGCAGAGCGATACGCCACCACCTGTGCATGTTACCGTTGTCTGAGTAACCTCAACAACGATTTCCTCGAGTTTTCAAATAAATTTCGGCGAGTGACGGGGCATTTGGCTACCTTAAGAGAGTCATAGTTATTGTTGCCAGCTGCTCGACCTACTTTCTTTCTTTCCACTCTTCAATTATTACTGTGGTTGGTCCTGCAGGAGCAATATGCCACTACATGTATACCTTAACGTTGTCTGAGCTACCTTAACGAAGATATTCTCGAGTTTTCAAAAAAAATTACACATGGTGACGAGGCATTTGGCTACCTTAAGAGAGTCATAGTACCCCTGCCTGCTGCTCCCACTTTTCTAAGCCCTTTCTCTCTATCATTCTTGCTATGGCTGTCCTACAGAACCGATGTGCCAATATATGTCCACGTCAACGTCGTCACTGTTACTCCCACTACGAGTCTCTCGAGTTGGCAAATGTACCTCGCCGGATGACGAGGCATTTGGCTACCTTAAGAGAGTCATAGTTACTGCAGCCAGCTGCTCCCCCTTCTTTGAATCTTTCCTCCCTTTAAATCGTACTGTGGTCAGTCCTGCGGAGCGATACGCCACCACCTGTGCATGTTACCGTTGTCTGATTTACTTCAACGACGATTTCCTCGAGTTTTCAAATAAATCACGCCGAGTGACGAGGCATTTGGCTACCTTAAGAGAGTCATAGTTACTGCTGCCAGCTGCTCGACCTACTTTCTTTCTTTCCACTTTTTAATTATTACTGTGGTCAGTCCTGCAGGAGCAATATGCCACTACACGTAAACCTTAACGTTGTCTGAACTACCTTATCGAAGATATCCTCGAGTTTTCAAAAAAAATTTTACATGGTGACGAGGCATTTGGCTACCTTAAGGGAGTCATAGTACCCCTGCCTGCTGCTCCCACTTTTCTAAGCCCTTTCTCTCTATCATTCTTGCTATGGCTGTCCTACAGAACCGATGTGCCACTGTATGTCCAAGTTAACGTCGTCTCTGTTACTCCCACTACGAGTCTCTCGAGTTAGCAAATGTACCTCGCCGGATGACGAGGCATTTGGCTACCTTATAAGCGTCATAGTTACTGCTGCCAGCTGCTCGACCTACTTTCTTTCTTTCCACTTTTTAATTATTACTGTGGTCAGTCCTGCAGGAGCAATATGCCACTACATGTAAACCTTAACATTGTCTGAGCTACCTTATCGAAGATATCCTCGAGTTTTCAAAAAAAAATGTCACATGTTGACAAGGCATTTAACTACCTTAAGAGAGTCATAGTACTCCTGCCTGCTGCTCCCACTTTTCTAAGCTCATTCTCTCTATCATTCTTGCTATGGCCTATCCTACGGAACCAATGTGCCACTATATGTCCACGTTAACGTCGTCACTGTTAATCCCACTACAAGTCTCTCGAGTTAGCAGTACCTCGCCGGATGACGAGCCATTTGACAACCTTAAGAGAGTCATAGTTACTGCAGCCAGCTGCTCCCCCGTCTTTGAATCTTTCCTCTCTTTAATTCGTACTGTGGTGTCCTGCAGAAGCGATACGCCACCACCTGTCCACGTTACCGTTGTCTGAGTTACTTTAACGACGATTTCCTCGAGTTTTCAAATAAATTTCGCCGAGTGACGAGGCATTTGGCTACCTTAAGAGAGTCATAGTTACTGCTGCCAGCTGCTCGACCTACTTTCTTTCTTTCCACTCTTTAATTATTACTGTGGTCAGTCCTGCAGGAGCAATATGCCACTACATGTAAACCTTAACGTTGTCTGAGCTACCTTATCGAAGATATCCTCGAGTTTTCAACAAAAAATTTCACATGGTGACGATTCATTTGGCTACCTTAAGAGAATCATAGTACTCCTGCCTGCTGCTCCCACTTTTCGAAGCCCATTCTCTCTATCATTCTTGCTATGGCCTGTCCTACGGGACCGATGTGCCACTATATGTCTACGTTAATGTCGTCACTGTTACTCCCACTACGAGTCTCTCGAGTTGGCAAATGTACCTCGCCGGATGACGAGGCAATTTGGCTACCTTAAGAGAGTCATAGTTACTGCAGCCAGCTGCTCCCCCTTCTTTAAATCTTTCCTCTCTTTAATTCGTACCTTGGTGTCCTGCAGAAGCGATACGCCACCACCTGTGCATGTTACCGTTGTCTGAGTAACCTCAACAACGATTTCCTCGAGTTTTCAAATAAATTTCGCCGAGTGACGAGGCATTTGGCTACCTTAAGAGAGTCATAGTTATTGTTGCCAGCTGCTCGACCTACTTTCTTTCTTTCCACTCTTTAATTATTACTGTGGTTAGTCCTGCAGGAGCAATATGCCACTACATGTAAACCTTAACGTTGTCTGAGCTACCTTATCGAAGATATCCTCGAGTTTTCAAAAAAAAATGTCACATGTTGACGAGGCATTTAACTACCTTAAGAGAGTCATAGTACTCCTGCCTGCTGCTCCCACTTTTCTAAGCCCATTCTCTCTATCATTCCTGCTATGGCCTGTCCTACGGAACCGATGTGCCACTATATGTCTACGTTAGCGTCGTCACTGTTACTCCCACTACGAGTCTCTCGAGTTGGCAAATGTACCTCGCCGGATGACGAGGCATTTGGCTACCTTAAGAGAGTCATAGTTACTGCAGCCAGCTGCTCCCCCTTCTTTGAATCTTTCCTCCCTTTAAATCGTACTGTGGTCAGTCCTGCAGAGCGATACGCCACCACCTGTGCATGTTACCGTTGTCTGATTTACTTCAACGACGATTTCCTCGCGTTTTCAAATAAATCACGCCGAATGACGAGGCATTTGGCTACCTTAAGAGAGTCATAGTTACTGCTGCCAGCTGCTCGACCTACTTTCTTTCTTTCCACTCTTTAATTATTACTGTGGTCAGTCCTGCAGGAGCAATATGCCACTACATGTAAACCTTAACGTTGTCTGAACTACCTTATCGAAGATATCCTCGAGTTTTCAAAAAAAATTTTACATGGTGACGAGGCATTTGGCTACCTTAAGGGAGTCATAGTACCCCTGCCTGCTGCTCCCACTTTTCAAAGCCCTTTCTCTCTATCATTCTTGCTATGGCTGTCCTACAGAACCGATGTGCCACTGTATGTCCAAGTTAACGTCGTCTCTGTTACTCCCACTACGAGTCTCTCGAGTTAGCAAATGTACCTCGCCGGATGACGAGGCATTTGGCTACCTTAAGAGCGTCATAGTTACTGCAGCCAGCTGCTCCCCCTTCTTTGAATGTTTCCTGTCTTTAATTCGTACTGTGGGCAGTCCTGCAGAAGCGATACGCCACCACCTGTCCATGTTACCGTTGTCTGAGATACCTCAACAACGATTTCCTCGAGTTTTCAAATAAATTTCGCCGCATGACGAGGCATTTGGCTACCTTAAGAGAGTCATAGTTACGGCAACCAGCTGCTCCCCCTTCTCTGAATCTTTCCTCTCTTTAGTTCGTACCTTGGTGTCCTGCAGAAGCGATACGCCACCACCTGTCCATGTTACCGTTGTCTGAGTTACTTCAACGACGATTTCCTCGAGTTTTCAAATAAATTTCGCCGAGTGACGAGGCATTTGGCTACCTTAAGAGAGTCATAGTTACTGCAGCCAGCTTCTCCCCCTTCTTTGAATCTTTCCTCCCATTAAATCGTACTGTGGTCAGTCCTGCAGAAGCGATACGCCACCACCTGTCCATGTCACCGTTGTCTGAGTTACTTCAACGACGATTTCCTCGAGTTTTCAAATAAATTTCGTCGAGTGACGAGGCATTTGGCTACCTTAAGAGATTCATAGTTACTGTTGCCAGCTGCTCGACCTACCTTCTTTCTTTCCACTCTTTAATTATTACTGTGGTCAGTCCTGCAGGAGCAATATGGCACTACATGTAAACCTTAACATTGTCTGAGCTACCTTATCGAAGATATCCTCGAGTTTTCAAAAAAAAATGTCACATGTTGACGAGGCATTTAACTACCTTAAGAGAGTCGTAGTACTCCTGCCTACTGCTCCCACTTTTCTAAGCTCATTCTCTCTATCATTCTTGCTATGGCCTATCCTACGGAACCGATGTGCCACTATATGTCCACGTTAACGTCGTCACTGTTAATCCCACTACGAGTCTCTCGAGTTAGCAGTACCTCGCCGGATGACGAGCCATTTGACAACCTCAAGAGAGTCATAGTTACTGCAGCCAGCTGCTCCCCCGTCTTTGAATCTTTCCTCTCTTTAATTCGTACTGTGGTGTCCTGCAGAGGCGATACGCTACCACCTGTCCATGTTACCGTTGTCTGAGTTACTTCAACGACGATTTCCTCGAGTTTTCAAATAAATTTCGCCGAGTGACGAGGCATTTGGCACCCTTAAGAGAGTCATAGTTACTGCTGCCAGCTGCTCGACCTACTTTCTTTCTTTCCACTCATTAATTATTACTGTGGTCAGTCCTGCACGAGCAATATGCCACTACATGGATACCTTAACGTTGTCTGAGCTACCTTAACGAAGATATTCTCGAGTTTTCAAAAAAAATTACACATGGTGACGAGGCATTTGGCAACCTTATGAGAGTCATAGTACCAATGCCTTCTGCTCCCACTTTTCTAAGCCCTTTCTCTCTATCATTCTTGCTATGGCTGTCCTACAGAACCGATGTGCCACTATATGTCCACGTCAACGTCGTCTCTGTTACTCCCACTACGAGTCTCTCGAGTTAGCAAATGTACCTCGCCGGATGACGAGGCATTTGGCTACCTTATAAGCGTCATAGTTACTGCAGCCAGCTGCTCCCCCTTCTTTGAATCTTTCCTCCCTTTAAATCGTACTGTGGTCAGTCCTGCAGAAGCGATACGCCACCACCTGTCCATGTTACCGTTGTCTGAGTTACCTCAACATCGATTTCCTCGAGTTTTCAAATAAATTTCGCCGAGTGACGAGGCATTTGGCTACCTTAAGAGAGTCATAGTTACTGTAGCCAGCTGCTCGACCTACCTTCTTTCTTTCCACTCTTTAATTATTACTGTGGTCAGTCCTGCAGGAGCAATATGCCACTACATGTGAACCTTAACGTTGTCTGAGCTACCTTATCGAAGATATCCTCGAGTTTTCAACAAAAAATTTCACATGGTGACGATTCATTTGGCTACCTTAAGAGAATCATAGTACTCCTGCCTGCTGCTCCCACTTTTCTAAGCCCATTCTCTCTATCATTCTTGCTATGGCCTGTCCTACGGAACCGATGTGCCACTATATGTCTACGTTAACGTCGTCACTGTTACTCCCACTACGAGTCTCTCGAGTTGGCAAATGTACCTCGCCGGATGACGAGGCATTTGGCTACCTTAAGAGAGTCATAGTTACTGCAGCCAGCTGCTCCCCCTTCTTTAAATCTTTCCTCTCTTTAATTCGTACCTTGGTGTCCTGCAGAAGCGATACGCCACCACCTGTCCATGTTACCGTTGTCTGAGTTACTTCAACGACGATATCCTCGAGTTTTCAAATAAATTTCGCCGAGTGACGAGGCATTTGGCACCCTTAAGAGAGTCATAGTTACTGCTGCCAGCTGCTCGACCTACTTTCTTTCTTTCCACTCATTAATTATTACTGTGGTCAGTCCTGCACGAGCAATATGCCACTACATGGATACCTTAACGTTGTCTGAGCTACCTTAACGAAGATATTCTCGAGTTTTCAAAAAATATTACACATGGTGACGAGGCATTTGGCTACCTTATGAGAGTCATAGTACCCCTGCCTTCTGCTCCCACTTTTCTAAGCCCTTTCTCTCTATCATTCTTGCTATGGCTGTTCTACAGAACCGATGTGCCACTATATGTCCACGTCAACGTCGTCTCTGTTACTCCCACTACGAGTCTCTCGAGTTAGCAAATGTACCTCGCCGGATGACGAGGCATTTGGCTACCTTATAAGCGTCATAGTTACTGCAGCCAGCTGCTCCCCCTTCTTTGAATCTTTCCTCCCTTTAAATCGTACTGTGGTCAGTCCTGCAGAAGCGATACGCCACCACCTGTCCATGTTACCGTTGTCTGAGTTACCTCAACATCGATTTCCTCGAGTTTTCAAATAAATTTCGCCGAGTGACGAGGCATTTGGCTACCTTAAGAGAGTCATAGTTACTGTAGCCAGCTGCTCGACCTACCTTCTTTCTTTCCACTTTTTAATTATTACTGTGGTCAGTCCTGCAGGAGCAATATGCCACTACATGTGAACCTTAACGTTGTCTGAGCTACCTTATCGAAGATATCCTCGAGTTTTCAACAAAAAATTTCACATGGTGACAATTCATTTGGCTACCTTAAGAGAGTCATAGTACTCCTGCCTGCTGCACACACTTTTCTAAGCCCATTCTCTCTATCATTCCTGCTATGGCCTGTCCTACGGAACCGATGTGCCACTATATGTCCACGTTAACGTCGTCACTGTTACTCCCACTACGAGTCTCTCGAGTTAGCAAATGTACCTCGCCGCATGACGAGGCATTTGGCTACCTTAAGAGAGTCATAGTTACGGCAACAAGCTGCTCCCCCTTCTCTGAATCTTTCCTCTCTTTAGTTCGTACCTTGGTGTCCTGCAGAAGCGATACGCCACCACCTGTCCATGTTACCGTTGTCTGAGTTACTTCAACGACGATTTCCTCGAGTTTTCAAATAAATTTCGCCGAGTGACGAGGCATTTGGCTACCTTAAGAGAGTCATAGTTACTGCAGCCAGCTTCTCCCCCTTCTTTGAATCTTTCCTCCCATTAAATCGTACTGTGGTCAGTCCTGCAGAGCGATACGCCACCACCTGTGCATGTTACCGTTGTCTGAGTAACCTCAACAACGATTTCCTCGAGTTTTCAAATAAATTTCGCCGAGTGACGAGGCATTTGACTACCTTAAGAGAGTCATAGTTATTGTTGCCAGCTGCTCGACCTACTTTCTTTCTTTCCACTCTTTAATTATTACTGTGGTTAGTCCTGCAGGAGCAATATGCCACTACATGTAAACCTTAACGTTGTCTGAGCTACCTTATCGAAGATATCCTCGAGTTTTCAAAAAAAAAGTCACATGTTGACGAGGCATTTAACTACCTTATGAGAGTCATAGTACCAATGCCTTCTGCTCCCACTTTTCTAAGCCCTTTCTCTCTATCATTCTTGCTATGGCTGTCCTACAGAACCGATGTGCCACTATATGTCCACGTCAACGTCGTCTCTGTTACTCCCACTACGAGTCTCTCGAGTTAGCAAATGTACCTCGCCGGATGACGAGGCATTTGGCTACCTTATAAGCGTCATAGTTACTGCAGCCAGCTGCTCCCCCTTCTTTGAATCTTTCCTCCCTTTAAATCGTACTGTGGTCAGTCCTGCAGAAGCGATACGCCACCACCTGTCCATGTTACCGTTGTCTGAGTTACCTCAACATCGATTTCCTCGAGTTTTCAAATAAATTTCGCCGAGTGACGAGGCATTTGGCTACCTTAAGAGAGTCATAGTTACTGTAGCCAGCTGCTCGACCTACCTTCTTTCTTTCCACTCTTTAATTATTACTGTGGTCAGTCCTGCAGGAGCAATATGCCACTACATGTGAACCTTAACGTTGTCTGAGCTACCTTATCGAAGATATCCTCGAGTTTTCAACAAAAAATTTCACATGGTGACGATTCATTTGGCTACCTTAAGAGAATCATAGTACTCCTGCCTGCTGCTCCCACTTTTCTAAGCCCATTCTCTCTATCATTCTTGCTATGGCCTGTCCTACGGAACCGATGTGCCACTATATGTCTACGTTAACGTCGTCACTGTTACTCCCACTACGAGTCTCTCGAGTTGGCAAATGTACCTCGCCGGATGACGAGGCATTTGGCTACCTTAAGAGAGTCATAGTTACTGCAGCCAGCTGCTCCCCCTTCTTTAAATCTTTCCTCTCTTTAATTCGTACCTTGGTGTCCTGCAGAAGCGATACGCCACCACCTGTCCATGTTACCGTTGTCTGAGTTACTTCAACGACGATATCCTCGAGTTTTCAAATAAATTTCGCCGAGTGACGAGGCATTTGGCACCCTTAAGAGAGTCATAGTTACTGCTGCCAGCTGCTCGACCTACTTTCTTTCTTTCCACTCATTAATTATTACTGTGGTCAGTCCTGCACGAGCGATATGCCACTACATGGATACCTTAACGTTGTCTGAGCTACCTTAACGAAGATATTCTCGAGTTTTCAAAAAATATTACACATGGTGACGAGGTATTTGGCTACCTTATGAGAGTCATAGTACCCCTGCCTTCTGCTCCCACTTTTCTAAGCCCTTTCTCTCTATCATTCTTGCTATGGCTGTTCTACAGAACCGATGTGCCACTATATGTCCACGTCAACGTCGTCTCTGTTACTCCCACTACGAGTCTCTCGAGTTAGCAAATGTACCTCGCCGGATGACGAGGCATTTGGCTACCTTATAAGCGTCATAGTTACTGCAGCCAGCTGCTCCCCCTTCTTTGAATCTTTCCTCCCTTTAAATCGTACTGTGGTCAGTCCTGCAGAAGCGATACGCCACCACCTGTCCATGTTACCGTTGTCTGAGTTACCTCAACATCGATTTCCTCGAGTTTTCAAATAAATTTCGCCGAGTGACGAGGCATTTGGCTACCTTAAGAGAGTCATAGTTACTGTAGCCAGCTGCTCGACCTACCTTCTTTCTTTCCACTTTTTAATTATTACTGTGGTCAGTCCTGCAGGAGCAATATGCCACTACATGTGAACCTTAACGTTGTCTGAGCTACCTTATCGAAGATATCCTCGAGTTTTCAACAAAAAATTTCACATGGTGACAATTCATTTGGCTACCTTAAGAGAGTCATAGTACTCCTGCCTGCTGCACACACTTTTCTAAGCCCATTCTCTCTATCATTCCTGCTATGGCCTGTCCTACGGAACCGATGTGCCACTATATGTCCACGTTAACGTCGTCACTGTTACTCCCACTACGAGTCTCTCGAGTTAGCAAATGTACCTCGCCGCATGACGAGGCATTTGGCTACCTTAAGAGAGTCATAGTTACGGCAACAAGCTGCTCCCCCTTCTCTGAATCTTTCCTCTCTTTAGTTCGTACCTTGGTGTCCTGCAGAAGCGATACGCCACCACCTGTCCATGTTACCGTTGTCTGAGTTACTTCAACGACGATTTCCTCGAGTTTTCAAATAAATTTCGCCGAGTGACGAGGCATTTGGCTACCTTAAGAGAGTCATAGTTACTGCAGCCAGCTTCTCCCCCTTCTTTGAATCTTTCCTCCCATTAAATCGTACTGTGGTCAGTCCTGCAGAGCGATACGCCACCACCTGTGCATGTTACCGTTGTCTGAGTAACCTCAACAACGATTTCCTCGAGTTTTCAAATAAATTTCGCCGAGTGACGAGGCATTTGACTACCTTAAGAGAGTCATAGTTATTGTTGCCAGCTGCTCGACCTACTTTCTTTCTTTCCACTCTTTAATTATTACTGTGGTTAGTCCTGCAGGAGCAATATGCCACTACATGTAAACCTTAACGTTGTCTGAGCTACCTTATCGAAGATATCCTCGAGTTTTCAAAAAAAAAGTCACATGTTGACGAGGCATTTAACTACCTTAAGAGAGTCATAGTACTCCTGCCTGCTGCTCCCACTTTTCTAAGCCCATTCTCTCTATCATTCCTGCTACGGCCTGTCCTACGGAACCGATGTGCCACTATATGTCTACGTTAACGTCGTCACTGTTACTCCCACTACGAGTCTCTCGAGTTGGCAAATGTACCTCGCCGGATGACGAGGCATTTGGCTACCTTAAGAGAGTCATAGTTACTGCAGCCAGCTGCTCCCCCTTCTTTGAATCTTTCCTCCCTTTAAATCGTACTGTGGTCAGACCTGCAGAGCGATACTCCACCACCTGTGCATGTTACCGTTGTCTGATTTACTTCAACGACGATTTCCTCGAGTTTTCAAATAAATCACGCCGAATGACGAGGCATTTGGCTACCTTAAGAGAGTCATAGTTACTGATGCCAGCTGCTCGACCTACTTTCTTTCTTTCCACTCTTTAATTATTACTGTGGTCAGTCCTGCAGGAGCAATATGCCACTACATGTAAACCTTAACGTTGTCTGAACTACCTTATCGAAGATATCCTCGAGTTTTCAAAAAAAATTTTACATGGTGACGAGGCATTTGGCTACCTTAAGGGAGTCATAGTACCCCTGCCTGCTGCTCCCACTTTTCTAAGCCCTTTCTCTCTATCATTCTTGCTATGGCTGTCCTACAGAACCGATGTGCCACTGTATGTCCAAGTTAACGTCGTCTCTGTTACTCCCACTACGAGTCTCTCGAGTTAGCAAATGTACCTCGCCGGATGACGAGGCATTTGGCTACCTTAGGAGCGTCATAGTTACTGCAGCCAGCTGCTCCCCCTTCTTTGAATGTTTCCTGTTTTTAATTCGTACTGTGGGCAGTCCTGCAGAAGCGATACGCCACCACCTGTCCATGTTACCGTTGTCTGAGTTACCTCAACAACGATTTCCTCGAGTTTTCAAATAAATTTCGCCGAGTGACGAGGCATTTGGCTACCTTAAGAGAGTCATAGTTACTGTAGCCAGCTGCTCGACCTACCTTCTTTCTTTCCACCCTTTAATTATTACTGTGGTCAGTCCTGCAGGAGCAATATGCCACTACATGTGAACCTTAACGTTGTCTGAGCTACCTTATCGAAGATATCCTCGAGTTTTCAACAAAAAATTTCACATGGTGACAATTCATTTGGCTACCTTAAGAGAGTCATAGTTATTGTTGCCAGCTGCTCGACCTACTTTCTTTCTTTCCACTCTTTAATTATTACTGTGGTTAGTACTGCAGGAGCAATATGCCACTACATGTAAACCTTAACGTTGTCTGAGCTACCTTATCGAAGATATCCTCGAGTTTTCAAAAAAAAAGTCACATGTTGACGAGGCATTTAACTACCTTAAGAGAGTCATAGTACTCCTGCCTGCTGCACCCACTTTTCTAAGCCCATTCTCTCTATCATTCCTGCTATGGCCTGTCCTACGGAACCGATGTGCCACTATATGTCCACGTTAACGTCGTCACTGTTACTCCCACTACGAGTCTCTCGAGTTAGCAAATGTACCTCGCCGCATGACGAGGCATTTGGCTACCTTAAGAGAGTCATAGTTACGGCAACCAGCTGCTCCCCCTTCTCTGAATCTTTCCTCTCTTTAGTTCGTACCTTGGTGTCCTGCAGAAGCGATACGCCACCACCTGTCCATGTTACCGTTGTCTGAGTTACTTCAAAGACGATTTCCTCGAGTTTTCAAATAAATTTCGCCGAGTGACGAGGCATTTGGCTACCTTAAGAGAGTCATAGTTATTTTTGCCAGCTGCTCGACCTACTTTCTTTCTTTCCACTCTTTAATTATTACTGTGGTTAGTCCTGCAGGAGCAATATGCCACTACATGTAAACCTTAACGTTGTCTGAGCTACCTTATCGAAGATATCCTCGAGTTTTCAAAAAAAAATGTCACATGTTGACGAGGCATTTAACTACCTTAAGAGAGTCATAGTACTCCTGCCTGCTGCTCCCACTTTTCTAAGCCCATTCTCTCTATCATTCCTGCTATGGCCTGTCCTACGGAACCGATGTGCCACTATATGTCTACGTTAACGTCGTCACTGTTACTCCCACTACGAGTCTCTCGAGTTGGCAAATGTACCTCGCCGGATGACGAGACATTTGGCTACCTTAAGAGAGTCATAGTTACTGCAGCCAGCTGCTCCCCCTTCTTTGAATCTTTCCTCCCTTTAAATCGTACTGTGGTCAGTCCTGCAGAGCGATACGCCACCACCTGTGCATGTTACCGTTGTCTGAGTTACTTCAACGACGATTTCCTCGAGTTTTCAAATAAATTTCGCCGAGTGACGAGGCATTTGGCTACCTTAAGAGAGTCATAGTTACTGCAGCCAGCTTCTCCCCCTTCTTTGAATCTTTCCTCCCATTAAATCGTACTGTGGTCAGTCCTGCAGAGCGATACGCCACCACCTGTGCATGTTACCGTTGTCTGAGTAACCTCAACAACGATTTCCTCGAGTTTTCAAATAAATTTCGCCGAGTGACGAGGCATTTGGCTACCTTAAGAGAGTCATAGTTTTTGTTGCCAGCTGCTCGACCTACTTTCTTTCTTTCCACTCTTATAATTATTACTGTGGGTAGTCCTGCAGGAGCAATATGCCACTACATGTTAACCTTAACGTTGTCTGAGCTACCTTATCGAAGATATCCTCGAGTTTTGAAAAAAAATTGTCACATGTTGACGAGGCACTTAACTACCTTAAGAGAGTCATAGTACTCCTGCCTGCTGCTCCCACTTTTCTAAGCCCATTCTCTCTATCATTCCTGCTATGGCCTGTCCTACGGAACCGATGTGCTACTATATGTCTACGTTAACGTCGTCACTGTTACTCCCACTACGAGTCTCTCGAGTTGGCAAATGTATCTCGCCGGATGACGAGGCATTTGGCTACCTTAAGAGAGTCATAGTTACTGCAGCCAGCTGCTCCCCCTTCTTTGAATCTTTCCTCCCTTTAAATCGTACTGTGGTCAGTCCTGCAGAGCGATACGCCACCACCTGTGCATGTTACCGTTGTCTGATTTACTTCAACGACGATTTCCTCGAGTTTTCAAATAAATCACGCCGAGTGACGAGGCATTTGGCTACCTTAAGAGAGTCATAGTTACTGCTGCCAGCTGCTCGACCTACTTTCTTTCTTTCCACTCTTTAATTATTACTGTGGTCAGTCCTGCAGGAGCAATATGCCACTACATGTAAACCTTAACGTTGTCTGAACTACCTTATCGAAGATATCCTCGAGTTTTCAAAAAAAATTTTACATGGTGACGAGGCATTTGGCTACCTTAAGGGAGTCATAGTACCCCTGCCTGCTGCTCCCACTTTTCTAAGCCCTTTCTCTCTATCATTCTTGCTATGGCTGTCCTACAGAACCGATGTGCCACTGTATGTCCAAGTTAACGTCGTCTCTGTTACTCCCACTACGAGTCTCTCGAGTTAGCAAATGTACCTCGCCGGATGACGGGTCATTTGGCTACCTTAAGAGCGTCATAGTTACTGCAGCCAGCTGCTCCCCCTTCTTTGAATGTCGCTTGTCTTTAATTCGTACTGTGGGCAGTCCTGCAGAAGCGATACGCCACCACCTGTCCATGTTACCGTTGTCTGAGTTACCTCAACAACGATTTACTCGAGTTTTCAAAAAAATTTCGCCGAGTGACGAGGCATTTGGCTACCTTAAGAGAGTCATAGTTACTGTTGCCAGCTGCTCGACCTACCTTCTTTCTTTCCACTCTTTAATTATTACTGTGGTCAGTCCTGCAGGACCAATATGCCACTACATGTAAACCTTAACATTGTCTGAGCTACCTTATCGAAGATATCCTCGAGTTTTCAACAAAAAATTTCACATGGTGACGAGGCATTTGGCTCCCTTAAGGGAGTCATAACACCCCTGCCTGCTGCTCCCACTTTTCTAAGCCCATTCTCTCTATCATTCTTGCTATGGCTGTCCTACAGAACCGATTTGTCACTATATGTCCACGTTAACGTCGTCTCTGTTACTCCCACTACGAGTCTCTCGAGTTAGCAAATGTGACTCGCCGGATGACGAGGCATTTGGCTACCTTAAGTGCGTCATAGTTAATGCAGGCAGCTGCTCCCCCTTCTTTGAATCTTTCCTCCCTTTAAATCGTACTGTGGTCAGTCCTGCAGAGCGATACGCCACCACCTGTCCATGTTACCGTTGTCTGAGTTACTTCAACAACGATTTCCTCGAGTTTTCAAATAAATTTCGCCGAGTGACGAGGCATTTGGCTACCTTAAGAGAGTCATAGTTACTGCTGCCAGCTGCTCGACCTACTTTCTTTCTTTCCACTCTTTAATTATTACTGTGGTCAGTCCTGCAGGAGCAATATGCCACTACATGTAAACCTTAACGTTGTCTGAGCTACCTTATCGAAGATATCCTCGAGTTTTCAAAAAAAATTTTACATGGTGACGAGGCATTTGGCTACCTTAAGGGAGTCATAGTACCCCTGCCTGCTGCTCCCACTTTTCTAAGCCCTTTCTCTCTATCATTCTTGCTATGGCTGTCCTACAGAACCGATGTGCCACTATATGTCCACGTTAACGTCGTCCCTGTTACTCCCTCTACGAGTCTCTCGAGTTAGCAAATGTACCTCGCCGGATGACGAGGCATTTGGCTACCTTATAAGCGTCATAGTTACTGCAGCCAGCTGCTCCCCCTTCTTTGAATCTTTCCTGTCTTTAATTCGTACTGTGGTCAGTCCTGCAGAAGCGATACGCCACCACCTGTCCATGTCACCGTTGTCTGAGTTACTTCAACAACGATTTCCTCGAGTTTTCAAACAAATTTCGCCGAGTGACGAGGCATTTGGCTACCTTAAGAGAGTCATAGTTACTGCAGCCAGCTGCTACCCCGTCTTTGAATCTTTCCTCTCTTTAATTCGTACTGTGGTGTCCTGCAGAAGCGATACGCCACCACCTGTCCATGTTACCGTTGTCTGAGTTACTTGAACGACGATTTCCTCGAGTTTTCAAATAAATTTCGTCGAGTGACGAGGCATTTGGCTACCTTAAGACAGTCATAGTTACTGCTGCCAGCTGCTCGACCTACTTTCTTTCTTTCCACTCTTTAATTATTACTGTGGTCAGTCCTGCAGGAGCAATATGCCACTACATGTAAACCTTAACGTTGTCTGAGCTACCTTAACGAAAATATCCTCGAGTTTTCAAAAAAAATTTTACATGGTGACGAGGCATTTGGCTACCTTAAGGGAGTCATAGTACCCCTGCCTGCTGCTCCCACTTTTCTAAGCCCTTTCTCTCTATCATTCTTGCTATGGGTGTCCTACAGAACCGATGTGCCACTATATGTCCACGTTAACGTCGTCTCTGTTACTCCCACTACGAGTCTCTTGAGTTAGCAAATGTGACTCGCCGGATGACGAGGCATTTGGCTACCTTAAGAGCGTCATAGTTACTGCAGGCAGCTGCTCCCCCTTCTTTGAATCTTTCCTCCCTTTAAATCGTACTGTGGTCAGTCCTGCAGAGCGATACGCCACCACCTGTGCATGTTACCGTTGTCTGATTTACTTCAACGACGATTTCCTCGAGTTTTCAAATAAATCACGCCGAGTGACGAGGCATTTGGCTACCTTAAGAGAGTCATAGTTACTGCTGCCAGCTGCTCGACCTACTTTCTTTCTTTCCACTCTTTAATTATTACTGTGGTCAGTCCTGCAGGAGCAATATGCCACTACATGTAAACCTTAACGTTGTCTGAACTACCTTATCGAAGATATCCTCGAGTTTTCAAAAAAAATTTTACATGGTGACGAGGCATTTGGCTACCTTAAGGGAGTCATAGTACCCCTGCCTGCTGCTCCCACTTTTCTAAGCCCTTTCTCTCTATCATTCTTGCTATGGCTGTCCTACAGAACCGATGTGCCACTGTATGTCCAAGTTAACGTCGTCTCTGTTACTCCCACTACGAGTCTCTCGAGTTAGCAAATGTACCTCGCCGGATGACGGGTCATTTGGCTACCTTAAGAGCGTCATAGTTACTGCAGCCAGCTGCTCCCCCTTCTTTGAATGTCGCCTGTCTTTAATTCGTACTGTGGTCAGTCCTGCAGAAGCGATACGCCACCACCTGTCCATGTCACCGTTGTCTGAGTTACTTCAACAACGATTTCCTCGAGTTTTCAAACAAATTTCGCCGAGTGACGAGGCATTTGGCTACCTTAAGAGAGTCATAGTTACTGCAGCCAGCTGCTACCCCGTCTTTGAATCTTTCCTCTCTTTAATTCGTACTGTGGTGTCCTGCAGAAGCGATACGCCACCACCTGTCCATGTTACCGTTGTCTGAGTTACTTGAACGACGATTTCCTCGAGTTTTCAAATAAATTTCGTCGAGTGACGAGGCATTTGGCTACCTTAAGACAGTCATAGTTACTGCTGCCAGCTGCTCGACCTACTTTCTTCCTTTCCACTCTTTAATTATTACTGTGGTCAGTCCTGCAGGAGCAATATGCCACTACATGTAAACCTTAACGTTGTCTGAGCTACCTTAACGAAAATATCCTCGAGTTTTCAAAAAAAAATTTACATGGTGACGAGGCATTTGGCTACCTTAAGGGAGTCATAGTACCCCTGCCTGCTGCTCCCACTTTTCTAAGCCCTTTCTCTCTATCATTCTTGCTATGGGTGTCCTACAGAACCGATGTGCCACTATATGTCCACGTTAACGTCGTCTCTGTTACTCCCACTACGAGTCTCTTGAGTTAGCAAATGTGACTCGCCGGATGACGAGGCATTTGGCTACCTTAAGAGCGTCATAGTTACTGCAGGCAGCTGCTCCCCCTTCTTTGAATCTTTCCTCCCTTTCAATCGTACTGTGGTCAGTCCTGCAGAAGCGATACGCCACCACCTGTCCATGTTACCGTTGTCTAAGTTACCTCAACAACGATTTCCTCGAGTTTTCAAATAAATTTCGCCGAGTGACGAGGCATTTGGCTACCTTAAGAGAGTCATAGTTACTGTTGCCAGCTGCTCGACCTACCTTCTTTCTTTCCACTCTTTAATCATTACTGTGGTCAGTCCTGCAGGAGCAATATGCCACTACATGTAAACCTTAACATTGTCTGAGCTACCTTATCGAAGATATCCTCGAGTTTTCAACAAAAAATTTCACATGGTGACGAGGCATTTGGCTCCCTTAAGGGAGTCATAACACCCCTGCCTGCTGCTCCCACTTTTCTAAGCCCATTCTCTCTATCATTCTTGCTATGGCTGTCCTACAGAACCGATGTGCCACTATATGTCCACGTTAACGTCGTCTCTGTTACTCCCACTACGAGTCTCTCGAGTTAGCAAATGTGACTCGCCGGATGACGAGGCATTTGGCTACCTTAAGTGCGTCATAGTTACTGCAGGCAGCTGCTCCCCCTTCTTTGAATCTTTCCTCCCTTTAAATCGTACTGTGGTCAGTCCTGCAGAGCGATACGCCACCACCTGTCCATGTTACCGTTGTCTGAGTTACTTCAACAACGATTTCCTCGAGTTTTCAAATAAATTTCGCCGAGTGACGAGGCATTTGGCTACCTTAAGAGAGTCATAGTTACTGCTGCCAGCTGTTCGACCTACTTTCTTTCTTTCCACTCTTTAATTATTACTGTGGTCAGTCCTGCAGGAGCAATATGCCACTACATGTAAACCTTAACGTTGTCTGAGCTACCTTATCGAAGATATCCTCGAGTTTTCAAAAAAAATTTTACATGGTGACGAGGCATTTGGCTACCTTAAGGGAGTCATAGTACCCCTGCCTGCTGCTCCCACTTTTCTAAGCCCTTTCTCTCTATCATTCTTGCTATGGCTGTCCTACAGAACCGATGTGCCACTATATGTCCACGTTAACGTCGTCCCTGTTACTCCCTCTACGAGTCTCTCGAGTTACCAAATGTACCTCGCCGGATGACGAGGCATTTGGCTACCTTATAAGCGTCATAGTTACTGCAGCCAGCTGCTCCCCCTTCTTTGAATCTTTCCTGTCTTTAATTCGTACTGTGTCAGTCCTGCAGAAGCGATACGCCACCACCTGTCCATGTCACCGTTGTCTGAGTTACTTCAACAACGATTTCCTCGAGTTTTCAAACAAATTTCGCCGAGTGACGAGGCATTTGGCTACCTTAAGAGAGTCATAGTTACTGCAGCCAGCTGCTACGCCGTCTTTGAATCTTTCCTCTCTTTAATTCGTACTGTGGTGTCCTGCAGAAGCGATACGCCACCACCTGTCCATGTTACCGTTGTCTGAGTTACTTGAACGACGATTTCCTCGAGTTTTCAAATAAATTTCGTCGAGTGACGAGGCATTTGGCTACCTTAAGACAGTCATAGTTACTGCTGCCAGCTGCTCGACCTACTTTCTTTCTTTCCACTCTTTAATTATTACTGTGGTCAGTCCTGCAGGAGCAATATGCCACTACATGTAAACCTTAACGTTGTCTGAGCTACCTTAACGAAAATATCCTCGAGTTTTCAAAAAAAATATTACATGGTGACGAGGCATTTGGCTACCTTAAGGGAGTCATAGTACCCCTGCCGGCTGCTCCCACTTTTCTAAGCCCTTTCTCTCTATCATTCTTGCTATGGGTGTCCTACAGAACCGATGTGCCACTATATGTCCACGTTAACGTCGTCTCTGTTACTCCCACTACGAGTCTCTTGAGTTAGCAAATGTGACTCGCCGGATGACGAGGCATTTGGCTACCTTAAGAGAGTCATAGTTACTGCAGCCAGCTGCTCCCCCTTCTATGAATCTTTCCTCTCTTTAATTCGTACTGTGGTGTCCTGCAGAAGCGATACGCCACCACCTGTCCATGTTACCGTTGTCTGAGTTACCTCAACAACGATTTCCTCGAGTTTTCAAATAAATTTCGCCGAGTGACGAGGCATTTGGCTACCTTAAGAGAGTCATAGTTACTGTTGCCAGCTGCTCGACCTACCTTCTTTCTTTCCACTCTTTAATTATTACTGTGGTCAGTCCTGCAGGAGCAATATGCCACTACATGTAAACCTTAACATTGTCTGAGCTACCTTATCGAAGATATCCTCGAGTTTTCAACAAAAAATTTCACATGGTGACGAGGCATTTGGCTCCCTTAAGGGAGTCATAACACCCCTGCCTGCTGCTCCCACTTTTCTAAGCCCATTCTCTTTATCATTCTTGCTATGGCTGTCCTACAGAACCGATGTGCCACTGTATGTCCACGTTAACGTCGTCTCTGTTACTCCCACTACGAGTCTCTCGAGTTAGCAAATGTGACTCGCCGGATGACGAGGCATTTGGCTACCTTAAGTGCGTCATAGTTACTGCAGGCAGCTGCTCCCCCTTCTTTGAATCTTTCCTCCCTTTAAATCGTACTGTGGTCAGTCCTGCAGAGCGATACGCCACCACCTGTCCATGTTACCGTTGTCTGAGTTACTTCAACAACGATTTCCTCGAGTTTTCAAATAAATTTCGCCGAGTGACGAGGCATTTGGCTACCTTAAGAGAGTCATAGTTACTGCTGCCAGCTGCTCGACCTACTTTCTTTCTTTCCACTCTTTAATTATTACTGTGGTCAGTCCTGCAGGAGCAATATGCCACTACATGTAAACCTTAACGTTGTCTGAGCTACCTTATCGAAGATATCCTCGAGTTTTCAAAAAAAATTTTACATGGTGACGAGGCATTTGGCTACCTTAAGGGAGTCATAGTACCCCTGCCTGCTGCTCCCACTTTTCTAAGCCCTTTCTCTCTATCATTCTTGCTATGGCTGTCCTACAGAACCGATGTGCCACTATATGTCCACGTTAACGTCGTCCCTGTTACTCCCTCTACGAGTCTCTCGAGTTAGCAAATGTACCTCGCCGGATGACGAGGCATTTGGCTACCTTATAAGCGTCATAGTTACTGCAGCCAGCTGCTCCCCCTTCTTTGAATCTTTCCTGTCTTTAATTCGTACTGTGGTCAGTCCTGCAGAAGCGATACGCCACCACCTGTCCATGTCACCGTTGTCTGAGTTACTTCAACAACGATTTCCTCGAGTTTTCAAACAAATTTCGCCGAGTGACGAGGCATTTGGCTACCTTAAGAGAGTCATAGTTACTGCAGCCAGCTGCTACCCCGTCTTTGAATCTTTCCTCTCTTTAATTCGTACTGTGGTGTCCTGCAGAAGCGATACGCCACCACCTGTCCATGTTACCGTTGTCTTAGTTACTTGAACGACGATTTCCTCGAGTTTTCAAATAAATTTCCTCGAGTGACGAGGCATTTGGCTACCTTAAGACAGTCATAGTTACTGCTGGCAGCTGCTCGACCTACTTTCTTTCTTTCCACTCTTTAATTGTTACTGTGGTCAGTCCTGCAGGAGCAATATGCCACTACATGTAAACCTTAACATTGTCTGAGCTACATTATCGAAGATATCCTCGAGGTTTCAACAAAAAATTTCACATGGTGACGAGGCATTTGGCTCCCTTAAGGGAGTCATAACACCCCTGCCTGCTGCTCCCACTTCTCTAAGCCCATTCTCTCTATCATTCTTGCTATGGCTGTCCTACAGAACCGATGTGCCACTATATGTCCACGTTAACGTCGTCTCTGTTACTCCCACTACGAGTCTCTCGAGTTAGCAAATGTGACTCGCCGGATGACGAGGCGTTTGGCTACCTTAAGTGCGTCATAGTTACTGCAGGCAGCTGCTCCCCCTTCTTTGAATCTTTCCTCCCTTTAAATCGTACTGTGGTCAGTCCTGCAGAGCGATACGCCACCACCTGTCCATGTTACCATTGTCTGAGTTACTTCAACAACGATTTCCTCGAGTTTTCAAATAAATTTCGCCGAGTGACGAGGCATTTGGCTACCTTAAGAGAGTCATAGTTACTGCTGCCAGCTGCTCGACCTACTTTCTTTCTTTCCACTCTTTAATTATTACTGTGGTCAGTCCTGCAGGAGCAATATGCCACTACATGTAAACCTTAACGTTGTCTGAGCTACCTTATCGAAGATATCCTCGAGTTTTCAAAAAAAATTTTACATGGTGACGAGGCATTTGGCTACCTTAAGGGAGTCATAGTACCCCTGCCTGCTGCTCCCACTTTTCTAAGCCCTTTCTCTCTATCATTCTTGCTATGGCTGTCCTACAGAACCGATGTGCCACTATATGTCCACGTTAACGTCGTCCCTGTTACTCCCTCTACGAGTCTCTCGAGTTAGCAAATGTACCTCGCCGGATGACGAGGCATTTGGCTACCTTATAAGCGTCATAGTTACTGCAGCCAGCTGCTCCCCCTTCTTTGAATCTTTCCTCCCTTTCAATCGTACTGTGGTCAGTCCTGCAGAAGCGATACGCCACCACCTGTCCATGTTACCGTTGTCTGAGTTACCTCAACAACGATTTCCTCGAGTTTTCAAATAAATTTCGCCGAGTGACGAGGCATTTGGCTACCTTAAGAGAGTCATAGTTACTGTTGCCAGCTGCTCGACCTACCTTCTTTCTTTCCACTCTTTAATTATTACTGTGGTCAGTCCTGCAGGAGCAATATGCCACTACATGTAAACCTTAACATTGTCTGAGCTACCTTATCGAAGATATCCTCGAGTTTTCAACAAAAAATTTCACATGGTGACGAGGCATTTGGCTCCCTTAAGGGAGTCATAACACCCCTGCCTGCTGCTCCCACTTTTCTAAGCCCATTCTCTCTATCATTCTTGCTATGGCTGTCCTACAGAACCGATGTGCCACTATATGTCCACGTTAACGTCGTCTCTGTTACTCCCACTACGAGTCTCTCGAGTTAGCAAATGTGACTCGCCGGATGACGAGGCATTTGGCTACCTTAAGTGCGTCATAGTTACTGCAGGCAGCTGCTCCCCCTTCTTTGAATCTTTCCTCCCTTTAAATCGTACTGTGGTCAGTCCTGCAGAGCGATACGCCACCACCTGTCCATGTTACCGTTGTCTGAGTTACTTCAACAACGATTTCCTCGAGTTTTCAAATAAATTTCGCCGAGTGACGAGGCATTTGGCTACCTTAAGAGAGTCATAGTTACTGCTGCCAGCTGCTCGACCTACTTTCTTTCTTTCCACTCTTTAATTATTACTGTGGTCAGTCCTGCAGGAGCAATATGCCACTACATGTAAACCTTAACGTTGTCTGAGCTACCTTATCGAAGATATCCTCGAGTTTTCAAAAAAAATTTTACATGGTGACGAGGCATTTGGCTACCTTAAGGGAGTCATAGTACCCATGCCTGCTGCTCCCACTTTTCTAAGCCCTTTCTCTCTATCATTCTTGCTATGGCTGTCCTACAGAACCGATGTGCCACTATATGTCCACGTTAACGTCGTCCCTGTTACTCCCTCTACGAGTCTCTCGAGTTAGCAAATGTACCTCGCCGGATGACGAGGCATTTGGCTACCTTATAAGCGTCATAGTTACTGCAGCCAGCTGCTCCCCCTTCTTTGAATCTTTCCTGTCTTTAATTCGTACTGTGGTCAGTCCTGCAGAGCCGATACGCCACCACCTGTCCATGTCACCGTTGTCTGAGTTACTTCAACAACGATTTCCTCGAGTTTTCAAACAAATTTCGCCGAGTGACGAGGCATTTGGCTACCTTAAGAGAGTCATAGTTACTGCAGCCAGCTGCTACCCCGTCTTTGAATCTTTCCTCTCTTTAATTCGTACTGTGGTGTCCTGCAGAAGCGATACGCCACCACCTGTCCATGTTACCGTTGTCTGAGTTACTTGAACGACGATTTCCTCGAGTTTTCAAATAAATTTCGTCGAGTGACGAGGCATTTGGCTACCTTAAGACAGTCATAGTTACTGCTGCCAGCTGCTCGACCTACTTTCTTTCTTTCCACTCTTTAATTATTACTGTGGTCAGTCCTGCAGGAGCAATATGCCACTACATGTAAACCTTAACGTTGTCTGAGCTACCTTAACGAAAATATCCTCGAGTTTTCAAAAAAAATATTACATGGTGACGAGGCATTTGGCTACCTTAAGGGAGTCATAGTACCCCTGCCGGCTGCTCCCACTTTTCTAAGCCCTTTCTCCCTATCATTCTTGCTATGGGTGTCCTACAGAACCGATGTGCCACTATATGTCCACGTTAACGTCGTCTCTGTTACTCCCACTACGAGTCTCTTGAGTTAGCAAATGTGACTCGCCGGATGACGAGGCATTTGGCTACCTTAAGAGCGTCATAGTTACTGCAGGCAGCTGCTCCCCCTTCTTTGAATCTTTCCTCCCTTTCAATCGTACTGTGGTCAGTCCTGCAGAAGCGATACGCCACCACCTGTCCATGTTACCGTTGTCTGAGTTACCTCAACAACGATTTCCTCGAGTTTTCAAATAAATTTCGCCGAGTGACGAGGCATTTGGCTACCTTAAGAGAGTCATAGTTACTGTTGCCAGCTGCTCGACCTACCTTCTTTCTTTCCACTCTTTAATTATTACTGTGGTCAGTCCTGCAGGAGCAATATGCCACTACATGTAAACCTTAACATTGTCTGAGCTACCTTATCGAAGATATCCTCGAGTTTTCAACAAAAAATTTCACATGGTGACGAGGCATTTGGCTCCCTTAAGGGAGTCATAACACCCCTGCCTGCTGCTCCCACTTTTCTAAGCCCATTCTCTCTATCATTCTTGCTATGGCTGTCCTACAGAACCGATGTGCCACTATATGTCCACGTTAACGTCGTCTCTGTTACTCCCACTACGAGTCTCTCGAGTTAGCAAATGTGACTCGCCGGATGACGAGGCATTTGGCTACCTTAAGTGCGTCATAGTTACTGCAGGCAGCTGCTCCCCCTTCTTTGAATTTTCCTCCCTTTAAATCGTACTGTGGTCAGTCCTGCAGAGCGATACGCCACCACCTGTCCATGTTACCGTTGTCTGAGTTACTTCAACAACGATTTCCTCGAGTTTTCAAATAAATTTCGCCGAGTGACGAGGCATTTGGCTACCTTAAGAGAGTCATAGTTACTGCTGCCAGCTGCTCGACCTACTTTCTTTCTTTCCACTCTTTAATTATTACTGTGGTCAGTCCTGCAGGAGCAATATGCCACTACATGTAAACCTTAACGTTGTCTGAGCTACCTTATCGAAGATATCCTCGAGTTTTCAAAAAAAATTTTACATGGTGACGAGGCATTTGGCTACCTTAAGGGAGTCATAGTACCCCTGCCTGCTGCTCCCACTTTTCTAAGCCCTTTCTCTCTATCATTCTTGCTATGGCTGTCCTACAGAACCGATGTGCCACTATATGTCCACGTTAACGTCGTCCCTGTTACTCCCTCTACGAGTCTCTCGAGTTAGCAAATGTACCTCGCCGGATGACGAGGCATTTGGCTACCTTATAAGCGTCATAGTTACTGCAGCCAGCTGCTCCCCCTTCTTTGAATCTTTCCTGTCTTTAATTCGTTCTGGGGTCAGTCCTGCAGAAGCGATACGCCACCACCTGTCCATGTCACCGTGGTCTGAGTTACTTCAACAACGATTTCCTCGAGTTTTCAAACAAATTTCGCCGAGTGACGAGGCATTTGGCCACCTTAAGAGAGTCATAGTTACTGCAGCCAGCTGCTACCCCGTCTTTGAATCTTTCATCTCTTTAATTCGTAATGTGGTGTCCTGCAGAAGCGATACGCCACCACCTGTCCATGTTACCGTTGTCTTAGTTACTTGAACGACGATTTCCTCGAGTTTTCAAATAAATTTCGTCGAGTGACGAGGCATTTGGCTACCTTAAGAGAGTCATAGTTACTGCTGCCAGCTGTTCGACCTACTTTCTTTCTTTCCACTCTTTAATTATTACTGTGGTCAGTCCTGCAGGAGCAATATGCCACTACATGTAAACCTTAACGTTGTCTGAGCTACCTTATCGAAGATATCCTCGAGTTTTCAAAAAAAATTTTACATGGTGACGAGGCATTTGGCTACCTTAAGGGAGTCATAGTACCCCTGCCTGCTGCTCCCACTTTTCTAAGCCCTTTCTCTCTATCATTCTTGCTATGGCTGTCCTACAGAACCGATGTGCCACTATATGTCCACGTTAACGTCGTCCCTGTTACTCCCTCTACGAGTCTCTCGAGTTACCAAATGTACCTCGCCGGATGACGAGGCATTTGGCTACCTTATAAGCGTCATAGTTACTGCAGCCAGCTGCTCCCCCTTCTTTGAATCTTTCCTGTCTTTAATTCGTACTGTGTCAGTCCTGCAGAAGCGATACGCCACCACCTGTCCATGTCACCGTTGTCTGAGTTACTTCAACAACGATTTCCTCGAGTTTTCAAACAAATTTCGCCGAGTGACGAGGCATTTGGCTACCTTAAGAGAGTCATAGTTACTGCAGCCAGCTGCTACGCCGTCTTTGAATCTTTCCTCTCTTTAATTCGTACTGTGGTGTCCTGCAGAAGCGATACGCCACCACCTGTCCATGTTACCGTTGTCTGAGTTACTTGAACGACGATTTCCTCGAGTTTTCAAATAAATTTCGTCGAGTGACGAGGCATTTGGCTACCTTAAGACAGTCATAGTTACTGCTGCCAGCTGCTCGACCTACTTTCTTTCTTTCCACTCTTTAATTATTACTGTGGTCAGTCCTGCAGGAGCAATATGCCACTACATGTAAACCTTAACGTTGTCTGAGCTACCTTAACGAAAATATCCTCGAGTTTTCAAAAAAAATATTACATGGTGACGAGGCATTTGGCTACCTTAAGGGAGTCATAGTACCCCTGCCGGCTGCTCCCACTTTTCTAAGCCCTTTCTCTCTATCATTCTTGCTATGGGTGTCCTACAGAACCGATGTGCCACTATATGTCCACGTTAACGTCGTCTCTGTTACTCCCACTACGAGTCTCTTGAGTTAGCAAATGTGACTCGCCGGATGACGAGGCATTTGGCTACCTTAAGAGAGTCATAGTTACTGCAGCCAGCTGCTCCCCCTTCTATGAATCTTTCCTCTCTTTAATTCGTACTGTGGTGTCCTGCAGAAGCGATACGCCACCACCTGTCCATGTTACCGTTGTCTGAGTTACCTCAACAACGATTTCCTCGAGTTTTCAAATAAATTTCGCCGAGTGACGAGGCATTTGGCTACCTTAAGAGAGTCATAGTTACTGTTGCCAGCTGCTCGACCTACCTTCTTTCTTTCCACTCTTTAATTATTACTGTGGTCAGTCCTGCAGGAGCAATATGCCACTACATGTAAACCTTAACATTGTCTGAGCTACCTTATCGAAGATATCCTCGAGTTTTCAACAAAAAATTTCACATGGTGACGAGGCATTTGGCTCCCTTAAGGGAGTCATAACACCCCTGCCTGCTGCTCCCACTTTTCTAAGCCCATTCTCTTTATCATTCTTGCTATGGCTGTCCTACAGAACCGATGTGCCACTATATGTCCACGTTAACGTCGTCTCTGTTACTCCCACTACGAGTCTCTCGAGTTAGCAAATGTGACTCGCCGGATGACGAGGCATTTGGCTACCTTAAGTGCGTCATAGTTACTGCAGGCAGCTGCTCCCCCTTCTTTGAATCTTTCCTCCCTTTAAATCGTACTGTGGTCAGTCCTGCAGAGCGATACGCCACCACCTGTCCATGTTACCGTTGTCTGAGTTACTTCAACAACGATTTCCTCGAGTTTTCAAATAAATTTCGCCGAGTGACGAGGCATTTGGCTACCTTAAGAGAGTCATAGTTACTGCTGCCAGCTGCTCGACCTACTTTCTTTCTTTCCACTCTTTAATTATTACTGTGGTCAGTCCTGCAGGAGCAATATGCCACTACATGTAAACCTTAACGTTGTCTGAGCTACCTTATCGAAGATATCCTCGAGTTTTCAAAAAAAATTTTACATGGTGACGAGGCATTTGGCTACCTTAAGGG
Source organism: Schistocerca americana (assembly GCF_021461395.2). Classification (NCBI taxonomy): domain Eukaryota; kingdom Metazoa; phylum Arthropoda; class Insecta; order Orthoptera; family Acrididae; genus Schistocerca; species Schistocerca americana. Next base: position 975,148 of record NW_025726225.1, on the reverse strand, counting down.
AGTCATAGTACCCCTGCCTGCTGCTCCCACTTTTCTAAGCCCTTTCTCTCTATCATTCTTGCTATGGCTGTCCTACAGAACCGATGTGCCACTATATGTCCACGTTAACGTCGTCCCTGTTACTCCCTCTACGAGTCTCTCGAGTTAGCAAATGTACCTCGCCGGATGACGAGGCATTTGGCTACCTTATAAGCGTCATAGTTACTGCAGCCAGCTGCTCCCCCTTCTTTGAATCTTTCCTGTCTTTAATTCGTACTGTGGTCAGTCCTGCAGAAGCGATACGCCACCACCTGTCCATGTCACCGTTGTCTGAGTTACTTCAACAACGATTTCCTCGAGTTTTCAAACAAATTTCGCCGAGTGACGAGGCATTTGGCTACCTTAAGAGAGTCATAGTTACTGCAGCCAGCTGCTACCCCGTCTTTGAATCTTTCCTCTCTTTAATTCGTACTGTGGTGTCCTGCAGAAGCGATACGCCACCACCTGTCCATGTTACCGTTGTCTTAGTTACTTGAACGACGATTTCCTCGAGTTTTCAAATAAATTTCCTCGAGTGACGAGGCATTTGGCTACCTTAAGACAGTCATAGTTACTGCTGGCAGCTGCTCGACCTACTTTCTTTCTTTCCACTCTTTAATTATTACTGTGGTCAGTCCTGCAGGAGCAATATGCCACTACATGTAAACCTTAACATTGTCTGAGCTACATTATCGAAGATATCCTCGAGGTTTCAACAAAAAATTTCACATGGTGACGAGGCATTTGGCTCCCTTAAGGGAGTCATAACACCCCTGCCTGCTGCTCCCACTTCTCTAAGCCCATTCTCTCTATCATTCTTGCTATGGCTGTCCTACAGAACCGATGTGCCACTATATGTCCACGTTAACGTCGTCTCTGTTACTCCCACTACGAGTCTCTCGAGTTAGCAAATGTGACTCGCCGGATGACGAGGCGTTTGGCTACCTTAAGTGCGTCATAGTTACTGCAGGCAGCTGCTCCCCCTTCTTTGAATCTTTCCTCCCTTTAAATCGTACTGTGGTCAGTCCTGCAGAGCGATACGCCACCACCTGTCCATGTTACCATTGTCTGAGTTACTTCAACAACGATTTCCTCGAGTTTTCAAATAAATTTCGCCGAGTGACGAGGCATTTGGCTACCTTAAGAGAGTCATAGTTACTGCTGCCAGCTGCTCGACCTACTTTCTTTCTTTCCACTCTTTAATTATTACTGTGGTCAGTCCTGCAGGAGCAATATGCCACTACATGTAAACCTTAACGTTGTCTGAGCTACCTTATCGAAGATATCCTCGAGTTTTCAAAAAAAATTTTACATGGTGACGAGGCATTTGGCTACCTTAAGGGAGTCGTAGTACCCCTGCCTGCTGCTCCCACTTTTCTAAGCCCTTTCTCTCTATCATTCTTGCTATGGCTGTCCTACAGAACCGATGTGCCACTATATGTCCACGTTAACGTCGTCCCTGTTACTCCCTCTACGAGTCTCTCGAGTTAGCAAATGTACCTCGCCGGATGACGAGGCATTTGGCTACCTTATAAGCGTCATAGTTACTGCAGCCAGCTGCTCCCCCTTCTTTGAATCTTTCCTGTCTTTAATTCGTACTGTGGTCAGTCCTGCAGAAGCGATACGCCACCACCTGTCCATGTCACCGTTGTCTGAGTTACTTCAACAACGATTTCCTCGAGTTTTCAAACAAATTTCGCCGAGTGACGAGGCATTTGGCTACCTTAAGAGAGTCATAGTTACTGCAGCCAGCTGCTACCCCGTCTTTGAATCTTTCCTCTCTTTAATTCGTACTGTGGTGTCCTGCAGAAGCGATACGCCACCACCTGTCCATGTTACCGTTGTCTTAGTTACTTGAACGACGATTTCCTCGAGTTTTCAAATAAATTTCCTCGAGTGACGAGGCATTTGGCTACCTTAAGACAGTCATAGTTACTGCTGGCAGCTGCTCGACCTACTTTCTTTCTTTCCACTCTTTAATTATTACTGTGGTCAGTCCTGCAGGAGCAATATGCCACTACATGTAAACCTTAACATTGTCTGAGCTACATTATCGAAGATATCCTCGAGGTTTCAACAAAAAATTTCACATGGTGACGAGGCATTTGGCTCCCTTAAGGGAGTCATAACACCCCTGCCTGCTGCTCCCACTTCTCTAAGCCCATTCTCTCTATCATTCTTGCTATGGCTGTCCTACAGAACCGATGTGCCACTATATGTCCACGTTAACGTCGTCTCTGTTACTCCCACTACGAGTCTCTCGAGTTAGCAAATGTGACTCGCCGGATGACGAGGCGTTTGGCTACCTTAAGTGCGTCATAGTTACTGCAGGCAGCTGCTCCCCCTTCTTTGAATCTTTCCTCCCTTTAAATCGTACTGTGGTCAGTCCTGCAGAGCGATACGCCACCACCTGTCCATGTTACCATTGTCTGAGTTACTTCAACAACGATTTCCTCGAGTTTTCAAATAAATTTCGCCGAGTGACGAGGCATTTGGCTACCTTAAGAGAGTCATAGTTACTGCTGCCAGCTGCTCGACCTACTTTCTTTCTTTCCACTCTTTAATTATTACTGTGGTCAGTCCTGCAGGAGCAATATGCCACTACATGTAAACCTTAACGTTGTCTGAGCTACCTTATCGAAGATATCCTCGAGTTTTCAAAAAAAATTTTACATGGTGACGAGGCATTTGGCTACCTTAAGGGAGTCATAGTACCCCTGCCTGCTGCTCCCACTTTTCTAAGCCCTTTCTCTCTATCATTCTTGCTATGGCTGTCCTACAGAACCGATGTGCCACTATATGTCCACGTTAACGTCGTCCCTGTTACTCCCTCTACGAGTCTCTCGAGTTAGCAAATGTACCTCGCCGGATGACGAGGCATTTGGCTACCTTATAAGCGTCATAGTTACTGCAGCCAGCTGCTCCCCCTTCTTTGAATCTTTCCTCCCTTTCAATCGTACTGTGGTCAGTCCTGCAGAAGCGATACGCCACCACCTGTCCATGTTACCGTTGTCTGAGTTACCTCAACAACGATTTCCTCGAGTTTTCAAATAAATTTCGCCGAGTGACGAGGCATTTGGCTACCTTAAGAGAGTCATAGTTACTGTTGCCAGCTGCTCGACCTACCTTCTTTCTTTCCACTCTTTAATTATTACTGTGGTCAGTCCTGCAGGAGCAATATGCCACTACATGTAAACCTTAACATTGTCTGAGCTACCTTATCGAAGATATCCTCGAGTTTTCAACAAAAAATTTCACATGGTGACGAGGCATTTGGCTCCCTTAAGGGAGTCATAACACCCCTGCCTGCTGCTCCCACTTTTCTAAGCCCATTCTCTCTATCATTCTTGCTATGGCTGTCCTACAGAACCGATATGCCACTATATGTCCACGTTAACGTCGTCTCTGTTACTCCCACTACGAGTCTCTCGAGTTAGCAAATGTGACTCGCCGGATGACGAGGCATTTGGCTACCTTAAGTGCGTCATAGTTACTGCAGGCAGCTGCTCCCCCTTCTTTGAATCTTTCCTCCCTTTAAATCGTACTGTGGTCAGTCCTGCAGAGCGATACGCCACCACCTGTCCATGTTACCGTTGTCTGAGTTACTTCAACAACGATTTCCTCGAGTTTTCAAATAAATTTCGCCGAGTGACGAGGCATTTGGCTACCTTAAGAGAGTCATAGTTACTGCTGCCAGCTGCTCGACCTACTTTCTTTCTTTCCACTCTTTAATTATTACTGTGGTCAGTCCTGCAGGAGCAATATGCCACTACATGTAAACCTTAACGTTGTCTGAGCTACCTTATCGAAGATATCCTCGAGTTTTCAAAAAAAATTTTACATGGTGACGAGGCATTTGGCTACCTTAAGGGAGTCATAGTACCCATGCCTGCTGCTCCCACTTTTCTAAGCCCTTTCTCTCTATCATTCTTGCTATGGCTGTCCTACAGAACCGATGTGCCACTATATGTCCACGTTAACGTCGTCCCTGTTACTCCCTCTACGAGTCTCTCGAGTTAGCAAATGTACCTCGCCGGATGACGAGGCATTTGGCTACCTTATAAGCGTCATAGTTACTGCAGCCAGCTGCTCCCCCTTCTTTGAATCTTTCCTGTCTTTAATTCGTACTGTGGTCAGTCCTGCAGAGCCGATACGCCACCACCTGTCCATGTCACCGTTGTCTGAGTTACTTCAACAACGATTTCCTCGAGTTTTCAAACAAATTTCGCCGAGTGACGAGGCATTTGGCTACCTTAAGAGAGTCATAGTTACTGCAGCCAGCTGCTACCCCGTCTTTGAATCTTTCCTCTCTTTAATTCGTACTGTGGTGTCCTGCAGAAGCGATACGCCACCACCTGTCCATGTTACCGTTGTCTGAGTTACTTGAACGACGATTTCCTCGAGTTTTCAAATAAATTTCGTCGAGTGACGAGGCATTTGGCTACCTTAAGACAGTCATAGTTACTGCTGCCAGCTGCTCGACCTACTTTCTTTCTTTCCACTCTTTAATTATTACTGTGGTCAGTCCTGCAGGAGCAATATGCCACTACATGTAAACCTTAACGTTGTCTGAGCTACCTTAACGAAAATATCCTCGAGTTTTCAAAAAAAATATTACATGGTGACGAGGCATTTGGCTACGTTAAGGGAGTCATAGTACCCCTGCCGGCTGCTCCCACTTTTCTAAGCCCTTTCTCCCTATCATTCTTGCTATGGGTGTCCTACAGAACCGATGTGCCACTATATGTCCACGTTAACGTCGTCTCTGTTACTCCCACTACGAGTCTCTTGAGTTAGCAAATGTGACTCGCCGGATGACGAGGCATTTGGCTACCTTAAGAGCGTCATAGTTACTGCAGGCAGCTGCTCCCCCTTCTTTGAATCTTTCCTCCCTTTCAATCGTACTGTGGTCAGTCCTGCAGAAGCGATACGCCACCACCTGTCCATGTTACCGTTGTCTGAGTTACCTCAACAACGATTTCCTCGAGTTTTCAAATAAATTTCGCCGAGTGACGAGGCATTTGGCTACCTTAAGAGAGTCATAGTTACTGTTGCCAGCTGCTCGACCTACCTTCTTTCTTTCCACTCTTTAATTATTACTGTGGTCAGTCCTGCAGGAGCAATATGCCACTACATGTAAACCTTAACATTGTCTGAGCTACCTTATCGAAGATATCCTCGAGTTTTCAACAAAAAATTTCACATGGTGACGAGGCATTTGGCTCCCTTAAGGGAGTCATAACACCCCTGCCTGCTGCTCCCACTTTTCTAAGCCCATTCTCTCTATCATTCTTGCTATGGCTGTCCTACAGAACCGATGTGCCACTATATGTCCACGTTAACGTCGTCTCTGTTACTCCCACTACGAGTCTCTCGAGTTAGCAAATGTGACTCGCCGGATGACGAGGCATTTGGCTACCTTAAGTGCGGCATAGTTACTGCAGGCAGCTGCTCCCCCTTCTTTGAATTTTCCTCCCTTTAAATCGTACTGTGGTCAGTCCTGCAGAGCGATACGCCACCACCTGTCCATGTTACCGTTGTCTGAGTTACTTCAACAACGATTTCCTCGAGTTTTCAAATAAATTTCGCCGAGTGACGAGGCATTTGGCTACCTTAAGAGAGTCATAGTTACTGCTGCCAGCTGCTCGACCTACTTTCTTTCTTTCCACTCTTTAATTATTACTGTGGTCAGTCCTGCAGGAGCAATATGCCACTACATGTAAACCTTAACGTTGTCTGAGCTACCTTATCGAAGATATCCTCGAGTTTTCAAAAAAAATTTTACATGGTGACGAGGCATTTGGCTACCTTAAGGGAGTCATAGTACCCCTGCCTGCTGCTCCCACTTTTCTAAGCCCTTTCTCTCTATCATTCTTGCTATGGCTGTCCTACAGAACCGATGTGCCACTATATGTCCACGTTAACGTCGTCCCTGTTACTCCCTCTACGAGTCTCTCGAGTTAGCAAATGTACCTCGCCGGATGACGAGGCATTTGGCTACCTTATAAGCGTCATAGTTACTGCAGCCAGCTGCTCCCCCTTCTTTGAATCTTTCCTGTCTTTAATTCGTTCTGGGGTCAGTCCTGCAGAAGCGATACGCCACCACCTGTCCATGTCACCGTGGTCTGAGTTACTTCAACAACGATTTCCTCGAGTTTTCAAACAAATTTCGCCGAGTGACGAGGCATTTGGCCACCTTAAGAGAGTCATAGTTACTGCAGCCAGCTGCTACCCCGTCTTTGAATCTTTCATCTCTTTAATTCGTAATGTGGTGTCCTGCAGAAGCGATACGCCACCACCTGTCCATGTTACCGTTGTCTTAGTTACTTGAACGACGATTTCCTCGAGTTTTCAAATAAATTTCGTCGAGTGACGAGGCATTTGGCTACCTTAAGACAGTCATAGTTACTGCTGCCAGCTGCTCGACCTACTTTCTTTCTTTCCACTCTTTAATTATTACTGTGGTCAGTCCTGCAGGAGCAATATGCCACTACATGTAAACCTTAACGTTGTCTGAGCTACCTTAACGAAAATATCCTCGAGTTTTCAAAAAAAATTTTACATGGTGACGAGGCATTTGGCTACGTTAAGGGAGTCATAGTACCCCTGCCTGCTGCTCCCACTTTTCTAAGCCCTTTCTCTCTATCATTCTTGCTATGGGTGTCCTACAGAACCGATGTGCCACTATATGTCCACGTTAACGTCGTCTCTGTTACTCCCACTACGAGTCTCTTGAGTTAGCAAATGTGACTCGCCGGATGACGAGGCATTTGGCTACCTTAAGAGCGTCATAGTTACTGCAGGCAGCTGCTCCCCCTTCTTTGAATCTTTCCTCCCTTTCAATCGTACTGTGGTCAGTCCTGCAGAAGCGATACGCCACCACCTGTCCATGTTACCGTTGTCTGAGTTACCTCAACAACGATTTCCTCGAGTTTTCAAATAAATTTCGCCGAGTGACAAGGCATTTGGCTACCTTAAGAGAGTCATAGTTACTGTTGCCAGCTGCTCGACCTACCTTCTTTCTTTCCACTCTTTAATTATTACTGTGGTCAGTCCTGCAGGAGCAATATGCCACTACATGTAAACCTTAACATTGTCTGAGCTACCTTATCGAAGATATCCTCGAGTTTTCAACAAAAAATTTCACATGGTGACGAGGCATTTGGCTCCCTTAAGGGAGTCATAACACCCCTGCCTGCTGCTCCCACTTTTCTAAGCCCATTCTCTCTATCATTCTTGCTATGGCTGTCCTACAGAACCGATGTGCCACTATATGTCCACGTTAACGTCGTCTCTGTTACTCCCACTACGAGTCTCTCGAGTTAGCAAATGTGACTCGCCGGATGACGAGGCATTTGGCTACCTTAAGTGCGTCATAATTACTGCAGGCAGCTGCTCCCCCTTCTTTGAATCTTTCCTCCCTTTAAATCGTACTGTGGTCAGTCCTGCAGAGCGATACGCCACCACCTGTCCATGTTACCGTTGTCTGAGTTACTTCAACAGCGATTTCCTCGAGTTTTCAAATAAATTTCGCCGAGTGACGAGGCATTTGGCTACCTTAAGAGAGTCATAGTTACTGCTGCCAGCTGCTCGACCTACTTTCTTTCTTTCCACTCTTTAATTATTACTGTGGTCAGTCCTGCAGGAGCAATATGCCACTACATGTAAACCTTAACGTTGTCTGAGCTACCTTATCGAAGATATCCTCGAGTTTTCAAAAAAAATTTTACATGGTGACGAGGCATTTGGCTACCTTAAGGGAGTCATAGTACCCCTGCCTGCTGCTCCCACTTTTCTAAGCCCTTTCTCTCTATCATTCTTGCTATGGCCTGTCCTACGGAACCGATGTGCCCCTATATGTCCACGTTAACGTCGTCACTGTTACTCCCACTACGAGTCTCTCGAGTTAGCAAATGTACCTCACCCGATGACGAGCCATTTGACTACATTAAGAGAGTCATAGTTACTGCAGCCAGCTGCTCCCCCGTCTTTGAATCTTTCCTCTCTTTAATTCGTACTGTGGTGTCCTGCAGAAGCGATACGCCACCACCTGTAAATGTTACCGTTGTCTGAGTTACTTCAACGACGATTTCCTCGAGTTTTCAAATAAATTTCGCCGAGTGACGAAGCATTTGGCCACCTTAAGAGAGTCATAGTTACTGCTGCCAGCTGCTCGACCTACTTTCTTTCTTTCCACTCTTTAATTATTACTGTGGTCAGTCCTGCAGGAGCAATATGCCACTACATGTAAACCTTAACGTTGTCTGAGCTACCTTAACGAAAATATCCTCGAGTTTTAAAAAAAAATTTTACATGGTGACGAGGCATTTGGCTACCTTAAGGGAGTTACAGTACTCCTGCCTGCTGCTCCCACTATTCTAAGCCCTTTCTCCCTATCATTCTTGCTATGGCAGTCCTACAGAACCGATGTGCCACTATATGTCCACGTTAACGTCGTCTCTGTTACTCCCACTACGAGTCTCTCGAGTTAGCAAATGTGACTCGCCGGATGACGAGGCATTTGGCTACCTTATAAGCGTCATAGTTACTGCAGCCAGCTGCTCCCCCTTCTTTGAATCTTTCCTGTCTTTAATTCTTACTGTGGTCAGTCCTGCAGAGCCGATACGCCACCACCTGTCCATGTCACCGTTGTCTGAGTTACTTCAACAACGATTTCCTCGAGTTTTCAAACAAATTTCGCCGAGTGACGAGGCATTTGGCTACCTTAAGAGAGTCATAGTTACTGCAGCCAGCTGCTACCCCGTCTTTGAATCTTTCCTCTCTTTAATTCGTACTGTGGTGTCCTGCAGAAGCGATACGCCACCACCTGTCCATGTTACCGTTGTCTGAGTTACTTGAACGACGATTTCCTCGAGTTTTCAAATAAATTTCGTCGAGTGACGAGGCATTTGGCTACCTTAAGACAGTCATAGTTACTGCTGCCAGCTGCTCGACCTACTTTCTTTCTTTCCACTCTTTAATTATTACTGTGGTCAGTCCTGCAGGAGCAATATGCCACTACATGTAAACCTTAACGTTGTCTGAGCTACCTTAACGAAAATATCCTCGAGTTTTCAAAAAAAATATTACATGGTGACGAGGCATTTGGCTACCTTAAGGGAGTCATAGTACCCCTGCCGGCTGCTCCCACTTTTCTAAGCCCTTTCTCCCTATCATTCTTGCTATGGGTGTCCTACAGAACCGATGTGCCACTATATGTCCACGTTAACGTCGTCTCTGTTACTCCCACTACGAGTCTCTTGAGTTAGCAAATGTGACTCGCCGGATGACGAGGCATTTGGCTACCTTAAGAGCGTCATAGTTACTGCAGGCAGCTGCTCCCCCTTCTTTGAATCTTTCCTCCCTTTCAATCGTACTGTGGTCAGTCCTGCAGAAGCGATACGCCACCACCTGTCCATGTTACCGTTGTCTGAGTTACCTCAACAACGATTTCCTCGAGTTTTCAAATAAATTTCGCCGAGTGACGAGGCATTTGGCTACCTTAAGAGAGTCATAGTTACTGTTGCCAGCTGCTCGACCTACCTTCTTTCTTTCCACTCTTTAATTATTACTGTGGTCAGTCCTGCAGGAGCAATATGCCACTACATGTAAACCTTAACATTGTCTGAGCTACCTTATCGAAGATATCCTCGAGTTTTCAACAAAAAATTTCACATGGTGACGAGGCATTTGGCTCCCTTAAGGGAGTCATAACACCCCTGCCTGCTGCTCCCACTTTTCTAAGCCCATTCTCTCTATCATTCTTGCTATGGCTGTCCTACAGAACCGATGTGCCACTATATGTCCACGTTAACGTCGTCTCTGTTACTCCCACTACGAGTCTCTCGAGTTAGCAAATGTGACTCGCCGGATGACGAGGCATTTGGCTACCTTAAGTGCGTCATAGTTACTGCAGGCAGCTGCTCCCCCTTCTTTGAATTTTCCTCCCTTTAAATCGTACTGTGGTCAGTCCTGCAGAGCGATACGCCACCACCTGTCCATGTTACCGTTGTCTGAGTTACTTCAACAACGATTTCCTCGAGTTTTCAAATAAATTTCGCCGAGTGACGAGGCATTTGGCTACCTTAAGAGAGTCATAGTTACTGCTGCCAGCTGCTCGACCTACTTTCTTTCTTTCCACTCTTTAATTATTACTGTGGTCAGTCCTGCAGGAGCAATATGCCACTACATGTAAACCTTAACGTTGTCTGAGCTACCTTATCGAAGATATCCTCGAGTTTTCAAAAAAAATTTTACATGGTGACGAGGCATTTGGCTACCTTAAGGGAGTCATAGTACCCCTGCCTGCTGCTCCCACTTTTCTAAGCCCTTTCTCTCTATCATTCTTGCTATGGCTGTCCTACAGAACCGATGTGCCACTATATGTCCACGTTAACGTCGTCCCTGTTACTCCCTCTACGAGTCTCTCGAGTTAGCAAATGTACCTCGCCGGATGACGAGGCATTTGGCTACCTTATAAGCGTCATAGTTACTGCAGCCAGCTGCTCCCCCTTCTTTGAATCTTTCCTGTCTTTAATTCGTTCTGTGGTCAGTCCTGCAGAAGCGATACGCCACCACCTGTCCATGTCACCGTGGTCTGAGTTACTTCAACAACGATTTCCTCGAGTTTTCAAACAAATTTCGCCGAGTGACGAGGCATTTGGCCACCTTAAGAGAGTCATAGTTACTGCAGCCAGCTGCTACCCCGTCTTTGAATCTTTCATCTCTTTAATTCGTAATGTGGTGTCCTGCAGAAGCGATACGCCACCACCTGTCCATGTTACCGTTGTCTTAGTTACTTGAACGACGATTTCCTCGAGTTTTCAAATAAATTTCGTCGAGTGACGAGGCATTTGGCTACCTTAAGACAGTCATAGTTACTGCTGCCAGCTGCTCGACCTACTTTCTTTCTTTCCACTCTTTAATTATTACTGTGGTCAGTCCTGCAGGAGCAATATGCCACTACATGTAAACCTTAACGTTGTCTGAGCTACCTTAACGAAAATATCCTCGAGTTTTCAAAAAAAATTTTACATGGTGACGAGGCATTTGGCTACGTTAAGGGAGTCATAGTACCCCTGCCTGCTGCTCCCACTTTTCTAAGCCCTTTCTCTCTATCATTCTTGCTATGGGTGTCCTACAGAACCGATGTGCCACTATATGTCCACGTTAACGTCGTCTCTGTTACTCCCACTACGAGTCTCTTGAGTTAGCAAATGTGACTCGCCGGATGACGAGGCATTTGGCTACCTTAAGAGCGTCATAGTTACTGCAGGCAGCTGCTCCCCCTTCTTTGAATCTTTCCTCCCTTTCAATCGTACTGTGGTCAGTCCTGCAGAAGCGATACGCCACCACCTGTCCATGTTACCGTTGTCTGAGTTACCTCAACAACGATTTCCTCGAGTTTTCAAATAAATTTCGCCGAGTGACAAGGCATTTGGCTACCTTAAGAGAGTCATAGTTACTGTTGCCAGCTGCTCGACCTACCTTCTTTCTTTCCACTCTTTAATTATTACTGTGGTCAGTCCTGCAGGAGCAATATGCCACTACATGTAAACCTTAACATTGTCTGAGCTACCTTATCGAAGATATCCTCGAGTTTTCAACAAAAAATTTCACATGGTGACGAGGCATTTGGCTCCCTTAAGGGAGTCATAACACCCCTGCCTGCTGCTCCCACTTTTCTAAGCCCATTCTCTCTATCATTCTTGCTATGGCTGTCCTACAGAACCGATGTGCCACTATATGTCCACGTTAACGTCGTCTCTGTTACTCCCACTACGAGTCTCTCGAGTTAGCAAATGTGACTCGCCGGATGACGAGGCATTTGGCTACCTTAAGTGCGTCATAGTTACTGCAGGCAGCTGCTCCCCCTTCTTTGAATTTTCCTCCCTTTAAATCGTACTGTGGTCAGTCCTGCAGAGCGATACGCCACCACCTGTCCATGTTACCGTTGTCTGAGTTACTTCAACAACGATTTCCTCGAGTTTTCAAATAAATTTCGCCGAGTGACGAGGCATTTGGCTACCTTAAGAGAGTCATAGTTACTGCTGCCAGCTGCTCGACCTACTTTCTTTCTTTCCACTCTTTAATTATTACTGTGGTCAGTCCTGCAGGAGCAATATGCCACTACATGTAAACCTTAACGTTGTCTGAGCTACCTTATCGAAGATATCCTCGAGTTTTCAAAAAAAATTTTACATGGTGACGAGGCATTTGGCTACCTTAAGGGAGTCATAGTACCCCTGCCTGCTGCTCCCACTTTTCTAAGCCCTTTCTCTCTATCATTCTTGCTATGGCTGTCCTACAGAACCGATGTGCCACTATATGTCCACGTTAACGTCGTCCCTGTTACTCCCTCTACGAGTCTCTCGAGTTAGCAAATGTACCTCGCCGGATGACGAGGCATTTGGCTACCTTATAAGCGTCATAGTTACTGCAGCCAGCTGCTCCCCCTTCTTTGAATCTTTCCTGTCTTTAATTCGTTCTGTGGTCAGTCCTGCAGAAGCGATACGCCACCACCTGTCCATGTCACCGTGGTCTGAGTTACTTCAACAACGATTTCCTCGAGTTTTCAAACAAATTTCGCCGAGTGACGAGGCATTTGGCCACCTTAAGAGAGTCATAGTTACTGCAGCCAGCTGCTACCCCGTCTTTGAATCTTTCATCTCTTTAATTCGTAATGTGGTGTCCTGCAGAAGCGATACGCCACCACCTGTCCATGTTACCGTTGTCTTAGTTACTTGAACGACGATTTCCTCGAGTTTTCAAATAAATTTCGTCGAGTGACGAGGCATTTGGCTACCTTAAGACAGTCATAGTTACTGCTGCCAGCTGCTCGACCTACTTTCTTTCTTTCCACTCTTTAATTATTACTGTGGTCAGTCCTGCAGGAGCAATATGCCACTACATGTAAACCTTAACGTTGTCTGAGCTACCTTAACGAAAATATCCTCGAGTTTTCAAAAAAAATTTTACATGGTGACGAGGCATTTGGCTACGTTAAGGGAGTCATAGTACCCCTGCCTGCTGCTCCCACTTTTCTAAGCCCTTTCTCTCTATCATTCTTGCTATGGGTGTCCTACAGAACCGATGTGCCACTATATGTCCACGTTAACGTCGTCTCTGTTACTCCCACTACGAGTCTCTTGAGTTAGCAAATGTGACTCGCCGGATGACGAGGCATTTGGCTACCTTAAGAGCGTCATAGTTACTGCAGGCAGCTGCTCCCCCTTCTTTGAATCTTTCCTCCCTTTCAATCGTACTGTGGTCAGTCCTGCAGAAGCGATACGCCACCACCTGTCCATGTTACCGTTGTCTGAGTTACCTCAACAACGATTTCCTCGAGTTTTCAAATAAATTTCGCCGAGTGACAAGGCATTTGGCTACCTTAAGAGAGTCATAGTTACTGTTGCCAGCTGCTCGACCTACCTTCTTTCTTTCCACTCTTTAATTATTACTGTGGTCAGTCCTGCAGGAGCAATATGCCACTACATGTAAACCTTAACATTGTCTGAGCTACCTTATCGAAGATATCCTCGAGTTTTCAACAAAAAATTTCACATGGTGACGAGGCATTTGGCTCCCTTAAGGGAGTCATAACACCCCTGCCTGCTGCTCCCACTTTTCTAAGCCCATTCTCTCTATCATTCTTGCTATGGCTGTCCTACAGAACCGATGTGCCACTATATGTCCACGTTAACGTCGTCTCTGTTACTCCCACTACGAGTCTCTCGAGTTAGCAAATGTGACTCGCCGGATGACGAGGCATTTGGCTACCTTAAGTGCGTCATAGTTACTGCAGGCAGCTGCTCCCCCTTCTTTGAATTTTCCTCCCTTTAAATCGTACTGTGGTCAGTCCTGCAGAGCGATACGCCACCACCTGTCCATGTTACCGTTGTCTGAGTTACTTCAACAACGATTTCCTCGAGTTTTCAAATAAATTTCGCCGAGTGACGAGGCATTTGGCTACCTTAAGAGAGTCATAGTTACTGCTGCCAGCTGCTCGACCTACTTTCTTTCTTTCCACTCTTTAATTATTACTGTGGTCAGTCCTGCAGGAGCAATATGCCACTACATGTAAACCTTAACGTTGTCTGAGCTACCTTATCGAAGATATCCTCGAGTTTTCAAAAAAAATTTTACATGGTGACGAGGCATTTGGCTACCTTAAGGGAGTCATAGTACCCCTGCCTGCTGCTCCCACTTTTCTAAGCCCTTTCTCTCTATCATTCTTGCTATGGCTGTCCTACAGAACCGATGTGCCACTATATGTCCACGTTAACGTCGTCCCTGTTACTCCCTCTACGAGTCTCACGAGTTAGCAAATGTACCTCGCCGGATGACGAGGCATTTGGCTACCTTATAAGCGTCATAGTTACTGCAGCCAGCTGCTCCCCCTTCTTTGAATCTTTCCTGTCTTTAATTCGTTCTGTGGTCAGTCCTGCAGAAGCGATACGCCACCACCTGTCCATGTCACCGTGGTCTGAGTTACTTCAACAACGATTTCCTCGAGTTTTCAAACAAATTTCGCCGAGTGACGAGGCATTTGGCCACCTTAAGAGAGTCATAGTTACTGCAGCCAGCTGCTACCCCGTCTTTGAATCTTTCATCTCTTTAATTCGTAATGTGGTGTCCTGCAGAAGCGATACGCCACCACCTGTCCATGTTACCGTTGTCTTAGTTACTTGAACGACGATTTCCTCGAGTTTTCAAATAAATTTCGTCGAGTGACGAGGCATTTGGCTACCTTAAGACAGTCATAGTTACTGCTGCCAGCTGCTCGACCTACTTTCTTTCTTTCCACTCTTTAATTATTACTGTGGTCAGTCCTGCAGGAGCAATATGCCACTACATGTAAACCTTAACGTTGTGTGAGCTACCTTAACGAAAATATCCTCGAGTTTTCAAAAAAAATTTTACATGGTGACGAGGCATTTGGCTACGTTAAGGGAGTCATAGTACCCCTGCCTGCTGCTCCCACTTTTCTAAGCCCTTTCTCTCTATCATTCTTGCTATGGGTGTCCTACAGAACCGATGTGCCACTATATGTCCACGTTAACGTCGTCTCTGTTACTCCCACTACGAGTCTCTTGAGTTAGCAAATGTGACTCGCCGGATGACGAGGCATTTGGCTACCTTAAGAGCGTCATAGTTACTGCAGGCAGCTGCTCCCCCTTCTTTGAATCTTTCCTCCCTTTCAATCGTACTGTGGTCAGTCCTGCAGAAGCGATACGCCACCACCTGTCCATGTTACCGTTGTCTGAGTTACCTCAACAACGATTTCCTCGAGTTTTCAAATAAATTTCGCCGAGTGACAAGGCATTTGGCTACCTTAAGAGAGTCATAGTTACTGTTGCCAGCTGCTCGACCTACCTTCTTTCTTTCCACTCTTTAATTATTACTGTGGTCAGTCCTGCAGGAGCAATATGCCACTACATGTAAACCTTAACATTGTCTGAGCTACCTTATCGAAGATATCCTCGAGTTTTCAACAAAAAATTTCACATGGTGACGAGGCATTTGGCTCCCTTAAGGGAGTCATAACACCCCTGCCTGCTGCTCCCACTTTTCTAAGCCCATTCTCTCTATCATTCTTGCTATGGCTGTCCTACAGAACCGATGTGCCACTATATGTCCACGTTAACGTCGTCTCTGTTACTCCCACTAGGAGTCTCTCGAGTTAGCAAATGTGACTCGCCGGATGACGAGGCATTTGGCTACCTTAAGTGCGTCATAATTACTGCAGGCAGCTGCTCCCCCTTCTTTGAATCTTTCCTCCCTTTAAATCGTACTGTGGTCAGTCCTGCAGAGCGATACGCCACCACCTGTCCATGTTACCGTTGTCTGAGTTACTTCAACAGCGATTTCCTCGAGTTTTCAAATAAATTTCGCCGAGTGACGAGGCATTTGGCTACCTTAAGAGAGTCATAGTTACTGCTGCCAGCTGCTCGACCTACTTTCTTTCTTTCCACTCTTTAATTATTACTGTGGTCAGTCCTGCAGGAGCAATATGCCACTACATGTAAACCTTAACGTTGTCTGAGCTACCTTATCGAAGATATCCTCGAGTTTTCAAAAAAAATTTTACATGGTGACGAGGCATTTGGCTACCTTAAGGGAGTCATAGTACCCCTGCCTGCTGCTCCCACTTTTCTAAGCCCTTTCTCTCTATCATTCTTGCTATGGCCTGTCCTACGGAACCGATGTGCCCCTATATGTCCACGTTAACGTCGTCACTGTTACTCCCACTACGAGTCTCTCGAGTTAGCAAATGTACCTCACCCGATGACGAGCCATTTGACTACATTAAGAGAGTCATAGTTACTGCAGCCAGCTGCTCCCCCGTCTTTGAATCTTTCCTCTCTTTAATTCGTACTGTGGTGTCCTGCAGAAGCGATACGCCACCACCTGTAAATGTTACCGTTGTCTGAGTTACTTCAACGACGATTTCCTCGAGTTTTCAAATAAATTTCGCCGAGTGACGAAGCATTTGGCCACCTTAAGAGAGTCATAGTTACTGCTACCAGCTGCTCGACCTACTTTCTTTCTTTCCACTCTTTAATTATTACTGTGGTCAGTCCTGCAGGAGCAATATGCCACTACATGTAAACCTTAACGTTGTCTGAGCTACCTTAACGAAAATATCCTCGAGTTTTAAAAAAAAATTTTACATGGTGACGAGGCATTTGGCTACCTTAAGGGAGTTACAGTACTCCTGCCTGCTGCTCCCACTATTCTAAGCCCTTTCTCTCTATCATTCTTGCTATGGCAGTCCTACAGAACCGATGTGCCACTATATGTCCACGTTAACGTCGTCTCTGTTACTCCCACTACGAGTCTCTCGAGTTAGCAAATGTGACTCGCCGGATGACGAGGCATTTGGCTACCTTAAGTGCGTCATAGTTACTGCAGGCAGCTGCTCCCCCTTCTTTGAATCTTTCCTCCCTTTAAATCGTACTGTGGTCAGTCCTGCAGAGCGATACGCCACCACCTGTCCATGTTACCGTTGTCTGAGTTACTTCAACAACGATTTCCTCGAGTTTTCAAATAAATTTCGCCGAGTGACGAGGCATTTGGCTACCTTAAGAGAGTCATAGTTACTGCTGCCAGCTGCTCGACCTACTTTCTTTCTTTCCACTCTTTAATTATTACTGTGGTCAGTCCTGCAGGAGCAATATGCCACTACATGTAAACCTTAACGTTGTCTGAGCTACCTTATCGAAGATATCCTCGAGTTTTCAAAAAAAATTTTACATTGTGACGAGGCATTTGGCTACCTTAAGGGAGTCATAGTACCCCTGCCTGCTGCTCCCACTTTTCTAAGCCCTTTCTCTCTATCATTCTTGCTATGGCTGTCCTACAGAACCGATGTGCCACTATATGTCCACGTTAACGTCGTCCCATTTACTCCCTCTACGAGTCTCTCGAGTTAGCAAATGTACCTCGCCGGATGACGAGGCATTTGGCTACCTTATAAGCGTCATAGTTACTGCAGCCAGCTGCTCCCCCTTCTTTGAATCTTTCCTGTCTTTAATTCGTACTGTGGTCAGTCCTGCAGAAGCGATACGCCACCACCTGTCCATGTTACCGTTGCCTGAGTTACCTCAACAACGATTTCCTCGAGTTTTCAAAAAAATTTCGCCGTGTGACGAGGCATTTGGCTACCTTAAGAGAGTCATAGTTACTGTTTCCAGCTGCTCGACCTTCTTTCTTTCTTTCCACTCTTTAATTATTACTGTGGTCAGTCCTGCAGGAGCAATATGCCACTACATGTAAACCTTAACGTTGTCTGAGCTACCTTATCGAAGATATCCTCGAGTTTTCAAAAAAAAATGTCACATGGTGACGAGGCATTTAACTACCTTAAGAGAGTCATAGTACTCCTGCCTGCTGCTCCCACTTTTCTAAGCCCTTTCTCTCTATCATTCTTGCTATGGCTGTCCTACAGAACCGATGTGCCACTGTATGTCCAAGTTAACGTCGTCTCTGTTACTCCCACTACGAGTCTCTCGAGTTAGCAAATGTACCTCGCCGGATGACGGGTCATTTGGCTACCTTAAGAGCGTCATAGTTACTGCAGCCAGCTGCTCCCCCTTCTTTGAATGTTGCCTGTCTTTAATTCGTACTGTGGGCAGTCCTGCAGAAGCGATACGCCACCACCTGTCCATGTTACCGTTGTCTGAGTTACCTCAACAACGATTTCCTCGAGTTTTCAAAAAAATTTCGCCGAGTGACGAGGCATTTGGCTACCTTAAGAGAGTCATAGTTACTGTTGCCAGCTGCTCGACCTACCTTCTTTCTTTCCACTCTTTAATTATTACTGTGGTCAGTCCTGCAGGAGCAATATGCCACTACATGTAAACCTTAACATTGTCTGAGCTACCTTATCGAAGATATCCTCGAGTTTTCAACAAAAAATTTCACATGGTGACGAGGCATTTGGCTCCCTTAAGGGAGTCATAACACCCCTGCCTGCTGCTCCCACTTTTCTAAGCCCATTCTCTCTATCATTCTTGCTATGGCTGTCCTACAGAACCGATGTGCCACTATATGTCCACGTTAACGTCGTCCCATTTACTCCCTCTACGAGTCTCTCGAGTTAGCAAATGTACCTCGCCGGATGACGAGGCATTTGGCTACCTTATAAGCGTCATAGTTACTGCAGCCAGCTGCTCCCCCTTCTTTGAATCTTTCCTGTCTTTAATTCGTACTGTGGTCAGTCCTGCAGAAGCGATACGCCACCACCTGTCCATGTTACCGTTGTCTGAGTTACCTCAACAACGATTTCCTCGAGTTTTCAAAAAAATTTCGCCGTGTGACGAGGCATTTGGCTACCTTAAGAGAGTCATAGTTACTGTTTCCAGCTGCTCGACCTTCTTTCTTTCTTTCCACTCTTTAATTATTACTGTGGTCAGTCCTGCAGGAGCAATATGCCACTACATGTAAACCTTAACGTTGTCTGAGCTACCTTATCGAAGATATCCTCGAGTTTTCAACAAAAAATGTCACATGGTGACGAGGCATTTAACTACCTTAAGAGAGTCATAGTACTCCTGCCTGCTGCTCCCACTTTTCTAAGCCCTTTCTCTCTATCATTCTTGCTATGGCTGTCCTACAGAACCGATGTGCCACTGTATGTCCAAGTTAACGTCGTCTCTGTTACTCCCACTACGAGTCTCTCGAGTTAGCAAATGTACCTCGCCGGATGACGGGTCATTTGGCTACCTTAAGTGCGTCATAGTTACTGCAGGCAGCTGCTCCCCCTTCTTTGAATCTTTCCTCCCTTTAAATCGTACTGTGGTCAGTCAAATTTCGCCGAGTGACGAGGCATTTGGCTACCTTAAGAGAGTCATAGTTACTGCTGCCAGCTGCTCGACCTTCTTTCTTTCTTTCCACTCTTTAATTATTACTGTGGTCAGTCCTGCAGGAGTAATATGCCACTACATGTAAACCTTAACGTTGTCTGAGCTACCTTATCGAAGATATCCTCGAGTTTTCAAAAAAAAATGTCACATGGTGACGAGGCATTTAACTACCTTAAGAGAGTCATAGTACTCCTGCCTGCTGCTCCCACTTTTCTAAGCCCTTTCTCTCTATCATTCTTGCTATGGCTGTCCTACAGAACCGATGTGCCACTGTATGTCCAAGTTAACGTCGTCTCTGTTACTCCCACTACGAGTCTCTCGAGTTAGCAAATGTACCTCGCCGGATGACGGGTCATTTGGCTACCTTAAGAGCGTCATAGTTACTGCAGCCAGCTGCTCCCCCTTCTTTGAATGTTGCCTGTCTTTAATTCGTACTGTGGGCAGTCCTGCAGAAGCGATACGCCACCACCTGTCCATGTTACCGTTGTCTGAGTTACCTCAACAACGATTTCCTCGAGTTTTCAAAAAAATTTCGCCGAGTGACGAGGCATTTGGCTACCTTAAGAGAGTCATAGTTACTGTTGCCAGCTGCTCGACCTACCTTCTTTCTTTCCACTCTTTAATTATTACTGTGGTCAGTCCTGCAGGAGCAATATGCCACTACATGTAAACCTTAACATTGTCTGAGCTACCTTATCGAAGATATCCTCGAGTTTTCAACAAAAAATTTCACATGGTGACGAGGCATTTGGCTCCCTTAAGGGAGTCATAACACCCCTGCCTGCTGCTCCCACTTTTCTAAGCCCATTCTCTCTATCATTCTTGCTATGGCTGTCCTACAGAACCGATGTGCCACTATATGTCCACGTTAACGTCGTCCCATTTACTCCCTCTACGAGTCTCTCGAGTTAGCAAATGTACCTCGCCGGATGACGAGGCATTTGGCTACCTTATAAGCGTCATAGTTACTGCAGCCAGCTGCTCCCCCTTCTTTGAATCTTACCTGTCTTTAATTCGTACTGTGGTCAGTCCTGCAGAAGCGATACGCCACCACCTGTCCATGTTACCGTTGTCTGAGTTACCTCAACAACGATTTCCTCGAGTTTTCAAAAAAATTTCGCCGTGTGACGAGGCATTTGGCTACCTTAAGAGAGTCATAGTTACTGTTTCCAGCTGCTCGACCTTCTTTCTTTCTTTCCACTCTTTAATTATTACTGTGGTCAGTCCTGCAGGAGCAATATGCCACTACATGTAAACCTTAACGTTGTCTGAGCTACCTTATCGAAGATATCCTCGAGTTTTCAAAAAAAATTTTACATGGTGACGAGGCATTTGGCTACCTTAAGGGAGTCATAGTACCCCTGCCTGCTGCTCCCACTTTTCTAAGCCCTTTCTCTCTATCATTCTTGCTATGGCTGTCCTACAGAACCGATGTGCCACTATATGTCCACGTTAACGTCGTCCCTGTTACTCCCTCTACGAGTCTCTCGAGTTAGCAAATGTACCTCGCCGGATGACGAGGCATTTGGCTACCTTATAAGCGTCATAGTTACTGCAGCCAGCTGCTCCCCCTTCTTTGAATCTTTCCTGTCTTTAATTCGTACTGTGGCCAGTTCTGCAGAAGCGATACGCCACCACCTGTCCATGTCACCGTTGTCTGAGTTACTTCAACAACGATTTCCTCGAGTTTTCAAACAAATTTCGCCGAGTGACGAGGCATTTGGCTACCTTAAGAGAGTCATAGTTACTGCAGCCAGCTGCTACCCCGTCTTTGAATCTTTCCTCTCTTTAATTCGTACTGTGGTGTCCTGCAGAAGCGATACGCCACCACCTGTCCATGTTACCGTTGTCTGAGTTACTTGAACGACGATTTCCTCGAGTTTTCAAATAAATTTCGTCGAGTGACGAGGCATTTGGCTACCTTAAGACAGTCATAGTTACTGCTGCCAGCTGCTCGACCTACTTTCTTTCTTTCCACTCTTTAATTATTACTGTGTTCAGTCCTGCAGGAGCAATATGCCACTACATGTAAACCTTAACGTTGTCTGAGCTACCTTAACGAAAATATCCTCGAGTTTTCAAAAAAAATTTTACATGGTGACGAGGCATTTGGCTACCTTAAGGGAGTCATAGTACCCCTGCCTGCTGCTCCCACTTTTCTAAGCCCTTTCTCTCTATCATTCTTGCTATGGGTGTCCTACAGAACCGATGTGCCACTATATGTCCACGTTAACGTCGTCTCTGTTACTCCCACTACGAGTCTCTTGAGTTAGCAAATGTGACTCGCCGGATGACGAGGCATTTGGCTACCTTAAGAGAGTCATAGTTACTGTAGCCAGCTGCTACCCCGTCTTTGAATCTTTCCTCTCTTTAATTCGTACCTTGGTGTCCTGCAGAAGCGATACGCCACCACCTGTCCATGTCACCGTTGTCTGAGTTACTTCAACAACGATTTCCTCGAGTTTTCAAACAAATTTCGCCGAGTGACGAGGCATTTGGCTACCTTAAGAGAGTCATAGTTACTGTTTCCAGCTGCTCGATCTTCTTTCTTTCTTTCCACTCTTTAATTATTACTGTGGTCAGTCCTGCAGGAGCAATATGCCACTACATGTAAACCTTAACGTTGTCTGAGCTACCTTATCGAAGATATCCTCGAGTTTTCAACAAAAAATGTCACATGGTGACGAGGCATTTAACTACCTTAAGAGAGTCATAGTACTCCTGCCTGCTGCTCCCACTTTTCTAAGCCCTTTCTCTCTATCATTCTTGCTATGGCTGTCCTACAGAACCGATGTGCCACTGTATGTCCAAGTTAACGTCGTCTCTGTTACTCCCACTACGAGTCTCTCGAGTTAGCAAATGTACCTCGCCGGATGACGGGTCATTTGGCTACCTTAAGAGCGTCATAGTTACTGCAGCCAGCTGCTCCCCCTTCTTTGAATGTTGCCTGTCTTTAATTCGTACTGTGGGCAGTCCTGCAGAAGCGATACGCCACCACCTGTCCATGTTACCGTTGTCTGAGTTACCTCAACAACGATTTCCTCGAGTTTTCAAATAAATTTCGCCGAGTGACGAGGCATTTGGCTACCTTAAGAGAGTCATAGTTACTGCTGCCAGCTGCTCGACCTACTTTCTTTCTTTCCACTCTTTAATTATTACTGTGGTCAGTCCTGCAGGAGCAATATGCCACTACATGTAAACCTTAACGTTGTCTGAGCTACCTTATCGAAGATATCCTCGAGTTTTCAAAAAAAATTTTACATGGTGACGAGGCATTTGGCTACCTTAAGGGAGTCATAGTACCCCTGCCTGCTGCTCCCACTTTTCTAAGCCCTTTCTCTCTATCATTCTTGCTATGGCTGTCCTACAGAACCGATGTGCCACTATATGTCCACGTTAACGTCGTCCCTGTTACTCCCTCTACGAGTCTCTCGAGTTAGCAAATGTACCTCGCCGGATGACGAGGCATTTGGCTACCTTATAAGCGTCATAGTTACTGCAGCCAGCTGCTCCCCCTTCTTTGAATCTTTCCTGTCTTTAATTCGTACTGTGGTCAGTTCTGCAGAAGCGATACGCCACCACCTGTCCATGTCACCGTTGTCTGAGTTACTTCAACAACGATTTCCTCGAGTTTTCAAACAAATTTCGCCGAGTGACGAGGCATTTGGCTACCTTAAGAGAGTCATAGTTACTGCAGCCAGCTGCTACCCCGTCTTTGAATCTTTCCTCTCTTTAATTCGTACTGTGGTGTCCTGCAGAAGCGATACGCCACCACCTGTCCATGTTACCGTTGTCTGAGTTACTTGAACGACGATTTCCTCGAGTTTTCAAATAAATTTCGTCGAGTGACGAGGCATTTGGCTACCTTAAGACAGTCATAGTTACTGCTGCCAGCTGCTCGACCTACTTTCTTTCTTTCCACTCTTTAATTATTACTGTGTTCAGTCCTGCAGGAGCAATATGCCACTACATGTAAACCTTAACGTTGTCTGAGCTACCTTAACGAAAATATCCTCGAGTTTTCAAAAAAAATTTTACATGGTGACGAGGCATTTGGCTACCTTAAGGGAGTCATAGTACCCCTGCCTGCTGCTCCCACTTTTCTAAGCCCTTTCTCTCTATCATTCTTGCTATGGGTGTCCTACAGAACCGATGTGCCACTATATGTCCACGTTAACGTCGTCTCTGTTACTCCCACTACGAGTCTCTTGAGTTAGCAAATGTGACTCGCCGGATGACGAGGCATTTGGCTACCTTAAGAGAGTCATAGTTACTGTAGCCAGCTGCTACCCCGTCTTTGAATCTTTCCTCTCTTTAATTCGTACCTTGGTGTCCTGCAGAAGCGATACGCCACCACCTGTCCATGTCACCGTTGTCTGAGTTACTTCAACAACGATTTCCTCGAGTTTTCAAACAAATTTCGCCGAGTGACGAGGCATTTGGCTACCTTAAGAGAGTCATAGTTACTGTTTCCAGCTGCTCGATCTTCTTTCTTTCTTTCCACTCTTTAATTATTACTGTGGTCAGTCCTGCAGGAGCAATATGCCACTACATGTAAACCTTAACGTTGTCTGAGCTACCTTATCGAAGATATCCTCGAGTTTTCAAAAAAAAATGTCACATGGTGACGAGGCATTTAACTACCTTAAGAGAGTCATAGTACTCCTGCCTGCTGCTCCCACTTTTCTAAGCCCTTTCTCTCTATCATTCTTGCTATGGCTGTCCTACAGAACCGATGTGCCACTGTATGTCCAAGTTAACGTCGTCTCTGTTACTCCCACTACGAGTCTCTCGAGTTAGCAAATGTACCTCGCCGGATGACGGGTCATTTGGCTACCTTAAGTGCGTCATAGTTACTGCAGGCAGCTGCTCCCCCTTCTTTGAATCTTTCCTCCCTTTAAATCGTACTGTGGTCAGTCCTGCAGAGCGATACGCCACCACCTGTCCATGTTACCGTTGTCTGAGTTACTTCAACAACGATTTCCTCGAGTTTTCAAATAAATTTCGCCGAGTGACGAGGCATTTGGCTACCTTAAGAGAGTCATAGTTACTGCTGCCAGCTGCTCGACCTACTTTCTTTCTTTCCACTCTTTAATTATTACTGTGGTCAGTCCTGCAGGAGCAATATGCCACTACATGTAAACCTTAACGTTGTCTGAGCTACCTTATCGAAGATATCCTCGAGTTTTCAAAAAAAAATGTCACATGGTGACGAGGCATTTAACTACCTTAAAAGAGTCATAGTACTCCTGCCTGCTGCTCCCACTTTTCTAAGCCCTTTCTCTCTATCATTCTTGCTATGGCTGTCCTACAGAACCGATGTGCCACTGTATGTCCAAGTTAACGTCGTCTCTGTTACTCCCACTACGAGTCTCTCGAGTTAGCAAATGTACCTCGCCGGATGACGGGTCATTTGGCTACCTTAAGAGCGTCATAGTTACTGCAGCCAGCTGCTCCCCCTTCTTTGAATGTTGCCTGTCTTTAATTCGTACTGTGGGCAGTCCTGCAGAAGCGATACGCCACCACCTGTCCATGTTACCGTTGTCTGAGTTACCTCAACAACGATTTCCTCGAGTTTTCAAAAAAATTTCGCCGAGTGACGAGGCATTTGGCTACCTTAAGAGAGTCATAGTTACTGTTGCCAGCTGCTCGACCTACCTTCTTTCTTTCCACTCTTTAATTATTACTGTGGTCAGTCCTGCAGGAGCAATATGCCACTACATGTAAACCTTAACATTGTCTGAGCTACCTTATCGAAGATATCCTCGAGTTTTCAACAAAAAATTTCACATGGTGACGAGGCATTTGGCTCCCTTAAGGGAGTCATAACACCCCTGCCTGCTGCTCCCACTTTTCTAAGCCCATTCTCTCTATCATTCTTGCTATGGCTGTCCTACAGAACCGATGTGCCACTATATGTCCACGTTAACGTCGTCTCTGTTACTCCCACTACGAGTCTCTCGAGTTAGCAAATGTGACTCGCCGGATGACGAGGCATTTGGCTACCTTAAGTGCGTCATAGTTACTGCAGGCAGCTGCTCCCCCTTCTTTGAATCTTTCCTCCCTTTAAATCGTACTGTGGTCAGTCCTGCAGAGCGATACGCCACCACCTGTCCATGTTATCGTTGTCTGAGTTACTTCAACAACGATTTCCTCGAGTTTTCAAAAAAATTTCGCCGAGTGACGAGGCATTTGGCTACCTTAAGAGAGTCATAGTAACTGCTGCCAGCTGCTCGACCTGCTTTCTTTCTTTCCACTCTTTAATTATTACTGTGGTCAGTCCTGCAGGAGCAATATGCCACTACATGTAAACCTTAACGTTGTCTGAGCTACCTTATCGAAGATATCCTCGAGTTTTCAAAAAAAATTTTACATGGTGACGAGGCATTTGGCTACCTTAAGGGAGTCATAGTACCCCTGCCTGCTGCTCCCACTTTTCTAAGCCCTTTCTCTCTATCATTCTTGCTATGGCTGTCCTACAGAACCGATGTGCCACTATATGTCCACGTTAACGTCGTCCCTGTTACTCCCTCTACGAGTCTCTCGAGTTAGCAAATGTACCTCGCCGGATGACGAGGCATTTGGCTACCTTATAAGCGTCATAGTTACTGCAGCCAGCTGCTCCCCCTTCTTTGAATCTTTCCTGTCTTTAATTCGTTCTGTGGTCAGTCCTTCAGAAGCGATACGCCACCACCTGTCCATGTCACCGTTGTCTGAGTTACTTCAACAACGATTTCCTCGAGTTTTCAAACAAATTTCGCCGAGTGACGAGGCATTTGGCTACCTTAAGAGAGTCATAGTTACTGCAGCCAGCTGCTACCCCGTCTTTGAATCTTTCCTCTCTTTAATTCGTACTGTGGTGTCCTGCAGAAGCGATACGCCACCACCTGTCCATGTTACCGTTGTCTGAGTTACTTGAACGACGATTTCCTCGAGTTTTCAAATAAATTTCGTCGAGTGACGAGGCATTTGGCTACCTTAAGACAGTCATAGTTACTGCTGCCAGCTGCTCGACCTTCTTTCTTTCTTTCCACTCTTTAATTATTACTGTGTTCAGTCCTGCAGGAGCAATATGCCACTACACGTAAACCTTAACGTTGTCTGAGCTACCTTAACGAAAATATCCTCGAGTTTTCAAAAAAAATTTTACATGGTGACGAGGCATTTGGCTACCTTAAGGGAGTCATAGTACCCCTGCCTGCTGCTCCCACTTTTCTAAGCCCTTTCTCTCTATCATTCTTGCTATGGGTGTCCTACAGAACCGATGTGCCACTATATGTCCACGTTAACGTCGTCTCTGTTACTCCCACTACGAGTCTCTTGAGTTAGCAAATGTGACTCGCCGGATGACGAGGCATTTGGCTACCTTAAGAGCGTCATAGTTACTGCAGGCAGCTGCTCCCCCTTCTTTGAATCTTTCCTCCCTTTCAATCGTACTGTGGTCAGTCCTGCAGAAGCGATACGCCACCACCTGTCCATGTTACCGTTGTCTGAGTTACCTCAACAACGATTTCCTCGAGTTTTCAAATAAATTTCGCCGAGTGACAAGGCATTTGGCTACCTTAAGAGAGTCATAGTTACTGTTGCCAGCTGCTCGACCTACCTTCTTTCTTTCCACTCTTTAATTATTACTGTGGTCAGTCCTGCAGGAGCAATATGCCACTACATGTAAACCTTAACATTGTCTGAGCTACCTTATCGAAGATATCCTCGAGTTTTCAACAAAAAATTTCACATGGTGACGAGGCATTTGGCTCCCTTAAGGGATTCATAACACCCCTGCCTGCTGCTCCCACTTTTCTAAGCCCATTCTCTCTATCATTCTTGCTATGGCTGTCCTACAGAACCGATGTGCCACTATATGTCCACGTTAACGTCGTCTCTGTTACTCCCACTACGAGTCTCTCGAGTTAGCAAATGTGACTCGCCGGATGACGAGGCATTTGGCTACCTTAAGTGCGTCATAGTTACTGCAGGCAGCTGCTCCCCCTTCTTTGAATCTTTCCTCCCTTTAAATCGTACTGTGGTCAGTCCTGCAGAGCGATACGCCACCACCTGTCCATGTTACCGTTGTCTGAGTTACTTCAACAACGATTTCCTCGAGTTTTCAAATAAATTTCGCCGAGTGACGAGGCATTTGGCTACCTTAAGAGAGTCATAGTTACTGCTGCCAGCTGCTCGACCTACTTTCTTTCTTTCCACTCTTTAATTATTACTGTGGTCAGTCCTGCAGGAGCAATATGCCACTACATGTAAACCTTAACGTTGTCTGAGCTACCTTATCGAAGATATCCTCGAGTTTTCAACAAAAAATTTCACATGGTGACGAGGCATTTGGCTCCCTTAAGGGAGTCATAACACCCCTGCCTGCTGCTCCCACTTTTCTAAGCCCATTCTCTCTATCATTCTTGCTATGGCTGTCCTACAGAACCGATGTGCCACTATATGTCCACGTTAACGTCGTCTCTGTTACTCCCACTACGAGTCTCTCGAGTTAGCAAATGTGACTCGCCGGATGACGAGGCATTTGGCTACCTTAAGTGCGTCATAGTTACTGCAGGCAGCTGCTCCCCCTTCTTTGAATCTTTCCTCCCTTTAAATCGTACTGTGGTCAGTCCTGCAGAGCGATACGCCACCACCTGTCCATGTTATCGTTGTCTGAGTTACTTCAACAACGATTTCCTCGAGTTTTCAAAAAAATTTCGCCGAGTGACGAGGCATTTGGCTACCTTAAGAGAGTCATAGTAACTGCTGCCAGCTGCTCGACCTGCTTTCTTTCTTTCCACTCTTTAATTATTACTGTGGTCAGTCCTGCAGGAGCAATATGCCACTACATGTAAACCTTAACGTTGTCTGAGCTACCTTATCGAAGATATCCTCGAGTTTTCAAAAAAAATTTTACATGGTGACGAGGCATTTGGCTACCTTAAGGGAGTCATAGTACCCCTGCCTGCTGCTCCCACTTTTCTAAGCCCTTTCTCTCTATCATTCTTGCTATGGCTGTCCTACAGAACCGATGTGCCACTATATGTCCACGTTAACGTCGTCCCTGTTACTCCCTCTACGAGTCTCTCGAGTTAGCAAATGTACCTCGCCGGATGACGAGGCATTTGGCTACCTTATAAGCGTCATAGTTACTGCAGCCAGCTGCTCCCCCTTCTTTGAATCTTTCCTGTCTTTAATTCGTTCTGTGGTCAGTCCTTCAGAAGCGATACGCCACCACCTGTCCATGTCACCGTTGTCTGAGTTACTTCAACAACGATTTCCTCGAGTTTTCAAACAAATTTCGCCGAGTGACGAGGCATTTGGCTACCTTAAGAGAGTCATAGTTACTGCAGCCAGCTGCTACCCCGTCTTTGAATCTTTCCTCTCTTTAATTCGTACTGTGGTGTCCTGCAGAAGCGATACGCCACCACCTGTCCATGTTACCGTTGTCTGAGTTACTTGAACGACGATTTCCTCGAGTTTTCAAATAAATTTCGTCGAGTGACGAGGCATTTGGCTACCTTAAGACAGTCATAGTTACTGCTGCCAGCTGCTCGACCTTCTTTCTTTCTTTCCACTCTTTAATTATTACTGTGTTCAGTCCTGCAGGAGCAATATGCCACTACACGTAAACCTTAACGTTGTCTGAGCTACCTTAACGAAAATATCCTCGAGTTTTCAAAAAAAATTTTACATGGTGACGAGGCATTTGGCTACCTTAAGGGAGTCATAGTACCCCTGCCTGCTGCTCCCACTTTTCTAAGCCCTTTCTCTCTATCATTCTTGCTATGGGTGTCCTACAGAACCGATGTGCCACTATATGTCCACGTTAACGTCGTCTCTGTTACTCCCACTACGAGTCTCTTGAGTTAGCAAATGTGACTCGCCGGATGACGAGGCATTTGGCTACCTTAAGAGCGTCATAGTTACTGCAGGCAGCTGCTCCCCCTTCTTTGAATCTTTCCTCCCTTTCAATCGTACTGTGGTCAGTCCTGCAGAAGCGATACGCCACCACCTGTCCATGTTACCGTTGTCTGAGTTACCTCAACAACGATTTCCTCGAGTTTTCAAATAAATTTCGCCGAGTGACAAGGCATTTGGCTACCTTAAGAGAGTCATAGTTACTGTTGCCAGCTGCTCGACCTACCTTCTTTCTTTCCACTCTTTAATTATTACTGTGGTCAGTCCTGCAGGAGCAATATGCCACTACATGTAAACCTTAACATTGTCTGAGCTACCTTATCGAAGATATCCTCGAGTTTTCAACAAAAAATTTCACATGGTGACGAGGCATTTGGCTCCCTTAAGGGAGTCATAACACCCCTGCCTGCTGCTCCCACTTTTCTAAGCCCATTCTCTCTATCATTCTTGCTATGGCTGTCCTACAGAACCGATGTGCCACTATATGTCCACGTTAACGTCGTCTCTGTTACTCCCACTACGAGTCTCTCGAGTTAGCAAATGTGACTCGCCGGATGACGAGGCATTTGGCTACCTTAAGTGCGTCATAGTTACTGCAGGCAGCTGCTCCCCCTTCTTTGAATCTTTCCTCCCTTTAAATCGTACTGTGGTCAGTCCTGCAGAGCGATACGCCACCACCTGTCCATGTTACCGTTGTCTGAGTTACTTCAACAACGATTTCCTCGAGTTTTCAAATAAATTTCGCCGAGTGACGAGGCATTTGGCTACCTTAAGAGAGTCATAGTTACTGCTGCCAGCTGCTCGACCTACTTTCTTTCTTTCCACTCTTTAATTATTACTGTGGTCAGTCCTGCAGGAGCAATATGCCACTACATGTAAACCTTAACGTTGTCTGAGCTACCTTATCGAAGATATCCTCGAGTTTTCAAAAAAAATTTTACATGGTGACGAGGCATTTGGCTACCTTAAGGGAGTTACAGTACTCCTGCCTGCTGCTCCCACTATTCTAAGCCCTTTCTCTCTATCATTCTTGCTATGGCAGTCCTACAGAACCGATGTGCCACTATATGTCCACGTTAACGTCGTCTCTGTTACTCCCACTACGAGTCTCTCGAGTTAGCAAATGTGACTCGCCGGATGACGAGGCATTTGGCTACCTTAAGTGCGTCATAGTTACTGCAGGCAGCTGCACCCCCTTCTTCGAATCTTTCCTGTCTTTAATTCGTACTGTGGTCAGTCCTGCAGAGCGATACGCCACCACCTGTCCATGTTACCGTTGTCTGAGTTACTTCAACAACGATTTCCTCGAGTTTTCAAATAAATTTCGCCGAGTGACGAGGCATTTGGCTACCTTAAGAGAGTCATAGTTACTGCTGCCAGCTGCTCGACCTACTTTCTTTCTTTCCACTCTTTAATTATTACTGTGGTCAGTCCTGCAGGAGCAATATGCCACTACATGTAAACCTTAACGTTGTCTGAGCTACCTTATCGAAGATATCCTCGAGTTTTCAAAAAAAAGTTTACATGGTGACGAGGCATTTGCCTACCTTAAGGGAGTCATAGTACCCCTGCCTGCTGCTCCCACTTTTCTAAGCCCTTTCTCTCTATCATTCTTGCTATGGCTGTCCTAGAGAACCGATGTGCCACTATATGTCCACGTTAACGTCGTCCCTGTTACTCCCTCTACGAGTCTCTCGAGTTAGCAAATGTACCTCGCCGGATGACGAGGCATTTGGCTACCTTATAAGCGTCATAGTTACTGCAGCCAGCTGCTCCCCCTTCTTTGAATCTTTCCTGTCTTTAATTCGTACTGTGGGCAGTCCTGCAGAAGCGATACGCCACCACCTGTCCATGTTACCGTTGTCTGAGTTACCTCAACAACGATTTCCTCGAGTTTTCAAAAAAATTTCGCCGAGTGACGAGGCATTTGGCTACCTTAAGAGAGTCATAGTTACTGTTGCCAGCTGCTCGACCTACCTTCTTTCTTTCCACTCTTTAATTATTACTGTGGTCAGTCCTGCAGGAGCAATATGCCACTACATGTAAACCTTAACATTGTCTGAGCTACCTTATCGAAGATATCCTCGAGTTTTCAACAAAAAATTTCACATGGTGACGAGGCATTTGGCTCCCTTAAGGGAGTCATAACACCCCTGCCTGCTGCTCCCACTTTTCTAAGCCCATTCTCTCTATCATTCTTGCTATGGCTGTCCTACAGAACCGATGTGCCACTATATGTCCACGTTAACGTCGTCTCTGTTACTCCCACTACGAGTCTCTCGAGTTAGCAAATGTGACTCGCCGGATGACGAGGCATTTGGCTACCTTAAGTGCGTCATAGTTACTGCAGGCAGCTGCTCCCCCTTCTTTGAATCTTTCCTCCCTTTAAATCGTACTGTGGTCAGTCCTGCAGAGCGATACGCCACCACCTGTCCATGTTACCGTTGTCTGAGTTACTTCAACAACGATTTCCTCGAGTTTTCAAATAAATTTCGCCGAGTGACGAGGCATTTGGCTACCTTAAGAGAGTCATAGTTACTGCTGCCAGCTGCTCGACCTACTTTCTTTCTTTCCACTCTTTAATTATTACTGTGGTCAGTCCTGCAGGAGCAATATGCCACTACATGTAAACCTTAACGTTGTCTGAGCTACCTTATCGAAGATATCCTCGAGTTTTCAAAAAAAATTTTACATGGTGACGAGGCATTTGGCTACCTTAAGGGAGTCATAGTACCCCTGCCTGCTGCTCCCACTTTTCTAAGCCCTTTCTCTCTATCATTCTTGCTATGGCTGTCCTACAGAACCGATGTGCCACTATATGTCCACGTTAACGTCGTCCCTGTTACTCCCTCTACGAGTCTCTCGAGTTAGCAAATGTACCTCGCCGGATGACGAGGCATTTGGCTACCTTATAAGCGTCATAGTTACTGCAGCCAGCTGCTCCCCCTTCTTTGAATCTTTCCTGTCTTTAATTCGTTCTGTGGTCAGTCCTGCAGAAGCGATACGCCACCACCTGTCCATGTCACCGTTGTCTGAGTTACTTCAACAACGATTTCCTCGAGTTTTCAAACAAATTTCGCCGAGTGACGAGGCATTTGGCTACCTTAAGAGAGTCATAGTTACTGCAGCCAGCTGCTACCCCGTCTTTGAATCTTTCCTCTCTTTAATTCGTACTGTGGTGTCCTGCAGAAGCGATACGCCACCACCTGTCCATGTTACCGTTGTCTGAGTTACTTGAACGACGATTTCCTCGAGTTTTCAAATAAATTTCGTCGAGTGACGAGGCATTTGGCTACCTTAAGACAGTCATAGTTACTGCTGCCAGCTGCTCGACCTTCTTTCTTTCTTTCCACTCTTTAATTATTACTGTGTTCAGTCCTGCAGGAGCAATATGCCACTACATGTAAACCTTAACGTTGTCTGAGCTACCTTAACGAAAATATCCTCGAGTTTTCAAAAAAAATTTTACATGGTGACGAGGCATTTGGCTACCTTAAGGGAGTCATAGTACCCCTGCCTGCTGCTCCCACTTTTCTAAGCCCTTTCTCTCTATCATTCTTGCTATGGGTGTCCTACAGAACCGATGTGCCACTATATGTCCACGTTAACGTCGTCTCTGTTACTCCCACTACGAGTCTCTTGAGTTAGCAAATGTGACTCGCCGGATGACGAGGCATTTGGCTACCTTAAGAGCGTCATAGTTACTGCAGGCAGCTGCTCCCCCTTCTTTGAATCTTTCCTCCCTTTCAATCGTACTGTGGTCAGTCCTGCAGAAGCGATACGCCACCACCTGTCCATGTTACCGTTGTCTGAGTTACCTCAACAACGATTTCCTCGAGTTTTCAAATAAATTTCGCCGAGTGACAAGGCATTTGGCTACCTTAAGAGAGTCATAGTTACTGTTGCCAGCTGCTCGACCTACCTTCTTTCTTTCCACTCTTTAATTATTACTGTGGTCAGTCCTGCAGGAGCAATATGCCACTACATGTAAACCTTAACATTGTCTGAGCTACCTTATCGAAGATATCCTCGAGTTTTCAACAAAAAAT
This sequence comes from Schistocerca americana, assembly GCF_021461395.2. Classification (NCBI taxonomy): domain Eukaryota; kingdom Metazoa; phylum Arthropoda; class Insecta; order Orthoptera; family Acrididae; genus Schistocerca; species Schistocerca americana. Next base: position 941,808 of record NW_025726225.1, on the reverse strand, counting down.
TTCACATGGTGACGAGGCATTTGGCTCCCTTAAGGGAGTCATAACACCCCTGCCTGCTGCTCCCACTTTTCTAAGCCCATTCTCTCTATCATTCTTGCTATGGCTGTCCTACAGAACCGATGTGCCACTATATGTCCACGTTAACGTCGTCTCTGTTACTCCCACTACGAGTCTCTCGAGTTAGCAAATGTGACTCGCCGGATGACGAGGCATTTGGCTACCTTAAGTGCGTCATAGTTACTGCAGGCAGCTGCTCCCCCTTCTTTGAATCTTTCCTCCCTTTAAATCGTACTGTGGTCAGTCCTGCAGAGCGATACGCCACCACCTGTCCATGTTACCGTTGTCTGAGTTACTTCAACAACGATTTCCTCGAGTTTTCAAATAAATTTCGCCGAGTGACGAGGCATTTGGCTACCTTAAGAGAGTCATAGTTACTGCTGCCAGCTGCTCGACCTACTTTCTTTCTTTCCACTCTTTAATTATTACTGTGGTCAGTCCTGCGGGAGCAATATGCCACTACATGTAAACCTTAACGTTGTCTGAGCTACCTTATCGAAGATATCCTCGAGTTTTCAAAAAAAATTTTACATGGTGACGAGGCATTTGGCTACCTTAAGGGAGTTACAGTACTCCTGCCTGCTGCTCCCACTATTCTAAGCCCTTTCTCTCTATCATTCTTGCTATGGCAGTCCTACAGAACCGATGTGCCACTATATGTCCACGTTAACGTCGTCTCTGTTACTCCCACTACGAGTCTCTCGAGTTAGCAAATGTGACTCGCCGGATGACGAGGCATTTGGATACCTTAAGTGCGTCATAGTTACTGCAGGCAGCTGCACCCCCTTCTTCGAATCTTTCCTGTCTTTAATTCGTACTGTGGTCAGTCCTGCAGAGCGATACGCCACCACCTGTCCATGTTACCGTTGTCTGAGTTACTTCAACAACGATTTCCTCGAGTTTTCAAAAAAATTTCGCCGAGTGACGAGGCATTTGGCTACCTTAAGAGAGTCATAGTTACTGCTGCCAGCTGCTCGACCTACTTTCTTTCTTTCCACTCTTTAATTATTACTGTGGTCAGTCCTGCAGGAGCAATATGCCACTACATGTAAACCTTAACGTTGTCTGAGCTACCTTATCGAAGATATCCTCGAGTTTTCAAAAAAAATTTTACATGGTGACGAGGCATTTGCCTACCTTAAGGGAGTCATAGTACCCCTGCCTGCTGCTCCCACTTTTCTAAGCCCTTTCTCTCTATCATTCTTGCTATGGCTGTCCTAGAGAACCGATGTGCCACTATATGTCCACGTTAACGTCGTCCCTGTTACTCCCTCTACGAGTCTCTCGAGTTAGCAAATGTACCTCGCCGGATGACGAGGCATTTGGCTACCTTATAAGCGTCATAGTTACTGCAGCCAGCTGCTCCCCCTTCTTTGAATCTTTCCTGTCTTTAATTCGTACTGTGGGCAGTCCTGCAGAAGCGATACGCCACCACCTGTCCATGTTGCCGTTGTCTGAGTTACCTCAACAACGATTTCCTCGAGTTTTCAAAAAAATTTCGCCGAGTGACGAGGCATTTGGCTACCTTAAGAGAGTCATAGTTACTGTTGCCAGCTGCTCGACCTACCTTCTTTCTTTCCACTCTTTAATTATTACTGTGGTCAGTCCTGCAGGAGCAATATGCCACTACATGTAAACCTTAACATTGTCTGAGCTACCTTATCGAAGATATCCTCGAGTTTTCAACAAAAAATTTCACATGGTGACGAGGCATTTGGCTCCCTTAAGGGAGTCATAACACCCCTGCCTGCTGCTCCCACTTTTCTAAGCCCATTCTCTCTATCATTCTTGCTATGGCTGTCCTACAGAACCGATGTGCCACTATATGTCCACGTTAACGTCGTCTCTGTTACTCCCACTACGAGTCTCTCGAGTTAGCAAATGTGACTCGCCGGATGACGAGGCATTTGGCTACCTTAAGTGCGTCATAGTTACTGCAGGCAGCTGCTCCCCCTTCTTTGAATCTTTCCTCCCTTTAAATCGTACTGTGGTCAGTCCTGCAGAGCGATACGCCACCACCTGTCCATGTTACCGTTGTCTGAGTTACTTCAACAACGATTTCCTCGAGTTTTCAAATAAATTTCGCCGAGTTACGAGGCATTTGGCTACCTTAAGAGAGTCATAGTTACTGCTGCCAGCTGCTCGACCTACTTTCTTTCTTTCCACTCTTTAATTATTACTGTGGTCAGTCCTGCAGGAGCAATATGCCACTACATGTAAACCTTAACGTTGTCTGAGCTACCTTATCGAAGATATCCTCGAGTTTTCAAAAAAAATTTTACATGGTGACGAGGCATTTGGCTACCTTAAGGGAGTCATAGTACCCCTGCCTGCTGCTCCCACTTTTCTAAGCCCTTTCTCTCTATCATTCTTGCTATGGCTGTCCTACAGAACCGATGTGCCACTATATGTCCACGTTAACGTCGTCCCTGTTACTCCCTCTACGAGTCTCTCGAGTTAGCAAATGTACCTCGCCGGATGACGAGGCATTTGGCTACCTTATAAGCGTCATAGTTACTGCAGCCAGCTGCTCCCCCTTCTTTGAATCTTTCCTGTCTTTAATTCGTTCTGTGGTCAGTCCTGCAGAAGCGATACGCCACCACCTGTCCATGTCACCGTTGTCTGAGTTACTTCAACAACGATTTCCTCGAGTTTTCAAACAAATTTCGCCGAGTGACGAGGCATTTGGCTACCTTAAGAGAGTCATAGTTACTGCAGCCAGCTGCTACCCCGTCTTTGAATCTTTCCTCTCTTTAATTCGTACTGTGGTGTCCTGCAGAAGCGATACGCCACCACCTGTCCATGTTACCGTTGTCTGAGTTACTTGAACGACGATTTCCTCGAGTTTTCAAATAAATTTCGTCGAGTGACGAGGCATTTGGCTACCTTAAGACAGTCATAGTTACTGCTGCCAGCTGCTCGACCTTCTTTCTTTCTTTCCACTCTTTAATTATTACTGTGTTCAGTCCTGCAGGAGCAATATGCCACTACATGTAAACCTTAACGTTGTCTGAGCTACCTTAACGAAAATATCCTCGAGTTTTCAAAAAAAATTTTACATGGTGACGAGGCATTTGGCTACCTTAAGGGAGTCATAGTACCCCTGCCTGCTGCTCCCACTTTTCTAAGCCCTTTCTCTCTATCATTCTTGCTATGGGTGTCCTACAGAACCGATGTGCCACTATATGTCCACGTTAACGTCGTCTCTGTTACTCCCACTACGAGTCTCTTGAGTTAGCAAATGTGACTCGCCGGATGACGAGGCATTTGGCTACCTTAAGAGCGTCATAGTTACTGCAGGCAGCTGCTCCCCCTTCTTTGAATCTTTCCTCCCTTTCAATCGTACTGTGGTCAGTCCTGCAGAAGCGATACGCCACCACCTGTCCATGTTACCGTTGTCTGAGTTACCTCAACAACGATTTCCTCGAGTTTTCAAATAAATTTCGCCGAGTGACAAGGCATTTGGCTACCTTAAGAGAGTCATAGTTACTGTTGCCAGCTGCTCGACCTACCTTCTTTCTTTCCACTCTTTAATTATTACTGTGGTCAGTCCTGCAGGAGCAATATGCCACTACATGTAAACCTTAACATTGTCTGAGCTACCTTATCGAAGATATCCTCGAGTTTTCAACAAAAAATTTCACATGGTGACGAGGCATTTGGCTCCCTTAAGGGAGTCATAACACCCCTGCCTGCTGCTCCCACTTTTCTAAGCCCATTCTCTCTATCATTCTTGCTATGGCTGTCCTACAGAACCGATGTGCCACTATATGTCCACGTTAACGTCGTCTCTGTTACTCCCACTACGAGTCTCTCGAGTTAGCAAATGTGACTCGCCGGATGACGAGGCATTTGGCTACCTTAAGTGCGTCATAGTTACTGCAGGCAGCTGCTCCCCCTTCTTTGAATCTTTCCTCCCTTTAAATCGTACTGTGGTCAGTCCTGCAGAGCGATACGCCACCACCTGTCCATGTTACCGTTGTCTGAGTTACTTCAACAACGATTTCCTCGAGTTTTCAAATAAATTTCGCCGAGTGACGAGGCATTTGGCTACCTTAAGAGAGTCATAGTTACTGCTGCCAGCTGCTCGACCTACTTTCTTTCTTTCCACTCTTTAATTATTACTGTGGTCAGTCCTGCAGGAGCAATATGCCACTACATGTAAACCTTAACGTTGTCTGAGCTACCTTATCGAAGATATCCTCGAGTTTTCAAAAAAAATTTTACATGGTGACGAGGCATTTGGCTACCTTAAGGGAGTTACAGTACTCCTGCCTGCTGCTCCCACTATTCTAAGCCCTTTCTCTCTATCATTCTTGCTATGGCAGTCCTACAGAACCGATGTGCCACTATATGTCCACGTTAACGTCGTCTCTGTTACTCCCACTACGAGTCTCTCGAGTTAGCAAATGTGACTCGCCGGATGACGAGGCATTTGGCTACCTTAAGTGCGTCATAGTTACTGCAGGCAGCTGCACCCCCTTCTTCGAATCTTTCCTGTCTTTAATTCGTACTGTAGTCAGTCCTGCAGAGCGATACGCCACCACCTGTCCATGTTACCGTTGTCTGAGTTACTTCAACAACGATTTCCTCGAGTTTTCAAAAAAATTTCGCCGAGTGACGAGGCATTTGGCTACCTTAAGAGAGTCATAGTTACTGCTGCCAGCTGCTCGACCTACTTTCTTTCTTTCCACTCTTTAATTATTACTGTGGTCAGTCCTGCAGGAGCAATATGCCACTACATGTAAACCTTAACGTTGTCTGAGCTACCTTATCGAAGATATCCTCGAGTTTTCAAAAAAAATTTTACATGCTGACGAGGCATTTGGCTACCTTAAAGGAGTCATAGTACCCCTGCCTGCTGCTCCCACTTTTCTAAGCCCTCTCTCTCTATCATTCTTGCTATGGCTGTCCTACAGAACCGATGTGCCACTATATGTCCACGTTATCGTCGTCCCTGTTACTCCCTCTACGAGTCTCTCGAGTTAGCAAATGTACCTCGCCGGATGACGAGGCATTTGGCTACCTTATAAGCGTCATAGTTACTGCAGCCAGCTGCTCCCCCTTCTTTGAATCTTTCCTGTCTTTAATTCGTTCTGTGGTCAGTCCTGCAGAAGCGATACGCCACCACCTGTCCATGTCACCGTTGTCTGAGTTACTTCAACAACGATTTCCTCGAGTTTTCAAACAAATTTCGCCGAGTGACGAGGCATTTGGCTACCTTAAGAGAGTCATAGTTACTGCAGCCAGCTGCTACCCCGTCTTTGAATCTTTCCTCTCTTTAATTCGTACTGTGGTGTCCTGCAGAAGCGATACGCCACCACCTGTCCATGTTACCGTTGTCTGAGTTACTTGAACGACGATTTCCTCGAGTTTTCAAATAAATTTCGTCGAGTGACGAGGCATTTGGCTACCTTAAGACAGTCATAGTTACTGCTGCCAGCTGCTCGACCTTCTTTCTTTCTTTCCACTCTTTAATTATTACTGTGTTCAGTCCTGCAGGAGCAATATGCCACTACATGTAAACCTTAACGTTGTCTGAGCTACCTTAACGAAAATATCCTCGAGTTTTCAAAAAAAATTTTACATGGTGACGAGGCATTTGGCTACCTTAAGGGAGTCATAGTACCCCTGCCTGCTGCTCCCACTTTTCTAAGCCCTTTCTCTCTATCATTCTTGCTATGGGTGTCCTACAGAACCGATGTGCCACTATATGTCCACGTTAACGTCGTCTCTGTTACTCCCACTACGAGTCTCTTGAGTTAGCAAATGTGACTCGCCGGATGACGAGGCATTTGGCTACCTTAAGAGCGTCATAGTTACTGCAGGCAGCTGCTCCCCCTTCTTTGAATCTTTCCTCCCTTTCAATCGTACTGTGGTCAGTCCTGCAGAAGCGATACGCCACCACCTGTCCATGTTACCGTTGTCTGAGTTACCTCAACAACGATTTCCTCGAGTTTTCAAATAAATTTCGCCGAGTGACAAGGCATTTGGCTACCTTAAGAGAGTCATAGTTACTGTTGCCAGCTGCTCGACCTACCTTCTTTCTTTCCACTCTTTAATTATTACTGTGGTCAGTCCTGCAGGAGCAATATGCCACTACATGTAAACCTTAACATTGTCTGAGCTACCTTATCGAAGATATCCTCGAGTTTTCAACAAAAAATTTCACATGGTGACGAGGCATTTGGCTCCCTTAAGGGAGTCATAACACCCCTGCCTGCTGCTCCCACTTTTCTAAGCCCATTCTCTCTATCATTCTTGCTATGGCTGTCCTACAGAACCGATGTGCCACTATATGTCCACGTTAACGTCGTCTCTGTTACTCCCACTACGAGTCTCTCGAGTTAGCAAATGTGACTCGCCGGATGACGAGGCATTTGGCTACCTTAAGTGCGTCATAGTTACTGCAGGCAGCTGCTCCCCCTTCTTTGTATCTTTCCTCCCTTTAAATCGTACTGTGGTCAGTCCTGCAGAGCGATACGCCACCACCTGTCCATGTTACCGTTGTCTGAGTTACTTCAACAACGATTTCCTCGAGTTTTCAAATAAATTTCGCCGAGTGACGAGGCATTTGGCTACCTTAAGAGAGTCATAGTTACTGCTGCCAGCTGCTCGACCTACTTTCTTTCTTTCCACTCTTTAATTATTACTGTGGTCAGTCCTGCAGGAGCAATATGCCACTACATGTAAACCTTAACGTTGTCTGAGCTACCTTATCGAAGATATCCTCGAGTTTTCAAAAAAAATTTTACATGGTGACGAGGCATTTGGCTACCTTAAGGGAGTTACAGTACTCCTGCCTGCTGCTCCCACTATTCTAAGCCCTTTCTCTCTATCATTCTTGCTATGGCAGTCCTACAGAACCGATGTGCCACTATATGTCCACGTTAACGTCGTCTCTGTTACTCCCACTACGAGTCTCTCGAGTTAGCAAATGTGACTCGCCGGATGACGAGGCATTTGGCTACCTTAAGTGCGTCATAGTTACTGCAGGCAGCTGCACCCCCTTCTTCGAATCTTTCCTGTCTTTAATTCGTACTGTAGTCAGTCCTGCAGAGCGATACGCCACCACCTGTCCATGTTACCGTTGTCTGAGTTACTTCAACAACGATTTCCTCGAGTTTTCAAAAAAATTTCGCCGAGTGACGAGGCATTTGGCTACCTTAAGAGAGTCATAGTTACTGCTGCCAGCTGCTCGACCTACTTTCTTTCTTTCCACTCTTTAATTATTACTGTGGTCAGTCCTGCAGGAGCAATATGCCACTACATGTAAACCTTAACGTTGTCTGAGCTACCTTATCGAAGATATCCTCGAGTTTTCAAAAAAAATTTTACATGGTGACGAGGCATTTGGCTACCTTAAAGGAGTCATAGTACCCCTGCCTGCTGCTCCCACTTTTCTAAGCCCTCTCTCTCTATCATTCTTGCTATGGCTGTCCTACAGAACCGATGTGCCACTATATGTCCACGTTATCGTCGTCCCTGTTACTCCCTCTACGAGTCTCTCGAGTTAGCAAATGTACCTCGCCGGATGACGAGGCATTTGGCTACCTTATAAGCGTCATAGTTACTGCAGCCAGCTGCTCCCCCTTCTTTGAATCTTTCCTGTCTTTAATTCGTACTGTGGTCAGTCCTGCAGAAGCGATACGCCACCACCTGTCCATGTTACCGTTGTCTGAGTTACCTCAACAACGATTTCCTCGAGTTTTCAAATAAATTTCGCCGAGTGACGAGGCATTTGGCTACCTTAAGAGAGTCATAGTTACTGTTTCCAGCTGCTCGACCTTCTTCCTTTCTTTCCACTCTTTAATTATTACTGTGGTCAGTCCTGCAGGAGCAATATGCCACTACATGTAAACCTTAACATTGTCTGAGCTACCTTATCGAAGATATCCTCGAGTTTTCAACAAAAAATTTCACATGGTGACGAGGCATTTGGCTCCCTTAAGGGAGTCATAACACCCCTGCCTGCTGCTCCCACTTTTCTAAGCCCATTCTCTCTATCATTCTTGCTATGGCTGTCCTACAGAACCGATGTGCCACTATATGTCCACGTTAACGTCGTCTCTGTTACTCCCACTACGAGTCTCTCGAGTTAGCAAATGTGACTCGCCGGATGACGAGGCATTTGGCTACCTTAAGTGCGTCATAGTTACTGCAGACAGCTGCTCCCCCTTCTTTGAATCTTTCCTCCCTTTAAATCGTACTGTGGTCAGTCCTGCAGAGCGATACGCCACCACCTGTCCATGTTACCGTTGTCTGAGTTACTTCAACAACGATTTCCTCGAGTTTTCAAAAAAATTTCGCCGAATGACGAGGCATTTGGCTACCTTAAGAGAGTCATAGTTACTGCTGCCAGCTGCTCGACCTACTTTCTTTCTTTCCACTCTTTAATTATTACTGTGGTCAGTCCTGCAGGAGCAATATGCCACTACATGTAAACCTTAACGTTGTCTGAGCTACCTTATCGAAGATATCCTCGAGTTTTCAAAAAAAATTTTACATGGTGACGAGGCATTTGGCTACCTTAAAGGAGTCATAGTACCCCTGCCTGCTGCTCCCACTTTTCTAAGCCCTTTCTCTCTATCATTCTTGCTATGGCTGTCCTACAGAACCGATGTGCCACTATATGTCCACGTTAACGTCGTCCCTGTTACTCCCTCTACGAGTCTCTCGAGTTAGCAAATGTACCTCGCCGGATGACGAGGCATTTGGCTACCTTATAAGCGTCATAGTTACTGCAGCCAGCTGCTCCCCCTTCTATGAATCTTTCCTGTCTTTAATTCGTACTGTGGTCAGTCCTGCAGAAGCGATACGCCACCACCTGTCCATGTTACCGTTGTCTGAGTTACCTCAACAACGATTTCCTCGAGTTTTCAAATAAATTTCGCCGAGTAACGAGGCATTTGGCTACCTTAAGAGAGTCATAGTTACTGTTTCCAGCTGCTCGACCTTCTTCCTTTCTTTCCACTCTTTAATTATTACTGTGGTCAGTCCTGCAGGAGCAATATGCCACTACATGTAAACCTTAACATTGTCTGAGCTACCTTATCGAAGATATCCTCGAGTTTTCAACAAAAAATTTCACATGGTGACGAGGCATTTGGCTCCCTTAAGGGAGTCATAACACCCCTGCCTGCTGCTCCCACTTTTCTAAGCCCATTCTCTCTATCATTCTTGCTATGGCTGTCCTACAGAACCGATGTGCCACTATATGTCCACGTTAACGTCGTCTCTGTTACTCCCACTACGAGTCTCTCGAGTTAGCAAATGTGACTCGCCGGATGACGAGGCATTTGGCTACCTTAAGTGCGTCATAGTTACTGCAGACAGCTGCTCCCCCTTCTTTGAATCTTTCCTCCCTTTAAATCGTACTGTGGTCAGTCCTGCAGAGCGATACGCCACCACCTGTCCATGTTACCGTTGTCTGAGTTACTTCAACAACGATTTCCTCGAGTTTTCAAAAAAATTTCGCCGAGTGACGAGGCATTTGGCTACCTTAAGAGAGTCATAGTTACTGCTGCCAGCTGCTCGACCTACTTTCTTTCTTTCCACTCTTTAATTATTACTGTGGTCAGTCCTGCAGGAGCAATATGCCACTACATGTAAACCTTAACGTTGTCTGAGCTACCTTATCGAAGATATCCTCGAGTTTTCAAAAAAAATTTTACATGGTGACGAGGCATTTGGCTACCTTAAAGGAGTCATAGTACCCCTGCCTGCTGCTCCCACTTTTCTAAGCCCTTTCTCTCTATCATTCTTGCTATGGCTGTCCTACAGAACCGATGTGCCACTATATGTCCACGTTAACGTCGTCCCTGTTACTCCCTCTACGAGTCTCTCGAGTTAGCAAATGTACCTCGCCGGATGACGAGGCATTTGGCTACCTTATAAGCGTCATAGTTACTGCAGCCAGCTGCTCCCCCTTCTATGAATCTTTCCTGTCTTTAATTCGTACTGTGGTCAGTCCTGCAGAAGCGATACGCCACCACCTGTCCATGTTACCGTTGTCTGAGTTACCTCAACAACGATTTCCTCGAGTTTTCAAATAAATTTCGCCGAGTAACGAGGCATTTGGCTACCTTAAGAGAGTCATAGTTACTGTTTCCAGCTGCTCGACCTTCTTCCTTTCTTTCCACTCTTTAATTATTACTGTGGTCAGTCCTGCAGGAGCAATATGCCACTACATGTAAACCTTAACATTGTCTGAGCTACCTTATCGAAGATATCCTCGAGTTTTCAACAAAAAATTTCACATGGTGACGAGGCATTTGGCTCCCTTAAGGGAGTCATAACACCCCTGCCTGCTGCTCCCACTTTTCTAAGCCCATTCTCTCTATCATTCTTGCTATGGCTGTCCTACAGAACCGATGTGCCACTATATGTCCACGTTAACGTCGTCTCTGTTACTCCCACTACGAGTCTCTCGAGTTAGCAAATGTGACTCGCCGGATGACGAGGCATTTGGCTACCTTAAGTGCGTCATAGTTACTGCAGACAGCTGCTCCCCCTTCTTTGAATCTTTCCTCCCTTTAAATCGTACTGTGGTCAGTCCTGCAGAGCGATACGCCACCACCTGTCCATGTTACCGTTGTCTGAGTTACTTCAACAACGATTTCCTCGAGTTTTCAAAAAAATTTCGCCGAGTGACGAGGCATTTGGCTACCTTAAGAGAGTCATAGTTACTGCTGCCAGCTGCTCGACCTACTTTCTTTCTTTCCACTCTTTAATTATTACTGTGGTCAGTCCTGCAGGAGCAATATGCCACTACATGTGAACCTTAACGTTGTCTGAGCTACCTTATCGAAGATATCCTCGAGTTTTCAAAAAAAATTTTACATGGTGACGAGGCATTTGGCTACCTTAAAGGAGTCATAGTACCCCTGCCTGCTGCTCCCACTTTTCTAAGCCCTTTCTCTCTATCATTCTTGCTATGGCTGTCCTACAGAACCGATGTGCCACTATATGTCCACGTTAACGTCGTCCCTGTTACTCCCTCTACGAGTCTCTCGAGTTAGCAAATGTACCTCGCCGGATGACGAGGCATTTGGCTACCTTATAAGCGTCATAGTTACTGCAGCCAGCTGCTCCCCCTTCTTTGAATCTTTCCTGTCTTTAATTCGTTCTGTGGTCAGTCCTGCAGAAGCGATACGCCACCACCTGTCCATGTCACCGTTGTCTGAGTTACTTCAACAACGATTTCCTCGAGTTTTCAAACAAATTTCGCCGAGTGACGAGGCATTTGGCTACCTTAAGAGAGTCATAGTTACTGCAGCCAGCTGCTACCCCGTCTTTGAATCTTTCCTCTCTTTAATTCGTACTGTGGTGTCCTGCAGAAGCGATACGCCACCACCTGTCCATGTTACCGTTGTCTGAGTTACTTGAACGACGATTTCCTCGAGTTTTCAAATAAATTTCGTCGAGTGACGAGGCATTTGGCTACCTTAAGACAGTCATAGTTACTGCTGCCAGCTGCTCGACCTTCTTTCTTTCTTTCCACTCTTTAATTATTACTGTGTTCAGTCCTGCAGGAGCAATATGCCACTACATGTAAACCTTAACGTTGTCTGAGCTACCTTAACGAAAATATCCTCGAGTTTTCAAAAAAAATTTTACATGGTGACGAGGCATTTGGCTACCTTAAGAGAGTCATAGTTACTGCTGCCAGATGCTCGACCTACTTTCTTCCTTTCCACTCTTTTACTATTACTGTGGTCAGTCCTGCAGGAGCAATATGCCACTACATGTAAACCTTAACGTTGTCTGAGCTACCTTAACGAAAATATCCTCGAGTTTTCAAAAAAAATTTTACATGGTGACGGGGCATTTGGCTACCTTAAGGGAGTCATAGTACTCCTGCCTGCTGCTCCAACTTTTCTAAGCCCTTTCTCTCTATCATTCTTGCTATGGCTGTCCTACAGAACCGATGTGCCACTATATGTCCACGTTAACGTCGTCTCTGTTACTCCCACTACGAGTCTCTCGAGTTAGCAAATGTGACTCGCCGGATGACGAGGCATTTGGCTACCTTAAGTGCGTCATAGTTACTGCAGCCAGCTGCTCCCCCTTCTTTGAATCTTTCCTCCCTTTAAATCGTACTGTGGTCAGTCCTGCAGAGCGATACGCCACCACCTGTCCATGTTACCGTTGTCTGAGTTACTTCAACAACGATTTCCTCGAGTTTTCAAATAAATTTCGCCGAGTGACGAGGCATTTGGCTACCTTAAGAGAGTCATAGTTACTGCTGCCAGCTGCTCGACCTACTTTCTTTCTTTCCACTCTTTAATTATTACTGTGGTCAGTCCTGCAGGAGCAATATGCCACTACATGTAAACCTTAACGTTGTCTGAGCTACCTTATCGAAGATATCCTCGAGTTTTCAAAAAAAATTTTACATGGTGACGAGGCATTTGCCTACCTTAAGGGAGTCATAGTACCCCTGCCTGCTGCTCCCACTTTTCTAAGCCCTTTCTCTCTATCATTCTTGCTATGGCTGTCCTAGAGAACCGATGTGCCACTATATGTCCACGTTAACGTCGTCCCTGTTACTCCCTCTACGAGTCTCTCGAGTTAGCAAATGTACCTCGCCGGATGACGAGGCATTTGGCTACCTTATAAGCGTCATAGTTACTGCAGCCAGCTGCTCCCCCTTCTTTGAATCTTTCCTGTCTTTAATTCGTACTGTGGGCAGTCCTGCAGAAGCGATACGCCACCACCTGTCCATGTTACCGTTGTCTGAGTTACCTCAACAACGATTTCCTCGAGTTTTCAAAAAAATTTCGCCGAGTGACGAGGCATTTGGCTACCTTAAGAGAGTCATAGTTACTGTTGCCAACTGCTCGACCTACCTTCTTTCTTTCCACTCTTTAATTATTACTGTGGTCAGTCCTGCAGGAGCAATATGCCACTACATGTAAACCTTAACATTGTCTGAGCTACCTTATCGAAGATATCCTCGAGTTTTCAACAAAAAATTTCACATGGTGACGAGGCATTTGGCTCCCTTAAGGGAGTCATAACACCCCTGCCTGCTGCTCCCACTTTTCTAAGCCCTTTCTCTCTATCATTCTTGCTATGGCTGTCCTTCAGAACCGATGTGCCACTATATGTCCACGTTAACGTCGTCCCTGTTACTCCCTCTACGAGTCTCTCGAGTTAGCAAATGTACCTCGCCGGATGACGAGGCATTTGGCTACCTTATAAGCGTCATAGTTACTGCAGCCAGCTGCTCCCCCGTCTTTGAATCTTTCCTCTCTTTAATTCGTACTGTGGTGTCCTGCAGAAGCGATACGCCTCCACCTGTCTATGTTACCGTTGTCTGAGTTACCTCAACAACGATTTCCTCGAGTTTTCAAAAAAATTTCGCCGAGTGACGAGCATTTGGCTACCTTAAGAGAGTCATAGTTACTGTTTCCAGCTGCTCGACCTTCTTTCTTTCTTTCCACTCTTTAATTATTACTGTGGTCAGTCCTGCAGGAGCAATATGCCACTACATGTAAACCTTAACGTTGTCTGAGCTACCTTATCGAAGATATCCTCGAGTTTTCAAAAAAAAATGTCACATGGTGACGAGGCATTTAACTACCTTAAGAGAGTCATAGTACTCCTGCCTGCTGCTCCCACTTTTCTAAGCCCATTCTCTCTATCATTCTTGCTATGGCCTGTCCTACGGAACCGATGTGCCCCTATATGTCCACGTTAACGTCGTCACTGTTACTCCCACTACGAGTCTCTCGAGTTAGCAAATGTACCTCGCCCGATGACGAGCCATTTGACTACATTAAGAGAGTCATAGTTACTGCAGCCAGCTGCTCCCCCGTCTTTGAATCTTTCCTCTCTTTAATTCGTACTGTGGTGTCCTGCAGAAGCGATACGCCACCACCTGTAAATGTTACCGTTGTCTGAGTTACTTCAACGACGATTTCCTCGAGTTTTCAAATAAATTTCGCCGAGTGACGAGGCATTTGGCCACCTTAAGAGAGTCATAGTTACTGCTGCCAGCTGCTCGACCTACTTTCTTTCTTTCCACTCTTTAATTATTACTGTGGTCAGTCCTGCAGGAGCAATATGCCACTACATGTAAACCTTAACGTTGTCTGAGCTACCTTAACGAAAATATCCTCGAGTTTAAAAAAAAAATTTTACATGGTGACGAGGCATTTGGCTACCTTAAGGGAGTTATAGTACTCCTGCCTGCTGCTCCCACTATTCTAAGCCCTTTCTCTCTATCATTCTTGCTATGGCAGTCCTACAGAACCGATGTGCCACTATATGTCCACGTTAACGTCGTCCCTGTTACTCCCTCTACGAGTCTCTCGAGTTAGCAAATGTACCTCGCCGGATGACGAGGCATTTGGCTACCTTATAAGCGTCATAGTTACTGCAGCCAGCTGCTCGCCCTTCTTTGAATCTTTCCTGTCTTTAATTCGTACTGTGGTCAGTCCTGCAGAAGCGATACGCCACCACCTGTCCATGTTACCGTTGTCTGAGTTACCTCAACAACGATTTCCTCGAGTTTTCAAAAAAATTTCGCCGAGTGACGAGGCATTTGGCTACCTTAAGAGAGTCACAGTTACTGTTTCCAGCTGCTCGACCTTCTTTCTTTCTTTCCACTCTTTAATTATTACTGTGGTCAGTCCTGCAGGAGCAATATGCCACTACATGTAAACCTTAACGTTGTCTGAGCTACCTTATCGAAGATATCCTCGAGTTTTCAAAAAAAAAATGTCACATGGTGACGAGGCATTTAACTACCTTAAGAGAGTCATAGTACTCCTGCCTGCTGCTCCCACTTTTCTAAGCCCATTCTCTCTATCATTCTTGCTATGGCCTGTCCTACGGAACCGATATGCCCCTATATGTCCACGTTAACGTCGTCACTGTTACTCCCACTACGAGTCTCTCGAGTTAGCAAATGTACCTCGCCCGATGACGAGCCATTTGACTACATTAAGAGAGTCATAGTTACTGCAGCCAGCTGCTCCCCCGTCTTTGAATCTTTCCTCTCTTTAATTCGTACTGTGGTGACCTGCAGAAGCGATACGCCACCACCTGTAAATGTTACCGTTGTCTGAGTTACTTCAACGACGATTTCCTCGAGTTTTCAAATAAATTTCGCCGAGTGACGAGGCATTTGGCCACCTTAAGAGAGTCATAGTTACTGCTGCCAGCTGCTCGACCTACTTTCTTTCTTTCCACTCTTTAATTATTACTGTGGTCAGTCCTGCAGGAGCAATATGCCACTACATGTAAACCTTAACGTTGTCTGAGCTACCTTATCGAAGATATCCTCGAGTTTTCAACAAAAAATTTCACATGGTGACGAGGCATTTGCCTCCCTTAAGGGAGTCATAACACCCCTGCCTGCTGCTCCCACTTTTCTAAGCCCATTCTCTCTATCATTCTTGCTATGGCTGTCCTACAGAACCGATGTGCCACTATATGTCCACGTTAACGTCGTCTCTGTTACTCCCACTACGAGTCTCTCGAGTTAGCAAATGTACCTCGCCGGATGACGAGGCATTTGGCTACCTTATAAGCGTCATAATTACTGCAGCCAGCTGCTCCCCCTTCTTTGAATCTTTCCTCCCTTTACATCGTACTGTGGGCAGTCCTGCAGAAGCGATACGCCACCACCTGTCCATGTTACCGTTGTCTGAGTTACTTCAACAACGGTTTCCTCGAGTTTTCAAATAAATTTCGCCGAGTGACGAGGCATATGGCTACCTTAAGAGAGTCATAGTTACTGTTGCCAGCTGTTCGACCTACATTCTTTCTTTCCACTCTTTAATTATTACTGTGGTCAGTCCTGTAGGAGCAATATGCCACTACATGTAAACCTTAACGTTGTCTGAGCTACCTTATCGAAGATATCCTCGAGTTTTCAAAAACAAGTTTACGTGGTGACGAGGCATTTGGCTACCTTAAGAGATTCATAGTACTCCTGCCTGCTGCTCCCACTTTTGTAAGCCCATTCTCTCTATCATTCTTGCTATGGCTGTCCTACAGAACCGATGTGCCACTATATGTCCACGTTAACGTCGTCTCTGTTACTCCCACTACGAGTCTCTCGAGTTAGCAAATGTACCTCGCCGGATGACGAGGCATTTGGCTACGTTAAGGGAGTCATAGTTACTGCAGCCAGCTGCTCCCCCTTCTTTGAATCTTTCCTCCCTTTAAATCGTACTGTGGTCAGTCCTGCAGAGCGATACGCCACCACCTGTGCATGTTACCGTTGTCTGATTTACTTCAACGACGATTTCCTCGAGTTTTCAAATAAATTTCGCCGAGTGACGAGGCATTTGGCTACCTTAAGAGAGTCATAGTTACTGTTGCCAGCTGTTCGACCTACATTCTTTCTTTCCACTCTTTAATTATTACTGTGGTCAGTCCTGTAGGAGCAATATGCCACTACATGTAAACCTTAACGTTGTCTGAGCTACCTTATCGAGGATATCCTCGAGATTTCAACAAAAAATTTCACATGGTGACGATTCATTTGGCTACCTTAAGAGAGTCATAGTACTCCTGCCTGCTGCTCCCACTTTTCTAAGCCCTTTCTCTCTATCATTCTTGCTATGGCTGTCCTACAGAACCGATGTGCCACTATATGTCCACGTTAACGTCGTCACTGTTACTCCCACTACGAGTCTCTCGAGGTAGCAAATGTACCTCGCCGGATGACGAGGCATTTGGCTACCTTATGAGCGTCATAGTTACTGCAGCCAGCTGCTCCCCCTTCTTTGAATCTTTCCTCCCTTTAAATCGTACTGTGGTCAGTCCTGCAGAGCGATACGCCACCACCTGTGCATGTTACCGTTGTCTGATTTACTTCAACGACGATTTCCTCGAGTTTTCAAATAAATCTCGCCGAGTGACGAGGCATTTGGCTACCTTAAGAGAGTCATAGTTACTGCTGCCAGCTGCTCGACCTACTTTCTTTCTTTCCACTCTTTAATTATGACTGTGGTCAGTCCTGCAGCAGCAATATGCCACTACATGTAAACCTTAACGTTGTCTGAGCTACCTTATCGAAGATATCCTCGAGTTTTCAAAAACAAGTTTACGTGGTGACGAGGCATTTGGCTACCTTAAGAGATTCATAGTACTCCTGCCTGCTGCTCCCACTTTTGTAAGCCCATTCTCTCTATCATTCTTGCTATGGCCTGTCCTACGGAACCGATGTGCCACTATATGTCCACGTTAACGTCGTCACTGTTACTCCCACTACGAGTCTCTCGAGTTAGCAAATGTACCTCGCCGGATGACGAGGCATTTGGCTACCTTAAGAGAGTCATAGTTACTGCAGCCAGCTGCTCCACCTTCTTTGAATCTTTCCTCTCTTTAATTCGTACCTTGGTGTCCTGCAGAAGCGATACGCCACCACCTGTCCATGTTACCGTTGTCTGAGTTACTTCAACGACGATTTCCTCGAGTTTTCAAATAAATTTCGCCGAGTGACGAGGTATTTGGCTACCTTAAGAGAGTCATAGTTACTGTTGCCAGCTGCTTGATCTACCTTCTTTCATTCCACTCTTTAATTATTACTGTGGTCAGTCCTGCAGGAGCAATATGCCACTACATGTAAACCTTAACGTTGTCTGAGCTACCTTATCGAAGACATCCTCGAGTTTTCAACAAAAAATTTCACATGGTGACGATTCATTTGGCTACCTTAAGAGAGTCATAGTACTCCTGCCTGCTGCTCCCACTTTTCTAAGCCCATTCTCTCTATCATTCTTGCTATGGCCTGTCCTACGCAACCGATGTGCCACTATATGTCCACGTTAACGTCGTCACTGTTACTCCCACTACGAGTCTCTCGAGTTAGCATATGTACCTCGCCGGATGACGAGGCATTTGGCTACCTTAAGAGAGTCATAGTTACTGCTGCCAGCTTCTCCCCCTTCTTTGAATCTTTCCTCTCTTTAATTCGTACCTTGGTGTCCTGCAGAAGCGATACGCCACCACCTGTCCATGTTACCGTGGTCTGAGTTACTTCAACGACGATTTCCTCGAGTTTTCAAATAAATCTCGCCGAGTGACGAGGCATTTGGCTACCTTAAGAGAGTCATAGTTACTGCTGCCAGCTGCTCGACCTACTTTCTTTCTTTCCACTCTTTAATTATGACTGTGGTCAGTCCTGCAGGAGCAATATGCCACTACAAGTAAACCTTAACGTTGTTGAGCTACCTTAACGAAAATATCCTCGAGTTTTCAAAAAAAATTTTACATGGTGACGAGGCATTTGGCTACCTTAAGTGAGTCATAGTACCCCAGCCTGCTGCTCCCACTTTTCTAAGCCCATTCTCTCTATCATTCTTGCTATGGCTGTCCTACAGAACCGATGTGCCACTATATGTCCACGTTAACGTCGTCTCTGTTACTCCCACTACGAGTCTCTCGAGTTAGCAAATGTACCTCGCCGGATGACGAGGCATTTGGCTACCTTATAAGCGTCATAGTTACTGCAGCCAGCTGCTCCCCCTTCTTTGAATCCTTCCTCCCTTTAAATCGTACTGTGGTCAGAACTGCAGAAGCGATACGCCACCACCTGTCCATGTTACCGTTGTCTGAGTTACTTCAACAACGATTTCCTCGAGTTTTCAAATAAATTTCGCCGACTGACGAGGCATTTGGCTACCTTAAGAGAGTCATAGTTACTGCAGCCAGCTGCTCCCCCTTCTTTGAATCTTTCCTCCCTTTAAATCGTACTGTGGTCAGTCCTGCAGAGCGATACGCCACCGCCTGTGCATGTTACCGTAGTCTGATTTACTTCAACGACGATTTCCTCGAGTTTTCAAATAAATTTAGCCGAGTGACGAGGCATTTGGCTACCTTAAGAGAGTCATAGTTACTGTTGCCAGCTGTTCGACGTACCTTCTTTCTTTCCACTCTTTAATTATTACTGTGGTCAGTCCTGCAGGAGCAATATGCCACTACATGTAAACCTTAACGTTGTCTGAGCTACCTTATCGAAGATATCCTAGAGTTTTCAACAAAAAATTTCACATGGTGACGATTCATTTGGCTACCTTAAGAGAGTCATAGTACTCCTGCCTGCTGCTCCCACTTTTCTAACCCCAGTCTCTCTATCATTCTTGCTATGGCTGTCCTACAGAACCGATGTGCCACTATATGTCCACGTTAACGTCGTCACTGTTACTCCCACTACGAGTCTCTTGAGGTAGCAAATGTACCTCGCCGGATGACGAGGCATTTGGCTACCTTATGAGCGTCATAGTTACTGCAGCCAGCTGCTCCCCCTTCTTTGAATCTTTCCTCCCTTTAAATAGTACTGTGGTCAGTCCTGCAGAGCGATACGCCACCACCTGTGCATGTTACCGTTGTCTGATTTACTTCAACGACGATTTCGTCGAGTTTTCAAATAAATCTCGCCGAGTGACGAGGCATTTGGCTACCTTAAGAGAGTCATAGTTACTGCTGCCAGCTGCTCGACCAACTTTCTTTCTTTCCACTCTTTAATTATTACTGTGGTCAGTCCTGCAGGAGCAATATGCCACTACATGTAAACCTTAACGTTGTCTGAGCTACCTTAACGAAAATATCCTCGAGTTTTCAAAAAAAATCTTACATGGTGACGAGGCATTTGGCTACCTTAAGGGAGTCATAGCACCCCTGCCTGCTGCTCCCACTTTTCTAAGCCTATTCTCTCAATCATTCTTGCTATGGCTGTCCTACAGAACCAATGTGCCACTATATGTCCACGTTAACGTCGTCTCTGTTACTCCCACTACGAGTCTCTCGAGTTAGCAAATGTACCTCGCCGGATGACGAGGCATTTGGCTACCTTATAAGCGTCATAGTTACTGCAGCCAGCTGCTCCACCTTCTTTGAATCTTTCCTCTCTTTAATTCGTACCTTGGTGTCCTGCAGAAGCGATACCCCACCACCTGTCCATGTTACCGTTGTCTGAGTTACCTCAACAACGATTTCCTCGAGTTTTCAAATAAATTTCGCCGAGTGACGAGGCATTTGGCTACCTTAAGAGAGTCATAGTTACTGTTGCCAGCTGCTCGACCTACCTTCTTTCTTTCCACTCTTTAATTATTACTGTGGTCAGTCCTGCAGGAGCAATATGCCACTACATGTAAACCTTAACGTTGTCTGAGCTACCTTATCGAAGATATCCTCGAGTTTTCAACAAAA
The DNA here is from genome assembly GCF_021461395.2 of Schistocerca americana. Lineage (NCBI taxonomy): Eukaryota > Metazoa > Arthropoda > Insecta > Orthoptera > Acrididae > Schistocerca > Schistocerca americana. Next base: position 921,579 of record NW_025726225.1, on the reverse strand, counting down.
AATTTCACATGGTGACGATTCATTTGGCTACCTTAAGAGAGTCATAGTACTCCTGCCTGCTGCTCCCACTTTTCTAAGCCCATTCTCTCTATCATTCTTGCTATGGCCTGTCCTACGGAACCGATGTGCCACTATATGTCCACGTTAACGTCGTCACTGTTACTCCCACTACGAGTCTCTCGAGTTAGCATACGTACCTCGCCGGATGACGAGGCATTTGGCTACCTTAAGGGAGTCATAGTTACTGCAGCCAGCTGCTCCCCCTTCTTTGAATCTTTCCTCTCTTTAATTCGTACCTTGGTGTCCTGCAGAAGCTATAAGCCACCACCTGTCCATGTTACCGTTGTCTGAGTTACTTCAACGATGATTTCCTCGAGTTTTCAAATAAATTTCGCCGAGTGACGAGGCATTTGGCTACCTTAAGAGAGTCATAGTTACTGCTGCCAGCTGCTCGACCTACTTTCTTTCTTTCCACTCTTTAATTATTACTGTGGGCAGTCCAGCAGGAGCAATATGCCACTACATGTAAACCTTAACGTTGTCTGAGCTACCTTAACGAAAATATCCTCGAGTTTTCAAAAAAAAATTTACATGGTGACGAGGCATTTGGCTACCTTAAGGGAGTCATAGTACCCCTGCCTGCTGCTCCCACTTTTCTAAGCCCATTCTCTCTATCATTCTTGCTATGGCTGACCTACAGAACCGATGTGCCACTATATGTCCACGTTAACGTCGTCTCTGTTACTCCCACTACGAGTCTCTCGAGTTAGCAAATGTACCTCGCCGGATGACGAGGCATTTGGCTATCTTATAAGCGTCATAGTTACTGCAGCCAGCTGCTCCCCCTTCTTTGAATCTTTCCTCCCTTTAAATCGTACTGTGGTCAGTCCTGCAGAGCGATACGCCACCACCTGTGCAATTTACCGTTGTCTGATTTACTTCAACGACGATTTCCTCGAGTTTTCAAATAAATTTCGCCGAGTGACGAGGCATTTGGCTATCTTAAGAGAGTCATAGTTACTGCTGCCAGCTGCTCGACCTACTTTCTTTCTTTCCACTCTTTAATTATTACTGTGGTCAGTCCTGCAGCAGCAATATGCCACTACATGTAAACCTTAACGTTGTCTGAGCTACCTTATCGAAGATATCCTCGAGTTTTCAAAAAAAATTTTACATGGTGACGAGGCATTTGGCTACCTTAAGAGATTCATTGTACTCCTGCCTGCTGCTCCCACTTTTCTAAGCCCATTCTCTCTATCATTCTTGCTATGGCCTGTCCTACGGAACCGATGTGCCACTATATGTCCACGTTAACGTCGTCACTGTTACTCCCACTACGAGTCTCTCGAGTTAGCAAATGTGACTCGCCGTATGACGAGGCATTTGGCTACCTTAAGAGAGTCATAGTAACTGCAGCCAGCTGCTCCCCCTTCTTTGAATCTTTCCTCTCTTTAATTCGTACCTTGGTGTCCTGCAGAAGCGATACGCCACCACCTGTCCAGGTTACCGTTGTCTGAGTTACTTCAACGACGATTTCCTCGAGTTTTCAAATAAATTTCGCCGAGTGACGAGGCATTTGGCTACCTTAAGAGAGTCATAGTTACTGCTGCCAGCTGCTCGACGTACTTTCTTTCTTTCCACTCTTTAATTATTACTGTGGTCAGTCCTGCAGGAGCAATATGCCAATACATGTAAACCTTAACGTTGTCTGAGCTACCTTAACAAAAATATCCTCGAGTTTTCAAAAAAAATTTTACATGGTGACGAGGCATTTGGCTACCTTAAGGGAGTCATAGTACCCCTGCCTGCTGCTCCCACTTTTCTAAGCCCATTCTCTCTATCATTCTTGCTATGCCTGACCTACAGAACCGATGTGCCACTATATGTCCACGTTAACGTCGTCTCTGTTACTCCCACTACGAGTCTCTCGAGTTAGCAAATGTACCTCGCCGGATGACGAGGCATTTGGCTACCTTATAAGCGTCATAGTTACTGCAGCCAGCTGCTCCCCCTTCTTTGAATCTTTCCTCCCTTTAAATCGTACTGTGGTCAGTCCTGCAGAGCGATACGCCACCACCTGTGCATGTTACCGTTGTCTGATTTACTTCAACGACGATTTCCTCGAGTTTTCAAATAAATTTCGCCGAGTGACGAGGCATTTGGCTACCTTAAGAGAGTCATAGTTACTGCTGCCAGCTGCTCGACCTACTTTCTTTCTTTCCACTCTTTAATTATTACTGTGGTCAGTCCTGCAGCAGCAATATGCCACTTCATGTAAACCTTAACGTTGTCTGAGCTACCTTATCGAAGATATCCTCGAGTTTTCAAAAAAAATTTTACATGGTGACGAGGTATTTGGCTACCTTAAGAGATTCATAGTACTCCTGCCTGCTGCTCCCACTTTTCTAGGCCCGTTCTCTCTATCATTCTTGCTATGGCCTGTCCTACGGAACCAATGTGCCACTATATGTCCACGTTAACGTCGCCACTGTTACTCCCACTACGAGTCTCTCGAGTTAGCAAATGTACCTCGCCGGATGACGAGGCATTTGGCTACCTTAAGAGAGTCATAGTAACTGCAGCCAGCTGCTCCCCCTTCTTTGAATCTTTCCTCTCTTTAATTCGTACCTTGGTGTCCTGCAGAAGCGATACGCCACCACCTGTCCATGTTACCGTTGTCTGAGTTACTTCAACGACGATTTCCTCGAGTTTTCAAATAAATTTCGCCGAGTGACGAGGCATTTGGCTACCTTAAGAGAGTCATAGTTACTGCTGCCAGCTGCTCGACCAACTTTCTTTCTTTCCACTCTTTAATTATTACTGTGGTCAGTCCTGCAGGAGCAATATGCCACTACATGTAAACCTTAACGTTGTCTGAGCTACCTTAACGAAAATATCCTCGAGTTTTCAAAAAAAATTTTACATGGTGACGAGGCATTTGGCTACCTTAAGGGAGTCATAGTACCCCTGCCTGCTGCTCCCACTTTTCTAAGCCCATTCTCTCTATCATTCTTGCTATGGCTGACCTACAGAACCGATGTGCCACTATATGTCCACGTTAACGTCGTCTCTGTTACTCCCACTACGAGTCTCTCGAGTTAGCAAATGTACCTCGCCGGATGACGAGGCATTTGGCTACCTTATAAGCGTCATAGTTACTGCAGCCAGCTGCTCCCCCTTCTTTGAATCATTCCTCCCTTTAAATCGTACTGTGGTCAGTCCTGCAGAGCGATACGCCACCACCTGTGCATGTTACCTTTGTCTGATTTACTTCAACGACGATTTCCTCGAGTTTTCAAATAAATTTCGCCGAGTGACGAGGCATTTGGCTTCCTTAAGAGAGTCATAGTTACTGCTGCCAGCTGCTCGACCTACTTTCTTTCTTTCCACTCTTTAATTATTACTGTGGTCAGTCCTGCAGCGGCAATATGCCACTTCATGTAAACCTTAACGTTGTCTGAGCTACCTTATCGAAGATATCCTCGAGTTTTCAAAAAAAATTTTACATGGTGACGAGGCATTTGGCTACCTTAAGAGATTCATAGTACTCCTGCCTGCTGCTCCCACTTTTCTAAGCCCGTTCTCTCTATCATTCTTGCTATGGCCTGTCCTACAGAACCGATGTGCCACTATATGTCCACGTTAACGTCGTCACTGTTAGTCCCACTACGAGTCTCTCGAGTTAGCAAATGTACCTCGCCGGATGACGAGGCATTTGGCTACCTTAAGAGAGTCATAGTAACTGCAGCCAGCTGCCCCCCCTTCTTTGAATCTTTCCTCTCTTTAATTCGTACCTTGGTGTCCTGCAGAAGCGATACGCCACCACCTGTCCATGTTACCGTTGTCTGAGTTACTTCAACGACGATTTCCTCGAGTTTTCAAATAAATTTCGCCGAGTGACGAGGCATTTGGCTACCTTAAGAGAGTCATAGTTACTGCTGCCAGCTGCTCGACCAACTTTCTTTCTTTCCACTCTTTAATTATTACTGTGGTCAGTCCTGCAGGAGCAATATGCCACTACATGTAAACCTTAACGTTGTCTGAGCTCCCTTAACGAAAATATCCTCGAGTTTTCAAAAAAAATTTTACATGGTGACGAGGCATTTGGCTACCTTAAGGGAGTCATAGTACCCCTCCCTGCTGCTCCCACTTTTCTAAGCCCATTCTCTCTATCATTCTTGCTATGGCTGACCTACAGAACCGATGTGCCACTATATGTCCACGTTAACGTCGTCTCTGTTACTCCCACTACGAGTCTCTCGAGTTAGCAAATGTACCTCGCCGGATGACGAGGCATTTGGCTACCTTATAAGCGTCATAGTTACTGCAGCCAGCTGCTCCCCCTTCTTTGAATCTTTCCTCCCTTTAAATCGTACTGTGGTCAGTCCTGCAGAGCGATTCGCCACCACCTGTGCATGTTACCGTTGTCTGATTTACTTCAACGACGATTTCCTCGAGTTTTCAAATAAATTTCGCCGAGTGACGAGGCATTTGGCTACCTTAAGAGAGTCATAGTTACTGCTGCCAGCTGCTCGACCTACTTTCTTTCTTTCCACTCTTTAATTATTACTGTGGTCAGTCCTGCAGCAGCAATATGCCACTTCATGTAAACCTTAACGTTGTCTGAGCTACCTTATCGAAGATATCCTCGAGTTTTCAAAAAAAATTTTACATGGTGACGAGGCATTTGGCTACCTTAAGAGATTCATAGTACTCCTGCCTGCTGCTCCCACTTTTCTAAGCCCGTTCTCTCTATCATTCTTGCTATGGCCTGTCCTACGGAACCGATGTGCCACTATATGTCCACGTTAACGTCGCCACTGTTACTCCCACTACGAGTCTCTCGAGTTAGCAAATGTACCTCGCCGGATGACGAGGCATTTGGCTACCTTAAGAGAGTCATAGTAACTGCAGCCAGCTGCTCCCCCTTCTTTGAATCTTTCCTCTCTTTAATTCGTACCTTGGTGTCCTGCAGAAGCGATACGCCACCACCTGTCCATGTTACCGTTGTCTGAGTTACTTCAACGACGATTTCCTCGAGTTTTCAAATAAATTTCGCCGAGTGACGAGGCATTTGGATGCCTTAAGAGAGTCATAGTTACTGCTGCCAGCTGCTCGACCAACTTTCTTTCTTTCCACTCTTTAATTATTACTGTGGTCAGTCCTGCAGGAGCAATATGCCACTACATGTAAACCTTAACATTGTCTGAGCTACCTTAACGAAAATATCCTCGAGTTTTCAAAAAAAATTTTACATGGTGACGAGGCATTTGGCTACCTTAAGGGAGTCATAGTACCCCAGCCTGCTGCTCCCACTTTTTTAAGCCCATTCTCTCTATCATTCTTGCTATGGCTGACCTACAGAACCGATGTGCCACTATATGTCCACGTTAACGTCGTCTCTGTTACTCCCACTACTAGTCTCTCGAGTTAGCAAATGTACCTCGCCGGATGACGAGGCATTTGGCTACCTTATAAGCGTCATAGTTACTGCAGCCAGCTGCTCCCCCTTCTTTGAATCTTTCCTCCCTTTAAATCGTACTGTGGTCAGTCCTGCAGAGCGATACGCCACCACCTGTCCATGTTACCGTTGTCTGAGTTACCTCAACAACGATTTCCTCGAGTTTTCAAATAAATTTCGCCGAGTGACGAGGCATTTGGCTACCTTAAGAGAGTCATAGTTACTGCTGCCAGCTGCTCGACGTACTTTCTTTCTTTCCACTCTTTAATTATTACTGTGGTCAGTCCTGCAGCAGCAATATGCCACTTCATGTAAACCTTAACGTTGTCTGAGCTACCTTATCGAAGATATCCTCGAGTTTTCAAAAAAAATTTTACATGGTGACGAGGCATTTGGCTACCTTAAGAGATTCATAGTACTCCTGCCTGCTGCTCCCACTTTTCTAAGCCCGTTCTCTCTATCATTCTTGCTATGGCCTGTCCTACGGAACCGATGTGCCACTATATGTCCACGTTAACGTCGTCACTGTTACTCCCACTACGAGTCTCTCGAGTTAGCAAATGTACCTCGCCGGATGACGAGGCATTTGGCTACCTTAAGAGAGTCATAGTAACTGCAGCCAGCTGCTCCCCCTTCTTTGAATCTTTCCTCTCTTTAATTCGTACCTTGGTGTCCTGCAGAAGCGATACGCCACCACCTGTCCATGTTACCGTTGTCTGAGTTACTTCAACGACGATTTCCTCGAGTTTTCAAATAAATTTCGCCGAGTGACGAGGCATTTGGCTTCCTTAAGAGAGTCATAGTTACTGCTGCCAGCTGCTCGACCAACTTTCTTTCTTTCCACTCTTTAATTATTACTGTGGTCAGTCCTGCAGGAGCAATATGCCACTACATGTAAACCTTAACGTTGTCTGAGCTACCTTATCGAAGATATCCTCGAGTTTTCAACAAAAAATTTCACATGGTGACGATTCATTTGGCTACCTTAAGAGAGTCAAAATACTCCTGCCTGCTGCTCCCACTTTTCTAAGCCCATTCTCTCTATCATTCTTGCTATGGCCTGTCCTACGGAACCGATGTGCCACTATATGTCCACGTTAACGTCGTCACTGTTACTCCCACTACGAGTCTCTCGAGTTAGCATATGTACCTCGCCGGATGACGAGGCATTTGTCTACCTTAAGGGAGTCATAGTTACTGCAGCCAGATGCTCCTTGTTCTTTGAATCTTTCCTCTCTTTAATTCGTACCTTGGTGTCCTGCAGAAGCGATACGCCACCACCTGTCCAGGTTACCGTTGTCTGAGTTACTTCAACGACGATTTCCTCGAGTTTTCAAATAAATTTCGCCGAGTGACGAGGCATTTGGCTACCTTAAGAGAGTAATAGTTACTGCTGCCAGCTGCTCGACGTACTTTCTTTCTTTCCACTCTTTAATTATTACTGTGGTCAGTCCTGCAGGAGCAATATGCCACTACATGTAAACCTTAACGTTGTCTGAGCTACCTTAACGAAAATATCCTCGAGTTGTCAAAAAAAATTTTACATGGTGACGAGGCATTTGGCTACCTTAAGGGAGTCATAGTACCCCTGCCTGCTGCTCCCACTTTTCTAAGCCCATTTTCTCTATCATTCTTGCTATGGCTGACCTACAGAACCGATGTGCCACTATATGTCCACGTTAACGTCGTCTCTGTTACTCCCACTACGAGTCTCTCGAGTTAGCAAATGTACCTCGCCGGATGACGAGGCATTTGGCTACCTTATAAGCGTCATAGTTACTGCAGCCAGCTGCTCCCCCTTCTTTGAATCTTTCCTCCCTTTAAATCGTACTGTGGTCAGTCCTGCAGAGCGATGCACCACCACCTGTCCATGTTACCGTTGTCTGAGTTACCTCAACAACGATTTCCTCGAGTTTTCAAATAAATTTCGCCGTGTGACGAGGCATTTGGCTACCTTAAGAGAGTCATAGTTACTGTTGCCAGCTGCTCGACCTACCTTCTTTCTTTCCACTCTTTAATTATTACTGTGGTCAGTCCTGCAGGAGCAATATGCCACTACATGTAAACCTTAACGTTGTCTGAGCTACCTTATCGAAGATATCCTCGAGTTTTCAACAAAAAATTTCACATGGTGACGATTCATTTGGCTACCTTAAGAGAGTCATAGTACTCCTGGCTGCTGCTCCCACTTTTCTAAGCCCATTCTCTCTATCATTCTTGCTATGGCCTGTCCTACGGAACCGATGTGCCACTATATGTCCACGTTAACGTCGTCACTGTTACTCCCACTACGAGTCTCTCGAGTTAGCAAATGTACCTCGCCGGATGACGCGGCATTTGGCTACCTTAAGAGAGTCATAGTAACTGCAGCCAGCTGCTCCCCCTTCTTTGAATCTTTCCTCTCTTTAATTCGTACCTTGGTGTCCTGTAGAAGCGATACGCCACCACCTGTCCATGTTACCGTTGTCTGAGTTACTTCAACGACGATTTCCTCGAGTTTTCAAATAAATTTCGCCGAGTTACGAGGCATTTGGCTACCTTAAGAGAGTCATAGTTACTGCTGCCAGCTGCTCGACCAACGTTCTTTCTTTCCACTCTTTAATTATTACTGTGGTCAGTCCTGCAGGAGCAATATGCCACTACATGTAAACCTTAACGTTGTCTGAGCTACCTTAACGAAAATATCCTCGAGTTTTCAAAAAAAATTTTACATGGTGACGAGGCATTTGTCTACCTTAAGGGAGTCATAGTACCCCCGCCTGCTGCTCCCACTTTTCTAAGCCCATTCTCTCTATCATTCTTGCTATGGCTGACCTACAGAACCGATGTGCCACTATATGTCCACGTTAACGTCGTCTCTGTTACTCCCACTACGAGTCTCTCGAGTTAGCAAATGTACCTCGCCGGATGACGAGGCATTTGGCTACCTTATAAGCGTCATAGTTACTGCAGCCAGCTGCTCCCCCTTCTTTGAATCTTTCCTCCCTTTAAATCGTACTGTGGTCAGTCCTGCAGAGCGATACGCCACCACCTGTGCATGTTACCTTTGTCTGATTTACTTCAACGACGATTTCCTCGAGTTTTCAAATAAATTTCGCCGAGTGACGAGGCATTTGGCTACCTTAAGAGAGTCATAGTTACTGCTGCCAGCTGCTCGACCTACTTTCTTTCTTTCCACTCTTTAATTATTACTCTGGTCAGTCCTGCAGCAGCAATATGCCACTTCAAGTAAACCTTAACGTTGTCTGAGCCACCTTATCGAAGATATCCTCAAGTTTTCCAAAAAAATTTTACATGGTGACGAGGCATTTGGCTACCTTAAGAGATTCATAGTACTCCTGCCTGCTGCTCCCACTTTTCTAAGCCCGTTCTCTCTATCATTCTTGCTATGGCCTGTCCTACGGAACCGATGTGCCACTATATGTCCACGTTAACGTCGTCACTGTTACTCCCACTACGAGTCTCTCGAGTTAGCAAATGTACCTCGCCGGATGACGAGGCATTTGGCTACCTTAAGAGAGTCATAGTAACTGCAGCCAGCTGCTCCCCCTCCTTTGAATCTTTCCTCTCTTTAATTCGTACCTTGGTGTCCTGCAGAAGCGATACGCTACCACCTGTCCATGTTACCGTTGTCTGAGTTACTTCAACGACGATTTCCTCGAGTTTTCAAATAAATTTCGCCGAGTGACGAGGCATTTGGCTACCTTAAGAGAGTCATAGTTACTGCTGCCAGCTGCTCGACCAACTTTCTTTCTTTCCACTCATTAATTATTACTGTGGTCAGTCCTGCAGGAGCAATATGCCACTACATGTAAACCTTAACGTTGTTTGAGCTACCTTAACGAAAATATCCTCGAGTTTTCAAAAAAAATTTTACATGGTGACGAGCCATTTGGCTACCTTATAGGGAGTCATAGTACCCCTGCCTGCTGCTCCCACTTTTCTAAGCCCATTCTCTCTATCATTCTTGCTATGGCTGTCCTACACAACCGATGTGCCACTATATGTCCACGTTAACGTCGTCTCTGTTACTCCCACTACGAGTCTCTCGAGTTAGCAAATGTACCTCGCCGGATGACGAGGCATTTGGCTACCTTATAAGCGTCATAGTTACTGCAGTCAGCTGCTCCCCCTTCTTTGAATCTTTCCTGTCTTTGATTCGTACTGTGGTCAGTCCTGCAGAAGCGATACGCCACCACCTGTCCATGTTACCGTTGTCTGAGTTACTTCAACAACGTTTTCCTCGAGTTTTCAAATAAATTTCGCCGAGTGAAGAGGCATTTGGCTACCTTAAGAGAGTCATAGTTACTGCAGCCAGCTGCTCCCCCTTCTTTGAATCTTTCCTCCCTTTAAATCGTACTGTGGTCAGTCCTGCAGAGCGATACGCCACCACCTGTGCATGTTACCGTTGTCTGATATACTTCAACGACGATTTCCTCGAGTTTTCAAATAAATTTCGCCGAGTGACGAGGCATTTGGCTACCTTAAGAGAGTCATAGTTACTGCTGCCAGCTGCTCGACCTACTTTCTTTCTTTCCACTCTTTAATTATTACTGTGGTCAGTCCTGCAGCAGCAATATGCCACTACATGTAAACCTTAACGTTGTCTGAGCTACCTTATCGAAGATACCCTCGAGTTTTCAAAAAAAATTTACATGGGGACGAGGCATTTGGCTACCTTAAGAGATTCATAGTACTCCTGCCTGCTGCTCCCACTTTTCTAAGCCCATTCTCTCTATCATTCTTGCTATGGCCTGTCCTACGGAACCGATGTGCCACTATATGTCCACGTTAACGTCGTCACTGTTACTCCCACTACGAGCCTCTCGAGTTAGCAAATGTACCTCGCCGGATGACGCGGCATTTGGCTACCTTAAGAGAGTCATAGTAACTGCAGCCAGCTGCTCCCCCTTCTTTGAATCTTTCCTCTCTTTAATTCGTACCTTGGTGTCCTGCAGAAGCGATACGCCACCACCTGTCCATGTTACCGTTGTCTGAGTTACTTCAACGACGATTTCCTCGAGTTTTCAAATAAATTTCGCCGAGTTACGAGGCATTTGGCTACCTTAAGAGAGTCATAGTTACTGCTGCCAGCTGCTCGACCAACGTTCTTTCTTTCCACTCTTTAATTATTACTGTGGTCAGTCCTGCAGGAGCAATATGCCACTACATGTAAACCGTAACGTTGTCTGAGCTACCTTAACGAAAATATCCTCGAGTTTTCAAAAAAAATTTTACATGGTGACGAGGCATTTGGCTACCTTAAGGGAGTCATAGTACCCCTGCCTGCTGCTCCCACTTTTCTAAGCCCATTCTCTCTATCATTCTTGCTATGGCTGTCCTACAGAACCGATGTGCCACTATATGTCCACGTTAACGTCGTCTCTGTTACTCCCACTACGAGTCTCTCGAGTTAGCAAATGTACCTCGCCGGATGACGAGGCATTTGGCTACCTTATAAGCGTCATAGTTACTGCAGCCAGCTGCTTGCCCGTCTTTGAATCTTTCCTCCCTTTAAATCGTACTGTGGTGAGTCCTGCAGAGCGATACGCCACCACCTGTGCATGTTACCTTTGTCTGATTTACTTCAACGACGATTTCCTCGAGTTTTCAAATAAATTTCGCCGAGTGACGAGGCATTTGGCTACCTTAAGTGAGTCATAGTTACTGCTGCCAGCTGCTCGACCTACTTTCTTTCTTTCCACTCTTTAATTATTACTGTGGTCAGTCCTGCAGCAGCAATATGCCACTTCATGTAAACCTTAACGTTGTCTGAGCTACCTTATCGAAGATATCCTCGAGTTTTCCAAAAAAATTTTACATGGTGACGAGGCATTTGGCTACCTTAAGAGATTCATAGTACTCCTGCCTGCTGCTCCCACTTTTCTAAGCCCGTTCTCTCTATCATTCTTGCTATGGCCTGTCCTACGGAACCGATGTGCCACTATATGTCCACGTTAACGTCGTCACTGTTACTCCCACTACGAGTCTCTCGAGTTAGCAAATGTACCTCGCCGGAAGACGAGGCATTTGGCTACCTTAAGAGAGTCATAGTAACTGCAGCCAGCTGCTCCCCCTCCTTTGAATCTTTCCTGTCTTTAATTCGTACCTTGGTGTCCTGCAGAAGCGATACGCCACCACCTGTCCATGTTACCGTTGTCTGAGTTACTTCAACAACGATTTCCTCGAGTTTTCAAATAAATTTCGCCGAGTGAAGAGGCATTTGGCCACCTTAAGAGAGTCATAGTTTCTGCAGCCAGCTGCTCCCCCTTCTTTGAATCTTTCCTCCCTTTAAATCGTACTGTGGTCAGTCCTGCAGAGCGATACGCCACCACCTGTGCATGTTACCGTTGTCTGATATACTTCAACGACGATTTCCTCGAGTTTTCAAATAAATTTCGCCGAGTGACGAGGCATTTGGCTACCTTAAGAGAGTCATAGTTACTGCTGCCAGCTGCTCGACCTACTTTCTTTCTTTCCACTCTTTAATTATTACTGTGGTCAGTCCTGCAGCAGCAATATGCCACTACATGTAAACCTTGACGTTGTCTGAGCTACCTTATCGAAGATACCCTCGAGTTTTCAAAAAAAATTTTACATGGGGACGAGGCATTTGGCTACCTTAAGAGATTCATAGTACTCCTGCCTGCTGCTCCCACTTTTCTAAGCCCATTCTCTCTATCATTCTTGCTATGGCCTGTCCTACGGAACCGATGTGCCACTATATGTCCACGTTAACGTCGTCACTGTTACTCCCACTACGAGTCTCTCGAGTTAGCAAATGTACCTCGCCGGATGACGCGGCATTTGGCTACCTTAAGAGAGTCATAGTAACTGCAGCCAGCTGCTCCCCCTTCTTTGAATCTTTCCTCTCTTTAATTCGTACCTTGGTGTCCTGCAGAAGCGATACGCCACCACCTGTCCATGTTACCGTTGTCTGAGTTACTTCAACGACGATTTCCTCGAGTTTTCAAATAAATTTCGCCGAGTTACGAGGCATTTGGCTACCTTAAGAGAGTCATAGTTACTGCTGCCAGCTGCTCGACCAACGTTCTTTCTTTCCACTCTTTAATTATTACTGTGGTCAGTCCTGCAGGAGCAATATGCCACTACATGTAAACCGTAACGTTGTCTGAGCTACCTTAACGAAAATATCCTCGAGTTTTCAAAAAAAATTTTACATGGTGACGAGGCATTTGGCTACCTTAAGGGAGTCATAGTACCCCTGCCTGCTGCTCCCACTTTTCTAAGCCAATTCTCTCTATCATTCTTGCTATGGCTGACCTACAGAACCGATGTGCCACTATATGTCCACGTTAACGTCGTCTCTGTTACTCCCACTACGAGTCTCTCGAGTTAGCAAATGTACCTCGCCGGATGACGAGGCATTTGGCTACCTTATAAGCGTCATAGTTACTGCAGCCAGCTGCTTGCCCTTCTTTGAATCTTTCCTCCCTTTAAATCGTACTGTGGTCAGTCCTGCAGAGCGATACGCCACCACCTGTGCATGTTACCTTTGTCTGATTTACTTCAACGACGATTTCCTCGAGTTTTCAAATAAATTTCGCCAAGTGACGAGGCATTTGGCTACCTTAAGAGAGTCATAGTTACTGCTGCCAGCTGCTCGACCTACTTTCTTTCTTTCCACTCTTTAATTATTACTGTGGTCAGCCCTGCAGCAGCAATATGCCACTTCATGTAAACCTTAACGTTGTCTGAGCTACCTTATCGAAGATATCCTCGAGTTTTCCAAAAAAATTTTACATGGTGACGAGGCATTTGGCTACCTTAAGAGATTCATAGTACTCCTGCCTGCTGCTCCCACTTTTCTAAGCCCGTTCTCTCTATCATTCTTGCTATGGCCTGTCCTACGGAACCGATGTGCCACTATATGTCCACGTTAACGTCGTCACTGTTACTCCCACTACGAGTCTCTCGAGTTAGCAAATGTACCTCGCCGGATGACGAGGCATTTGGCTACCTTAAGAGAGTCATAGTAACTGCAGCCAGCTGCTCCCCCTCCTTTGAATCTTTCCTCTCTTTAATTCGTACCTTGGTGTCCTGCAGAAGCGATACGCCACCACCTGTCCATGTTACCGTTGTCTGAGTTACTTCAACGACGATTTCCTCGAGTTTTCAAATTAATTTCGCCGAGTGACGAGGCATTTGGCTACCTTAAGAGAGTCATAGTTACTGCAGCCAGCTACTCCCCCTTCTTTGAATCTTTCCTCCCTTTAAATCGTACTGTGGTCAGTCCTGCAGAGCTATACGCCACCACCTGTGCATGTTACCGTTGTCTGATTTACTTCAACGACGATTTCCACGAGTTTTCAAATAAATTTCGCCGAGTGACGAGGCATTTGGCTACCTTAAGAGAGTCATAGTTACTGCAGCCAGCTGCTCCCCCTTCTTTGAATCTTTCCTCCCTTTAAATCGTACTGTGGTCAGTCCTGCAGAGCGATACGCCACCACCTGTGCATGTTACCGTTGTCTGATTTACTTCAACGACGATTTCCTCGAGTTTTCAAATAAATCTCGCCGAGTGACGAGGCATTTGGCTACCTTAATAGAGTCATAGTTACTGCTGCCAGCTGCTCGACCTACTTTCTTTCATTCCACTCTTTAATTATTACTGTGGTCGGTCCTGCAGGAGCAATATGCCACTACAAGTAAGCCTTAACGTTGTCTGAGCTACCTAATCGAAGATATCCTCGAGTTTTCAAAAAAAATTTTACATGGTGACGAGGCATTTGGCTACCTTAAGGGAGTCATAGTACCCCTGCCTGCTGCTCCCACTTTTCTAAGCCCTTTCTCTCTATCATTCTTGCTATGGCTGTCCTACGGAACCGATGTGCCACTATATGTCCATGTTAACGTCGTCTCTGTTACTCCCACTACGAGTCTCTCGAGTTAGCAAATGTACCTCGCCGGATGACGAGGCATTTGGCTACCTTAAGAGCGTCATAGTTACTGCAGCCAGCTGCTCCCCCTTCATTGAATGTTTCCTGTCTTTAATTCGTACTGTGGGCAGTCCTGCAGAAGCGATACGCCACCCCCTGTCCATGTTACCGTTGTCTGAGTTACCTCAACAACGATTTCCTCGAGTTTTCAAATACATTTCGCCGAGTGACGAGACATTTGGCTACCTTAAGAGAGTCAAAGTTACTGTTGCCAGCTGCTCGACCTACCTTCTTTCTTTCCACTCTTTAATTATTACTGTGGTCAGTCCTGCAGGAGCAATATGCCACTACATGTAAACCTTAACGTTGTCTGAGCTACCTTATCGAAGATATCCTCGAGCTTTCAACAAAAAATTTCACATGGTGACGATTCATTTGGCTACCTTAAGAGAGTCATAGTACTCCTGCCTGTTGCTCACACTTTTCTAAGCCCATTCTCTCTATCATTCTTGCTATGGCCTGTCCTACGGAACCGATGTGCCACTATATGTCCACGTTAACGTCGTCTCTGTTACTCCCACTACGAGTCTCTCGAGTTAGCAAATGTTCCTCGCCGGATGACGAGGCATTTGGCTACCTTATGAGCGTCATAGTTACTGCAGCCAGCTGCTCCCCCTTCTTTGAATGTTTCCTGTCTTTAATTCGTACTGTGGGCAGTCCTGCAGAAGCGATACGCCACCACCTGTCCATGTTACCGTTGTCTGAGTTACCTCAACAACGATTTCCTCGAGTTTTCAAATAAATTTCGCCGAGTGACGAGGCATTTGGCTACCTTAAGAGAGTCATAGTTACTGTTGCCAACTGCTCGACCTACTTTCTTTCTTTCCACTCTTTAATTATTACTGTGGTCAGTCCTGCAGGAGCAATATACCACTACATGTAAACCTTAACGTTGTCTGAGCTACCTTAACGAAAATATCCTCCAGTTTTCAGAAAAAATTTTACATGGTGACGAGGCATTTGGCTACCTTAAGGGAGTCATAGTACCCCTGCCTGCTGCTCCCACTTTTCTAAGCCCATTCCCTCTATCATTCTTGCTATGGCTGACCTACAGACCCGATGTGGCACTATATGTCCACGTTAACGTCGTCTCTGTTACTCCCAGTACGAGTCTCTCGAGTTAGCAAATGTACCTCGCCGGATGACGAGGCATTTGGCTACCTTATAAGCGTCATAGTTACTGCAGCCAGCTGCTCCCCCTTCTTTGAATCTTTCCTCCCTTTAAATCGTACTGTGGTCAGTCCTGCAGAGCGATACGCCACCACCTGTGCATGTTACCTTTGTCTGATTTACTTCAACGACGATTTCCTCGAGTTTTCAAATAAATTTCGCCGAGTGACGAGGCATTTGGCTACCTTAAGAGAGTCATAGTTACTGCTGCCAGCTGCTCGACCTACTTTCTTTCTTTCCACTCTTTAATTATTACTGTGGTCAGTCCTGCAGCAGCAATATGCCACTTCATGTAAACCTTAACGTTGTCTGAGCTACCTTATCGAAGATATCCTCGAGTTTTCCAAAAAAATTTTACATGGGGACGAGGCATTTGGCTACCTTAAGAGATTCATAGTACTCCTGCCTGCTGCTCCCACTTTTCTAAGCCCATTCTCTCTATCATTCTTGCTATGGCTGTCCTACAGAACCGATGTGCCACTATATGTCCACGTTAACGTCGTCTCTGTTACTCCCACTACGAGTCTCTCGAGTTAGCAAATGTACCTCGCCGGATGACGAGGCATTTGGCTACCTTAAGAGCGTCATAGTAACTGCAGCCAGCTGCTCCCCCCTTTTTTAATCTTTCCTCTCTTTAATTCGTACCTTGGTGTCCTGCAGAAGCGATACGCCACCACCTGACCATGTTACCGTTGTCTGAGTTACGTCAACAACGATTTCCTCGAGTTTTCAAATAAATTTCGCCGAGTGACGAGGCATTTGGCTACCTTAAGAGAGTCATAGTTACTGCAGCCAGCTGCTCCCCCTTCTTTGAATCTTTCCTCCCTTTAAATCGTACTGTGGTCAGTCCTGCAGAGCGATACGCCACCACCTGTGCATGTTACCGTTGTCTGATTTACTTCAACGACGATTTCCTCGAGTTTTCAAATAAATTTCGCCGAGTGACGAGGCATTTGGCTACCATAAGAGAGTCATAGTTACTGCAGCCAGCTGCTCCCCCTTCTTTGAATCTTTCCTCCCTTTAAATCGTACTGTGGTCAGTCCTGCAGAGCGATACGCCACCACCTGTGCATGTTACCGTTGTCTGATTTACTTCAACGACGATTTCCTCGAGTTTTCAAATAAATCTCGCCGAGTGACGAGGCATTTGGCTACCTTAAGAGAGTCATAGTTACTGCTGCCAGCTGCTCGACCTACTTTCTTTCATTCCACTCTTTAATTATTACTGTGGTCGGTCCTGCAGGAGCAATATGCCACTACATGTAAACCTTAACGTTGTCTGAGCTACCTTATCGAAGATATCTTCGAGTTTTCAAAAAAAATTTTACATGGTGACGAGGCATTTGGCTACCTTAAGGGAGTCATAGTACCCCTGCCTGCTGCTCCCACTTTTCTAAGCCCTTTCTCTCTATCATTCTTACTATGGCTGTCCTACGGAAACGATGTGCCACTATATGTCCATGTTAACGTCGTCTCTGTTACTCCCACTACGAGTCTCTCGAGTTAGCAAATGTACCTCGCCGGATGACGAGGCATTTGGCTACCTTAAGAGCGTCATAGTTACTGCAGCCAGCTGCTCCCCCTTCATTGAATGTATCCTGTCTTTAATTCGTACTGTGGGCAGTCCTGCAGAAGCGATACGCCACCCCCTGTCCATGTTACCGTTGTCTGAGTTACCTCAACAACGATTTCCTCGAGTTTTCAAATACATTTCGCCGAGTGACGAGGCATTTGGCTATCTTAAGAGAGTCATAGTTACTGTTGCCAGCTGCTCGACCTACCTTCTTTCTTTCCACTCTTTAATTATTACTGTGGTCAGTCCTGCAGGAGCAATATGCCACTACATGTAAACCTTAACGTTGTCTGAGCTACCTTATCGAAGATATCCTCGAGTTTTCAACAAAAAATTTCACATGGTGACGATTCATTTGGCTACCTTAAGAGAGTCATAGTACTCCTGCCTGTTGCTCACACTTTTCTGAGCCCATTCTCTCTATCATTCTTGCTATGGCCTGTCCTACGGAACCGATGTGCCACTATATGTCCACGTTAACGTCGTCTCTGTTACTCCCACTACGAGTCTCTCGAGTTAGCAAATGTTCCTCGCCGGATGACGAGGCATTTGGCTACCTTATGAGCGTCATAGTTACTGCAGCCAGCTGCTCCCCCTTCTTTGAATGTTTCCTGTCTTTAATTCGTACTGTGGGCAGTCCTGCAGAAGCGATACGCCACCACCTGTCCATGTTACCGTTGTCTGAGTTACCTCAACAACGATTTCCTCGAGTTTTCAAATAAATTTCGCCGAGTGACGAGGCATTTGGCTACCTTAAGAGAGTCATAGTTACTGTTGCCAACTGCTCGACCTACTTTCTTTCTTTCCACTCTTTAATTATTACTGTGGTCAGTCCTGCAGGAGCAATATACCACTACATGTAAACCTTAACGTTGTCTGAGCTACCTTAACGAAAATATCCTCCAGTTTTCAAAAAAAATTTTACATGGTGACGAGGCATTTGGCTACCTTAAGGGAGTCATAGTACCCCTGCCTGCTGCTCCCACTTTTCTAAGCCCATTCTCTCTATCATTCTTGCTATGGCTGACCTACAGAACCGATGTGCCACTATATGTCCACGTTAACGTCGTCTCTGTTACTCCCAGTACGAGTCTCTCGAGTTAGCAAATGTACCTCGCCGGATGACGAGGCATTTGGCTACCTTATAAGCGTCGTAGTTACTGCAGCCAGCTGCTCCCCCTTCTTTGAATCTTTCCTCCCTTTAAATCGTACTGTGGTCAGTCCTGCAGAGCGATACGCCACCACCTGTGCATGTTACCTTTGTCTGATTTACTTCAACGACGATTTCCTCGAGTTTTCAAATAAATTTCGCCGAGTGACGAGGCATTTGGCTACCTTAAGAGAGTCATAGTTACTGCTGCCAGCTGCTCGACCTACTTTCTTTCTTTCCACTCTTTAATTATTACTGTGGTCAGTCCTGCAGCAGCAATATGCCACTTCATGTAAACCTTAACGTTGTCTGAGCTACCTTATCGAAGATATCCTCGAGTTTTCCAAAAAAATTTTACATGGGGACGAGGCATTTGGCTACCTTAAGAGATTCATAGTACTCCTGCCTGCTGCTCCCACTTTTCTAAGCCCGTTCTCTCTATCATTCTTGCTATGGCCTGTCCTACGGAACCGATGTGCCACTATATGTCCACGTTAACGACGTCACTGTTACTCCCACTACGAGTCTCTCGAGTTAGCAAATGTACCTCGCCGGATGACGAGGCATTTGGCTACCTTAAGAGCGTCATAGTAACTGCAGCCAGCTGCTCCCCCTTCTTTGAATCTTTCCTCTCTTTAATTCGTACCTTGGTGTCCTGCAGAAGCGATACGCCACCACCTGTCCATGTTACCGTTGTCTGAGTTACGTCAACAACGATTTCCTCGAGTTTTCAAATAAATTTCGCCGAGTGACGAGGCATTTGGCTACCTTAAGAGAGTCATAGTTACTGCAGCCAGCTGCTCCCCCTTCTTTGAATCTTTCCTCCCTTTAAATCGTACTGTGGTCAGTCCTGCAGAGCGATACGCCACCACCTGTGCATGTTACCGTTGTCTGATTTACTTCAACGACGATTTCCTCGAGTTTTCAAATAATTTTCGCCGAGTGACGAGGCATTTGGCTACCATAAGAGAGTCATAGTTACTGCAGCCAGCTGCTCCCCCTTCTTTGAATCTTTCCTCCCTTTAAATCGTACTGTGGTCTGTCCTGCAGAGCGATACGCCACCACCTGTGCATGTTACCGTTGTCTGATTTACTTCAACGACGATTTCCTCGAGTTTTCAAATAAATCTCGCCGAGTGACGAGGCATTTGGCTACCTTAAGAGCGTCATAGTTACTGCTGCCAGCTGCTCGACCTACTTTCTTTCATTCCACTCTTTAATTATTACTGTGGTCGGTCCTGCAGGAGCAATATGCCACTACATGTAAACCTTAACGTTGTCTGAGCTACCTTATCGAAGATATCCTCGAGTTTTCAACAAAAAATTTCACATGGTGACGATTCATTTGGTTACCTTAAGAGAGTCATAGTACTCCTGCCTGTTGCTCACACTTTTCTAAGCCCATTCTCTCTATCATTCTTGCTATGGCCTGTCCTACGGAACCGATGTGCCACTATATGTCCATGTTAACGTCGTCTCTGTTACTCCCACTACGAGTCTCTCGAGTTAGCAAATGTACCTCGCCGGATGACGAGGCATTTGGCTACCTTAAGAGCGTCATAGTTACTGCAGCCAGCTGCTCCCCCTTCATTGAATGTATCCTGTCTTTAATTCGTACTGTGGGCAGTCCTGCAGAAGCGATACGCCACCCCCTGTCCATGTTACCGTTGTCTGAGTTACCTCAACAACGATTTCCTCGAGTTTTCAAATACATTTCGCCGAGTGACGAGGCATTTGGCTACCTTAAGAGAGTCATAGTTACTGTTGCCAGCTGCTAGACCTACCGTCATTCTTTCCACTCTTTAATTATTACTGTGGTCAGTCCTGCAGGAGCAATATGCCACTACATGTAAACCTTAACGTTGTCTGAGCTACCTTATCGAAGATATCCTCGAGTTTTCAACAAAAAATTTCACATGGTGACGATTCATTTGGTTACCTTAAGAGAGTCATAGTACTCCTGCCTGTTGCTCACACTTTTCTAAGCCCATTCTCTCTATCATTCTTGCTATGGCCTGTCCTACGGAACCGATGTGCCACTATATGTCCACGTTAACGTTGTCTCTGTTACTCCCACTACGAGTCTCTCGAGTTAGCAAATGTACCTCGCCGGATGACGAGGCATTTGGCTACCTTAAGAGCGTCATAGTTACTGCAGCCAGCTGCTCCCCCTTCATTGAATGTTTCCTGTGTATAATTCGTACTGTGGGCAGTCCTGCAGAAGCGATACGCCACCCGCTGTCCATGTTACCGTTGTCTGAGTTACCTCAACAACGATTTCCTCGAGTTTTCAAATACATTTCGCCGAGTGACGAGGCATTTGGCTACCTTAAGAGAGTCATAGTTACTGCAGCCAGCTGCTCCCCCTTCTTTGAATCTTTCCTCCCTTTAAATCGTACTGTGGTCAGTCCTGCAGAGCGATACGCCACCACCTGTGCATGTCACCGTTGTCTGATTTACTTCAACGACGATTTCCTCGAGTTTTCAAATAAATTTCGCCGAGTGACGAGGCATTTGGCTACCATAAGAGAGTCATAGTTACTGCAGCCAGCTGCTCCCCCTTCTTTGAATCTTTCCTCCCTTTAAATCGTACTGTGGTCAGTCCTGCAGAGCGATACGCCACCACCTGTGCATGTTACCGTTGTCTGATTTACTTCAACGACGATTTCCTCGAGTTTTCAAACAAATCTCGCCGAGTGACGAGGCATTTGGCTACCTTAAGAGAGTCATAGTTACTGCTGCCAGCTGCTCGACCTACTTTCTTTCATTCCACTCTTTAATTATTACTGTGGTCGGTCCTGCAGGAGCAATATGCCACTACATGTAAACCTTAACGTTGTCTGAGCTACCTTATCGAAGATATCTTCGAGTTTTCAAAAAAAATTTTACATGGTGACGAGGCATTTGGCTACCTTAAGGGAGTCATAGTACCCCTGCCTGCTGCTCCCACTTTTCTAAGCCCATTCTCTCTATCATTCTTGCTATGGCCTGTCCTACGGAACCGTTGTGCCACTATATGTCCACGTTAACGTCGTCACTGTTACTCCCACTACGAGTCTCTCGAGTTAGCAAATGTACCTCGCCGGATGACGAGGCATTTGGCTACCTTAAGAGCGTCATAGTTACTGCAGCCAGCTGCTCCCCCTTCATTGAATGTATCCTGTCTTTAATTCGTACTGTGGGCAGTCCTGCAGAAGCGATACGCCACCCCCTGTCCATGTTACCGTTGTCTGAGTTACCTCAACAACGATTTCCTCGAGTTTTCAAATACATTTCGCCGAGTGACGAGGCATTTGGCTACCTTAAGAGAGTCATAGTTACTGCAGCCAGCTGCTCCCCCTTCTTTGAATCTTTCCTCCCTTTAAATCGTACTGTGGTCAGTCCTGCAGAGCGATACGCCACCACCTGTGCATGTTACCGTTGTCTGATTTACTTCAACGACGATTTCCTCGAGTTTTCAAATAAATCTCGCCGAGTGACGAGGCATTTGGCTACCTTAAGAGAGTCATAGTTACTGCTGCCAGCTGCTCGACCTACTTTCTTTCATTCCACTCTTTAATTATTACTGTGGTCGGTCCTGCAGGAGCAATATGCCACTACATGTAAACCTTAACGTTGTCTGAGCTACCTTATCGAAGATATCTTCGAGTTTTCAAAAAAAATTTTACATGGTGACGAGTCATTTGGCTACCTTAAGGGAGTCATAGTACCCCTGCCTGCTGCTCCCACTTTTCTAAGCCCTTTCTCTCTATCATTCTTGCTATGGCTGTCCTACGGAACCGATGTGCCACTATATGTCCATGTTAACGTCGTCTCTGTTACTCCCACTACGAGTCTCTCGAGTTAGCAAATGTACCTCGCCGGATGACGAGGCATTTGGCTACCTTAAGAGCGTCATAGTTACTGCAGCCAGCTGCTCCCCCTTCATTGAATGTATCCTGTCTTTAATTCGTACTGTGGGCAGTCCTGCAGAAGCGATACGCCACCCCCTGTCCATGTTACCGTTGTCTGAGTTACCTCAACAACGATTTCCTCGAGTTTTCAAATACATTTCGCCGAGTGACGAGGCATTTGGCTACCTTAAGAGAGTCATAGTTACTGCAGCCAGCTGCTCCCCCTTCTTTGAATCTTTCCTCCCTTTAAATCGTACTGTGGTCAGTCCTGCAGAGCGATACGCCACCACCTGTGCATGTCACCGTTGTCTGATTTACTTCAACGACGATTTCCTCGAGTTTTCAAATAAATTTCGCCGAGTGACGAGGCATTTGGCTACCATAAGAGAGTCATAGTTACTGCAGCCAGCTGCTCCCCCTTCTTTGAATCTTTCCTCCCTTTAAATCGTACTGTGGTCTGTCCTGCAGAGCGATACGCCACCACCTGTGCATGTTACCGTTGTCTGATTTACTTCAACGACGATTTCCTCGAGTTTTCAAATAAATCTCGCCGAGTGACGAGGCATTTGGCTACCTTAAGAGAGTCATAGTTACTGCTGCCAGCTGCTCGACCTACTTTCTTTCATTCCACTCTTTAATTATTACTGTGGTCGGTCCTGCAGGAGCAATATGCCACTACATGTAAACCTTAACGTTGTCTGAGCTACCTTATCGAAGATATCTTCGAGTTTTCAAAAAAAATTTTACATGGTGACGAGGCATTTGGCTACCTTAAGGGAGTCATAGTACCCCTGCCTGCTGCTCCCACTTTTCTAAGCCCATTCTCTCTATCATTCTTGCTATGGCCTGTCCTACGGAACCGTTGTGCCACTATATGTCCACGTTAACGTCGTCACTGTTACTCCCACTACGAGTCTCTCGAGTTAGCAAATGTACCTCGCCGGATGACGAGGCATTTGGCTACCTTAAGAGCGTCATAGTTACTGCAGCCAGCTGCTCCCCCTTCATTGAATGTATCCTGTCTTTAATTCGTACTGTGGGCAGTCCTGCAGAAGCGATACGCCACCCCCTGTCCATGTTACCGTTGTCTGAGTTACCTCAACAACGATTTCCTCGAGTTTTCAAATACATTTCGCCGAGTGACGAGGCATTTGGCTACCTTAAGAGAGTCATAGTTACTGCAGCCAGCTGCTCCCCCTTCTTTGAATCTTTCCTCCCTTTAAATCGTACTGTGGTCAGTCCTGCAGAGCGATACGCCACCACCTGTGCATGTTACCGTTGTCTGATTTACTTCAACGACGATTTCCTCGAGTTTTCAAATAAATTTCGCCGAGTGACGAGGCATTTGGCTACCATAAGAGAGTCATAGTTACTGCAGCCAGCTGCTCCCCCTTCTTTGAATCTTTCCTCCCTTTAAATCGTACTGTGGTCAGTCCTGCAGAGCGATACGCCACCACCTGTGCATGTTACCGTTGTCTGATTTACTTCAACGACGATTTCCTCGAGTTTTCAAACAAATCTCGCCGAGTGACGAGGCATTTGGCTACCTTAAGAGAGTCATAGTTACTGCTGCCAGCTGCTCGACCTACTTTCTTTCATTCCACTCTTTAATTATTACTGTGGTCGGTCCTGCAAGAGCAATATGCCACTACATGTAAACCTTAACGTTGTCTGAGCTACCTTATCGAAGATATCTTCGAGTTTTCAAAAAAAATTTTACATGGTGACGAGGCATTTGGCTACCTTAAGGGAGTCATAGTACCCCTGCCTGCTGCTCCCACTTTTCTAAGCCCATTCTCTCTATCATTCTTGCTATGGCCTGTCCTACGGAACCGTTGTGCCACTATATGTCCACGTTAACGTCGTCACTGTTACTCCCACTACGAGTCTCTCGAGTTAGCAAATGTACCTCGCCGGATGACGAGGCATTTGGCTACCTTAAGAGCGTCATAGTTACTGCAGCCAGCTGCTCCCCCTTCATTGAATGTATCCTGTCTTTAATTCGTACTGTGGGCAGTCCTGCAGAAGCGATACGCCACCCCCTGTCCATGTTACCGTTGTCTGAGTTACCTCAACAACGATTTCCTCGAGTTTTCAAATACATTTCGCCGAGTGACGAGGCATTTGGCTACCTTAAGAGAGTCATAGTTACTGCAGCCAGCTGCTCCCCCTTCTTTGAATCTTTCCTCCCTTTAAATCGTACTGTGGTCAGTCCTGCAGAGCGATACGCCACCACCTGTGCATGTTACCGTTGTCTGATTTACTTCAACGACGATTTCCTCGAGTTTTCAAATAAATTTCGCCGAGTGACGAGGCATTTGGCTACCATAAGAGAGTCATAGTTACTGCAGCCAGCTGCTCCCCCTTCTTTGAATCTTTCCTCCCTTTAAATCGTACTGTGGTCAGTCCTGCAGAGCGATACGCCACCACCTGTGCATGTTACCGTTGTCTGATTTACTTCAACGACGATTTCCTCGAGTTTTCAAATAAATCTCGCCGAGTGACGAGGCATTTGGCTACCTTAAGAGAGTCATAGTTACTGCTGCCAGCTGCTCGACCTACTTTCTTTCATTCCACTCTTTAATTATTACTGTGGTCGGTCCTGCAGGAGCAATATGCCACTACATGTAAACCTTAACGTTGTCTGAGCTACCTTATCGAAGATATCTTCGAGTTTTCAAAAAAAATTTTACATGGTGACGAGTCATTTGGCTACCTTAAGGGAGTCATAGTACCCCTGCCTGCTGCTCCCACTTTTCTAAGCCCTTTCTCTCTATCATTCTTGCTATGGCTGTCCTACGGAACCGATGTGCCACTATATGTCCATGTTAACGTCGTCTCTGTTACTCCCACTACGAGTCTCTCGAGTTAGCAAATGTACCTCGCCGGATGACGAGGCATTTGGCTACCTTAAGAGCGTCATAGTTACTGCAGCCAGCTGCTCCCCCTTCATTGAATGTATCCTGTCTTTAATTCGTACTGTGGGCAGTCCTGCAGAAGCGATACGCCACCCCCTGTCCATGTTACCGTTGTCTGAGTTACCTCAACAACGATTTCCTCGAGTTTTCAAATACATTTCGCCGAGTGACGAGGCATTTGGCTACCTTAAGAGAGTCATAGTTACTGCAGCCAGCTGCTCCCCCTTCTTTGAATCTTTCCTCCCTTTAAATCGTACTGTGGTCAGTCCTGCAGAGCGATACGCCACCACCTGTGCATGTCACCGTTGTCTGATTTACTTCAACGACGATTTCCTCGAGTTTTCAAATAAATTTCGCCGAGTGACGAGGCATTTGGCTACCATAAGAGAGTCATAGTTACTGCAGCCAGCTGCTCCCCCTTCTTTGAATCTTTCCTCCCTTTAAATCGTACTGTGGTCTGTCCTGCAGAGCGATACGCCACCACCTGTGCATGTTACCGTTGTCTGATTTACTTCAACGACGATTTCCTCGAGTTTTCAAATAAATCTCGCCGAGTGACGAGGCATTTGGCTACCTTAAGAGAGTCATAGTTACTGCTGCCAGCTGCTCGACCTACTTTCTTTCATTCCACTCTTTAATTATTACTGTGGTCGGTCCTGCAGGAGCAATATGCCACTACATGTAAACCTTAACGTTGTCTGAGCTACCTTATCGAAGATATCTTCGAGTTTTCAAAAAAAATTTTACATGGTGACGAGGCATTTGGCTACCTTAAGGGAGTCATAGTACCCCTGCCTGCTGCTCCCACTTTTCTAAGCCCTTTCTCTCTATCATTCTTGCTATGGCTGTCCTACGGAACCGATGTGCCACTATATGTCCATGTTAACGTCGTCTCTGTTACTCCCACTACGAGTCTCTCGAGTTAGCAAATGTACCTCGCCGGATGACGAGGCATTTGGCTACCTTAAGAGCGTCATAGTTACTGCAGCCAGCTGCTCCCCCTTCATTGAATGTATCCTGTCTTTAATTCGTACTGTGGGCAGTCCTGCAGAAGCGATACGCCACCCCCTGTCCATGTTACCGTTGTCTGAGTTACCTCAACAACGATTTCCTCGAGTTTTCAAATACATTTCGCCGAGTGACGAGGCATTTGGCTACCTTAAGAGAGTCATAGTTACTGTTGCCAGCTGCTAGACCTACCGTCATTCTTTCCACTCTTTAATTATTACTGTGGTCAGTCCTGCAGGAGCAATATGCCACTACATGTAAACCTTAACGTTGTCTGAGCTACCTTATCGAAGATATCCTCGAGTTTTCAACAAAAAATTTCACATGGTGACGATTCATTTGGTTACCTTAAGAGAGTCATAGTACTCCTGCCTGTTGCTCACACTTTTCTAAGCCCATTCTCTCTATCATTCTTGCTATGGCCTGTCCTACGGAACCGATGTGCCACTATATGTCCACGTTAACGTTGTCTCTGTTACTCCCACTACGAGTCTCTCGAGTTAGCAAATGTACCTCGCCGGATGACGAGGCATTTGGCTACCTTAAGAGCGTCATAGTTACTGCAGCCAGCTGCTCCCCCTTCATTGAATGTTTCCTGTGTATAATTCGTACTGTGGGCAGTCCTGCAGAAGCGATACGCCACCCCCTGTCCATGTTACCGTTGTCTGAGTTACCTCAACAACGATTTCCTCGAGTTTTCAAATACATTTCGCCGAGTGACGAGGCATTTGGCTACCTTAAGAGAGTCATAGTTACTGCAGCCAGCTGCTCCCCCTTCTTTGAATCTTTCCTCCCTTTAAATCGTACTGTGGTCAGTCCTGCAGAGCGATACGCCACCACCTGTGCATGTCACCGTTGTCTGATTTACTTCAACGACGATTTCCTCGAGTTTTCAAATAAATTTCGCCGAGTGACGAGGCATTTGGCTACCATAAGAGAGTCATAGTTACTGCAGCCAGCTGCTCCCCCTTCTTTGAATCTTTCCTCCCTTTAAATCGTACTGTGGTCAGTCCTGCAGAGCGATACGCCACCACCTGTGCATGTTACCGTTGTCTGATTTACTTCAACGACGATTTCCTCGAGTTTTCAAACAAATCTCGCCGAGTGACGAGGCATTTGGCTACCTTAAGAGAGTCATAGTTACTGCTGCCAGCTGCTCGACCTACTTTCTTTCATTCCACTCTTTAATTATTACTGTGGTCGGTCCTGCAGGAGCAATATGCCACTACATGTAAACCTTAACGTTGTCTGAGCTACCTTATCGAAGATATCTTCGAGTTTTCAAAAAAAATTTTACATGGTGACGAGGCATTTGGCTACCTTAAGGGAGTCATAGTACCCCTGCCTGCTGCTCCCACTTTTCTAAGCCCATTCTCTCTATCATTCTTGCTATGGCCTGTCCTACGGAACCGTTGTGCCACTATATGTCCACGTTAACGTCGTCACTGTTACTCCCACTACGAGTCTCTCGAGTTAGCAAATGTACCTCGCCGGATGACGAGGCATTTGGCTACCTTAAGAGCGTCATAGTTACTGCAGCCAGCTGCTCCCCCTTCATTGAATGTATCCTGTCTTTAATTCGTACTGTGGGCAGTCCTGCAGAAGCGATACGCCACCCCCTGTCCATGTTACCGTTGTCTGAGTTACCTCAACAACGATTTCCTCGAGTTTTCAAATACATTTCGCCGAGTGACGAGGCATTTGGCTACCTTAAGAGAGTCATAGTTACTGCAGCCAGCTGCTCCCCCTTCTTTGAATCTTTCCTCCCTTTAAATCGTACTGTGGTCAGTCCTGCAGAGCGATACGCCACCACCTGTGCATGTTACCGTTGTCTGATTTACTTCAACGACGATTTCCTCGAGTTTTCAAATAAATTTCGCCGAGTGACGAGGCATTTGGCTACCATAAGAGAGTCATAGTTACTGCAGCCAGCTGCTCCCCCTTCTTTGAATCTTTCCTCCCTTTAAATCGTACCGTGGTCAGTCCTGCAGAGCGATACGCCACCACCTGTGCATGTTACCGTTGTCTGATTTACTTCAACGACGATTTCCTCGAGTTTTCAAATAAATCTCGCCGAGTGACGAGGCATTTGGCTACCTTAAGAGAGTCATAGTTACTGCTGCCAGCTGCTCGACCTACTTTCTTTCATTCCACTCTTTAATTATTACTGTGGTCGGTCCTGCAGGAGCAATATGCCACTACATGTAAACCTTAACGTTGTCTGAGCTACCTTATCGAAGATATCTTCGAGTTTTCAAAAAAAATTTTACATGGTGACGAGTCATTTGGCTACCTTAAGGGAGTCATAGTACCCCTGCCTGCTGCTCCCACTTTTCTAAGCCCTTTCTCTCTATCATTCTTGCTATGGCTGTCCTACGGAACCGATGTGCCACTATATGTCCATGTTAACGTCGTCTCTGTTACTCCCACTACGAGTCTCTCGAGTTAGCAAATGTACCTCGCCGGATGACGAGGCATTTGGCTACCTTAAGAGCGTCATAGTTACTGCAGCCAGCTGCTCCCCCTTCATTGAATGTATCCTGTCTTTAATTCGTACTGTGGGCAGTCCTGCAGAAGCGATACGCCACCCCCTGTCCATGTTACCGTTGTCTGAGTTACCTCAACAACGATTTCCTCGAGTTTTCAAATACATTTCGCCGAGTGACGAGGCATTTGGCTACCTTAAGAGAGTCATAGTTACTGCAGCCAGCTGCTCCCCCTTCTTTGAATCTTTCCTCCCTTTAAATCGTACTGTGGTCAGTCCTGCAGAGCGATACGCCACCACCTGTGCATGTCACCGTTGTCTGATTTACTTCAACGACGATTTCCTCGAGTTTTCAAATAAATTTCGCCGAGTGACGAGGCATTTGGCTACCATAAGAGAGTCATAGTTACTGCAGCCAGCTGCTCCCCCTTCTTTGAATCTTTCCTCCCTTTAAATCGTACTGTGGTCTGTCCTGCAGAGCGATACGCCACCACCTGTGCATGTTACCGTTGTCTGATTTACTTCAACGACGATTTCCTCGAGTTTTCAAATAAATCTCGCCGAGTGACGAGGCATTTGGCTACCTTAAGAGAGTCATAGTTACTGCTGCCAGCTGCTCGACCTACTTTCTTTCATTCCACTCTTTAATTATTACTGTGGTCGGTCCTGCAGGAGCAATATGCCACTACATGTAAACCTTAACGTTGTCTGAGCTACCTTATCGAAGATATCTTCGAGTTTTCAAAAAAAATTTTACATGGTGACGAGGCATTTGGCTACCTTAAGGGAGTCATAGTACCCCTGCCTGCTGCTCCCACTTTTCTAAGCCCTTTCTCTCTATCATTCTTGCTATGGCTGTCCTACGGAACCGATGTGCCACTATATGTCCATGTTAACGTCGTCTCTGTTACTCCCACTACGAGTCTCTCGAGTTAGCAAATGTACCTCGCCGGATGACGAGGCATTTGGCTACCTTAAGAGCGTCATAGTTACTGCAGCCAGCTGCTCCCCCTTCATTGAATGTATCCTGTCTTTAATTCGTACTGTGGGCAGTCCTGCAGAAGCGATACGCCACCCCCTGTCCATGTTACCGTTGTCTGAGTTACCTCAACAACGATTTCCTCGAGTTTTCAAATACATTTCGCCGAGTGACGAGGCATTTGGCTACCTTAAGAGAGTCATAGTTACTGCAGCCAGCTGCTCCCCCTTCTTTGAATCTTTCCTCCCTTTAAATCGTACTGTGGTCAGTCCTGCAGAGCGATACGCCACCACCTGTGCATGTCACCGTTGTCTGATTTACTTCAACGACGATTTCCTCGAGTTTTCAAATAAATTTCGCCGAGTGACGAGGCATTTGGCTACCATAAGAGAGTCATAGTTACTGCAGCCAGCTGCTCCCCCTTCTTTGAATCTTTCCTCCCTTTAAATCGTACTGTGGTCTGTCCTGCAGAGCGATACGCCACCACCTGTGCATGTTACCGTTGTCTGATTTACTTCAACGACGATTTCCTCGAGTTTTCAAATAAATCTCGCCGAGTGACGAGGCATTTGGCTACCTTAAGAGAGTCATAGTTACTGCTGCCAGCTGCTCGACCTACTTTCTTTCATTCCACTCTTTAATTATTACTGTGGTCGGTCCTGCAGGAGCAATATGCCACTACATGTAAACCTTAACGTTGTCTGAGCTACCTTATCGAAGATATCTTCGAGTTTTCAAAAAAAATTTTACATGGTGACGAGGCATTTGGCTACCTTAAGGGAGTCATAGTACCCCTGCCTGCTGCTCCCACTTTTCTAAGCCCTTTCTCTCTATCATTCTTGCTATGGCTGTCCTACGGAACCGATGTGCCACTATATGTCCATGTTAACGTCGTCTCTGTTACTCCCACTACGAGTCTCTCGAGTTAGCAAATGTACCTCGCCGGATGACGAGGCATTTGGCTACCTTAAGAGCGTCATAGTTACTGCAGCCAGCTGCTCCCCCTTCATTGAATGTATCCTGTCTTTAATTCGTACTGTGGGCAGTCCTGCAGAAGCGATACGCCACCCCCTGTCCATGTTACCGTTGTCTGAGTTACCTCAACAACGATTTCCTCGAGTTTTCAAATACATTTCGCCGAGTGACGAGGCATTTGGCTACCTTAAGAGAGTCATAGTTACTGTTGCCAGCTGCTAGACCTACCGTCATTCTTTCCACTCTTTAATTATTACTGTGGTCAGTCCTGCAGGAGCAATATGCCACTACATGTAAACCTTAACGTTGTCTGAGCTACCTTATCGAAGATATCCTCGAGTTTTCAACAAAAAATTTCACATGGTGACGATTCATTTGGTTACCTTAAGAGAGTCATAGTACTCCTGCCTGTTGCTCACACTTTTCTAAGCCCATTCTCTCTATCATTCTTGCTATGGCCTGTCCTACGGAACCGATGTGCCACTATATGTCCACGTTAACGTTGTCTCTGTTACTCCCACTACGAGTCTCTCGAGTTAGCAAATGTACCTCGCCGGATGACGAGGCATTTGGCTACCTTAAGAGCGTCATAGTTACTGCAGCCAGCTGCTCCCCCTTCATTGAATGTTTCCTGTGTATAATTCGTACTGTGGGCAGTCCTGCAGAAGCGATACGCCACCCCCTGTCCATGTTACCGTTGTCTGAGTTACCTCAACAACGATTTCCTCGAGTTTTCAAATACATTTCGCCGAGTGACGAGGCATTTGGCTACCTTAAGAGAGTCATAGTTACTGCAGCCAGCTGCTCCCCCTTCTTTGAATCTTTCCTCCCTTTAAATCGTACTGTGGTCAGTCCTGCAGAGCGATACGCCACCACCTGTGCATGTCACCGTTGTCTGATTTACTTCAACGACGATTTCCTCGAGTTTTCAAATAAATTTCGCCGAGTGACGAGGCATTTGGCTACCATAAGAGAGTCATAGTTACTGCAGCCAGCTGCTCCCCCTTCTTTGAATCTTTCCTCCCTTTAAATCGTACTGTGGTCAGTCCTGCAGAGCGATACGCCACCACCTGTGCATGTTACCGTTGTCTGATTTACTTCAACGACGATTTCCTCGAGTTTTCAAACAAATCTCGCCGAGTGACGAGGCATTTGGCTACCTTAAGAGAGTCATAGTTACTGCTGCCAGCTGCTCGACCTACTTTCTTTCATTCCACTCTTTAATTATTACTGTGGTCGGTCCTGCAGGAGCAATATGCCACTACATGTAAACCTTAACGTTGTCTGAGCTACCTTATCGAAGATATCTTCGAGTTTTCAAAAAAAATTTTACATGGTGACGAGGCATTTGGCTACCTTAAGGGAGTCATAGTACCCCTGCCTGCTGCTCCCACTTTTCTAAGCCCATTCTCTCTATCATTCTTGCTATGGCCTGTCCTACGGAACCGTTGTGCCACTATATGTCCACGTTAACGTCGTCACTGTTACTCCCACTACGAGTCTCTCGAGTTAGCAAATGTACCTCGCCGGATGACGAGGCATTTGGCTACCTTAAGAGCGTCATAGTTACTGCAGCCAGCTGCTCCCCCTTCATTGAATGTATCCTGTCTTTAATTCGTACTGTGGGCAGTCCTGCAGAAGCGATACGCCACCCCCTGTCCATGTTACCGTTGTCTGAGTTACCTCAACAACGATTTCCTCGAGTTTTCAAATACATTTCGCCGAGTGACGAGGCATTTGGCTACCTTAAGAGAGTCATAGTTACTGTTGCCAGCTGCTAGACCTACCGTCATTCTTTCCACTCTTTAATTATTACTGTGGTCAGTCCTGCAGGAGCAATATGCCACTACATGTAAACCTTAACGTTGTCTGAGCTACCTTATCGAAGATATCCTCGAGTTTTCAACAAAAAATTTCACATGGTGACGATTCATTTGGTTACCTTAAGAGAGTCATAGTACTCCTGCCTGTTGCTCACACTTTTCTAAGCCCATTCTCTCTATCATTCTTGCTATGGCCTGTCCTACGGAACCGATGTGCCACTATATGTCCACGTTAACGTTGTCTCTGTTACTCCCACTACGAGTCTCTCGAGTTAGCAAATGTACCTCGCCGGATGACGAGGCATTTGGCTACCTTAAGAGCGTCATAGTTACTGCAGCCAGCTGCTCCCCCTTCATTGAATGTTTCCTGTGTATAATTCGTACTGTGGGCAGTCCTGCAGAAGCGATACGCCACCCCCTGTCCATGTTACCGTTGTCTGAGTTACCTCAACAACGATTTCCTCGAGTTTTCAAATACATTTCGCCGAGTGACGAGGCATTTGGCTACCTTAAGAGAGTCATAGTTACTGCAGCCAGCTGCTCCCCCTTCTTTGAATCTTTCCTCCCTTTAAATCGTACTGTGGTCAGTCCTGCAGAGCGATACGCCACCACCTGTGCATGTCACCGTTGTCTGATTTACTTCAACGACGATTTCCTCGAGTTTTCAAATAAATTTCGCCGAGTGACGAGGCATTTGGCTACCATAAGAGAGTCATAGTTACTGCAGCCAGCTGCTCCCCCTTCTTTGAATCTTTCCTCCCTTTAAATCGTACTGTGGTCAGTCCTGCAGAGCGATACGCCACCACCTGTGCATGTTACCGTTGTCTGATTTACTTCAACGACGATTTCCTCGAGTTTTCAAACAAATCTCGCCGAGTGACGAGGCATTTGGCTACCTTAAGAGAGTCATAGTTACTGCTGCCAGCTGCTCGACCTACTTTCTTTCATTCCACTCTTTAATTATTACTGTGGTCGGTCCTGCAGGAGCAATATGCCACTACATGTAAACCTTAACGTTGTCTGAGCTACCTTATCGAAGATATCTTCGAGTTTTCAAAAAAAATTTTACATGGTGACGAGGCATTTGGCTACCTTAAGGGAGTCATAGTACCCCTGCCTGCTGCTCCCACTTTTCTAAGCCCATTCTCTCTATCATTCTTGCTATGGCCTGTCCTACGGAACCGTTGTGCCACTATATGTCCACGTTAACGTCGTCACTGTTACTCCCACTACGAGTCTCTCGAGTTAGCAAATGTACCTCGCCGGATGACGAGGCATTTGGCTACCTTAAGAGCGTCATAGTTACTGCAGCCAGCTGCTCCCCCTTCATTGAATGTATCCTGTCTTTAATTCGTACTGTGGGCAGTCCTGCAGAAGCGATACGCCACCCCCTGTCCATGTTACCGTTGTCTGAGTTACCTCAACAACGATTTCCTCGAGTTTTCAAATACATTTCGCCGAGTGACGAGGCATTTGGCTACCTTAAGAGAGTCATAGTTACTGCAGCCAGCTGCTCCCCCTTCTTTGAATCTTTCCTCCCTTTAAATCGTACTGTGGTCAGTCCTGCAGAGCGATACGCCACCACCTGTGCATGTTACCGTTGTCTGATTTACTTCAACGACGATTTCCTCGAGTTTTCAAATAAATTTCGCCGAGTGACGAGGCATTTGGCTACCATAAGAGAGTCATAGTTACTGCAGCCAGCTGCTCCCCCTTCTTTGAATCTTTCCTCCCTTTAAATCGTACCGTGGTCAGTCCTGCAGAGCGATACGCCACCACCTGTGCATGTTACCGTTGTCTGATTTACTTCAACGACGATTTCCTCGAGTTTTCAAATAAATCTCGCCGAGTGACGAGGCATTTGGCTACCTTAAGAGAGTCATAGTTACTGCTGCCAGCTGCTCGACCTACTTTCTTTCATTCCACTCTTTAATTATTACTGTGGTCGGTCCTGCAGGAGCAATATGCCACTACATGTAAACCTTAACGTTGTCTGAGCTACCTTATCGAAGATATCTTCGAGTTTTCAAAAAAAATTTTACATGGTGACGAGTCATTTGGCTACCTTAAGGGAGTCATAGTACCCCTGCCTGCTGCTCCCACTTTTCTAAGCCCTTTCTCTCTATCATTCTTGCTATGGCTGTCCTACGGAACCGATGTGCCACTATATGTCCATGTTAACGTCGTCTCTGTTACTCCCACTACGAGTCTCTCGAGTTAGCAAATGTACCTCGCCGGATGACGAGGCATTTGGCTACCTTAAGAGCGTCATAGTTACTGCAGCCAGCTGCTCCCCCTTCATTGAATGTATCCTGTCTTTAATTCGTACTGTGGGCAGTCCTGCAGAAGCGATACGCCACCCCCTGTCCATGTTACCGTTGTCTGAGTTACCTCAACAACGATTTCCTCGAGTTTTCAAATACATTTCGCCGAGTGACGAGGCATTTGGCTACCTTAAGAGAGTCATAGTTACTGCAGCCAGCTGCTCCCCCTTCTTTGAATCTTTCCTCCCTTTAAATCGTACTGTGGTCAGTCCTGCAGAGCGATACGCCACCACCTGTGCATGTCACCGTTGTCTGATTTACTTCAACGACGATTTCCTCGAGTTTTCAAATAAATTTCGCCGAGTGACGAGGCATTTGGCTACCATAAGAGAGTCATAGTTACTGCAGCCAGCTGCTCCCCCTTCTTTGAATCTTTCCTCCCTTTAAATCGTACTGTGGTCTGTCCTGCAGAGCGATACGCCACCACCTGTGCATGTTACCGTTGTCTGATTTACTTCAACGACGATTTCCTCGAGTTTTCAAATAAATCTCGCCGAGTGACGAGGCATTTGGCTACCTTAAGAGAGTCATAGTTACTGCTGCCAGCTGCTCGACCTACTTTCTTTCATTCCACTCTTTAATTATTACTGTGGTCGGTCCTGCAGGAGCAATATGCCACTACATGTAAACCTTAACGTTGTCTGAGCTACCTTATCGAAGATATCTTCGAGTTTTCAAAAAAAATTTTACATGGTGACGAGGCATTTGGCTACCTTAAGGGAGTCATAGTACCCCTGCCTGCTGCTCCCACTTTTCTAAGCCCTTTCTCTCTATCATTCTTGCTATGGCTGTCCTACGGAACCGATGTGCCACTATATGTCCATGTTAACGTCGTCTCTGTTACTCCCACTACGAGTCTCTCGAGTTAGCAAATGTACCTCGCCGGATGACGAGGCATTTGGCTACCTTAAGAGCGTCATAGTTACTGCAGCCAGCTGCTCCCCCTTCATTGAATGTATCCTGTCTTTAATTCGTACTGTGGGCAGTCCTGCAGAAGCGATACGCCACCCCCTGTCCATGTTACCGTTGTCTGAGTTACCTCAACAACGATTTCCTCGAGTTTTCAAATACATTTCGCCGAGTGACGAGGCATTTGGCTACCTTAAGAGAGTCATAGTTACTGCAGCCAGCTGCTCCCCCTTCTTTGAATCTTTCCTCCCTTTAAATCGTACTGTGGTCAGTCCTGCAGAGCGATACGCCACCACCTGTGCATGTTACCGTTGTCTGATTTACTTCAACGACGATTTCCTCGAGTTTTCAAATAAATTTCGCCGAGTGACGAGGCATTTGGCTACCATAAGAGAGTCATAGTTACTGCAGCCAGCTGCTCCCCCTTCTTTGAATCTTTCCTCCCTTTAAATCGTACTGTGGTCAGTCCTGCAGAGCGATACGCCACCACCTGTGCATGTTACCGTTGTCTGATTTACTTGAACGACGATTTCCTCGAGTTTTCAAATAAATCTCGCCGAGTGACGAGGCATTTGGCTACCTTAAGAGAGTCATAGTTACTGCTGCCAGCTGCTCGACCTACTTTCTTTCATTCCACTCTTTAATTATTACTGTGGTCGGTCCTGCAGGAGCAATATGCCACTACATGTAAACCTTAACGTTGTCTGAGCTACCTTATCGAAGATATCTTCGAGTTTTCAAAAAAAATTTTACATGGTGACGAGGCATTTGGCTACCTTAAGGGAGTCATAGTACCCCTGCCTGCTGCTCCCACTTTTCTAAGCCCTTTCTCTCTATCATTCTTGCTATGGCTGTCCTACGGAACCGATGTGCCACTATATGTCCATGTTAACGTCGTCTCTGTTACTCCCACTACGAGTCTCTCGAGTTAGCAAATGTACCTCGCCGGATGACGAGGCATTTGGCTACCTTAAGAGCGTCATAGTTACTGCAGCCAGCTGCTCCCCCTTCATTGAATGTATCCTGTCTTTAATTCGTACTGTGGGCAGTCCTGCAGAAGCGATACGCCACCCCCTGTCCATGTTACCGTTGTCTGAGTTACCTCAACAACGATTTCCTCGAGTTTTCAAATACATTTCGCCGAGTGACGAGGCATTTGGCTACCTTAAGAGAGTCATAGTTACTGTTGCCAGCTGCTAGACCTACCGTCATTCTTTCCACTCTTTAATTATTACTGTGGTCAGTCCTGCAGGAGCAATATGCCACTACATGTAAACCTTAACGTTGTCTGAGCTACCTTATCGAAGATATCCTCGAGTTTTCAACAAAAAATTTCACATGGTGACGATTCATTTGGTTACCTTAAGAGAGTCATAGTACTCCTGCCTGTTGCTCACACTTTTCTAAGCCCATTCTCTCTATCATTCTTGCTATGGCCTGTCCTACGGAACCGATGTGCCACTATATGTCCACGTTAACGTTGTCTCTGTTACTCCCACTACGAGTCTCTCGAGTTAGCAAATGTACCTCGCCGGATGACGAGGCATTTGGCTACCTTAAGAGCGTCATAGTTACTGCAGCCAGCTGCTCCCCCTTCATTGAATGTTTCCTGTGTATAATTCGTACTGTGGGCAGTCCTGCAGAAGCGATACGCCACCCCCTGTCCATGTTACCGTTGTCTGAGTTACCTCAACAACGATTTCCTCGAGTTTTCAAATACATTTCGCCGAGTGACGAGGCATTTGGCTACCTTAAGAGAGTCATAGTTACTGCAGCCAGCTGCTCCCCCTTCTTTGAATCTTTCCTCCCTTTAAATCGTACTGTGGTCAGTCCTGCAGAGCGATACGCCACCACCTGTGCATGTCACCGTTGTCTGATTTACTTCAACGACGATTTCCTCGAGTTTTCAAATAAATTTCGCCGAGTGACGAGGCATTTGGCTACCATAAGAGAGTCATAGTTACTGCAGCCAGCTGCTCCCCCTTCTTTGAATCTTTCCTCCCTTTAAATCGTACTGTGGTCAGTCCTGCAGAGCGATACGCCACCACCTGTGCATGTTACCGTTGTCTGATTTACTTCAACGACGATTTCCTCGAGTTTTCAAACAAATCTCGCCGAGTGACGAGGCATTTGGCTACCTTAAGAGAGTCATAGTTACTGCTGCCAGCTGCTCGACCTACTTTCTTTCATTCCACTCTTTAATTATTACTGTGGTCGGTCCTGCAGGAGCAATATGCCACTACATGTAAACCTTAACGTTGTCTGAGCTACCTTATCGAAGATATCTTCGAGTTTTCAAAAAAAATTTTACATGGTGACGAGGCATTTGGCTACCTTAAGGGAGTCATAGTACCCCTGCCTGCTGCTCCCACTTTTCTAAGCCCATTCTCTCTATCATTCTTGCTATGGCCTGTCCTACGGAACCGTTGTGCCACTATATGTCCACGTTAACGTCGTCACTGTTACTCCCACTACGAGTCTCTCGAGTTAGCAAATGTACCTCGCCGGATGACGAGGCATTTGGCTACCTTAAGAGCGTCATAGTTACTGCAGCCAGCTGCTCCCCCTTCATTGAATGTATCCTGTCTTTAATTCGTACTGTGGGCAGTCCTGCAGAAGCGATACGCCACCCCCTGTCCATGTTACCGTTGTCTGAGTTACCTCAACAACGATTTCCTCGAGTTTTCAAATACATTTCGCCGAGTGACGAGGCATTTGGCTACCTTAAGAGAGTCATAGTTACTGCAGCCAGCTGCTCCCCCTTCTTTGAATCTTTCCTCCCTTTAAATCGTACTGTGGTCAGTCCTGCAGAGCGATACGCCACCACCTGTGCATGTTACCGTTGTCTGATTTACTTCAACGACGATTTCCTCGAGTTTTCAAATAAATTTCGCCGAGTGACGAGGCATTTGGCTACCATAAGAGAGTCATAGTTACTGCAGCCAGCTGCTCCCCCTTCTTTGAATCTTTCCTCCCTTTAAATCGTACCGTGGTCAGTCCTGCAGAGCGATACGCCACCACCTGTGCATGTTACCGTTGTCTGATTTACTTCAACGACGATTTCCTCGAGTTTTCAAATAAATCTCGCCGAGTGACGAGGCATTTGGCTACCTTAAGAGAGTCATAGTTACTGCTGCCAGCTGCTCGACCTACTTTCTTTCATTCCACTCTTTAATTATTACTGTGGTCGGTCCTGCAGGAGCAATATGCCACTACATGTAAACCTTAACGTTGTCTGAGCTACCTTATCGAAGATATCTTCGAGTTTTCAAAAAAAATTTTACATGGTGACGAGTCATTTGGCTACCTTAAGGGAGTCATAGTACCCCTGCCTGCTGCTCCCACTTTTCTAAGCCCTTTCTCTCTATCATTCTTGCTATGGCTGTCCTACGGAACCGATGTGCCACTATATGTCCATGTTAACGTCGTCTCTGTTACTCCCACTACGAGTCTCTCGAGTTAGCAAATGTACCTCGCCGGATGACGAGGCATTTGGCTACCTTAAGAGCGTCATAGTTACTGCAGCCAGCTGCTCCCCCTTCATTGAATGTATCCTGTCTTTAATTCGTACTGTGGGCAGTCCTGCAGAAGCGATACGCCACCCCCTGTCCATGTTACCGTTGTCTGAGTTACCTCAACAACGATTTCCTCGAGTTTTCAAATACATTTCGCCGAGTGACGAGGCATTTGGCTACCTTAAGAGAGTCATAGTTACTGCAGCCAGCTGCTCCCCCTTCTTTGAATCTTTCCTCCCTTTAAATCGTACTGTGGTCAGTCCTGCAGAGCGATACGCCACCACCTGTGCATGTCACCGTTGTCTGATTTACTTCAACGACGATTTCCTCGAGTTTTCAAATAAATTTCGCCGAGTGACGAGGCATTTGGCTACCATAAGAGAGTCATAGTTACTGCAGCCAGCTGCTCCCCCTTCTTTGAATCTTTCCTCCCTTTAAATCGTACTGTGGTCTGTCCTGCAGAGCGATACGCCACCACCTGTGCATGTTACCGTTGTCTGATTTACTTCAACGACGATTTCCTCGAGTTTTCAAATAAATCTCGCCGAGTGACGAGGCATTTGGCTACCTTAAGAGAGTCATAGTTACTGCTGCCAGCTGCTCGACCTACTTTCTTTCATTCCACTCTTTAATTATTACTGTGGTCGGTCCTGCAGGAGCAATATGCCACTACATGTAAACCTTAACGTTGTCTGAGCTACCTTATCGAAGATATCTTCGAGTTTTCAAAAAAAATTTTACATGGTGACGAGGCATTTGGCTACCTTAAGGGAGTCATAGTACCCCTGCCTGCTGCTCCCACTTTTCTAAGCCCTTTCTCTCTATCATTCTTGCTATGGCTGTCCTACGGAACCGATGTGCCACTATATGTCCATGTTAACGTCGTCTCTGTTACTCCCACTACGAGTCTCTCGAGTTAGCAAATGTACCTCGCCGGATGACGAGGCATTTGGCTACCTTAAGAGCGTCATAGTTACTGCAGCCAGCTGCTCCCCCTTCATTGAATGTATCCTGTCTTTAATTCGTACTGTGGGCAGTCCTGCAGAAGCGATACGCCACCCCCTGTCCATGTTACCGTTGTCTGAGTTACCTCAACAACGATTTCCTCGAGTTTTCAAATACATTTCGCCGAGTGACGAGGCATTTGGCTACCTTAAGAGAGTCATAGTTACTGCAGCCAGCTGCTCCCCCTTCTTTGAATCTTTCCTCCCTTTAAATCGTACTGTGGTCAGTCCTGCAGAGCGATACGCCACCACCTGTGCATGTTACCGTTGTCTGATTTACTTCAACGACGATTTCCTCGAGTTTTCAAATAAATTTCGCCGAGTGACGAGGCATTTGGCTACCATAAGAGAGTCATAGTTACTGCAGCCAGCTGCTCCCCCTTCTTTGAATCTTTCCTCCCTTTAAATCGTACTGTGGTCAGTCCTGCAGAGCGATACGCCACCACCTGTGCATGTTACCGTTGTCTGATTTACTTGAACGACGATTTCCTCGAGTTTTCAAATAAATCTCGCCGAGTGACGAGGCATTTGGCTACCTTAAGAGAGTCATAGTTACTGCTGCCAGCTGCTCGACCTACTTTCTTTCATTCCACTCTTTAATTATTACTGTGGTCGGTCCTGCAGGAGCAATATGCCACTACATGTAAACCTTAACGTTGTCTGAGCTACCTTATCGAAGATATCTTCGAGTTTTCAAAAAAAATTTTACATGGTGACGAGGCATTTGGCTACCTTAAGAGATTCATAGTACTCCTGCCTGCTGCTCCCACTTTTCTAAGCCCGTTCTCTCTATCATTCTTGCTATGGCCTGTCCTACGGAACCGATGTGCCACTATATGTCCACGTTAACGTCGTCACTGTTACTCCCACTACGAGTCTCTCGAGTTAGCAAATGTACCTCGCCGGATGACGAGGCATTTGGCTACCTTAAGAGAGTCATAGTAACTGCAGCCAGCTGCTCCCCCTCCTTTGAATCTTTCCTCTCTTTAATTCGTACCTTGGTGTCCTGCAGAAGCGATACGCCACCACCTGTCCATGTTACCGTTGTCTGAGTTACTTCAACGACGATTTCCTCGAGTTTTCAAATTAATTTCGCCGAGTGACGAGGCATTTGGCTACCTTAAGAGAGTCATAGTTACTGCAGCCAGCTACTCCCCCTTCTTTGAATCTTTCCTCCCTTTAAATCGTACTGTGGTCAGTCCTGCAGAGCTATACGCCACCACCTGTGCATGTTACCGTTGTCTGATTTACTTCAACGACGATTTCCTCGAGTTTTCAAATAAATTTCGCCGAGTGACGAGGCATTTGGCTACCTTAAGAGAGTCATAGTTACTGCAGCCAACTGCTCCCCCTTCTTTGAATCTTTCCTCCCTTTAAATCGTACGGTGGTCAGTCCTGCAGAGCGATACGCCACCACCTGTGCATGTTACCGTTGTCTGATTTACTTCAACGACGATTTCCTCGAGTTTTCAAATAAATCTCGCCGAGTGACGAGGCATTTGGCTACCTTAAGAGAGTCATAGTTACTGCTGCCAGCTGCTCGACCTACTTTCTTTCATTCCACTCTTTAATTATTACTGTGGTCGGTCCTGCAGGAGCAATATGCCACTACAAGTAAGCCTTAACGTTGTCTGAGCTACCTAATCGAAGATATCCTCGAGTTTTCAAAAAAAATTTTACATGGTGACGAGGCATTTGGCTACCTTAAGGGAGTCATAGTACCCCTGCCTGCTGCTCCCACTTTTCTAAGCCCTTTCTCTCTATCATTCTTGCTATGGCTGTCCTACGGAACGGATGTGCCACTATATGTCCATGTTAACGTCGTCTCTGTTACTCCCACTACGAGTCTCTCGAGTTAGCAAATGTACCTCGCCGGATGACGAGGCATTTGGCTACCTTAAGAGCGTCATAGTTACTGCAGCCAGCTGCTCCCCCTTCATTGAATGTTTCCTGTCTTTAATTCGTACTGTGGGCAGTCCTGCAGAAGCGATACGCCACCCCCTGTCCATGTTACCGTTGTCTGAGTTACCTCAACAACGATTTCCTCGAGTTTTCAAATACATTTCGCCGAGTGACGAGACATTTGGCTACCTTAAGAGAGTCATAGTTACTGTTGCCAGCTGCTCGACCTACCTTCTTTCTTTCCACTCTTTAATTATTACTGTGGTCAGTCCTGCAGGAGCAATATGCCACTACATGTAAACCTTAACGTTGTCTGAGCTACCTTATCGAAGATATCCTCGAGTTTTCAACAAAAAATTTCACATGGTGACGATTCATTTGGCTACCTTAAGAGAGTCATAGTACTCCTGCCTTTTGCTCACACTTTTCTAAGCCCATTCTCTCTATCATTCTTGCTATGGCCTGTCCTACGGAACCGATGTGCCACTATATGTCCACGTTAACGTCGTCTCTGTTACTCCCACTACGAGTCTCTCGAGTTAGCAAATGTTCCTCGCCGGATGACGAGGCATTTGGCTACCTTATGAGCGTCATAGTTACTGCAGCCAGCTGCTCCCCCTTCTTTGAATGTTTCCTGTCTTTAATTCGTACTGTGGGCAGTCCTGCAGAAGCGATACGCCACCACCTGTCCATGTTACCGTTGTCTGAGTTACCTCAACAACGATTTCCTCGAGTTTTCAAATAAATTTCGCCGAGTGACGAGGCATTTGGCTACCTTAAGAGAGTCATAGTTACTGTTGCCAACTGCTCGACCTACTTTCTTTCTTTCCACTCTTTAATTATTACTGTGGTCAGTCCTGCAGGAGCAATATACCACTACATGTAAACCTTAACGTTGTCTGAGCTACCTTAACGAAAATATCCTCCAGTTTTCAGAAAAAATTTTACATGGTGACGAGGCATTTGGCTACCTTAAGGGAGTCATAGTACCCCTGCCTGCTGCTCCCACTTTTCTAAGCCCATTCCCTCTATCATTCTTGCTATGGCTGACCTACAGACCCGATGTGCCACTATATGTCCACGTTAACGTCGTCTCTGTTACTCCCAGTACGAGTCTCTCGAGTTAGCAAATGTACCTCGCCGGATGACGAGGCATTTGGCTACCTTATAAGCGTCATAGTTACTGCAGCCAGCTGCTCCCCCTTCTTTGAATCTTTCCTCCCTTTAAATCGTACTGTGGTCAGTCCTGCAGAGCGATACGCCACCACCTGTGCATGTTACCTTTGTCTGATTTACTTCAACGACGATTTCCTCGAGTTTTCAAATAAATTTCGCCGAGTGACGTGGCATTTGGCTACCTTAAGAGAGTCATAGTTACTGCTGCCAGCTGCTCGACCTACTTTCTTTCTTTCCACTCTTTAATTATTACCGTGGTCAGTCCTGCAGCAGCAATATGCCACTTCATGTAAACCTTAACGTTGTCTGAGCTACCTTATCGAAGATATCCTCGAGTTTTCCAAAAAAATTTTACATGGGGACGAGGCATTTGGCTACCTTAAGAGATTCATAGTACTCCTGCCTGCTGCTCCCACTTTTCTAAGCCCATTCTCTCTATCATTCTTGCTATGGCTGTCCTACAGAACCGATGTGCCACTATATGTCCACGTTAACGTCGTCTCTGTTACTCCCACTACGAGTCTCTCGAGTTAGCAAATGTACCTCGCCGGATGACGAGGCATTTGGCTACCTTAAGAGCGTCATAGTAACTGCAGCCAGCTACTCCCCCTTTTTTTAATCTTTCCTCTCTTTAATTCGTACCTTGGTGTCCTGCAGAAGCGATACGCCACCACCTGACCATGTTACCGTTGTCTGAGTTACGTCAACAACGATTTCCTCGAGTTTTCAAATAAATTTCGCCGAGTGACGAGGCATTTGGCTACCTTAAGAGAGTCATAGTTACTGCAGCCAGCTGCTCCCCCTTCTTTGAATCTTTCCTCCCTTTAAATCGTACTGTGGTCAGTCC
Organism: Schistocerca americana; assembly: GCF_021461395.2. NCBI lineage: Eukaryota > Metazoa > Arthropoda > Insecta > Orthoptera > Acrididae > Schistocerca > Schistocerca americana. The sequence goes on along the minus strand of NW_025726225.1, from coordinate 877,507 downwards.
TGCAGAGCGATACGCCACCACCTGTGCATGTTACCGTTGTCTGATTTACTTCAACGACGATTTCCTCGAGTTTTCAAATAAATTTCGCCGAGTGACGAGGCATTTGGCTACCATAAGAGAGTCATAGTTACTGCAGCCAGCTGCTCCCCCTTCTTTGAATCTTTCCTCCCTTTAAATCGTACTGTGGTCAGTCCTGCAGAGCGATACGCCACCACCTGTGCATGTTACCGTTGTCTGATTTACTTCAACGACGATTTCCTCGAGTTTTCAAATAAATCTCGCCGAGTGACGAGGCATTTGGCTACCTTAAGAGAATCATAGTTACTGCTGCCAGCTGCTCGACCTACTTTCTTACATTCCACTCTTCAATTATTACTGTGGTCGGTCCTGCAGGAGCAATATGCCACTACATGTAAACCTTAACGTTGTCTGAGCTACCTTATCGAAGATATCTTCGAGTTTTCAAAAAAAATTTTACATGGTGACGAGGCATTTGGCTATCTTAATTGAGTCATAGTACCCCTGCCTGCTGCTCCCACTTTTCTAAGCCCTTTCTCTCTATCATTCTTACTATGGCTGTCCTACGGAAACGATGTGCCACTATATGTCCATGTTAACGTCGTCTCTGTTACTCCCACTACGAGTCTCTCGAGTTAGCAAATGTACCTCGCCGGATGACGAGGCATTTGGCTACCTTAAGAGCGTCATAGTTACTGCAGCCAGCTGCTCCCCCTTCATTGAATGTATCCTGTCTTTAATTCGTACTGTGGGCAGTCCTGCAGAAGCGATACGCCACCCCCTGTCCATGTTACCGTTGTCTGAGTTACCTCAACAACGATTTCCTCGAGTTTTCAAATACATTTCGCCGAGTGACGAGGCATTTGGCTACCTTAAGAGAGTCATAGTTACTGTTGCCAGCTGCTCGACCTACCTTCTTTCTTTCCACTCTTTAATTATTACTGTGGTCAGTCCTGCAGGAGCAATATGCCACTACATGTAAACCTTAACGTTGTCTGAGCTACCTTATCGAAGATATCCTCGAGTTTTCAACAAAAAATTTCACATGGTGACGATTTATTTGGCTACCTTAAGAGAGTCATAGTACTCCTGCCTGTTGCTCACACTTTTCTAAGCCCATTCTCTCTATCATTCTTGCTATGGCCTGTCCTACGGAACCGATGTGCCACTATATGTCCACGTTAACGTCGTCTCTGTTACTCCCACTACGAGTCTCTCGAGTTAGCAAATGTTCCTCGCCGGATGACGAGGCATTTGGCTACCTTATGAGCGTCATAGTTACTGCAGCCAGCTGCTCCCCCTTCTTTGAATGTTTCCTGTCTTTAATTCGTACTGTGGGCAGTCCTGCAGAAGCGATACGCCACCACCTGTCCATGTTACCGTTGTCTGAGTTACCTCAACAACGATTTCCTCGAGTTTTCAAATAAATTTCGCCGAGTGACGAGGCATTTGGCTACCTTAAGAGAGTCATAGTTACTGTTGCCAACTGCTCGACCTACTTTCTTTCTTTCCACTCTTTAATTATTACTGTGGTCAGTCCTGCAGGAGCAATATACCACTACATGTAAACCTTAACGTTGTCTGAGCTACCTTAACGAAAATATCCTCCAGTTTTCAAAAAAAATTTTACATGGTGACGAGGCATTTGGCTACCTTAAGGGAGTCATAGTACCCCTGCCTGCTGCTCCCACTTTTCTAAGCCCATTCTCTCTATCATTCTTGCTATGGCTGACCTACAGAACCGATGTGCCACTATATGTCCACGTTAACGTCGTCTCTGTTACTCCCAGTACGAGTCTCTCGAGTTAGCAAATGTACCTCGCCGGATGACGAGGCATTTGGCTACCTTATAAGCGTCATAGTTACTGCAGCCAGCTGCTCCCCCTTCTTTGAATCTTTCCTCCCTTTAAATCGTACTGTGGTCAGTCCCGCAGAGCGATACGCCACCACCTGTGCATGTTACCTTTGTCTGATTTACTTCAACGACGATTTCCTCGAGTTTTCAAATAAATTTCGCCGAGTGACGAGGCATTTGGCTACCTTAAGAGAGTCATAGTTACTGCTGCCAGCTGCTCGACCTACTTTCTTTCTTTCCACTCTTTAATTATTACTGTGGTCAGTCCTGCAGCAGCAATATGCCACTTCATGTAAACCTTAACGTTGTCTGAGCTACCTTATCGAAGATATCCTCGAGTTTTCCAAAAAAATTTTACATGGGGACGAGGCATTTGGCTACCTTAAGAGATTCATAGTACTCCTGCCTGCTGCTCCCACTTTTCTAAGCCCGTTCTCTCTATCATTCTTGCTATGGCCTGTCCTACGGAACCGATGTGCCACTATATGTCCACGTTAACGACGTCACTGTTACTCCCACTACGAGTCTCTCGAGTTAGCAAATGTACCTCGCCGGATGACGAGGCATTTGGCTACCTTAAGAGCGTCATAGTAACTGCAGCCAGCTGCTCCCCCTTCTTTGAATCTTTCCTCTCTTTAATTCGTACCTTGGTGTCCTGCAGAAGCGATACGCCACCACCTGTCCATGTTACCGTTGTCTGAGTTACGTCAACAACGATTTCCTCGAGTTTTCAAATACATTTCGCCGAGTGACGAGGCATTTGGCTACCTTAAGAGAGTCATAGTTACTGCAGCCAGCTGCTCCCCCTTCTTTGAATCTTTCCTCCCTTTAAATCGTACTGTGGTCAGTCCTGCAGAGCGATACGCCACCACCTGTGCATGTTACCGTTGTCTGATTTACTTCAACGACGATTTCCTCGAGTTTTCAAATAAATTTCGCCGAGTGACGAGGCATTTGGCTACCATAAGAGAGTCATAGTTACTGCAGCCAGCTGCTCCCCCTTCTTTGAATCTTTCCTCCCTTTAAATCGTACTGTGGTCAGTCCTGCAGAGCGATACGCCACCACCTGTGCATGTTACCGTTGTCTGATTTACTTCAACGACGATTTCCTCGAGTTTTCAAATAAATCTCGCCGAGTGACGAGGCATTTGGCTACCTTAAGAGAGTCATAGTTACTGCTGCCAGCTGCTCGACCTACTTTCTTTCATTCCACTCTTTAATTATTACTGTGGTCGGTCCTGCAGGAGCAATATGCCACTACATGTAAACCTTAACGTTGTCTGAGCCACCTTATCGAAGATATCTTCGAGTTTTCAAAAAAAATTTTACATGGTGACGAGGCATTTGGCTACCTTAAGGGAGTCATAGTACCCCTGCCTGCTGCTCCCACTTTTCTAAGCCCTTTCTCTCTATCATTCTTGCTATGGCTGACCTACAGAACCGATGTGCCACTATATGTCCACGTTAACGTCGTCTCTGTTACTCCCAGTACGAGTCTCTCGAGTTAGCAAATGTACCTCGCCGGATGACGAGGCATTTGGCTACCTTATAAGCGTCATAGTTACTGCAGCCAGCTGCTCCCCCTTCTTTGAATCTTTCCTCCCTTTAAATCGTACTGTGGTCAGTCCTGCAGAGCGATACGCCACCACCTGTGCATGTTACCTTTGTCTGATTTACTTCAACGACGATTTCCTCGAGTTTTCAAATAAATTTCGCCGAGTGACGAGGCATTTGGCTACCTTAAGAGAGTCATAGTTACTGCTGCCAGCTGCTCGACCTACTTTCTTTCTTTCCACTCTTTAATTATTACTGTGGTCAGTCCTGCAGCAGCAATATGCCACTTCATGTAAACCTTAACGTTGTCTGAGCTACCTTATCGAAGATATCCTCGAGTTTTCCAAAAAAATTTTACATGGGGACGAGGCATTTGGCTACCTTAAGAGATTCATAGTACTCCTGCCTGCTGCTCCCACTTTTCTAAGCCCGTTCTCTCTATCATTCTTGCTATGGCCTGTCCTACGGAACCGATGTGCCACTATATGTCCACGTTAACGACGTCACTGTTACTCCCACTACGAGTCTCTCGAGTTAGCAAATGTACCTCGCCGGATGACGAGGCATTTGGCTACCTTAAGAGCGTCATAGTAACTGCAGCCAGCTGCTCCCCCTTCTTTGAATCTTTCCTCTCTTTAATTCGTACCTTGGTGTCCTGCAGAAGCGATACGCCACCACCTGTCCATGTTACCGTTGTCTGAGTTACGTCAACAACGATTTCCTCGAGTTTTCAAATACATTTCGCCGAGTGACGAGGCATTTGGCTACCTTAAGAGAGTCATAGTTACTGCAGCCAGCTGCTCCCCCTTCTTTGAATCTTTCCTCCCTTTAAATCGTACTGTGGTCAGTCCTGCAGAGCGATACGCCACCACCTGTGCATGTTACCGTTGTCTGATTTACTTCAACGACGATTTCCTCGAGTTTTCAAATAAATTTCGCCGAGTGACGAGGCATTTGGCTACCATAAGAGAGTCATAGTTACTGCAGCCAGCTGCTCCCCCTTCTTTGAATCTTTCCTCCCTTTAAATCGTACTGTGGTCAGTCCTGCAGAGCGATACGCCACCACCTGTGCATGTTACCGTTGTCTGATTTACTTCAACGACGATTTCCTCGAGTTTTCAAATAAATCTCGCCGAGTGACGAGGCATTTGGCTACCTTAAGAGAGTCATAGTTACTGCTGCCAGCTGCTCGACCTACTTTCTTTCATTCCACTCTTTAATTATTACTGTGGTCGGTCCTGCAGGAGCAATATGCCACTACATGTAAACCTTAACGTTGTCTGAGCCACCTTATCGAAGATATCTTCGAGTTTTCAAAAAAAATTTTACATGGTGACGAGGCATTTGGCTACCTTAAGGGAGTCATAGTACCCCTGCCTGCTGCTCCCACTTTTCTAAGCCCTTTCTCTCTATCATTCTTGCTATGGCTGTCCTACGGAACCGATGTGCCACTATATGTCCATGTTAACGTCGTCTCTGTTACTCCCACTACGAGTCTCTCGAGTTAGCAAATGTACCTCGCCGGATGACGAGGCATTTGGCTACCTTAAGAGCGTCATAGTTACTGCAGCCAGCAGCTCCCCCTTCATTGAATGTATCCTGTCTTTAATTCGTACTGTGGGCAGTCCTGCAGAAGCGATACGCCACCCCCTGTCCATGTTACCGTTGTCTGAGTTACCTCAACAACGATTTCCTCGAGTTTTCAAATACATTTCGCCGAGTGACGAGGCATTTGGCTACCTTAAGAGAGTCATAGTTACTGCAGCCAGCTGCTCCCCCTTCTTTGAATCTTTCCTCCCTTTAAATCGTACTGTGGTCAGTCCTGCAGAGCGATACGCCACCACCTGTGCATGTTACCGTTGTCTGATTTACTTCAACGACGATTTCCTCGAGTTTACAAATAAATTTCGCCGAGTGACGAGATATTTGGCTACCATAAGAGAGTCATAGTTACTGCAGCCAGCTGCTCCCCCTTCTTTGAATCTTTCCTCCCTTTAAATCGTACTGTGGTCAGTCCTGCAGAGCGATACGCCACCACCTGTGCATGTTACCGTTGTCTGATTTACTTCAACGACGATTTCCTCGAGTTTTCAAATAAATCTCGCCGAGTGACGAGGTATTTGGCTACCTTAAGAGTGTCATAGTTACTGCTGCCAGCTGCTCGACCTACTTTCTTTCATTCCACTCTTTAATTATTACTGTGGTCGGTCCTGCAGGAGCAATATGCCACTACATGTAAACCTTAACGTTGTCTGAGCTACCTTATCGAAGATATCCTCGAGTTTTCAAAAAAAATTTTACATGGTGACGAGGCATTTGGCTACCTTAAGGGAGTCATAGTACCCCTGCCTGCTGCTCCCACTTTTCTAAGCCCTTTCTCTCTATCATTCTTGCTATGGCTGTCCTACAGAACCGATGTGCCACTATATGTCCAAGTTAACGTCGTCTCTGTTACTCCCACTACGAGTCTCTCGAGTTAGCAAATGTTCCTCGCCGGATGACGAGGCATTTGGCTACCTTATGAGCGTCATAGTTACTGCAGCCAGCTGCTCCCCCTTCTTTGAATGTTTCCTGTCTTTAATTCGTACTGTGGGCAGTCCTGCAGAAGCGATACGCCACCACCTGTCCATGTTACCGTTGTCTGAGTTACCTCAACAACGATTTCCTCGAGTTTTCAAATAAATTTCGCCGAGTGACGAGGCATTTGGCTGCCTTAAGAGAGTCATAGTTACTGTTGCCAACTGCTCGACCTACTTTCTTTCTTTCCACTCTTTAATTATTACTGTGGTCAGTCCTGCAGGAGCAATATACCACTACATGTAATCCTTAACGTTGTCTGAGCTACCTTATCGAAGTTATCCTCGAGTATTAAAAAAAAAATGTCACATGGTGACGAGGCATTTAACTACCTTAAGAGAGTCATAGTACTCCTGCCTGCTGCTCCCACTTTTCTAAGCCCATTCTCTCTATCATTCTTGCTATGGCCTGTCCTACGGAACCGATGTGCCACTATATGTCCACGTTAACGTCGTCAGTGTTACTCCCACTACGAGTCTCCCGAGTTAGCAAATGTACCTCGCGGGATGACGAGCCATTTGACTTTCTTAAGAGAGTCATAGTTACTGCAGCCAGCTGCTCCCCCTTCTTTGAATCTTTCCTCTCTTTAATTCGTACTGTGTTGTCCTGCAGAAGCGATACGCCACCACCTGTCTATGTTACCGTTGTCTGAGTTACTTCAACAACGATTTCCTCGAGTTTTCAAATAAATTTCGCCGAGTGACGAGGTATTTGGCTACCTTAAGAGAGTCATAGTTACTGCTGCCAGCTGCTCGACCTACTTTCTTTCTTTCCACTCATTAATTATTACTGTGGTCAGTCCTGCAGGAGCAATATGCCACTACATGTAAACCTTAACGTTGTCTGAGCTACCTTAACGAAAATATCCTCGAGTTTTCAAAAAAAACTTTACATGGTGACGATTCATTTGGCTACCTTAAGAGAGTCATAGTACTCCTGCCTGCTGCTCCCACTTTTCTAAGCCCATTCTCTCTATCATTCTTGCTATGGCCTGTCCTACGGAACCGATGTGCCACTATATGTCCACGTTAACGTCGTCTCTGTTACTCCCACTACGAGTCTCTCGAGTTAGCAAATGTACCTCGCCGGATGACGAGGCATTTGGCTACCTTATATGCGTCATAGTTACTGCAGCCAGCTGCTCCCCCTTCTTTGAATCTTTCCTGTCTTTAATTCGTACTGTGGTCAGTCCTGCAGAGCGATATGCCACCACCTGTCCATGTTACCGTTGTCTGAGTTACTTCAACAACGATTTCCTCGAGTTTTCAAATTAATTTCGCCGAGTGACGAGGCATTTGGCTACCTTAAGAGAGCCGTAGTTACTGCAGCCAGCTGCTCCCCCTTCTTTGAATCTTTCCTCCCTTTAAATCGTACTGTGGTCAGTCCTGCAGAGCGATACGCCACCACCTGTGCATGTTACCGTTGTCTGATTTACTTCAACGACGATTTCCTCGAGTTTTCAAATAAATCTCTCCGAGTGACGAGGCATTTGGCTACCTTAAGAGAGTCATAGTTACTGCTGCCAGCTGCTCGACCTACTTTCTTTCTTTCCACTCTTTAATTATTACTGTGGTCAGTCCTGCAGGAGCAATATACCACTACATGTAATCCTTAACGTTGTCTGAGCTACCTTATCGAAGTTATCCTCGAGTATTCAAAAAAAAATGTCACATGGTGACGAGGCATTTAACTACCTTAAGAGAGTCATAGTACTCCTGCCTGCTGCTCCCACTTTTCTAAGCCCATTCCCTCTATCATTCTTGCTATGGCCTGTCCTACGGAACCGATGTGCCACTATATGTCCACGTTAACGTCGTCACTGTTACTCCCACTACGAGTCTCCCGAGTTAGCAAAAGTACCTCGCGGGATGACGAGCCATTTGACTTTCTTAAGAGAGTCATAGTTACTGCAGCCAGCTGCTCCACCTTCTTTGAATCTTTCCTCTCTTTAATTCGTACTGTGTTGTCCTGCAGAAGCGATACGCCACCACCTGGTCATGTTACCGTTGTCTGAGTTACTTCAACGACGATTTCCTCGAGTTTTCAAATAAATTTCGCCGAGTGACGAGGCATTTGGCTACCTTAAGAGAGCCGTAGTTACTGCAGCCAGCTGCTCCCCCTTCTTTGAATCTTTCCTCCCTTTAAATCGTACTGTGGTCAGTCCTGCAGAGCGATACGCCACCACCTGTGCATGTTACCGTTGTCTGATTTACTTCAACGACGATTTCCTCGAGTTTTCAAATAAATCTCTCCGAGTGACGAGGCATTTGGCTACCTTAAGAGAGTCATAGTTACTGCTGCCAGCTGCTCGACCTACTTTCTTTCTTTCCACTCTTTAATTATTACTGTGGTCAGTCCTGCAGGAGCAATATACCACTACATGTAATCCTTAACGTTGTCTGAGCTACCTTATCGAAGTTATCCTCGAGTATTCAAAAAAAAATGTCACATGGTGACGAGGCATTTAACTACCTTAAGAGAGTCATAGTACTCCTGCCTGCTGCTCCCACTTTTCTAAGCCCATTCCCTCTATCATTCTTGCTATGGCCTGTCCTACGGAACCGATGTGCCACTATATGTCCACGTTAACGTCGTCTCTGTTACTCCCACTACGAGTCTCTCGAGTTAGCAAATGTACTTCGCCGGATGACGAGGCATTTGGCTACCTTAAGAGAGTCATAGTAACTGCAGCCAGCTGCTCCCCCTTCTTTGAATCTTTCCTCTCTTTAATTCGTACCTTGGTGTCCTGCAGAAGCGATACGCCTCCACCTGTCCATGTTACCGTTGTCTGAGTTACTTCAACGACGATTTCCTCGAGTTTTCAAATTAATTTCGCCGAGTGACGAGGCATTTGGCTACCTTAAGAGAGTCATAGTTACTGCTGCCAGCTGCTCGACCAACTTTCTTTCTTTCCACTCTTTAATTATTACTGTGGTCAGTCCTGCAGGAGCAATATGCCACTACATGTAAACCTTAACGTTGTCTGAGCTACCTTAACGAAAATATCCTCGAGTTTTCAAAAAAAATTTTACATGGTGACGAGCCATTTGGCTACCTTATAGGGAGTCATAGTACCCCTGCCTGCTGCTCCCACTTTTCTAAGCCCATTCTCTCTATCATTCTTGCTATGGCTGTCCTACAGAACCGATGTGCCACTATATGTCCACGTTAACGTCGTCTCTGTTACTCCCACTACGAGTCTCTCGAGTTAGCAAATGTACCTCGCCGGATGACGAGGCATTTGGCTACCTTATAAGCGTCATAGTTACTGCAGCCAGCTGCTCCCCCTTCTTTGAATCCTTCCTGTCTTTAATTCGTACTGTGGGCAGTCCTGCAGAAGCGATACGCCACCCCCTGTCCATGTTACCGATGTCTGAGTTACGTCATCAACGATTTCCTCGAGTTTTCAAATAAATTTCGCCGAGTGACGAGGCATTTGGCTACCTTAAGAGAGTCATAGTTACTGCAGCCAGCTGCTCCCCCTTCTTTTAATCTTTCCTCCCTTTAAATCGTACTGTGGTCAGTCCTGCAGAGCGATACGCCACCACCTGTGCATGTTACCGTTGTCTGATTTACTTCAACGACGATTTCCTCGAGTTTTCAAATAAATCTCGCCGAGTGACGAGGCATTTGGCTACCTTAAGAGAGTCATAGTTACTGCTGCCAGCTGCTCGACCTACTTTCTTTCATTCCACTCTTTAATTATTAATGTGGTCGGTCCTGCAGGAGCAATATGCCACTACATGTAAACCTTAACGTTGTCTGAGCTACCTTATCGAAGATATCCTCGAGTTTTCAAAAAAAATTTTACATGGTGACGAGGCATTTGGCTACCTTAAGGGAGTCATAGTACCCCTGCCTGCTGCTCCCACTTTTCTAAGCCCTTTCTCTCTATCATTCTTGCTATGGCTGTCCTACGGAACCGATGTGCCACTATATGTCCATGTTAACGTCGTCTCTGTTACTCCCACTACGAGTCTCTCGAGTTAGCAAATGTACCTCGCCGGATGACGAGGCATTTGGCTACCTTAAGAGCGTCATAGTTACTGCAGCCAGCTGCTCCCCCTTCATTGAATGTTTCCTGTCTTTAATTCGTACTGTGGGCAGTCCTGCAGAAGCGATACGCCACCCCCTGTCCATGTTACCGTTGTCTGAGTTACCTCAACAACGATTTCCTCGAGTTTTCAAATACATTTCGCCGAGTGACGAGGCATTTGGCTACCTTAAGAGAGTCATAGTTACTGTTGCCAGCTGCTCGACCTACCTTCTTTCTTTCCACTCTTTAATTATTACTGTGGTCAGTCCTGCAGGAGCAATATGCCACTACATGTAAACCTTAACGTTGTCTGAGCTACCTTATCGAAGATATCCTCGAGTTTTCAACAAAAAATTTCACATGGTGACGATTCATTTGGCTACCTTAAGAGAGTCATAGTACTCCTGCCTGTTGCTCACACTTTTCTAAGCCCATTCTCTCTATCATTCTTGCTATGGCCTGTCCTACGGAACCGATGTGCCACTATATGTCCACGTTAACGTCGTCTCTGTTACTCCCACTACGAGTCTCTCGAGTTAGCAAATGTACCTCGCCGGATGACGAGGCATTTGGCTACCTTAAGAGCGTCATAGTTACTGCAGCCAGCTGCTCCCCCTTCATTGAATGTTTCCTGTCTTTAATTCGTACTGTGGGCAGTCCTGCAGAAGCGATACGCCACCCCCTGTCCATGTTACCGTTGTCTGAGTTACTTCAACGACGATTTCCTCGAGTTTTCAAATAAATTTCGCCGAGTGACGAGGCATTTGGATACCTTAAGAGAGTCATAGTTACTGCTGCCAGCTGCTCGACCAACTTTCTTTCTTTCCACTCTTTAATTATTAATGTGGTCAGTCCTGCAGGAGCAATATGCCACTACATGAAACCTTAACGTTGTCTGAGCTACCTTAACGAAAGTATCCTCGAGTTTTCGAAAAAAATTTTACGTGGTGACGAAGCATTTGGCTACCTTAAAGGAGTCATAGTACCCCTGCCTGCTGCTCCCACTTTTCTAAGCCCATTCTCTCTATCATTCTTATATGGCTGTCCTACAGAACCGATGTGCCACTATATGTCCACGTTAACGTCGTCTCTGTTACTCCCACTACGAGTCTCTCGAGTTAGCAAATGTACCTCGCCGGATGACGAGGCATTTGGCTACCTTATAAGTGTCATAGTTACTGCAGCCAGCTGCTCTCCCTTCTTTGAATCTTTCCTGTCTTTAATTCGTACTGTGGTCAGTCCTGCAGAGCGATATCCCACCACCTGTGCATGTTACCGTTGTCTGATTTGCTTCAACGACGATTTCCTCGAGTTTTCAAATAAATCTCTCCGAGTGACGAGGCATTTGGCTACCTTAAGAGAGTCATAGTTACTGCTGCCAGCTGCTCGACCAACTTTCTTTCTTTCCACTCTTTAATTATTAATGTGGTCAGTCCTGCAGGAGCAATATGCCACTACATGTAAACCATAACGTTGTCTGAGCTACCTTAACGAAAATATCCTCGAGTTTTCAAAAAAAATTTTACATGGTGACGAGGCATTTGGCTACCTTAAGGGAGTCATAGTACCCCTGCCTGCTGCTCCCACTTTTCTAAGCCCATTCTCTCTATCATTCTTGCTATGGCTGTCCTACAGAACCGATGTGCCACTATATGTCCACGTTAACGTCGTCTCTGTTACTCCCACTACGAGTCTCTCGAGTTAGCAATTGTCCCTCGCCGGATGACGAGGCATTTGGCTACCTTATAAGCGTCATAGTTACTGCAGCCAGCTGCTCCCTCTTCTTTGAATCTTTCCTGTCTTTAATTCGTACTGTGGTCAGTCCTGCAGAGCGATATCCCACCACCTGTGCATGTTACCGTTGTCTGATTTGCTTCAACGACGATTTCCTCGAGTTTTCAAATAAATCTCTCCGAGTGACGAGGCATTTGGCTACCTTATAAGCGTCATAGTTACTGCAGCCAGCTGCTCACTCTTCTTTGAATCTTTCCTGTCTTTAATTCGTACTGTGGTCAGTCCTGCAGAAGCAATACGCCACCACCTGTCCATGTTACCGTTGTCTGAGTTACTTCAACAACGATTTCCTCGAGTTTTCAAATAAATTTCGCCGAGTGACGAGGCATTTGGCTACCTTAAGAGAGTCATAGTTACTGCAGCCAGCTGCTCCCCCTTCTTTGAATCTTTCCTCCCTTTAAATCGTACTGTGGTCAGTCCTGCAGAGCGATACGCCACCACCTGTGCATGTTACCGTTGTCTGATTTACTTCAACGACGATTTCCTCGAGTTTACAAATAAATTTCGCCGAGTGACGAGGCATTTGGCTACCTTAACAGAGTCATAGTTACTGCAGCCAGCTGCTCCCCCTTCTTTGAATCTTTCCTCCCTTTAAATCGTACTGTGGTCAGTCCTGCAGAGCGATACGCCACCACCTGTCCATGTTACCGTTGTCTGATTTACTTCAACGACGATTTCCTCGAGTTTTCAAATAAATCACTCCGAGTGACGAGGCATTTGGCTACCTTAAGAGAGTCATAGTTACTGCTGCCAGCTGCTCGACCTACTTTCTTTCTTTCCACTCTTTAATTATTACTGTGGTCAGTCCTGCAGCAGCAATATGCCACTACATGTAAACCTTAACGTTGTCTGAGCTACCTTATCGAAGATATCCTCGAGTTTTCCAAAAAAATTTTACATGGTGACGAGGCATTTGGCTACCTTAAGAGATTCTTAGTACTCCTGCCTGCTGCTCCCACTTTTCTAAGCGCATTCTCTCTATCATTCTTGCTATGGCCTGTCCTACGGAACCGATGTGCCACTATATGTCCACGTTAACGTCGTCACTGTTACTCCCACTACGAGTCTCTCGAGTTAACAAATGTACCTCGCCGGATGACGACTCATTTGGCTACCTTAAGAGAGTCATAGTTACTGCAGCCAGCTGCTCCCCCTTCTTTGAATCTTTCCTCTCTTTAATTCGTACCTTGGTGTCCTGCAGAAGCGATACGCCACCACCTGTCCATGTTACCGTTGTCTGAGTTACTTCAACGACGATTTCCTCGAGTTTTCAAATAAATTTCGCCGAGTGACGAGGCATTTGGCTTCCTTAAGAGAGTCATAGTTACTGCAGCCAGCTGCTCCCCCTTCTTTGAATCTTTCCTCCCTTTAAATCGTACTGTGGTCAGTCCTGCAGAGCGATACGCCACCACCTGTGCATGTTACCGTTGTCTGATTTACTTCAACGACGATTTCCTCGAGTTTTCAAATAAATCTCGCCGAGTGACGAGGCATTTGGCTACCTTAAGAGAGTCATAGTTACTGCTGCCAGCTGCTCGACCTACTTTCTTTCTTTCCACTCTTTAATTATTACTTTGGTCAGTCCTGCAGGAGCAATATGCCACTACATGTAAACCTTAACGTTGTCTGAGCTACCTTATCGAGGATATCCTCGAGTTTTCAAAAAAAATTTTACATGGTGACGAGGCATTTGGCTACCTTAAGGGAGTCATAGTACCCCTGCCTGCTGCTCCCACTTTTCTAAGCCCTTTCTCTCTATCATTCTTGCTATGGCTGTCCTACAGAACCGATGTGCCACTATATGTCCAAGTTAACGTCGTCTCTGTTACTCCCACTACGAGTCTCTCGAGTTAGCAAATGTTCCTCGCCGGATGACGAGGCATTTGGCTACCTTATGAGCGTCATAGTTACTGCAGCCAGCTGCTCCCCCTTCTTTGAATGTTTCCTGTCTTTAATTCGTACTGTGGGCAGTCCTGCAGAAGCGATACGCCACCACCTGTCCATGTTACCGTTGTCTGAGTTACCTCAACAACGATTTCCTCGAGTTTTCAAATAAATTTCGCCGAGTGACGAGGCATTTGGCTGCCTTAAGAGAGTCATAGTTACTGTTGCCAACTGCTCGACCTACTTTCTTTCTTTCCACTCTTTAATTATTACTGTGGTCAGTCCTGCAGGAGCAATATACCACTACATGTAATCCTTAACGTTGTCTGAGCTACCTTATCGAAGTTATCCTCGAGTATTCAAAAAAAAATGTCACATGGTGACGAGGCATTTAACTACCTTAAGAGAGTCATAGTACTCCTGCCTGCTGCTCCCACTTTTCTAAGCCCATTCTCTCTATCATTCTTGCTATGGCCTGTCCTACGGAACCGATGTGCCACTATATGTCCACGTTAACGTCGTCACTGTTACTCCCACTACGAGTCTCCCGAGTTAGCAAATGTACCTCGCGGGATGACGAGCCATTTGACTTTCTTAAGAGAGTCATAGTTACTGCAGCCAGCTGCTCCCCCCTCTTTGAATCTTTCCTCTCTTTAATTCGTACTGTGGTGTCCTGCAGAAGCGATACGCCACCACCTGTCTATGTTACCGTTGTCTGAGTTACTTCAACGACGATTTCCTCGAGTTTTCAAATAAATTTCGCCGAGTGACGAGGCATTTGGCTACCTTAAGAGAGTCATAGTTACTGCTGCCAGCTGCTCGACCTACTTTCTTTCTTTCCACTCATTAATTATTACTGTGGTCAGTCCTGCAGGAGCAATATGCCACTACATGTAAACCTTAACGTTGTCTGAGCTACCTTAACGAAAATATCCTCGAGTTTTCAAAAAAAATTTTGCATGGTGACGATTCATTTGGCTACCTTAAGAGAGTCATAGTACTCCTGCCTGCTGCTCCCACTTTTCTAAGCCCATTCTCTCTATCATTCTTGCTATGGCCTGTCCTACGGAACCGATGTGCCACTATATGTCCATGTTAACGTCGTCTCTGTTACTCCCACTACGAGTCTCTCGAGTTAGCAAATGTACCTCGCCGGATGACGAGGCATTTGGCTACCTTATAAGCGTCATAGTTACTGCAGCCAGCTGCTCCCCCTTCTTTGAATCTTTCCTGTCTTTAATTCGTACTGTGGTCAGTCCTGCAGAGCGATACGCCACCACCTGTCCATGTTACCGTTGTCTGAGTTACTTCAACAACGATTTCCTCGAGTTTTCAAATTAATTTCGCCGAGTGACGAGGCATTTGGCTACCTTAAGAGAGTCATAGTTACTGCAGCCAGCTGCTCCCCCTTCTTTGAATCTTTCCTCCCTTTAAATCGTACTGTGGTCAGTCCTGCAGAGCGATACGCCACCACCTGTGCATGTTACCGTTGTCTGATTTACTTCAACGACGATTTCCTCGAGTTTTCAAATAAATCTCTCCGAGTGACGAGGCATTTGGCTACCTTAAGAGAGTCATAGTTACTGCTGCCAGCTGCTCGACCTACTTTCTTTCTTTCCACTCTTTAATTATTACTGTGGTCAGTCCTGCAGCAGCAATATGCCACTACATGTAAACCTTAACGTTGTCTGAGCTACCTTATCGAAGATATCCTCGAGTTTTCAAAAAAAATTTTACATGGTGACGAGGCATTTGGCTACCTTAAGAGATTCATAGTACTCCTGCCTGCTGCTCCCACTTTTCTAAGCCCATTCTCTCTATCATTCTTGCTATGGCCTGTCCCACGGAACCGATGTGCCACTATATGTCCACGTTAACGTCGTCACTGTTACTCCCACTACGAGTCTCTCGAGTTAGCAAATGTACCTCGCCAGATGAGGACTTATTTGGCTACCTTAAGAGAGTCATAGTTACTGCAGCCAGCTGCTCCCCCTTCTTTGAATCTTTCCTCTCTTTAATTCGTACCTTGGTGTCCTGCAGAAGCGATACGCCACCACCTGTCCATGTTACCGTGGTCTGAGTTACTTCAACGACGATTTCCTCGAGTTTTCAAATAAATTTCGCCGAGTGACGAGCCATTTGGCTACCTTAAGAGCGTCATAGTTACTGCAGCCAGCTGCTCCCCCTTCATTGAATGTTTCCTGTCTTTAATTCGTACTGTGGTCAGTCCTGCAGAGCGATATCCCACCACCTGTGCATGTTACCGTTGTCTGATTTGCTTCAACGACGATTTCCTCGAGTTTTCAAATAAATCTCTCCGAGTGACGAGGCATTTGGCTACCTTATAAGCGTCATAGTTACTGCAGCCAGCTGCTCACTCTTCTTTGAATCTTTCCTGTCTTTAATTCGTACTGTGGTCAGTCCTGCAGAAGCGATACGCCACCACCTGTCCATGTTACCGTTGTCTGAGTTACTTCAACAACGATTTCCTCGAGTTTTCAAATAAATTTCGCCGAGTGACGAGGCATTTGGCTACCTTAAGAGAGTCATAGTTACTGCAGCCAGCTGCTCCCCCTTCTTTGAATCTTTCCTCCCTTTAAATCGTACTGTGGTCAGTCCTGCAGAGCGATACGCCACCACCTGTGCATGTTACCGTTGTCTGATTTACTTCAACGACGATTTCCTCGAGTTTACAAATAAATTACGCCGAGTGACGAGGCATTTGGCTACTTTAACAGAGTCATAGTTACTGCAGCCAGCTGCTCCCCCTTCTTTGAATCTTTCCTCCCTTTAAATCGTACTGTGGTCAGTCCTGCAGAGCGATACGCCACCACCTGTCCATGTTACCGTTGTCTGATTTACTTCAACGACGATTTCCTCGAGTTTTCAAATAAATCACTCCGAGTGACGAGGCATTTGGCTACCTTAAGAGAGTCATAGTTACTGCTGCCAGCTGCTCGACCTACTTTCTTTCTTTCCACTCTTTAATTATTACTGTGGTCAGTCCTGCAGCAGCAATATGCCACTACATGTAAACCTTAACGTTGTCTGAGCTACCTTATCGAAGATATCCTCGAGTTTTCAGAAAAAATTTTACATGGTGACGAGGCATTTGGCTACCTTAAGAGATTCTTAGTACTCCTGCCTGCTGCTCCCACTTTTCTAAGCCCATTCTCTCTATCATTCTTGCTATGGCCTGTCCTACGGAACCGATGTGCCACTATATGTCCACGTTAACGTCGTCACTGTTACTCCCACTACGAGTCTCTCGAGTTAACAAATGTACCTCGCCGGATGACGACTCATTTGGCTACCTTAAGAGAGTCATAGTTACTGCAGCCAGCTGCTCCCCCTTCTTTGAATCTTTCCTCTCTTTAATTCGTACCTTGGTGTCCTGCAGAAGCGATACGCCACCACCTGTCCATGTTACCGTTGTCTGAGTTACTTCAACGACGATTTCCTCGAGTTTTCAAATAAATTTCGCCGAGTGACGAGGCATTTGGCTTCCTTAAGAGAGTCATAGTTACTGCAGCCAGCTGTTCCCCCTTCTTTGAATCTTTCCTCCCTTTAAATCGTACTGTGGTCAGTCCTGCAGAGCGATACGCCACCACCTGTGCATGTTACCGTTGTCTGATTTACTTCAACGACGATTTCCTCGAGTTTTCAAATAAATCTCGCCGAGTGACGAGGCATTTGGCTACCTTAAGAGAGTCATAGTTACTGCTGCCAGCTGCTCGACCTACTTTCTTTCTTTCCACTCTTTAATTATTACTTTGGTCAGTCCTGCAGGAGCAATATGCCACTACATGTAAACCTTAACGTTGTCTGAGCTACCTTATCGAGGATATCCTCGAGTTTTCAAAAAAAATTTTACATGGTGACGAGGCATTTGGCTACCTTAAGGGAGTCATAGTACCCCTGCCTGCCGCTCCCACTTTTCTAAGCCCTTTCTCTCTATCATTCTTGCTATGGCTGTCCTACAGAACCGATGTGCCACTATATGTCCAAGTTAACGTCGTCTCTGTTACTCCCGCTACGAGTCTCTCGAGTTAGCAAATGTTCCTCGCCGGATGACGAGGCATTTGGCTACCTTATGAGCGTCATAGTTACTGCAGCCAGCTGCTCCCCCTTCTTTGAATGTTTCCTGTCTTTAATTCGTACTGTGGGCAGTCCTGCAGAAGCGATACGCCACCACCTGTCCATGTTACCGTTGTCTGAGTTACCTCAACAACGATTTCCTCGAGTTTTCAAATAAATTTCGCCGAGTGACGAGGCATTTGGCTGCCTTAAGAGAGTCATAGTTACTGTTGCCAACTGCTCGACCTACTTTCTTTCTTTCCACTCTTTAATTATTACTGTGGTCAGTCCTGCAGGAGCAATATACCACTACATGTAATCCTTAACGTTGTCTGAGCTACCTTATCGAAGTTATCCTCGAGTATTCAAAAAAAAATGTCACATGGTGACGAGGCATTTAACTACCTTAAGAGAGTCATAGTACTCCTGCCTGCTGCTCCCACTTTTCTAAGCCCATTCTCTCTATCATTCTTGCTATGGCCAGTCCTACGGAACCGATGTGCCACTATATGTCCACGTTAACGTCGTCACTGTTACTCCCACTACGAGTCTCCCGAGTTAGCAAATGTACCTCGCGGGATGACGAGCCATTTGACTTTCTTAAGAGAGTCATAGTTACTGCAGCCAGCTGCTCCCCCTTCTTTGAATCTTTCCTCTCTTTAATTCGTACTGTGGTGTCCTGCAGAAGCGATACGCCACCACCTGTCTATGTTACCGTTGTCTGAGTTACTTCAACGACGATTTCCTCGAGTTTTCAAATAAATTTCGCCGAGTGACGAGGCATTTGGCTACCTTAAGAGAGTCATAGTTACTGCTGCCAGCTGTACGACCTACTTTCTTTCTTTCCACTCATTAATTATTACTGTGGTCAGTCCTGCAGGAGCAATATGCCACTACATGTAAACCTTAACGTTGTCTGAGCTACCTTAACGAAAATATCCTCGAGTTTTCAAAAAAAATTTTGCATGGTGACGATTCATTTGGCTACCTTAAGAGAGTCATAGTACTCCTGCCTGCTGCTCCCACTTTTCTAAGCCCATTCTCTCTATCATTCTTGCTATGGCCTGTCCTACGGAACCGATGTGCCACTATATGTCCACGTTAACGTCGTCTCTGTTACTCCCACTACGAGTCTCTCGAGTTAGCAAATGTACCTCGCCGGATGACGAGGCATTTGGCTACCTTATAAGCGTCATAGTTACTGCAGCCAGCTGCTCCCCCTTCTTTGAATCTTTCCTGTCTTTAATTCGTACTGTGGTCAGTCCTGCAGAGCGATACGCCAAAACCTGTCCATGTTACCGTTGTCTGAGTTACTTCAACAACGATTTCCTCGAGTTTTCAAATTAATTTCGCCGAGTGACGAGGCATTTGGCTACCTTAAGAGAGTCATAGTTACTGCAGCCAGCTGCTCCCCCTTCTTTGAATCTTTCCTCCCTTTAAATCGTACTGTGGTCAGTCCTGCAGAGCGATACGCCACCACCTGTGCATGTTACCGTTGTCTGATTTACTTCAACGACGATTTCCTCGAGTTTTCAAATAAATCTCTCCGAGTGACGAGGCATTTGGCTACCTTAAGAGAGTCATAGTTACTGCTGCCAGCTGCTCGACCTACTTTCTTTCTTTCCACTCTTTAATTATTACTGTGGTCAGTCCTGCAGCAGCAATATGCCACTACATGTAAACCTTAACGTTGTCTGAGCTACCTTATCGAAGATATCCTCGAGTTTTCAAAAAAAATTTTACATGGTGTCGAGGCATTTGGCTACCTTAAGAGATTCATAGTACTCCTGCCTGCTGCTCCCACTTTTCTAAGCCCATTCTCTCTATCATTCTTGCTATGGCCTGTCCCACGGAACCGATGTGCCACTATATGTCCACGTTAACGTCGTCACTGTTACTCCCACTACGAGTCTCTCGAGTTAGCAAATGTACCTCGCCAGATGAGGACTTATTTGGCTACCTTAAGAGAGTCATAGTTACTGCAGCCAGCTGCTCCCCCTTCTTTGAATCTTTCCTCTCTTTAATTCGTACCTTGGTGTCCTGCAGAAGCGATACGCCACCACCTGTCCATGTTACCGTGGTCTGAGTTACTTCAACGACGATTTCCTCGAGTTTTCAAATAAATTTCGCCGAGTGACGAGGCATTTGGCTACCTTAAGAGAGGCATAGTTACTGCAGCCAGCTGCTCCCCCTTCTTTGAATCTTTCCTCCCTTTAAATCGTACTGTGGTCAGTCCTGCAGAGCGATACGCCACCACCTGTGCATGTTACCGTTGTCTGATTTACTTCAACGACGATTTCCTCGAGTTTACAAATAAATTTCGCCGAGTGACGAGGCATTTGGCTACCTTAAGAGAGTCATAGTTACTGCAGCCAGCTGCTCCCCCTTCTTTGAATCTTTCCTCCCTTTAAATCGTACTGTGGTCAGTCCTGCAGAGCGATATCCCACCACCTGTGCATGTTACCGTTGTCTGATTTACTTCAACGACGATTTCCTCGAGTTTTCAAATAAATCTCGCCGAGTGACGAGGCATTTGGCTACCTTAAGGGAGTCATAGTTACTGCTGCCAGCTGCTCGACCTACTTTCTTTCTTTCCACTCTTTAATTCTTACTGTGGTCAGTCCTGCAGGAGCAATATGCCACTACATGTAAACCTTAACGTTGTCTGAGCTACCTTATCGAAGATATCCTCGAGTTTTCAAAAAAAATTTTACATGGTGACGAGGCATTTGGCTACCTTAAGAGATTCATAGTACTCCTGCCTGCTACTCCCACTTTTCTAAGCCCATTCTCTCTATCATTCTTGCTATGGCCTGTCCTACGGAACCGATGTGCCACTATATGTCCACGTTAACGTCGTCACTGTTACTCCCACTACGAGTCTCTCGAGTTAGCAAATGTACCTCGCCGGATGACGAGGCATTTGGCTACCTTAAGAGCGTCATAGTTACTGCAGCCAGCTGCTCCCCCTTCTTTGAATGTTTCCTGTCTTTAATTCGTACTGTGGGCAGTCCTGCAGAAGCGATACGCCGCCACCTGTCCATGTTACCGTTGTCTGAGTTACCTCAACAACGATTTCCTCGAGTTTTCAAATAAATTTCGCCGAGTGACGAGGCATTTGGCTACCTTAAGAGAGTCATAGTTACTGTTGCCAACTGCTCGACCTACTTTCTTTCTTTCCACTGTTTAATTATTACTGTGGTCAGTCCTGCATGAGCAATATGCCACTACATGTAATCCTTAACGTTGTCTGAGCTACCTTATCGAAGATATCCTCGAGTTTTCAAAAAAAAATGTCACATGGTGACGAGGCATTTAACTACCTTAAGAGAGTCATAGTACTCCTGCCTGCTGCTCCCACTTTTCTAAGCCCATTCTCTCTATCATTCTTGCTATGGCCTGTCCTACGGAACCGATGTGCCACTATATGTCCACGTTAACGTCGTCACTGTTACTCCCACTACGAGTCTCTTGAGTTAGCAAATGTACCTCGCGGGATGACGAGCCATTTGACTACCTTAAGAGAGTCATAGTTACTGCAGCCTGCTGCTCCCCCTTCTTTGAATCTTTCCTCTCTTTAATTCGTACTGTGGTGTTCTGCAGAAGCGATACGCCACCACCTGTCCATGTTACCGTTGTCTGAGTTACTTCAACGACGATTTCCTCGAGTTTTCAAATAAATTTCGCCGAGTGACGAGGCATTTGGCTATCTTAAGAGAGTCATAGTTACTGCTGCCAGCTGCTCGACCTACTTTCTTTCTTTCCACTCTTTAATTATTACTTTGGTCAGTCCTGCAGGAGCAATATGCCACTACATGTAAACCTTAACGTTGTCTGAGCTACCTTATCGAGGATATCCTCGAGTTTTCAAAAAAAATTTTACATGGTGACGAGGCATTTGGCTACCTTAAGGGAGTCATAGTACCCCTGCCTGCTGCTCCCACTTTTCTAAGCCCTTTCTCTCTATCATTCTTGCTATGGCTGTCCTACAGAACCGATGTGCCACTATATGTCCAAGTTAACGTCGTCTCTGTTACTCCCACTACGAGTCTCTCGAGTTAGCAAATGTTCCTCGCCGGATGACGAGGCATTTGGCTACCTTAAGAGATTCATAGTACTCCTGCCTGCTGCTCCCACTTTTCTAAGCCCATTCACTCTATCATTCTTGCTATGGCCTGTCCCACGGAACCGATGTGCCACTATATGTCCACGTTAACGTCGTCACTGTTACTCCCACTACGAGTCTCTCGAGTTAGCAAATGTACCTCGCCAGATGAGGACTTATTTGGCTACCTTAAGAGAGACATAGTTACTGCAGCCAGCTGCTCCCCCTTCTTTGAATCTTTCCTCTCTTTAATTCGTACCTTGGTGTCCTGCAGAAGCGATACGCCACCACCTGTCCCTGTTACCGTGGTCTGAGTTACTTCAACGACGATTTCCTCGAGTTTTCAAATAAATTTCGCCGAGTGACGAGGCATTTGGCTACCTTAAGAGAGTCATAGTTACTGCAGCCAGCTGCTCCCCCTTCTTTGAATCTTTCCTCCCTTTAAATAGTACTGTGGTCAGTCCTGCAGAGCGATACGCCACCACCTGTGCATGTTACCGTTGTCTGATTTACTTCAACGACGATTTCCTCGAGTTTACAAATAAATTTCGCCGAGTGACGAGGCATTTGGCTACCTTAAGAGAGTCATAGTTACTGCAGCCAGCTGCTCCCCCTTCTTTGAATCTTTCCTCCTTTTAAATCGTACTGTGGTCAGTCCTGCAGAGCGATATCCCACCACCTGTGCATGTTACCGTTGTCTGATTTACTTCAACGACGATTTCCTCGAGTTTTCAAATAAATCTCGCCGAGTGACGAGGCATTTGGCTACCTTAAGAGAGTCATAGTTACTGTTGCCAACTGCTCGACCTACTTTCTTTCTTTCCACTCTTTAATTATTACTGTGGTCAGTCCTGCAGGAGCAATATGCCACTACATGTAATCCTTAACGTTGTCTGAGCTACCTTATCGAAGATATCCTCGAGTTTTCAAAAAAAAATGTCACATGGTGACGAGGCATTTAACTACCTTAAGAGAGTCATAGTACTCCTGCCTGCTGCTCCCACTTTTCTAAGCCCTTTCTCTCTATCATTCTTGCTATGGCTGTCCTACAGAACCGATGTGCCACTATATGTCCACGTTAACGTCGTCTCTGTTACTCCCACTACGAGTCTCTCGAGTTAGCAAATGTGACTCTCCGGATGACGAGGCATTTGGCTACCTTATGAGCCTCATAGTTACTGCAGCCAGCTGCTCCCCCTTCTTTGAATCTTTCCTCCCTTTAAATCGTACTGTGGTCAGTCCTGCAGAGCGATACGCCACCACCTGTGCATGTTACCGTTGTCTGATTTACTTCAACGACGATTTCCTCGAGTTTTCAAATAAATTTCGCCGAGTGACGAGGCATTTGGTTACCTTAAGAGAGTCATAGTTACTGCAGCCAGCTGCTCCCCCTTCTTTGAATCTTTCCTCCCTTTAAATCGTACTGTGGTCAGTCCTGCAGAGCGATACGCCACCACCTGTGCATGTTACCGTTGTCTGATTTACTTCAACGACGATTTCCTCGAGTTTTCAAATAAATCTCGCCGAGTGCCGAGGCATTTGGCTACCTTAAGAGAGTCATAGTTACTGCTGCCAGCTGCTCGACCTACTTTCTTTCATTCCACTCTTTAATTATTACTGTGGTCAGTCCTGCAGGAGCAATATGCCACTACATGTAAACCTTAACGTTGTCTGAGCTACCTTATCGAAGATATCCTCGAGTTTTCAACAAAAAATTTCACATGGTGACGATTCATTTGGCTACCTTAAGAGAGTCATAGTACTCCTGCCTGTTGCTCACACTTTTCTAAGCCCATTCTCTCTATCATTCTTGCTATGGCCTGTCCTACGGAACCGATGTGCCACTATATGTCCACGTTAACGTCGTCTCTGTTACTCCCACTACGAGTCTCTCGAGTTAGCCAATGTACCTCGCCGGATGACGATGCATTTGGCTACCTTAAGAGCGTCATAGTTACTGCAGCCAGCTGCTCCCCCTTCATTGAATGTTTCCTGTCTTTAATTCGTACTGTGGGCAGTCCTGCAGAAGCGATACGCCACCCCCTGTCCATGTTACCGTTGTCTGAGTTACTTCAACGACGATTTCCTCGAGTTTTCAAATAAATTTCGCCGAGTGACGAGGCATTTGGCTACCTTAAGAGAGTCATAGCTACTGCTGCCAGCTGCTCGACCAACTTTCTTTCTTTCCACTCTTTAATTATTAATGTGGTCAGTCCTGCAGGAGCAATATGCCACTACATGAAACCTTAACGTTGTCTGAGCTACCTTAACGAAAATATCCTCGAGTTTTCGAAAAAAATTTTACATGGTGACGAAGCATTTGGCTACCTTAAAGGAGTCATAGTACCCCTGCCTGCTTCTCCCACTTTTCTAAGCCCATTCTCTCTATCATTCTTATATGGCTGTCCTACAGAACCGATGTGCCACTATATGTCCACGTTAACGTCGTCTCTGTTACTCCCACTACGAGTCTCTCGAGTTAGCAAATGTACCTCGCCGGATGACGAGGCATTTGGCTACCTTATAAGTGTCATAGTTACTGCAGCCAGCTGCTCCCCCTTCTTTGAATCTTTCCTGTCTTTAATTCGTACTGTGGTCAGTCCTGCAGAGCGATATCCCACCACCTGTGCATGTTACCGTTGTCTGATTTGCTTCAACGACGATTTCCTCGAGTTTTCAAATAAATCTCTCCGAGTGACGAGGCATTTGGCTACCTTAAGAGAGTCATAGTTACTGCTGCCAGCTGCTCGACCAACTTTCTTTCTTTCCACTCTTTAATTATTAATGTGGTCAGTCCTGCAGGAGCAATATGCCACTACATGTAAACCTTAACGTTGTCTGAGCTACCTTAACGAAAATATCCTCGAGTTTTCAAAAAAAATTTTACATGGTGACGAGGCATTTGGCTACCTTAAGGGAGTCATAGTACCCCTGCCTGCTGCTCCCACTTTTCTAAGCCCATTCTCTCTATCATTCTTGCTATGGCTGTCCTACAGAACCGATGTGCCACTATATGTCCACGTTATCGTCGTCTCTGTTACTCCCACTACGAGTCTCTCGAGTTAGCAATTGTCCCTCGCCGGATGACGAGGCATTTGGCTACCTTATAAGCGTCATAGTTACTGCAGCCAGCTGCTCCCTCTTCTTTGAATCTTTCCTGTCTTTAATTCGTACTGTGGTCAGTCCTGCAGAGCGATATCCCACCACCTGTGCATGTTACCGTTGTCTGATTTGCTTCAACGACGATTTCCTCGAGTTTTCAAATAAATCTCTCCGAGTGACGAGGCATTTGGCTACCTTATAAGCGTCATAGTTACTGCAGCCAGCTGCTCACTCTTCTTTGAATCTTTCCTGTCTTTAATTCGTACTGTGGTCAGTCCTGCAGAAGCGATACGCCACCACCTGTCCATGTTACCGTTGTCTGAATTACTTCAACAACGATTTCCTCGAGTTTTCAAATAAATTTCGCCGAGTGACGAGGCATTTGGCTACCTTAAGAGAGTCATAGTTACTGCAGCCAGCTGCTCCCCCTTCTTTGAATCTTTCCTCCCTTTAAATCGTACTGTGGTCAGTTCTGCAGAGCGATACGCCACCACCTGTGCATGTTACCGTTGTCTGATTTACTTCAACGACGATTTCCTCGAGTTTACAAATAAATTTCGCCGAGTGACGAGGCATTTGGCTACCTTAACAGAGTCATAGTTACTGCTGCCAGCTGCTCGACCAACTTTCTTTCTTTCCACTCTTTAATTATTAATGTGGTCAGTCCTGCAGGAGCAATATGCCACTACATGAAACCTTAACGTTGTCTGAGCTACCTTAACGAAAATATCCTCGAGTTTTCGAAAAAAATTTTACATGGTGACGAAGCATTTGGCTACCTTAAAGGAGTCATAGTACCCCTGCCTGCTTCTCCCACTTTTCTAAGCCCATTCTCTCTATCATTCTTATATGGCTGTCCTACAGAACCGATGTGCCACTATATGTCCACGTTAACGTCGTCTCTGTTACTCCCACTACGAGTCTCTCGAGTTAGCAAATGTACCTCGCCGGATGACGAGGCATTTGGCTACCTTATAAGTGTCATAGTTACTGCAGCCAGCTGCTCCCCCTTCTTTGAATCTTTCCTGTCTTTAATTCGTACTGTGGTCAGTCCTGCAGAGCGATATCCCACCACCTGTGCATGTTACCGTTGTCTGATTTGCTTCAACGACGATTTCCTCGAGTTTTCAAATAAATCTCTCCGAGTGACGAGGCATTTGGCTACCTTAAGAGAGTCATAGTTACTGCTGCCAGCTGCTCGACCAACTTTCTTTCTTTCCACTCTTTAATTATTAATGTGGTCAGTACTGCAGGAGCAATATGCCACTACATGTAAACCTTAACGTTGTCTGAGCTACCTTAACGAAAATATCCTCGAGTTTTCAAAAAAAATTTTACATGGTGACGAGGCATTTGGCTACCTTAAGGGAGTCATAGTACCCCTGCCTGCTGCTCCCACTTTTCTAAGCCCATTCTCTCTATCATTCTTGCTATGGCTGTCCTACAGAACCGATGTGCCACTATATGTCCACGTTAACGTCGTCTCTGTTACTCCCACTACGAGTCTCTCGAGTTAGCAATTGTCCCTCGCCGGATGACGAGGCATTTGGCTACCTTATAAGCGTCATAGTTACTGCAGCCAGCTGCTCCCTCTTCTTTGAATCTTTCCTGTCTTTAATTCGTACTGTGGTCAGTCCTGCAGAGCGATATCCCACCACCTGTGCATGTTACCGTTGTCTGATTTGCTTCAACGACGATTTCCTCGAGTTTTCAAATAAATCTCTCCGAGTGACGAGGCATTTGGCTACCTTATAAGCGTCATAGTTACTGCAGCCAGCTGCTCACTCTTCTTTGAATCTTTCCTGTCTTTAATTCGTACTGTGGTCAGTCCTGCAGAAGCGATACGCCACCACCTGTCCATGTTACCGTTGTCTGAATTACTTCAACAACGATTTCCTCGAGTTTTCAAATAAATTTCGCCGAGTGACGAGGCATTTGGCTACCTTAAGAGAGTCATAGTTACTGCAGCCAGCTGCTCCCCCTTCTTTGAATCTTTCCTCCCTTTAAATCGTACTGTGGTCAGTCCTGGAGAGCGATACGCCACCACCTGTGCATGTTACCGTTGTCTGATTTACTTCAACGACGATTTCCTCGAGTTTACAAATAAATTTCGCCGAGTGACGAGGCATTTGGCTACCTTAACAGAGTCATAGTTACTGCTGCCAGCTGCTCGACCAACTTTCTTTCTTTCCACTCTTTAATTATTAATGTGGTCAGTCCTGCAGGAGCAATATGCCACTACATGAAACCTTAACGTTGTCTGAGCTACCTTAACGAAAATATCCTCGAGTTTTCGAAAAAAATTTTACATGGTGACGAAGCATTTGGCTACCTTAAAGGAGTCATAGTACCCCTGCCTGCTTCTCCCACTTTTCTAAGCCCATTCTCTCTATCATTCTTATATGGCTGTCCTACAGAACCGATGTGCCACTATATGTCCACGTTAACGTCGTCTCTGTTACTCCCACTACGAGTCTCTCGAGTTAGCAAATGTACCTCGCCGGATGACGAGGCATTTGGCTACCTTATAAGTGTCATAGTTACTGCAGCCAGCTGCTCCCCCTTCTTTGAATCTTTCCTGTCTTTAATTCGTACTGTGGTCAGTCCTGCAGAGCGATATCCCACCACCTGTGCATGTTACCGTTGTCTGATTTGCTTCAACGACGATTTCCTCGAGTTTTCAAATAAATCTCTCCGAGTGACGAGGCATTTGGCTACCTTAAGAGAGTCATAGTTACTGCTGCCAGCTGCTCGACCAACTTTCTTTCTTTCCACTCTTTAATTATTAATGTGGTCAGTCCTGCAGGAGCAATATGCCACTACATGTAAACCTTAACGTTGTCTGAGCTACCTTAACGAAAATATCCTCGAGTTTTCAAAAAAAATTTTACATGGTGACGAGGCATTTGGCTACCTTAAGGGAGTCATAGTACCCCTGCCTGCTGCTCCCACTTTTCTAAGCCCATTCTCTCTATCATTCTTGCTATGGCTGTCCTACAGAACCGATGTGCCACTATATGTCCACGTTAACGTCGTCTCTGTTACTCCCACTACGAGTCTCTCGAGTTAGCAATTGTCCCTCGCCGGATGACGAGGCATTTGGCTACCTTATAAGCGTCATAGTTACTGCAGCCAGCTGCTCCCTCTTCTTTGAATCTTTCCTGTCTTTAATTCGTACTGTGGTCAGTCCTGCAGAGCGATATCCCACCACCTGTGCATGTTACCGTTGTCTGATTTGCTTCAACGACGATTTCCTCGAGTTTTCAAATAAATCTCTCCGAGTGACGAGGCATTTGGCTACCTTATAAGCGTCATAGTTACTGCAGCCAGCTGCTCACTCTTCTTTGAATCTTTCCTGTCTTTAATTCGTACTGTGGTCAGTCCTGCAGAAGCGATACGCCACCACCTGTCCATGTTACCGTTGTCTGAGTTACTTCAACAACGATTTCCTCGAGTTTTCAAATAAATTTCGCCGAGTGACGAGGCATTTGGCTACCTTAAGAGAGTCATAGTTACTGCAGCCAGCTGCTCCCCCTTCTTTGAATCTTTCCTCCCTTTAAATCGTACTGTGGTCAGTCCTGCAGAGCGATACGCCACCACCTGTGCATGTTACCGTTGTCTGATTTACTTCAACGACGATTTCCTCGAGTTTACAAATAAATTTCGCCGAGTGACGAGGCATTTGGCTACCTTAACAGAGTCATAGTTACTGCAGCCAGCTGCTCCCCCTTCTTTGAATCTTTCCTCCCTTTAAATCGTACTGTGGTCAGTCCTGCAGAGCGATACGCCACCACCTGTCCATGTTACCGTTGTCTGATTTACTTCAACGACGATTTCCTCGAGTTTTCAAATAAATCACTCCGAGTGACGAGGCATTTGGCTACCTTAAGAGAGTCATAGTTACTGCTGCCAGCTGCTCGACCTACTTTCTTTCTTTCCACTCTTTAATTATTACTGTGGTAAGTCCTGCAGCAGCAATATGCCACTACATGTAAACCTTAACGTTGTCTGAGCTACCTTATCGAAGATATCCTCGAGTTTTCCAAAAAAATTTTACATGGTGACGAGGCATTTGGCTACCTTAAGAGATTCTTAGTACTCCTGCCTGCTGCTCCCACTTTTCTAAGCCCATTCTCTCTATCATTCTTGCTATGGCCTGTCCTACGGAACCGATGTGCCACTATATGTCCACGTTAACGTCGTCACTGTTACTCCCACCACGAGTCTCTCGAGTTAACAAATGTACCTCGCCGGATGACGACTCATTTGGCTACCTTAAGAGAGTCATAGTTACTGCAGCCAGCTGCTCCCCCTTCTTTGAATCTTTCCTCTCTTTAATTCGTACCTTGGTGTCCTGCAGAAGCGATACGCCACCACCTGTCCATGTTACCGTTGTCTGATTTGCTTCAACGACGATTTCCTCGAGTTTTCAAATAAATCTCTCCGAGTGACGAGGCATTTGGCTACCTTAAGAGAGTCATAGTTACTGCTGCCAGCTGCTCGACCAACTTTCTTTCTTTCCACTCTTTAATTATTAATGTGGTCAGTCCTGCAGGAGCAATATGCCACTACATGAAACCTTAACGTTGTCTGAGCTACCTTAACGAAAATATCCTCGAGTTTTCGAAAAAAATTTTACATGGTGACGAAGCATTTGGCTACCTTAAAGGAGTCATAGTACCCCTGCCTGCTTCTCCCACTTTTCTAAGCCCATTCTCTCTATCATTCTTATATGGCTGTCCTACAGAACCGATGTGCCACTATATGTCCACGTTAACGTCGTCTCTGTTACTCCCACTACGAGTCTCTCGAGTTAGCAAATGTACCTCGCCGGATGACGAGGCATTTGGCTACCTTATAAGTGTCATAGTTACTGCAGCCAGCTGCTCCCCCTTCTTTGAATCTTTCCTGTCTTTAATTCGTACTGTGGTCAGTCCTGCAGAGCGATATCCCACCACCTGTGCATGTTACCGTTGTCTGATTTGCTTCAACGACGATTTCCTCGAGTTTTCAAATAAATCTCTCCGAGTGACGAGGCATTTGGCTACCTTAAGAGAGTCATAGTTACTGCTGCCAGCTGCTCGACCAACTTTCTTTCTTTCCACTCTTTAATTATTAATGTGGTCAGTCCTGCAGGAGCAATATGCCACTACATGTAAACCTTAACGTTGTCTGAGCTACCTTAACGAAAATATCCTCGAGTTTTCAAAAAAAATTTTACATGGTGACGAGGCATTTGGCTACCTTAAGGGAGTCATAGTACCCCTGCCTGCTGCTCCCACTTTTCTAAGCCCATTCTCTCTATCATTCTTGCTATGGCTGTCCTACAGAACCGATGTGCCACTATATGTCCACGTTAACGTCGTCTCTGTTACTCCCACTACGAGTCTCTCGAGTTAGCAATTGTCCCTCGCCGGATGACGAGGCATTTGGCTACCTTATAAGCGTCATAGTTACTGCAGCCAGCTGCTCCCTCTTCTTTGAATCTTTCCTGTCTTTAATTCGTACTGTGGTCAGTCCTGCAGAGCGATATCCCACCACCTGTGCATGTTACCGTTGTCTGATTTGCTTCAACGACGATTTCCTCGAGTTTTCAAATAAATCTCTCCGAGTGACGAGGCATTTGGCTACCTTATAAGCGTCACAGTTACTGCAGCCAGCTGCTCACTCTTCTTTGAATCTTTCCTGTCTGTAATTCGTACTGTGGTCAGTCCTGCAGAAGCGATACGCCACCACCTGTCCATGTTACCGTTGTCTGAATTACTTCAACGACGATTTCCTCGAGTTTTCAAATAAATTTCGCCGAGTGACGAGGCATTTGGCTACCTTAAGAGAGTCATAGTTACTGCAGCCAGCTGCTCCCCCTTCTTTGAATCTTTCCTCCCTTTAAATCGTACTGTGGTCAGTCCTGCAGAGCGATACGCCACCACCTGTCCATGTTACCGTTGTCTGATTTACTTCAACGACGATTTCCTCGAGTTTACAAATAAATTTCGCCGAGTGACGAGGCATTTGGCTACCTTAACAGAGTCATAGTTACTGCTGCCAGCTGCTCGACCAACTTTCTTTCTTTCCACTCTTTAATTATTAATGTGGTCAGTCCTGCAGGAGCAATATGCCACTACATGAAACCATAACGTTGTCTGAGCTACCTTAACGAAAATATCCTCGAGTTTTCGAAAAAAATTTTACATGGTGACGAAGCATTTGGCTACCTTAAAGGAGTCATAGTACCCCTGCCTGCTTCTCCCACTTTTCTAAGCCCATTCTCTCTATCATTCTTATATGGCTGTCCTACAGAACCGATGTGCCACTATATGTCCACGTTAACGTCGTCTCTGTTACTCCCACTACGAGTCTCTCGAGTTAGCAAATGTACCTCGCCGGATGACGAGGCATTTGGCTACCTTATAAGTGTCATAGTTACTGCAGCCAGCTGCTCCCCCTTCTTTGAATCTTTCCTGTCTTTAATTCGTACTGTGGTCAGTCCTGCAGAGCGATATCCCACCACCTGTGCATGTTACCGTTGTCTGATTTGCTTCAACGACGATTTCCTCGAGTTTTCAAATAAATCTCTCCGAGTGACGAGGCATTTGGCTACCTTAAGAGAGTCATAGTTACTGCTGCCAGCTGCTCGACCAACTTTCTTTCTTTCCACTCTTTAATTATTAATGTGGTCAGTCCTGCAGGAGCAATATGCCACTACATGTAAACCTTAACGTTGTCTGAGCTACCTTAACGAAAATATCCTCGAGTTTTCAAAAAAAATTTTACATGGTGACGAGGCATTTGGCTACCTTAAGGGAGTCATAGTACCCCTGCCTGCTGCTCCCACTTTTCTAAGCCCATTCTCTCTATCATTCTTGCTATGGCTGTCCTACAGAACCGATGTGCCACTATATGTCCACGTTAACGTCGTCTCTGTTACTCCCACTACGAGTCTCTCGAGTTAGCAATTGTCCCTCGCCGGATGACGAGGCATTTGGCTACCTTATAAGCGTCATAGTTACTGCAGCCAGCTGCTCCCTCTTCTTTGAATCTTTCCTGTCTTTAATTCGTACTGTGGTCAGTCCTGCAGAGCGATATCCCACCACCTGTGCATGTTACCGTTGTCTGATTTGCTTCAACGACGATTTCCTCGAGTTTTCAAATAAATCTCTCCGAGTGACGAGGCATTTGGCTACCTTATAAGCGTCATAGTTACTGCAGCCAGCTGCTCACTCTTCTTTGAATCTTTCCTGTCTTTAATTCGTACTGTGGTCAGTCCTGCAGAAGCGATACGCCACCACCTGTCCATGTTACCGTTGTCTGAGTTACTTCAACAACGATTTCCTCGAGTTTTCAAATAAATTTCGCCGAGTGACGAGGCATTTGGCTACCTTAAGAGAGTCATAGTTACTGCAGCCAGCTGCTCCCCCTTCTTTGAATCTTTCCTCCATTTAAATCGTACTGTGGTCAGTCCTGCAGAGCGATACGCCACCACCTGTGCATGTTACCGTTGTCTGATTTACTTCAACGACGATTTCCTCGAGTTTACAAATAAATTTCGCCGAGTGACGAGGCATTTGGCTACCTTAACAGAGTCATAGTTACTGCAGCCAGCTGCTCCCCCTTCTTTGAATCTTTCCTCCCTTTAAATCGTACTGTGGTCAGTCCTGCAGAGCGGTACGCCACCACCTGTCCATGTTACCGTTGTCTGATTTACTTCAACGACGATTTCCTCGAGTTTTCAAATAAATCACTCCGAGTGACGAGGCATTTGGCTACCTTAAGAGAGTCATAGTTACTGCTGCCAGCTGCTCGACCTACTTTCTTTCTTTCCACTCTTTAATTATTACTGTGGTCAGTCCTGCAGCAGCAATATGCCACTACATGTAAACCTTAACGTTGTCTGAGCTACCTTATCGAAGATATCCTCGAGTTTTCCAAAAAAATTTTACATGGTGACGAGGCATTTGGCTACCTTAAGAGATTCTTAGTACTCCTGCCTGCTGCTCCCACTTTTCTAAGCCCATTCTCTCTATCATTCTTGCTATGGCCTGTCCTACGGAACCGATGTGCCACTATATGTCCACGTTAACGTCGTCACTGTTACTCCCACTACGAGTCTCTCGAGTTAACAAATGTACCTCGCCGGATGACGACTCATTTGGCTACCTTAAGAGAGTCATAGTTACTGCAGCCAGCTGCTCCCCCTTCTTTGAATCTTTCCTCTCTTTAATTCGTACCTTGGTGTCCTGCAGAAGCGATACGCCACCACCTGTCCATGTTACCGTTGTCTGAGTTACTTCAACGACGATTTCCTCGAGTTTTCAAATAAATTTCGCCGAGTGACGAGGCATTTGGCTTCCTTAAGAGAGTCATAGTTACTGCAGCCAGCTGCTCCCCCTTCTTTGAATCTTTCCTCCCTTTAAATCGTACTGTGGTCAGTCCTGCAGAGCGATACGCCACCACCTGTGCATGTTACCGTTGTCTGATTTACTTCAACGACGATTTCCTCGAGTTTTCAAATAAATCTCGCCGAGTGACGAGGCATTTGGCTACCTTAAGAGAGTCATAGTTACTGCTGCCAGCTGCTCGACCTACTTTCTTTCTTTCCACTCTTTAATTATTACTTTGGTCAGTCCTGCAGGAGCAATATGCCACTACATGTAAACCTTAACGTTGTCTGAGCTACCTTATCGAGGATATCCTCGAGTTTTCAAAAAAAATTTTACATGGTGACGAGGCATTTGGCTACCTTAAGGGAGTCATAGTACCCCTGCCTGCTGCTCCCACTTTTCTAAGCCCTTTCTCTCTATCATTCTTGCTATGGCTGTCCTACAGAACCGATGTGCCACTATATGTCCAAGTTAACGTCGTCTCTGTTACTCCCACTACGAGTCTCTCGAGTTAGCAAATGTTCCTCGCCGGATGACGAGGCATTTGGCTACCTTATGAGCGTCATAGTTACTGCAGCCAGCTGCTCCCCCTTCATTGAATGTTTCCTGTCTTTAATTCGTACTGTGGGCAGTCCTGCAGAAGCGATACGCCACCACCTGTCCATGTTACCGTTGTCTGAGTTACCTCAACAACGATTTCCTCGAGTTTTCAAATAAATTTCGCCGAGTGACGAGGCATTTGGCTACCTTAAGAGAGTCATAGTTACTGCTGCCAGCTGCTCGACCAACTTTCTTTCTTTCCACTCTTTAATTATTAATGTGGTCAGTCCTGCAGGAGCAATATGCCACTACATGTAAACATTAACGTTGTCTGAGCTACCTTAACGAAAATATCCTCGAGTTTTCAAAAAAAATTTTAGATGGTGACGAGGCATTTGGCTACCTTAAGGGAGTCATAGTACCCCTGCCTGCTGCTCCCACTTTTCTAAGCCCATTCTCTCTATCATTCTTGCTATGGCTGTCCTACAGAACCGATGTGCCACTATATGTCCACGTTAACGTCGTCTCTGTTACTCCCACTACGAGTCTCTCGAGTTAGCAATTGTCCCTCGCCGGATGACGAGGCATTTGGCTACCTTATAAGCGTCATAGTTACTGCAGCCAGCTGCTCCCTCTTCTTTGAATCTTTCCTGTCTTTAATTCGTACTGTGGTCAGTCCTGCAGAGCGATATCCCACCACCTGTGCATGTTACCGTTGTCTGATTTGCTTCAACGACGATTTCCTCGAGTTTTCAAATAAATCTCTCCGAGTGACGAGGCATTTGGCTACCTTATAAGCGTCACAGTTACTGCAGCCAGCTGCTCACTCTTCTTTGAATCTTTCCTGTCTTTAATTCGTACTGTGGTCAGTCCTGCAGAAGCGATACGCCACCAAATGTCCATGTTACCGTTGTCTGAATTACTTCAACGACGATTTCCTCGAGTTTTCAAATAAATTTCGCCGAGTGACGAGGCATTTGGCTACCTTAAGAGAGTCATAGTTACTGCAGCCAGCTGCTCCCCCTTCTTTGAATCTTTCCTCCCTTTAAATCGTACTGTGGTCAGTCCTGCAGAGCGATACGCCACCACCTGTCCATGTTACCGTTGTCTGATTTACTTCAACGACGATTTCCTCGAGTTTACAAATAAATTTCGCCGAGTGACGAGGCATTTGGCTACCTTAACAGAGTCATAGTTACTGCTGCCAGCTGCTCGACCAACTTTCTTTCTTTCCACTCTTTAATTATTAATGTGGTCAGTCCTGCAGGAGCAATATGCCACTACATGAAACCATAACGTTGTCTGAGCTACCTTAACGAAAATATCCTCGAGTTTTCGAAAAAAATTTTACATGGTGACGAAGCATTTGGCTACCTTAAAGGAGTCATAGTACCCCTGCCTGCTTCTCCCACTTTTCTAAGCCCATTCTCTCTATCATTCTTATATGGCTGTCCTACAGAACCGATGTGCCACTATATGTCCACGTTAACGTCGTCTCTGTTACTCCCACTACGAGTCTCTCGAGTTAGCAAATGTACCTCGCCGGATGACGAGGCATTTGGCTACCTTATAAGTGTCATAGTTACTGCAGCCAGCTGCTCCCCCTTCTTTGAATCTTTCCTGTCTTTAATTCGTACTGTGGTCAGTCCTGCAGAGCGATATCCCACCACCTGTGCATGTTACCGTTGTCTGATTTGCTTCAACGACGATTTCCTCGAGTTTTCAAATAAATCTCTCCGAGTGACGAGGCATTTGGCTACCTTAAGAGAGTCATAGTTACTGCTGCCAGCTGCTCGACCAACTTTCTTTCTTTCCACTCTTTAATTATTAATGTGGTCAGTCCTGCAGGAGCAATATGCCACTACATGTAAACCTTAACGTTGTCTGAGCTACCTTAACGAAAATATCCTCGAGTTTTCAAAAAAAATGTTACATGGTGACGAGGCATTTGGCTACCTTAAGGGAGTCATAGTACCCCTGCCTGCTGCTCCCACTTTTCTAAGCCCATTCTCTCTATCATTCTTGCTATGGCTGTCCTACAGAACCGATGTGCCACTATATGTCCACGTTAACGTCGTCTCTGTTACTCCCACTACGAGTCTCTCGAGTTAGCAATTGTCCCTCGCCGGATGACGAGGCATTTGGCTACCTTATAAGCGTCATAGTTACTGCAGCCAGCTGCTCCCTCTTCTTTGAATCTTTCCTGTCTTTAATTCGTACTGTGGTCAGTCCTGCAGAGCGATATCCCACCACCTGTGCATGTTACCGTTGTCTGATTTGCTTCAACGACGATTTCCTCGAGTTTTCAAATAAATCTCTCCGAGTGACGAGGCATTTGGCTACCTTATAAGCGTCATAGTTACTGCAGCCAGCTGCTCACTCTTCTTTGAATCTTTCCTGTCTTTAATTCGTACTGTGGTCAGTCCTGCAGAAGCGATACGCCACCACCTGTCCATGTTACCGTTGTCTGAGTTACTTCAACAACGATTTCCT
This sequence comes from Schistocerca americana, assembly GCF_021461395.2. Lineage (NCBI taxonomy): Eukaryota > Metazoa > Arthropoda > Insecta > Orthoptera > Acrididae > Schistocerca > Schistocerca americana. The sequence continues at coordinate 841,091 of NW_025726225.1, read as the reverse complement.
CGAGTTTTCAAATAAATTTCGCCGAGTGACGAGGCATTTGGCTACCTTAAGAGAGTCATAGTTACTGCAGCCAGCTGCTCCCCCTTCTTTGAATCTTTCCTCCCTTTAAATCGTACTGTGGTCAGTCCTGCAGAGCGATACGCCACCACCTGTGCATGTTACCGTTGTCTGATTTACTTCAACGACGATTTCCTCGAGTTTACAAATAAATTTCGCCGAGTGACGAGGCATTTGGCTACCTTAACAGAGTCATAGTTACTGCAGCCAGCTGCTCCCCCTTCTTTGAATCTTTCCTCCCTTTAAATCGTACTGTGGTCAGTCCTGCAGAGCGGTACGCCACCACCTGTCCATGTTACCGTTGTCTGATTTACTTCAACGACGATTTCCTCGAGTTTTCAAATAAATCACTCCGAGTGACGAGGCATTTGGCTACCTTAAGAGAGTCATAGTTACTGCTGCCAGCTGCTCGACCTACTTTCTTTCTTTCCACTCTTTAATTATTACTGTGGTCAGTCCTGCAGCAGCAATATGCCACTACATGTAAACCTTAACGTTGTCTGAGCTACCTTATCGAAGATATCCTCGAGTTTTCCAAAAAAATTTTACATGGTGACGAGGCATTTGGCTACCTTAAGAGATTCTTAGTACTCCTGCCTGCTGCTCCCACTTTTCTAAGCCCATTCTCTCTATCATTCTTGCTATGGCCTGTCCTACGGAACCGATGTGCCACTATATGTCCACGTTAACGTCGTCACTGTTACTCCCACTACGAGTCTCTCGAGTTAACAAATGTACCTCGCCGGATGACGACTCATTTGGCTACCTTAAGAGAGTCATAGTTACTGCAGCCAGCTGCTCCCCCTTCTTTGAATCTTTCCTCTCTTTAATTCGTACCTTGGTGTCCTGCAGAAGCGATACGCCACCACCTGTCCATGTTACCGTTGTCTGAGTTACTTCAACGACGATTTCCTCGAGTTTTCAAATAAATTTCGCCGAGTGACGAGGCATTTGGCTTCCTTAAGAGAGTCATAGTTACTGCAGCCAGCTGCTCCCCCTTCTTTGAATCTTTCCTCCCTTTAAATCGTACTGTGGTCAGTCCTGCAGAGCGATACGCCACCACCTGTGCATGTTACCGTTGTCTGATTTACTTCAACGACGATTTCCTCGAGTTTTCAAATAAATCTCGCCGAGTGACGAGGCATTTGGCTACCTTAAGAGAGTCATAGTTACTGCTGCCAGCTGCTCGACCTACTTTCTTTCTTTCCACTCTTTAATTATTACTTTGGTCAGTCCTGCAGGAGCAATATGCCACTACATGTAAACCTTAACGTTGTCTGAGCTACCTTATCGAGGATATCCTCGAGTTTTCAAAAAAAATTTTACATGGTGACGAGGCATTTGGCTACCTTAAGGGAGTCATAGTACCCCTGCCTGCTGCTCCCACTTTTCTAAGCCCTTTCTCTCTATCATTCTTGCTATGGCTGTCCTACAGAACCGATGTGCCACTATATGTCCAAGTTAACGTCGTCTCTGTTACTCCCACTACGAGTCTCTCGAGTTAGCAAATGTTCCTCGCCGGATGACGAGGCATTTGGCTACCTTATGAGCGTCATAGTTACTGCAGCCAGCTGCTCCCCCTTCATTGAATGTTTCCTGTCTTTAATTCGTACTGTGGGCAGTCCTGCAGAAGCGATACGCCACCACCTGTCCATGTTACCGTTGTCTGAGTTACCTCAACAACGATTTCCTCGAGTTTTCAAATAAATTTCGCCGAGTGACGAGGCATTTGGCTACCTTATAAGCGTCATAGTTACTGCAGCCAGCTGCTCACTCTTCTTTGAATCTTTCCTGTCTTTAATTCGTACTGTGGTCAGTCCTGCAGAAGCGATACGCCACCACCTGTCCATGTTACCGTTGTCTGAGTTACTTCAACAACGATTTCCTCGAGTTTTCAAATAAATTTCGCCGAGTGACGAGGCATTTGGCTACCTTAAGAGAGTCATAGTTACTGCAGCCAGCTGCTCCCCCTTCTTTGAATCTTTCCTCCCTTTAAATCGTACTGTGGTCAGTCCTGCAGAGCGATACGCCACCACCTGTGCATGTTACCGTTGTCTGATTTACTTCAACGACGATTTCCTCGAGTTTACAAATAAATTTCGCCGAGTGACGAGGCATTTGGCTACCTTAACAGAGTCATAGTTACTGCAGCCAGCTGCTCCCCCTTCTTTGTATCTTTCCTCCCTTTAAATCGTACTGTGGTCAGTCCTGCAGAGCGGTACGCCACCACCTGTCCATGTTACCGTTGTCTGATTTACTTCAACGACGATTTCCTCGAGTTTTCAAATAAATCACTCCGAGTGACGAGGCATTTGGCTACCTTAAGAGAGTCATAGTTACTGCTGCCAGCTGCTCGACCTACTTTCTTTCTTTCCACTCTTTAATTATTACTGTGGTCAGTCCTGCAGCAGCAATATGCCACTACATGTAAACCTTAACGTTGTCTGAGCTACCTTATCGAAGATATCCTCGAGTTTTCCAAAAAAATTTTACATGGTGACGAGGCATTTGGCTACCTTAAGAGATTCTTAGTACTCCTGCCTGCTGCTCCCACTTTTCTAAGCCCATTCTCTCTATCATTCTTGCTATGGCCTGTCCTACGGAACCGATGTGCCACTATATGTCCACGTTAACGTCGTCACTGTTACTCCCACTACGAGTCTCTCGAGTTAACAAATGTACCTCGCCGGATGACGACTCATTTGGCTACCTTAAGAGAGTCATAGTTACTGCAGCCAGCTGCTCCCCCTTCTTTGAATCTTTCCTCTCTTTAATTCGTACCTTGGTGTCCTGCAGAAGCGATACGCCACCACCTGTCCATGTTACCGTTGTCTGAGTTACTTCAACGACGATTTCCTCGAGTTTTCAAATAAATTTCGCCGAGTGACGAGGCATTTGGCTTCCTTAAGAGAGTCATAGTTACTGCAGCCAGCTGCTCCCCCTTCTTTGAATCTTTCCTCCCTTTAAATCGTACTGTGTTCAGTCCTGCAGAGCGATACGCCACCACCTGTGCATGTTACCGTTGTCTGATTTACTTCAACGACGATTTCCTCGAGTTTTCAAATAAATCTCGCCGAGTGACGAGGCATTTGGCTACCTTAAGAGAGTCATAGTTACTGCTGCCAGCTGCTCGACCTACTTTCTTTCTTTCCACTCTTTAATTATTACTTTGGTCAGTCCTGCAGGAGCAATATGCCACTACATGTAAACCTTAACGTTGTCTGAGCTACCTTATCGAGGATATCCTCGAGTTTTCAAAAAAAATTTTACATGGTGACGAGGCATTTGGCTACCTTAAGGGAGTCATAGTACCCCTGCCTGCTGCTCCCACTTTTCTAAGCCCTTTCTCTCTATCATTCTTGCTATGGCTGTCCTACAGAACCGATGTGCCACTATATGTCCAAGTTAACGTCGTCTCTGTTACTCCCACTACGAGTCTCTCGAGTTAGCAAATGTTCCTCGCCGGATGACGAGGCATTTGGCTACCTTATGAGCGTCATAGTTACTGCAGCCAGCTGCTCCCCCTTCATTGAATGTTTCCTGTCTTTAATTCGTACTGTGGGCAGTCCTGCAGAAGCGATACGCCACCACCTGTCCATGTTACCGTTGTCTGAGTTACCTCAACAACGATTTCCTCGAGTTTTCAAATAAATTTCGCCGAGTGACGAGGCATTTGGCTGCCTTAAGAGAGTCATAGTTACTGTTGCCAACTGCTCGACCTACTTTCTTTCTTTCCACTCTTTAATTATTACTGTGGTCAGTCCTGCAGGAGCAATATACCACTACATGTAATCCTTAACGTTGTCTGAGCTACCTTATCGAAGTTATCCTCGAGTATTCAAAAAAAAATGTCACATGGTGACGAGGCATTTAACTACCTTAAGAGAGTCATAGTACTTCTGCCTGCTGCTCCCACTTTTCTAAGCCCATTCTCTCTATCATTCTTGCTATGGCCTGTCCTACGGAACCGATGTGCCACTATATGTCCACGTTAACGTCGTCACTGTTACTCCCACTACGAGTCTCCCGAGTTAGCAAATGTACCTCGCGGGATGACGAGCCATTTGACTTTCTTAAGAGAGTCATAGTTACTGCAGCCAGCTGCTCCCCCTTCTTTGAATCTTTCCTCTCTTTAATTCGTACTGTGGTGTCCTGCAGAAGCGATACGCCACCCCCTGTCCATGTTACCGATGTCTGAGTTACGTCATCAACGATTTCCTCGAGTTTTCAAATAAATTTCGCCGAGTGACGAGGCATTTGGCTACCTTAAGAGAGTCATAGTTACTGCAGCCAGCTGCTCCCCCTTCTTTGAATCTTTCCTCCCTTTAAATCGTACTGTGGTCAGTCCTGCAGAGCGATACGCCACCACCTGTCCATGTTACCGTTGTCTGATTTACTTCAACGACGATTTCCTCGAGTTTACAAATAAATTTCGCCGAGTGACGAGGCATTTGGCTACCTTAACAGAGTCATAGTTACTGCTGCCAGCTGCTCGACCAACTTTCTTTCTTTCCACTCTTTAATTATTAATGTGGTCAGTCCTGCAGGAGCAATATGCCACTACATGAAACCATAACGTTGTCTGAGCTACCTTAACGAAAATATCCTCGAGTTTTCGAAAAAAATTTTACATGGTGACGAAGCATTTGGCTACCTTAAAGGAGTCATAGTACCCCTGCCTGCTTCTCCCACTTTTCTAAGCCCATTCTCTCTATCATTCTTATATGGCTGTCCTACAGAACCGATGTGCCACTATATGTCCACGTTAACGTCGTCTCTGTTACTCCCACTACGAGTCTCTCGAGTTAGCAAATGTACCTCGCCGGATGACGAGGCATTTGGCTACCTTATAAGTGTCATAGTTACTGCAGCCAGCTGCTCCCCCTTCTTTGAATCTTTCCTGTCTTTAATTCGTACTGTGGTCAGTCCTGCAGAGCGATATCCCACCACCTGTGCATGTTACCGTTGTCTGATTTGCTTCAACGACGATTTCCTCGAGTTTTCAAATAAATCTCTCCGAGTGACGAGGCATTTGGCTACCTTAAGAGAGTCATAGTTACTGCTGCCAGCTGCTCGACCAACTTTCTTTCTTTCCACTCTTTAATTATTAATGTGGTCAGTCCTGCAGGAGCAATATGCCACTACATGTAAACCTTAACGTTGTCTGAGCTACCTTAACGAAAATATCCTCGAGTTTTCAAAAAAAATTTTACATGGTGACGAGGCATTTGGCTACCTTAAGGGAGTCATAGTACCCCTGCCTGCTGCTCCCACTTTTCTAAGCCCATTCTCTCTATCATTCTTGCTATGGCTGTCCTACAGAACCGATGTGCCACTATATGTCCACGTTAACGTCGTCTCTGTTACTCCCACTACGAGTCTCTCGAGTTAGCAATTGTCCCTCGCCGGATGACGAGGCATTTGGCTACCTTATAAGCGTCATAGTTACTGCAGCCAGCTGCTCCCTCTTCTTTGAATCTTTCCTGTCTTTAATTCGTACTGTGGTCAGTCCTGCAGAGCGATATCCCACCACCTGTGCATGTTACCGTTGTCTGATTTGCTTCAACGACGATTTCCTCGAGTTTTCAAATAAATCTCTCCGAGTGACGAGGCATTTGGCTACCTTATAAGCGTCATAGTTACTGCAGCCAGCTGCTCACTCTTCTTTGAATCTTTCCTGTCTTTAATTCGTACTGTGGTCAGTCCTGCAGAAGCGATACGCCACCACCTGTCCATGTTACCGTTGTCTGAGTTACTTCAACAACGATTTCCTCGAGTTTTCAAATAAATTTCGCCGAGTGACGAGGCATTTGGCTACCTTAAGAGAGTCATAGTTACTGCAGCCAGCTGCTCCCCCTTCTTTGAATCTTTCCTCCCTTTAAATCGTACTGTGGTCAGTCCTGCAGAGCGATACGCCACCACCTGTGCATGTTACCGTTGTCTGATTTACTTCAACGACGATTTCCTCGAGTTTACAAATAAATTTCGCCGAGTGACGAGGCATTTGGCTACCTTAACAGAGTCATAGTTACTGCAGCCAGCTGCTCCCCCTTCTTTGAATCTTTCCTCCCTTTAAATCGTACTGTGGTCAGTCCTGCAGAGCGGTACGCCACCACCTGTCCATGTTACCGTTGTCTGATTTACTTCAACGACGATTTCCTCGAGTTTTCAAATAAATCACTCCGAGTGACGAGGCATTTGGCTACCTTAAGAGAGTCATAGTTACTGCTGCCAGCTGCTCGACCTACTTTCTTTCTTTCCACTCTTTAATTATTACTGTGGTCAGTCCTGCAGCAGCAATATGCCACTACATGTAAACCTTAACGTTGTCTGAGCTACCTTATCGAAGATATCCTCGAGTTTTCCAAAAAAATTTTACATGGTGACGAGGCATTTGGCTACCTTAAGAGATTCTTAGTACTCCTGCCTGCTGCTCCCACTTTTCTAAGCCCATTCTCTCTATCATTCTTGCTATGGCCTGTCCTACGGAACCGATGTGCCACTATATGTCCACGTTAACGTCGTCACTGTTACTCCCACTACGAGTCTCTCGAGTTAACAAATGTACCTCGCCGGATGACGACTCATTTGGCTACCTTAAGAGAGTCATAGTTACTGCAGCCAGCTGCTCCCCCTTCTTTGAATCTTTCCTCTCTTTAATTCGTACCTTGGTGTCCTGCAGAAGCGATACGCCACCACCTGTCCATGTTACCGTTGTCTGAGTTACTTCAACGACGATTTCCTCGAGTTTTCAAATAAATTTCGCCGAGTGACGAGGCATTTGGCTTCCTTAAGAGAGTCATAGTTACTGCAGCCAGCTGCTCCCCCTTCTTTGAATCTTTCCTCCCTTTAAATCGTACTGTGGTCAGTCCTGCAGAGCGATACGCCACCACCTGTGCATGTTACCGTTGTCTGATTTACTTCAACGACGATTTCCTCGAGTTTTCAAATAAATCTCGCCGAGTGACGAGGCATTTGGCTACCTTAAGAGAGTCATAGTTACTGCTGCCAGCTGCTCGACCTACTTTCTTTCTTTCCACTCTTTAATTATTACTTTGGTCAGTCCTGCAGGAGCAATATGCCACTACATGTAAACCTTAACGTTGTCTGAGCTACCTTATCGAGGATATCCTCGAGTTTTCAAAAAAAATTTTACATGGTGACGAGGCATTTGGCTACCTTAAGGGAGTCATAGTACCCCTGCCTGCTGCTCCCACTTTTCTAAGCCCTTTCTCTCTATCATTCTTGCTATGGCTGTCCTACAGAACCGATGTGCCACTATATGTCCAAGTTAACGTCGTCTCTGTTACTCCCACTACGAGTCTCTCGAGTTAGCAAATGTTCCTCGCCGGATGACGAGGCATTTGGCTACCTTATGAGCGTCATAGTTACTGCAGCCAGCTGCTCCCCCTTCATTGAATGTTTCCTGTCTTTAATTCGTACTGTGGGCAGTCCTGCAGAAGCGATACGCCACCACCTGTCCATGTTACCGTTGTCTGAGTTACTTCAACAACGATTTCCTCGAGTTTTCAAATAAATTTCGCCGAGTGACGAGGCATTTGGCTACCTTAAGAGAGTCATAGTTACTGCAGCCAGCTGCTCCCCCTTCTTTGAATCTTTCCTCCCTTTAAATCGTACTGTGGTCAGTCCTGCAGAGCGATACGCCACCACCTGTGCATGTTACCGTTGTCTGATTTACTTCAACGACGATTTCCTCGAGTTTACAAATAAATTTCGCCGAGTGACGAGGCATTTGGCTACCTTAACAGAGTCATAGTTACTGCAGCCAGCTGCTCCCCCTTCTTTGTATCTTTCCTCCCTTTAAATCGTACTGTGGTCAGTCCTGCAGAGCGGTACGCCACCACCTGTCCATGTTACCGTTGTCTGATTTACTTCAACGACGATTTCCTCGAGTTTTCAAATAAATCTCGCCGAGTGACGAGGCATTTGGCTACCTTAAGAGAGTCATAGTTACTGCTGCCAGCTGCTCGACCTACTTTCTTTCTTTCCACTTTTTAATTATTACTGTGGTCAGTCCTGCAGCAGCAATATGCCACTACATGTAAACCTTAACGTTGTCTGAGCTACCTTATCGAAGATATCCTCGAGTTTTCCAAAAAAATTTTACATGGTGACGAGGCATTTGGCTACCTTAAGAGATTCTTAGTACTCCTGCCTGCTGCTCCCACTTTTCTAAGCCCATTCTCTCTATCATTCTTGCTATGGCCTGTCCTACGGAACCGATGTGCCACTATATGTCCACGTTAACGTCGTCACTGTTACTCCCACTACGAGTCTCTCGAGTTAACAAATGTACCTCGCCGGATGACGACTCATTTGGCTACCTTAAGAGAGTCATAGTTACTGCAGCCAGCTGCTCCCCCTTCTTTGAATCTTTCCTCTCTTTAATTCGTACCTTGGTGTCCTGCAGAAGCGATACGCCACCACCTGTCCATGTTACCGTTGTCTGAGTTACTTCAACGACGATTTCCTCGAGTTTTCAAATAAATTTCGCCGAGTGACGAGGCATTTGGCTTCCTTAAGAGAGTCATAGTTACTGCAGCCAGCTGCTCCCCCTTCTTTAAATCTTTCCTCCCTTTAAATCGTACTGTGGTCAGTCCTGCAGAGCGATACGCCACCACCTGTGCATGTTACCGTTGTCTGATTTACTTCAACGACGATTTCCTCGAGTTTTCAAATAAATCTCGCCGAGTGACGAGGCATTTGGCTACCTTAAGAGAGTCATAGTTACTGCTGCCAGCTGCTCGACCTACTTTCTTTCTTTCCACTCTTTAATTATTACTTTGGTCAGTCCTGCAGGAGCAATATGCCACTACATGTAAACCTTAACGTTGTCTGAGCTACCTTATCGAGGATATCCTCGAGTTTTCAAAAAAAATTTTACATGGTGACGAGGCATTTGGCTACCTTAAGGGAGTCATAGTACCCCTGCCTGCTGCTCCCACTTTTCTAAGCCCTTTCTCTCTATCATTCTTGCTATGGCTGTCCTACAGAACCGATGTGCCACTATATGTCCAAGTTAACGTCGTCTCTGTTACTCCCACTACGAGTCTCTCGAGTTAGCAAATGTTCCTCGCCGGATGACGAGGCATTTGGCTACCTTATGAGCGTCATAGTTACTGCAGCCAGCTGCTCCCCCTTCATTGAATGTTTCCTGTCTTTAATTCGTACTGTGGGCAGTCCTGCAGAAGCGATACGCCACCACCTGTCCATGTTACCGTTGTCTGAGTTACCTCAACAACGATTTCCTCGAGTTTTCAAATAAATTTCGCCGAGTGACGAGGCATTTGGCTACCTTATAAGCGTCATAGTTAGTGCAGCCAGCTGCTCACTCTTCTTTGAATCTTTCCTGTCTTTAATTCGTACTGTGGTCAGTCCTGCAGAAGCGATACGCCACCACCTGTCCATGTTACCGTTGTCTGAGTTACTTCAACAACGATTTCCTCGAGTTTTCAAATAAATTTCGCCGAGTGACGAGGCATTTGGCTACCTTAAGAGAGTCATAGTTACTGCAGCCAGCTGCTCCCCCTTCTTTGAATCTTTCCTCCCTTTAAATCGTACTGTGGTCAGTCCTGCAGAGCGATACGCCACCACCTGTGCATGTTACCGTTGTCTGAGTTACTTCAACGACGATTTCCTCGAGTTTTCAAATAAATTTCGCCGAGTGACGAGGCATTTGGCTTCCTTAAGAGAGTCATAGTTACTGCAGCCAGCTGCTCCCCCTTCTTTGAATCTTTCCTCCCTTTAAATCGTACTGTGGTCAGTCCTGCAGAGCGATACGCCACCACCTGTGCATGTTACCGTTGTCTGATTTACTTCAACGACGATTTCCTCGAGTTTTCAAATAAATCTCGCCGAGTGACGAGGCATTTGGCTACCTTAAGAGAGTCATAGTTACTGCTGCCAGCTGCTCGACCTACTTTCTTTCTTTCCACTCTTTAATTATTACTTTGGTCAGTCCTGCAGGAGCAATATGCCACTACATGTAAACCTTAACGTTGTCTGAGCTACCTTATCGAGGATATCCTCGAGTTTTCAAAAAAAATTTTACATGGTGACGAGGCATTTGGCTACCTTAAGGGAGTCATAGTACCCCTGCCTGCTGCTCCCACTTTTCTAAGCCCTTTCTCTCTATCATTCTTGCTATGGCTGTCCTACAGAACCGATGTGCCACTATATGTCCAAGTTAACGTCGTCTCTGTTACTCCCACTACGAGTCTCTCGAGTTAGCAAATGTTCCTCGCCGGATGACGAGGCATTTGGCTACCTTATGAGCGTCATAGTTACTGCAGCCAGCTGCTCCCCCTTCATTGAATGTTTCCTGTCTTTAATTCGTACTGTGGGCAGTCCTGCAGAAGCGATACGCCACCACCTGTCCATGTTACCGTTGTCTGAGTTACCTCAACAACGATTTCCTCGAGTTTTCAAATAAATTTCGCCGAGTGACGAGGCATTTGGCTGCCTTAAGAGAGTCATAGTTACTGTTGCCAACTGCTCGACCTACTTTCTTTCTTTCCACTCTTTAATTATTACTGTGGTCAGTCCTGCAGGAGCAATATACCACTACATGTAATCCTTAACGTTGTCTGAGCTACCTTATCGAAGTTATCCTCGAGTATTCAAAAAAAAATGTCACATGGTGACGAGGCATTTAACTACCTTAAGAGAGTCATAGTACTTCTGCCTGCTGCTCCCACTTTTCTAAGCCCATTCTCTCTATCATTCTTGCTATGGCCTGTCCTACGGAACCGATGTGCCACTATATGTCCACGTTAACGTCGTCACTGTTACTCCCACTACGAGTCTCCCGAGTTAGCAAATGTACCTCGCGGGATGACGAGCCATTTGACTTTCTTAAGAGAGTCATAGTTACTGCAGCCAGCTGCTCCCCCTTCTTTGAATCTTTCCTCTCTTTAATTCGTACTGTGGTGTCCTGCAGAAGCGATACGCCACCACCTGTCTATGTTACCGTTGTCTGAGTTACTTCAACGACGATTTCCTCGAGTTTTCAAATAAATTTCGCCGAGTGACGAGGCATTTGGCTACCTTAAGAGAGTCATAGTTACTGCTGCCAGCTGCTCGACCTACTTTCTTTCTTTCCACTCATTAATTATTACTGTGGTCAGTCCTGCAGGAGCAATATGCCACTACATGTAAACCTTAACGTTGTCTGAGCTACCTTAACGAAAATATCCTCGAGTTTTCAAAAAAAATTTTGCATGGTGACGATTCATTTGGCTCCCTTATGAGAGTCATAGTACTCCTGCCTGCTGCTCCCACTTTTCTAAGCCCATTCTCTCTATCATTCTTGCTATGGCCTGTCCTACGGAACCGATGTGCCACTATATGTCCACGTTAACGTCGTCTCTGTTACTCCCACTACGAGTCTCTCGAGTTAGCAAATGTACCTCGCCGGATGACGAGGCATTTGGCTACCTTATAAGCGTCATAGTTACTGCAGCCAGCTGCTCCCCCTTCTTTGAATCTTTCCTGTCTTTAATTCGTACTGTGGTCAGTCCTGCAGAGCGATACGCCACCACCTGTCCATGTTACCGTTGTCTGAGTTACTTTAACAACGATTTCCTCGAGTTTTCAAATTAATTTCGCCGAGTGACGAGGCATTTGGCTACCTTAAGAGAGTCATAGTTACTGCAGCCAGCTGCTCCCCCTTCTTTGAATCTTTCCTCCCTTTAAATCGTACTGTGGTCAGTCCTGCAGAGCGATACGCCACCACCTGTGCATGTTACCGTTGTCTGATTTACTTCAACGACGATTTCCTCGAGTTTTCAAATAAATCTCTCCGAGTGACGAGGCATTTGGCTACCTTAAGAGAGTCATAGTTACTGCTGCCAGCTGCTCGACCTACTTTCTTTCTTTCCACTCTTTAATTATTACTGTGGTCAGTCCTGCAGCAGCAATATGCCACTACATGTAAACCTTAACGTTGTCTGAGCTACCTTATCGAAGATATCCTCGAGTTTTCAAAAAAAATTTTACATGGTGACGAGGCATTTGGCTACCTTAAGAGATTCATAGTACTCCTGCCTGCTGCTCCCACTTTTCTAAGCCCATTCTCTCTATCATTCTTGCTATGGCCTGTCCCACGGAACCGATGTGCCACTATATGTCCACGTTAACGTCGTCACTGTTACTCCCACTACGAGTCTCTCGAGTTAGCAAATGTACCTCGCCAGATGAGGACTTATTTGGCTACCTTAAGAGAGTCATAGTTACTGCAGCCAGCTGCTCCCCCTTCTTTGAATCTTTCCTCTCTTTAATTCGTACCTTGGTGTCCTGCAGAAGCGATACGCCACCACCTGTCCATGTTACCGTGGTCTGAGTTACTTCAACGACGATTTCCTCGAGTTTTCAAATAAATTTCGCCGAGTGACGAGGCATTTGGCTACCTTAAGAGAGTCATAGTTACTGCAGCCAGCTGCTCCCCCTTCTTTGAATCTTTCCTCCCTTTAAATCTTACTGTGGTCAGTCCTGCAGAGCGATACGCCACCACCTGTGCATGTTACCGTTGTCTGATTTACTTCAACGACGATTTCCTCGAGTTTACAAATAAATTTCGCCGAGTGACGAGGCATTTGGCTACCTTAAGAGAGTCATAGTTACTGCAGCCAGCTGCTCCCCCTTCTTTGAATCTTTCCTCCCTTTAAATCGTACTGTGGTCAGTCCTGCAGAGCGATATCCCACCACCTGTGCATGTTACCGTTGTCTGACTTACTTCAACGACGATTTCCTCGAGTTTTCAAATAAATCTCGCCGAGTGACGAGGCATTTGGCTACCTTAAGGGAGTCATAGTTACTGCTGCCAGCTGCTCGACGTACTTTCTTTCTTTCCACTCTTTAATTCTTACTGTGGTCAGTCCTGCAGGAGCAATATGCCACTACATGTAAACCTTAACGTTGTCTGAGCTACCTTATCGAAGATATCCTCGAGTTTTCAAAAAAAATTTTACATGGTGACGAGGCATTTGGCTACCTTAAGAGATTCATAGTACTCCTGCCTGCTGCTCCCACTTTTCTAAGCCCATTCTCTCCATCATTCTTGCTATGGCCTGTCCTACGGAACCGATGTGCCACTATATGTCCACGTTAACGTCGTCACTGTTACTCCCACTACGAGTCTCTCGAGTTAGCAAATGTACCTCGCCGGATGACGAGGCATTTGGCTACCTTAAGAGCGTCATAGTTACTGCAGCCAGCTGCTCCCCCTTCTTTGAATGTTTCCTGTCTTTAATTCGTACTGTGGGCAGTCCTGCAGAAGCGATACGCCGCCACCTGTCCATGTTACCGTTGTCTGAGTTACCTCAACAACGATTTCCTCGAGTTTTCAAATAAATTTCGCCGAGTGACGAGGCATTTGGCTACCTTAAGAGAGTCATAGTTACTGTTGCCAACTGCTCGACCTACTTTCTTTCTTTCCACTCTTTAATTATTACTGTGGTCAGTCCTGCAGGAGCAATATGCCACTACATGTAATCCTTAACGTTGTCTGAGCTACCTTATCGAAGATATCCTCGAGTTTTCAAAAAAAAATGTCACATGGTGACGAGGCATTTAACTACCTTAAGAGAGTCATAGTACTCCTGCCTGCTGCTCCCACTTTTCTAAGCCCATTCTCTCTATCATTCTTGCTATGGCCTGTCCTACGGAACCGATGTGCCACTATATGTCCACGTTAACGTCGTCACTGTTACTCCCACTACGAGTCTCTTGAGTTAGCAAATGTACCTCGCGGGATGACGAGCCATTTGACTACCTTAAGAGAGTCATAGTTACTGCAGCCAGCTGCTCCCCCTTCTTTGAATCTTTCCTCTCTTTAATTCGTACTGTGGTGTCCTGCAGAAGCGATGCGCCACCACCTGTCCATGTTACCGTTGTCTGAGTTACTTCAACGACGATTTCCTCGAGTTTTCAAATAAATTTCGCCGAGTGACGAGGCATTTGGCTACCTTAAGAGAGTCATAGTTACTGCTGCCAGCTGCTCGACCTACTTTCTTTCTTTCCACTCTTTAATTATTACTTTGGTCAGTCCTGCAGGAGCAATATGCCACTACATGTAAACCTTAACGTTGTCTGAGCTACCTTATCGAGGATATCCTCGAGTTTTCAAAAAAAATTTTACATGGTGACGAGGCATTTGGCTACCTTAAGGGAGTCATAGTACCCCTGCCTGCTGCTCCCACTTTTCTAAGCCCTTTCTCTCTATCATTCTTGCTATGGCTGTCCTACAGAACCGATGTGCCACTATATGTCCAAGTTAACGTCGTCTCTGTTACTCCCACTACGAGTCTCTCGAGTTAGCAAATGTTCCTCGCCGGATGACGAGGCATTTGGCTACCTTATGAGCGTCATAGTTACTGCAGCCAGCTGCTCCCCCTTCTTTGAATGTTTCCTGTCTTTAATTCGTACTGTGGGCAGTCCTGCAGAAGCGATACGCCACCACCTGTCCATGTTACCGTTGTCTGAGTTACCTCAACAACGATTTCCTCGAGTTTTCAAATAAATTTCGCCGAGTGACGAGGCATTTGGCTGCCTTAAGAGAGTCATAGTTACTGTTGCCAACTGCTCGACCTACTTTCTTTCTTTCCACTCTTTAATTATTACTGTGGTCAGTCCTGCAGGAGCAATATACCACTACATGTAATCCTTAACGTTGTCTGAGCTACCTTATCGAAGTTATCCTCGAGTATTCAAAAAAAAATGTCACATGGTGACGAGGCATTTAACTACCTTAAGAGAGTCATAGTACTCCTGCCTGCTGCTCCCACTTTTCTAAGCCCATTCTCTCTTTCATTCTTGCTATGGCCTGTCCTACGGAACCGATGTGCCACTATATGTCCACGTTAACGTCGTCACTGTTACTCCCACTACGAGTCTCCCGAGTTAGCAAATGTACCTCGCGGGATGACGAGCCATTTGACTTTCTTAAGAGAGTCATAGTTACTGCAGCCAGCTGCTCCCCCTTCTTTGAATCTTTCCTCTCTTTAATTCGTACTGTGGTGTCCTGCAGAAGCGATACGCCACCACCTGTCTATGTTACCGTTGTCTGAGTTACTTCAACGACGATTTCCTCGAGTTTTCAAATAAATTTCGCCGAGTGACGAGGCATTTGGCTACCTTAAGAGAGTCATAGTTACTGCTGCCAGCTGCTCGACCTACTTTCTTTCTTTCCACTCATTAATTATTACTGTGGTCAGTCCTGCAGGAGCAATATGCCACTACATGTAAACCTTAACGTTGTCTGAGCTACCTTAACGAAAATATCCTCGAGTTTTCAAAAAAAATTTTGCATGGTGACGATTCATTTGGCTACCTTAAGAGAGTCATAGTACTCCTGCCTGCTGCTCCCACTTTTCTAAGCCCATTCTCTCTATCATTCTTGCTATGGCCTGTCCTACGGAACCGATGTGCCACTATATGTCCACGTTAACGTCGTCTCTGTTACTCCCACTACGAGTCTCTCGAGTTAGCAAATGTACCTCGCCGGATGACGAGGCATTTGGCTACCTTATAAGCGTCATAGTTACTGCAGCCAGCTGCTCCCCCTTCTTTGAATCTTTCCTGTCTTTAATTCGTACTGTGGTCAGTCCTGCAGAGCGATACGCCACCACCTGTCCATGTTACCGTTGTCTAAGTTACTTCAACAACGATTTCCTCGAGTTTTCAAATTAATTTCGCCGAGTGACGAGGCATTTGGCTACCTTAAGAGAGTCATAGTTACTGCAGCCAGCTGCTCCCCCTTCTTTGAATCTTTCCTCCCTTTAAATCGTACTGTGGTCAGTCCTGCAGAGCGATACGCCACCACCTGTGCATGTTACCGTTGTCTGATTTACTTCAACGACGATTTCCTCGAGTTTTCAAATAAATCTCTCCGAGTGACGAGGCATTTGGCTACCTTAAGAGAGTCATAGTTACTGCTGCCAGCTGCTCGACCTACTTTCTTTCTTTCCACTCTTTAATTATTACTGTGGTCAGTCATGCAGCAGCAATATGCCACTACATGTAAACCTTAACGTTGTCTGAGCTACCTTATCGAAGATATCCTCGAGTTTTCAAAAAAAATTTTACATGGTGACGAGGCATTTGGCTACCTTAAGAGATTCATAGTACTCCTGCCTGCTGCTCCCACTTTTCTAAGCCCATTCTCTCTATCATTCTTGCTATGGCCTGTCCCACGGAACCGATGTGCCACTATATGTCCACGTTAACGTCGTCACTGTTACTCCCACTACGAGTCTCTCGAGTTAGCAAATGTACCTCGCCAGATGAGGACTTATTTGGCTACCTTAAGAGAGTCATAGTTACTGCAGCCAGCTGCTCCCCCTTCTTTGAATCTTTCCTCTCTTTAATTCGTACCTTGGTGTCCTGCAGAAGCGATACGCCACCACCTGTCCCTGTTACCGTGGTCTGAGTTACTTCAACGACGATTTCCTCGAGTTTTCAAATAAATTTCGCCGAGTGGCGAGGCATTTGGCTACCTTAAGAGAGTCATAGTTACTGCAGCCAGCTGCTCCCCCTTCTTTGAATCTTTCCTCCCTTTAAATCGTACTGTGGTCAGTCCTGCAGAGCGATACGCCACCACCTGTGCATGTTACCGTTGTCTGATTTACTTCAACGACGATTTCCTCGAGTTTACAAATAAATTTCGCCGAGTGACGAGGCATTTGGCTACCTTAAGAGAGTCATAGTTACTGCAGCCAGCTGCTCCCCCTTCTTTGAATCTTTCCTCCCTTTAAATCGTACTGTGGTCAGTCCTGCAGAGCGATATCCCACCACCTGTGCATGTTACCGTTGTCTGATTTACTTCAACGACGATTTCCTCGAGTTTTCAAATAAATGTCGCCGAGTGACGAGGCATTTGGCTACCTTAAGGGAGTCATAGTTACTGCTGCCAGCTGCTCGACCTACTTTCGTTCTTTCCACTCTTTAATTCTTACTGTGGTCAGTCCTGCAGGAGCAATATGCCACTACATGTAAACCTTAACGTTGTCTGAGCTACCTTATCGAAGATATCCTCGAGTTTTCAAAAAAAATTTTACATGGTGACGAGGCATTTGGCTACCTTAAGAGTTTCATAGTACTCCTGCCTGCTGCTCCCACTTTTCTAAGCCCATTCTCTCTATCATTCTTGCTATGGCCTGTCCTACGGAACCGATGTGCCACTATATGTCCACGTTAACGTCGTCACTGTTACTCCCACTACGAGTCTCTCGAGTTAGCAAATGTACCTCGCCGGATGACGAGGCATTTGGCTACCTTAAGAGCGTCATAGTTACTGCAGCCAGCTGCTCCCCCTTCTTTGAATGTTTCCTGTCTTTAATTCGTACTGTGGGCAGTCCTGCAGAAGCGATACGCCGCCACCTGTCCATGTTACCGTTGTCTGAGTTACCTAAACAACGATTTCCTCGAGTTTTCAAATAAATTTCGCCGAGTGACGAGGCATTTGGCTACCTTAAGAGAGTCATAGTTACTGTTGCCAACTGCTCGACCTACTTTCTTTCTTTCCACTCTTTAATTATTACTGTGGTCAGTCCTGCAGGAGCAATATGCCACTACATGTAATCCTTAACGTTGTCTGAGCTACCTTATCGAAGATATCCTCGAGTTTTCAAAAAAAAATGTCACATGGTGACGAGGCATTTAACTACCTTAAGAGAGTCATAGTACTCCTGCCTGCTGCTCCCACTTTTCTAAGCCCATTCTCTCTATCATTCTTGCTATGGCCTGTCCTACGGAACCGATGTGCCACTATATGTCCACGTTAACGTCGTCACTGTTACTCCCACTACGAGTCTCTTGAGTTAGCAAATGTACCTCGCGGGATGACGAGCCATTTGACTACCTTAAGAGAGTCATAGTTACTGCAGCCAGCTGCTCCCCCTTCTTTGAATCTTTCCTCTCTTTAATTCGTACTGTGGTGTCCTGCAGAAGCGATACGCCACCACCTGTCCATGTTACCGTTGTCTGAGTTACTTCAACGACGATTTCCTCGAGTTTTCAAATAAATTTCGCCGAGTGACGAGGCATTTGGCTACCTTAAGAGAGTCATAGTTACTGCTGCCAGCTGCTCGACCTACTTTCTTTCTTTCCACTCTTTAATTATTACTGTGGTCAGTCCTGCAGGAGCAATATGCCACTACATGTAAACCTTAACGTTGTCTGAGCTACCTTAACGAAAATATCCCCGAGTTTTCAAAAAAAATTTTACATGGTGACGAGGCATTTGGCTACCTTAAGGGAGTCATAGTACCCCTGCCTGCTGCTCCCACTTTTCTAAGCCCTTTCTCTCTATCATTCTTGCTATGGCTGACCTACAGAACCGATGTGCCACTATATGTCCACGACAACGTCGTCTCCGTTACTCCCACTACGAGTCTCTCGAGTTAGCAAATGTGACTCGCCGGATGACGAGGCATTTGGCTGCCTTAAGAGCGTCATAGTTACTGCAGGCAGCTGCTCCCCCTTCTTTGAATCTTTCCTCCCTTTAATTGTACTGGGGTCAGTCCTGCAAAAGCGATACGCCACCACCTGTCCATGTTACCGTTGTCTGAGTTACCTCAACAACGATTTCCTCGAGTTTTCAAATAAATTTCGCCGAGTGACGAGGCATTTGGCTACCTTAAGAGAGTCATAGTTGCTGTTGCCAGCTGCTCGACCTACCTTCTTTCTTTCCACTCTTTAATTATTACTGTGGTCAGTCATGCAGGAGCAATATGCCACTACATGTAAACCTTAACATTGTCTGAGCTACCTTATCGAAGATCTCCTCGAGTTTTCAACAAAAAATTTCACATGGTGACGATTCATTTGGCTACCTTAAGAGAGTCATAGTACTCCTGCCTGCTGCTCCCACTTTTCTAAGCCCATTCTCTCTATCATTCTTGCTATGGCCTGTCCTACGGAACCGATGTGCCACTATTTGTCCACGTTAACGTCGTCTCTGTTACTCCCACTACGAGTCTCTCGAGTTAGCAAATGTATCTCGCCGGATGACGAGGCATTTGGCTACCTTATTAGCGTCATAGTTACTGCAGCCAGCTGCTCCCCCTTCTTTGAATCTTTCCTGTCTTTAATTCGTACTGTGGTCAGTCCTGCAGAAGCGATAAGCCACCACCTGTCCATGTTACCGTTGTCTGAGATACTTCAACAACGATTTCCTCGAGTTTTCAAATTAATTTCGCCGAGGGACGAGGCATTTGGCTACCTTAAGAGAGTCATAGTTACTGCAGGCAGCTACTCCCCCTTCTTTGAATCTTTCCTCCCTTTAAATCGTACTGTGGTCAGTCCTGCAGAGCGATACGCCACCACCTGTGCATGTTACCGTTGTCTGATTTACTTCAACGACGATTTCCTCGAGTTTTCAAATAAATCTCTCCGAGTGACGAGGCATTTGGCTACCTTAAGAGAGTCATAGTTACTGCTGCTAGCTGCTCGACCTACTTTCTTTCTTTCCACTCTTTAATTATTACTGTGGTCAGTCCAGCAGCAGCAATATGCCACTACATGTAAACCTTAACGTTGTCTGAGTTACTTTATCGAAGATATCCTCGAGTTTTCAAAAAAAAAATTACATGGTGACGAGGCATTGGGCTACCTTAAGAGATTCATAGTAATCCTGCCTGCTGCTCCCACTTTTCTAAGCCCATTCTCTCTATCATTCTTGCTATGGCCTGTCCTACGGAACCGATGTGCCACTATATGTCCACGTTAACGTCGTCACTGTTACTCCCACTACGAGTCTCTCGAGTTAGCAAATGTACCTCGCCGGATGACGACTCATTTGGCTACCTTAAGAGAGTCATAGTTACTGCAGCCAGCTGCTCCCCCTTCTTTGAATCTTTCCTCTCTTTAATTCGTACCTTGGTGTCCTGCAGAAGCGATACGCCACCACCTGTCCATGTTACCGTTGTATGAGTTACTTCAACGACGATTTCCTCGAGTTTTCAAATAAATTTCGCCGAGTGACGAGGCATTTGGCTACCTTAAGAGAGTCATAGTTACTGCTGCCAGCTGCTCGACCAACTTTCTTTCTTTCCACTCTTTAATTATTACTGTGGTCAGTCCTGCAGGAGCAATATGCCACTACATGTAAACCTTAACGTTGTCTGAGCTACCTTATCGAAGATATCCTCGAGTTTTCAACAAAAAATTTCACATGGTGACGATTCATTTGGCTACCTTAAGAGAGTCATAGTACTCCTGCCTGCTGCTCCCACTTTTCTAAGCCCATTCTCTCTATCATTCTTGCTATGGCCTGTCCTACGGAACCGATGTGCCACTATTTGTCCACGTTAACGTCGTCTCTGTTACTCCCACTACGAGTCTCTCGAGTTAGCAAATGTACCTCGCCGGATGACGAGGCATTTGGCTACCATATTAGCGTCATAGTTACTGCAGCCAGCTGCTCCCCCTTCTTTGAATCTTTCCTGTCTTTAATTCGTACTGTGGTCAGTCCTGCAGAAGCGATAAGCCACCACCTGTCCATGTTACCGTTGTCTGAGTTACTTCTACAACGATTTCCTCGAGTTTTCAAATTAATTTCGCCGAGGGACGAGGCATTTGGCTACCTTAAGAGAGTCATAGTTTCTGCAGCCAGCTGTTCCCCCTACTTTGAATCCTTCCTCTCTTTAATTCGTACTGTGGTGTCCTGCAGAAGCGATACGCCACCACCTGTCCATGCTACCGTTGTCTGAGTTACTTCAACGACGATTTTCTCGAGTTTTCAAATAAATTTCGCCGAGTGACGAGGCATTTGGCTACCTTAAGAGAGTCATAGTTACTGCTGCTAGCTGCTCGACCTACTTTCTTTCTTTCCACTCTTTAATTATTACTGTGGTCAGTCCTGCAGCAGCAATATGCCACTACATGTAAACCTTAACGTTGTCTGAGCTACTTTATCGAAGATATCCTCGAGTTTTCAAAAAAAAATTTACATGGTGACGAGGCATTGGGCTACCTTAAGAGATTCATAGTACTCCTGCCTGCTGCTCCCACTTTTCTAAGCCCATTCTCTCTATCATTCTTGCTATGGCCTGTCCTACGGAACCGTTGTTCCACTGTATGTCCACGTTAACGTCGTCACTGTTACTCCCACTACGAGTCTCTCGAGTTAGCAAATGTACCTCGCCGGATGACGACTCATTTGGCTACCTTAAGAGAGTCATAGTTACTGCAGCCAGCTGCTCCACCTTCTTTGATTCTTTCCTCTCTTTAATTCGTACCTTGGTGTCCTGCAGAAGCGATACGCCACCACCTGTCCATGTTACCGTTGTATGAGTTATTTCAACGACGATTTCCTCGAGTTTTCAAATTAATTTCGCCGAGTGACGAGGCATTTGGCTACCTTAAGAGAGTCATAGTTACTGCTGCCAGCTGCTCGACCAACTTTCTTTCTTTCCACTCTTTAATTATTACTGTGGTCAGTCCTGCAGGAGCAATATGCCACTACATGTAAACCTTAACGTTGTCTGAGCTACCTTATCGAAGATATCCTCGAGTTTTCAAAAAAAAATGTCACATGGTGACGAGGCATTTAACTACCTTAAGAGAGTCATAGTACTCCTGCCTGCTGCTCCCACTTTTCTAGGCCCATTCTCTCTATCATTCTTGCTATGGCCTGTCCTACGGAACCGATGTGCCACTATATGTCCACGTTAACGTCGTCACTGTTACTCCCACTACGAGTCTCTCGAGTTAGCAAATGTACCTCGCGGGATGACGAGCCATTTGACTACCTTAAGAGAGTCATAGTTTCTGCAGCCAGCTGTTCCCCCTTCTTTGAATCCTTCCTCTCTTTAATTCGTACTGTGGTGTCCTGCAGAAGCGATACGCCACCACCTGTCCATGTTACCGTTGTCTGAGTTACTTCAACGACGATTTCCTCGAGTTTTCAAATAAATTTCGCCGAGTGACGAGGCATTTGGCTACCTTAAGAGAGTCATAGTTACTGCTGCCAGCTGCTCGACCTACCTTCTTTCTTTCCACTCTTTAATTATTACTGTGGTCAGTCCTGCAGGAGCAATATGCCACTACATGTAAACCTTAACGTTGTCTGAGCTACCTTATCGAAGATATCCTCGAGTTTTCAACAAAAAATTTCACATGGTGACGATTCATTTGGCTACCTTAAGAGAGTCATAGTACTCCTGCCTGCTGCTCCCACTTTTCTAAGCCCATTCTCTCTAACATTCTTGCTATGGCCTGTCCTACGGATCCGATGTGAAACTATATGTCAACGTTAACGTCGTCTCTGTTACTCCCACTACGAGTCTCTCGAGTTAGCAAATGTACCTCGCCGGATGACGAGGCATTTGGCTACCTTATAAGCGTCATAGTTACTGCAGCCAGCTGCTCCCCCTTCTTTGAATCTTTCCTGTCTTTAATTCGTACTGTGGTCAGTCCTGCAGAAGCGATAAGCCACCACCTGTCCATGTTACCGTTGTCTGAGTTACTTCAACAACGATTTCCTCGAGTTTTCAAATTAATTTCGCCGAGGGACGAGGCATTTGGCTACCTTAAGAGAGTCATAGTTACTGCAGCCAGCTACTCCCCCTTCTTTGAATCTTTCCTCCCTTTAAATCGTACTGTGGTCAGTCCTGCAGAGCGATACGCCACCACCTGTGCATGTTACCGTTGTCTGATTTACTTCAACGACGATTTCCTCGAGTTTTCAAATAAATCTCTCCGAGTGACGAGGCATTTGGCTACCTTAAGAGAGTCATAGTTACTGCTGCTAGCTGCTCGACCTACTTTCTTTCTTTCCACTCTTTAATTATTACTGTGGTCAGTCCAGCAGCAGCAATATGCCACTACATGTAAACCTTAACGTTGTCTGAGCTACCTTATCGAAGATATCCTCGAGTTTTCAAAAAAAAAATGTCACATGGTGACGAGGCATTTAACTACCTTAAGAGAGTCATAGTACTCCTGCCTGCTGCTCCCACTTTTCTAGGCCCATTCTCTCTATCATTCTTGCTATGGCCTGTCCTACGGAACCGATGTGCCACTATATGTCCACGTTAACGTCGTCACTGTTACTCCCACTACGAGTCTCTCTAGTTAGCAAATGTACCTCGCGGGATGACGAGCCATTTGACTACCTTAAGAGAGTCATAGTTTCTGCAGCCAGCTGTTCCCCCTTCTTTGAATCCTTCCTCTCTTTAATTCGTACTGTGGTGTCCTGCAGAAGCGATACGCCACCACCTGTCCATGTTACCGTTGTCTGAGTTACTTCAACGACGATTTCCTCGAGTTTTCAAATAAATTTCGCCGAGTGACGAGGCATTTGGCTACCTTAAGAGTGTCATAGTTACTGCTGCCAGCTGCTCGACCTACCTTCTTTCTTTCCACTCTTTAATTATTACTGTGGTCAGTCCTGCAGGAGCAATATGCCACTACATGTAAACCTTAACGTTGTCTGAGCTACCTTATCGAAGATATCCTCGAGTTTTCAACAAAAAATTTCACATGGTGACGATTCATTTGGCTACCTTAAGAGAGTCATAGTACTCCTGCCTGGTGCTCCCACTTTTCTAAGCCCATTCTCTCTATCATTCTTGCTATGGCCTGTCCTACGGAACCGATGTGCCACTATTTGTCCACGTTAACGTCGTCTCTGTTACTCCCACTACGGGTCTCTCGAGTTAGCAAATGTACCTCGCCGGATGACGATCCATTTGGCTACCTTAAGAGCGTCATAGTTACTGCAGCCAGCTGCTCCCCCTTCTTTGAATCTTTCCTGTCTTTAATTCGTACTGTGGTCAGTCCTGCAGAAGCGATAAGCCACCACCTGTCCATGTTACCGTTGTCTGAGTTACTTCAACAACGATTTCCTCGAGTTTTCAAATTAATTTCGCCGAGGGACGAGGCATTTGGCTACCTTAAGAGAGTCATAGTTACTGCAGCCAGCTACTCCCCCTTCTTTGAATCTTTCCTCCCTTTAAATCGTACTGTGGTCAGTCCTGCAGAGCGATACGCCACCACCTGTGCATGTTACCGTTGTCTGATTTACTTCAACGACGATTTCCTCGAGTTTTCAAATAAATCTCTCCGAGTGACGAGGCATTTGGCTACCTTAAGAGAGTCATGGTTACTGCTGCTAGCTGCTCGACCTACTTTCTTTCTTTCCACTCTTTAATTATTACTGTGGTCAGCCCTGCAGCAGCAATATGCCACTACATGTAAACCTTAACGTTGTCTGAGCTACTTTATCGAAGATATCCTCGAGTTTTCAAAAAAAAATTTACATGGTGACGAGGCATTGGGCTACCTTAAGAGATTCATAGTACTCCTGCCTGCTGCTCCCACTTTTCCAAGCCCATTCTCTCTATCATTCTTGCTATGGCCTGTCCTACGGAACCGTTGTGCCACTATATGTCCACGTTAACGTCGTCACTGTTACTCCCACTACGAGTCTCCCGAGTTAGCAAATGTACCTCGCCGGATGACGACTCATTTGGCTACCTTAAGAGAGTCATAGTTACTGCAGCCAGCTGCTCCCCCTTCTTTGAATCTTTCCTCTCTTTAATTCGTACCTTGGTGTCCTGCAGAAGCGATACGCCACCACCTGTCCATGTTACCGTTGTATGAGTTACTTCAACGACGATTTCCTCGAGTTTTCAAATAAATTTCGCCGAGTGACGAGGCATTTGGCTACCTTAAGAGAGTCATAGTTACTGCTGCCAGCTGCTCGACCAACTTTCTTTCTTTCCACTCTTTAATTATTACTGTGGTCAGTCCTGCAGGAGCAATATGCCACTACATGTAAACCTTAACGTTGTCTGAGCTACCTTATCGAAGATATCCTCGAGTTTTCCAAAAAAAAATGTCACATGGTGACGAGGCATTTAACTACCTTAAGAGAGTCATAGTACTCCTGCCTGCGGCTCCCACTTTTCTAGGCCCATTCTCTCTATCATTCTTGCTATGGCCTGTCCTACGGAACCGATGTGCCACTATATGTCCACGTTAACGTCGTCACTGTTACTCCCACTACGAGTCTCTCGAGTTAGCAAATGTACCTCGCGGGATGACGAGCCATTTGACTACCTTAAGAGAGTCATAGTTTCTGCAGCCAGCTGTTCCCCCTTCTTTGAATCCTTCCTCTCTTTAATTCGTACTGTGGTGTCCTGCAGAAGCGATACGCCACCACCTGTCCACGTTACCGTTGTTTGAGTTACTTCAACGACGATTTCCTCGAGTTTTCAAATAAATTTCGCCGAGTGACGAGGCATTTGGCTACCTTAAGAGAGTCATAGTTACTGTTGAAAGCTGCTCGACCTACTTTCTTTCTTTCCACTCTTTAATTATTACTGTGGTCAGTCCTGCAGGAGCAATTTGCCACTACATGTAAACCTTAACGTTGTCTGAGCTACCTTAGCGAAAATATCCTCGAGTTTTCAAAAAAAATTTTTCATGGTGACGAGGCATTTGGCTACCTTAAGGGAGTCATAGTACCCCTGCCTGCTGCTCCCACTTTTCTAAGCCCTTTCTCTCTATCATTCTTGCTATGGCTGTCCTACAGAACCGATGTGCCACTATATGTCCACGTTAACGTCGTCTCTGTTACTCCCACTACGAGTCTCTCGAGTTAGCAAATGTGACTCTCCGGATGACGAGGCATTTGGCTACCTTAAGAGCGTCATAGTTACTGCAGCCAGCTGCTCCCCCTTCTTTGAATCTTTCCTGTCTTTAATTCGTACTGTGGTCAGTCCTGCAGAAGCGATAAGCCACCACCTGTCCATGTTACCGTTGTCTGAGTTACTTCAACAACGATTTCCTCGAGTTTTCAAATTAATTTCGCCGAGTGACGAGGCATTTGGCTACCTTAAGAGAGTCATAGTTACTGCAGCCAGCTGCTCCCCCTTCTTTGAATCTTTCCTCTCTTTAATTCGTACCTTGGTGTCCTGCAGAAGCGATACGCCACCACCTGTCCATGTTACCGTTGTCTGAGTTACTTCAACGACGATTTCCTCGAGTATTCAAATAAATTTCGCCGAGTGACGAGGCATTTGGCTACCTTAAGAGAGTCATAGTTACTGCTGCCAGCTGCTCGACCAACTTTCTTTCTTTCCACGCTTTAATTATTACTGTGGTCAGTCCTGCAGGAGCAATTTGCCACTACATGTAAACCTTAACGTTGTCTGAGCTACCTTAACGAAAATATCCTCGAGTTTTCAAAAAAAATTTTTCATGGTGACGAGGCATTTGGCTACCTTAAGGGAGTCCTAGTACCCCTGCCTGCTGCTCCCACTTTTCTAAGCCCTTTCTCTCTATCATTCTTGCTATGGCTGTCCTACAGAACCGATGTGCCACTATATGTCCACGTTAACGTCGTCTCTGTTACTCCCACTACGAGTCTCTCGAGTTAGCAAATGTGACTCTCCGGATGACGAGGCATTTGGCTACCTTAAGAGCGTCATAGTTACTGCAGCCAGCTCCTCCCCCGTCTTTGAATCTTTAATGTCTTTAATTCGTACTGTGGTCAGTCCTGCAGAAGCGATAAGCCACCACCTGTCCATGTTACAGTTGTCTGAGTTACTTCAACAACGATTTCCTCGAGTTTTCAAATTAATTTCGCCGAGTGACGAGGCATTTGGCTACCTCAAGAGAGTCATAGTTACTGCAGCCAGCTGCTCCCCCTTCTTTGAATCTTTCCTCTCTTTAATTCGTACCTTGGTGTCCTGCAGAAGCGATACGCCACCACCTGTCCATGTTACCGTTCTCTGAGTTACTTCAACGACGATTTCCTCGAGTTTTCAAATAAATTTCGCCGAGTGACGAGGCATTTGGCTACCTTAAGAGAGTCATAGTTACTGCTGCCAGCTGCTCGACCAACTTTCCTTCTTTCCACTCTTTAATTATTACTGTGGTCAGTCCTGCAGGAGCAATATGCCACTACATGTAAACCTTAACGTTGTCTGAGCTACCTTATCGAAGATATCCTCGAGTTTTCAAAAAAAAATGTCACATGGTGACGAGGCATTTAACTACCTAAAGAGAGTCATAGTACTCCTGCCTGCTGCTCCCACTTTTCTAAGCCCATTCTCTCTATCATTCTTGCTATGGCCTGTCCTACGGAACCGATGTGCCACTATCTGTCCACGTTAACGTCGTCACTGTTACTCCCACTACGAGTCTCTCGAGTTAGCAAATGTACCTCGCGGGATGACGAGCCATTTGACTACCTTAAGAGAGTCATAGTTACTGCAGCCAGCTGTTCCCCCTTCTTTGAATCTTTCCTCTCTTTAATTCGTACTGTGGTGTCCTGCAGAAGCGATACGCCACCACCTGTCCATGTTACCGTTGTCTGAGTTACTTCAACGACGATTTCCTCGAGTTTTCAAATAAATTTCGCCGAGTGACGAGGCATTTGGCTACCTTAAGAGAGTCATAGTTACTGCTGCCATCTGCTCGACCTACTTTCTTTCTTTCCACTCTTTAATTATTACTGTGGTCAGTCCTGCAGGAGCAATATGCCACTACATGTAAACCTTAACGTTGTCTGAGCTACCTTAACGAAAATATCCTCGAGTTTTCAAAAAAAATTTTTCATGGTGACGAGGCATTTGGCTACCTTAAGGGAGTCATAGTACCCCTGCCTGCTGCTCCCACTTTTCTAAGCCCTTTCTCTCTATCATTCTTGCTATGGCTGTCCTACAGAACCGATGTGCCACTATATGTCCACGTTAACGTCGTCTCTGTTACTCCCACTACGAGTCTCTCGAGTTAGCAAATGTACCTCGCCGGATGACGACTCATTTGGCTACCTTAAGAGAGTCATAGTTACTGCAGCCAGCTGCTCCCCCTTCTTTGAATCTTTCCTCTCTTTAATTCGTAGGTGTCCTGCAGAAGCGATACGCCACCACCTGTCCATGTTACCGTTGTATGAGTTACTTCAACGACGATTTCCTCGAGTTTTCAAATAAATTTCGCCGAGTGACGAGGCATTTGGCTACCTTAAGAGAGTCATAGTTACTGCTGCCAGCTGCTCGACCAACTTTCTTTCTTTCCTCTCTTTAATTACTACTGTGGTCAGTCCTGCAGGAGCAATATGCCACTACATGTAAACCTTAACGTTGTCTGAGCTACCTTATCGAAGATATCCTCGAGTTTTCAACAAAAAATTTCACATGGTGACGATTCATTTGGCTACCTTAAGAGAGTCATAGTACTCCTGCCTGGTGCTCCCACTTTTCTAAGCCCATTCTCTCTATCATTCTTGCTATGGCCTGTCCTACGGAACCGATGTGCCACTATTTGTCCACGTTAACGTCGTCTCTGTTACTCCCACTACGGGTCTCTCGAGTTAGCAAATGTACCTCGCCGGATGACGAGGCATTTGGCTACCTTATTAGAGTCATAGTTACTGCAGCCAGCTGCTCCCCCTTCTTTGAATCTTTCCTGTCTTTAATTCGTACTGTGGTCAGTCCTGCAGAAGCGATAAGCCACCACCTGTCCATGTTACCGTTGTCTGAGTTACTTCAACAACGATTTCCTCGAGTTTTCAAATTAATTTCGCCGAGGGACGAGGCATTTGGCTACCTTAAGAGAGTCATAGTTACTGCAGCCAGCTACTCCCCCTTCTTTGAATCTTTCCTCCCTTTAAATCGTACTGTGGTCAGTCCTGCAGAGCGATACGCCACCACCTGTGCATGTTACCGTTGTCTGATTTACTTCAACGACGATTTCCTCGAGTTTTCAAATAAATCTCTCCGAGTGACGAGGCATTTGGCTACCTTAAGAGAGTCATAGTTACTGCTGCTAGCTGCTCGACCTACTTTCTTTCTTTCCACTCTTTAATTATTACTGTGGTCAGCCCTGCAGCAGCAATATGCCACTACATGTAAACCTTAACGTTGTCTGAGCTATTTTATCGAAGATATCCTCGAGTTTTCAAAAAAAAATTTACATGGTGACGAGGCATTGGGCTACCTTAAGAGATTCATAGTACTCCTGCCTGCTGCTCCCACTTTTCTAAGCCCATTCTCTCTATCATTCTTGCTATGGCCTGTCCTACGGAACCGTTGTGCCACTATATGTCCACGTTAACGTCGTCACTGTTACTCCCACTACGAGTCTCTCGAGTTAGCAAATGTACCTCGCGGGATGACGACTCATTTGACTACCTTAAGAGAGTCATAGTTACTGCAGCCAGCTGCTCCCCCTTCTTTGAATCTTTCCTCTCTTTAATTCGTACCTTGGTGTCCTGCAGAAGCGATACGCCACCACCTGTCCATGTTACCGTTGTATGAGTTACTTCAACGACGATTTCCTCGAGTTTTCAAATAAATTTCGCCGAGTGACGAGGCATTTGGCTACCTTAAGAGAGTCATAGTTACTGCTGCCAGCTGCTCGACCAACTTTCTTTCTTTCCACTCTTTAATTATTACTGTGGTCAGTCCTGCAGGAGCAATATGCCACTACATGTAAACCTTAACGTTGTCTGAGCTACCTTATCGAAGATATCCTCGAGCTTTCAAAAAAAAATGTCACATGGTGACGAGGCATTTAACTACCTTAAGAGAGTCATAGTCCTCCTGCCTGCTGCTCCCACTTTTCTAGGCCCATTCTCTCTATCATTCTTGCTATGGCCTGTCCTACGGAACCGATGTGCCACTATATGTCCACGTTAACGTCGTCACTGTTACTCCCACTACGAGTCTCTCGAGTTAGCAAATGTACCTCGCGGGATGACGAGCCATTTGACTACCTTAAGAGAGTCATAGTTTCTGCAGCCAGCTGTTCCCCCTTCTTTAAATCCTTCCTCTCTTTAATTCGTACTGTGGTGTCCTGCAGAAGCGATACGCCACCACCTGTCCACGTTACCGTTGTCTGAGTTACTTCAACGACGATTTCCTCGAGTTTTCAAATAAATTTCGCCGAGTGACGAGGCATTTGGCTACCTTAAGAGAGTCATAGTTACTGTTGAAAGCTGCTCGACCTACTTTCTTTCTTTCCACTCTTTAATTATTACTGTGGTCAGTCCTGCAGGAGCAATTTGCCACTACATGTAAACCTTAACGTTGTCTGAGCTACCTTAACGAAAATATCCTCGAGTTTTCAAAAAAAATTTTTCATGGTGACGAGGCATTTGGCTACCTTAAGGGAGTCATAGTACCCCTGCCTGCTGCTCCCACTTTTCTAAGCCCTTTCTCTCTATCATTCTTGCTATGGCTGCCCTACAGAACCGATGTGCCACTATATGTCCACGTTAACGTCGTCTCTGTTACTCCCACTACGAGTCTCTCGAGTTAGCAAATGTGACTCTCCGGATGACGAGGCATTTGACTACCTTAAGAGCGTCATAGTTACTGCAGCCAGCTGCTCCCCCTTCTTTGAATCTTTCCTGTCTTTAATTCGTACTGTGGTCAGTCCTGCAGAAGCGATAAGCCACCACCTGTCCATGTTACCGTTGTCTGAGTTACTTCAACAACGATTTCCTCGAGTTTTCAAATTAATTTCGCCGAGGGACGAGGCATTTGGCTACCTTAAGAGAGTCATAGTTACTGCAGCCAGCTACTCCCCCTTCTTTGAATCTTTCCTCCCTTTAAATCGTACTGTGGTCAGTCCTGCAGAGCGATACGCCACCACCTGTGCATGTTACCGTTGTCTGATTTACTTCAACGACGATTTCCTCGAGTTTTCAAATAAATCTCTCCGAGTGACGAGGCATTTGGCTACCTTAAGAGAGTCATAGTTACTGCTGCTAGCTGCTCGACCTACTTTCTTTCTTTCCACTCTTTAATTATTACTGTGGTCAGCCCTGCAGCAGCAATATGCCACTACACGTAAACCTTAACGTTGTCTGAGCTACTTTATCGAAGATATCCTCGAGTTTTCAAAAAAAAAATTACATGGTGACGAGGCATTGGGCTACCTTAAGAGATTCATAGTACTCCTGCCTGCTGCTCCCACTTTTCTAAGCCCATTCTCTCTATCATTCTTGCTATGGCCTGTCTTACGGAACCGTTGTGCCACTATATGTCCACGTTAACGTCGTCACTGTTACTCCCACTACGAGTCTCTCGAGTTAGCAAATGTACCTCGCCGGATGACGACTCATTTGGCTACCTTAAGAGAGTCATAGTTACTGCAGCCAGCTGCTCCCCCTTCTTTGAATCTTTCCTCTCTTTAATTCGTACATTGGTGTCCTGCAGAAGCGATACGCCACCACCTGTCCATGTTACCGTTGTATGAGTTACTTCAACGACGATTTCCTCGAGTTTTCAAATAAATTTCGCCGAGTGACGAGGCATTTGGCTACCTTAAGAGAGTCATAGTTACTGCTGCCAGCTGCTCGACCAACTTTCTTTCTTTCCACTCTTTAATTATTACTGTGGTCAGTCCTGCAGGAGCAATATGCCACTACATGTAAACCTTAACGATGTCTGAGCTACCTTATCGTAGATATCCTCGAGCTTTCAAAAAAAAATGTCACATGGTGACGAGGCATTTAACTACCTTAAGAGAGTCATAGTACTCCTGCCTGCTGCTCCCACTTTTCTAGGCCCATTCTCTCTATCATTCTTGCTATGGCCTGTCCTACGGAACCGATGTGCCACTATATGTCCACGTTAACGTCGTCACTGTTACTCCCACTACGAGTCTCTCGAGTTAGCAAATGTACCTCGCGGGATGACGAGCCATTTGACTACCTTAAGAGAGTCATAGTTTCTGCAGCCAGCTGTTCCCCCTTCTTTAAATCCTTCCTCTCTTTAATTCGTACTGTGGTGTCCTGCAGAAGCGATACGCCACCACCTGTCCACGTTACCGTTGTCTGAGTTACTTCAACGACGATTTCCTCGAGTTTTCAAATAAATTTCGCCGAGTGACGAGGCATTTGGCTACCTTAAGAGAGTCATAGTTACTGTTGAAAGCTGCTCGACCTACTTTCTTTCTTTCCACTCTTTAATTATTACTGTGGTCAGTCCTGCAGGAGCAATTTGCCACTACATGTAAACCTTAACGTTGTCTGAGCTACCTTAACGAAAATATCCTCGAGTTTTCAAAAAAAATTTTTCATGGTGACGAGGCATTTGGCTACCTTAAGGGAGTCATAGTACCCCTGCCTGCTGCTCCCACTTTTCTAAGCCCTTTCTCTCTATCATTCTTGCTATGGCTGCCCTACAGAACCGATGTGCCACTATATGTCCACGTTAACGTCGTCTCTGTTACTCCCACTACGAGTCTCTCGAGTTAGCAAATGTGACTCTCCGGATGACGAGGCATTTGGCTACCTTAAGAGCGTCATAGTTACTGCAGCCAGCTGCTCCCCCTTCTTTGAATCTTTCCTGTCTTTAATTCGTACTGTGGTCAGTCCTGCAGAAGCGATAAGCCACCACCTGTCCATGTTACCGTTGTCTGAGTTACTTCAACAACGATTTCCTCGAGTTTTCAAATTAATTTCGCCGAGGGACGAGGCATTTGGCTACCTTAAGAGAGTCATAGTTACTGCAGCCAGCTACTCCCCCTTCTTTGAATCTTTCCTCCCTTTAAATCGTACTGTGGTCAGTCCTGCAGAGCGATACGCCACCACCTGTGCATGTTACCGTTGTCTGATTTACTTCAACGACGATTTCCTCGAGTTTTCAAATAAATCTCTCCGAGTGACGAGGCATTTGGCTACCTTAAGAGAGTCATAGTTACTGCTGCTAGCTGCTCGACCTACTTTCTTTCTTTCCACTCTTTAATTATTACTGTGGTCAGCCCTGCAGCAGCAATATGCCACTACATGTAAACCTTAACGTTGTCTGAGCTACTTTATCGAAGATATCCTCGAGTTTTCAAAAAAAAAATTACATGGTGACGAGGCATTGGGCTACCTTAAGAGATTCATAGTACTCCTGCCTGCTGCTCCCACTTTTCTAAGCCCATTCTCTCTATCATTCTTGCTATGGCCTGTCTTACGGAACCGTTGTGCCACTATATGTCCACGTTAACGTCGTCACTGTTACTCCCACTACGAGTCTCTCGAGTTAGCAAATGTACCTCGCCGGATGACGACTCATTTGGCTACCTTAAGAGAGTCATAGTTACTGCAGCCAGCTGCTCCCCCTTCTTTGAATCTTTCCTCTCTTTAATTCGTACATTGGTGTCCTGCAGAAGCGATACGCCACCACCTGTCCATGTTACCGTTGTATGAGTTACTTCAACGACGATTTCCTCGAGTTTTCAAATAAATTTCGCCGAGTGACGAGGCATTTGGCTACCTTAAGAGAGTCATAGTTACTGCTGCCAGCTGCTCGACCAACTTTCTTTCTTTCCACTCTTTAATTATTACTGTGGTCAGTCCTGCAGGAGCAATATGCCACTACATGTAAACCTTAACGATGTCTGAGCTACCTTATCGAAGATATCCTCGAGTTTTCAAAAAAAAATGTCACATGGTGACGAGGCATTTAACTACCTTAAGAGAGTCATAGTACTCCTGCCTGCTGCTCCCACTTTTCTAGGCCCATTCTCTCTATCATTCTTGCTATGGCCTGTCCTACGGAACCGATGTGCCACTATATGTCCACGTTAACGTCGTCACTGTTACTCCCACTACGAGTCTCTCGAGTTAGCAAATGTACCTCGCGGGATGACGAGCCATTTGACTACCTTAAGAGAGTCATAGTTTCTGCAGCCAGCTGTTCCCCCTTCTTTGAATCCTTCTTCTCTTTAATTCGTACTGTGGTGTCCTGCAGAAGCGATACGCCACCACCTGTCCACGTTACCGTTGTCTGAGTTACTTCAACGACGATTTCCTCGAGTTTTCAAATAAATTTCGCCGAGTGACGAGGCATTTGGCTACCTTAAGAGAGTCATAGTTACTGTTGAAAGCTGCTCGACCTACTTTCTTTCTTTCCACTCTTTAATTATTACTGTGGTCAGTCCTGCAGGAGCAATTTGCCACTACATGTAAACCTTAACGTTGTCTGAGCTACCTTAACGAAAATATCCTCGAGTTTTCAAAAAAAATTTTTCATGGTGACGAGGCATTTGGCTACCTTAAGGGAGTCATAGTACCCCTGCCTGCTGCTCCCACTTTTCTAAGCCCTTTCTCTCTATCATTCTTGCTATGGCTGTCCTACAGAACCGATGTGCCACTATATGTCCACGTTAACGTCGTCTCTGTTACTCCCACTACGAGTCTCTCGAGTTAGCAAATGTGACTCTCCGGATGACGAGGCATTTGGCTACCTTAAGAGCGTCATAGTTACTGCAGCCAGCTGCTCCCCCTTCTTTGAATCTTTCCTGTCTTTAATTCGTACTGTGGTCAGTCCTGCAGAAGCGATAAGCCACCACCTGTCCATGTTACAGTTGTCTGAGTTACTTCAACAACGATTTCCTCGAGTTTTCAAATTAATTTCGCCGTGTGACGAGGCATTTGGCTACCTTAAGAGAGTCATAGTTACTGCAGCCAGCTGCTCCCCCTTCTTTGAATCTTTCCTCTCTTTAATTCGTACCTTGGTGTCCTGCAGAAGCGATACGCCACCACCTGTCCATGTTACCGTTGTCTGAGTTACTTCAACGACGATTTCCTCGAGTATTCAAATAAATTTCGCCGATTGACGAGGCATTTGGCTACCTTAAGAGAGTCATAGTTACTGCTGCCAGCTGCTCGACCAACTTTCTTTCTTTCCACGCTTTAATTATTACTGTGGTCAGTCCTGCAGGAGCAATATGCCACTACATGTAAACCTTAACGTTGTCTGAGCTACCTTAACGAAAATATCCTCGAGTTTTCAAAAAAAATTTTTCATGGTGACGAGGCATTTGGCTACCTTAAGGGAGTCATAGTACCCCTGCCTGCTGCTCCCACTTTTCTAAGCCCTTTCTCTCTATCATTCTTGCTATGGCTGTCCTACAGAACCGATGTGCCACTATATGTCCACGTTAACGTCGTCTCTGTTACTCCCACTACGAGTCTCTCGAGTTAGCAAATGTGACTCTCCGGATGACGAGGCATTTGGCTACCTTAAGAGCGTCATAGTTACTGCAGCCAGCTGCTCCCCCTTCTTTGAATCTTTAATGTCTTTAATTCGTACTGTGGTCAGTCCTGCAGAAGCGATAAGCCACCACCTGCCCATGTTATAGTTGTCTGAGTTACTTCAACGACGATTTCCTCGAGTTTTCAAATAAATTTCGCCGAGTGACGAGGCATTTGGCTACCTTAAGAGAGTCATAGTTACTGCTGCCATCTGCCTGACCTACTTTCTTTTTTTCCACTCTTTAATTATTACTGTGGTCAGTCCTGCAGGAGCAATATGCCACTACATGTAAACCTTAACGATGTCTGAGCTACCTTATCGAAGATATCCTCGAGTTTGAAAAAAAAATTTTACATGGTGACGAGGCATTGGGCTACCTTAAGAGATTCATAGTACTCCTGCCTGCTGCTCCCACTTTTCTAAGCCCATTCTCTCTATCATTCTCGCTATGGCCTGTCCTACGGAACCGATGTGCCACTATATGTCCACGTTAACGTCGTCACTGTTACTCCCACTACGAGTCTCTCGAGTTAGCAAATGTACCTCGCCGGATGACGACTCATTTGGCTACCTTAAGAGAGTCATAGTTACTGCAGCCAGCTGCTCCCCCTTCTTTGAATCTTTCCTCTCTTTAATTCGTACCTTGGAGTCCTGCAGAAGCGATACGCCACCACCTGTCCATGTTACCGTTGTCTGAGTTACCTCAACAACGATTTCCTCGAGTTTTCAAATAAATTTCGCCGAGTGACGATGCATTTGGCTACCTTAAGAGAGTCATAGTTACTGTTGAAAGCTGATCGACCTACTTTCTTTCTTTCCACTCTTTAATTATTACTGTGGTCAGTCCTGCAGGAGCAATATGCCACTACATGTAAACCTTAACGTTGTCTGAGCTACCTTATCGAAGATATCCTCGAGTTTTCAAAAAAAATTTTACATGGTGACGAGGCATTTGGCTACCTTAAGGGAGTCATAGTACTCCTGCCTGCTGCTCCCACTTTTCTAAGCCCATTCTCTCTATCATTCTTGCTATGGCCTGTCCTACGGAACCGATGTGCCACTATATGTCCACGTTAACGTCGTCACTGTTACTCCCACTACGAGTCTCTCGAGTTAGCAAATGTGACTCGCCGGATGACGAGGCATTTGGCTACCTTAAGAGCGTCATAGTTACTGCAGGCAGCTGCTCTCCCTTCTTTGAATCTTTCCTCCCTTTAAATCGTACTGTGGTCAGTCCTGAAAAAGCGATACGCCACCACCTGTCCATGTTACCGTTGTCTGAGTTACCTCAACAACGATTTCCTCGAGTTTTCAAATAAATTTCGCCGAGTGACGAGGCATTTGGCTACCTTAAGAGAGTCATAGTTACTGTTGCCAGCTGCTCGTCCTACTTTCTTTCTTTCCACTCTTTAGTTATTACTGTGGTCAGTCCTGCAGGAGCAATATGCCACTACATGTAAACCTTAACGTTGTCTGAGCTACCTTATCGAAGATATCCTCGAGTTTTCAAAAAAAATTTTACATGGTGACGAGGCATTTGGCTAC
The DNA here is from genome assembly GCF_021461395.2 of Schistocerca americana. Classification (NCBI taxonomy): domain Eukaryota; kingdom Metazoa; phylum Arthropoda; class Insecta; order Orthoptera; family Acrididae; genus Schistocerca; species Schistocerca americana. The sequence continues at coordinate 804,480 of NW_025726225.1, read as the reverse complement.
CTTAAGGGAGTCATAGTACTCCTGCCTGCTGCTCCCACTTTTCTAAGCCCATTCTCTCTATCATTCTTGCTATGGCCTGTCCTACGGAACCGATGTGCCACTATATGTCCACGTTAACGTCGTCACTGTTACTCCCACTACGAGTCTCTCGAGTTAGCAAATGTGACTCGCCGGATGACGAGGCATTTGGCTACCTTAAGAGCGTCATAGTTACTGCAGGCAGCTGCTCTCCCTTCTTTGAATCTTTCCTCCCTTTAAATCGTACTGTGGTCAGTCCTGAAAAAGCGATACGTCACCACCTGTCCATGTTACCGTTGTCTGAGTTACCTCAACAACGATTTCCTCGAGTTTTCAAATAAATTTCGCCGAGTGACGATGCATTTGGCTACCTTAAGAGAGTCATAGTTACTGTTGAAAGCTGATCGACCTACTTTCTTTCTTTCCACTTTTTAATTATTACTGTGGTCAGTCCTGCAGGAGCAATATGCCACTACATGTAAACCTTAACGTTGTCTGAGCTACCTTATCGAAGATATCCTCGAGTTTTCAAAAAAAATTTTACATGGTGACGAGGCATTTGGCTACCTTAAGGGAGTCATAGTACTCCTGCCTGCTGCTCCCACTTTTCTAAGCCCATTCTCTCTATCATTCTTGCTATGGCCTGTCCTACGGAACCGATGTGCCACTATATGTCCACGTTAACGTCGTCACTGTTACTCCCACTACGAGTCTCTCGAGTTAGCAAATGTGACTCGCCGGATGACGAGGCATTTGGCTACCTTAAGAGCGTCATAGTTACTGCAGGCAGCTGCTCTCCCTTCTTTGAATCTTTCCTCCCTTTAAATCGTACTGTGGTCAGTCCTGAAAAAGCGATACGTCACCACCTGTCCATGTTACCGTTGTCTGAGTTACCTCAACAACGATTTCCTCGAGTTTTCAAATAAATTTCGCCGAGTGACGAGGCATTTGGCTACCTTAAGAGAGTCATAGTTACTGTTGCCAGCTGCTCGTCCTACTTTCTTTCTTTCCACTCTTTAGTTATTACTGTGGTCAGTCCTGCAGCAGCAATATACCACTACATGTAAACCTTAACGTTGTCTGAGCTACCTTATCGAAGATATCCTCGAGTTTGAAAAAAAAATTTTACATGGTGACGAGGCATTGGGCTACCTTAAGAGATTCATAGTACTCCTGCCTGCTGCTCCCACTTTTCTAAGCCCATTCTCTCTATCATTCTTGCTATGGCCTGTCCTACGGAACCGATGTGCCACTATATGTCCACGTTAACGTCGTCACTGTTACTCCCACTACGAGTCTCTCGAGTTAGCAAATGTACCTCGCCGGATGACGACTCATTTGGCTACCTTAAGAGAGTCATAGTTACTGCAGCCAGCTGCTCCCCCTTCTTTGAATCTTTCCTCTCTTTAATTCGTACCTTGGTGTCCTGCAGAAGCGATACGCCACCACCTGTCCATGTTACCGTTGTCTGAGTTACTTCAACGACGATTTCCTCGAGTTTTCAAATAAATTTCGCCGAGTGACGAGGCATTTGGCTACCTTAAGAGAGTCATAGTTACTGCTGCCAGCTGCTCGACCAACTTTCTTTCTTTCCACTCTTTAATTATTACTGTGGTCAGTCCTGCAGGAGCAATATGCCACTACATGTAAACCTTAACGTTGTCTGAGCTACCTTATCGAAGATATCCTCGAGTTTTCAAAAAAAATGTCACATGGTGACGAGGCATTTAACTACCTAAAGAGAGTCATAGTACTCCTGCCTGCTGCTCCCACTTTTCTAAGCCCATTCTCTCTATCATTCTTGCTATGGCCTGTCCTACGGAACCGATGTGCCACTATCTGTCCACGTTAACGTCGTCACTGTTACTCCCACTACGAGTCTCTCGAGTTAGCAAATGTACCTCGCGGGATGACGAGCCATTTGACTACCTTAAGAGAGTCATAGTTACTGCAGCCAGCTGTTCCCCCTTCTTTGAATCTTTCCTCTCTTTAATTCGTACTGTGGTGTCCTGCAGAAGCGATACGCCACCACCTGTCCATGTTACCGTTGTCTGAGTTACTTCAACGACGATTTCCTCGAGTTTTCAAATAAATTTCGCCGAGTGACGAGGCATTTGGCTACCTTAAGAGAGTCATAGTTACTGCTGCCATCTGCCTGACCTACTTTCTTTTTTTCCACTCTTTAATTATTACTGTGGTCAGTCCTGCAGGAGCAATATGCCACTACATGTAAACCTTAACGTTGTCTGAGCTACCTTATCGAAGATATCCTCGAGTTTTCAAAAAAAATTTTACATGGTGACGAGGCATTGGGCTACCTTAAGAGATTCATAGTACTCCTGCCTGCTGCTCCCACTTTTCTAAGCCCATTCTCTCTATCATTCTTGCTATGGCCTGTCCTACGGAACCGATGTGCCACTATATGTCCACGTTAACGTCGTCTCTGTTACTCCCACTACGAGTCTCTCGAGTTAGCAAATGAACCTCGCCGGATGACGACTCATTTGGCTACCTTAAGAGAGTCATAGTTACTGCAGCCAGCTGCTCTCCCTTCTTTGAATCTTTCCTTCCTTTAAATCGTACTGTGGTCAGTCCTGAAAAAGCGATACGCCACGACCTGTCCATGTTACCGTTGTCTGAGTTACCTCAACTACGATTTATTCGAGTTTTCAAATAAATTTCGCCGAGTGACGAGGCATTTGGCTACCTTAAGAGAGTCATAGTTACTGTTGCCAGCTGCTCGACCTACTTTCTTTCTTTCCACTCTTTAGTTATTATTGTGGTCAGTCCTGCAGCAGCAATATACCACTACATGTAAACCTTAACGTTGTCTGAGCTACCTTATCGAAGATATCCTCGAGTTTGAAAAAAAAATTTTACATGGTGACGAGGCATTGGGCTACCTTAAGAGATTCATAGTACTCCTGCCTGCTGCTCCCACTTTTCTAAGCCCATTCTCTCTATCATTCTTGCTATGGCCTGTCCTACGGAACCGATGTGCCGCTATATGTCCACGTTAACGTCGTCACTGTTACTCCCACTACGAGTCTCTCGAGTTAGCAAATGTACCTCGCCGGATGACGACTCATTTGGAAACCTTAAGAGAGTCATAGTTACTGCAGCCAGCTGCTCCCCCTTCTTTGAATCTTTCCTCTCTTTAATTCGTACCTTGGTGTCCTGCAGAAGCGATACGCCACCACCTGTCCATGTTACCGTTGTCTGAGTTACTTCAACGACGATTTCCTCGAGTTTTCAAATAAATTTCGCCGAGTGACGAGGCATTTGGCTACCTTAAGAGAGTCATAGTTACTGCTGCCAGCTGCTCGACCAACTTTCTTTCTTTCCACTCTTTAATTATTACTGTGGTCAGTCCTGCAGCAGCAATATGCCACTACATGTAAACCTTAACGTTGTCTGAGCTACCTTATCGAAGATATCCTCGAGTTTTCAAAAAAAAATGTCACATGGTGACGAGGCATTTAACTACCTAAAGAGAGTCATAGTACTCCTGCCTGCTGCTCCCACTTTTCTAAGCCCATCCTCTCTATCATTCTTGCTATGGCCTGTCCTACGGAACCGATGTGCCACTATATGTCCACGTTAACGTCGTCACTGTTACTCCCACTACGAGTCTCTCGAGTTAGCAAATGTACCTCGCAGGATGACGAGCCATTTGACTACCTTAAGAGAGTCATAGTTACTGCAGCCAGCTGTTCCCGCTTCTTTGAATCTTTCCTCTCTTTAATTCGTACTGTGGTGTCCTGCAGAAGCGATACGCCACCACCTGTCCATGTTACCGTTGTCTGAGTTACTTCAACGACGATTTCCTCGAGTTTTCAAATAAATTTCGCCGAGTGACGAAGCATTTGGCTACCTTAAGAGAGTCATAGTTACTGCTGCCATCTGCCTGACCTACTTTCTTTTTTTCCACTCTTTAATTATTACTGTGGTCAGACCTGCAGGAGCAATATGCCACTACATGTAAACCTTAACGTTGTCTGAGCTACCTTATCGAAGATATCCTCGAGTTTTCAAAAAAAATTTTACATGGTGACGAGGCATTGGGCTACCTTAAGAGATTCATAGTACTCCTGCCTGCTGCTCGCACTTTTCTAAGCCCATTCTCTCTATCATTCTCGCTATGGCCTGTCCTACGGAACCGATGTGCCACTATATGTCCACGTTAACGTCGTCACTGTTACTCCCACTACGAGTCTCTCGAGTTAGCAAATGTACCTCGCCGGATGACGACTCATTTGGCTACCTTAAGAGAGTCATAGTTACTGCAGCCAGCTGCTCCCCCTTCTTTGAATCTTTCCTCTCTTTAATTCGTACCTTGGTGTCCTGCAGAAGCGATACGCCACCACCTGTCCATGTTACCGTTGTCTGAGTTACTTCAACGACGATTTCCTCGAGTTTTCAAATAAATTTCGCCGAGTGACGAGGCATTTGGCTACCTTAAGAGAGTCATAGTTACTGCTGCCAGCTGCTCGACCAACTTTCTTTGTTTCCACTCTTTAATTATTACTGTGGTCAGTCCTGCAGGAGCAATATGCCACTACATGTAAACCTTAACGTTGTCTGAGCTACCTTATCGAAGATATCCTCGAGTTTTCAAAAAAAAATGTCACATGGTGACGAGGCATTTAACTACCTAAAGAGAGTCATAGTACTCCTGCCTGCTGCTCCCACTTTTCTAAGCCCATCCTCTCTATCATTCTTGCTATGGCCTGTCCTACGGAACCGATGTGCCACTATATGTCCACGTTAACGTCGTCACTGTTACTCCCACTACGAGTCTCTCGAGTTAGCAAATGTACCTCGCCGGATGACGACTCATTTGGCTACCTTAAGAGAGTCATAGTTACTGCAGCCAGCTGCTCCCCCTTCTTTGAATCTTTCCTCTCTTTAATTCGTACCTTGGAGTCCTGCAGAAGCGATACGCCACCACCTGTCCATGTTACCGTTGTCTGAGTTACCTCAACAACGATTTCCTCGAGTTTTCAAATAAATTTCGCCGAGTGACGATGCATTTGGCTACCTTAAGAGAGTCATAGTTACTGTTGAAAGCTGCTCGACCTACTTTATTTCTTTCCACTCTTTAATTATTACTGTGGTCAGTCCTGCAGGAGCAATATGCCACTACATGTAAACCTTAACGTTGTCTGAGCTACCTTATCGAAGATATCCTCGAGTTTGAAAAAAAAATTTTACATGGTGACGAGGCATTGGGCTACCTTAAGAGATTCATAGTACTCCTGCCTGCTGCTCCCACTTTTCTAAGCCCATTCTCTCTATCATTCTTGCTATGGCCTGTCCTACGGAACCGATGTGCCACTATATGTCCACGTTAACGTCGTCACTGTTACTCCCACTACGAGTCTCTCGAGTTAGCAAATGTACCTCGCCGGATGACGACTCATTTGGCTACCTTAAGAGAGTCATAGTTACTGCAGCCAGCTGCTCCCCCTTCTTTGAATCTTTCCTCTCTTTAATTCGTACCTTGGTGTCCTGCAGAAGCGATACGCCACCACCTGTCCATGTTACCGTTGTCTGAGTTACTTCAACGACGATTTCCTCGAGTTTTCAAATAAATTTCGCCGAGTGACGAGGCATTTGGCTACCTTAAGAGAGTCATAGTTACTGCTGCCAGCTGCTCGACCAACTTTCTTTCTTTCCACTCTTTAATTATTACTGTGGTCAGTCCTGCAGGAGCAATATGCCACTACATGTAAACCTTAACGTTGTCTGAGCTACCTTATCGAAGATATCCTCGAGTTTTCAAAAAAAATGTCACATGATGACGAGGCATTTAACTACCTAAAGAGAGTCATAGTACTCCTGCCTGCTGCTCCCACTTTTCTAAGCCCATTCTCTCTATCATTCTTGCTATGGCCTGTCCTACGGAACCGATGTGCCACTATATGTCCACGTTAACGTCGTCACTGTTACTCCCACTACGAGTCTCTCGAGTTAGCAAATGTACCTCGCCGGATGACGACTCATTTGGCTACCTTAAGAGAGTCATAGTTACTGCAGCCAGCTGCTCCCCCTTCTTTGAATCTTTCCTCTCTTTAATTCGTACCTTGGAGTCCTGCAGAAGCGATACGCCACCACCTGTCCATGTTACCGTTGTCTGAGTTACCTCAACAACGATTTCCTCGAGTTTTCAAATAAATTTCGCCGAGTGACGATGCATTTGGCTACCTTAAGAGAGTCATAGTTACTGTTGAAAGCTGCTCGACCTACTTTCTTTCTTTCCACTCTTTAATTATTACTGTGGTCAGTCCTGCAGGAGCAATATGCCACTACATGTAAACCTTAACGTTGTCTGAGCTACCTTATCGAAGATATCCTCGAGTTTTCAAAAAAAATTTTTCATGGTGACGAGGCATTTGGCTACCTTAAGGGAGTCATAGTACTCCTGCCTGCTGCTCCCACTTTTCTAAGCCCATTCTCTCTATCATTCTCGCTATGGCCTGTCCTACGGAACCGATGTGCCACTATATGTCCACGTTAACGTCGTCACTGTTACTCCCACTACGAGTCTCTCGAGTTAGCAAATGTGACTCGCCGGATGACGAGGCATTTGGCTACCTTAAGAGCATCATAGTTACTGCAGGCAGCTGCTCTCCCTTCTTTGAATCTTTCCTCATTTAAATCGTACTGTGGTCAGTCCTGAAAAAGCGATACGCCACCACCTGTCCATGTTACCGTTGTCTGAGTTACCTCAACAACGATCCCCTCGAGTTTTCAAATAAATTTCGCCGAGTGACGAGGCATTTGGCTACCTTAAGAGAGTCATAGTTACTGTTGCCAGCTGCTCGACCTACTTTCTTTCTTTCCACTCTTTAGTTATTACTGTGGTCAGTCCTGCAGCAGCAATATACCACTACATGTAAACCTTAACGTTGTCTGAGCTACCTTATCGAAGATATCCTCGAGTTTGAAAAAAAAATTTTACATGGTGACGAGGCATTGGGCTACCTTAAGAGATTCATAGTACTCCTGCCTGCTGCTCCCACTTTTCTAAGCCCATTCTCTCTATCATTCTTGCTATGGCCTGTCCTACGGAACCGATGTGCCACTATATGTCCACGTTAACGTCGTCACTGTTACTCCCACTACGAGTCTCTCGAGTTAGCAAATGTACCTCGCCGGATGACGACTCATTTGGCTACCTTAAGAGAGTCATAGTTACTGCAGCCAGCTGCTCCCCCTTCTTTGAATCTTTCCTCTCTTTAATTCGTACCTTGGTGTCCTGCAGAAGCGATACGCCACCACCTGTCCATGTTACCGTTGTCTGAGTTACTTCAACGATGATTTCCTCGAGTTTTCAAATAAATTTCGCCGAGTGACGAGGCATTTGGCTACCTTAAGAGAGTCATAGTTACTGCTGCCAGCTGCTCGACCAACTTTCTTTCTTTCCACTCTTTAATTATTACTGTGGTCAGTCCTGCAGGAGCAATATGCCACTACATGTAAACCTTAACGTTGTCTGAGCTACCTTATCGAAGATATCCTCGAGTTTTCAAAAAAAATTTTACATGGTGACGAGGCATTTGGCTACCTTAAGGGAGTCATAGTACTCCTGCCTGCTGCTCCCACTTTTCTAAGCCCATTCTCTCTATCATTCTCGCTATGGCCTGTCCTACGGAACCGATGTGCCACTATATGTCCACGTTAACGTCGTCACTGTTACTCCCACTACGAGTCTCTCGAGTTAGCAAATGTACCTCGCCGGATGACGACTCATTTGGCTACCTTAAGAGAGTCATAGTTACTGCAGCCAGCTGCTCCCCCTTCTTTGAATCTTTCCTCTCTTTAATTCGTACCTTGGAGTCCTGCAGAAGCGATACGCCACCACCTGTCCATGTTACCGTTGTCTGAGTTACCTCAACAACGATTTCCTCGAGTTTTCAAATAAATTTCGCCGAGTGACGATGCATTTGGCTACCTTAAGAGAGTCATAGTTACTGTTGAAAGCTGATCGACCTACTTTCTTTCTTTCCACTCTTTAATTATTACTGTGGTCAGTCCTGCAGGAGCAATATGCCACTACATGTAAACCTTAACGTTGTCTGAGCTACCTTATCGAAGATATCCTCGAGTTTTCAAAAAAAATTTTTCATGGTGACGAGGCATTTGGCTACCTTAAGGGAGTCATAGTACTCCTGCCTGCTGCTCCCACTTTTCTAAGCCCATTCTCTCTATCATTCTCGCTATGGCCTGTCCTACGGAACCGATGTGCCACTATATGTCCACGTTAACGTCGTCACTGTTACTCCCACTACGAGTCTCTCGAGTTAGCAAATGTGACTCGCCGGATGACGAGGCATTTGGCTACCTTAAGAGCATCATAGTTACTGCAGGCAGCTGCTCTCCCTTCTTTGAATCTTTCCTCATTTAAATCGTACTGTGGTCAGTCCTGAAAAAGCGATACGCCACCACCTGTCCATGTTACCGTTGTCTGAGTTACCTCAACAACGATTTCCTCGAGTTTTCAAATAAATTTCGCCGAGTGACGAGGCATTTGGCTACCTTAAGAGAGTCATAGTTACTGTTGCCAGCTGCTCGACCTACTTTCTTTCTTTCCACTCTTTAGTTATTACTGTGGTCAGTCCTGCAGCAGCAATATACCACTACATGTAAACCTTAACGTTGTCTGAGCTACCTTATCGAAGATATCCTCGAGTTTGAAAAAAAAATTTTACATGGTGACGAGGCATTGGGCTACCTTAAGAGATTCATAGTACTCCTGCCTGCTGCTCCCACTTTTCTAAGCCCATTCTCTCTATCATTCTTGCTATGGCCTGTCCTACGGAACCGATGTGCCACTATATGTCCACGTTAACGTCGTCACTGTTACTCCCACTACGAGTCTCTCGAGTTAGCAAATGTACCTCGCCGGATGACGACTCATTTGGCTACCTTAAGAGAGTCATAGTTACTGCAGCCAGCTGCTCCCCCTTCTTTGAATCTTTCCTCTCTTTAATTCGTACCTTGGTGTCCTGCAGAAGCGATACGCCACCACCTGTCCATGTTACCGTTGTCTGAGTTACTTCAACGATGATTTCCTCGAGTTTTCAAATAAATTTCGCCGAGTGACGAGGCATTTGGCTACCTTAAGAGAGTCATAGTTACTGCTGCCAGCTGCTCGACCAACTTTCTTTCTTTCCACTCTTTAATTATTACTGTGGTCAGTCCTGCAGGAGCAATATGCCACTACATGTAAACCTTAACGTTGTCTGAGCTACCTTATCGAAGATATCCTCGAGTTTTCAAAAAAAATTTTACATGGTGACGAGGCATTTGGCTACCTTAAGGGAGTCATAGTACTCCTGCCTGCTGCTCCCACTTTTCTAAGCCCATTCTCTCTATCATTCTCGCTATGGCCTGTCCTATGGAACCGATGTGCCACTATATGTCCACGTTAACGTCGTCACTGTTACTCCCACTACGAGTCTCTCGAGTTAGCAAATGTACCTCGCCGGATGACGACTCATTTGGCTACCTTAAGAGAGTCATAGTTACTGCAGCCAGCTGCTCCCCCTTCTTTGAATCTTTCCTCTCTTTAATTCGTACCTTGGAGTCCTGCAGAAGCGATACGCCACCACCTGTCCATGTTACCGTTGTCTGAGTTACCTCAACAACGATTTCCTCGAGTTTTCAAATAAATTTCGCCGAGTGACGATGCATTTGGCTACCTTAAGAGAGTCATAGTTACTGTTGAAAGCTGATCGACCTACTTTCTTTCTTTCCACTCTTTAATTATTACTGTGGTCAGTCCTGCAGGAGCAATATGCCACTACATGTAAACCTTAACGTTGTCTGAGCTACCTTATCGAAGATATCCTCGAGTTTTCAAAAAAAATTTACCATGGTGACGAGGCATTTGGCTACCTTAAGGGAGTCATAGTACTCCTGCCTGCTGCTCCCACTTTTCTAAGCCCATTCTCTCTATCATTCTTGCTATGGCCTGTCCTACGGAACCGATGTGCCACTATATGTCCACGTTAACGTCGTCACTGTTACTCCCACTACGAGTCTCTCGAGTTAGCAAATGTGACTCGCCGGATGACGAGGCATTTGGCTACCTTAAGAGCGTCATAGTTACTGCAGGCAGCTGCTCTCCCTTCTTTGAATCTTTCCTCCCTTTAAATCGTACTGTGGTCAGTCCTGAAAAAGCGATACGTCACCACCTGTCCATGTTACCGTTGTCTGAGTTACCTCAACAACGATTTCCTCGAGTTTTCAAATAAATTTCGCCGAGTGACGAGGCATTTGGCTACCTTAAGAGAGTCATAGTTACTGTTGCCAGCTGCTCGTCCTACTTTCTTTCTTTCCACTCTTTAGTTATTACTGTGGTCAGTCCTGCAGCAGCAATATACCACTACATGTAAACCTTAACGTTGTCTGAGCTACCTTATCGAAGATATCCTCGAGTTTGAAAAAAAAATTTTACATGGTGACGAGGCATTGGGCTACCTTAAGAGATTCATAGTACTCCTGCCTGCTGCTCCCACTTTTCTAAGCCCATTCTCTCTATCATTCTTGCTATGGCCTGTCCTACGGAACCGATGTGCCACTATATGTCCACGTTAACGTCGTCACTGTTACTCCCACTACGAGTCTCTCGAGTTAGCAAATGTACCTCGCCGGATGACGACTCATTTGGCTACCTTAAGAGAGTCATAGTTACTGCAGCCAGCTGCTCCCCCTTCTTTGAATCTTTCCTCTCTTTAATTCGTACCTTGGTGTCCTGCAGAAGCGATACGCCACCACCTGTCCATGTTACCGTTGTCTGAGTTACTTCAACGACGATTTCCTCGAGTTTTCAAATAAATTTCGCCGAGTGACGAGGCATTTGGCTACCTTAAGAGAGTCATAGTTACTGCTGCCAGCTGCTCGACCAACTTTCTTTCTTTCCACTCTTTAATTATTACTGTGGTCAGTCCTGCAGGAGCAATATGCCACTACATGTAAACCTTAACGTTGTCTGAGCTACCTTATCGAAGATATCCTCGAGTTTTCAAAAAAAAATGTCACATGGTGACGAGGCATTTAACTACCTAAAGAGAGTCATAGTACTCCTGCCTGCTGCTCCCACTTTTCTAAGCCCATTCTCTCTATCATTCTTGCTATGGCCTGTCCTACGGAACCGATGTGCCACTATCTGTCCACGTTAACGTCGTCACTGTTACTCCCACTACGAGTCTCTCGAGTTAGCAAATGTACCTCGCGGGATGACGAGCCATTTGACTACCTTAAGAGAGTCATAGTTACTGCAGCCAGCTGTTCCCCCTTCTTTGAATCTTTCCTCTCTTTAATTCGTACTGTGGTGTCCTGCAGAAGCGATACGCCACCACCTGTCCATGTTACCGTTGTCTGAGTTACTTCAACGACGATTTCCTCGAGTTTTCAAATAAATTTCGCCGAGTGACGAGGCATTTGGCTACCTTAAGAGAGTCATAGTTACTGCTGCCATCTGCCTGACCTACTTTCTTTTTTTCCACTCTTTAATTATTACTGTGGTCAGTCCTGCAGGAGCAATATGCCACTACATGTAAACCTTAACGTTGTCTGAGCTACCTTATCGAAGATATCCTCGAGTTTTCAAAAAAAATTTTACATGGTGACGAGGCATTGGGCTACCTTAAGAGATTCATAGTACTCCTGCCTGCTGCTCCCACTTTTCTAAGCCCATTCTCTCTATCATTCTTGCTATGGCCTGTCCTACGGAACCGATGTGCCACTATATGTCCACGTTAACGTCGTCTCTGTTACTCCCACTACGAGTCTCTCGAGTTAGCAAATGAACCTCGCCGGATGACGACTCATTTGGCTACCTTAAGAGAGTCATAGTTACTGCAGCCAGCTGCTCTCCCTTCTTTGAATCTTTCCTCCCTTTGAATCGTACTGTGGTCAGTCCTGAAAAAGCGATACGCCACCACCTGTCCATGTTACCGTTGTCTGAGTTACCTCAACTACGATTTATTCGAGTTTTCAAATAAATTTCGCCGAGTGACGAGGCATTTGGCTACCTTAAGAGAGTCATAGTTACTGCTGCCAGCTGCTCGACCAACTTTCTTTCTTTCCACTCTTTAATTATTACTGTGGTCAGTCCTGCAGGAGCAATATGCCACTACATGTAAACCTTAACGTTGTCTGAGCTACCTTATCGAAGATATCCTCGAGTTTTCAAAAAAAAATGTCACATGGTGACGAGGCATTTAACTACCTAAAGAGAGTCATAGTACTCCTGCCTGCTGCTCCCACTTTTCTAAGCCCATCCTCTCTATCATTCTTGCTATGGCCTGTCCTACGGAACCGATGTGCCACTATATGTCCACGTTAACGTCGTCACTGTTACTCCCACTACGAGTCTCTCGAGTTAGCAAATGTACCTCGCCGGATGACGACTCATTTGGCTACCTTAAGAGAGTCATAGTTACTGCAGCCAGCTGCTCCCCCTTCTTTGAATCTTTCCTCTCTTTAATTCGTACCTTGGAGTCCTGCAGAAGCGATACGCCACCACCTGTCCATGTTACCGTTGTCTGAGTTACCTCAACAACGATTTCCTCGAGTTTTCAAATAAATTTCGCCGAGTGACGATGCATTTGGCTACCTTAAGAGAGTCATAGTTACTGTTGAAAGCTGCTCGACCTACTTTCTTTCTTTCCACTCTTTAATTATTACTGTGGTCAGTCCTGCAGGAGCAATATGCCACTACATGTAAACCTTAACGTTGTCTGAGCTACCTTATCGAAGATATCCTCGAGTTTGAAAAAAAAAATTTACATGGTGACGAGGCATTGGGCTACCTTAAGAGATTCATAGTACTCCTGCCTGCTGCTCCCACTTTTCTATGCCCATTCTCTCTATCATTCTTGCTATGGCCTGTCCTACGGAACCGATGTGCCACTATATGTCCACGTTAACGTCGTCACTGTTACTCCCACTACGAGTCTCTCGAGTTAGCAAATGTACCTCGCCGGATGACGACTCATTTGGCTACCTTAAGAGAGTCATAGTTACTGCAGCCAGCTGCTCCCCCTTCTTTGAATCTTTCCTCTCTTTAATTCGTACCTTGGTGTCCTGCAGAAGCGATACGCCACCACCTGTCCATGTTACCGTTGTCTGAGTTACTTCAACGACGATTTCCTCGAGTTTTCAAATAAATTTCGCCGAGTGACGAGGCATTTGGCTACCTTAAGAGAGTCATAGTTACTGCTGCCAGCTGCTCGACCAACTTTCTTTCTTTCCACTCTTTAATTATTACTGTGGTCAGTCCTGCAGGAGCAATATGCCACTACATGTAAACCTTAACGTTGTCTGAGCTACCTTATCGAAGATATCCTCGAGTTTTCAAAAAAAATGTCACATGGTGACGAGGCATTTAACTACCTAAAGAGAGTCATAGTACTCCTGCCTGCTGCTCCCACTTTTCTAAGCCCATTCTCTCTATCATTCTTGCTATGGCCTGTCCTACGGAACCGATGTGCCACTATATGTCCACGTTAACGTCGTCACTGTTACTCCCACTACGAGTCTCTCGAGTTAGCAAATGTACCTCGCAGGATGACGAGCCATTTGACTACGTTAAGAGAGTCATAGTTACTGCAGCCAGCTGCTCCCCCTTCTTTGAATCTTTCCTCTCTTTAATTCGTACATTGGTGTCCTGCAGAAGCGATACGCCACCACCTGTCCATGTTACCGTTGTCTGAGTTACTTCAACGACGATTTCCTCGAGTTTTCAAATAAATTTCGCCGAGTGACGAGGCATTTGGCTACCTTAAGAGAGTCATAGTTACTGCTGCCACCTGCCTGACCTACTTTCTTTCTTTCCACTCTTTAATTATTACTGTGGTCAGTCCTGCAGGAGCAATATGCCACTACATGTAAACCTTAACGTTGTCTGAGCTACCTTAACGAAAATATCCTCGAGTTTTCAAAAAAAATTTTTCATGGTGACGAGGCATTTGGCTACCTTAAGGGAGTCATAGTACCCCTACCTGCTGCTCCCACTTTTCTAAGCCCTTTCTCTCTATCATTCTTGCTATGGCTGTCCTACAGAACCGATGTGCCACTATATGTCCACGTTAACGTCGTCTCTGTTACTCCCACTACGAGTCTCTCGAGTTAGCAAATGTGACTCTCCGGATGACGAGGCATTTGGCTACCTTAAGAGCGTCATAGTTACTGCAGCCAGCTGCTCCCCCTTCTTTGAATCTTTCCTCCCTTTAAATCGTACTGTGGTCAGTCCTGCAGAGGCGATACGCCACCACCTGTCCATGTTACCGATGTCTGAGTTACCTCAACAACGATTTCCTCGAGTTTTCAAATAAATTTCGCCGAGTGACGATGCATTTGGCTACCTTAAGAGAGTCATAGTTACTGTTGAAAGCTGCTCGACCTACTTTCTTTCCTTCCACTCTTTAATTATTACTGTGGTCAGTCCTGCAGGAGCAATATGCCACTACATGTAAACCTTAACGTTGTCTGAGCTACCTTATCGAAGATATCCTCGAGTTTTCAAAAAAAATTTTACATGGTGACGAGGCATTTGGCTACCTTAAGGGAGTCATAATACTCCTGCCTGCTGCTCCCACTTTTCTAAGCCCATTCTCTCTATCATTCTTGCTATGGCCTGTCCTACGGAACCGATGTGCCACTATATGTCCACGTTAACGTCGTCACTGTTAGTCCCACTACGAGTCTCTCGAGTTAGCAAATGTGACTCGCCGGATGACGAGGCATTTGGCTACCTTAAGAGCGTCATAGTTACTGCAGGCAGCTGCTCTCCCTTCTTTGAATCTTTCCTCCCTTTAAATCGTACTGTGGTCAGTCCTGCAAAAGCGATACGCCACCACCTGTCCATGTTACCGTTGTCTGAGTTACCTCAACAACGATTTCCTCGAGTTTTCAAATAAATTTCGCCGAGTGACGAGGCTTTTGGCTACCTTAAGAGAGTCATAGTTACTGTTGCCAGCTGCTCGACCTACTTTCTTTCTTTCCACTCTTTAGTTATTACTGTGGTCAGTCCTGCAGCAGCAATATACCACTACATGTAAACCTTAACGTTGTCTGAGCTACCTTATCGAAGATATCCCCGAGTTTGAAAAAAAAATTTTACATTGTGACGAGGCATTGGGCTACCTTAAGAGATTCATAGTACTCCTGCCTGCTGCTCCCACTTTTCTAAGCCCATTCTCTCTATCATTCTTGCTATGGCCTGTCCTACGGAACCGATGTGCCACTATATGTCCACGTTAACGTCGTCACTGTTACTCCCACTACGAGTCTCTCGAGTTAGCAAATGTACCACGCAGGATGACGAGCCATTTGACTACGTTAAGAGAGTCATAGTTACTGCAGCCAGCTGCTCCCCCTTCTTTGAATCTTTCCTCTCTTTAATTCGTACCTTGGTGTCCTGCAGAAGCGATACGCCACCACCTGTCCATGTTACCGTTGTCTGAGTTACTTCAACGACGATTTCCTCGAGTTTTCAAATAAATTTCGCCGAGTGACGAGGCATTTGGCTACCTTAAGAGAGTCATAGTTACTGCTGCCAGCTGCTCGACCAACTTTCTTTCTTTCCACTCTTTAATTATTACTGTGGTCAGTCCTGCAGGAGCAATATGCCACTACATGTAAACCTTAACGATGTCTGAGCTACCTTATCGAAGATATCCTCGAGTTTTCAAAAAAAATGTCACATGGTGACGAGGCATTTAACTACCTAAAGAGAGTCATAGTACTCCTGCCTGCTGCTCCCACTTTTCTAAGCCCATTCTCTCTATCATTCTTGCTATGGCCTGTCCTACGGAACCGATGTGCCACTATATGTCCACGTTAACGTCGTCACTGTTACTCCCACTACGAGTCTCTCGAGTTAGCAAATGTACCTCGCAGGATGACGAGCCATTTGACTACCTTAAGAGAGTCATAGTTACTGCAGCCAGCTGTTCCCCCTTCTTTGAATCTTTCCTCTCTTTAATTCGTACTGTGGTGTCCTGCAGAAGCGATACGCCACCACCTGTCCATGTTACCGTTGTCTGAGTTACTTCAACGACGATTTCCTCGAGTTTTCAAATAAATTTCGCCGAGTGACGAGGCATTTGGCTACCTTAAGAGAGTCATAGTTACTGCTGCCATCTGCCTGACCTACTTTCTTTTTTTCCACTCTTTAATTATTACTGTGGTCAGTCCTGCAGGAGCAATATGCCACTACATGTAAACCTTAACGTTGTCTGAGCTACCTTATCGAAGATATCCTCGAGTTTTCAAAAAAAATTTTACATGGTGACGAGGCATTGGGCTACCTTAAGAGATTCATAGTACTCCTGCCTGCTGCTCCCACTTTTCTAAGCCCATTCTCTCTATCATTCTTGCTATGGCCTGTCCTACGGAACCGATGTGCCACTATATGTCCACGTTAACGTCGTCACTGTTACTCCCACTACGAGTCTCTCGAGTTAGCAAATGAACCTCGCCGGATGACGACTCATTTGGCTACCTTAAGAGAGTCATAGTTACTGCAGCCAGCTGCTCCCCCTTCTTTGAATCTTTCCTCCCTTTAAATCGTACTGTGGTCAGTCCTGCAGAAGCTATACACCACCACCTGTCCATGTTACCGTTGTCTGAGTTACCTCAACAACGATTTCCTCGAGTTTTCAAATAAATTTCGCCGAGTGACGATGCATTTGGCTACCTTAAGAGAGTCATAGTTAGTGTTGAAAGCTGCTCGACCTACTTTCTTCCTTTCCACTCTTTAATTATTACTGTGGTCAGTCATGCAGGAGCAATATGCCACTACATGTAAACCTTAACGTTGTCTGAGCTACCTTATCGAAGATATCCTCGAGTTTTCAAAAAAAATTTTACATGGTGACGAGGCATTTGGCTACCTTAAGGGAGTCATAGTACTCCTGCCTGCTGCTCCCACTTTTCTAAGCCCATTCTCTCTATCATTCTTGCTATGGCCTGTCCTATGGAACCGATGTGCCACTATATGTCCACGTTAACGTCGTCACTGTTACTCCCACTACGAGTCTCTCGAGTTAGCAAATGTGACTCGCCGGATGACGAGGCATTTGGCTACCTTAAGAGCGTCATAGTTACTGCAGGCAGCTGCTCTCCCTTCTTTGAATCTTTCCTCCCTTTAAATCGTACTGTGGTCAGTCCTGCAAAGGCGATACGCCACCACCTGTCCATGTTACCGTTGTCTGAGTTACCTCAACAACGATTTCCTCGAGTTTTCAAATAAATTTCGAGGAGTGACGAGGCATTTGGCTACCTTAAGGGAGTCATAGTTACTGTTGCCAGCTGCTCGACCTACTTTCTTTCTTTCCACTCTTTAGTTATTACTGTGGTCAGTCCTGCAGCAGCAATATGCCACTACATGTAAACCTTAACGTTGTCTGAGCTACCTTATCGAAGATATCCTCGAGTTTGAAAAAAAAATTTTACATGGTGACGAGGCATTGGGCTACCTTAAGAGATTCATAGTACTCCTGCCTGCTGCCCCCACTTTTCTAAGCCCATTCTCTCTATCATTCTTGCTATGGCCTGTCCTACGGAACCGATGTGCCACTATATGTCCACGTTAACGTCGTCACTGTTACTCCCACTACGAGTCTCTCGAGTTAGCAAATGTACCTCGCAGGATGACGAGCCATTTGACTACGTTAAGAGAGTCATAGTTACTGCAGCCAGCTGCTCCCCCTTCTTTGAATCTTTCCTCTCTTTAATTCGTACCTTGGTGTCCTGCAGAAGCGATACGCCACCACCTGTCCATGTTATCGTTGTCTGAGTTACTTCAACGACGATTTCCTCGAGTTTTCAAATAAATTTCGCCGAGTGACGAGGCATTTGGCTACCTTAAGAGAGTCATAGTTACTGCTGCCATCTGCCTGACCTACTTTCATTCTTTCCACTCTTTAATTATTACTGTGGTCAGTCCTGCAGGAGCAATATGCCACTACATGTAAACCTTAACGTTGTCTGAGCTACCTTAACGAAAATATCCTCGAGTTTTCAAAAAAAATTTTTCATGGTGACGAGGCATTTGGCTACCTTAAGGGAGTCATAGTACCCCTACCTGCTGCTCCCACTTTTCTAAGCCCTTTCTCTCTATCATTCTTGCTATGGCTGTCCTACAGAACCGATGTGCCACTATATGTCCACGTTAACGTCGTCTCTGTTACTCCCACTACGAGTCTCTCGAGTTAGCAAATGTGACTCTCCGGATGACGAGGCATTTGGCTACCTTAAGAGCGTCATAGTTACTGCAGCCAGCTGCTCCCCCTTCTTTGAATCTTTCCTCCCTTTAAATCGTACTGTGGTCAGTCCTGCAGAGGCGATACGCCACCACCTGTCCATGTTACCGATGTCTGAGTTACCTCAACAACGATTTCCTCGAGTTTTCAAATAAATTTCGCCGAGTGACGATGCATTTGGCTACCTTAAGAGAGTCATAGTTACTGTTGAAAGCTGCTCGACCTACTTTCTTTCTTTCCACTCTTTAATTATTACTGTGGTCAGTCCTGCAGGAGCAATATGCCACTACATGTAAACCTTAACGTTGTCTGAGCTACCTTATCGAAGATATCCTCGAGTTTTCAAAAAAAATTTTACATGGTGACGAGGCATTTGGCTACCTTAAGGGAGTCATAGTACTCCTGCCTGCTGCTCCCACTTTTCTAAGCCCATTCTCTCTATCATTCTTGCTATGGCCTGTCCTACGGAACCGATGTGCCACTATATGTCCACGTTAACGTCGTCACTGTTACTCCCACTACGAGTCTCTCGAGTTAGCAAATGTGACTCGCCGGATGACGAGGCATTTGGCTACCTTAAGAGCGTCATAGTTACTGCAGCCAGCTGCTCCCCCTTCTTTGAATCTTTCCTCCCTTTAAATCGTACTGTGGTCAGTCCTGCAGAGGCGATACGCCACCACCTGTCCATGTTACCGATGTCTGAGTTACCTCAACAACGATTTCCTCGAGTTTTCAAATAAATTTCGCCGAGTGACGATGCATTTGGCTACCTTAAGAGAGTCATAGTTACTGTTGAAAGCTGCTCGACCTACTTTCTTTCTTTCCACTCTTTAATTATTACTGTGGTCAGTCCTGCAGGAGCAATATGCCACTACATGTAAACCTTAACGTTGTCTGAGCTACCTTATCGAAGATATCCTCGAGTTTTCAAAAAAAATTTTACATGGTGACGAGGCATTTGGCTACCTTAAGGGAGTCATAGTACTCCTGCCTGCTGCTCCCACTTTTCTAAGCCCATTCTCTCTATCATTCTTGCTATGGCCTGTCCTACGGAACCGATGTGCCACTATATGTCCACGTTAACGTCGTCACTGTTACTCCCACTACGAGTCTCTCGAGTTAGCAAATGTGACTCGCCGGGTGACGAGGCATTTGGCTACCTTAAGAGCGTCATAGTTACTGCAGGCAGCTGCTCTCCCTTCTTTGAATCTTTCCTCCCTTTAAATCGTACTGTGGTCAGTCCTGCAAAGGCGATACGCCAACACCTGTCCATGTTACCGTTGTCTGAGTTACCTCAACAACGATTTCCTCGAGTTTTCAAATAAATTTCGCCGAGTGACGAGGCATTTGGCTACCTTAAGAGAGTCATAGTTACTGTTGCCAGCTGCTCGACCTACTTTCTTTCTTTCCACTCTTTAGTTATTACTGTGGTCAGTCCTGCAGCAGCAATATGCCACTACATGTAAACCTTAACGTTGTCTGAGCTACCTTATCGAAGATATCCTCGAGTTTGAAAAAAAAGTTTTACATGGTGACGAGGCATTGGGCTACCTTAAGAGATTCATAGTACTCCTGCCTGCTGCTCCCACTTTTCTAAGCCCATTCTCTCTATCATTCTTGCTATGGCCTGTCCTACGGAACCGATGTGCCACTATATGTCCACGTTAACGTCGTCACTGTTACTCCCACTACGAGTCTCTCGAGTTAGCAAATGTACCTCGCCGGATGACGACTCATTTGGCTACCTTAAGAGAGTCATAGTTACTGCAGCCAGCTGCTCCCCCTTCTTTGAATCTCTCCTCTCTTTAATTCGTACCTTGGTGTCCTGCAGAAGCGATACGCCACCACCTGTCCATGTTACCGTTGTCTGAGTTACTTCAACGACGATTTCCTCGAGTTTTCAAATAAATTTCGCCGAGTGACGAGGCATTTGGCTACCTTAAGAGAGTCATAGTTACTGCTGCCAGCTGCTCGACCAACTTTCTTTCTTTCCACTCTTTAATTATTACTGTGGTCAGTCCTGCAGGAGCAATATGCCACTACATGTAAACCTTAACGTTGTCTGAGGTACCTTATCGAAGATATCCTCGAGTTTTCAAAAAAAAATGTCACATGGTGACGAGGCATTTAACTACCTAAAGAGAGTCATAGTACTCCTGCCTGCTGCTCCCACTTTTCTAAGCCCATTCTCTCTATCATTCTTGCTATGGCCTGTCCTACTGAACCGATGTGCCACTATATGTCCACGTTAACGTCGTCACTGTTACTCCCACTACGAGTCTCTCGAGTTAGCAAATGTACCTCGCAGGATGACGAGCTATTTGACTACGTTAAGAGAGTCATAGTTACTGCAGCCAGCTGCTCCCCCTTCTTTGAATCTTTCCTCTCTTTAATTCGTACTGTGGTGTCCTGCAGAAGCGATACGCCACCACCTGTCCATGTTACCGTTGTCTGAGTTACTTCAACAACGATTTCCTCGAGTTTTCAAATTAATTTCGAAGAGTGACGAGGCATTTGGCTACCTTAAGAGAGTCATAGTTTCTGTTGCCAGCTGCTCGACCTACTTTCTTTCTTTCCACTCTTTAGTTATTACTGTGGTCAGTCCCGCAGCAGCAATATGCCACTACATGTAAACCTTAACGTTGTCTGAGCTACCTTATCGAAGATATCCTCGAGTTTGAAAAAAAAATTTTACATGGTGACGAGGCATTGGGCTACCTTAAGAGATTCATAGTACTCCTGCCTGCTGCTCCCACTTTTCTAAGCCCATTCTCTCTATCATTCTTGCTATGGCCTGTCCTACGGAACCGATGTGCCACTATATGTCCACGTTAACGTCGTCACTGTTACTCCCACTACGAGTCTCTCGAGTTAGCAAATGTACCTCGCCGGATGACGACTCATTTGGCTACCTTGAGAGAGTCATAGTTACTGCAGCCAGCTGCTCCCCCTTCTTTGAATCTTTCCTCTCTTTAATTCGTACCTTGGTGTCCTGCAGAAGCGATACGCCACCAATTGTCCATGTTACCGTTGTCTGAGTTACTTCAACGACGATTTCCTCGAGTTTTCAAATAAATTTCGCCCAGTGACGAGGCATTTGGCTACCTTAAGAGAGTCATAGTTACTGCTGCCAGCTGCTCGACCAACTTTCTTTCTTTCCACTCTTTAATTATTACTGTGGTCAGTCCTGCAGGAGCAATATGCCACTACATGTAAACCTTAACGTTGTCTGAGGTACCTTAACGAAAATATCCTCGAGTTTTCAAAAAAAAATTTTCATTGTGACGAGGCATTTGGCTACCTTAAGAGAGTCATAGTACCCCTGCCTGCTGCTCCCACTTTTCTAAGACCTTTCTCTCTATCATTCTTGCTATGGCTGTCCAACAGAACCGATGTGCCACTATATGTCCACGTTAACGTCGTCTCTGTTACTCCCACTACGAGTCTCTCGAGTTAGCAAATGTGACTCTCCGGATGACGAGGCATCTGGCTACCTTAAGAGCGTCATAGTTACTGCAGCCAGCTGCTCCGCCTTCTTTGAATCTTTCCTCCCTTTAAATCGTACTGTGGTCAGTCCTGCAGAGGCGATACGCCACCACCTGTCCATGTTACCGTTGTCTGAGTTACCTCAACAACGATTTCCTCGAGTTTTCAAATAAATTTCGCCGAGTGACGATGCATTTGGCTACCTTAAGAGAGTCATAGTTACTGCTGCCAGCTGCTCGACCAACTTTCTTTCTTTCCACTCTTTAATTATTACTGTGGTCAGTCCTGCAGGAGCAATATGCCACTACATGTAAACCTTAACGTTGTCTGAGGTACCTTATCGAAGATATCCTCGAGTTTTCAAAAAAAAATTTTACATGGTGACGAGGCATTTAACTACCTAAAGAGAGTCATAGTACTCCTGCCTGCTGCTCCCACTTTTCTAAGCCCATTCTCTCTATCATTCTTGCTATGGCCTGTCCTACGGAACCGATGTGCCACTATATGTCCACGTTAACGTCGTCACTGTTACTCCCACTACGAGTCTCTCGAGTTAGCAAATGTACCTCGCAGGATGACGAGCCATTTGACTACGTTAAGAGAGTCATAGTTACTGCAGCCACCTGTTCCCCCTTCTTTGAATCTTTCCTCTCTTTAATTCGTACTGTGGTGTCCTGCAGAAGCGATACGCCACCACCTGTCCATGTTACCGTTGTCTGAGTTACTTCAACGACGTTTTCCTCGAGTTTTCAAATAAATTTCGTCGAGTGACGAGGCATTTGGCTACCTTAAGAGAGTCATAGTTACTGCTGCCATCTGCCTGACCTACTTTCTTTCTTTCCACTCTTTAATTATTACTGTGGTCAGTCCTGCAGGAGCAATATGCCACTACATGTAAACCTTAACGTTGTCTGAGGTACCTTAACGAAAATATCCTCGAGTTTTCAAAAAAAATTTTTCATTGTGACGAGGCATTTGGCTACCTTAAGGGAGTCATAGTACCCCTGCCTGCTGCTCCCACTTTTCTAAGCCCTTTCTCTCTATCATTCTTGCTATGGCTGTCCTACAGAACCGATGTGCCACTATATGTCCACGTTAACGTCGTCTCTGTTACTCCCTCTACGAGTCTCTCGAGTTAGCAAATGTGACCCTCCGGATGACGAGGCATTTGGCTACCTTAAGAGCGTCATTGTTACTGCAGCCAGCTGCTCCCCCTTCTTTGAATCTTTCCTCCCTTTAAATCGTACTGTGGTCAGTCCTGCAGAGGCGATACGCCACCACCTGTCCATGTTACCGTTGTCTGAGTTACCTCAACAACGATTTCCTCGAGTTTTCAAATAAATTTCGCCGAGTGACGATGCATTTGGCTACCTTAAGAGAGTCATAGTTACTGTTGAAAGCTGCTCGACCTACTTTCTTTCTTTCCACTCTTTAATTATTACTGTGGTCAGTCCTGCAGGAGCAATATGCCACTACATGTAAACCTTAACGTTGTCTGAGCTACCTTATCGAAGATATCCTCGAGTTTTCAAAAAAAATTTTACATGGTGACGAGGCATTTGGCTACCTTAAGGGAGTCATAGTACTCCTGCCTGCTGCTCCCACTTTTCTAAGCCCATTCTCTCTATCATTCTTGCTATGGCCTGTCCTACGGAACCGATGTGCCACTATATGTCCACGTTAACGTCGTCTCTGTTACTCCCACTACGAGTCTCTCGAGTTAGCAAATGTACCTCGCCGGATGACGACTCATTTGGCTACCTTAAGAGAGTCATAGTTACTGCAGCCAGCTGCTCCCCCTTCTTTGAATCTTTCCTCCCTTTAAATCGTACTGTGGTCAGTCCTGCAGAGGCGATACGCCACCACCTGTCCATGTTACCGTTGTCTGAGTTACCTCAACAACGATTTCCTTGAGTTTTCAAATAAATTTCGCCGAGTGACGATGCATTTGGCTACCTTAAGAGAGTCATAGTTACTGTTGAAAGCTGCTCGACCTACTTTCTTTCTTTCCACTCTTTAATTATTACTGTGGTCAGTCCTGCAGGAGCAATATGCCACTACATGTAAACCTTAACGTTGTCTGAGCTACCTTATCGAAGATATCCTCGAGTTTTCAAAAAAAATTTTACATGGTGACGAGGCATTTGGCTACCTTAAGGGAGTCATAGAACTCCTGCCTGCTGCTCCCACTTTTCTAAGCCCATTCTCTCTATCATTCTTGCTATGGCCTGTCCTACGGAACCGATGTGCCACTATATGTCCACGTTAACGTCGTCTCTGTTACTCCCACTACGAGTCTCTCGAGTTAGCAAATGTACCTCGCCGGATGAGGAGGCATTTGGCTACCTTATAAGCGTCATAGTTACTGCAGCCAGCTGCTCCCCCTTCTTTGAATCTTTCCTGTCTTTAATTCGTACTGTGGTCACTCCTGCAGAAGCGATACGCCACCACCTGTCCATGTTACCGTTGTCTGAGTTACTTCAACAACGATTTCCTCGAGTTTTCAAATTAATTTCGAAGAGTGACGAGGCATTTGGCTACCTTAAGAGAGTCATAGTTACTGCAGCCAGCTGCTCCCCCTTTTTTGAATCTTACCTCCCTTTAAATCGTACTGTGGTCAGTCCTGCAGAGCGATACGCCACCACCTGTGCATGTTACCGTTGTCTGATTTACTTCAACGACGATTTCCTCGAGTTTTCAAATAAATCTCGCCGAGTGACGAGGCATTTGGCTACCTTAAGAGAGTCATAGTTACTGCTGCCAGCTGCTCGACCTACTTTCTTTCTTCCCACTCTTTAATTATTACTGTGGTCAGTCCTGCAGCAGCAATATGCCACTACATGTAAACCTTAACGTTGTCTGAGGTACCTTATCGAAGATATCCTCGAGTTTTCAAAAAAAAATTTTACATGGTGACGATGCATTTAACTACCTAAAGAGAGTCATAGTACTCCTGCCTGCTGCTCCCACTTTTCTAAGCCCATTCTCTCTATCATTCTTGCTATGGCCTGTCCTACGGAACCGATGTGCCACTATATGTCCACGTTAACGTCGTCACTGTTACTCCCACTACGAGTCTCTCGAGTTAGCAAATGTACCTCGCAGGATGACGAGCCATTTGACTACGTTAAGAGAGTCATAGTTACTGCAGCCACCTGTTCCCCCTTCTTTGAATCTTTCCTCTCTTTAATTCGTACTGTGGTGTCCTGCAGAAGCGATACGCCACCACCTGTCCATGTTACCGTTGTCTGAGTTACTTCAACGACGTTTTCCTCGAGTTTTCAAATAAATTTCGTCGAGTGACGAGGCATTTGGCTACCTTAAGAGAGTCATAGTTACTGCTGCCATCTGCCTGACCTACTTTCTTTCTTTCCACTCTTTAATTATTACTGTGGTCAGTCCTGCAGGAGCAATATGCCACTACATGTAAACCTTAACGTTGTCTGAGGTACCTTAACGAAAATATCCTCGAGTTTTCAAAAAAAATTTTTCATTGTGACGAGGCATTTGGCTACCTTAAGGGAGTCATAGTACCCCTGCCTGCTGCTCCCACTTTTCTAAGCCCTTTCTCTCTATCATTCTTGCTATGGCTGTCCTACAGAACCGATGTGCCACTATATGTCCACGTTAACGTCGTCTCTGTTACTCCCTCTACGAGTCTCTCGAGTTAGCAAATGTGACCCTCCGGATGACGAGGCATTTGGCTACCTTAAGAGCGTCATTGTTACTGCAGCCAGCTGCTCCCCCTTCTTTGAATCTTTCCTCCCTTTAAATCGTACTGTGGTCAGTCCTGCAGAGGCGATACGCCACCACCTGTCCATGTTACCGTTGTCTGAGTTACCTCAACAACGATTTCCTCGAGTTTTCAAATAAATTTCGCCGAGTGACGATGCATTTGGCTACCTTAAGAGAGTCATAGTTACTGTTGAAAGCTGCTCGACCTACTTTCTTTCTTTCCACTCTTTAATTATTACTGTGGTCAGTCCTGCAGGAGCAATATGCCACTACATGTAAACCTTAACGTTGTCTGAGCTACCTTATCGAAGATATCCTCGAGTTTTCAAAAAAAATTTTACATGGTGACGAGGCATTTGGCTACCTTAAGGGAGTCATAGAACTCCTGCCTGCTGCTCCCACTTTTCTAAGCCCATTCTCTCTATCATTCTTGCTATGGCCTGTCCTACGGAACCGATGTGCCACTATATGTCCACGTTAACGTCGTCTCTGTTACTCCCACTACGAGTCTCTCGAGTTAGCAAATGTACCTCGCCGGATGAGGAGGCATTTGGCTACCTTATAAGCGTCATAGTTACTGCAGCCAGCTGCTCCCCCTTCTTTGAATCTTTCCTGTCTTTAATTCGTACTGTGGTCACTCCTGCAGAAGCGATACGCCACCACCTGTCCATGTTACCGTTGTCTGAGTTACTTCAACAACGATTTCCTCGAGTTTTCAAATTAATTTCGAAGAGTGACGAGGCATTTGGCTACCTTAAGAGAGTCATAGTTACTGCAGCCAGCTGCTCCCCCTTTTTTGAATCTTACCTCCCTTTAAATCGTACTGTGGTCAGTCCTGCAGAGCGATACGCCACCACCTGTGCATGTTACCGTTGTCTGATTTACTTCAACGACGATTTCCTCGAGTTTTCAAATAAATCTCGCCGAGTGACGAGGCATTTGGCTACCTTAAGAGAGTCATAGTTACTGCTGCCAGCTGCTCGACCTACTTTCTTTCTTCCCACTCTTTAATTATTACTGTGGTCAGTCCTGCAGCAGCAATATGCCACTACATGTAAACCTTAACGTTGTCTGAGCTACCTTATCGAAGATATCCTCGAGTTTTCAAAAAAAAATGTCACATGGTGACGAGGCATTTAACTACCTAAAGAGAGTCATAGTACTCTTGCCTGCTGCTCCCATTTTTCTAAGCCCATTCTCTCTATCATTCTTGCTATGGCCTGTCCTACGGAACCAATGTGCCACTATATGTCCACGTTAACGACGTCACTGTTACTCCCACTACGAGTCTCTCGAGTTAGCAAATGTGACTCTCCGGATGACGAGCCATTTGACTACCTTAAGAGAGTCATAGTTACTGCAGCCAGCTGTTCCCCCTTCTTTGAATCTTTCCTCTCTTTAATTCGTACTGTGGTGTCCTGCAGAAGCGATACGCCACCACCTGTCCATGTTACCGTTGTCTGAATTACTTCAACGACGATTTCCTCGAGTTTTCAAATAAATTTCGCCGAGTGACGAGGCATTTGGCTACCTTAAGAGAGTCATAGTTACTGCTGCCATCTGCCTGACCTACTTTCTTTCTTTCCACTCTTTAATTATTACTGTGGTCAGTCCTGCAGGAGCAATATGCCACTACATGTAAACCTTAACGTTGTCTGAGCTACCTTAACGAAAATATCCTCGAGTTTTCAAAAAAAATTTTTCATGGTGTCGAGGCATTTGGCTACCTTAAGGGAGTCATAGTAAACCTGCCTGCTGCTCCCACTTTTCTAAGCCCTTTCTCTCTATCATTCTTGCTATGGCTGTCCTACAGAACCGATGTGCCACTATATGTCCACGTTAACGTCGTCTCTGTTACTCCCACTACGAGTCTCTCGAGTTAGCAAATGTGACTCTCCGGATGACGAGGCATTTGGCTACCTTAAGAGCGTCATAGTTACTGCAGCCAGCTGCTCCCCCTTCTTTGAATCTTTCCTCCCTTTAAATCGTACTGTGGTCAGTCCTGCAGAGGCGATACGCCACCACCTGTCCATGTTACCGTTGTCTGAGTTACCTCAACAACGATTTCCTCGAGTTTTCAAATAAGTTTCGCCGAGTGACGATGCATTTGGCTACCATAAGAGAGTCATAGTTACTGTTGAAAGCTGCTCGACCTACTTTCTTTCTTTCCACTCTTTAATTATTACTGTGGTCAGTCCTGCAGGAGCAATATGCCACTACATGTAAACCTTTACGTTGTCTGAGCTACCTTATCGAAGATATCCTCGAGTTTACAAAAAAAATTTTACATGGTGACGAGGCATTGGCTACCTTAAGGGAGTCATAGTACTCCTGCCTGCTGCTCCCACTTTTGTAAGCCCTTTCTCTCTATCATTCTTGCTATGGCCTGTCCTACGGAACCGATGTGCCACTATATGTCCACGTTAACGTCGTCACTGTTACTCCCACTACGAGTCTCTCGAGTTAGCAAATGTGACTCGCCGGATGACGAGGCATTTGGCTACCTTAAGAGCGTCATAGTTACTGCAGGCAGCTGCTCTCCCTTCTTTGAAACTTTCCTCCCTTTAAATCGTACCGTGGCGTCCTGCAAAAGCGATACGCCACCACCTGTCCATGTTACCGTTGTCTGAGTTACCTCAACAACGATTTCCTCGAGTTTTCAAATAAATTTGGCCGAGTGACGAGGCATTTGGCTACCTTAAGAGAGTCATAGTTACTGCTGCCAGCTGCTCGACCTACTTTCTTTCTTTCCACTCTTTAATTACTACTGTGGTCAGTCCTGCAGCAGCAATATGCCACTACATGTAAACCTTAACGTTGTCTGAGCTACCTTATCGAAGATATCCTCGAGTTTTCAAAAAAAATTTTACATGGTGACGAGGCATTTGGCTACCTTAAGGGAGTCATAGTACCCCTGCCTGCTGCTCCCACTTTTCTAAGCCCTTTCTCTCTATCATTCTTGCTATGGCTGTGCTACAGAACCGATGTGCCACTATATGTCCAAGTTAACGTCGTCTCTGTTACTCCCACTACGAGTCTCTCGAGTTAGCAAATGTACCTCGCCGGATGACGAGGCATTTGGCTACCTTAAGAGCGTCATAGTTACTGCAGCCAGCTGCTCCCCCTTCTTTGAATGTTTCCTGTCTTTAATTCGTTCTGTGGGCAGTCCTGCAGAAGCGATACGCCACCACCTGTCCGTGTTACCGTTGTCTGAGTTACCTCAACAACGATTTCCTCGAGTTTTCAAATAAATTTCGCCGAGTGACGAGGCATTTGGCTACCTTAAGAGAGTCATAGTTACTGTTGCCAACTGCTCGACCTACTTTCTTTCTTTCCACTCTTTAATTATTACTGTGGTCAGTCCTGCAGGAGCAATATGCCACTACATGTAATCCTTAACGTTGTCTGAGCTACCTTATCGAAGATATCCTCGAGTTTTCAAAAAAAAAATGTCACGTGGTGACGAGGCATTTAACTACCTTAAGAGAGTCATAGTACTCCTGCCTGCTGCTCCCACTTTTCTAAGCCCATTCTCTCTATCATTCTTGCTATGGCCTGTCCTACGGAACCGATGTGCCACTATATGTCCACGTTAACGTCGTCACTGTTACTCCCACTACGAGTCTCTCGAGTTAGCAAATGTACCTCGCATGATGACGAGCCATTTGACTACCTTAAGAGAGTCATAGTTACTGCAGCCAGCTGGTCCCCCTTCTTTGAATCTTTCCTCCCTTTAAATCGTACTGTGGTTAGTCCTGCAGAGTAATACGCTACCACCTGTGCATGTTACCGTTGTCTGATTTTCTTCAACGACGATTTCCTCGAGTTTTCAAATAAATCTCGCCGAGTGACGAGGCATTTGGCTACCGTAAGAGAGTCATAGTTACTGCTGCCAGCTGCTCGACCTACTTTCTTTCTTTCCACTCTTTAATTATTACTGTGGTCAGTCCTGCAGCAGCAATATGCCACTACATGTAAACCTTACCGTTGTCTGAGCTACCTTATCGAATATATCCTCGAGTTTTTAAAAAAAAATTTACATGGTGACGAGGCATTTGGCTACCTTAAGAGATTCATAGTACTCCTGCCTGCTGCTCCCACTTTTCTAAGCCCATTCTCTCTATCATTCTTGCTATGGCCTGTCCTACGGAACAGATGTGCCACTATATGTCCACGATAACGTCGTCACTGTTACTCCCACTACGAGTCTCTCGAGTTAGCAAATGTACCTCACCGGATGACGACTCATTTGGCTACCTTAAGAGAGTCATAGTTACGGCAGCCAGCTGCTCCCCCTTCTTTGAATCTTTCCTCTCTTTAATTCGTACCTTGGTGTCCTGCAGAAGCGATACGCCACCACCTGTCCGCCGGCCGGTGTGGCCGTGCGGTTCTAAGCGCGTCAGTTTGGAACCGCGTGACCGCTACGGTCGCAGGTTCGAATCCTGCCTCGGGCATGGATGTGTGTGACGTCCTTAGGTTAGTTAGGTTTAAGTAGTTCTAAGTTCTAGGGGACTGATGACCTCAGTAGTTAAGTCCCATAGTGCTCAGAGCCATTTTTTGAACCACCTGTCCATGTTACCGTTGTCTGAGTTACCTCAACAACGATTTCCTCGAGTTTTCAAATAAATTTCGCCGAGTGACGAGGCATTTGGCTACCTTAAGAGAGTCATAGTTACTGTTGCCAGCTGCTCGACCTACCTTCATTCTTTCCACTCTTTAATTATTACTGTGGTCAGTCCTGCAGGAGCAATATGCCACTACATGTAAATTTTAACGTTGTCTGAGCTACCTTATCGAAGATATCCTCGAGTTTTCAACAAAAAATTCCACATGGTGACGATTCATTTGGCTACCTTAAGAGAGTCATAGTACTCCTGCCTGCTGCTCCCACTTTTCTAAGCCCATTCTCTCTATCATTGTTGCTATGGCCTGTAGTACGGAACCGATGTGCCGCTATATGTCCACGTTAACGTCGTCTCTGTTACTCCCACTACGAGTCTCACGAGTTAGCAAATGTACCTCGCCGGATGAGGAGGCATTTGGCTACCTTATAAGCGTCATAGTTACTGCAGCCAGCTGCTCCCCCTTCTTTGAATCTTTCCTGTCTTTAATTCGTACTGTGGTCAGTCCTGCAGAAGCGATACGCCACCACCTGTCCATGTTACCGTTGTCTGAGTTACTTCAACAACGATTTCCTCGAGTTTTCAAATTAATTTCGCCGCGTGACGAGGCATTTGGCTACCTTAAGAGAGTCATAGTTACTGCAGCCAGCTGGTCCCCCTTCTTTGAATCTTTCCTCCCTTTAAATCGTACTGTGGTCAGTCCTGCAGAGCGATACGCCACCACCTGTGCATGTTACCGTTGTCTGATTTACTTCAACGACGATTTCCTAGAGTTTTCAAATAAATCTCGCCGAGTGACGAGGCATTTGGCTACCTTAAGAGAGTCATAGTTACTGCTGCCAGCTGCTCGACCTACTTTCTTTCTTTCCACTCTTTAATTACTACTGTGGTCAGTCCTGCAGCAGCAATATGCCACTACATGTAAACCTTAACGTTGTCTGAGCTACCTTATCGAAGATATCCTCGAGTTTTCAAAAAAAATTTTACATGGTGACGAGGCATTTGGCTACCTTTAGGGAGTCATAGTACCCCTGCCTGCTGCTCCCACTTTTCTAAGCCCTTTCTCTCTATCATTCTTGCTATGGCTGTGCTACAGAACCGATGTGCCACTATATGTCCAAGTTAACGTCGTCTCTGTTACTCCCACTACGAGTCTCTCGAGTTAGCAAATGTACCTCGCGGGATGACGAGCCATTTGACTACCTTAAGAGAGTCATAGTTACTGCAGCCAGCTGGTCCCCCTTCTTTGAATCTTTCCTCCCTTTAAATCGTACTGTGGTTAGTCCTGCAGAAAGATACGCTACCACCTGTGCATGTTACCGTTGTCTGATTTTCTTCAACGACGATTTCCTCGAGTTTTCAAATAAATCTCGCCGAGTGACGAGGCATTTGGCTACCGTAAGAGAGTCATAGTTACTGCTGCCAGCTGCTCGACCTACTTTCTTTCTTTCCACTCTTTAATTATTACTGTGGTCAGTCCTGCAGCAGCAATATGCCACTACATGTAAACCTTAACGTTGTCTGAGCTACCTTATCGAATATATCCTCGAGTTTTGAAAAAAAAATTTACATGGTGACGAGGCATTTGGCTACCTTAAGAGATTCATAGTACTCCTGCCTGCTGCTCCCACTTTTCTAAGCCCATTCTCTCTATCATTGTTGCTATGGCCTGTCCTACGGAACCGATGTGCCACTATATGTCCACGTTAACGTCGTCTCTGTTACTCCCACTACGAGTCTCTCGAGTTAGCAAATGTACCTCGCCGGATGAGGAGGCATTTGGCTACCTTATAAGCGTCATAGTTACTGCAGCCAGCTGCTCCCCCTTCTTTGAATCTTTCCTGTCTTTAATTCGTACTGTGGTCAGTCCTGCAGAAGCGATACGCCACCACCTGTCCATGTTACCATTGTCTGAGTTATTTCAACAACGATTTCCTCGAGTTTTCAAATTAATTTCGCCGCGTGACGATGCATTTGGCTACCTTAAGAGAGTCATAGTTACTGCAGCCAGCTGGTCCCCCTTCTTTGAATCTTTCCTCCCTGTAAATCGTACTGTGGTCAGTCCTGCAGAGCGATACGCCACCACCTGTGCATGTTACCGTTGTCTGATTTACTTCAACGACGATTTCCTCGAGTTTTCAAATAAATCTCGCCGAGTGACGAGGCATTTGGCTACCTTAAGAGAGTCATAGTTACTGCTGCCAGCTGCTCGACCTACTTTCTTTCTTTCCACTCTTTAATTACTACTGTGGTCAGTCTTGCAGCAGCAATATGCCACTACATGTAAACCTTAACGTTGTCTGAGCTACCTTATCGAAGATATCCTCGGGTTTTCAAAAAAAATTTTACATGGTGACGAGGCATTTGGCTACCTTAAGGGAGTCATAGTACCCCTGCCTGCTGCTCCCACTTTTCTAAGCCCTTTCTCTCTATCATTCTTGCTATGGCTGTGCTACAGAACCGATGTGCCACTATATGTCCAAGTTAACGTCGTCTCTGTTACTCCCACTACGAGTCTCTCGAGTTAGCAAATGTACCTCGCCGGATGACGAGGCATTTGGCTACCTTAAGAGCGTCATAGTTACTGCAGCCAGCTGCTCCCCCTTCTTTGAATGTTTCCTGTCTTTAATTCGTTCTGTGGGCAGTCCTGCAGAAGCGATACGCCACCACCTGTCCGTGTTACCGTTGTCTGAGTTACCTCAACAACGATTTCCTCGAGTTTTCAAATAAATTTCGCCGAGTGACGAGGCATTTGGCTACCTTAAGAGAGTCATAGTTACTGTTGCCAACTGCTCGACCTACTTTCTTTCTTTCCACTCTTTAATTATTACTGTGGTCAGTCCTGCAGGAGCAATATGCCACTACATGTAATCCTTAACGTTGTCTGAGCTACCTTATCGAAGATATCGTCGAGTTTTCAAAAAAAAATGTCACGTGGTGACGAGGCATTTAACTACCTTAAGAGAGTCATAGTACTCCTGCCTGCTGCTCCCACTTTTCTAAGCCCATTCTCTCTATCATTCTTGCTATGGCCTGTCCTACGGAACCGATGTGCCACTATATGTCCACGTTAACGTCGTCACTGTTACTCCCACTACGAGTCTCTCGAGTTAGCAAATGTACCTCGCGGGATGACGAGCCATTTGACTACGTTAAGAGAGTCATAGTTACTGCAGCCAGCTGCTCCCCCTTCTTTGAATCTTTCCTCTCTTTAATTCGTACTGTGGTGTCCTGCAGAAGCGATACGCCACCACCTGTGCATGTTACCGTTGTCTGATTTACTTCAACGACGATTTCCTAGAGTTTTCAAATAAATCTCGCCGAGTGACGAGGCATTTGGCTACCTTAAGAGAGTCATAGTTACTGCTGCCAGCTGCTCGACCTACTTTCTTTCTTTCCACTCTTTAATTACTACTGTGGTCAGTCCTGCAGCAGCAATATGCCACTACATGTAAACCTTAACGTTGTCTGAGCTACCTTATCGAAGATATCCTCGAGTTTTCAAAAAAAATTTTACATGGTGACGAGGCATTTGGCTACCTTTAGGGAGTCATAGTACCCCTGCCTGCTGCTCCCACTTTTCTAAGCCCTTTCTCTCTATCATTCTTGCTATGGCTGTGCTACAGAACCGATGTGCCACTATATGTCCAAGTTAACGTCGTCTCTGTTACTCCCACTACGAGTCTCTCGAGTTAGCAAATGTACCTCGCGGGATGACGAGCCATTTGACTACCTTAAGAGAGTCATAGTTACTGCAGCCAGCTGGTCCCCCTTCTTTGAATCTTTCCTCCCTTTAAATCGTACTGTGGTTAGTCCTGCAGAAAGATACGCTACCACCTGTGCATGTTACCGTTGTCTGATTTTCTTCAACGACGA
The DNA here is from genome assembly GCF_021461395.2 of Schistocerca americana. Taxonomy (NCBI): domain Eukaryota; kingdom Metazoa; phylum Arthropoda; class Insecta; order Orthoptera; family Acrididae; genus Schistocerca; species Schistocerca americana. The sequence goes on along the minus strand of NW_025726225.1, from coordinate 770,462 downwards.
TTTCCTCGAGTTTTCAAATAAATCTCGCCGAGTGACGAGGCATTTGGCTACCGTAAGAGAGTCATAGTTACTGCTGCCAGCTGCTCGACCTACTTTCTTTCTTTCCACTCTTTAATTATTACTGTGGTCAGTCCTGCAGCAGCAATATGCCACTACATGTAAACCTTAACGTTGTCTGAGCTACCTTATCGAATATATCCTCGAGTTTTGAAAAAAAAATTTACATGGTGACGAGGCATTTGGCTACCTTAAGAGATTCATAGTACTCCTGCCTGCTGCTCCCACTTTTCTAAGCCCATTCTCTCTATCATTGTTGCTATGGCCTGTCCTACGGAACCGATGTGCCACTATATGTCCACGTTAACGTCGTCTCTGTTACTCCCACTACGAGTCTCTCGAGTTAGCAAATGTACCTCGCCGGATGAGGAGGCATTTGGCTACCTTATAAGCGTCATAGTTACTGCAGCCAGCTGCTCCCCCTTCTTTGAATCTTTCCTGTCTTTAATTCGTACTGTGGTCAGTCCTGCAGAAGCGATACGCCACCACCTGTCCATGTTACCGTTGTCTGAGTTATTTCAACAACGATTTCCTCGAGTTTTCAAATTAATTTCGCCGCGTGACGATGCATTTGGCTACCTTAAGAGAGTCATAGTTACTGCAGCCAGCTGGTCCCCCTTCTTTGAATCTTTCCTCCCTGTAAATCGTACTGTGGTCAGTCCTGCAGAGCGATACGCCACCACCTGTGCATGTTACCGTTGTCTGATTTACTTCAACGACGATTTCCTCGAGTTTTCAAATAAATCTCGCCGAGTGACGAGGCATTTGGCTACCTTAAGAGAGTCATAGTTACTGCTGCCAGCTGCTCGACCTACTTTCTTTCTTTCCACTCTTTAATTACTACTGTGGTCAGTCTTGCAGCAGCAATATGCCACTACATGTAAACCTTAACGTTGTCTGAGCTACCTTATCGAAGATATCCTCGGGTTTTCAAAAAAAATTTTACATGGTGACGAGGCATTTGGCTACCTTAAGGGAGTCATAGTACCCCTGCCTGCTGCTCCCACTTTTCTAAGCCCTTTCTCTCTATCATTCTTGCTATGGCTGTGCTACAGAACCGATGTGCCACTATATGTCCAAGTTAACGTCGTCTCTGTTACTCCCACTACGAGTCTCTCGAGTTAGCAAATGTACCTCGCCGGATGACGAGGCATTTGGCTACCTTAAGAGCGTCATAGTTACTGCAGCCAGCTGCTCCCCCTTCTTTGAATGTTTCCTGTCTTTAATTCGTTCTGTGGGCAGTCCTGCAGAAGCGATACGCCACCACCTGTCCGTGTTACCGTTGTCTGAGTTACCTCAACAACGATTTCCTCGAGTTTTCAAATAAATTTCGCCGAGTGACGAGGCATTTGGCTACCTTAAGAGAGTCATAGTTACTGTTGCCAACTGCTCGACCTACTTTCTTTCTTTCCACTCTTTAATTATTACTGTGGTCAGTCCTGCAGGAGCAATATGCCACTACATGTAATCCTTAACGTTGTCTGAGCTACCTTATCGAAGATATCGTCGAGTTTTCAAAAAAAAATGTCACGTGGTGACGAGGCATTTAACTACCTTAAGAGAGTCATAGTACTCCTGCCTGCTGCTCCCACTTTTCTAAGCCCATTCTCTCTATCATTCTTGCTATGGCCTGTCCTACGGAACCGATGTGCCACTATATGTCCACGTTAACGTCGTCACTGTTACTCCCACTACGAGTCTCTCGAGTTAGCAAATGTACCTCGCGGGATGACGAGCCATTTGACTACGTTAAGAGAGTCATAGTTACTGCAGCCAGCTGCTCCCCCTTCTTTGAATCTTTCCTCTCTTTAATTCGTACTGTGGTGTCCTGCAGAAGCGATACGCCACCACCTGTCCATGTTACCGTTGTCTGAGTTACTTCAACGACGATTTCCTCGAGTTTTCAAATAGATTTCGCCGAGTGACGAGGCATTTGGCTACCTTAAGAGAGTCATAATTACTGCTGCCAGCTGCTCGACCTACTTTCTTCCTTTCCACTCTTTAATTATTACTGTGGTCAGTCCTGCAGGAGCAATATGCCACTACATGTAAACCTTAACGTTGTCTGAGCTACTTTATCGAAGATATCCTCGAGTTTTCAAAAAAAATTTTACATGGTGACGAGGCATTTGGCTACCTTAAGGGAGTCATAGTACCCCTGCCTGCTGCTCCCACTTTTCTAAGCCCTATTCTCTCTATCATTCTTGCTATGGCTGTCCTACAGAACCGATGTGCCACTGTATGTCCACGTTAACGTCGTCTCTGTTACTCCCACTACGAGTCTCTCGAGTTAGCAAATGTGACTCGCCGGATGACGAGGCATTTGGCTACCTTATAAGCGTCATAGTTACTGCAGCCAGCTGGTCCCCCTTCTTTGAATCTTTCCTCCCTTTAAATCGTACTGTGGTTAGTCCTGCAGAGGGATACGCTACCACCTGTGCATGTTACCGTTGTCTGATTTTCTTCAACGACGATTTCCTCGAGTTTTCAAATAAATCTCGCCGAGTGACGAGGCATTTGGCTACGTAAGAGAGTCATAGTTACTGCTGCCAGCTGCTCGACCTACTTTCTTTCTTTCCACTCTTTAATTATTACTGTGGTCAGTCCTGCAGCAGCAATATGCCACTACATGTAAACCTTAACGTTGTCTGAGCTACCTTATCGAATATATCCTCGAGTTTTGAAAAAAAAATTTACATGGTGACGAGGCATTTGGCTACTTTAAGAGATTCATAGTACTCCTGCCTGCTGCTCCCACTTTTCTAAGCCCATTCTCTCTATCATTCTTGCTATGGCCTGTCCTACGGAACAGATGTGCCACTATATGTCCACGATAACGTCGTCACTGTTACTCCCACTACGAGTCTCTCGAGTTAGCAAATGTACCTCACCGGATGACGACTCATTTGGCTACCTTAAGAGAGTCATAGTTACTGCAGCCAGCTGCTCCCCCTTCTTTGAATCTTTCCTCTCTTTAATTCGTACCTTGGTGTCCTGCAGAAGCGATACGCCACCACCTGTCCATGTTACCGTTGTCTGAGTTACTTCAACAACGATTTCCTCGAGTTTTCAAATTAATTTCGCCGCGTGACGAGGCATTTGGCTACCTTAGGAGAGTCATAGTTACTGCAGCCAGCTGGTCCCCCTTCTTTGAATCTTTCCTCCCTTTAAATCGTACTGTGGTCAGTCCTGCAGAGCGATACGCCACCACCTGTGCATGTTACCGTTGTCTGATTTACTTCAACGACGATTTCCTCGAGTTTTCAAATAAATCTCGCCGAGTGACGAGGCATTTGGCTACCTTAAGAGAGTCATAGTTACTGCTGCCAGCTGCACGACCTACTTTCTTTCTTTCCACTCTTTAATTACTACTGTGGTCAGTCTTGCAGCAGCAATATGCCACTACATGTAAACCTTAACGTTGTCTGAGCTACCTTATCGAAGATATCCTCGAGTTTTCAAAAAAAAAATGTGACATGGTGACGAGGCATTTAACTACCTAAAGAGAGTCATAGTACTCTTGCCTGCTGCTCCCATTTTTCTAAGCCCATTCTCTCTATCATTCTTGCTATGGCCTGTCCTACGGAACCGATGTGCCACTATATGTCCACGTTAACGTCGTCACTGTTACTCCCACTACGAGTCTCTCGAGTTAGCAAATGTACCTCGCAGGATGACGAGCCATTTGACTACCTTAAGAGAGTCATAGTTACTGCAGCCAGCTGTTCCCCCTTCTTTGAATCTTTCCTCTCTTTAATTCGTACTGTGGTGTCCTGCAGAAGCTATACGCCACCACCTGTCCATGTTACCGTTGTCTGAGTTACTTCAACGACGATTTCCTCGAGTTTTCAAATAAATTTCGCCGACCGACGATGCATTTGGCTACCATAAGAGAGTCATAGTTACTGTTGAAAGCTGCTCGACCTACTTTCTTTCTTTCCACTCTTTAATTATTACTGTGGTCAGTCCTGCAGGAGCAATATGCCACTACATGTAAACCTTAACGTTGTCTGAGCTACCTTATCGAAGATATCCTCGAGTTTTCAAAAAAAATTTTACATGGTGTCGTGGCATTTGGCTACCTTAAGGGAGTCATAGTTACTGCAGCCAGCTGCTCCCCCTTCTTTGAATGTTTCCTGTCTTTAATTCGTTCTGTGGGCAGTCCTGCAGAAGCGATACGCCACCACCTGTCCATGTTACCGTTGTCTGAGTTACCTCAACAACGATTTCCTCGAGTTTTCAAATAAATTTCGCCGAGTGACGAGGCATTTGGCTACCTTAAGAGAGTCATACTTACTGTTGCCAGCTGCTCGACCTACTTTCTTTCTTTCCACTCTTTAATTATTACTGTGGTCAGTCCTGCAGGTGCAATATGCCACTACATGTAAACCCTAACGTTGTCTGAGCTACCTTATCGAAGATATCCTCGAGTTTTCAACAAAAAATTTCACATGCTGACGAGGCATTTGGCTACCTTAAGAGAGTCATAGTACTCCTGCCTGCTGCTCCTACTTTTCTAAGCCCATTCTCTCTATCATTCTTGCTATGGCTGTCCTACGGAACCGATGTGCCACTATATGTCCACGTTTACGTCGTCACTGTTACTCCCACTACGAGTCTCTCGAGTTAGCAAATGTACCTCGCCGGATGAGGAGGCATTTGGCTACCTTATAAGCGTCATAGTTACTGCAGCCAGCTGCTCCCCCTTCTTTGAATCTTTCCTGTCTTTAATTCGTACTGTGGTCAGTCCTGCAGAAGCGATACGCCACCACCTGTCCATGTTACCGTTGTCTGAGTTACTTCAACAACGATTTCCTCGAGTTTTCAAATTAATTTCGCCGCGTGACGAGGCATTTGGCTACCTTAAGAGAGTCATAGTTACTGCAGCCAGCTGCTCCCCCTTCTTTGAATGTTTCCTGTCTTTAATTCGTTCTGTGGGCAGTCCTGCAGAAGCGATACGCCACCACCTGTCCATGTTACCGTTGTCTGAGTTACCTCAACAACGATTTCCTCGAGTTTTCAAATAAATTTCGCCGAGTGACGAGGCATTTGGCTACCTTAAGAGAGTCATACTTACTGTTGCCAGCTGCTCGACCTACTTTCTTTCTTTCCACTCTTTAATTATTACTGTGGTCAGTCCTGCAGGTGCAATATGCCACTACATGTAAACCCTAACGTTGTCTGAGCTACCTTATCGAAGATATCCTCGAGTTTTCAACAAAAAATTTCACATGCTGACGAGGCATTTGGCTACCTTAAGAGAGTCATAGTACTCCTGCCTGCTGCTCCTACTTTTCCAAGCCCATTCTCTCTATCATTCTTGCTATGGCTGTCCTACGGAACCGATGTGCCACTATATGTCCACGTTAACGTCGTCTCTGTTACTCCCACTACGAGTCTCTCGAGTTAGCAAATGTGACTCGCCGGATGACGAGGCATTTGGCGACCTTATAAGCGTCATAGTTACTGCAGCCTGCTGGTCCCCCTTCTTTGAATCTTTCCTCCCTTTAAATCGTACTGTGGTTAGTCCTGCAGAGGGATACGCTACCACCTGTGCATGTTACCGTTGTCTGATTTTCTTCAACGACGATTTCCTCGAGTTTTCAAATAAATCTCGCCGAGTGACGAGGCATTTGGCTACCTTAAGAGAGTCATAGTTACTGCTGCCAGCTGCTCGACCAACTTTCTTTCTTTCCACTCTTTAATTATTACTGTGGTCAGTCCTGCAGGAGCAATATGCCACTACATGTAAACCTTAACGTTGTCTGAGCTACCTTATCGAAGATATCCTCGAGTTTTCAACAAAAAATTTCACATGGTGACGATTCATTTGGCTACCTTATGAGAGTCATAGTACTCCTGCCTGCTGCTCCCACTTTTCTAAGCCCATTCTCTCTATCATTCTTGCTATGGCCTGTCCTACGGAACCGATGTGCCACTATATGTCCACGTTAACGTCGTCTCTGTTACTCCCACTACGAGTCTCTCGAGTTAGCAAATGTACCTCGCCGGATGAGGAGGCATTTGGCTACCTTATAAGCGTCATAGTTACTGCAGCCAGCTGCTCCCCCTTCTTTGAATCTTTCCTGTCTTTAATTCGTACTGTGGTCAGTCCTGCAGAAGCGATACGCCACCACCTGTCCATGTTACCGTTGTCTGAGTTACTTCAACAACGATTTCCTCGAGTTTTCAAATTAATTTCGCCGAGTGACGAGGCATTTGGCTACCTTAAGAGAGTCATACTTACTGCAGCCAGCTGCTCCCCCTTCTTTGAATATTTCCTCTCTTTAATTCGTACCTTGGTGTCCTGCAGAAGCGATACGCCACCACCTGTATATGTTACCGTTGTCTGAGTTACTTCGACGACGATTTCCTCGAGTTTTCAAATAAATTTCCCCGAGTGACGAGGCATTTGGCTACCTTAAGAGGGTCATAGTTACTGCTGCCAGCTGCTCGACCTACTTTCATTCTTTCCACTCACTAATTATTACTGTGGTCAGTCCTGCAGGAGCAATATGCCACTACATGTAAACCTTAACGTTGTCTGAGCTACCTTAACGAAGATATTCTCGAGTTTTCAAAAAAAATTTCACATGGTGACGAGGCTTTTGGCTGCCTTAAGAGAGTCATAGTACCCCTGCCTGCTGCTATCACTTTTCTAAGCCCATTCTCTCTATCATTCTTGCTATGGCTGTCCTACAGAACCGATGTGCCACTATATGTCCACGTTAACGTCGTCACTGTTACCCCACTACGAGTCTCTCGAGTTAGCAAATGTACCTCGCCGGGTGACGAGGCATTTGGCTACCTTAAGAGAGTCATAGTTACTGCAGCCAGCTGCTCCCCCTTCTTTGAATCTTTCCTCCCTTTAAATCGTACTGTGGTCAGTCCTGCAGAGCGATACGCCAACACCTGTGCATGTTACCGTTGTCTGAGTTACTTCAACGACGATTTCCTCGAGTTTTCAAATAAATTTCGCCGAGTGACGAGGCATTTGGCTACCTTAAGAGAGTCATACTTACTGCAGCCAGCTGCTCCCCCTTCTTTGAATCTTTCCTCTCTTTAATTCGTACCTTGGTGTCCCGCAGAAGCGATACGCCACCACCTGTATATGTTACCGTTGTCTGAGTTACTTCGACGACGATTTCCTCGAGTTTTCAAATAAATTTCGCCGAGTGACGAGGTATTTGGCTACCTTAAGAGAGTCATTGTTACTGCTGCCAGCTGCTCGACCTACTTTCATTCTTTCCACTCATTAATTATTACTGTGGTCAGTCCTGCAGGAGCAATATGCCACTACATGTAAACCTTAACGTTGTCTGAGCTACCTTAACGAAGATATTCTCGAGTTTTCAAAAAAAATTTCACATGGTGACGAGGCTTTTGGCTGCCTTAAGAGAGTCATAGTACCCCTGCCTGCTGCTATCACTTTTCTAAGCCCATTCTCTCTATCATTCTTGCTATGGCTGTCCTACAGAACCGATGTGCCACTATATGTCCACGCTAACGTCGTCACTGTTACTCCCACTACGAGTCTCTCGAGTTAGCAAATGTACCTCGCCGGGGGACGAGGCATTTGGCTACCTTAAGAGAGTCATAGTTACTGCAGCCAGCTGCTCCCCCTTCTTTGAATCTATCCTCCCTTTAAATCGTACTGTGGTCAGTCCTGCAGAGCGATACGCCAATACCTGTGCATGTTACCGTTGTCTGAGTTACTTCAACGACGATTTCCTCGAGTTTTCAAATAAATCTCGCCGAGTGACGAGGCATTTGGCCACCTTAAGAGAGTCATAGTTACTGCTGCCAGCTGCTTGACCTACTTTCTTTCTTTCCACTCATTAATTATTACTGTGGTCAGTTCTGCAGGAGCAATATGCCACTACATGTAAACCTTAACGTTGTCTGAGCTACCTTATCGATGATATCCTCGAGTTTTCAAAAACAATTTCACATGGTGACGAGGCATTTGGCTACCTTAAGAGAGTCATAGTACTCCTGCCTGCTGCTCCCACTTTTCTAAGCCCATTCTCTCTATCATTCTTGCTATGGCCTGTCCTACGGAACCGATGTGCCACTATATGTCCACGTTAACGTCATCACTGTTACTCCCACTACGAGTCTCTCGAGTTAGCAAATGAACCTCGCCGGATGACGAGGCATTTGGCTACCTTAAGAGAGTCGTAGTTACTGCAGCCAGCTGCTCCCCCTTCTTTGAATCTTTCCTGTCTTTAATTCGTACTGTGGTCAGTCCTGCAGAAGCGATACGCCACCACCTGTCCATGTTACCGTTGTCTGAGTTACTTCAACGACGATTTCCTCGAGTTTTCAAATGAATTTCGCCGAGTGACGAGGCATTTGGCTACCTTAAGAGAGTCATACTTACTGTTGCAAGCTGCTCGACCTACTTTCTTTCTTTCCACTCTTTAATTATTACTGTGGTCAGTCCTGCAGGAGCAATATGCCACTACATGTAAACCTTAACGTTGTCTGAGCTACCTTATCGAAGATATCCTCGGGTTTTCAACAAAATTTTCACATGGTGACGATGCATTTGGCTACCTTAAGAGAGTCATAGTACTCCTGCCTGCTGCTCCCACTTTTCTAAGCCCATTCTCTCTATCATTCTTGCTATGGCTGTCCTACGGAACCGATGTGCCACTATATGTCCACGTTAACGTCGTCACTGTTACTCCCACTACGAGTCTCTCGAGTTAGCAAATGTACCTCGCCGGATGACGAGGCATTTGGCTACCTTAAGAGAGTCATAGTTACTGCAGCCAGCTGCTCCCCCTTCTTTGAATCTTTCCTCTCTTTAATTCGTACCTTGGTGTCCTGCAGAACCGATACGCCACCACCTGTCCATGTTACCGTTGAAACTTCCCCTTTTGAACAATTCTTACAAGACTGTCCTTAACCTGACACACAATATTTTGTTAGCGCAACGCAATCTGACTTTCAAAATTCCCTACAAAACAATGGCCCTGACTAACATTAAACTATACCTTTCACAAATCACTAAATCACTTACCTCACAATAATCTTCGTTTCTCCCACTACTGCAATACAGCAAGCGCCACTACTGCCAGCTAAATAAAAGATTCAAACTACTAAAGGCACTAACTACTGATAGGGATAGTTAGCAAATGAAAGATATTAATAGAGAACAAACAATGTATTTACCTTAATATCATCATATATAAATATACCAGTTCATGAAAAATTGCAAACCTCCGCCATCTCTCTCCCCACATCCACCACTGCTGGCGGCTCACCTCCAACTGCGCAACGCTACGCGCTGTTCACATCCAGCTGCCGCTGCCCAACACTACAATGGCAGACAACAATGCAAACTAGCCACAGACTGCACACAGCACAGCCAGTGATTTTCATACAGAGGTGGCGTTACCAATAAAAAACCTAAACAGCCTACTTACATAGAGAAAACATAAACAGCCTACTTACATAGCCCCCATGCTCCCCACAAAAATTTTTACAAATGGTGTTGGGCACTGGCCAATACAGATTTGACAAAAATTTTTCACAATTACAGTAACAAAGATATAAAATGCACACACTTATTAATATTATGTTGGTCAAAAGATCAAAATTTCTCACAGTCCATAAAGACAGTCCACATTGTTCATCACAGTAAAAATGCAGAGTTTTTCTCAAAGTCCAAGCAGTAAAAGAAAATGCACATAGAAGTAGTGGATTTCCATGCAGTCTTGAAGTAGTAGTGTTGACCTTCCAACGGAAAGACAGTGCTGACTCTTGACATGCAGACAGGTAATGGGCCACAACAGAGCAAACCCACAGCAGAGTCATTCGAAGTTTTGATGAATATTGGTAGGTCATCACAGAGCAGACCCACTGTAGTCCTGGTAGAGATTACGATATTGGTGGGCCACCAGAGGTGCAGACCCACTGCAGTCCTTGTAGAAATAATGGTATTGATGGATCATCAAAGATGTAGACCCACTGTAGTCCTTGCAGAGATAATGGTATTGGTGGGCCACCAGAGGTGCAGACCCACTTGGAGAGATAGCCGGCAGCCATTGTTGTGACTGTGCAGGTGCACAATCACCATTGAAGAGTCTTGCGGATAATATAGCAAGTCCATAAACCACCACTTGTGCACTCACAACGTTTTTGGAATTGTCCTTAGAACCAGCAATACTGTTATCCTCAAATATAATTGGCATTAATAATATGTTATTTACCTTATAAATATGCTTACACATTATTTATTCTGTTTAATGCTCATGTGTGAAGTTGATGTTTCAAAAGTTATTGTGATCTTTTATGTATGTACTCATGTCATAATTCCACTGATGTATATGTCTATTTCTATTATTTTGTAAAGCCTGTTTTACTACAAATGTTATCTGTATTATTATGTTTTTAATGATGTATTTTGTACCTTTGTAATTGTATTCTTATGTTATAAAATTGTAATTGTCACCAGTTCATGACATTATTAACTTGTTAGTTACATTTCACTGCACACGTTTCTGTTGGTCATAGTATATGGACAATATGTGAGAAGTAGGGACTGTTAGTGTTTGCACGTGTGTTAATAATTCTGCAAGGGACTGGATAACAGCATTGCTGGTTCTAAGGACAATTCCAAAAACGTTGTGAGTGCACAAGTGGTGGTTTAGTCGCCATATGAAACTTCCCCTTTTGAACAATTCTTACAAGACTGTCCTTAACCTGACACACAATATTTTGTTAGCGCAACGCAATCTGAGTTTCAAAATTCCCTACAAAACAATGGCCCTGACTAACATTAAACTATACCTTTCACAAATCACTAAATCACTTACCTCACAATAATCTTCGTTTCTCCCACTACTGCAATACAGCAAGCGCCACTACTGCCAGCTAAATAAAAGATTCAAACTACTAAAGGCACTAACTACTGATAGGGATAGTTAGCAAATGAAAGATATTAATAGAGAACAAACAATGTATTTACCTTAATATCATCATATATAAATATACCAGTTCATGAAAAATTGCAAACCTCCGCCATCTCTCTCCCCACATCCACCACTGCTGGCGGCTCACCTCCAACTGCGCAACGCTACGCGCTGTTCACATCCAGCTGCCGCTGCCCAACACTACAATGGCAGACAACAATGCAAACTAGCCACAGACTGCACACAGCACAGCCAGTGATTTTCATACAGAGGTGGCGTTACCAATAAAAAACCTAAACAGCCTACTTACATAGAGAAAACATAAACAGCCTACTTACACCGTTGTCTGAGTTACTTCAACGACGATTTCCTCGAGTTTTCAAATAAATTTCGCCGAGTGACGAGGCATTTGGCTACCTTAAGAGAGTCATAGTTACTGCTGCCAGCTGCTCGACCTACTTTCATTCTTTCCACACATTAATTATTACTGTGGTCAGTCCTGCAGGAGCAATATGCCACTACATGTAAACCTTAACGTTGTCTGAGCTACCTTATCGAAGATATCCTCGAGTTTTCAACAAAAAATTTCACATGGTGACGAGGCATTTGGCTACCTTAAGAGAGTCATAGTACTCCTGCCTGCTGCTCCCACTTTTCTAAGCCCATTCTCTCTATCATTCTTGCTATGGCTGTCCTACGGAACCGATGTGCCACTATATGTCCACGTTAACGTCGTCACTGTTACTCCCACTACGAGCCTCTCGAGTTAGCAAATGTACCTCGCCGGATGACGAGGCATTTGGCTACCTTAAGAGAGTCATAGTTACTGCAGCCAGCTGCTCCCCGTTCTTTGAATCGTTCCTCTCTTTAATTCGTACCTTGGTGTCCTGCAGAAGCGATACGCCACCACCTGTCCATGTTACCGTTGTCTGAGTTACTTCAACGACGATTTCCTCGAGTTTTCAAATAAATTTCGCCGAGTGACGAGGCATTCGGCTACCTTAAGGGAGTCATAGTTACTGCTGCCAGCTGCTCGACCTACTTTCTTTCTTTCCACTCTTTAATTATTACTGTGGTCAGTCCTGCAGGAGAAATATGCCACTACATGTAAACCTTAACGTTGTCTGAGCTACCTTAACGAAAATATCCTCGAGTTTTCAAAAAAAATTTTACATAGTGACGAGGCATTTGGGTACCTTAAGGGAGTCATAGTACCCCTGCCTGCTGCTCCCAATTTTCTAAGCCCTTTCTCTCTACCATTCTTGCTATGGGTGTCCTACAGAACCGATGTGCCACTATGTGTCCACGTTAACGTCGTCTCTGTTACTCCCACTACGAGTCTCTCGAGTTAGCAAATGTACCTCGCCGGATGACGAGGCATTTACCTACCTTAAGAGAGTCATACTTACTGCAGCCAGCTGCTCCCCCTTCTTTGAATCTTTCCTCCCTTTAAATCGTACTGTGGTCAGTCCTGCAGAGCGATACGCCAACACCTGTGCATGTTACCGTTGTCTGAGTTACTTCAACGACGATTTCCTCGAGTTTTCAAATAAATCTCGCCGAGTGACGAGGCATTTGGCTACCTTAAGAGAGTCATAGTTACTGCTGCCAGCTGCTCGACCTACTTTCTTTCTTTCCACCCATTAATTATTACTGTGGTCAGTTATGCAGGAGCAATATGCCACTACATGTAAACCTTAACGTTGTCTGAGCTACCTTATCGATGATATCCTCGAGTTTTCAAAAACAATTTCACATGGTGACGAGGCATTTGGCTACCTTAAGAGAGTCATACTTACTGCAGCCAGCTGCTCCCCCTTCTTTGAATCATTCCTCTCTTTAATTCGTACCTTGGTGTCCTGCAGAAGCGATACGCCACCACCTGTCCATGTTACCGTTGTCTGAGTTACTTCAACGACGATTTCCTCGAGTTTTCAAATAAATTTCGCCGAGTGACGAGGCATTTGGCTACCTTAAGAGAGTCATAGTTACTGCTGCCAGCTGCTCGACCTACTTTCTTTCTTTCCACTCTTTAATTATTACTGTGGTCAGTCCTGCAGGAGCAATATGCCACTACATGTAAACCTTAACGTTGTCTGAGCTACCTTATCGAAAATATCCTCGAGTTTTCAAAAAAAATTTTACATGGTGTCGAGGCATTTGGCTACCTTAAGGGAGTCATAGTACTCCTGCCTGCTGCTCCCACTTTTCTAAGCCCATTCTCTCTATCATTCTTGCTATGGCCTGTCCTACGGAACCGATGTGCCACTATATGTCCACGTTAACGTCGTCACTGTTACTCCCACTACGAGTCTCTCGAGTTGGCAAATGAACCTCGCCGGATGACGAGGCATTTGGCTACCTTAAGAGAGTCATAGTTACTGCAGCCAGCTGCTCCCCCTTCTTTGAATCTTTCCTCCCTTTAAATCGTACTGTGGTCAGTCCTGCAGAGCGATACGCCAACACCTGTGCATGTTACCGTTGTCTGAGTTACTTCAACGACGATTTCCTCGAGTTTTCAAATAAATCTCGCCGAATGACGAGGCATTTGGCTACCTTAAGAGAGTCATAGTTACTGCTGCCAGCTGCTCGACCTACTTTCTTTCTTTCCACTCTTTAATTATTACTGTGGTCAGTCCTGCAGGAGCAATATGCCACTACATGTAAACCTTAACGTTGTCTGAGCTACCTTATCGAAGATATCCTCGAGTTTTCAACAAAAAATTTCACATGGTGACGATGCATTTGGCTACCTTAAGAGAGTCATAGTACTCCTGCCTGCTGCTCCCACTTTTCTAAGCCCATTCTCTCTATCATTCTTGCTATGGCTGTCCTACGGAACCGATGTGCCACTATATGTCCACGTTAACGTCGTCACTGTTACTCCCACTACGAGTCTCTCGAGTTAGCAAATGTACCTCGCCGGATGACGAGGCATTTGGCTACCTTAAGAGAGTCATAGTTACTGCAGCCAGCTGCTCCCCCTTCTTTGAATCTTTCCTCTCTTTAATTCGTACCTTGGTGTCCTGCAGAACCGATACGCCACCACCTGTCCATGTTACCGTTGTCTGAGTTACTTCAACGACGATTTCCTCGAGTTTTCAAATAAATTTCGCCGAGTGACGAGGCATTTGGCTACCTTAAGAGAGTCATAGTTACTGCTGCCAGCTGCTCGACCTACTTTCATTCTTTCCACTCATTAATTATTACTGTGGTCAGTCCTGCAGGAGCAATATGCCACTACATGTAAACCTTAACGTTGTCTGAGCTACCTTATCGAAGATATCCTCGAGTTTTCAACAAAAAATTTCACATGGTGACGAGGCATTTGGCTACCTTAAGAGAGTCATAGTACTCCTGCCTGCTGCTCCCACTTTTCTAAGCCCATTCTCTCTATCATTCTTGCTATGGCTGTCCTACGGAACCGATGTGCCACTATATGTCCACGTTAACGTCGTCACTGTTACTCCCACTACGAGTCTCTCGAGTTAGCAAATGTACCTCGCCGGTTGACGAGGCATTTGGCTACCTTAAGAGAGTCATAGTTACTGCAGCCAGCTGCTCCCCCTTCTTTGAATCTTTATTGTCTTTAATTCGTACTGTGGTCAGTCCTGCAGAAGCGATACGCCACCACCTGACCATGTTACCGTTGTCTGAGTTACTTCAACAACGATTTCCTCGAGTTTTCAAATAAATTTCGCCGAGTGACGAGGCATTTACCTACCTTAAGAGAGTCATACTTACTGCAGCCAGCTGCTCCCCCTTCTTTGAATCTTTCCTCCCTTTAAATCGTACTGTGGTCAGTCCTGCAGAGCGATACGCCAACACCTGTGCATGTTACCGTTGTCTGAGTTACTTCAACGACGATTTCCTCGAGTTTTCAAATAAATCTCGCCGAGTGACGAGGCATTTGGCTACCTTAAGAGAGTCATAGTTACTGCTGCCAGCTGCTCGACCTACTTTCTTTCTTTCCACCCATTAATTATTACTGTGGTCAGTTATGCAGGAGCAATATGCCACTACATGTAAACCTTAACGTTGTCTGAGCTACCTTATCGATGATATCCTCGAGTTTTCAAAAACAATTTCACATGGTGACGAGGCATTTGGCTACCTTAAGAGAGTCATACTTACTGCAGCCAGCTGCTCCCCCTTCTTTGAATCTTTCCTCTCTTTAATTCGTACCTTGGTGTCCTGCAGAAGCGATACGCCACCACCTGTCCATGTTACCGTTGTCTGAGTTACTTCAACGACGATTTCCTCGAGTTTTCAAATAAATTTCGCCGAGTGACGAGGCATTTGGCTACCTTAAGAGAGTCATAGTTACTGCTGCCAGCTGCTCGACCTACTTTCTTTCTTTCCACTCTTTAATTATTACTGTGGTCAGTCCTGCAGGAGCAATATGCCACTACATGTAAACCTTAACGTTGTCTGAGCTACCTTAACGAAAATATCCTCGAGTTTTCAAAAAAAATTTTACATGGTGACGAGGCATTTGGCTACCTTAAGGGAGTCATAGTACTCCTGCCTGCTGCTCCCACTTTTCTAAGCCCATTCTCTCTATCATTCTTGCGATGGCCTGTCCTACGGAACCGATGTGCCACTATATGTCCACGTTAACGTCGTCACTGTTACTCCCACTACGAGTCTCTCGAGTTAGCAAATGAACCTCGCCGGATGACGAGGCATTTGGCTACCTTAAGAGAGTCATAGTTACTGCAGCCAGCTGCTCCCCCTTCTTTGAATCTTTCCTCCCTTTAAATCGTACTGTGGTCAGTCCTGCAGAGCGATACGCCAACACCTGTGCATGTTACCGTTGTCTGAGTTACTTCAACGACGATTTCCTCGAGTTTTCAAATAAATCTCGCCGAGTGACGAGGCATTTGGCTACCTTAAGAGAGTCATAGTTACTGCTGCCAGCTGCTCGACCTACTTTCATTCTTTCCACTCATTAATTATTACTGTGGTCAGTCCTGCAGGAGCAATATGCCACTACATGTAAACCTTAACGTTGTCTGAGCTACCTTATCGAAGATATCCTCGAGTTTTCAACAAAAAATTTCACATGGTGACGAGGCATTGGGCTACCTTAAGAGAGTCATAGTACTCCTGCCTGCTGCTCCCACTTTTCTAAGCCCATTCTATCTATCATTCTTGCTATGGCTGTCCTACGGAACCGATGTGCCACTATATGTCCACGTTAACGTCGTCACTGTTACTCCCACTACGAGTCTCTCGAGTTAGCAAATGTACCTCGCCGGATGACGAGGCATTTGGCTACCTTAAGAGAGTCATAGTTACTGCAGCCAGCTGCTCCCCCTTCTTTGAATCGTTCCTCTCTTTAATTCGTACCTTGGTGTCCTGCAGAAGCGATACGCCACCACCTGTCCATGTTACCGTTGTCTGAGTTACTTCAACGACGATTTCCTCGAGTTTTCAAATAAATTTCGCCGAGTGACGAGGCATTCGGCTACCTTAAGAGAGTCATAGTTACTGCTGCCAGCTGCTCGACCTACTTTCTTTCTTTCCACTCTTTAATTATTACTGTGGTCAGTCCTGCAGGAGCAATATGCCACTACATGTAAACCTTAACGTTGTCTGAGCTACCTTAACGAAAATATCCTCGAGTTTTCAAAAAAAATTTTACATAGTGACGAGGCATTTGGGTACCTTAAGGGAGTCATAGTACCCCTGCCTGCTGCTCCCACTTTTCTAAGCCCTTTCTCTCTACCATTCTTGCTATGGGTGTCCTACAGAACCGATGTGCCACTATATGTCCACGTTAACGTCGTCTCTGTTACTCCCACTACGAGTCTCTCGAGCTAGCAAATGTACCTCGCCGGATGACGAGGCATTTGGCTACCTTATAAGCGTCATAGTTACTGCAGCCAGCTGCTCCCCCTTCTTTGAATCTTTATTGTCTTTAATTCGTACTGTGGTCAGTCCTGCAGAAGCGATACGCCACCACCTGACCATGTTACCGTTGTCTGAGTTACTTCAACAACGATTTCCTCGAGTTTTCAAATAAATTTCGCCGAGTGACGAGGCATTTACCTACCTTAAGAGAGTCATACTTACTGCAGCCAGCTGCTCCCCCTTCTTTGAATCTTTCCTCCCTTTAAATCGTACTGTGGTCAGTCCTGCAGAGCGATACGCCAACACCTGTGCATGTTACCGTTGTCTGAGTTACTTCAACGACGATTTCCTCGAGTTTTCAAATAAATCTCGCCGAGTGACGAGGCATTTGGCTACCTTAAGAGAGTCATAGTTACTGCTGCCAGCTGCTCGACCTACTTTCTTTCTTTCCACCCATTAATTATTACTGTGGTCAGTTATGCAGGAGCAATATGCCACTACATGTAAACCTTAACGTTGTCTGAGCTACCTTATCGATGATATCCTCGAGTTTTCAAAAACAATTTCACATGGTGACGAGGCATTTGGCTACCTTAAGAGAGTCATACTTACTGCAGCCAGCTGCTCCCCCTTCTTTGAATCTTTCCTCTCTTTAATTCGTACCTTGGTGTCCTGCAGAAGCGATACGCCACCACCTGTCCATGTTACCGTTGTCTGAGTTACTTCAACGACGATTTCCTCGAGTTTTCAAATAAATTTCGCCGAGTGACGAGGCATTTGGCTACCTTAAGAGAGTCATAGTTACTGCTGCCAGCTGCTCGACCTACTTTCTTTCTTTCCACTCTTTAATTATTACTGTGGTCAGTCCTGCAGGAGCAATATGCCACTACATGTAAACCTTAACGTTGTCTGAGCTACCTTAACGAAAATATCCTCGAGTTTTCAAAAAAAATTTTACATGGTGACGAGGCATTTGGCTACCTTAAGGGAGTCATAGTACTCCTGCCTGCTGCTCCCACTTTTCTAAGCCCATTCTCTCTATCATTCTTGCTATGGCCTGTCCTACGGAACCGATGTGCCACTATATGTCCACGTTAACGTCGTCACTGTTACTCCCACTACGAGTCTCTCGAGTTAGCAAATGAACCTCGCCGGATGACGAGGCATTTGGCTACCTTAAGAGAGTCATAGTTACTGCAGCCAGCTGCTCCCCCTTCTTTGAATCTTTCCTCCCTTTAAATCGTACTGTGGTCAGTCCTGCAGAGCGATACGCCAACACCTGTGCATGTTACCGTTGTCTGAGTTACTTCAACGACGATTTCCTCGAGTTTTCAAATAAATCTCGCCGAGTGACGAGGCATTTGGCTACCTTAAGAGAGTCATAGTTACTGCTGCCAGCTGCTCGACCTACTTTCTTTCTTTCCACTCTTTAATTATTACTGTGGTCAGTCCTGCAGGAGCAATATGCCACTACATGTAAACCTTAACGTTGTCTGAGCTACCTTATCGATGATATCCTCTAGTTTTCAAAAACAATTTCACATGGTGACGAGGCATTTGGCTACCTTAAGAGAGTCATTGTACTCCTGCTTGCTGCTCCCACTTTTCTAAGCCCATTCTCTCTATCATTCTTGCTATGGCCTGTCCTACGGAACCGATGTGCCACTATATGTCCACGTTAACGTCGTCACTGTTACTCCCACTACGAGTCTCTCGAGTTAGCAAATGTACCTCGCCGGATGACGAGGCATTTGGCTACCTTAAGAGAGTCATAGTTACTGCAGCCAGCTGCTCCCCCTTCTTTGAATCTTTCCTCTCTTTAATTCGTACCTTGGTGTCCTGCAGAAGCGATACGCCACCACCTGTCCATGTTACCGTTGTCTGAGTTACTTCAACGACGATTTCCTCGAGTTTTCAAATAAATTTCGCCGAGTGACGAGGCATTTGGCTAACTTAAGAGAGTCATAGTTACTGCTGCAAGCTGCTCGACCTACTTTTTTTCTTTCCACTCTTTAATTATTACTGTGGTCAGTCCTGCAGGAGCAATATGCCACTACACGTAAACCTTAACGTTGTCTGAGCTACCTTAACGAAAATATCCTCGAGTTTTCAAAATAAATTTTACATGGTGACGAGGCATTTGGCTACCTTAAGGGAGTCATAGTACTCCTGCCTGCTGCTCCCACTTTTCTAAGCCCATTCTCTCTATCATTCTTGCTATGGCCTGTCCTACGGAACCGATGTGCCACTATATGTCCACGTTAACGTCGTCACTGTTACTCCCACTACGAGTCTCTCGAGTTAGCAAATGAACCTCGCCGGATGACGAGGCATTTGGCTACCTTAAGAGAGTCATAGTTACTGCAGCCAGCTGCTCCCCCTTCTTTGAATCTTTCCTGTCTTTAATTCGTACTGTGGTCAGTCCTGCAGAAGCGATACGCCACCACCTGTCCATGTTACCGTTGTCTGAGTTACCTCAACAACGATTTCCTCGAGTTTTCAAATAAATTTCGCCGAGTGACGAGGCATTTGGCTACCTTAAGAGAGTCATAGTTACTGCTGCCAGCTGCTCGACCTACTTTCATTCTTTCCACTCATTAATTATTACTGTGGTCAGTCCTGCAGGAGCAATATGCCACTACATGTAAACCTTAACGTTGTCTGAGCTACCTTATCGAAGATATCCTCGAGTTTTCAACAAAAAATTTCACATGGTGACGAGGCATTTGGCTACCTTAAGAGAGTCATAGTACTCCTGCCTGCTGCTCCCACTTTTCTAAGCCCATTCTCTCTATCATTCTAGCTATGGCTGTCCTACGGAACCGATGTGCCACTATATGTCCACGTTAACGTCGTCACTGTTACTCCCACTACGAGTCTCTCGAGTTAGCAAATGTACCTCGCCGGATGACGAGGCATTTGGCTACCTTAAGAGAGTCATAGTTACTGCAGCCAGCTGCTCCCCCTTCTTTGAATCGTTCCTCTCTTTAATTCGTACCTTGGTGTCCTGCAGAAGCGATACGCCACCACCTGACCATGTTACCGTTGTCTGAGTTACTTCAACAACGATTTCCTCGAGTTTTCAAATAAATTTCGCCGAGTGACGAGGCATTTGGCTACCTTAAGAGAGTCATACTTACTGCAGCCAGCTGCTCCCCCTTCTTTGAATCTTTCCTCTCTTTAATTCGTACCTTGGTGTCCTGCAGAAGCGATACGCCACCACCTGTCCATGTTACCGTTGTCTGAGTTACTTCAACGACGATTTCCTCGAGTTTTCAAATAAATCTCGCCGAGTGACGAGGCATTTGGCTACCTTAAGAGAGTCATAGTTACTGCTGCCATCTGCCTGACCTACTTTCTTTCTTTCCACTATTTAATTATAACTGTGGTCAGTCCTGCAGGAGCAATATGCCACTACATGTAAACCTTAACGTTGTCTGAGCTACCTTATCGATGATATCCTCTAGTTTTCAAAAACAATTTCACATGGTGACGAGGCATTTGGCTACCTTAAGAGAGTCATTGTACTCCTGCTTGCTGCTCCCACTTTTCTAAGCCCATTCTCTCTATCATTCTTGCTATGGCCTGTCCTACGGAACCGATGTGCCACTATATGTCCACGTTAACGTCGTCACTGTTACTCCCAATACGAGTCTCTCGAGTTAGCAAATGTACCTCGCCGGATGACGAGGCATTTGGCTACCTTAAGAGAGTCATAGTTACTGCAGCCAGCTGCTCCCCCTTCTTTGAATCTTTCCTCTCTTTAATTCGTACCTTGGTGTCCTGCAGAAGCGATACGCCACCACCTGTCCATGTTACCGTTGTCTGAGTTACTTCAACGACGATTTCCTCGAGTTTTCAAATAAATTTCGCCGAGTGACGAGGCATTTGGCTAACTTAAGAGAGTCATAGTTACTGCTGCAAGCTGCTCGACCTACTTTCTTTCTTTCCACTCTTTAATTATTACTGTGGTCAGTCCTGCAGGAGCAATATGCCACTACATGTAAACATTAACGTTGTCTGAGCTACCTTATCGAAGATATCCTCGAGTTTTCAACAAAAAATTTCACATGGTGACGAGGCATTTGGCTACCTTAAGAGAGTCATAGTACTCCTGCCTGCTGCTCCCACTTTTCTAAGCCCATTCTCTCTATCATTCTTGCTATGGCTGTCCTACGGAACCGATGTGCCACTATATGTCCACGTTAACGTCGTCACTGTTACTCCCACTACGAGTCTCTCGAGTTAGCAAATGTACCTCGCCGGATGACGAGGCATTTGGCTACCTTAAGAGAGTCATAGTTACTGCAGCCAGCTGCTCCCCCTTCTTTGAATCGTTCCTCTCTTTAATTCGTACCTTGGTGTCCTGCAGAAGCGATACGCCACCACCTGTCCATGTTACCGTTGTCTGAGTTACTTTAACGACGATTTCCTCGAGTTTTCAAATAAATTTCGCCGAGTGACGAGGCATTCGGCTACCTTAAGAGAGTCATAGTTACTGCTGCCAGCTGCTTGACCTACTTTCTTTCTTTCCACTCTTTAATTATTACTGTGGTCAGTCCTGCAGGAGCAATATGCCACTACATGTAAACCTTAACGTTGTCTGAGCTACCTTAACGAAAATATCCTCGAGTTTACAAAAAAAATTTTACATAGTGACGAGGCATTTGGGTACCTAGAGGGAGTCATAGTACCCCTGCCTGCTGCTCCCACTTTTCTAAGCCCTTTCTCTCTACCATTCTTGCTATGGGTGTCCTACAGAACCGATGTGCCACTATATGTCCACGTTAACGTCGTCTCTGTTACTCCCACTACGAGTCTCTCGAGTTAGCAAATGTACCTCGCCGGATGACGAGGCATTTGGCTACCTTATAAGCGTCATAGTTACTGCAGCCAGCTGCTCCCCCTTCTTTGAATCTTTATTGTCTTTAATTCGTACTGTGGTCAGTCCTGCAGAAGCGATACGCCACCACCTGACCATGTTACCGTTGTCTGAGTTACTTCAACAACGATTTCCTCGAGTTTTCAAATAAATTTCGCCGAGTGACGAGGCATTTACCTACCTTAAGAGAGTCATACTTACTGCAGCCAGCTGCTCCCCCTTCTTTGAATCTTTCCTCCCTTTAAATCGTACTGTAATCAGTCCTGCAGAGCGATACGCCAACACCTGTGCATGTTACCGTTGTCTGAGTTACTTCAACGACGATTTCCTCGAGTTATCAAATAAATCTCGCCGAGTGACGAGGCATTTGGCTACCTTAAGAGAGTCATAGTTACTGCTGCCAGTTGCTCGACCTACTTTCTTTCTTTCCACCCATTAATTATTACTGTGGTCAGTTATGCAGGAGCAATATGCCACTACATGTAAGCCTTAATGTTGTCTGAGCTACCTTATCGATGATATCCTCGAGTTTTCAAAATCAATTTCACATGGTGACGAGGCATTTGGCTACCTTAAGAGAGTCATACTTACTGCAGCCAGCTGCTCCCCCTTCTTTGAATCTTTCCTCCCTTTAAATCATACTGTGGTCAGTCCTGCAGAGCGATACGCCAACACCTGTGCATGTTACCGTTGTCTGAGTTACTTCAACGACGATTTCCTCGAGTTTTCAAATAAATCTCGCCGAGTGACGAGGCATTTGGCTACCTTAAGAGAGTCATAGTTACTGCTGCCAGCTGCTCGACCTACTTTCTTTCTTTCCACTCTTTAATTATTACTGTGGTCAGTCCTGCAGGAGCGATATGCCACTACATGTAAACCTTAACGTTGTCTGAGCTACCTTATCGATGATATCCTCTAGTTTTCAAAAACAATTTCACATGGTGACGAGGCATTTGGCTACCTTAAGAGAGTCATTGTACTCCTGCTTGCTGCTCCCACTTTTCTAAGCCCATTCTCTCTATCATTCTTGCTCTGGCCTGTCCTACGGAACCGATGTGCCACTATATGTCCACGTTAACGTCGTCACTGTTACTCCCACTACGAGTCTCTCGAGTTAGCAAATGTACCTCGCCGGATGACGAGGCATTTGGCTACCTTAAGAGAGTCATAGTTACTGCAGCCAGCTGCTCCCCCTTCTTTGAATCTTTCCTCTCTTTAATTCGTACCTTGGTGTCCTGCAGAAGCGATACGCCACCACCTGTCCATGTTACCGTTGTCTGAGTTACTTCAACGACGATTTCCTCGAGTTTTCAAATAAATTTCGCCGAGTGACGAGGCATTTGGCTAACTTAAGAGAGTCATAGTTACTGCTGCAAGCTGCTCGACCTACTTTCTTTCTTTCCACTCTTTAATTATTACTGTGGTCAGTCCTGCAGGAGCAATATGCCACTACACGTAAACCTTTACGTTGTCTGAGCTACCTTAACGAAAATATCCTCGAGTTTTCAAAATAAATTTTACATGGTAACGAGGCATTTGGCTACCTTAAGGGAGTCATAGTACTCCTGCCTGCTGCTCCCACTTTTCTAAGCCCATTCTCTCTATCATTCTTGCTATGGCCTGTCCTACGGAACCGATGTGCCACTATATGTCCACGTTAACGTCGTCACTGTTACTCCCACTACGAGTCTCTCGAGTTAGCAAATGAACCTCGCCGGATGACGAGGCATTTGGCTACCTTAAGAGAGTCATAGTTACTGCAGCCAGCTGCTCCCCCTTCTTTGAATCTTTCCTGTCTTTAATTCGTACTGTGGTCAGTCCTGCAGAAGCGATACGCCACCACCTGTCCATGTTACCGTTGTCTGAGTTACCTCAACAACGATTTCCTCGAGTTTTCAAATAAATTTCGCCGAGTGACGAGGCATTTGGCTACCTTAAGAGAGTCATACTTACTGTTGCCAGCTGCTCGACCTACTTTCTGTCTTTCCACTCTTTAATTATTACTGTGGTCAGTCCTGCAGGAGCAATATGCCACAACATGTAAACCTTAACGTTGTCTGAGCTACCTTATCGAAGATATCCTCGAGTTTTCAACAAAAAATTTCACATGGTGACGAGGCATTTGGCTACCTTAAGAGAGTCATAGTACTCCTGCCTGCTGCTCCCACTTTTCTAAGCCCATTCTCTCTATCATTCTTGCTATGGCTGTCCTACGGAACCGATGTGCCACTATATGTCCACGTTAACGTCGTCACTGTTACTCCCACTACGAGTCTCTCGAGTTAGCAAATGTACCTCGCCGGATGACGAGGCATTTGGCTACCTTAAGAGAGTCATAGTTACTGCAGCCAGCTGCTCCCCCTTCTTTGAATCGTTCCTCTCTTTAATTCGTACCTTGGTGTCCTGCAGAAGCGATACGCCACCACCTGTCCATGTTACCGTTGTCTGAGTTACTTCAACGACGATTTCCTCGAGTTTTCAAATAAATTTCGCCGAGTGACGAGGCATTCGGCTACCTTAAGAGAGTCATAGTTACTGCTGCCAGCTGCTCGACCTACTTTCTTTCTTTCCACTCTTTAATTATTACTGTGGTCAGTCCTGCAGGAGCAATATGCCACTACATGTAAACCTTAACGTTGTCTGAGCTACCTTAACGAAAATATCCTCGAGTTTTCAAAAAAAATTTTACATAGTGACGAGGCATTTGGGTACCTTAAGGGAGTCATAGTACTCCTGCCTGCTGCTCCCACTTTTCTAAGCACATTCTCTCTATCATTCTTGCTATGGCCTGTCCTACGGAACCGATGTGCCACTATATGTCCACGTTAACGTCGTCACTGTTACTCCCACTACGAGTCTCTCGAGTTAGCAAATGAACCTCGCCGGATGACGAGGCATTTGGCTACCTTAAGAGAGTCATAGTTACTGCAGCCAGCTGCTCCCCCTTCTTTGAATCTTTCCTCCCTTTAAATCGTACTGTGGTCAGTCCTGCAGAGCGATACGCCAACACCTGTGCATGTTACCGTTGTCTGAGTTACTTCAACGACGATTTCCTCGAGTTTTCAAATAAATCTCGCCGAGTGACGAGGCATTTGGCTACCTTAAGAGAGTCATAGTTACTGCTGCCAGCTGCTCGACCTACTTTCTTTCTTTCCACTCTTTAATTATTACTGTGGTCAGTCCTGCAGGAGCAATATGCCACTACATGTAAACCTTAACGTTGTCTGAGCTACCTTATCGATGATATCCTCTAGTTTTCAAAAACAATTTCACATGGTGACGAGGCATTTGGCTACCTTAAGAGAGTCATTGTACTCCTGCTTGCTGCTCCCACTTTTCTAAGCCCATTCTCTCTATCATTCTTGCTATGGCCTGTCCTACGGAACCGATGTGCCACTATATGTCCACGTTAACGTCGTCACTGTTACTCCCACTACGAGTCTCTCGAGTTAGCAAATGTACCTCGCCGGATGACGAGGCATTTGGCTACCTTAAGAGAGTCATAGTTACTGCAGCCAGCTGCTCCCCCTTCTTTGAATCTTTCCTCTCTTTAATTCGGACCTTGGTGTCCTGCAGAAGCGATACGCCACCACCTGTCCATGTTACCGTTGTCTGAGTTACTTCAACGACGATTTCCTCGAGTTTTCAAATAAATTTCGCCGAGTGACGAGGCATTTGGCTAACTTAAGAGAGTCATAGTTACTGCTGCAAGCTGCTCGACCTACTTTTTTTCTTTCCACTCTTTAATTATTACTGTGGTCAGCCCTGCAGGAGCAATATGCCACTACACGTAAACCTTAACGTTGTCTGAGCTACCTTAACGAAAATATCCTCGAGTTTTCAAAATAAATTTTACATGGTGACGAGGCATTTAGCTACCTTAAGGGAGTCATAGTACTCCTGCCTGCTGCTCCCACTTTGCTAAGCCCATTCTCTCTATCATTCTTGCTATGGCCTGTCCTACGGAACCGATGTGCCACTATATGTCCACGTTAACGTCGTCACTGTTACTCCCACTACGAGTCTCTCGAGTTAGCAAATGAACCTCGCCGGATGACGAGGCATTTGGCTACCTTAAGAGAGTCATAGTTACTGCAGCCAGCTGCTCCCCCTTCTTTGAATCTTTCCTGTCTTTAATTCGTACTGTGGTCAGTCATGCAGAAGCGATACGCCACCACCTGTCCATGTTACCGTTGTCTGAGTTACCTCAACAACGATTTCCTCGAGTTTTCAAATAAATTTCGCCGAGTGACGAGGCATTTGGCTACCTTAAGAGAGTCATACTTACTGTTGCCAGCTGCTCGACCTACTTTCTGTCTTTCCACTCTTTAATTATTACTGTGGTCAGTCCTGCAGGAGCAATATGCCACTACATGTAAACATTAACGTTGTCTGAGCTACCTTATCGAAGATATCCTCGAGTTTTCAACAAAAAATTTCACATGGTGACGAGGCATTTGGCTACCTTAAGAGAGTCATAGTACTCCTGCCTGCTGCTCCCACTTTTCTAAGCCCATTCTCTCTATCATTCTTGCTATGGCTGTCCTACGGAACCGATGTGCCACTATATGTCCACGTTAACGTCGTCACTGTTACTCCCACTACGAGTCTCTCGAGTTAGCAAATGTACCTCGCCGAGTGACGAGGCATTTACCTACCTTAAGAGAGTCATACTTACTGCAGCCAGCTGCTCCCCCTTCTTTGAATCTTTCCTCTCTTTAATTCGTACCTTGGTGTCCTGCAGAAGCGATACGCCACCACCTGTCCATGTTACCGTTGTCTGAGTTACTTCAACGACGATTTCCTCGAGTTTTCAAATAAATTTCGCCGAGTGACGAGGCATTTGGCTACCTTAAGAGAGTCATAATTACTGCTGCCAGCTGCTCGACCTACTTTCTTTCTTTCCACTCTTTAATTATTACTGTGGTCAGTCCTGCAGGAGCAATATGCCACTACATGTAAACCTTAACGTTGTCTGAGCTACCTTAACGAAAATATCCTCGAGTTTTCAAAAAAAATTTTACATGGTGACGAGGCATTTGGTTACCTTAAGGGAGTCATAGTACTCCTGCCTGCTGCTCCCACTTTTCAAAGCCCATTCTCTCTATCATTCTTGCTATGGCCTGTCCTACGGAACCGATGTGCCACTATATGTCCACGTTAACGTCGTCACTGTTACTCCCACTACGAGTCTCTCGAGTTAGCAAATGAACTTCGCCGGATGACGAGGCATTTGGCTACCTTAAGAGAGTCATAGTTACTGCAGCCAGCTGCTCCCCCTTCTTTGAATCTTTCCTCCCTTTAAATCGTACTGTGGTCAGTCCTGCAGAGCGATACGCCAAAACCTGTGCATGTTACCGTTGTCTGAGTTACTTCAACGGCGATTTCCTCGAGTTTTCAAATAAATCTCGCCGAGTGACGAGGCATTTGGCTACCTTAAGAGAGTCATAGTTACTGCTGCCAGCTGCTCGACCTACTTTCTTTCTTTCCACTCTTTAATTATTACTGTGGTCAGTCCTGCAGGAGTAATATGCCACTACATGTAAACCTTAACGTTGTCTGAGCTACCTTATCGAAGATATCCTCGAGTTTTCAACAAAAAATTTCACATGGTGACGAGGCATTTGGCTACCTTAAGAGAGTCATAGTACTCCTGCCTGCTGCTCCCACTTTTCTAAGCCCATTCCCTCTATCATTCTTGCTATGGCTGTCCTATGGAACCGATGTGCCACTATATGTCCACGTTAACGTCGTCACTGTTACTCCCACTACGAGTCTCTCGAGTTAGCAAATGTACCTCGCCGGATGACGAGGCATTTGGCTACCTTAAGAGAGTCATAGTTACTGCAGCCAGCTGCTCCCCCTTCTTTGAATCGTTCCTCTCTTTAATTCGTACCTTGGTGTCCTGCAGAAGCGATACGCCACCACCTGTCCATGTTACCGTTGTCTGAGTTACTTCAACGACGATTTCCTCGAGTTTTCAAATAAATTTCGCCGAGTGACGAGGCATTCGGCTACCTTAAGAGAGTCATAGTTACTGCTGCCAGCTGCTCGACCTACTTTCTTTCTTTCCACTCTTTAATTATTACTGTGGTCAGTCCTGCAGGAGCAATATGCCACTACATGTAAACCTTAACGTTGTCTGAGCTACCTTAACGAAAATATCCTCGAGTTTTCAAAAAAAATTTTACATGGTGACGAGGCATTTGGCTACCTTAAGGGAGTCACAGTACCCCTGCCTGCTGCTCCCACTTTTCTAAGCCCTTTCTCTCTACCATTCTTGCTATGGCTGTCCTACAGAACCGATGTGCCACTATATGTCTACGTCACGTCGTCTCTGTTACTCCCACTACGAGTCTCTCGAGTTAGCAAATGTACCTCGCCGGATGACGAGGCATTTGGCTACCTTAAGAGAGTCATAGTTACTGCAGCCAGCTGCTCCCCCTTCTTTGAATCTTTCCTCTCTTTAATTCGGACCTTGGTGTCCTGCAGAAGCGATACGCCACCACCTGTCCATGTTACCGTTGTCTGAGTTACTTCAACGACGATTTCCTCGAGTTTTCAAATAAATTTCGCCGAGTGACGAGGCATTTGGCTAACTTAAGAGAGTCATAGTTACTGCTGCAAGCTGCTCGACCTACTTTTTTTCTTTCCACTCTTTAATTATTACTGTGGTCAGCCCTGCAGGAGCAATATGCCACTACACGTAAACCTTAACGTTGTCTGAGCTACCTTAACGAAAATATCCTCGAGTTTTCAAAATAAATTTTACATGGTGACGAGGCATTTAGCTACCTTAAGGGAGTCATAGTACTCCTGCCTGCTGCTCCCACTTTGCTAAGCCCATTCTCTCTATCATTCTTGCTATGGCCTGTCCTACGGAACCGATGTGCCACTATATGTCCACGTTAACGTCGTCACTGTTACTCCCACTACGAGTCTCTCGAGTTAGCAAATGAACCTCGCCGGATGACGAGGCATTTGGCTACCTTAAGAGAGTCATAGTTACTGCAGCCAGCTGCTCCCCCTTCTTTGAATCTTTCCTGTCTTTAATTCGTACTGTGGTCAGTCATGCAGAAGCGATACGCCACCACCTGTCCATGTTACCGTTGTCTGAGTTACCTCAACAACGATTTCCTCGAGTTTTCAAATAAATTTCGCCGAGTGACGAGGCATTTGGCTACCTTAAGAGAGTCATACTTACTGTTGCCAGCTGCTCGACCTACTTTCTGTCTTTCCACTCTTTAATTATTACTGTGGTCAGTCCTGCAGGAGCAATATGCCACTACATGTAAACATTAACGTTGTCTGAGCTACCTTATCGAAGATATCCTCGAGTTTTCAACAAAAAATTTCACATGGTGACGAGGCATTTGGCTACCTTAAGAGAGTCATAGTACTCCTGCCTGCTGCTCCCACTTTTCTAAGCCCATTCTCTCTATCATTCTTGCTATGGCTGTCCTACGGAACCGATGTGCCACTATATGTCCACGTTAACGTCGTCACTGTTACTCCCACTACGAGTCTCTCGAGTTAGCAAATGTACCTCGCCGAGTGACGAGGCATTTACCTACCTTAAGAGAGTCATACTTACTGCAGCCAGCTGCTCCCCCTTCTTTGAATCTTTCCTCTCTTTAATTCGTACCTTGGTGTCCTGCAGAAGCGATACGCCACCACCTGTCCATGTTACCGTTGTCTGAGTTACTTCAACGACGATTTCCTCGAGTTTTCAAATAAATTTCGCCGAGTGACGAGGCATTTGGCTACCTTAAGAGAGTCATAATTACTGCTGCCAGCTGCTCGACCTACTTTCTTTCTTTCCACTCTTTAATTATTACTGTGGTCAGTCCTGCAGGAGCAATATGCCACTACATGTAAACCTTAACGTTGTCTGAGCTACCTTAACGAAAATATCCTCGAGTTTTCAAAAAAAATTTTACATGGTGACGAGGCATTTGGCTACCTTAAGGGAGTCATAGTACTCCTGCCTGCTGCTCCCACTTTTCAAAGCCCATTCTCTCTATCATTCTTGCTATGGCCTGTCCTACGGAACCGATGTGCCACTATATGTCCACGTTAACGTCGTCACTGTTACTCCCACTACGAGTCTCTCGAGTTAGCAAATGAACCTCGCCGGATGACGAGGCATTTGGCTACCTTAAGAGAGTCATAGTTACTGCAGCCAGCTGCTCCCCCTTCTTTGAATCTTTCCTCCCTTTAAATCGTACTGTGGTCAGTCCTGCAGAGCGATACGCCAAAACCTGTGCATGTTACCGTTGTCTGAGTTACTTCAACGACGATTTCCTCGAGTTTTCAAATAAATCTCGCCGAGTGACGAGGCATTTGGCTACCTTAAGAGAGTCATAGTTACTGCTGCCAGCTGCTCGACCTACTTTCTTTCTTTCCACTCTTTAATTATTACTGTGGTCAGTCCTGCAGGAGCAATATGCCACTACATGTAAACCTTAACGTTGTCTGAGCTACCTTATCGAAGATATCCTCGAGTTTTCAACAAAAAATTTCACATGGTGACGAGGCATTTGGCTACCTTAAGAGAGTCATAGTACTCCTGCCTGCTGCTCCCACTTTTCTAAGCCCATTCTCTCTATCATTCTTGCTATGGCTGTCCTATGGAACCGATGTGCCACTATATGTCCACGTTAACGTCGTCACTGTTACTCCCACTACGAGTCTCTCGAGTTAGCAAATGTACCTCGCCGGATGACGAGGCATTTGGCTACCTTAAGAGAGTCATAGTTACTGCAGCCAGCTGCTCCCCCTTCTTTGAATCGTTCCTCTCTTTAATTCGTACCTTGGTGTCCTGCAGAAGCGATACGCCACCACCTGTCCATGTTACCGTTGTCTGAGTTACTTCAACGACGATTTCCTCGAGTTTTCAAATAAATTTCGCCGAGTGACGAGGCATTCGGCTACCTTAAGAGAGTCATAGTTACTGCTGCCAGCTGCTCGACCTACTTTCTTTCTTTCCACTCTTTAATTATTACTGTGGTCAGTCCTGCAGGAGCAATATGCCACTACATGTAAACCTTAACGTTGTCTGAGCTACCTTAACGAAAATATCCTCGAGTTTTCAAAAAAAATTTTACATAGTGACGAGGCATTTGGGTACCTTAAGGGAGTCATAGTACCCCTGCCTGCTGCTCCCACTTTTCTAAGCCCTTTCTCTCTACCATTCTTGCTATGGGTGTCCTACAGAACCGATGTGCCACTATATGTCCACGTTAACGTCGTCTCTGTTACTCCCACTACGAGTCTCTCGAGTTAGCAAATGTACCTCGCCGGATGACGAGGCATTTGGCTACCTTATAAGCGTCATAGTTACTGCAGCCAGCTGCTCCCCCTTCTTTGAATCTTTATTGTCTTTAATTCGTACTGTGGTCAGTCCTGCAGAAGCGATACGCCACCACCTGACCATGTTACCGTTGTCTGAGTTACTTCAACAACGATTTCCTCGAGTTTTCAAATAAATTTCGCCGAGTGACGAGGCATTTACCTACCTTAAGAGAGTCATACTTACTGCAGCCAGCTGCTCCCCCTTCTTTGAATCTTTCCTCCCTTTAAATCGTACTGTGGTCAGTCCTGCAGAGCGATACGCCAACACCTGTGCATGTTACCGTTGTCTGAGTTACTTCAACGACGATTTCCTCGAGTTTTCAAATAAATCTCGCCGAGTGACGAGGCATTTGGCTACCTTAAGAGAGTCATAGTTACTGCTGCCAGCTGCTCGACCTACTTTCTTTCTTTCCACCCATTAATTATTACTGTGGTCAGTTATGCAGGAGCAATATGCCACTACATGTAAACCTTAACGTTGTCTGAGCTACCTTATCGATGATATCCTCGAGTTTTCAAAAACAATTTCACATGGTGACGAGGCATTTGGCTACCTTAAGAGAGTCATACTTACTGCAGCCAGCTGCTCCCCCTTCTTTGAATCTTTCCTCTCTTTAATTCGTACCTTGGTGTCCTGAAGAAGCGATACGCCACCACCTGTCCATGTTATCGTTGTCTGAGTTACTTCAACGACGATTTCCTCGAGTTTTCAAATAAATTTCGCCGAGTGACGAGGCATTTGGCTACCTTAAGAGAGTCATAGTTACTGCTGCCAGCTGCTCGACCTACTTTCTTTCTTTCCACTCTTTAATTATTACTGTGGTCAGTCCTGCAGGAGCAATATGCCACTACATGTAAACCTTAACGTTGTCTGAGCTACCTTAACGAAAATATCCTCGAGTTTTCAAAAAAAATTTTACATGGTGACGAGGCATTTGGCTACCTTAAGGGAGTCATAGTACTCCTGCCTGCTGCTCCC
Source organism: Schistocerca americana (assembly GCF_021461395.2). NCBI lineage: Eukaryota > Metazoa > Arthropoda > Insecta > Orthoptera > Acrididae > Schistocerca > Schistocerca americana. The sequence continues at coordinate 738,412 of NW_025726225.1, read as the reverse complement.
ACTTTTCTAAGCCCATTCTCTCTATCATTCTTGCTATGGCCTGTCCTACGGAACCGATGTGCCACTATATGTCCACGTTAACGTCGTCACTGTTACTCCCACTACGAGTATCTCGAGTTAGCAAATGAACCTCGCCGGATGACGAGGCATTTGGCTACCTTAAGAGATTCATAGTTACTGCAGCCAGCTGCTCCCCCTTCTTTGAATCTTTCCTCCCTTTAAATCGTACTGTGGTCAGTCCTGCAGAGCGATACGCCAACACCTGTGCATGTTACCGTTGTCTGAGTTACTTCAACGACGATTTCCTCGAGTTTTCAAATAAATCTCGCCGAGTGACGAGGCATTTGGCTACCTTAAGAGAGTCATAGTTACTGCTGCCAGCTGCTCGACCTACTTTCTTTCTTTCCACTCTTTAATTATTACTGTGGTCAGTCCTGCAGGAGCAATATGCCACTACATGTAAACCTTAACGTTGTCTGAACTACCTTATCGATGATATCCTCTAGTTTTCAAAAACAATTTCACATGGTGACGAGGCATTTGGCTACCTTAAGAGAGTCATTGTACTCCTGCTTGCTGCTCCCACTTTTCTAAGCCCATTCTCTCTATCATTCTTGCTATGGCCTGTCCTACGGAACCGATGTGCCACTATATGTCCACGTTAACGTCGTCACTGTTACTCCCACTACGAGTCTCTCGAGTTAGCAAATGTACCTCGCCGGATGACGAGGCATTTGGCTACCTTAAGAGAGTCATAGTTACTGCAGCCAGCTGCTCCCCCTTCTTTGAATCTTTCCTCTCTTTAATTCGTACCTTGGTGTCCTGCAGAAGCGATACGCCACCACCTGTCCATGTTACCGTTGTCTGAGTTACTTCAACGACGATTTCCTCGAGTTTTCAAATAAATTTCGCCGAGTGACGAGGCATTTGGCTAACTTAAGAGAGTCATAGTTACTGCTGCAAGCTGCTCGACCTACTTTCTTTCTTTCCACTCTTTAATTATTACTGTGGTCAGTCCTGCAGGAGCAATATGCCACTACACGTAAACCTTAACGTTGTCTGAGCTACCTTAACGAAAATATCCTCGAGTTTTCAAAAAAAATTTTACATGGTGACGAGGCATTTGGCTACCTTAAGGGAGTCATAGTACTCCTGCCTGCTGCTCCCACTTTTCTAAGCCCATTCTCTCTATCATTCTTGCTATGGCTGTCCTACGGAACCGATGTGCCACTATATGTCCACGTTAACGTCGTCACTGTTACTCCCACTACGAGTCTCTCGAGTTAGCAAATGTACCTCGCCGGATGACGAGGCATTTAGCTACCTTCAGAGAGTCATAGTTACTGCAGCCAGCTGCTCCCCCTTCTTTGAATCGTTCCTCTCTTTAATTCGTACCTTGGTGTCCTGCAGAAGCGATACGCCACCACCTGTCCATGTTACCGTTGTCTGAGTTACTTCAACGACGATTTCCTCGAGTTTTCAAATAAATTTCGCCGAGTGACGAGGCATTCGGCTACCTTAAGAGAGTCATAGTTACTGCTGCCAGCTGCTCGACCTACTTTCTTTCTTTCCACTCTTTAATTATTACTGTGGTCAGTCCTGCAGGAGCAATATGCCACTACATGTACACCTTAACGTTGTCTGAGCTACCTTAACGAAAATATCCTCGAGTTTTCAAAAAAAATTTTACATAGTGACGAGGCATTTGGGTACCTTAAGGGAGTCATAGTACCCCTGCCTGCTGCTCCCACTTTTCTAAGCCCTTTCTCTCTACCATTCTTGCTATGGGTGTCCTACAGAACCGATGTGCCACTATATGTCCACGTTAACGTCGTCTCTGTTACTCCCACTACGAGACTCTCGAGTTAGCAAATGTACCTCGCCGGATGACGAGGCATTTGGCTACCTTATAAGCGTCATAGTTACTGCAGCCAGCTGCTCCCCCTTCTTTGAATCTTTATTGTCTTTAATTCGTACTGTGGTCAGTCCTGCAGAAGCGATACGCCACCACCTGACCATGTTACCGTTGTCTGAGTTACTTCAACAACGATTTCCTCGAGTTTTCAAATAAATTTCGCCGAGTGACGAGGCATTTACCTACCTTAAGAGAGTCATACTTACTGCAGCCAGCTGCTCCCCCTTCTTTGAATCTTTCCTCCCTTTAAATCGTACTGTGGTCAGTCCCGCAGAGCGATACGCCAACACCTGTGCATGTTACCGTTGTCTGAGTTACTTCAACGACGATTTCCTCGAGTTTTCAAATAAATCTCGCCGAGTGACGAGGCATTTGGCTACCTTAAGAGAGTCATAGTTACTGCTGCCAGCTGCTCGACCTACTTTCTTTCTTTCCACTCATTAATTATTACTGTGGTCAGTTCTGCAGGAGCAATATGCCACTACATGTAAACCTTAACGTTGTCTGAGCTACCTCATCGATGATATCCTCGAGTTTTCAAAAACAATTTCACATGGTGACGAGGCATTTGGCTACCTTAAGAGAGTCATACTTACTGCAGCCAGCTGCTCCCCCTTCCTTGAATCTTTCCTCTCTTTAATTCGTACCTTGGTGTCCTGCAGAAGCGATACGCCACCACCTGTCCATGTTACCGTTGTCTGAGTTACTTCAACGACGATTTCCTCGAGTTTTCAAATAAATTTCGCCGAGTGACGAGGCATTTGGCTACCTTAAGAGAGTCATAGTTACTGCTGCCAGCTGCTCGACCTACTTTCTTTCTTTCCACTCATTAATTATTACTGTGGTCAGTCCTGCAGCAGCAATATGCCACTACATGTAAACCTTAACGTTGTCTGAGCTACCTTATCGAAGATATCCTCGAGTTTTCAACAAAAAATTTCACATGGTGACGAGGCATTTGGCTACCTTAAGAGAGTCATAGTACTCCTGCCTGCTGCTCCCACTTTTCTAAGCCCATTCTCTCTATCATTCTTGCTATGGCAGTCCTACGGAACCGATGTGCCACTATATGTCCACGTTAACGTCGTCACTGTTACTCCCACTACGAGTCTCTCGAGTTAGCAAATGTACCTCGCCGGATGACGAGGCATTTGGCTACCTTAAGAGAGTCATAGTTACTGCAGCCAGCTGCTCCCCCTTCTTTGAATCGTTCCTCTCTTTAATTCGTACCTTGGTGTCCTGCAGAGCCGATACGCCACCACCTGTCCATGTTACCGTTGTCTGAGTTACTTCAACGACGATTTCCTCGAGTTTTCAAATAAATTTCGCCGAGTGACGAGGCATTCGGCTACCTTAAGAGAGTCATAGTTACTGCTGCCAGCTGCTCGACCTACTTTCTTTCTTTCCACTCTTTAATTATTACTGTGGTCAGTCCTGCAGGAGCAATATGCCACTACATGTAAACCTTAACGTTGTCTGAGCTACCTTAACGAAAATATCCTCGGGTTTTCAAAAAAAATTTTACATAGTGACGAGGCATTTGGGTACCTTAAGGGAGTCATAGTACCCCTGCCTGCTGCTCCCACTTTTCTAAGCCCTTTCTCTCTACCATTCTTGCTATGGGTGTCCTACAGAACCGATGTGCCACTATATGTCCACGTTAACGTCGTCTCTGTTACTCCCACTACGAGTCTCTCGAGTTAGCAAATGTACCTCGCCGGATGACGAGGCATTTGGCTACCTTATAAGCGTCATAGTTACTGCAGCCAGCTGCTCCCCCTTCTTTGAATCTTTATTGTCTTTAATTCGTACTGTGGTCAGTCCTGCAGAAGCGATACGCCACCACCTGACCATGTTACCGTTGTCTGAGTTACTTCAACAACGATTTCCTCGAGTTTTCAAATAAATTTCGCCGAGTGACGAGGCATTTACCTACCTTAAGAGAGTCATACTTACTGCAGCCAGCTGCTCCCCCTTCTTTGAATTATTCCTCCCTTTAAATCGTACTGTGGTCAGTCCTGCAGAGCGATACGCCAACACCTGTGCATGTTACCGTTGTCTGAGTTACTTCAACGACGATTTCCTCGAGTTTTCAAATAAATCTCGCCGAGTGACGAGGCATTTGGCTACCTTAAGAGAGTCATAGTTACTGCTGCCAGCTGCTCGACCTACTTTCTTTCTTTCCACTCATTAATTATTACTGTGGTCAGTTCTGCAGGAGCAATATGCCACTACATGTAAACCTTAACGTTGTCTGAGCTACCTTATCGATGAAATCCTCGAGTTTTCAAAAACAATTTCACATGGTGACGAGGCATTTGGCTACCTTAAGAGAGTCATACTTACTGCAGCCAGCTGCTCCCCCTTCTTTGAATCTTTCCTCTCTTTAATTCGGACCTTGGTGTCCTGAAGAAGCGATACGCCACCACCTGTCCATGTTACCGTTGTCTGAGTTACTTCAACGACGATTTCCTCGAGTTTTCAAATAAATTTAGCCGAGTGACGAGGCATTTACCTACCTTAAGAGAGTCATACTTACTGCAGCCAGCTGCTCCCCCTTCTTTGAATCTTTCCTCTCTTTAATTCGTACCTTAAAGTCCTGCAGAAGCGATACGCCACCACCTGTGCATGTTACCGTTGTCTGAGTTACTTCAACGACGATTTCCTCGAGTTTTCAAATAAATCTCGCCGAGTGACGAGGCATTTGGCTACCTTAAGAGAGTCATACTTACTGTTGCCAGCTGCTCGACCTACTTTCTTTCTTTCCACTCTTTAATTATTACTGTGGTCAGTCCTGCAGGAGCAATATGCCACTACATGTAAACCTTAACGTTGTCTGAGCTATCTTATCGAAGATATCCTCGAGTTTTCAACAAAAAATTTCACATGGTGACGAGGCATTTGGCTACCTTAAGAGAGTCATAGTACTCCTGCCTGCTGCTCCCACTTTTCTAAGCCCATTCTCTCTATCATTCCTGCTATGGCCTGTCCTACGGAACCGATATGCCACTATATGTCCACGTTAACGTCGTCACTGTTACTCCCACTACGAGTCTCTCGAGTTAGCAAATGTACCTCGCCGGATGACGAGGCATTTGGCTACCTTAAGTGAGTCATAGTTACTGCAGCCAGCTGCTCCCCCTTCCTTGAATCTTTCCTCCCTTAAAATCGTACTGTGGTCAGTCCTGCAGAACCGATACGCCACCACCTGTCCATGTTACCGTTGTCTGAGTTACTTCAACGACGATTTCCTCGAGTTTTCAAATAAATTTCGCCGAGTGACGAGGCATTGGGCTACCTTAAGAGAGTCATAGTTACTGCTGCCAGCTGCTCGACCTACTTTCTTTCTTTCCACTCTTTAATTATTACTGTGGTCAGTCCTGCAGGAGCAATATGCCACTACATGTAAACCTTAACGTTGTCTGAGCTACCTTAACGAAAATATCCTTGAGTTTTCAAAAAAAATTTTACATGGTGACGAGGAATTTGGCTACCTTAAGGGAGTCATAGTACCCCTGCCTGCTGCTCCCACTTTTCTAAGCCCTTTCTCTCTACCATTCTTGCTATGGCTGTCCTACAGAACCGATGTGCCACTATATGTCCACGTTAACGTCGTCTCTGTTACTCCCACTACGAGTCTCTCGAGTTAGCAAATGTACCTCGCCGGATGACGAGGCATTTGGCTACCTTATAAGCGTCATAGTTACTGCAGCCAGCTGCTCCCCCTTCTTTGAATCTTTATTGTCTTTAATTCACACTGTGGTCAGTCCTGCAGAAGCGATACGCCACCACCTGACCATGTTACCGTTGTCTGAGTTACTTCAACAACGATTTCCTCGAGTTTTCAAATAAATTTAGCCGAGTGACGAGGCATTTACCTACCTTAAGAGAGTCATACTTACTGCAGCCAGCTGCTCCCCCTTCTTTGAATCTTTCCTCTCTTTAATTCGTACCTTGGTGTCCTGCAGAAGCGATACGCCACCACCTGTATATGTTACCGTTGTCTGAGTAACTTCGACGACGATTTCCTCGAGTTTTCAAATAAATTTCGCCGAGTGACGAAGCATTTGGCTACCTTAAGAGAGTCATAGTTACTGCTGCCAGCTGCTCGACCTACTTTCATTCTTTCCACTCATTAATTATTACTGTGGTCAGTCCTGCAGGAGCAATATGCCACTACATGTAAACCTTAACGTTGTCTGAGCTACCTTAACGAAGATATTCTCGAGTTTTCAAAAAAAATTTCACATGGTGACGAGGCTTTTGGCTGCCTTAAGAGAGTCATAGTACCCCTGCCTGCTGCTATCACTTTTCTAAGCCCATTCTCTCTATCATTCTTGCTATGGCTGTCCTACAGAACCGATGTGCCACTATATGTCCACGTTAACGTCGTCACTGTTACTCCCACTACGAGTCTCTCGAGTTAGCAAATGTACTTCGCCGGGTGACGAGGCATTTGGCTACCTTAAGAGAGTCATAGTTACTGCAGCCAGCTGCTCCCCCCTCTTTGAATCTTTCCTCCCTTCAAATCGTTCTGTGGTCAGTCCTGCAGAGCGATAGGCCAACACCTGTGCATGTTACCGTTGTCTGAGTTACTTCAACGACGATTTCCTCGAGTTTTCAAATAAATCTCGCAGAGTGACGAGGCATTTGGCTACCTTAAGAGAGTCATAGTTACTGCTGCCAGCTGCTCGACCTACTTTCTTTCTTTCCACTCATTAATTATTACTGTGGTCAGTTCTGCAGGAGCAATATGCCACTACATGTAAACCTTAACGTTGTCTGAGCTACCTTGTCGATGATATCCTCGAGTTTTCAAAAACAATTTCACATGGTGACGAGGCATTAGGCTACCTTAAGAGAGTCATTGTACTCCTGCTTGCTGCTCCCACTTTTCTAAGCCCATTCTCTCTATCATTCTTCCTATGGCCTGTCCTACGGAACCGATGTGCCACTATATGTCCACGTTAACGTCGTCACTGTTACTCCCACTACGAGTCTCTCGAGTTAGCAAATGTACCTCAACGGATGACGAGGCATTTGGCTACCTTAAGAGAGTCATAGTTACTGCAGCCAGCTGCTCCCCTTTCTTTGAATCTTTCCTCTCTTTAATTCGTACCTTGGTGTCCTGCAGAAGCGATACGCCACCACCTGACCATGTTACCGTTGTCTGAGTTACTTCAACAACGATTTCCTCGAGTTTTCAAATATATCTCGCAGAGTGACGAGGCATTTGGCTACCTTAAGAGAGTCATACTTACTGCAGCCAGCTGCTCCCCCTTCTTTGAATCTTTCCTCTCTTTAATTCGTACCTTGGTGTCCTGCAGAAGCGATACGCTACCACCTGTATATGTTACCGTTGTCTGAGTTACTTCGACGACGATTTCCTCGAGTTTTCAAATAAATTTCGCCGAGTGACGAGGCATTTGGCTATCTTAAGAGAGTCATAGTTACTGCTGCCAGCTGCTCGACCTACTTTCATTCTTTCCACTCATTAATTATTACTGTGGTCAGTCCTGCAGGAGCAATATGCCACTACATGTAAACCTTAACGTTGTCTGAGCTACCTTAACAAAGATATTCTCGAGTTTTCAAAAAAAATTTCACATGGTGACGAGGCTTTTGGCTGCCTTAAGAGAGTCATAGTACCCCTGCCTGCTGCTATCACTTTTCTAAGCCCATTCTCTCTATCATTCTTGCTATGGCTGTCCTACAGAACCGATGTGCCACTATATGTCCACGTTAACGTCGTCACTGTTACTCCCACTACGAGTCTCTCGAGTTAGCAAATGTACCTCGCCGGGTGACGAGGCATTTGGCTACCTTAAGAGAGTCATAGTTACTGCAGCCAGCTGCTCCCCCTTCTTTGAATCTTTCCTCCCTTTAAATCGTACTGTGGTCAGTCCTGCAGAAGCGATACGCCACCACCTGTCCATGTTACCGTTGTCTGAGTTACTTCAACGACGATTTCCTCGAGTTTTCAAATAAATTTCGCCGAGTGACGAGGCATTGGGCTACCTTAAGAGAGTCATAGTTACTGCTGCCAGCTGCTCGACCTACTTTCTTTCTTTCCACTCTTTAATTATTACTGTGGTCAGTCCTGCAGGAGCAATATGCCACTACATGTAAACCTTAACGTTGTCTGAGCTACCTTAACGAAAATATCCTTGAGTTTTCAAAAAAAATTTTACATGGTGACGAGGCATTTGGCTACCTTAAGGGAGTCATAGTACCCCTGCCTGCTGCTCCCACTTTTCTAAGCCCTTTCTCTCTACCATTCTTGCTATGGCTGTCCTACAGAACCGATGTGCCACTATATGTCCACGTTAACGTCGTCTCTGTTACTCCCACTACGAGTCTCTCGAGTTAGCAAATGTACCTCGCCGGATGACGAGGCATTTGGCTACCTTATAAGCGTCATAGTTACTGCAGCCAGCTGCTCCCCCTTCTTTGAATCTTTATTGTCTTTAATTCACACTGTGGTCAGTCCTGCAGAACCGATACGCCACCACCTGTCCATGTTACCGTTGTCTGAGTTACTTCAACGACGATTTCCTCGAGTTTTCAAATAAATTTCGCCGAGTGACGAGGCATTGGGCTACCTTAAGAGAGTCATAGTTACTGCTGCCAGCTGCTCGACCTACTTTCTTTCTTTCCACTCTTTAATTATTACTGTGGTCAGTCCTGCAGGAGCAATATGCCACTACATGTAAACCTTAACGTTGTCTGAGCTACCTTAACGAAAATATCCTTGAGTTTTCAAAAAAAATTTTACATGGTGACGAGGAATTTGGCTACCTTAAGGGAGTCATAGTACCCCTGCCTGCTGCTCCCACTTTTCTAAGCCCTTTCTCTCTACCATTCTTGCTATGGCTGTCCTACAGAACCGATGTGCCACTATATGTCCACGTTAACGTCGTCTCTGTTACTCCCACTACGAGTCTCTCGAGTTAGCAAATGTACCTCGCCGGATGACGAGGCATTTGGCTACCTTATAAGCGTCATAGTTACTGCAGCCAGCTGCTCCCCCTTCTTTGAATCTTTATTGTCTTTAATTCACACTGTGGTCAGTCCTGCAGAAGCGATACGCCACCACCTGACCATGTTACCGTTGTCTGAGTTACTTCAACAACGATTTCCTCGAGTTTTCAAATAAATTTAGCCGAGTGACGAGGCATTTACCTACCTTAAGAGAGTCATACTTACTGCAGCCAGCTGCTCCCCCTTCTTTGAATCTTTCCTCTCTTTAATTCGTACCTTGGTGTCCTGCAGAAGCGATACGCCACCACCTGTATATGTTACCGTTGTCTGAGTAACTTCGACGACGATTTCCTCGAGTTTTCAAATAAATTTCGCCGAGTGACGAAGCATTTGGCTACCTTAAGAGAGTCATAGTTACTGCTGCCAGCTGCTCGACCTACTTTCATTCTTTCCACTCATTAATTATTACTGTGGTCAGTCCTGCAGGAGCAATATGCCACTACATGTAAACCTTAACGTTGTCTGAGCTACCTTAACGAAGATATTCTCGAGTTTTCAAAAAAAATTTCACATGGTGACGAGGCTTTTGGCTGCCTTAAGAGAGTCATAGTACCCCTGCCTGCTGCTATCACTTTTCTAAGCCCATTCTCTCTATCATTCTTGCTATGGCTGTCCTACAGAACCGATGTGCCACTATATGTCCACGTTAACGTCGTCACTGTTACTCCCACTACGAGTCTCTCGAGTTAGCAAATGTACTTCGCCGGGTGACGAGGCATTTGGCTACCTTAAGAGAGTCATAGTTACTGCAGCCAGCTGCTCCCCCTTCTTTGAATCTTTCCTCCCTTCAAATCGTTCTGTGGTCAGTCCTGCAGAGCGATAGGCCAACACCTGTGCATGTTACCGTTGTCTGAGTTACTTCAACGACGATTTCCTCGAGTTTTCAAATAAATCTCGCAGAGTGACGAGGCATTTGGCTACCTTAAGAGAGTCATAGTTACTGCTGCCAGCTGCTCGACCTACTTTCTTTCTTTCCACTCATTAATTATTACTGTGGTCAGTTCTGCAGGAGCAATATGCCACTACATGTAAACCTTAACGTTGTCTGAGCTACCTTGTCGATGATATCCTCGAGTTTTCAAAAACAATTTCACATGGTGACGAGGCATTAGGCTACCTTAAGAGAGTCATTGTACTCCTGCTTGCTGCTCCCACTTTTCTAAGCCCATTCTCTCTATCATTCTTCCTATGGCCTGTCCTACGGAACCGATGTGCCACTATATGTCCACGTTAACGTCGTCACTGTTACTCCCACTACGAGTCTCTCGAGTTAGCAAATGTACCTCAACGGATGACGAGGCATTTGGCTACCTTAAGAGAGTCATAGTTACTGCAGCCAGCTGCTCCCCTTTCTTTGAATCTTTCCTCTCTTTAATTCGTACCTTGGTGTCCTGCAGAAGCGATACGCCACCACCTGACCATGTTACCGTTGTCTGAGTTACTTCAACAACGATTTCCTCGAGTTTTCAAATATATCTCGCAGAGTGACGAGGCATTTGGCTACCTTAAGAGAGTCATACTTACTGCAGCCAGCTGCTCCCCCTTCTTTGAATCTTTCCTCTCTTTAATTCGTACCTTGGTGTCCTGCAGAAGCGATACGCTACCACCTGTATATGTTACCGTTGTCTGAGTTACTTCGACGACGATTTCCTCGAGTTTTCAAATAAATTTCGCCGAGTGACGAGGCATTTGGCTATCTTAAGAGAGTCATAGTTACTGCTGCCAGCTGCTCGACCTACTTTCATTCTTTCCACTCATTAATTATTACTGTGGTCAGTCCTGCAGGAGCAATATGCCACTACATGTAAACCTTAACGTTGTCTGAGCTACCTTAACAAAGATATTCTCGAGTTTTCAAAAAAAATTTCACATGGTGACGAGGCTTTTGGCTGCCTTAAGAGAGTCATAGTACCCCTGCCTGCTGCTATCACTTTTCTAAGCCCATTCTCTCTATCATTCTTGCTATGGCTGTCCTACAGAACCGATGTGCCACTATATGTCCACGTTAACGTCGTCACTGTTACTCCCACTACGAGTCTCTCGAGTTAGCAAATGTACCTCGCCGGGTGACGAGGCATTTGGCTACCTTAAGAGAGTCATAGTTACTGCAGCCAGCTGCTCCCCCTTCTTTGAATCTTTCCTCCCTTTAAATCGTACTGTGGTCAGTCCTGCAGAAGCGATACGCCACCACCTGTCCATGTTACCGTTGTCTGAGTTACTTCAACGACGATTTCCTCGAGTTTTCAAATAAATTTCGCCGAGTGACGAGGCATTGGGCTACCTTAAGAGAGTCATAGTTACTGCTGCCAGCTGCTCGACCTACTTTCTTTCTTTCCACTCTTTAATTATTACTGTGGTCAGTCCTGCAGGAGCAATATGCCACTACATGTAAACCTTAACGTTGTCTGAGCTACCTTAACGAAAATATCCTTGAGTTTTCAAAAAAAATTTTACATGGTGACGAGGCATTTGGCTACCTTAAGGGAGTCATAGTACCCCTGCCTGCTGCTCCCACTTTTCTAAGCCCTTTCTCTCTACCATTCTTGCTATGGCTGTCCTACAGAACCGATGTGCCACTATATGTCCACGTTAACGTCGTCTCTGTTACTCCCACTACGAGTCTCTCGAGTTAGCAAATGTACCTCGCCGGATGACGAGGCATTTGGCTACCTTATAAGCGTCATAGTTACTGCAGCCAGCTGCTCCCCCTTCTTTGAATCTTTATTGTCTTTAATTCACACTGTGGTCAGTCCTGCAGAACCGATACGCCACCACCTGTCCATGTTACCGTTGTCTGAGTTACTTCAACGACGATTTCCTCGAGTTTTCAAATAAATTTCGCCGAGTGACGAGGCATTGGGCTACCTTAAGAGAGTCATAGTTACTGCTGCCAGCTGCTCGACCTACTTTCTTTCTTTCCACTCTTTAATTATTACTGTGGTCAGTCCTGCAGGAGCAATATGCCACTACATGTAAACCTTAACGTTGTCTGAGCTACCTTAACGAAAATATCCTTGAGTTTTCAAAAAAAATTTTACATGGTGACGAGGAATTTGGCTACCTTAAGGGAGTCATAGTACCCCTGCCTGCTGCTCCCACTTTTCTAAGCCCTTTCTCTCTACCATTCTTGCTATGGCTGTCCTACAGAACCGATGTGCCACTATATGTCCACGTTAACGTCGTCTCTGTTACTCCCACTACGAGTCTCTCGAGTTAGCAAATGTACCTCGCCGGATGACGAGGCATTTGGCTACCTTATAAGCGTCATAGTTACTGCAGCCAGCTGCTCCCCCTTCTTTGAATCTTTATTGTCTTTAATTCACACTGTGGTCAGTCCTGCAGAAGCGATACGCCACTACCTGACCATGTTACCGTTGTCTGAGTTACTTCAACAACGATTTCCTCGAGTTTTCAAATAAATTTAGCCGAGTGACGAGGCATTTACCTACCTTAAGAGAGTCATACTTACTGCAGCCAGCTGCTCCCCCTTCTTTGAATCTTTCCTCTCTTTAATTCGTACCTTGGTGTCCTGCAGAAGCGATACGCCACCACCTGTATATGTTACCGTTGTCTGAGTAACTTCGACGACGATTTCCTCGAGTTTTCAAATAAATTTCGCCGAGTGACGAAGCATTTGGCTACCTTAAGAGAGTCATAGTTACTGCTGCCAGCTGCTCGACCTACTTTCATTCTTTCCACTCATTAATTATTACTGTGGTCAGTCCTGCAGGAGCAATATGCCACTACATGTAAACCTTAACGTTGTCTGAGCTACCTTAACGAAGATATTCTCGAGTTTTCAAAAAAAATTTCACATGGTGACGAGGCTTTTGGCTGCCTTAAGAGAGTCATAGTACCCCTGCCTGCTGCTATCACTTTTCTAAGCCCATTCTCTCTATCATTCTTGCTATGGCTGTCCTACAGAACCGATGTGCCACTATATGTCCACGTTAACGTCGTCACTGTTACTCCCACTACGAGTCTCTCGAGTTAGCAAATGTACTTCGCCGGGTGACGAGGCATTTGGCTACCTTAAGAGAGTCATAGTTACTGCAGCCAGCTGCTCCCCCTTCTTTGAATCTTTCCTCCCTTCAAATCGTTCTGTGGTCAGTCCTGCAGAGCGATAGGCCAACACCTGTGCATGTTACCGTTGTCTGAGTTACTTCAACGACGATTTCCTCGAGTTTTCAAATAAATCTCGCAGAGTGACGAGGCATTTGGCTACCTTAAGAGAGTCATAGTTACTGCTGCCAGCTGCTCGACCTACTTTCTTTCTTTCCACTCATTAATTATTACTGTGGTCAGTTCTGCAGGAGCAATATGCCACTACATGTAAACCTTAACGTTGTCTGAGCTACCTTGTCGATGATATCCTCGAGTTTTCAAAAACAATTTCACATGGTGACGAGGCATTAGGCTACCTTAAGAGAGTCATTGTACTCCTGCTTGCTGCTCCCACTTTTCTAAGCCCATTCTCTCTATCATTCTTCCTATGGCCTGTCCTACGGAACCGATGTGCCACTATATGTCCACGTTAACGTCGTCACTGTTACTCCCACTACGAGTCTCTCGAGTTAGCAAATGTACCTCAACGGATGACGAGGCATTTGGCTACCTTAAGAGAGTCATAGTTACTGCAGCCAGCTGCTCCCCTTTCTTTGAATCTTTCCTCTCTTTAATTCGTACCTTGGTGTCCTGCAGAAGCGATACGCCACCACCTGACCATGTTACCGTTGTCTGAGTTACTTCAACAACGATTTCCTCGAGTTTTCAAATATATCTCGCAGAGTGACGAGGCATTTGGCTACCTTAAGAGAGTCATACTTACTGCAGCCAGCTGCTCCCCCTTCTTTGAATCTTTCCTCTCTTTAATTCGTACCTTGGTGTCCTGCAGAAGCGATACGCTACCACCTGTATATGTTACCGTTGTCTGAGTTACTTCGACGACGATTTCCTCGAGTTTTCAAATAAATTTCGCCGAGTGACGAGGCATTTGGCTATCTTAAGAGAGTCATAGTTACTGCTGCCAGCTGCTCGACCTACTTTCATTCTTTCCACTCATTAATTATTACTGTGGTCAGTCCTGCAGGAGCAATATGCCACTACATGTAAACCTTAACGTTGTCTGAGCTACCTTAACAAAGATATTCTCGAGTTTTCAAAAAAAATTTCACATGGTGACGAGGCTTTTGGCTGCCTTAAGAGAGTCATAGTACCCCTGCCTGCTGCTATCACTTTTCTAAGCCCATTCTCTCTATCATTCTTGCTATGGCTGTCCTACAGAACCGATGTGCCACTATATGTCCACGTTAACGTCGTCACTGTTACTCCCACTACGAGTCTCTCGAGTTAGCAAATGTACCTCGCCGGGTGACGAGGCATTTGGCTACCTTAAGAGAGTCATAGTTACTGCAGCCAGCTGCTCCCCCTTCTTTGAATCTTTCCTCCCTTTAAATCGTACTGTGGTCAGTCCTGCAGAAGCGATACGCCACCACCTGTCCATGTTACCGTTGTCTGAGTTACTTCAACGACGATTTCCTCGAGTTTTCAAATAAATTTCGCCGAGTGACGAGGCATTGGGCTACCTTAAGAGAGTCATAGTTACTGCTGCCAGCTGCTCGACCTACTTTCTTTCTTTCCACTCTTTAATTATTACTGTGGTCAGTCCTGCAGGAGCAATATGCCACTACATGTAAACCTTAACGTTGTCTGAGCTACCTTAACGAAAATATCCTTGAGTTTTCAAAAAAAATTTTACATGGTGACGAGGCATTTGGCTACCTTAAGGGAGTCATAGTACCCCTGCCTGCTGCTCCCACTTTTCTAAGCCCTTTCTCTCTACCATTCTTGCTATGGCTGTCCTACAGAACCGATGTGCCACTATATGTCCACGTTAACGTCGTCTCTGTTACTCCCACTACGAGTCTCTCGAGTTAGCAAATGTACCTCGCCGGATGACGAGGCATTTGGCTACCTTATAAGCGTCATAGTTACTGCAGCCAGCTGCTCCCCCTTCTTTGAATCTTTATTGTCTTTAATTCACACTGTGGTCAGTCCTGCAGAACCGATACGCCACCACCTGTCCATGTTACCGTTGTCTGAGTTACTTCAACGACGATTTCCTCGAGTTTTCAAATAAATTTCGCCGAGTGACGAGGCATTGGGCTACCTTAAGAGAGTCATAGTTACTGCTGCCAGCTGCTCGACCTACTTTCTTTCTTTCCACTCTTTAATTATTACTGTGGTCAGTCCTGCAGGAGCAATATGCCACTACATGTAAACCTTAACGTTGTCTGAGCTACCTTAACGAAAATATCCTTGAGTTTTCAAAAAAAATTTTACATGGTGACGAGGAATTTGGCTACCTTAAGGGAGTCATAGTACCCCTGCCTGCTGCTCCCACTTTTCTAAGCCCTTTCTCTCTACCATTCTTGCTATGGCTGTCCTACAGAACCGATGTGCCACTATATGTCCACGTTAACGTCGTCTCTGTTACTCCCACTACGAGTCTCTCGAGTTAGCAAATGTACCTCGCCGGATGACGAGGCATTTGGCTACCTTATAAGCGTCATAGTTACTGCAGCCAGCTGCTCCCCCTTCTTTGAATCTTTATTGTCTTTAATTCACACTGTGGTCAGTCCTGCAGAAGCGATACGCCACTACCTGACCATGTTACCGTTGTCTGAGTTACTTCAACAACGATTTCCTCGAGTTTTCAAATAAATTTAGCCGAGTGACGAGGCATTTACCTACCTTAAGAGAGTCATACTTACTGCAGCCAGCTGCTCCCCCTTCTTTGAATCTTTCCTCTCTTTAATTCGTACCTTGGTGTCCTGCAGAAGCGATACGCCACCACCTGTATATGTTACCGTTGTCTGAGTTACTTCGACGACGATTTCCTCGAGTTTTCAAATAAATTTCGCCGAGTGACGAAGCATTTGGCTACCTTAAGAGAGTCATAGTTACTGCTGCCAGCTGCTCGACCTACTTTCATTCTTTCCACTCATTAATTATTACTGTGGTCAGTCCTGCAGGAGCAATATGCCACTACATGTAAACCTTAACGTTGTCTGAGCTACCTTAACGAAGATATTCTCGAGTTTTCAAAAAAAATTTCACATGGTGACGAGGCTTTTGGCTGCCTTAAGAGAGTCATAGTACCCCTGCCTGCTGCTATCACTTTTCTAAGCCCATTCTCTCTATCATTCTTGCTATGGCTGTCCTACAGAACCGATGTGCCACTATATGTCCACGTTAACGTCGTCACTGTTACTCCCACTACGAGTCTCTCGAGTTAGCAAATGTACTTCGCCGGGTGACGAGGCATTTGGCTACCTTAAGAGAGTCATAGTTACTGCAGCCAGCTGCTCCCCCTTCTTTAAATCTTTCCTCCCTTCAAATCGTTCTGTGGTCAGTCCTGCAGAGCGATAGGCCAACACCTGTGCATGTTACCGTTGTCTGAGTTACTTCAACGACGATTTCCTCGAGTTTTCAAATAAATCTCGCAGAGTGACGAGGCATTTGGCTACCTTAAGAGAGTCATAGTTACTGCTGCCAGCTGCTCGACCTACTTTCTTTCTTTCCACTCATTAATTATTACTGTGGTCAGTTCTGCAGGAGCAATATGCCACTACATGTAAACCTTAACGTTGTCTGAGCTACCTTGTCGATGATATCCTCGAGTTTTCAAAAACAATTTCACATGGTGACGAGGCATTAGGCTACCTTAAGAGAGTCATTGTACTCCTGCTTGCTGCTCCCACTTTTCTAAGCCCATTCTCTCTATCATTCTTCCTATGGCCTGTCCTACGGAACCGATGTGCCACTATATGTCCACGTTAACGTCGTCACTGTTACTCCCACTACGAGTCTCTCGAGTTAGCAAATGTACCTCAACGGATGACGAGGCATTTGGCTACCTTAAGAAAGTCATAGTTACTGCAGCCAGCTGCTCCCCTTTCTTTGAATCTTTCCTCTCTTTAATTCGTACCTTGGTGTCCTGCAGAAGCGATACGCCACCACCTGACCATGTTACCGTTGTCTGAGTTACTTCAACAACGATTTCCTCGAGTTTTCAAATATATCTCGCAGAGTGACGAGGCATTTGGCTACCTTAAGAGAGTCATACTTACTGCAGCCAGCTGCTCCCCCTTCTTTGAATCTTTCCTCTCTTTAATTCGTACCTTGGTGTCCTGCAGAAGCGATACGCTACCACCTGTATATGTTACCGTTGTCTGAGTTACTTCGACGACGATTTCCTCGAGTTTTCAAATAAATTTCGCCGAGTGACGAGGCATTTGGCTATCTTAAGAGAGTCATAGTTACTGCTGCCAGCTGCTCGACCTACTTTCATTCTTTCCACTCATTAATTATTACTGTGGTCAGTCCTGCAGGAGCAATATGCCACTACATGTAAACCTTAACGTTGTCTGAGCTACCTTAACAAAGATATTCTCGAGTTTTCAAAAAAAATTTCACATGGTGACGAGGCTTTTGGCTGCCTTAAGAGAGTCATAGTACCCCTGCCTGCTGCTATCACTTTTCTAAGCCCATTCTCTCTATCATTCTTGCTATGGCTGTCCTACAGAACCGATGTGCCACTATATGTCCACGTTAACGTCGTCACTGTTACTCCCACTACGAGTCTCTCGAGTTAGCAAATGTACCTCGCCGGGTGACGAGGCATTTGGCTACCTTAAGAGAGTCATAGTTACTGCAGCCAGCTGCTCCCCCTTCTTTGAATCTTTCCTCCCTTTAAATCGTACTGTGGTCAGTCCTGCAGAAGCGATACGCCACCACCTGTCCATGTTACCGTTGTCTGAGTTACTTCAACGACGATTTCCTCGAGTTTTCAAATAAATTTCGCCGAGTGACGAGGCATTGGGCTACCTTAAGAGAGTCATAGTTACTGCTGCCAGCTGCTCGACCTACTTTCTTTCTTTCCACTCTTTAATTATTACTGTGGTCAGTCCTGCAGGAGCAATATGCCACTACATGTAAACCTTAACGTTGTCTGAGCTACCTTAACGAAAATATCCTTGAGTTTTCAAAAAAAATTTTACATGGTGACGAGGCATTTGGCTACCTTAAGGGAGTCATAGTACCCCTGCCTGCTGCTCCCACTTTTCTAAGCCCTTTCTCTCTACCATTCTTGCTATGGCTGTCCTACAGAACCGATGTGCCACTATATGTCCACGTTAACGTCGTCTCTGTTACTCCCACTACGAGTCTCTCGAGTTAGCAAATGTACCTCGCCGGATGACGAGGCATTTGGCTACCTTATAAGCGTCATAGTTACTGCAGCCAGCTGCTCCCCCTTCTTTGAATCTTTATTGTCTTTAATTCACACTGTGGCCAGTCCTGCAGAAGCGATACGCCACCACCTGACCATGTTACCGTTGTCTGAGTTACTTCAACAACGATTTCCTCGAGTTTTCAAATAAATTTAGCCGAGTGACGAGGCATTTACCTACCTTAAGAGAGTCATACTTACTGCAGCCAGCTGCTCCCCCTTCTTTGAATCTTTCCTCCCTTTAAATCGTACTGTGGTCAGTCCTGCAGAGCGATACGCCAACACCTGTGCATGTTACCGTTGTCTGAGTTACTTCAACGACGATTTCCTCGAGTTTTCAAATAAATCTCGCCGAGTGACGAGGCATTTGGCTACCTTAAGAGAGTCATAGTTACTGCTGCCAGCTGCTCGACCTACTTTCTTTCTTTCCACTCATTAATTATTACTGTGGTCAGTTCTGCAGGAGCACTATGCCACTACATGTAAACCTTAACGTTGTCTGAGCTACCTTATCGATGATATCCTCAAGTTTTCAAAAACAATTTCACATGGTGACGAGGCATTTGGCTACCTTAAGAGAGTCATACTTACTGCAGCCAGCTGCTCCCCCTTCTTTGAATCTTTCCTCTCTTTAATTCGTACCTTGGTGTCCTGCAGAAGCGATACGCCACCACCAGTCCATGTTACCTTTGTCTGAGTTACTTCAACGACGATTTCCTCGAGTTTTCAAATTAATTTCGCCGAGTGACGAGGCATTTGGCTACCTTAAGAGAGTCATAGTTACTGCTGCCAGCTGCTCGACCTACTTTCTTTCTTTCCACTCTTTAATTATTACTGTGGTCAGTCCTACAGGAGCAATATGCCGCTACATGTAAACCTTAACGTTGTCTGAGCTACCTTAACGAAAATATCCTCGAGTTTTCAAAAAAAATTTTACATGGTGACGAGGCATTTGGCTACCTTAAGGGAGTCATAGTACTCCTGCCTGCTGCTCCCACTTTTCTAAGCCCATTCTCTCTATCATTCTTGCTATGGCCTGTCCTACGGAACCGATGTGCCACTATATGTCCACGTTAACGTCGTCACTGTTACTCCCACTACGAGTCTCTCGAGTTAGCAAATGAACCTCGCCGGATGACGAGGCATTTGGCTACCTTAAGAGTGTCATAGTTACTGCAGCCAGCTGCTCCCCCTTCTTTTAATCTTTCCTCCCTTTACATCGTACTGTGGTCAGTCCTGCAGAGCGATACGCCAACACCTGTGCATGTTACCGTTGTCTGAGTTACTTCAACGACGATTTCCTCGAGTTTTCAAATATATCTCGCCGAGTGACGAGGCATTGGGCTACCTTAAGAGAGTCATAGTTACTGCTGCCAGCTGCTCGACCTACTTTCTTTCTTTCCACTCTTTAATTATTACTGTGGTCAGTCCTGCAGGAGCAATATGCCACTACATGTAAACCTTAACGTTGTCTGAGCTACCTTAACGAAAATATCCTTGAGTTTTCAAAAAAAATTTTACATGGTGACGAGGCATTTGGCTACCTTAAGGGAGTCATAGTACCCCTGCCTGCTGCTCCCACTTTTCTAAGCCCTTTCTCTCTACCATTCTTGCTATGGCTGTCCTACAGAACCGATGTGCCACTATATGTCCACGTTAACGTCGTCTCTGTTACTCCCACTACGAGTCTCTCGAGTTAGCAAATGTACCTCGCCGGATGACGAGGCATTTGGCTACCTTATAAGCGTCATAGTTACTGCAGCCAGCTGCTCCCCCTTCTTTGAATCTTTATTGTCTTTAATTCACACTGTGGCCAGTCCTGCAGAAGCGATACGCCACCACCTGACCATGTTACCGTTGTCTGAGTTACTTCAACAACGATTTCCTCGAGTTTTCAAATAAATTTAGCCGAGTGACGAGGCATTTACCTACCTTAAGAGAGTCATACTTACTGCAGCCAGCTGCTCCCCCTTCTTTGAATCTTTCCTCCCTTTAAATCGTACTGTGGTCAGTCCTGCAGAGCGATACGCCAACACCTGTGCATGTTACCGTTGTCTGAGTTACTTCAACGACGATTTCCTCGAGTTTTCAAATAAATCTCGCCGAGTGACGAGGCATTTGGCTACCTTAAGAGAGTCATAGTTACTGCTGCCAGCTGCTCGACCTACTTTCTTTCTTTCCACTCATTAATTATTACTGTGGTCAGTTCTGCAGGAGCACTATGCCACTACATGTAAACCTTAACGTTGTCTGAGCTACCTTATCGATGATATCCTCAAGTTTTCAAAAACAATTTCACATGGTGACGAGGCATTTGGCTACCTTAAGAGAGTCATACTTACTGCAGCCAGCTGCTCCCCCTTCTTTGAATCTTTCCTCTCTTTAATTCGTACCTTGGTGTCCTGCAGAAGCGATACGCCACCACCAGTCCATGTTACCTTTGTCTGAGTTACTTCAACGACGATTTCCTCGAGTTTTCAAATAAATTTCGCCGAGTGACGAGGCATTTGGCTACCTTAAGAGAGTCATAGTTACTGCTGCCAGCTGCTCGACCTACTTTCTTTCTTTCCACTCTTTAATTATTACTGTGGTCAGTCCTGCAGGAGCAATATGCCGCTACATGTAAACCTTAACGTTGTCTGAGCTACCTTAACGAAAATATCCTCGAGTTTTCAAAAAAAATTTTACATGGTGACGAGGCATTTGGCTACCTTAAGGGAGTCATAGTACTCCTGCCTGCTGCTCCCACTTTTCTAAGCCCATTCTCTCTATCATTCTTGCTATGGCCTGTCCTATGGAACCGATGTGCCACTATATGTCCACGTTAACGTCGTCACTGTTACTCCCACTACGAGTCTCTCGAGTTAGCAAATGAACCTCGCCGGATGACGAGGCATTTGGCTACCTTAAGAGTGTCATAGTTACTGCAGCCAGCTGCTCCCCCTTCTTTTAATCTTTCCTCCCTTTACATCGTACTGTGGTCAGTCCTGCAGAGCGATACGCCAACACCTGTGCATGTTACCGTTGTCTGAGTTACTTCAACGACGATTTCCTCGAGTTTTCAAATATATCTCGCCGAGTGACGAGGCATTTGGCTACCTTAAGAGAGTCATAGTTACTGCTGCCAGCTGCTCGACCTACTTTCTTTCTTTCCACTCATTAATTATTACTGTGGTCAGTTCTGCAGGAGCAATATGCCACTACATGTAAACCTTAACGTTGTCTGAGCTACCTTATCGATGATATCCTTGAGTTTTCAAAAACAATTTCACGTGGTGACGAGGCATTTGGCTACCTTAAGAGAGTCATAGTACTCCTGCTTACTGCCCCCACTTTTCTAAGCCCATTCTCTCTATCATTCTTGCTATGGCCTGTCCCACAGAACCGCTGTGCCACTATATGTCCACGTTAACGTCGTCACTGTTACTCCTACTACGAGTGTCTCGAGTTAGCAAATGTACCTCGCCGGGTGACGAGGCATTTGGCTACCTTAAGAGAGTCATAGTTACTGCAGCCAGCTGCTCCCCCTTCCTTGATCTTTCCTCCCTTTAAATCGTACTGTGGTCAGTCCTGCAGAGCGATACGCCAACACCTGTGCATGTTACCGTTATCTGAGTTACTTCAACGACGATTTCCTCGAGTTTTCAAATAAATCTCGCCGAGTGACGAGGCATTTGGCTACCTTAAGAGAGTCATACTTACTGTTGCCAGCTGCTCGACCTACTTTCTTTCTTTCCACTCTTTAATTATTACTGTGGTCAGTCCTGCAGGAGCAATATGCCACTACATGTAAACCTTAACGTTGTCTGAGCTACCTTATCGAAGGTATCCTCGAGTTTTCAACAAAAAATTTTACATGGTGACGAGGCATTTGTCTACCTTAAGAGAGTCATAGTACTCCTGCCTGCTGCTCCCACTTTTCTAAGCCCATTCTCTCTATCATTCTTGCTATGGCCTGTCCTACGGAACAGATATGCCACTATATGTCCACGTTAACGTCGTCTCTGTTACTCCCACTACGAGTCTCTCGAGTTAGCAAATGTACCTCGCCGGATGACGAGGCATTTGGCTACCTTATAAGCGTCATAGTTACTGCAGCCAGCTGCTCCCCCTTCTTTGAATCTTTATTGTCTTTAATTCACACTGTGGTCAGTCCTGCAGAAGCGATACGCCACCACCTGACCATGTTACCGTTGTCTGAGTTACTTCAACATCGATTTCCTCGAGTTTTCAAATAAATTTCGCCGAGTGACGAGGCATTTACCTACCTTAAGAGAGTCATACTTACTGCAGCCAGCTGCTCCCCCTTCTTTGAATCTTTCCTCTCTTTAATTCGTACCTTGGTGTCCTGCAGAAGCGATACGCCACCACCTGTATATGTTACCGTTGTCTGAGTTACTTCGACGACGATTTCCTCGAGTTTTCAAATAAATTTCGCCGAGTGACGAGGCATTTGGCTATCTTAAGAGAGTCATAGTTACTGCTGCCAGCTGCTCGACCTACTTTCATTCTTTCCATTCATTAATTATTACTGTGGTCAGTCCTGCAGGAGCAATATGCCACTACATGTAAACCTTAACGTTGTCTGAGCTACCTTAACGAAGATATTCTCGAGTTTTCAAAAAAAATTTCACATGGTGACGAGGCTTTTGGCTGCCTTAAGAGAGTCATAGTACCCCTGCCTGCTGCTATCACTTTTCTAAGCCCATTCTCTCTATCATTCTTGCTATGGCTGTCCTACAGAACCAATGTGCCACTATATGTCCACGTTAACGTCGTCACTGTTACTCCCACTACGAGTCTCTCGAGTTAGCAAATGTACCTCACCGGGTGACGAGGCATTTGGCTACCTTAAGAGAGTCATAGTTACTGCAGCCAGCTGCTCCCCCTTCTTTGAATCTTTCCTCCCTTTAAATCGTACTGTGGTCAGTCCTGCAGAGCGATACGCCAACACCTGTGCATGTTACCGTTGTCTGAGTTACTTCAACGACGATTTCCTCGAGTTTTCAAATAAATCTCGCCGAGTGACGAGGCATTTGGCTACCTTAAGAGAGTCATAGTTACTGCTGCCAGCTGCTCGACCTACTTTCTTTCTTTCCACTCATTAATTATTACTGTGGTCAGTTCTGCAGGAGCAATATGCCACTACATGTAAACCTTAACGTTGTCTGAGCTACCTTATCGATGATATCCTCGAGTTTTCAAAAACAATTTCACATGGTGACGAGGCATTTGGCTACCTTAAGAGAGTCATAGTACTCCTGCTTGCTGCCCCCACTTTTCTAAGCCCATTCTCTCTATCATTCTTGCTATGGCCTGTCCTACGGAACCGATGTGCCACTATATGTCCACGTTAACGTCGTCACTGTTACTCCCACTACGAGTCTCTCGAGTTAGCAAATGTACCTCGCTGGGTGACGAGGCATTTGGCTACCTTAAGAGAGTCATAGTTACTGCAGCCAGCTGCTCCCCCTTCTTTGAATCTTTCCTCCCTTTAAATCGTACTGTGGTCAGTCCTGCAGAGCGATACGCCAACACCTGTGCATGTTACCGTTGTCTGAGTTACGTCAACGACGATTTCCTCGAGTTTTCAAATAAATGTCGCCGAGTGACGAGGCATTTGGCTACCTTAAGAGAGTCATACTTACTGTTGCCAGCTGCTCGACCTACTTTCTTTCTTTCCACTCTTTAATTATTACTGTGGTCAGTCCTGCAGGAGCAATATGCCACTACATGTAAACCTTAACGTTGTCTGAGCTACCTTATCGAAGATATCCTCGAGCTTTCAACAAAAAATTTCACATGGTGACGAGGCATTTGGCTACCTTAAGAGAGTCATAGTACTCCTGCCTGCTGCTCCCACTTTTCTAAGCCCATTCTCTCTATCATTCTTGCTATGGCCTGTCCTACGGAACCGATGTGCCACTGTATGTCCACGTTAACGTCGTCACTGTTACTCCCACTTTGAGTCTCTCGAGTTAGCAAATGTACCTCGCCGGATGACGAGGCATTTGGCTACCTTAAGAGAGTCATAGCTACTGCAGCCAGCTGCTCCCCCTTCTTTGAATCTTTCCTCCCTTTAAATCGTACTGTGGTCAGTCCTGCAGAGCGATACGCCAACACCTGTGCATGTTACCGTTGTCTGAGTTACTTCAACGACGATTTCCTCGAGTTTTCAAATAAATTTCGTCGAGTGACGAGGCGTTTGGCTACCTTAAGAGAGTCATACTTACTGCAGCCAGCTGCTCCCCCTTCTTTGAATCTTTCCTCTCTTTAATTCGTACCTTGGTGTCCTGCAGAAGCGATACGCCACCACCTGTATATGTTACCGTTGTCTGAGTTACTTCGACGACGATTTCCTCGAGTTTTCAAATAAATTTCGCCGAGTGACGAGCCATTTGGGTACCTTAAGAGAGTCATAGTTACTGCTGCCAGCTGCTCGACCTACTTTCTTTCTTTCCACTCATTAATTATTACTGTGGTCAGTTCTGCAGGAGCAATATGCCACTACATGCAAACCTTAACGTTGTCTGAGCTACCTTATCGATGATATCCTCGAGTTTTCAAAAACAATTTCACATGGTGACGAGGCATTTGGCTACCTTAAGAGAGTCATAGTACTCCTGCTTGCTGCCCCCAATTTTCTAAGCCCATTCTCTCTATCATTCTTGCTATGGCCTGTCCTACGGAACCGATGTGCCACTATATGTCCACGTTAACGTCGTCACTGTTACTCCCGCTACGAGTCTCTCGAGTTAGCAAATGTACCTCGCCGGGTGACGAGGCATTTGGCTACCATAAGAGAGTCATAGTTACTGCAGCCAGCTGCTCCCCCTTCTTTGAATCTTTCCTCTCTTTAATTCGTACCTTGGTGTCCTGCAGAAGCGATACGCCACCACCTGTCCATGTTACCGTTGTCTGAGTTACTTCAACGACGATTTCCTCGAGTTTTCAAATAAATTTCGCCGAGTGACGAGGCATTTGGCTACCTTAAGAGAGTCATAGATACTGCTGCCAGCTGCTCGACCTACTTTCTTTCTTTCCACTCTTTAATTATTACTGTGGTCAGTCCTGCAGGAGCAATATGCCACTACATGTAAACCTTAACGTTGTCTGAGCTACCTTAACGAAAATATCCTCGAGTTTTCAAAAAAAATTTTACATGGTGACAAGGCATTTGGCTACCTTGAGGGAGTCATAGTACCCCTGCCTGCTGCTCCCACTTATCTAAGCCCTTTCTCTCTACCATTCTTGCTATGGCTGTCCTACAGAACCGATGTGCCACTATATGTCCACGTTAACGTCGTCTCTGTTACTTCCACTACGAGTCTCTCGAGTTAGCAAATGTACCTCGCCGGATGACGAGGCATTTGGCTACCTTATAAGCGTCATAGTTACTGCAGCCAGCTGCTCCCCCATCTTTGAATCTTAATTGTCTTTAATTCCTACTGTGGTCAGTCCTGCAGAAGCGATACGCCACCACCTGACCATGTTACCGTTGTCTGAGTTACCTCAACAACGATTTCCTCGAGTTTTCAAATAAATTTCGCCGAGTGACGAAGCATTTGGCTACCTTAAGAGAGTCATACTTACTAAAGCCAGCTGCTCCCCCTTCTTTGAATCTTTCCTCTCTTTAATTCGTACCTTGGTGTCCTGCAGAAGCGATACGCCACCACCTGTATATGTTGCCGTTGTCTGAGTTACTTCGACGACGATTTCCTCGAGTTTTCAAATAAATTTCGCCGAGTGACGAGGCATTTGGCTACCTTAAGAGAGTCATAGTTACTGCTGCCAGCTGCTCGACCTACTTTCATTCTTTCCACTCATTAATTATTACTGTGGTCAGTCCTGCAGGAGCAATATGCCACTACATGTCAACCTTAACGCTGTCTGAGCAACCTTAACGAAGATATTCTCGAGTTTTCAAAAAAAATTTCACATGGTGACGAGGCTTTTGGCTGCCGTAAGAGAGTCATAGTACCCCTGCCTGCTGCTATCACTTTTCTAAGCCCATTCTCTCTATCATTCTTGCTATGGCTGTCCTACAGAACCGATGTGCCACTATATGTCCACATTAACGTCGTCACTGTTACTCCCACTACGAGTCTTTCGAGTTAGCAAATGTACCTCGCCGGGTGACGAGGCATTTGGCTACCTTAAGAGAGTCATAGTTACTGCAGCCAGCTGCTCCCTCTTCTTTGATTCTTTCCTCCCTTTAAATCGTACTGTGGTCAGTCCTGCAGAGCGATACGCCACCACCTGTGCATGTTACCGTTGTCTGAGTTACTTCAACGACGATTTCCTCGAGTTTTCAAATAAATCTCGCCGAGTGACGAGGCATTTGGCTACCTTAAGGGAGTCATAGTTACTGCTGCCAGCTGCTCGACCTACTTTCTTTCTTTCCACTCACTAATTATTACTGTGGTCAGTTCTGCAGGAGCAATATGCCACTACATGTAAACCTTAACGTTGTCTGAGCTACCTTATCGATGATATCCTCGAGTTTTCAAAAACAATTTCACATGGTGACGAGGCATTTGGCTACCTTAAGAGAGTCATAGTACTCCTGCTTGCTGCCCCCACTTTTCTAAGCCCATTCTCTCTATCATTCTTGCTATGGCCTGTCCTACGGAACCGATGTGCCACTATATGTCCACGTTAACGTCGTCACTGTTACTCCCACTACGAGTCTCTCGAGTTAGCAAATGTACCTCGCCGGGTGACGAGGCATTTGGCTACCATAAGAGAGTCATAGTTACTGCAGCCAGCTGCTCCCCCTTCTTTGAATCTTTCCTCCCTTTAATTCGTACTGTGGTCAGTCCTGCAGAGCGATACGCAAACACCTGTGCATGTTACCGTTGTCTGAGTTACTTCTACGACGATTTCCTCGTGTTTTCAAATAAATCTCGCCGAGTGACGAGGCATTTGGCTACCTTAAGAGAGTCATACTTACTGCTGCCAGCTGCTCGACCTACTTTCTTTCTTTCCACTCATTAATTATTACTGTGGTCAGTTCTGCAGGAGCAATATGCCACTACATGTAAACCTTAACGTTGTCTGAGCTACCTTATCGATGATATCCTCGAGTTTTCAAAAACAATTTCACATGGTGACGAGGCATTTGGCTACCTTAAGCGAGTCATAGTACTCCTGCCTGCTGCTCCCACTTTTCTAAGCCCATTCTATCATTGTAGCTATGGCCTGTCCTACGGAACCAACCTTTTATTCTTTCCACTCATTAGTTATTACTGTGGTCAGTCCTGCAGGAGCAATATGCCACTACATGTAAACCTCAACGTTGTCTGAGCTACCTTAACGAAGATATGCTCGAGTTTTCAAAAAAAATTTCACATGGTGACGAGGCTTTTGGCTGCCTTAAGAGAGTCATAGTACCCCTGCCTGCTGCTCCCACTTTTCTAAGCCCATTCTCTCTATCATTCTTGCTATGACTGTCCTACAGAACCGATGCGCCACGTTAACGTCGTCACTGTTACTCCCACTACGAGTCTCTCGAGTTAGCAAATGTACCTCGCCGGGTGACGAGGCATTTGGCTACCTTAAGAGAGTCATAGTTACTGCAGCCAGCTGCTCCCCCTTCTTTGAATCTTTCCTCCCTTTATATCGTACTGTGGTCAGTCCTGCAGAGCGATACCCCAACACCTGTGCATGTTACCGTTGTCTGATTTACTTCAACGACGATTTCCTCGAGTTTTCAAATAAATCTCGCCGAGTGACGAGGCATTTGGCTACCTTAAGAGAGTCATAGTACTCCTGCCTGCTGCTCCCACTTTTCTAAGCCCATTCTCATTATTATTCTTGCTATGGCCTGTCCTACGGAACCGATGTGCCACTATATGTCCACGTTAACGTCGTCACTGTTACTCCCACTACGAGTCTCTCGAGTTAGCAAATGTACGTCGCCGGATGACGAGGCATTTGACTACCTTAAGAGAGTCATAGCTACTGCAGCCAGCTGCTCCCCCTTCTTTGAATCTATCCTCTCTTTAATTCGTACCTTGGTGTCCTGCAGAAGCGATACGCCACCACCTGTCCATGTTACCGTTGTCTGAGTTACTTCAACGACGATTTCCTCGAGTTTTCAAATAAATTTCGCCGAGTTACGAGGCATTTGGCTACCTTAAGAGAGTCATAGTTACTGCTGCCAGCTGCTCGACCAACGTTCTTTCTTTAAACTCTTTAATTATTACTGTGGTCAGTCCTGCAGGAGCAATATGCCACTACATGTAAACCTTTACGTTGTCTGAGCTACCTTAACGAAAATATCCTCGAGTTTTCAAATAAAATTTTACATGGTGACGAGGCATTTGGCTACCTTAAGGGAGTCATAGTACCCCTGCCTGCTGCTCCCACTTTTCTAAGCCCTTTCTCTCTGCCATTCTTGCTATGGCTGTCCTACAGAACCGATGTGCCACAATATGTCTACGTTACGTCGTCTCTGTTACTCCCACTACGAGTCTCTCGAGTTAGCAAATGTACCTCGCCGGATGACGAGGCATTTGGCTACCTTAAGAGAGTCATAGTTACTGCAGCCAGCTGCTCCCCCTTCTTTGAATCTTTCCTCTCTTTAATTCGTACCTTGGTGTCCTGCAGAAGCGATATGCCACCACCTGTCCATGTTACCGGTGTATCAGTTACTTCAACGACGATTTCCTCGAGTTTTCAAGTAAATTTCGCCGAGTGACGAGGCATTTGGCTACCCTAAGAGAGTCATAGTTACTGCTGCCAGCTGCTCGACCTACTTTCTTTCTTTCCACTCTTTAATTATTACTGTGGTCAGTCCTGCAGGAGCAATATGCCACTACATGTAAACCTTAACGTTGTCTGAGCTACCTTAACGAAAATATCCTCGAGTTTTCAAAAAAAATTTTACATGGTGACGAGGCATTTAGCTACCTTAAGGGAGTCATAGTACCCCTGCCTGCCGCTCCCACTTTTCTAAGCCCTTTCTCTCTACCATTCTTGCTATGGCTGTCCTACAGAACCGGTGTGCCACTATATGTCCACGTTAACGTCGTCTCTGTTACTCCCACTACGAGTCTCTCGAGTTAGCAAATGTACCTCGCCGGATGACGAGGCATTTGGCTACCTTATAAGCGTCATAGTTACTGCAGCCAGCTGCTCCCCCTTCTTTGAATCTTTATTGTCTTTAATTCGTACTGTGGTCAGTCCTGCAGAGCGATACGCCAACACCTGTGCATGTTACCGTTGTCTGAGTTACTTCAACGACGATTTCCTCGAGTTTTCAAATATATCTCGCCGAGTGACGAGGCATTTGGCTACCTTAAGAGAGTCATAGTTACTGCTGCCAGCTGCTCGACCTACTTTCTTTCTTTCCACTCATTAATTATTACTGTGGTCAGTTCTGCAGGAGCAATATGCCACTACATGTAAACCTTAACGTTGTCTGAGCTACCTTATCGATGATATCCTTGAGTTTTCAAAAACAATTTCACGTGGTGACGAGGCATTTGGCTACCTTAAGAGAGTCATAGTACTCCTGCTTACTGCCCCCACTTTTCTAAGCCCATTCTCTCTATCATTCTTGCTATGGCCTGTCCTACAGAACCGCTGTGCCACTATATGTCCACGTTAACGTCGTCACTGTTACTCCTACTACGAGTGTCTCGAGTTAGCAAATGTACCTCGCCGGGTGACGAGGCATTTGGCTACCTTAAGAGAGTCATAGTTACTGCAGCCAGCTGCTCCCCCTTCCTTGATCTTTCCTCCCTTTAAATCGTACTGTGGTCAGTCCTGCAGAGCGATACGCCAACACCTGTGCATGTTACCGTTATCTGAGTTACTTCAACGACGATTTCCTCGAGTTTTCAAATAAATCTCGCCGAGTGACGAGGCATTTGGCTACCTTAAGAGAGTCATACTTACTGTTGCCAGCTGCTCGACCTACTTTCTTTCTTTCCACTCTTTAATTATTACTGTGGTCAGTCCTGCAGGAGCAATATGCCACTACATGTAAACCTTAACGTTGTCTGAGCTACCTTATCGAAGGTATCCTCGAGTTTTCAACAAAAAATTTTACATGGTGACGAGGCATTTGTCTACCTTAAGAGAGTCATAGTACTCCTGCCTGCTGCTCCCACTTTTCTAAGCCCATTCTCTCTATCATTCTTGCTATGGCCTGTCCTACGGAACAGATATGCCACTATATGTCCACGTTAACGTCGTCTCTGTTACTCCCACTACGAGTCTCTCGAGTTAGCAAATGTACCTCGCCGGATGACGAGGCATTTGGCTACCTTATAAGCGTCATAGTTACTGCAGCCAGCTGCTCCCCCTTCTTTGAATCTTTATTGTCTTTAATTCACACTGTGGTCAGTCCTGCAGAAGCGATACGCCACCACCTGACCATGTTACCGTTGTCTGAGTTACTTCAACATCGATTTCCTCGAGTATTCAAATAAATTTCGCCGAGTGACGAGGCATTTGGCTACCTTAAGAGAGTCATACTTACTGCAGCCAGCTGCTCCCCCTTCTTTGAATCTTTCCTCTCTTTAATTCGTACCTTGGTGTCCTGCAGAAGCGATACGCCACCACCTGTATATGTTACCGTTGTCTGAGTTACTTCGACGACGATTTCCTCGAGTTTTCAAATAAATTTCGCCGAGTGACGAGGCATTTGGCTATCTTAAGAGAGTCATAGTTACTGCTGCCAGCTGCTCGACCTACTTTCATTCTTTCCATTCATTAATTATTACTGTGGTCAGTCCTGCAGGAGCAATATGCCACTACATGTAAACCTTAACGTTGTCTGAGCTACCTTAACGAAGATATTCTCGAGTTTTCAAAAAAAATTTCACATGGTGACGAGGCTTTTGGCTGCCTTAAGAGAGTCATAGTACCCCTGCCTGCTGCTATCACTTTTCTAAGCCCATTCTCTCTATCATTCTTGCTATGGCTGTCCTACAGAACCGATGTGCCACTATATGTCCACGTTAACGTCGTCACTGTTACTCCCACTACGAGTCTCTCGAGTTAGCAAATGTACCTCACCGGGTGACGAGGCATTTGGCTACCTTAAGAGAGTCATAGTTACTGCAGCCAGCTGCTCCCCCTTCTTTGAATCTTTCCTCCCTTTAAATCGTACTGTGGTCAGTCCTGCAGAGCGATACGCCAACACCTGTGCATGTTACCGTTGTCTGAGTTACTTCAACGACGATTTCCTCGAGTTTTCAAATAAATCTCGCCGAGTGACGAGGCATTTGGCTACCTTAAGAGAGTCATAGTTACTGCTGCCAGCTGCTCGACCTACTTTCTTTCTTTCCACTCATTAATTATTACTGTGGTCAGTTCTGCAGGAGCAATATGCCACTACATGTAAACCTTAACGTTGTCTGAGCTACCTTATCGATGATATCCTCGAGTTTTCAAAAACAATTTCACATGGTGACGAGGCATTTGGCTACCTTAAGAGAGTCATAGTACTCCTGCTTGCTGCCCCCACTTTTCTAAGCCCATTCTCTCTATCATTCTTGCTATGGCCTGTCCTACGGAACCGATGTGCCACTATATGTCCACGTTAACGTCGTCACTGTTACTCCCACTACGAGTCTCTCGAGTTAGCAAATGTACCTCGCTGGGTGACGAGGCATTTGGCTACCTTAAGAGAGTCATAGTTACTGCAGCCAGCTGCTCCCCCTTCTTTGAATCTTTCCTCCCTTTAAATCGTACTGTGGTCAGTCCTGCAGAGCGATACGCCAACACCTGTGCATGTTACCGTTGTCCGAGTTACGTCAACGACGATTTCCTCGAGTTTTCAAATAAATGTCGCCGAGTGACGAGGCATTTGGCTACCTTAAGAGAGTCATACTTACTGTTGCCAGCTGCTCGACCTACTTTCTTTCTTTCCACTCTTTAATTATTACTGTGGTCAGTCCTGCAGGAGCAATATGCCACTACATGTAAACCTTAACGTTGTCTGAGCTACCTTATCGAAGATATCCTCGAGCTTTCAACAAAAAATTTCACATGGTGACGAGGCATTTGGCTACCTTAAGAGAGTCATAGTACTCCTGCCTGCTGCTCCCACTTTTCTAAGCCCATTCTCTCTATCATTCTTGCTATGGCCTGTCCTACGGAACCGATGTGCCACTGTATGTCCACGTTAACGTCGTCACTGTTACTCCCACTTTGAGTCTCTCGAGTTAGCAAATGTACCTCGCCGGATGACGAGGCATTTGGCTACCTTAAGAGAGTCATAGCTACTGCAGCCAGCTGCTCCCCCTTCTTTGAATCTTTCCTCCCTTTAAATCGTACTGTGGTCAGTCCTGCAGAGCGATACGCCAACACCTGTGCATGTTACCGTTGTCTGAGTTACTTCAACGACGATTTCCTCGAGTTTTCAAATAAATTTCGTCGAGTGACGAGGCGTTTGGCTACCTTAAGAGAGTCATACTTACTGCAGCCAGCTGCTCCCCCTTCTTTGAATCTTTCCTCTCTTTAATTCGTACCTTGGTGTCCTGCAGAAGCGATACGCCACCACCTGTATATGTTACCGTTGTCTGAGTTACTTCGACGACGATTTCCTCGAGTTTTCAAATAAATTTCGCCGAGTGACGAGCCATTTGGGTACCTTAAGAGAGTCATAGTTACTGCTGCCAGCTGCTCGACCTACTTTCTTTCTTTCCACTCATTAATTATTACTGTGGTCAGTTCTGCAGGAGCAATATGCCACTACATGCAAACCTTAACGTTGTCTGAGCTACCTTATCGATGATATCCTCGAGTTTTCAAAAACAATTTCACATGGTGACGAGGCATTTGGCTACCTTAAGAGAGTCATAGTACTCCTGCTTGCTGCCCCCAATTTTCTAAGCCCATTCTCTCTATCATTCTTGCTATGGCCTGTCCTACGGAACCGATGTGCCACTATATGTCCACGTTAACGTCGTCACTGTTACTCCCGCTACGAGTCTCTCGAGTTAGCAAATGTACCTCGCCGGGTGACGAGGCATTTGGCTACCATAAGAGAGTCATAGTTACTGCAGCCAGCTGCTCCCCCTTCTTTGAATCTTTCCTCTCTTTAATTCGTACCTTGGTGTCCTGCAGAAGCGATACGCCACCACCTGTCCATGTTACCGTTGTCTGAGTTACTTCAACGACGATTTCCTCGAGTTTTCAAATAAATTTCGCCGAGTGACGAGGCATTTGGCTACCTTAAGAGAGTCATAGATACTGCTGCCAGCTGCTCGACCTACTTTCTTTCTTTCCACTCTTTAATTATTACTGTGGTCAGTCCTGCAGGAGCAATATGCCACTACATGTAAACCTTAACGTTGTCTGAGCTACCTTAACGAAAATATCCTCGAGTTTTCAAAAAAAATTTTACATGGTGACAAGGCATTTGGCTACCTTGAGGGAGTCATAGTACCCCTGCCTGCTGCTCCCACTTATCTAAGCCCTTTCTCTCTACCATTCTTGCTATGGCTGTCCTACAGAACCGATGTGCCACTATATGTCCACGTTAACGTCGTCTCTGTTACTTCCACTACGAGTCTCTCGAGTTAGCAAATGTACCTCGCCGGATGACGAGGCATTTGGCTACCTTATAAGCGTCATAGTTACTGCAGCCAGCTGCTCCCCCATCTTTGAATCTTAATTGTCTTTAATTCCTACTGTGGTCAGTCCTGCAGAAGCGATACGCCACCACCTGACCATGTTACCGTTGTCTGAGTTACCTCAACAACGATTTCCTCGAGTTTTCAAATAAATTTCGCCGAGTGACGAAGCATTTGGCTACCTTAAGAGAGTCATACTTACTAAAGCCAGCTGCTCCCCCTTCTTTGAATCTTTCCTCTCTTTAATTCGTACCTTGGTGTCCTGCAGAAGCGATACGCCACCACCTGTATATGTTGCCGTTGTCTGAGTTACTTCGACGACGATTTCCTCGAGTTTTCAAATAAATTTCGCCGAGTGACGAGGCATTTGGCTACCTTAAGAGAGTCATAGTTACTGCTGCCAGCTGCTCGACCTACTTTCATTCTTTCCACTCATTAATTATTACTGTGGTCAGTCCTGCAGGAGCAATATGCCACTACATGTCAACCTTAACGCTGTCTGAGCAACCTTAACGAAGATATTCTCGAGTTTTCAAAAAAAATTTCACATGGTGACGAGGCTTTTGGCTGCCGTAAGAGAGTCATAGTACCCCTGCCTGCTGCTATCACTTTTCTAAGCCCATTCTCTCTATCATTCTTGCTATGGCTGTCCTACAGAACCGATGTGCCACTATATGTCCACATTAACGTCGTCACTGTTACTCCCACTACGAGTCTTTCGAGTTAGCAAATGTACCTCGCCGGGTGACGAGGCATTTGGCTACCTTAAGAGAGTCATAGTTACTGCAGCCAGCTGCTCCCTCTTCTTTGATTCTTTCCTCCCTTTAAATCGTACTGTGGTCAGTCCTGCAGAGCGATACGCCACCACCTGTGCATGTTACCGTTGTCTGAGTTACTTCAACGACGATTTCCTCGAGTTTTCAAATAAATCTCGCCGAGTGACGAGGCATTTGGCTACCTTAAGGGAGTCATAGTTACTGCTGCCAGCTGCTCGACCTACTTTCTTTCTTTCCACTCACTAATTATTACTGTGGTCAGTTCTGCAGGAGCAATATGCCACTACATGTAAACCTTAACGTTGTCTGAGCTACCTTATCGATGATATCCTCGAGTTTTCAAAAACAATTTCACATGGTGACGAGGCATTTGGCTACCTTAAGAGAGTCATAGTACTCCTGCTTGCTGCCCCCACTTTTCTAAGCCCATTCTCTCTATCATTCTTGCTATGGCCTGTCCTACGGAACCGATGTGCCACTATATGTCCACGTTAACGTCGTCACTGTTACTCCCACTACGAGTCTCTCGAGTTAGCAAATGTACCTCGCCGGGTGACGAGGCATTTGGCTACCATAAGAGAGTCATAGTTACTGCAGCCAGCTGCTCCCCCTTCTTTGAATCTTTCCTCCCTTTAATTCGTACTGTGGTCAGTCCTGCAGAGCGATACGCAAACACCTGTGCATGTTACCGTTGTCTGAGTTACTTCTACGACGATTTCCTCGTGTTTTCAAATAAATCTCGCCGAGTGACGAGGCATTTGGCTACCTTAAGAGAGTCATACTTACTGCTGCCAGCTGCTCGACCTACTTTCTTTCTTTCCACTCATTAATTATTACTGTGGTCAGTTCTGCAGGAGCAATATGCCACTACATGTAAACCTTAACGTTGTCTGAGCTACCTTATCGATGATATCCTCGAGTTTTCAAAAACAATTTCACATGGTGACGAGGCATTTGGCTACCTTAAGCGAGTCATAGTACTCCTGCCTGCTGCTCCCACTTTTCTAAGCCCATTCTATCATTGTAGCTATGGCCTGTCCTACGGAACCAACCTTTTATTCTTTCCACTCATTAGTTATTACTGTGGTCAGTCCTGCAGGAGCAATATGCCACTACATGTAAACCTCAACGTTGTCTGAGCTACCTTAACGAAGATATGCTCGAGTTTTCAAAAAAAATTTCACATGGTGACGAGGCTTTTGGCTGCCTTAAGAGAGTCATAGTACCCCTGCCTGCTGCTCCCACTTTTCTAAGCCCATTCTCTCTATCATTCTTGCTATGACTGTCCTACAGAACCGATGCGCCACGTTAACGTCGTCACTGTTACTCCCACTACGAGTCTCTCGAGTTAGCAAATGTACCTCGCCGGGTGACGAGGCATTTGGCTACCTTAAGAGAGTCATAGTTACTGCAGCCAGCTGCTCCCCCTTCTTTGAATCTTTCCTCCCTTTATATCGTACTGTGGTCAGTCCTGCAGAGCGATACCCCAACACCTGTGCATGTTACCGTTGTCTGATTTACTTCAACGACGATTTCCTCGAGTTTTCAAATAAATCTCGCCGAGTGACGAGGCATTTGGCTACCTTAAGAGAGTCATAGTACTCCTGCCTGCTGCTCCCACTTTTCTAAGCCCATTCTCATTATTATTCTTGCTATGGCCTGTCCTACGGAACCGATGTGCCACTATATGTCCACGTTAACGTCGTCACTGTTACTCCCACTACGAGTCTCTCGAGTTAGCAAATGTACGTCGCCGGATGACGAGGCATTTGACTACCTTAAGAGAGTCATAGCTACTGCAGCCAGCTGCTCCCCCTTCTTTGAATCTTTCCTCTCTTTAATTCGTACCTTGGTGTCCTGCAGAAGCGATACGCCACCACCTGTCCATGTTACCGTTGTCTGAGTTACTTCAACGACGATTTCCTCGAGTTTTCAAATAAATTTCGCCGAGTTACGAGGCATTTGGCTACCTTAAGAGAGTCATAGTTACTGCTGCCAGCTGCTCGACCAACGTTCTTTCTTTCCACTCTTTAATTATTACTGTGGTCAGTCCTGCAGGAGCAATATGCCACTACATGTAAACCTTTACGTTGTCTGAGCTACCTTAACGAAAATATCCTCGAGTTTTCAAATAAAATTTTACATGGTGACGAGGCATTTGGCTACCTTAAGGGAGTCATAGTACCCCTGCCTGCTGCTCCCACTTTTCTAAGCCCTTTCTCTCTGCCATTCTTGCTATGGCTGTCCTACAGAACCGATGTGCCACAATATGTCTACGTTACGTCGTCTCTGTTACTCCCACTACGAGTCTCTCGAGTTAGCAAATGTACCTCGCCGGATGACGAGGCATTTGGCTACCTTAAGAGAGTCATAGTTACTGCAGCCAGCTGCTCCCCCTTCTTTGAATCTTTCCTCTCTTTAATTCGTACCTTGGTGTCCTGCAGAAGCGATACGCCACCACCTGTCCATGTTACCGGTGTATCAGTTACTTCAACGACGATTTCCTCGAGTTTTCAAGTAAATTTCGCCGAGTGACGAGGCATTTGGCTACCCTAAGAGAGTCATAGTTACTGCTGCCAGCTGCTCGACCTACTTTCTTTCTTTCCACTCTTTAATTATTACTGTGGTCAGTCCTGCAGGAGCAATATGCCACTACATGTAAACCTTAACGTTGTCTGAGCTACCTTAACGAAAATATCCTCGAGTTTTCAAAAAAAATTTTACATGGTGACGAGGCATTTAGCTACCTTAAGGGAGTCATAGTACCCCTGCCTGCCGCTCCCACTTTTCTAAGCCCTTTCTCTCTACCATTCTTGCTATGGCTGTCCTACAGAACCGGTGTGCCACTATATGTCCACGTTAACGTCGTCTCTGTTACTCCCACTACGAGTCTCTCGAGTTAGCAAATGTACCTCGCCGGATGACGAGGCATTTGGCTACCTTATAAGCGTCATAGTTACTGCAGCCAGCTGCTCGACCTTCTTTGAATCTTTATTGTCTTTAATTCGTACTGTGGTCAGTCCTGCTGAAGCGATACGCCACCACCTGTGCATGTTACCGTTGTCTGAGTTACTTCAACGACGATTTCCTCGAGTTTTCAAATAAATCTCGCCGAGTGACGAGGCATTTGGCTACCTTAAGAGAGTCATAGTTACTGCTGCCAGCTGCTCGACCTACTTTCTTTCTTTCCACTCATTAATTATTACTGTGCTCAGTCCTGCAGGAGCAATATACCACTACATATAAACCTAAACGTTGTCTGAGCTACCTTAACTAAGATATTCTCGAGTTTTCAAACACAATTTCACATGGTGACGAGGCATTTGGCTACCTTAAGGGAGTCATAGTACCCCTGCCTGCAGCTCCCACTTTTCTAAGCCCATTCTCTCTATTATTCTTGCTATGGCTGTCCTACAGAATCGTTGTGCCACTATATGTCCACGTTAACGTCGTCACTGTTACTCCCACTACGAGTCTCTCGAGTTAGCTAATGTACCTCGCCGGGTGACGAGGCAATTGGCTACCTTAAGAGAGTCATAGTTACTGCAGCCAGCTGCTCCCCCTTCCTTGAATCTTTCCTCCCTTAAAATCGTACTGTGGTCAGTCCTGCAGAACCGATACGCCACCACCTGTCCATGTTA
This sequence comes from Schistocerca americana, assembly GCF_021461395.2. Taxonomy (NCBI): domain Eukaryota; kingdom Metazoa; phylum Arthropoda; class Insecta; order Orthoptera; family Acrididae; genus Schistocerca; species Schistocerca americana. The sequence continues at coordinate 700,154 of NW_025726225.1, read as the reverse complement.
CCGTTGTCTGAGTTACTTCAACGACGATTTCCTCGAGTTTTCAAATAAATCTCGCCGAGTGACGAGGCATTTGGCTACCTTAAGAGAGTCATAGTTACTGCTGCCAGCTGCTCGACCTACTTTCTTTCTTTCCACTCTTTAATTATTACTGTGGTCAGTTCTGCAGGAGCAATATGCCACTACATGTAAACCTTAACACTGTCTGAGCTACCTTATCGATGATATCCTCGAGTTTTCAAAAACAATTTCACATGGTGACGAGGCATTTGGCTACCTTAAGGGAGTCATAGTACTCCTGCCTGCTGCTCCCACTTTTCTAAGCCCATTCTCTCTATCATTCTTGCTATGGCCTGTCCTACGGAACCGATGTGCCACTATATGTCCACGTTAACGTCGTCACTGTTACTCCCACTACGAGTCTCTCGAGTTAGCAAATGTACGTCGCCGGATGACGTGGCATTTAGCTACCTTAAGAGAGTCATAGTTACTGCTGCCAGCTGCTCGACCTACTTTCTTTCTTTCCACTCTTTAATTATTACTGTGGTCAGTCCTGCAGGAGCAATATGCCACTACATGTAAACCTTAACGTTGTCTGAGCTACCTTAACGAAGATATGCTCGAGTTTTCAAAAAAAATTTCACATGGTGACGAGGCTTTTGGCTGCCTTAAGAGAGTCATAGTACCCCAGCCTGCTGCTCCCACTTTTCTAAGCCCATTCTCTCTATCATTCTTGCTATGGCTGTCCTACAGAACCGATGCGCCACGTTAACGTCGTCACTGTTACTCCCACTACGAGTCTCCCGAGTTAGCATATGTACCTCGCCGGGTGATGAGGCATTTGGCTACCTTAAGAGAGTCATAGTAACTGCAGCCAGCTGCTCGACCTACTTTCTTTCTTTCCACTCTTTAATTATTACTGTGGTCAGTCCTGCAGGAGCAATATGCCACTACATGTAAACCTTAACGTTGTCTGAGCTACCTTAACGAAGATATGCTCGAGTTTTCAAAAAAAATTTCACATGGTGACGAGGCTTTTGGCTGCCTTAAGAGAGTCATAGTACTCCTGCCTGCTGCTCCCACTTTTCTAAGCCCATTCTCTCTATTATTCTTGCTATGGCCTGTCCTACGGAACCGATGTGCCACTATATGTCCACGTTAACGTCGTCACTGTTACTCCCACTACGAGTCTCTCGAGTTAGCAAATGTACGTCGCCGGATGACGAGGCATTTGGCTACCTTAAGAGAGTCATAGTTACTGCAGCCAGCTGCTCCCCCTTCTTTGAATCTTTCCTCTCTTTAATTCGTACCTTGGTGTCCTGCAGAAGCGATACGCCACCACCTGTCCATGTTACCGTTGTCTGAGTTACTTCAACGACGATTTCCTCGAGTTTTCAAATAAATTTCGCCGAGTTACGAGGCATTTGGCTACCTTAAGAGAGTCATAGTTACTGCTGCCAGCTGCTCGACCAACGTTCTTTCTTTCCACTCTTTAATTATTACTGTGGTCAGTCCTGCAGGAGCAATATGCCACTACATGTAAACCTTTACGTTGTCTGAGCTACCTTAACGAAAATATCCTCGAGTTTTCAAAAACAATTTCACATGGTGACGAGGCATTTGGCTACCTTATGCGAGTCATAGTACTCCTGCCTGCTGCTCCCACTTTTCTAAGCCCATTCTATCATTGTAGCTATGGCCTGTCCTACGGAACCAACCTTTCATTCTTTCCACTCATTAGTTATTACTGTGGTCAGTTGCAGGAGCAATATGAAACTACATGTAAACCTTAACGTTGTCTGAGCTACCTTAACGAAGATATGCTCGAGTTTTCAAAAAAAATTTCACATGGTGACGAGGCTTTTGGCTGCCTTAAGAGAGTCATAGTACCCCTGCCTGCTGCTCCCACTTTTCTAAGCCCATTCTCTCTATCATTCTTGCTATGGCTGTCCTACAGAACCGATGCGCCACGTTAACGTCGTCACTGTTACTCCCACTACGAGTCTCTCGAGTTAGCAAATGTACCTCGCCGGGTGACGAGGCATTTGGCTACCTTAAGAGAGTCATAGTTACTGCAGCCAGCTGCTCCCCCTTCTTTGCATCTTTCCTCCCTTTATATCGTACTGTGGTCAGTCCTGCAGAGCGATACCCCAACACCTGTGCATGTTACCGTTGTCTGATTTACTTCAACGACGATTTCCTCGAGTTTTCAAATAAATCTCGCCGAGTGACGAGGCATTTGGCTACCTTAAGAGAGTCATAGTTACTGCTGCCAGCTGCTCGACCTACTTTCTTTCTTTCCACTCTTTAATTATTACTGTGGTCAGTTCTGCAGGAGCAATATGCCACTACATGTAAACCTTAACACTGTCTGAGCTACCTTATCGATGATATCCTCGAGTTTTCAAAAACAATTTCACATGGTGACGAGGCATTTGGCTACCTTAAGAGAGTCATAGTACTCCTGCCTGCTGCTCCCACTTTTCTAAGCCCATTCTCTCTATCATTCTTGCTATGGCCTGTCCTACGGAACCGATGTGCCACTATATGTCCACGTTAACGTCGTCACTGTTACTCCCACTACGAGTCTCTCGAGTTAGCAAATGTACGTCGCCGGATGACGAGGCATTTGGCTACCTTAAGAGAGTCATAGTTACTGCAGCCAGCTGCTCCCCCTTCTTTGAATCTTTCCTCTCTTTAATTCGTACCTTGGTGTCCTGCAGAAGCGATACGCCACCACCTGTCCATGTTACCGTTGTCTGAGTTACTTCAACGACGATTTCCTCGAGATTTCAAATAAATTTCGCCGAGTTACGAGGCATTTGGCTACCTTAAGAGAGTCATAGTTACTGCTGCCAGCTGCTCGACCTACTTTCTTTCTTTCCACTCTTTAATTATTACTGTGGTCAGTCCTGCAGGAGCAATATGCCACTACATGTAAACCTTAACGTTGTCTGAGATACCTTATCGATGATATCCTCGAGTTTTCAAAAACAATTTCACATGGTGACGAGGCATTTGGCTACGTTAAGCGAGTCATAGTACTCCTGCCTGCTGCTCCCACTTTTCTAAGCCCATTCTATCATTCTAGCTATGGCCTGTCCTACGGAACCAACCTTTCATTCTTTCCACTCATTAGTTTTTACTGTGGTCAGTCCTGCAGGAGCAATATGCCACTACATGTAAACCTTAACGTTGTCTGAGCTACCTTAACGAAGATATGCTCGAGTTTTCAAAAAAAATTTCACATGGTGACGAGGCTTTTGGCTGCCTTAAGAGAGTCATAGTACCCCTGCCTGCTGCTCCCACTTTTCTAAGCCAATTCTCTCTATCATTCTTGCTATGGCTGTCCTACAGAACCGATTCGCCACGTTAACGTCGTCACTGTTACTCCCACTACGAGTCTCTCGAGTTAGCAAATGTACCTCGCCGGGTGATGAGGCATTTGGCTACCTTAAGAGAGTCATAGTAACTGCAGCCAGCTGCTCCCCCTTCTTTGAATCTTTCCTCCCTTTAAATCGTACTGAGGTCAGTCCTGCTGAAGCGATACGCCACCACCTGTGCATGTTACCGTTGTCTGAGTTACTTCAACGACGATTTCCTCGAGTTTTCAAATAAATCTCGCCGAGTGACGAGGCATTTGGCTACCTTAAGAGAGTCATAGTTACTGCTGCCAGCTGCCGACCTACTTTCTTTCTTTCCACTCTTTAATTATTACTGTGGTCAGTCCTGCAGGAGCAATATGCCACTACATGTAAACCTTAACGTTGTCTGAATTACCTTATCGATGATATCCTCGAGTTTTCAAAAACAATTTCACATGGTGACGAGGCATTTGGCTACCTTAAGCGAGTCATAGTACTCCTGCCTGCTGCTCCCACTTTTCTAAGCCCATTCTATCATTGTAGCTATGGCCTGTCCTACGGAACCAACCTTTCATTCTTTCCACTCATTAGTTATTACTGTGGTCAGTCCTGCAGGAGCAATATGCCACTACATGTAAACCTTAACGTTGTCTGAGCTACCTTAACGAAGATATGCTCGAGTTTTCAAAAAAAATTTCACATGGTGACGAGGCTTTTGGCTGCCTTAAGAGAGTCATAGTACCCCTGCCTGCTGCTCCCACTTTTCTAAGCCCATTCTCTCTATCATTCTTGCTATGGCTGTCCTACAGAACCGATGCGCCACGTTAACGTCGTCACTGTTACTCCCACTACGAGTCTCTCGAGTTAGCAAATGTACCTCGCCGGGTGACGAGGCATTTGGCTACCTTAAGAGAGTCATAGATACTGCAGCCAGCTGCTCCCCCTTCTTTGAATCTTTCCTCCCTTTATATCGTACTGTGGTCAGTCCTGCATAGCGATACCCCAACACCTGTGCATGTTACCGTTGTCTGATTTACTTCAACGACGATTTCCTCGAGTTTTCAAATAAATCTCGCCGAGTGACGAGGCATTTGGCTACCTTAAGAGAGTCATAGTTACTGCTGCCAGCTGCTCGACCTACTTTCTTTCTTTCCACTCTTTAATTATTACTGTGGTCAGTTCTGCAGGAGCAATATGCCACTACATGTAAACCTTAACGTTGTCTGAGCTACGTTATCGATGATATCCTCGAGTTTTCAAAAACAATTTCACATGGTGACGAGGCATTTGGCTACCTTAAGAGAGTCATAGTACTCCTGCCTGCTGCTCCCACTTTTCTAAGCCCATTCTCTCTATCATTCTTGCTATGGCCTGTCCTACGGAACCGATGTGCCACTATATGTCCACGTTAACGTCGTCACTGTTACTCCCACTACGAGTCTCTCGAGTTAGCAAATGTACGTCGCCGGATGACGAGGCATTTGGCTACCTTAAGAGAGTCATAGTTACTGCAGCCAGCTGCTCCCCCTTCTTTGAATCTTTCCTCTCTTTAATTCGTACCTTGGTGTCCTGCAGAAGCGATACGCCACCACCTGTCCATGTTACCGTTGTCTGAGTTACTTCAACGACGATTTCCTCGAGTTTTCAAATAAATTTCGCCGAGTTACGAGGCATTTGGCTACCTTAAGAGAGTCATAGTTACTGCTGCCAGCTGCTCGACCAACGTTCTTTCTTTCCACTCTTTAATTATTACTGTGGTCAGTCCTGCAGGAGCAATATGCCACTACATGTAAACCTTTACGTTGTCTGAGCTACCTTAACGAAAATATCCTCGAGTTTTCAAATAAAATTTTACATGGTGACGAGGCATTTGGCTACCTTAAGGGAGTCATAGTACCCCTGCCTGCTGCTCCCACTTTTCTAAGCCCTTTCTCTCTGCCATTCTTGCTATGGCTGTCCTACAGAACCGATGTGCCACAATATGTCTACGTTACGTCGTCTCTGTTACTCCCACTACGAGTCTCTCGAGTTAGCAAATGTACCTCGCCGGATGACGAGGCATTTGGCTACCTTAAGAGAGTCATAGTTACTGCAGCCAGCTGCTCCCCCTTCTTTGAATCTTTCCTCTCTTTAATTCGTACCTTGGTGTCCTGCAGAAGCGATACGCCACCACCTGTCCATGTTACCGGTGTATCAGTTACTTCAACGACGATTTCCTCGAGTTTTCAAGTAAATTTCGCCGAGTGACGAGGCATTTGGCTACCCTAAGAGAGTCATAGTTACTGCTGCCAGCTGCTCGACCTACTTTCTTTCTTTCCACTCTTTAATTATTACTGTGGTCAGTTCTGCAGGAGCAATATGCCACTACATGTAAACCTTAACACTGTCTGAGCTACCTTATCGATGATATCCTCGAGTTTTCAAAAACAATTTCACATGGTGACGAGGCATTTGGCTACCTTAAGAGAGTCATAGTACTCCTGCCTGCTGCTCCCACTTTTCTAAGCCCATTCTCTCTATCATTCTTGCTATGGCCTGTCCTACGGAACCGATGTGCCACTATATGTCCACGTTAACGTCGTCACTGTTACTCCCACTACGAGTCTCTCGAGTTAGCAAATGTACGTCGCCGGATGACGAGGCATTTAGCTACCTTAAGAGAGTCATAGTTACTGCTGCCAGCTGCTCGACCTACTTTCTTTCTTTCCACTCTTTAATTATTACTGTGGTCAGTCCTGCAGGAGCAATATGCCACTACATGTAAACCTTAACGCTGTCTGAGCTACCTTATCGATGATATCCTCGAGTTTTCAAAAACAATTTCACATGGTGACGAGGCATTTGGCTACGTTAAGCGAGTCATAGTACTCCTGCCTGCTGCTCCCACTTTTCTAAGCCCATTCTATCATTCTAGCTATGGCCTGTCCTACGGAACCAACCTTTCATTCTTTCCACTCATTAGTTTTTACTGTGGTCAGTCCTGCAGGAGCAATATGCCACTACATGTAAACCTTAACGTTGTCTGAGCTACCTTAACGAAGATATGCTCGAGTTTTCAAAAAAAATTTCACATGGTGACGAGGCTTTTGGCTGCCTTAAGAGAGTCATAGTACCCCTGCCTGCTGCTCCCACTTTTCTAAGCCCATTCTCTCTATCATTCTTGCTATGGCTGTCCTACAGAACCGATTCGCCACGTTAACGTCGTCACTGTTACTCCCACTACGAGTCTCTCGAGTTAGCAAATGTACCTCGCCGGGTGATGAGGCATTTGGCTACGTTAAGAGAGTCATAGTAACTGCAGCCAGCTGCTCCCCCTTCTTTGAATCTTTCCTCCCTTTAAATCGTACTGAGGTCAGTCCTGCTGAAGCGATACGCCACCACCTGTGCATGTTACCGTTGTCTGAGTTACTTCAACGACGATTTCCTCGAGTTTTCAAATAAATCTCGCCGAGTGACGAGGCATTTGGCTACCTTAAGAGAGTCATAGTTACTGCTGCCAGCTGCTCGCCCTACTTTCTTTCTTTCCACTCTTTAATTATTACTGTGGTCAGTCCTGCAGGAGCAATATGCCACTACATGTAAACCTTAACGTTGTCTGAATTACCTTATCGATGATATCCTCGAGTTTTCAAAAACAATTTCACATGGTGACGAGGCATTTGGCTACCTTAAGCGAGTCATAGTACTCCTGCCTGCTGCTCCCACTTTTCTAAGCCCGATCTATCATTGTAGCTATGGCCTGTCCTACGGAACCAACCTTTCATTCTTTCCACTCATTAGTTATTACTGTGGTCAGTCCTGCAGGAGCAATATGCCACTACATGTAAACCATAACGTTGTCTGAGCTACCTTAACGAAGATATGCTCGAGTTTTCAAAAAAAATTTCACATGATGACGAGGCTTTTGGCTGCCTTAAGAGAGTCATAGTACCCCTGCCTGCTGCTCCCACTTTTCTAAGCCCATTCTCTCTATCATTCTTGCTATGGCTGTCCTACAGAACCGATGCGCCACGTTAACGTCGTCACTGTTACTCCCACTACGAGTCTCTCGAGTTAGCAAATGTACCTCGCCGGGTGACGAGGCATTTGGCTACCTTAAGAGAGTCATAGTTACTGCAGCCAGCTGCTCCCCCTTCTTTGAATCTTTCCTCCCTTTATATCGTACTGTGGTCAGTCCTGCAGAGCGATACCCCAACACCTGTGCATGTTACCGTTGTCTGATTTACTTCAACGACGATTTCCTCGAGTTTTCAAATAAATCTCGCCGAGTGACGAGGCATTTGGCTACCTTAAGAGAGTCATAGTTACTGCTGCCAGCTGCTCGACCAACGTTCTTTCTTTCCACTCTTTAATTATTACTGTGGTCAGTCCTGCAGGAGCAATATGCCACTACATGTAAACCTTTACGTTGTCTGAGCTACCTTAACGAAAATATCCTCGAGTTTTCAATTAAAATTTTACATGGTGACGAGGCATTTGGCTACCTTAAGGGAGTCATAGTACCCCTGCCTGCTGCTCCCAGTTTTCTAAGCCCTTTCTCTCTGCCATTCTTGCTATGGCTGTCCTACAGGACCGATGTGCCACAATATGTCTACGTTACGTCGTCTCTGTTACTCCCACTACGAGTCTCTCGAGTTAGCAAATGTACCTCGACGGATGACGAGGCATTTGGCTACCTTAAGAGAGTCGTAGTTACTGCAGCCAGCTGCTCCCCCTTCTTTGAATCTTTATTGTCTTTAATTCGTACTGTGGTCAGTCCTGCTGAAGCGTTACGCCACCACCTGTGCATGTTACCGTTGTCTGAGTTACTTCAACGACGATTTCCTCGAGTTTTCAAATAAATCTCGCCGAGTGACGAGGCATTTGGCTACCTTAAGAGAGTCATAGTTACTGCTGCCAGCTGCTCGACCTACTTTCTTTCTTTCCACTCATTAATTATTACTGTGGTCAGTCCTGCAGGAGCAATATGCCACTACATGTAAACCTAAACGTTGTCTGAGCTACCTTAACTAAGATATTCTCGAGTTTTCAAAAACAATTTCACATGGTGACGAGGCATTTGGCTACCTTAAGGGAGTCATAGTACCCCTGCCTGCTGCTCCCACTTTTCTAAGCCCATTCTCTCTATTATTCTTGCTATGGCTGTCCTAAAGAACCGATGTGCCACTATATGTCCACGTTAACGTCGTCACTGTTACTCCCACTACGAGTCTCTCGAGTTAGCAAATGTACGTCGCCGGATGACGAGGCATTTAGCTACCTTAAGAGAGTCATAGTTACTGCTGCCAGCTGCTCGACCTACTTTCTTTCTTTCCACTCTTTAATTATTACTGTGGTCAGTCCTGCAGGAGCAATATCCCACTACATGTAAACCTTAACGTTGTCTGAATTACCTTATCGATGATATCCTCGAGTTTTCAAAAACAATTTCACATGGTGACGAGGCATTTGGCTACCTTAAGCGAGTCATAGTACTCCTGCCTGCTGCTCCCACTTTTCTAAGCCCATTCTATCATTGTAGCTATGGCCTGTCCTACGGAACCAACCTTTCATTCTTTCCACTCATTAGTTATTACTGTAATCAGTCCTGCAGGAGCAATATGCCACTACATGTAAACCTTAACGTTGTCTGAGCTACCTTAACGAAGATATGCTCGAGTTTTCAAAAAAAATTTCACATGGTGACGAGGCTTTTGGCTGCCTTAAGAGAGTCATAGTACCCCTGCCTGCTGCTCCCACTTTTCTAAGCCCATTCCCTCTATCATTCTTGCTATGGCTGTCCTACAGAACCGATGCGATACGTTAACGTCGTCACTGTTACTCCCACTACGAGTGTCTCGAGTTAGCAAATGTACCTCGCCGGGTGACGAGGCATTTGGCTACCTTAAGAGAGTCATAGTTACTGCAGCCAGCTGCTCCCCCTTCTTTGAATCTTTCCTCCCTTTATATCGTACTGTGGTCAGTCCTGCAGAGCGATACCCCAACACCTGTGCATGTTACCGTTGTCTGATTTACTTCAACGACGATTTCCTCGAGTTTTCAAATAAATCTCGCCGAGTGACGAGGCATTTGGCTACCTTAAGAGAGTCATAGTTACTGCTGCCAGCTGCTCGACCTACTTTCTTTCTTTCCACTCTTTAATTATTACTGTGGTCAGTTCTGCAGGAGCAATATGCCACTACATGTAAACCTTAACACTGTCTGAGCTACCTTATCGATGATATCCTCGAGTTTTCAAAAACAATTTCACATGGTGACGAGGCATTTGGCTACCTTAAGAGAGTCATAGTACTCCTGCCTGCTGCTCCCACTTTTCTAAGCACATTCTCTCTATCATTCTTGCTATGGCCTGTCCTACGGAACCGATGTGCCACCATATGTCCACGTTAACGTCGTCACTGTTACTCCCACTACGAGTCTCTCGAGTTAGCAAATGTACGTCGCCGGATGACGAGGCTTTTGGCTACCTTAAGAGAGTCATAGTTACTGCAGCCAGCTGCTCCCCCTTCTTTGAATCTTTCCTCTCTTTAATTCGTACCTTGGTGTCCTGCAGAAGCGATACGCCACCACCTGTCCATGTTACCGGTGTATCAGTTACTTCAACGACGATTTCCTCGAGTTTTCAAGTAAATTTCGCCGAGTGACGAGGCATTTGGCTACCCTAAGAGAGTCATAGTTACTGCTGCCAGCTGCTCGACCTACTTTCTTTCTTTCCACTCTTTAATTATTACTGTGGTCAATCCTGCAGGAGCAATATGCCACTACATGTAAACCTAAACGTTGTCTGAGCTACCTTAACTAAGATATTCTCGAGTTTTCAAAAACAATTTCACATGGTGACGAGGCATTTGGCTACCTTAAGGGAGTCATAGTACCCCTGCCTGCTGCTCCCACTTTTCTAAGCCCATTCTCTCTATTATTCTTGCTATGGCTGTCCTACAGAACCGATGTGCCACTATATGTCCACGTTAACGTCGTCACTGTTACTCCCACTACGAGTCTCTCGAGTTAGCAAATGTACGTCGCCGGATGACGAGGCATTTAGCTACCTCAAGAGAGTCATAGTTACTGCTGCCAGCTGCTCGACCTACTTTCTTTCTTTCCACTCTTTAATTATTACTGTGGTCAGTCCTGCAGGAGCAATATGCCACTACATGTAAACCTTAACGTTGTCTGAATTACCTTATCGATGATATCCTCGAGTTTTCAAAAACAATTTCACATGGTGACGAGGCATTTGGCTACCTTAAGCGAGTCATAGTACTCCTGCCTGCTGCTCCCACTTTTCTAAGCCCATTCTATCATTGTAGCTATGGCCTGTCCTACGGAACCAACCTTTCATTCTTTCCACTCATTAGTTATTACTGTGGTCAGTCCTGCAGGAGCAATATGCCACTACATGTAAACCTTAACGTTGTCTGAGCTACCTTAACGAAGATATGCTCGAGTTTTCAAAAAAAATTTCACATGGTGACGAGGCTTTTGGCTGCCTTAAGAGAGTCATAGTACCCCTGCCTGCTGCTCCCACTTTTCTAAGCCCATTCTCTCTATCATTCTTATTATGGCTGTCCTACAGAACCGATGCGCCACGTTAACGTCGTCACTGTTACTCCCACTACGAGTCTCTCGAGTTAGCAAATGTACCTCGCCGGGTGACGAGGCATTTGGCTACCTTAAGAGAGTCATAGTTACTGCAGCCAGCTGCTCCCCCTTCTTCGAATCTTTCCTCCCTTTATATCGTACTGTGGTCAGTCCTGCAGAGCGTACCCCAACACCTGTGCATGTTACCGTTGTCTGATTTACTTCAACGACGATTTCCTCGAGTTTTCAAATAAATCTCGCCGAGTGACGAGGCATTTGGCTACCTTAAGAGAGTCATAGTTACTGCTGCCAGCTGCTCGACCTACTTTCTTTCTTTCCACTCTTTAATTGTTACTGTGGTCAGTTCTGCAGGAGCAATATGCCACTACATGTAAACCTTAACACTGTCTGAGCTACCTTATCGATGATATCCTCGAGTTTTCAAAAACAATTTCACATGGTGACGAGGCATTTGGCTACCTTAAGAGAGTCATAGTACTCCTGCCTGCTGCTCCCACTTTTCTAAGCACATTCTCTCTATCATTCTTGCTATGGCCTGTCCTACGGAACCGATGTGCCACTATATGTCCACGTTAACGTCGTCACTGTTACTCCCACTACGAGCCTCTCGAGTTAGCAAATGTACGTCGCCGGATGACGAGGCTTTTGGCTACCTTAAGAGAGTCATAGTTACTGCAGCCAGCTGCTCCCCCTTCTTTGAATCTTTCCTCTCTTTAATTCGTACCTTGGTGTCCTGCAGAAGCGATACGCCACCACCTGTCCATGTTACCGTTGTCTGAGTTACTTCAACGACGATTTCCTCGAGTTTTCAAATAAATTTCGCCGAGTGACGAGGCATTTGGCTACCTTAAGAGAGTCATAGTAACTGCTGCCAGCTGCTCGACCTACTTTCTTTCTTTCACCTCTTTAATTATTACTGTGGTCAGTCCTGCAGGAGCAATATGCCACTAAATGTAAACCTTTACGTTGTCTGAGCTACCTTAACGAAAATATCCTCGAGTTTTCAAAAAAAATTTTACATGGTGACGAGGCATTTGGCTACCTTAAGGGAGTCATAGTACCCCTGCCTGCTGCTCCCACTTTTCTAAGCCATTTCTCTCTGCCATTCTTGCTATGGCTGTCCTACAGAACCGATGTGCCACTATATGTCTACGTTACGTCGTCTCTGTTACTCCCACTACGAGTCCCTCGAGTTAGCAAATGTACCTCGCCGGATGACGAGGCATTTGGCTACCTTAAGAGAGTCATAGTTACTGCAGCCAGCTGCTCCCCCTTCTTTGAATCTTTCCTCTCTTTAATTCGTACCTTGGTGTCCTGTAGAAGCGATACGCCACCACCTGTCCATGTTACCGGTGTATCAGTTACTTCAACGACGATTTCCTCGAGTTTTCAAGTAAATTTCGCCGAGTGACGAGGCATTTGGCTACCCTAAGAGATTCATAGTTACTGCTGCCAGCTGCTCGACCTACTTTCTTTCTTTCCACTCTTTAATTATTACTGTGGTCAATCCTGCAGGAGCAATATGCCACTACATGTAAACCTTAACGTTGTCTGAGCTACCTTAACGAAAATATCCTCGTGTTTTCAAAAAAAATTTTACATGGTGACGAGGCATTTGGCTACCTTAAGGGAGTCATAGTACCCCTGCCTGCCGCTCCCACTTTTCTAAGCCCTTTCTCTCTACCATTCTTGCTATGGCTGTCCTACAGAACCGGTGTGCCACTATATGTCCACGTTAACGTCGTCTCTGTTACTCCCACTACGAGTCTCTCGAGTTAGCAAATGTACCTCGCCGGGTGATGAGGCATTTGGCTACCTTAAGAGAGTCATAGTTACTGCAGCCAGCTGCTCCCCCTTCTTTGAATCTTTCCTCTCTTTAATTCGTACCTTGGTGTCCTGCTGAAGCGATACGCCACCACCTGTGCATGTTACCGTTGTCTGAGTTACTTCAACGACGATTTCCTCGAGTTTTCAAATAAATCACGCCGAGTGACGAGGCATTTGGCTACCTTAAGAGGGTCATAGTTACTGCTGCCAGCTGCTCGACCTACTTTCTTTCTTTCCACTCTTTAATTATTACTCTGGTCAGTCCTGCAGGAGCAATATGCCACTACATGTAAACCTTAACGTTGTCTGAATTACCTTATCGATGATATCCTCGAGTTTTCAAAAACAATTTCACATGGTGACGAGGCATTTGGCTACCTTAAGCGAGTCATAGTACTCCTGCCTGCTGCTCCCACTTTTCTAAGCCCATTCTATCATTGTAGCTATGGCCTGTCCTACGGAACCAACCTCTCATTCTTTCCACTCATTAGTTATTACTGTGGTCAGTCCTGCAGGAGCAATATGCCACTACATGTAAACCTTAACGTTGTCTGAGCTACCTTAACGAAGATATGCTCGAGTTTTCAAAAAAAATTTCACATGGTGACGAGGCTTTTGGCTGCCTTAAGAGAGTCATAGTACCCCTGCCTGCTGCTCCCACTTTTCTAAGCCCATTCTCTCTATCATTCTTGCTATGGCTGTCCTACAGAACCGATGCGCCACGTTAACGTCGTCACTGTTACTCCCACTACGAGTCTCTCGAGTTAGCAAATGTACCTCGCCGGGTGACGAGGCATTTGGCTACCTTAAGAGAGTCATAGTTACTGCAGCCAGCTGCTCCCCCTTCTTTGAATCTTTCCTCCCTTTATATCGTACTGTGGTCAGTCCTGCAGAGCGATACCCCAACACCTGTGCATGTTACCGTTGTCTGATTTACTTCAACGACGATTTCCTCGAGTTTTCAAATAAATCTCGCCGAGTGACGAGGCATTTGGATACCTTAAGAGAGTCATAGTTACTGCTGCCAGCTGCTCGACCTACTTTCTTTCTCTCCACTCTTTAATTATTACTGTGGTCAGTTCTGCAGGAGCAATATGCCACTACATGTAAACCTTAACACTGTCTGAGCTACCTTATCGATGATATCCTCGAGTTTTCAAAAACAATTTCACATGGTGACGAGGCATTTGGCTACCTTAAGAGAGTCATAGTACTCCTGCCTGCTGCTCCCACTTTTCTAAGCCCATTCTCTCTATCATTCTTGCTATGGCCTGTCCTACGGAACCGATGTGCCACTATATGTCCACGTTAACGTCGTCACTGTTACTCCCACTACGAGTCTCTCGAGTTAGCAAATGTACGTCGCCGGATGACGAGGCATTTAGCTACCTTAAGAGAGTCATAGTTACTGCTGCCAGCTGCTCGACCTACTTTCTTTCTTTCCACTCTTTAATTATTACTGTGGTCAGTCCTGCAGGAGCAATATGCCACTACATGTAAACCTTAACGTTGTCTGAGCTACCTTATCGATGATATCCTCGAGTTTTCAAAAACAATTTCACATGGTGACGAGGCATTTGGCTACGTTAAGCGAGTCATAGTACTCCTGCCTGCTGCTCCCACTTTTCTAAGCCCATTCTATCATTCTAGCTATGGCCTGTCCTACGGAACCAACCTTTCATTCTTTCCACTCATTAGTTTTTACTGTGGTCAGTCCTGCAGGAGCAATATGCCACAACATGTAAACCTTAACGTTGTCTGAGCTAACTTAACGAAGATATGCTCGAGTTTTCAAAAAAAATTTCACATGGTGACGAGGCTTTTGGCTGCCTTAAGAGAGTCATAGTACCCCTGCCTGCTGCTCCCACTTTTCTAAGCCCATTCTCTCTATCATTCTTGCTATGGCTGTCCTACAGAACCGATTCGCCACGTTAACGTCGTCACTGTTACTCCCACTACGAGTCTCTCGAGTTAGCAAATGTACCTCGCCGGGTGATGAGGCATTTGGCTACCTTAAGTGAGTCATAGTAACTGCAGCCAGCTGCTCCCCCTTCTTTGAATCTTTCCTCCCTTTAAATCGTACTGAGGTCAGTCCTGCTGAAGCGATACGCCACCACCTGTGCATGTTACCGTTGTCTGAGTTACTTCAACGACGATTTCCTCGAGTTTTCAAATAAATCTCGCCGAGTGACGAGGCATTTGGCTACCTTAAGAGAGTCATAGTTACTGCTGCCAGCTGCTCGACCTACTTTCTTTCTTTCCACTCTTTAATTATTACTGTGGTCAGTCCTGCAGGAGCAATATGCCACTACATGTAAACCTTAACGTTGTCTGAATTACCTTATCGATGATATCCTCGAGTTTTCAAAAACACTTTCACATGGTGACGAGGCATTTGGCTACCTTAAGAGAGTCATAGTACTCCTGCCTGCTGCTCCCACTTTTCTAAGCCCATTCTCTCTATCATTCTTGCTATGGCCTGTCCTACGGAACCGATGTGCCACTATATGTCCACGTTAACGTCGTCACTGTTACTCCCACTACGAGTCTCTCGAGGTAGCAAATGTACGTCGCCGGAGGACGAGGCATTTGGCTACCTTAAGAGAGTCATACTTACTGCAGCCAGCTGCTCCCCCTTCTTTGAATCTTTCCTCTCTTTAATTCGTACCTTGGTGTCCTGCAGAAGCGATACGCCACCACCTGTCCATGTTACCGTTGTCTGAGTTACTTCAACGACGATTTCCTCGAGTTTTCAAATAAATTTCGCCGAGTGACGAGGCATTTGGC
Organism: Schistocerca americana; assembly: GCF_021461395.2. Classification (NCBI taxonomy): domain Eukaryota; kingdom Metazoa; phylum Arthropoda; class Insecta; order Orthoptera; family Acrididae; genus Schistocerca; species Schistocerca americana. Next base: position 684,576 of record NW_025726225.1, on the reverse strand, counting down.
TACCTTAAGAGAGTCATAGTTACTGCTGCCAGCTGCTCGACCTACTTTCTTTCTTTCACCTCTTTAATTATTACTGTGGTCAGTCCTGCAGGAGCAATATGCCACTAAATGTAAACCTTTACGTTGTCTGAGCTACCTTAACGAAAATATCCTTGAGTTTTCAAAAAAAATTTTACATGGTGACGAGGCATTTGGCTACCTTAAGGGAGTCATAGTACCCCTGCCTGCTGCTCCCACTTTTCTAAGCCCTTTCTCTCTGCCATTCTTGCTATGGCTGTCCTACAGAACCGATGTGCCACTATATGTCTACGTTACGTCGTCTCTGTTACTCCCACTACGAGTCTCCCGAGTTAGCAAATGTACCTCGCCGGATGACGAGGCATTTGGCTACCTTAAGAGAGTCATAGTTACTGCAGCCAGCTGCTCCCCCTTCTTTGAATCTTTCCTCTCTTTAACTCGTACCTTGGTGTCCTGCAGAAGCGATACGCCACAACCTGTCCATGTTACCGGTGTATCAGTTACTTCAACGACGATTTCCTCGAGTTTTCAAGTAAATTTCGCCGAGTGACGAGGCATTTGGCTACCCTAAGAGAGTCATAGATACTGCTGCCAGCTGCTCGACCTACTTTCTTTCTTTCCACTCTTTAATTATTACTGTGGTCAGTCCTGCAGGAGCAATATGCCACTACATGTAAACCTTAACGTTGTCTGAGCTACCTTATCGATGATATCCTCGAGTTTTCAAAAACAATTTCACATGGTGACGAGGCATTTGGCTACCTTAAGAGAGTCATAGTACTCCTGCCTGCTGCTCCCACTTTTCTAAGCCCATTCTCTCTATCATTCTTGCTATGGCCTGTCCTACGGAACCGATGTGCCACTATATGTCCACGTTAACGTCGTCACTGTTACTCCCACTACGAGTCTCTCGAGTTAGCAAATGTACGTCGCCGGATGACGAGGCATTTAGCTACCTTAAGAGAGTCATAGTTACTGCTGCCAGCTGCTCGACCTACTTTCTTTCTTTCCACTCTTTAATTATTACTGTGGTCAGTCCTGCAGGAGCAATATGCCACTACATGTAAACCTTAACGTTGTCTGAGCTACCTTATCGATGATATCCTCGAGTTTTCAAAAACAATTTCACATGGTGACGAGGCATTTGGCTACGTTAAGCGAGTCATAGTACTCCTGCCTGCTGCTCCCACTTTTCTAAGCCCATTCTATCATTCTAGCTATGGCCTGTCCTACGGAACCAACCTTTCATTCTTTCCACTCATTAGTTTTTACTGTGGTCAGTCCTGCAGGAGCAATATGCCACTACATGTAAACCTTAACGTTGTCTGAGCTACCTTAACGAAGATATGCTCGAGTTTTCAAAAAAAATTTCACATGGTGACGAGGCTTTTGGCTGCCTTAAGAGAGTCATAGTACCCCTGCCTGCTGCTCCCACTTTTCTAAGCCCATTCTCTCTATCATTCTTGCTATGGCTGTCCTACAGAACCGATGCGCCACGTTAACGTCGTCACTGTTACTCCCACTACGAGTCTCTCGAGTTAGCAAATGTACCTCGCCGGGTGACGAGGCATTTGGCTACCTTAAGAGAGTCATAGTTACTGCAGCCAGCTGCTCCCCCTTCTTTGAATCTTTCCTCCCTTTAAATCGTACTGTGGTCAGTCCTGCAGAGCGATACCCCAACACCTGTGCATGTTACCGTTGTCTGATTTACTTCAACGACGATTTCCTCGAGTTTTCAAATAAATCTCGCCGAGTGACGAGGCATTTGGCTACCTTAAGAGAGTCATAGTTACTGCTGCCAGCTGCTCGCCCTACTATCTTTCTTTCCACTCCTTAATTATTACTGTGGTCAGTTCTGCAGGAGCAATATGCCACTACATGTAAACCTTAACACTGTCTGAGCTACCTTATCGATGATATCCTCGAGTTTTCAAAAACAATTTCACATGGTGACGAAGCATTTGGCTACCTTAAGAGAGTCATAGTACTCCTGCCTGCTGCTCCCACTTTTCTAAGCCCATTCTCTCTATCATTCTTGCTATGGCCTGTCCTACGGAACCGATGTGCCACTATATGTCCACGTTAACGTCGTCACTGTTACTCCCACTACGAGTCTCTCGAGTTAGCAAATGTACGTCGCCGGATGACGAGGCATTTGGCTACCTTAAGAGAGTCATAGTTACTGCTGCCAGCTGCTCTACCTACTTTCTTTCTTTCCACTCTTTAATTATTACTGTGGTCAGTCCTGCAGGAGCAATATGCCACTAAATGTAAACCTTTACGTTGTCTGAGCTACCTTAACGAAAATATCCTCGAGTTTTCAAAAAAAATTTTACATGGTGACGAGGCATTTGGCTACCTTAAGGGAGTCATAGTACCCCTGCCTGCTGCTCCCACTTTTCTAAGCCCTTTCTCTCTGCCATTCTTGCTATGGCTGTCCTACAGAACAGATGTGCCACTATATGTCTACGTTACGTCGTCTCTGTTACTCCCACTACGAGTCTCTAGAGTTAGCAAATGTACCTCGCCGGGTGACGAGGCATTTGGCTACCTTATAAGCGTCATAGTTACTGCAGCCAGCTGCTCCCCCTTCTTTGAATCTTTATTGTCTTTAATTCGTACTGTGGTCAGTCCTGCAGAACCGATACGCCACCACCTGTCCATGTTACCGTTGTCTGAGTTACTTCAACGACGATTTCCTCGAGTTTTCAAATAAATCTCGCCGAGTGACGAGGCATTTGGCTACCTTAAGAGAGTCATAGTTACTGCTGCCAGCTGCTCGACCTACTTTCTTTCTTTCCACTCTTTAATTATTACTGTGGTCAGTTCTGCAGGAGCAATATGCCACTACATGTAAACCTTAACACTGTCTGAGCTACCTTATCGATGATATCCTCGAGTTTTCAAAAACAATTTCACATGGTGACGAGGCATTTGGCTACCTTAAGAGAGTCATAGTACTCCTGCCTGCTGCTCCCACTTTTCTAAGCCCATTCTCTCTATCATTCTTGCTATGGCCTGTCCTACGGAACCGATGTGCCACTATATGTCCACGTTAACGTCGTCACTGTTACTCCCACTACGAGTCTCTCGAGTTAGCAAATGTACGTCGCCGGATGACGAGGCATTTAGCTACCTTAAGAGAGTCATAGTTACTGCTGCCAGCTGCTCGACCTACTTTCTTTCTTTCCACTCTTTAATTATTACTGTGGTCAGTCCTGCAGGAGCAATATGCCACTACATGTAAACCTTAACGTTGTCTGAGCTACCTTATGGATGATATCCTCGAGTTTTCAAAAACAATTTCACATGGTGACGAGGCATTTGGCTACGTTAAGCGAGTCATAGTACCCCTGCCTGCTGCTCCCACTTTTCTAAGCCCATTCTATCATTCTAGCTATGGCCTGTCCTACGGAACCAACCTTTCATTCTTTTCACTCATTAGTTTTTACTGTGGTCAGTCCTGCAGGAGCAATATGCCACTACATGTAAACCTTAACGTTGTCTGAGCTACCTTAACGAAGATATGCTCGAGTTTTCAAAAAAAATTTCACATGGTGACGAGGCTTTTGGCTGCCTTAAGAGAGTCATAGTACCCCTGCCTGCTGCTCCCACTTTTCTAAGCCCATTCTCTCTATCATTCTTGCTATGGCTGTCCTACAGAACCGATGCGCCACGTTAACGTCGTCACTGTTACTCCCACTACGAGTCTCTCGAGTTAGCAAATGTACCTCGCCGGGTGACGAGGCATTTGGCTACCTTAAGAGAGTCATAGTTACTGCAGCCAGCTGCTCCCCCTTCTTTGAATCTTTCCTCCCTTTAAATCATACTGTGGTCAGTCCTGCAGAGCGATACCCCAACACCTGTGCATGTTACCGTTGTCTGATTTACTTCAACGACGATTTCCTCGAGTTTTCAAATAAATCTCGCCGAGTGACGAGGCATTTGGCTACCTTAAGAGAGTCATAGTTACTGCTGCCAGCTGATCGACCTACTTTCTTTCTTTCCACTCTTTAATTATTACTGTGGTCAGTCCTGCAGGAGCAATATGCCACTACATGTAAACCTTAACGTTGTCTGAGCTACCTTATCGATGATATCCTCGAGTTTTCAAAAACAATTTCACATGGTGACGAGGCATTTGGCTACCTTAAGCGAGTCATAGTACTCCTGCCTGCTGCTCCCACTTTTCTAAGCCCATTCTATCATTCTAGCTATGGCCTGTCCTACGGAACCAACCTTTCATTCTTTCCACTCATTAGTTATTACTGTGGTCAGTCCTGCAGAAGCGATACGCCACCACCTGCCCATGTTACCGTTGTCTGAGTTACCTCAACAACGATTTCCTCGAGTTTTCAAATAAATTTCGCCGAGTGACGAGGCATTTGGCTACCTTAAGAGAGTCATACTTACTGCAGCCAGCTGCTCCCCCTTCTTTGAATCTTTCCTCTCTTTAATTCGTACCTTGGTGTCCTGCAGAAGCGATACGCCACCACCTGTCCATGTTACCGTTGTCTGAGTTACTTCGACGACGATTTCCTCGAGTTTTCAAATAAATTTCGCCGAGTGACGAGGCATTTGGCTACCTTAAGAGAGTCATAGTTACTGCTGCCAGCTGCTCGACCTACTTTCATTCTTTCCACTCATTTATTATTACTGTGGTCAGTCCTGCAGGAGCAATATGCCACTACATGTAAACCTTAACGTTGTCTGAGCTACCTTAACGAAGATATTCTCGAGTTTTCAAAAAAAAATTCACATGGTGACGAGGCTTTTGGCTGCCGTAAGAGAGTCATAGTACCCCTGCCTGCTGCTATCACTTTTCTAAGCCCATTCTCTCTATCATTCTTACTATGGCTGTCCTACAGAACCGATGTGCCACTATATGTCCACGTTAACGTCGTCACTGTTACTCCCACTACGAGTCTCTCGAGTTAGCAAATGTACCTCCCCGGGTGACGAGGCATTTGGCTACCTTAAGAGGGTCATAGTTACTGCAGCCAGCTGCTCCCCCTTCTTTGAATCTTTCCTCCCTTTAAGTCGTACTGTGGTCAGTCCTGCAGAGCGATACGCCAACACCTGTGCATGTTACCATTGTCTGAGTTACTTCAACGACGATTTCCTCGAGTTTTAAATAAATCTCGCCGAGTGACGAGGCATTTGGCTACCTTAAGAGAGTCATAGTTACTGCTGCCAGCTGCTCGACCTACTTTCTTTCTTTCCACTCATTAATTATTACTGTGGTCAGTTCTGCAGGAGCAATATGCCACTACATGTAAACCTTTACGTTGTCTGAGCTACCTTATCGATGATATCCTCGAGTTTTCAAAAACAATTTCACATGGTGACGAGGCATTTGGCTACCTTAAGAGAGTCATAGCACTCCTGCTTGCTGCCCATACTTTTCTAAGCCCATTCTCTCTATCATTCTTGCTATGGCCTTTCCTACGGAACCGATGTGCCACTATATGTCCACGTTAACGTCGTCACTGTTACTCCCTTTACGAGTCTCTCGAGTTAGCAAATGTACCCCGCCGGGTGACGAGGCATTTGGCTACCATAAGAGAGTCATAGTTACTGCAGCCAGCTGCTCCCCCTTCTTTGAGTCTTTCCTCCCTTTAATTCGTACTGTGGTCAGTCCTGCAGAGCGATACGCCATCACCTGTGCATGTTACGGTTGTCCGAGTTACTTCAACGACGATTTCCTCGAGTTTTCAAATAAATCTCGCCGAGTGACGAGGCATTTGGCTACCTTAAGAGAGTCATAGTTACTGCTGCCAGCTGATCGACCTACTTTCTTTCTTTCCACTCATTAATTATTACTGTGGTCAGTTCTGCAGGAGCAATATGCCACTACATGTAAACCTTAACGTTGTCTGAGCTACCTTATCGATGATATCCTCGAGTTTTCAAAAACAATTTCACATGGTGACGAGGCATTTGGCTACCTTAAGAGAGTCATTGTACTCCTGCTTGCTGCTCCCACTTTTCTAAGCCCATTCTCTCTATCATTCTTGCTATGGCCTGTCCTACGGAACCGATGTGCCACTATATGTCCACGTTAACGTCGTCACTGTTACTCCCACTACGAGTCTCTCGAGTTAGCAAATGTACCTCGCCGGTTGACGAGGCATTTGGTTACCTTATGAGAGTCATAGTTACTGCAGCCAGCTGCTCCCCCTTCTTTGAATCTTTCCTCTCTTTAATTCGTACCTTGGTGTCCTGCAGAAGCGATACGCCACCACCTGTCCATGTTACCGGTGTCTGAGTTACTTCAACGACAATTTCCTCGAGTTTTCAAATAAATCTCGCCGAGTGACGAGGCATTTGGCTACCTTAAGAGAGTCATAGTTACTGCTGCCAGCTGCTCGACCTACTTTCTTTCTTTCCACTCTTTAATTATTACTGTGGTCAGTCCTGCAGGAGCAATATGCCACTACATGTAAACCTTAACGTTGTCTGAGTTACCTTATCGATGATATCCTCGAGTTTTCAAAAACAATTTCACATGGTGACGATGCATTTGGCTACCTTAAGCGAGTCATAGTACTCCTGCCTGCTGCTCCCACTTTTCTAAGCCCATTCTATCATTCTAGCTATGGCCTGTCCTACGGAACCAACCTTTCATTCTTTCCACTCATTAGTTATTACTGTGGTCAGTCCTGCAGGAGCAATATGCCACTACATGTAAACCTTAACGTTGTCTGAGCTACCTTAACGAAGATATGCTCGAGTTTTCAAAAAAAATTTCACATGGTGACGAGGCTTTTGGCTGCCTTAAGAGAGTCATAGTACCCCTGCCTGCTGCTCCCACTTTTCTAAGCCCATTCTCTCTATCATTCTTGCTATGGCTGTCCTACAGAATCGATGCGCCACGTTAACGTCGTCACTGTTACTCCCACTACGAGTCTCTCGAGTTAGCAAATGTACCTCGCCGGGTGACGAGGCATTTGGCTACCTTAAGAGAGTCATAGTTACTGCAGCCAGCTGCTCCCCCTCCTTTGAATCTTTCCTCCCTTTAAATCGTACTGTGGTCAGTCCTGCAGAGCGATACCCCAACACCTGCGCATGTTACCGTTGTCTGATTTACTTCAACGACGATTTCCTCGAGTTTTCAAATAAATCTCGCCGAGTGACGAGGCATTTGGCTACCTTAAGAGAGTCATAGTTACTGCTGCCAGCTGCTCGACCTACTTTCTTTCTTTCCACTCATTAATTATTACTGTGGTCAGTTCTGCAGGAGCAATATGCCACTACATGTAAACCTTAACACTGTCTGAGCTACCTTATCGATGATATCCTCGAGTTTTCAAAAACAATTTCACATGGTGACGAGGCATTTGGCTACCTTAAGAGAGTCATAGTACTCCTGCCTGCTGCTCCCACTTTTCTAAGCCCATTCTCTCTATCATTCTTGCTATGGCCTGTCCTACGGAACCGATGTGCCACTATATGTCCACGTCAACGTCGTCACTGTTACTCCCACTACGAGTCTCTCAAGTTAGCAAATGTACGTCGCCGGATGACGAGGCATTTGGCTACCTTAAGAGAGTCGTAGTTACTGCTGCCAGCTGCTCGACCTACTTTCTTTCTTTCCACTCTTTAATTATTACTGTGGTCAGTCCTGCAGGAGCAATATGCCACTAAATGTAAACCTTTACGTTGTCTGAGCTACCTTAACGAAAATATCCTCGAGTTTTCAAAAAAAATTTTACATGGTGACGAGGCATTTGGCTACCTTAAGGGAGTCATAGTACCCCTGCCTGCTGCTCCCACTTTTCTAAGCCCTTTCTCTCTGCCATTCTTGCTATGGCTGTCCTACAGAACCGATGTGCCACTATATGTCTACGTTACGTCGTCTCTGTTACTCCCACTACGAGTCTCTAGAGTTAGCAAATGTACCTCGCCGGATGACGAGGCATTTGGCTACCTTATAAGCGTCATAGTTACTGCAGCCAGCTGCTCCCCCTTCTTTGAATCTTTATTGTCTTTAATTCGTACTGTGGTCAGTCCTGCAGAAGCGATACGCCACCACCTGTATATGTTACCGTTGTCTGAGTTACTTCGACGACGATTTCCTCGAGTTTTCAAATAAATTTCGCCGAGTGACGAGGCATTTGGCTACCTTAAGAGAGTCATAGTTACTGCTGCCAGCTGCTCGACCTACTTTCATTCTTTCCACTCATTAATTATTACTGTGGTCAGTCCTGCAGGAGCAATATGCCACTACATGTAAACCTTAACGTTGTCTGAGCTACCTTAACGAAGATATTCTCGAGTTTTCAAAAAAAATTTCACATGGTGACGAGGCTTTTGGCTGAAGTAAGAGAGTCATAGTAACCCTGCCTGCTGCTATCACTTTTCTAAGCCCATTCTCTCTATCATTCTTACTATGGCTGTCCTACAGAACCGATGTGCCACTATATGTCCACGTTAACGTCGTCACTGTTACTCCCACTACGAGTCTCTCGAGTTAGCAAATGTACCTCGCCGGGTGACGAGGCATTTGGCTACCTTAAGAGGGTCATAGTTACTGCAGCCAGCTGCTCCCCCTTCTTTGAATCTTTCCTCCCTTTAAGTCGTACTGTGGTCAGTCCTGCAGAGCGATACGCCAACACCTGTGCATGTTACCGTTGTCTGAGTTACTTCAACGACGATTTCCTCGAGTTTTCAAATAAATCTCGCCGAGTGACGAGGCATTTGGCTACCTTAAGAGAGTCATAGTTACTGCTGCCAGCTGCTCGACCTACTTTCTTTCTTTCCACTCATTAATTATTACTGTGGTCAGTTCTGCAGGAGCAATATGCCACTACATGTAAACCTTTACGTTGTCTGAGCTACCTTATCGATGATATCCTCGAGTTTTCAAAAACAATTTCACATGGTGACGAGGCATTTGGCTACCTTAAGAGAGTCATAGTACTCCTGCTTGCTGCCCCCACTTTTCTAAGCCCATTCTCTCTATCATTCTTGCTATGGCCTGTCCTACGGAACCGATGTGCCACTATATGTCCACGTTAACGTCGTCACTGTTACTTCCACTACGAGTCTCTCGAGTTAGCAAATGTACCCCGCCGGGTGACGCGGCATTTGGCTACCATAAGAGAGTCATAGTTACTGCAGCCAGCTGCTCCCCCTTCTTTGAGTCTTTCCTCCCTTTAATTCGTACTGTGGTCAGTCCTGCAGAGCGATACGCCATCACCTGTGCATGTTACGGTTGTCTGAGTTTTTTCAACGACGATTTCCTCGAGTTTTCAAATAAATCTCGCCGAGTGACGAGGCATTTGGCTACCTTAAGAGAGTCATAGTTACTGCTGCCAGCTGCTCGACCTACTTTCTTTCTTTCCACTCATTAATTATTACTGTGGTCAGTTCTGCAGGAGCAATATGCCACTACATGTAAACCTTAACGTTGTCTGAGCTACCTTATCGATGATATCCTCGAGTTTTCAAAAACAATTTCACATGGTGACGAGGCATTTGGCTACCTTAAGAGAGTCATTGTACTCCTGCTTGCTGCTCCCACTTTTCTAAGCCCATTCTCTCTATCATTCTTGCTATGGCCTGTCCTACGGAACCGATGTGCCACTATATGTCCACGTTAACGTCGTCACTGTTACTCCCACTACGAGTCTCTCGAGTTAGCAAATGTACCCCGCCGGGTGACGCGGCATTTGGCTACCATAAGAGAGTCATAGTTACTGCAGCCAGCTGCTCCCCCTTCTTTGAGTCTTTCCTCCCTTCAATTCGTACTGTGGTCAGTCCTGCAGAAGCGATACGCCACCACCTGACCATGTTACCGTTGTCTGAGTTACCTCAACAACGATTTCCTCGAGTTTTCAAATAAATTTCGCCGAGTGACGAGGCATTTGGCTACCTTAAGAGAGTCATACTTACTGCAGCCAGCTGCTCCCCCTTCTTTGAATCTTTCCTCTCTTTAATTCGTACCTTGGTGTCCTGCAGAAGCGATACGCCACCACCTGTCCATGTTACCGTTGTCTGAGTTACTTCGACGACGATTTCCTCGAGTTTTCAAATAAATTTCGCCGAGTGACGAGGCATTTGGCTACCTTAAGAGAGTCATAGTTACTGCTGCCAGCTGCTCGACCTACTTTCATTCTTTCCACTCATTTATTATTACTGTGGTCAGTCCTGCAGGAGCAATATGCCACTACATGTAAACCTTAACGTTGTCTGAGCTACCTTAACGAAGATATTCTCGAGTTTTCAAAAAAAATTTCACATGGTGACGAGGCTTTTGGCTGCCGTAAGAGAGTCATAGTACCCCTGCCTGCTGCTATCACTTTTCTAAGCCCATTCTCTCTATCATTCTTACTATGGCTGTCCTACAGAACCGATGTGCCACTATATGTCCACGTTAACGTCGTCACTGTTACTCCCACTACGAGTCTCTCGAGTTAGCAAATTTACCTCCCCGGGTGACGAGGCATTTGGCTACCTTAAGAGGGTCATAGTTACTGCAGCCAGCTGCTCCCCCTTCTTTGAATCTTTCCTCCCTTTAAGTCGTACTGTGGTCAGTCCTGCAGAGCGAAACGCCAACACCTGTGCATGTTACCGTTGTTCAACGACGATTTCCTCGAGTTTTAAATAAATCTCGCCGAGTGACGAGGCATTTGGCTACCTTAAGAGAGTCATAGTTACTGCTGCCAGCTGCTCGACCTACTTTCTTTCTTTCCACTCATTAATTATTACTGTGGTCAGTTCTGCAGGAGCAATATGCCACTACATGTAAACCTTTACGTTGTCTGAGCTACCTTATCGATGATATCCTCGAGTTTTCAAAAACAATTTCACATGGTGACGAGGCATTTGGCTACCTTAAGAGAGTCATAGTACTCCTGCTTGCTGCCCATACTTTTCTAAGCCCATTCTCTCTATCATTCTTGCTATGGCCTGTCCTACGGAACCGATGTGCCACTATATGTCCACGTTAACGTCGTCACTGTTACTCCCACTACGAGTCTCTCGAGTTAGCAAATGTACCCCGCCGGGTGACGAGGCATTTGGCTACCATAAGAGAGTCATAGTTACTGCAGCCAGCTGCTCCCCCTTCTTTGAGTCTTTCCACCCTTTAATTCGTACTGTGGTCAGTCCTGCAGTGCGATACGCCATCACCTGTGCATGTTACGGTTGTCCGAGTTACTTCAACGACGATTTCCTCGAGTTTTCAAATAAATCTCGCCGAGTGACGAGGCATTTGGCTACCTTAAGAGAGTCATAGTTACTGCTGCCAGCTGCTCGACCTACTTTCTTTCTTTCCACTCATTAATTATTACTGTGGTCAGTTCTGCAGGAGCAATATGCCACTACATGTAAACCTTAACGTTATCTGAGCTACCTTATCGATGATATCCTCGAGTTTTCAAAAACAATTTCACATGGTGACGAGGCATTTGGCTACCTTAAGAGAGTCATTGTACTCCTGCTTGCTGCTCCCACTTTTCTAAGCCCATTCTCTCTATCATTCTTGCTATGGCCTGTCCTACGGAACCGATGTGCCACTATATGTCCACCTTAACGTCGTCACTGTTACTCCCACTACGAGTCTCTCGAGTTAGCAAATGTACCTCGCCGGTTGACGAGGCATTTGGCTACCTTATGAGAGTCATAGTTACTGCAGCCAGCTGCTCCCCCTTCTTTGAATCTTTCCTCTCTTTAATGTGTCCTGCAGAAGCGATACGCCACCACCTGTGCATGTTACCGTTGTCTGATTTACTTCAACGACGATTTCCTCGAGTTTTCAAATAAATCTCGCCGAGTGACGAGGCATTTGGCTACCTTAAGAGAGTCATAGTTACTGCCGCCAGCTGCTCGACCTACTTTCTTTCTTTCCACGCATTAATTATTACTGTGGTCAGTCCTGCAGGAGCAATATGCCACTACATGTAAACCTTAACGTTGTCTGAGCTACCTTAACGAAGATATTCTCGAGTTTTCAAAAAAATTTTCACATGGTGACGAGGCATTTGGCTGAATTAAGAGAGTCATAGTACCCCTGCCTGCTGCTCCCAATTTATTAAGCCCTTTCTCTCTATCATTCTTGCTATGGCTGTCCTACAGAACCGATGTGCCACTATATGTCCAGGTTAACGTCGTCACTGTTACTGCCACTACGAATCTCTCGAGTTAGCAAATGTACCTCGCCGGGTGATGAGGCATTTGGCTACCTTAAGAGAGTCAAAGTAACTGCAGCCAGCTGCTCCCCCTTCTTTGAATCTTTCCTCCCTTTAAATCGTAATGTGGTCAGTCCTGCAGAGCGATACCCCAACACCTGTGCATGTTACCGTTGTCTGATTTACTACAACGACGATTTCCTCGAGTTTTCAAATAAATCTCGCCGAGTGACGAGGCATTTGGCTACCTTAAGAGAGTCATAGTTACTGCTGCCAGCTGCTCGACCTACTTTCTTTCTTTCCACTCTCTAATTATTACTGTGGTCAGTTCTGCAGGAGCAATATGCCACTACATGTAAACCTTAACATTGTCTGAGCTACCTTATCGATGATATCCTCGAGTTTTCAAAAACAATTTCACATGGTGACGAGGCATTTGGCTACCTTAAGAGAGTTATAGTACTCCTGCCTGCTGCTCCCACTTTTCTAAGCCCAATCTCTCTATCATTCTTGCTATGGCCTGTCCTACGGAACCGATGTGCCACTATATGTCCACGTTAACGTCGTCACTGTTACTCCCACTACGAGTCTCTCGAGTTAGCAAATGTACGTCGCCGGATGACGAGGCATTTGGCTACCTTAAGAGAGTCATAGTTACTGCAGCCAGCTGCTCCCCCTTCTTTGAATCTTTCCTCTCTTTAATTCGTACCTTGGTGTCCTGCAGAAGCGATACGCCACCACCTGTCCATGTTACCGTTGTCTGAGTTACTTCAACGACAATTTCCTCGAGTTTTCAAATAAATCTCGCCGAGTGACGAGGCATTTGGCTACCTTAAGAGAGTCATAGTTACTGCTGCCACATGCTCGACCTACTTTCTTTCTTTCCACTCTTTAATTATTACTGTGGTCAGTCCTGCAGGAGCAATATGCCACTACATGTAAACCTTAACGTTGTCTGAGCTACCTTATCGATGATATCCTCGAGTTTTCAAAAACAATTTCACATGGTGACGAGGCATTTGGCTACCTTAAGAGAGTCATTGTACTCCTGCTTGCTGCTCCCACTTTTCTAAGCCCATTCTCTCTATCATTCTTGCTATGGCCTGTCCTACGGAACCGATGTGCCACTATATGTCCACGTTAACGTCGTCACTGTTACTCCCACTACGAGTCTCTCGAGTTAGCAAATGTACCTCGCCGGATGACGAGGCATTTGGCTACCTTAAGAGAGTCATAGTTACTGCAGCCAGCTGCTCCCCCTTCTTTGAATCTTTCCTCTCTTTAATGTGTCCTGCAGAAGCGATACGCCACCACCTGTGCATGTTACCGTTGTCTGATTTACTTCAACGACGATTTCCTCGAGTTTTCAAAAAATCTCGCTGAGTGACGAGGCATTTGGGTAGCTTAAGAGAGTCATAGTTACTGCCGCCAGCTGCTCGACCTACTTTCTTTCTTTCCACGCATTAATAATTACTGTGGTCAGTCCTGCAGGAGCAATATGCCACTACATGTAAACCTTAACGTTGTCTGAGCTACCTTAACGAAGATATTCTGGAGTTTTCAAAAAAATTTTCACATTGTGACGAGGCATTTGGCTGCCTTAAGAGAGTCATAGTACCCCTGCCTGCTGCTCCCAATTTATTAAGCCCTTTCTCTCTATCATTCTTGCTATGGCTGTCCTACAGAACCGATGTGCCACTATATGTCCAGGTTAACGTCGTCACTGTTACTGCCACTACGAGTCTCTCGAGTTAGCAAATGTACCTCGCCGGGTGATGAGCCATTTGGCTACCTTAAGAGAGTCATAGTAACTGCAGCCAGCTGCTCCCCCTTCTTTGAATCTTTCCTCCCTTTAAATCGTAATGTGGTCAGTCCTGCAGAGCGATACCCCAACACCTGTGCATGTTACCGTTGTCTGATTTACTACAACGACGATTTCCTCGAGTTTTCAAATAAATCTCGCCGAGTGACGAGGCATTTGGCTACCTTAAGAGAGTCATAGTTACTGCTGCCAGCTGCTCGACCTACTTTCTTTCTTTCCACTCTTTAATTATTACTGTGGTCAGTTCTGCAGGAGCAATATGCCACTACATGTAAACCTTAACATAGTCTGAGCTACCTTATCGATGATATCCTCGAGTTTTCAAAAACAATTTCACATGGTGACGAGGCATTTGGCTACCTTAAGAGAGTCATAATACTCCTGCCTGCTGCTCCCACTTTTCTAAGCCCAATCTCTCTATCATTCTTGCTATGGCCTGTCCTACGGAACCGATGTGCCACTATATGTCCACGTTAACGTCGTCACTGTTACTCCCACTACGAGTCTCTCGAGTTAGCAAATGTACGTCGCCGGATGACGAGGCATTTGGCTACCTTAAGAGAGTCATAGTTACTGCAGCCAACTGCTCCCCCTTCTTTGAATCTTTCCTCTCTTTAATTCGTACCTTGGTGTCCTGCAGAAGCGATACGCCACCACCTGTCCATGTTACCGTTGTCTGAGTTACTTCAACGACGATTTCCTCGAGTTTTCAAATAAATTTCGCCGAGTGACGAGGCATTTGGCTACCTTAAGAGAGTCATAGTTACTGCTGCCAGCTGCTCGACCTACTTTCTTTCTTTCCACTCTTTAATTAATACTGTGGTCAGTCCTGCAGGAGCAATATGCCACTAAATGTAAACCTTTACGTTGTCTGAGCTACCTTAACGAAAATATCCTCGAGTTTTCAAAAAAAATTTTACATGGTGACGAGGCATTTGGCTACCTTAAGGGAGTCACAGTACCCCTGCCTGCTGCTCCCACTTTTCTAAGCCCTTTCTCTCTACCATTCTTGCTATGGCTGTCCTACAGAACCGATGTGCCACTATATGTCTACGTCACGTCGTCTCTGTTACTCCCACTACGAGTCTCTCGAGTTAGCAAATGTACCTCGCCGGATGACGAGGCATTTGGCTACCTTAAGAGAGTCATAGTTACTGCAGCCAGCTGCTCCCCCTTCTTTGAATCTTTCCTCTCTTTAATTCGTACCTTGGTGTCCTGCAGAAGCGATACGCCACCACCTGTCCATGTTACCGTTGTATCAGTTACTTCAACGACGATTTCCTCGAGTTTTCAAGTAAATTTCGCCGAGTGACGAGGCATTTGGCTACCTTAAGAGAGTCATAGTTACTGCTGCCAGCTGCTCGACCTACTTTCTTTCTTTCCACTCTTTAATTATTACTGTGGTCAGTCCTGCAGGAGCAATATGCCACTACATGTAAACCTTAACGTTGTCTGAGCTACCTTAACGAAAATATCCTCGAGTTTTCAAAAAAAATTTTACATCGTAACGAGGCATTTGGCTTCCTTAAGGGAGTCATAGTACCCCTGCCTGCTGCTCCCACTTTTCTAAGCCCTTTCTCTCTACCATTCTTGCTATGGCTGTCCTACAGAACCGATGTGCCACTATATGTCCACGTTAACGTCGTCTCTGTTACTCCCACTACGAGTCTCTCGAGTTAGCAAATGTACCTCGCCGGATGACGAGGCATTTGGCTACCTTATAAGCGTCATAGTTACTGCAGCCAGCTGCTCCCCCTTCTTTGAATCTTTATTGTCTTTAATTCGTACTGTGGTCAGTCCTGCAGAAGCGATACGCCACCACCTGACCATGTTACCGTTGTCTGAGTTACCTCAACAACGATTTCCTCGAGTTTTCAAATAAATTTCGCCGAGTGACGAGGCATTTGGCTACCTTAAGAGAGTCATACTTACTGCAGCCAGCTGCTCCCCCTTCTTTAAATCTTTCCTCTCTTTAATTCGTACCTTGGTGTCCTGCAGAAGCGATACGCCACCACCTGTATATGTTACCGTTGTCTGAGTTACTTCGACGACGATTTCCTCGAGTTTTCAAATAAATTTCGCCGAGTGACGAGGCATTTGGCTACCTTAAGAGAGTCATAGTTACTGCTGCCAGCTGCTCGACCTACTTTCATTCTTTCCACTCATTAATTATTACTGTGGTCAGTCCTGCAGGAGCAATATGCCACTACATGTAAACCTTAACGTTGTCTGAGCTACCTTAACGAAGATATTCTCGAGTTTTCAAAAAAAATTTCACATGGTGACGAGGCTTTTGGCTGCCGTAAGAGAGTCATAGTACCCCTGCCTGCTGCTATCACTTTTCTAAGCCCATTCTCTCTATCATTCTTGCTATGGCTGTCCTACAGAACCGATGTGCCACTATATGTCCACGTTAACGTCGTCACTGTTACTCCCACTACGAGTCTCTCGAGTTAGCAAATGTACCTCGCCGGGTGACGAGGCATTTGGCTACCTTAAGAGAGTCATAGTTACCGCAGCCAGCTGCTCCCCCTTCTTTGAATCTTTCCTCCCTTTAAATCGTACTGTGGTCAGTCCTGCAGAGCGATACGCGAACACCTGTGCATGTTACCGTTGTCTGAGTTACTTCAACGTCGATTTCCTCCAGTTTTCAAATAAATCTCGCCGAGTGACGAGGCATTTGGCTACCTTAAGAGAGTCATAGTTACTGCTGCCAGCTGCTCGACCTACTTTCTTTCTTTCCACTGATTAATTATTACTGTGGTCAGTTCTGCAGGAGCAATATGCCACTACATGTAAACCTTAACGTTGTCTGAGCTACGTTATCGATGATATCCTCGAGTTTTCACAAACAATTTCACATGGTGACGAGGCATTTGGCTACCTTAAGAGAGTCATAGTACTCCTGCTTGCTGCCCCCATTTTTCTAAGCCCATTCTCTCTATCATTCTTGCTATGGCCTGTCCTACGGAACCGATGTGCCACTATATGTCCACGTTAACGTCGTCACTGTTACTCCCACTACGAGTCTCTCGAGTTAGCAAATGTACCTCGCCGGGTGACGAGGCATTTGGCTACCTTAAGAGAGTCATAGTTACCGCAGCCAGCTGCTCCCCCTTCTTTGAATCTTTCCTCCCTTTAAATCGTACTGTGGTCAGTCCTGCAGAGCGATACGCCAACACCTGTGCATGTTACGGTTGTCTGAGTTACTTCAACGACGATTTCCTCGAGTTTTCAAATAAATCTCGCCGAGTGACGAGGCATTTGGCTACCTTATAAGCGTCATAGTTACTGCAGCCAGCTGCTCCCCCTTCTTTGAATCTTTATTGTCTTTAATTCGTACTGTGTTCAGTCCTGCTGAAGCGATACGCCACCACCTGTGCATGTTACCGTTGTCTGAGTTACTTCAACGACGATTTCCTCGAGTTTTCAAATAAATCTCGCCGAGTGACGAGGCATTTGGGTACCTTGAGAGAGTCATAGTTACTGCTGCCAGCTGCTCGACCTACTTTCTTTCTTTCCACTCATTAATTATTACTGTGGTCAGTCCTGCAGGAGCAATATGCCACTACATGTAAACCTTAACGTTGTCTGAGCTACCTTATCGATGATATCCTCGAGTTTTCAAAAACAATTTCACATGGTGACGAGGCTTTTGGCTGCCTTAAGAGAGTCATAGTACTCCTGCCTGCTGCTCCCACTTTTCTAAGCCCATTCTCTCTATCAGTCTTGCTATGGCTGTCCTACAGAACCGATGCGCCACGTTAACGTCGTCACTGTTACTCCCACTACGAGTCTCTCGAGTTAGCAAATGTAACTCGCCGGGTGACGAGGCATTTGGCTACCTTAAGAGAGTCATAGTTACTGCAGCCAGCTGCTCCCCCTTCTTTGAATCTTTCCTCCCTTTAAATCGTACTGTGGTCAGTCCTGCAGAGCGATACCACAACACCTGTGCATGTTACCGTTGTCTGATTTACTTCAACGACGATTTCCACGAGTTTTCAAATAAATCTCGCCGAGTGACGAAGCATTTGGCTACCTTAAGAGAGTCATAGTTACTGCTGCCAGCTGCTCGACCTACTTTCTTTCTTTCCACTCTTTAATTATTACTGTGGTCAGTTCTGCAGGAGCAATATGCCACTACATGTAAACCTTAACACTGTCTGAGCTACCTTATCGATGATATCCTCGAGTTTTCAAAAACAATTTCACATGGTGACGAGGCATTTGGCTACCTTAAGAGAGTCATAGTACTCCTGCCTGCTGCTCCCACTTTTCTAAGCCCATTCTCTCTATCATTCTTGCTATGGCCTGTCCTACGGAACCGATGTGCCACTATATGTCCACGTTAACGTCGTCACTGTTACTCCCACTACGAGTCTCTCGAGTTAGCAAATGTACGTCGCCGGATGACGAGGCATTTGGCCACCTTAAGAGAGTCATAGTTACTGCTGCCAGCTGCTCGACCTACTTTCTTTCTTTCCACTCTTTAATTATTACTGTGGTCAGTCCTGCAGGAGCAATATGCCACTAAATGTATACCTTTACGTTGTCTGAGCTACCTTAACGAAAATATCCTCGAGTTTTCAAAATAAATTTTACATGGTGACGAGGCATTTGGCTACCTTAAGGGAGTCATAGTACCCCTGCCTGCTGCTCCCACTTTTCTAAGCCCTTTCTCTCTGCCATTCTTGCTATGGCTGTCCTGCAGAACCGATGTGCCACTATATGTCTACGTTACGTCGTCTCTGTTACTCCCACTACGAGTCTCTAGAGTTAGCAAATGTACCTCGCCGGATGACGAGGCATTTGGCTACCTTATAAGCGTCATAGTTACTGCAGCCAGCTGCTCCCCCTTCTTTGAATCTTTATTGTCTTTAATTCGTACTGTGGTCAGTCCTGCAGAAGCGATACGCCACCACCTGACCATGTTACCGTTGTCTGAGTTACCTCAACAACGATTTCCTCGAGTTTTCAAATAAATTTCGCCGAGTGACGAGGCATTTGGCTACCTTAAGAGAGTCATACTTACTGCAGCCAGCTGCTCCCCCTTCTTTGAATCTTTCCTCTCTTTAATTCGTACCTTGGTGTCCTGCAGAAGCGATACGCCACCACCTGTATATGTTACCGTTGTCTGAGTTACTTCGACGACGATTTCCTCGAGTTTTCAAATAAATTTCGCCGAGTGACGAGGCATTTGGCTACCTTAAGAGAGTCATAGTTACTGCTGCCAGCTGCTCGACCTACTTTCATTCTTTCCACTCATTAATTATTACTGTGGTCAGTCCTGCAGGAGCAATGTGCCACTACATGTAAACCTTAACGTTGTCTGAGCTATCTTAACGAAGATATTCTCGAGTTTTCAAAAAAAATTTCACATGGTGACGAGGCTTTTGGCTGCCGTAAGAGAGTCATAGTACCCCTGCCTGCTGCTATCACTTTTCTAAGCCCATTCTCTCTATCATTCTTACTATGGCTGTCCTACGGAACCGATGTGCCACTATATGTCCACGTTAACGTCGTCACTGTTACTCCCACTACGAGTCTCTCGAGTTAGCAAATGTACCTCGCCGGATGACGAGGCATTTGGCTACCTTAAGAGAGTCATAGTTACTGCAGCCAGCTGCTCCCCCTTCTTTGAATCTTTCCTCTCTTTAATGTGTCCTGCAGAAGCGATACGCCACCACCTGTGCATGTTACCGTTGTCTGATTTACTTCAACGACGATTTCCTCGAGTTTTCAAATAAATCTCGCCGAGTGACGAGGCATTTGGCTACCTTAAGAGAGTCATAGTTACTGCCGCCAGCTGCTCGACCTACTTTCTTTCGTTCCACGCATTAATTATTACTGTGGTCAGTCCTGCAGGAGCAATATGCCACTACATGTAAACCTTAACGTTGTCTGAGCTACCTTAACGAAGATATTCTCGAGTTTTCAAAAAAATTTTCACATGGTGACGAGGCATTTGGCTGCCTTAAGAGAGTCATAGTACCCCTGCCTGCTGCTCCCAATTTATTAAGCCCTTTCTCTCTATCATTCTTGCTATGGCTGTCCTACAGAACCGATGTGCCACTATATGTCCAGGTTAACGTCGTCACTGTTACTGCCACTACGAGTCTCTCGAGTTAGCAAATGTACCTCGCCGGGTGATGAGGCATTTGGCTACCTTAAGAGAGTCATAGTAACTGCAGCCAGTTGCTCCCCCTTCTTTGAATCTTTCCTCCCTTTAAATCGTAATGTGGTCAGTCCTGCAGAGCGATACCACAACACCTGTGCATGTTACCGTTGTCTGATTTACTACAACGACGATTTCCTCGAGTTTTCAAATAAATCTGGCCGAGTGACGAGGCATTTGGCTACCTTAAGAGAGTCATAGTTACTGCTGCCAGCTGCTCGACCTACTTTCTTTCTTTCCACTCTTTAATTATTACTGTGGTCAGTTCTGCAGGAGCAATATGCCACTACATGTAAACCTTAACATTGTCTGAGCTACCTTATCGATGATATCCTCGAGTTTTCAAAAACAATTTCACATGGTGACGAGGCATTTGGCTACCTTAAGAGAGTCATAGTACTCCTGCCTGCTGCTCCCACTTTTCTAAGCCCAATCTCTCTATCATTCTTGCTATGGCCTGTCCTACGGAACTGATGTGCCACTATATGTCCACGTTAACGTCGTCACTGTTACTCCCACTACGAGTCTCTCGAGTTAGCAAATGTACGTCGCCGGATGACGATGCATTTGGCTACCTTAAGAGAGTCATAGTTACTGCAGCCAGCTGCTCCCCCTACTTTGAATCTTTCCTCTCTTTAATTCGTACCTTGGTGTCCTGCAGAAGCGATACGCCACCACCTGTCCATGTTACCGTTGTATCAGTTACTTCAACGACGATTTCCTCGAGTTTTCAAGTAAATTTCGCCGAGTGACGAGGCATTTGGCTAGCTTAAGAGAGTCATAGTTACTGCTGCCAGCTGCTCGACCTACTTTCTTTCTTTCCACTCTTTAATTATTACTGTGGTCAGTCCTGCAGGAGCAATATGCCACTACATGTAAACCTTATCGTTGTCTGAGCTACCTTAACGAAAATATCTTCGAGTTTTCAAAAAAAATTTTACATGGTGACGAGGCATTTGGCTACCTTAAGGGAGTCATAGTACCCCTGCCTGCTGCTCCCACTTTTCTAAGCCCTTTCTCTCTACCATTCTTGCTATGGCTGTCCTACAGAACCGATGTGCCACTATATGTCCACGTTAACGTCGTCTCTGTTACTCAAACTACGAGTCTCTCGAGTTAGCAAATGTACCTCGCCGGATGACGAGGCATTTGGCTACCTTATAAGCGTCATAGTTACTGCAGCCAGCTGCTCCCCCTTCTTTGAATCTTTATTGTTTTTAATTCGTACTGTGGTCAGTCCTGCAGAAGCGATACGCCACCACCTGACCATGTTACCGTTGTCTGAGTTACCTCAACAACGATTTCCTCGAGTTTTCAAATAAATTTCGCCGAGTGACGAGGCATTTGGCTACCTTAAGAGAGTCATACTTACTGCAGCCAGCTGCTCCCCCTTCTTTGAATCTTTTCTCTCTTTAATTCGTACCTTGTGTCCTGCAGAAGCGATACGCCACCACCTGTACATGTTACCGTTGTCTGAGTTACTTCGACGACGATTTCCTCGAGTTTTCAAATAAATTTCGCCGAGTGACGAGGCATTTGGCTACCTTAAGAGAGTCATAGTTACTGCTGCCAGCTGCTCGACCTACTTTCATTATTTCCACTCATTAATTATTACTGTGGTCTGTCCTGCAGGAGCAATATGCCACTACATGTAAACCTTAACGTTGTCTGAGCTACCTTAACGAAGATATTCTCGAGTTTTCAAAAAAAATTTCACATGGTGACGAGGCTTTTGGCTGCCGTAAGAGAGTCATAGTACCCCTGCCTGCTGCTATCACTTTTCTAAGCCCATTCTCTCTATCATTCTTGCTATGGCTGTCCTACAGAACCGATGTGCCACTATATGTCCACGTTAACGTCGTCACTGTTACTCCCACTACGAGTCTCTCGAGTTAGCAAATGTACCTCGCCGGGTGACGAGGCATTTGGCTACCTTAAGAGAGTCATAGTTACCGCAGCCAGCTGCTCCCCCTTCTTTGAATCTTTCCTCCCTTTAAATCGTACTGTGGTCAGTCCTGCAGAGCGATACGCGAACACCTGTGCATGTTACCGTTGTCTGAGTTACTTCAACGTCGATTTCCTCCAGTTTTCAAATAAATCTCGCCGAGTGACGAGGCATTTGGCTACCTTAAGAGAGTCATAGTTACTGCTGCCAGCTGCTCGACCTACTTTCTTTCTTTCCACTGATTAATTATTACTGTGGTCAGTTCTGCAGGAGCAATATGCCACTACATGTAAACCTTAACGTTGTCTGAGCTACGTTATCGATGATATCCTCGAGTTTTCACAAACAATTTCACATGGTGACGAGGCATTTGGCTACCTTAAGAGAGTCATAGTACTCCTGCTTGCTGCCCCCATTTTTCTAAGCCCATTCTCTCTATCATTCTTGCTATGGCCTGTCCTATGGAACCGATGTGCCACTATATGACCACGTTAACGTCGTCACTGTTACTCCCACTACGAGTCTCTCGAGTTAGCAAATGTACCTCGCCGGGTGACGAGGCATTTGGCTACCATAAGAGAGTCATAGTTACTGCAGCCAGCTGCTCCCCCTTCTTTGAATCTTTCCTCCCTTTAATTCGTACTGTGGTCAGTCCTGCAGAGCGATACGCCAACACCTGTGCATGTTACGGTTGTCTGAGTTACTTCAACGACGATTTCCTCGAGTTTTCAAATAAATCTCGCCGAGTGACGAGGCATTTGGCTACCTTATAAGCGTCATAGTTACTGCAGCCAGCTGCTCCCCCTTCTTTGAATCTTTATTGTCTTTTATTCGTACTGTGTTCAGTCCTGCTGAAGCGATACGCCACCACCTGTGCATGTTACCGTTGTCTGAGTTACTTCAACGACGATTTCCTCGAGTTTTCAAATAAATCTCGCCGAGTGACGAGGCATTTGGCTACCTTGAGAGAGTCATAGTTACTGCTGCCAGCTGCTCGACCTACTTTCTTTCTTTCCACTCATTAATTATTACTGTGGTCAGTCCTGCAGGAGCAATATGCCACTACATGTAAACCTTAACGTTGTCTGAGCTACCTTATCGATGATATCCTCGAGTTTTCAAAAACAATTTCACATGGTGACGAGGCATTTGGCTACCTTAAGCGAGTCATAGTACTCCTGCCTGCTGCTCCCACTTTTCTAAGCCCATTCTATCATTCTAGCTATGGCCTGTCCTACGGAACCAACCTTTCATTCTTTCCACTCATTAGTTATTACTGTGGTCAGTCCTGCAGGAGCAATATGCCACTACATGTAAATCTTAACGTTGTCTGAGCTACCTTAACGAAGATATGCTCGAGTTTTCAAAAAAAATTTCACATGGTGACGAGGCTTTTGGCTGCCTTAAGAGAGTCATAGTACTCCTGCCTGCTGCTCCCACTTTTCTAAGCCCATTCTCTCTATCAGTCTTGCTATGGCTGTCCTACAGAACCGATGCGCCACGTTAACGTCGTCACTGTTACTCCCACTACGAGTCTCTCGAGTTAGCAAATGTAACTCGCCGGGTGACGAGGCATTTGGCTACCTTAAGAGAGTCATAGTTACTGCAGCCAGCTGCTCCCCCTTCTTTGAATCTTTCCTCCCTTTAAATCGTACTGTGGTCAGTCCTGCAGAGCGATACCCCAACACCTGTGCATGTTACCGTTGTCTGATTTACTTCAACGACGATTTCCTCGAGTTTTCAAATAAATCTCGCCGAGTGACGAGGCATTTGGCTACCTTAAGAGAGTCATAGTTACTGCTGCCAGCTGCTCGACCTACTTTCTTTCTTTCCACTCTTTAATTATTACTGTGGTCAGTTCTGCAGGAGCAATATGCCACTACATGTAAACCTTAACACTGTCTGAGCCACCTTATCGATGATATCCTCGAGTTTTCAAAAACAATTTCACATGGTGACGAGGCATTTGGCTACCTTAAGAGAGTCATAGTACTCCTGCCTGCTGCTCCCACTTTTCTAAGCCCATTCTCTCTATCATTCTTGCTATGGCCTGTCCTACGGAACCGATGTGCCACTATATGTCCACGTTAACGTCGTCACTGTTACTCCCACTACGAGTCTCTCGAGTTAGCAAATGTACGTCGCCGGATGACGAGGCATTTGGCTACCTTAAGAGAGTCATAGTTACTGCTGCCAGCTGCTCGACCTACTTTCTTTCTTTCCACTCTTTAATTATTACTGTAGTCAGTCCTGCAGGAGCAATATGCCACTAAATGTAAACCTTTACGTTGTCTGAGCTACCTTAACGAAAATATCCTCGAGTTTTCAAAATAAATTTTACATGGTGACGAGGCATTTGGCTACCTTAAGGGAGTCATAGTACCCCTGCCTGCTGCTCCCACTTTTCTAAGCCCTTTCTCTCTGCCATTCTTGCTATGGCTGTCCTGCAGAACCGATGTGCCACTATATGTCTACGTTACGTCGTCTCTGTTACTCCCACTACGAGTCTCTAGAGTTAGCAAATGTACCTCGCCGGATGACGAGGCATTTGGCTACCTTATAAGCGTCATAGTTACTGCAGCCAGCTGCTCCCCCTTCTTTGAATCTTTATTGTTTTTAATTCGTACTGTGGTCAGTCCTGCAGAAGCGATACGCCACCACCTGACCATGTTACCGTTGTCTGAGTTACCTCAACAACGATTTCCTCGAGTTTTCAAATAAATTTCGCCGAGTGACGAGGCATTTGGCTACCTTAAGAGAGTCATACTTACTGCAGCCAGCTGCTCCCCCTTCTTTGAATCTTTTCTCTCTTTAATTCGTACCTTGTGTCCTGCAGAAGCGATACGCCACCACCTGTACATGTTACCGTTGTCTGAGTTACTTCGACGACGATTTCCTCGAGTTTTCAAATAAATTTCGCCGAGTGACGAGGCATTTGGCTACCTTAAGAGAGTCATAGTTACTGCTGCCAGCTGCTCGACCTACTTTCATTATTTCCACTCATTAATTATTACTGTGGTCTGTCCTGCAGGAGCAATATGCCACTACATGTAAACCTTAACGTTGTCTGAGCTACCTTAACGAAGATATTCTCGAGTTTTCAAAAAAAATTTCACATGGTGACGAGGCTTTTGGCTGCCGTAAGAGAGTCATAGTACCCCTGCCTGCTGCTATCACTTTTCTAAGCCCATTCTCTCTATCATTCTTGCTATGGCTGTCCTACAGAACCGATGTGCCACTATATGTCCACGTTAACGTCGTCACTGTTACTCCCACTACGAGTCTCTCGAGTTAGCAAATGTACCTCGCCGGGTGACGAGGCATTTGGCTACCTTAAGAGAGTCATAGTTACCGCAGCCAGCTGCTCCCCCTTCTTTGAATCTTTCCTCCCTTTAAATCGTACTGTGGTCAGTCCTGCAGAGCGATACGCGAACACCTGTGCATGTTACCGTTGTCTGAGTTACTTCAACGTCGATTTCCTCCAGTTTTCAAATAAATCTCGCCGAGTGACGAGGCATTTGGCTACCTTAAGAGAGTCATAGTTACTGCTGCCAGCTGCTCGACCTACTTTCTTTCTTTCCACTGATTAATTATTACTGTGGTCAGTTCTGCAGGAGCAATATGCCACTACATGTAAACCTTAACGTTGTCTGAGCTACGTTATCGATGATATCCTCGAGTTTTCACAAACAATTTCACATGGTGACGAGGCATTTGGCTACCTTAAGAGAGTCATAGTACTCCTGCTTGCTGCCCCCATTTTTCTAAGCCCATTCTCTCTATCATTCTTGCTATGGCCTGTCCTATGGAACCGATGTGCCACTATATGACCACGTTAACGTCGTCACTGTTACTCCCACTACGAGTCTCTCGAGTTAGCAAATGTACCTCGCCGGGTGACGAGGCATTTGGCTACCATAAGAGAGTCATAGTTACTGCAGCCAGCTGCTCCCCCTTCTTTGAATCTTTCCTCCCTTTAATTCGTACTGTGGTCAGTCCTGCAGAGCGATACGCCAACACCTGTGCATGTTACGGTTGTCTGAGTTACTTCAACGACGATTTCCTCGAGTTTTCAAATAAATCTCGCCGAGTGACGAGGCATTTGGCTACCTTATAAGCGTCATAGTTACTGCAGCCAGCTGCTCCCCCTTCTTTGAATCTTTATTGTCTTTTATTCGTACTGTGTTCAGTCCTGCTGAAGCGATACGCCACCACCTGTGCATGTTACCGTTGTCTGAGTTACTTCAACGACGATTTCCTCGAGTTTTCAAATAAATCTCGCCGAGTGACGAGGCATTTGGCTACCTTGAGAGAGTCATAGTTACTGCTGCCAGCTGCTCGACCTACTTTCTTTCTTTCCACTCATTAATTATTACTGTGGTCAGTCCTGCAGGAGCAATATGCCACTACATGTAAACCTTAACGTTGTCTGAGCTACCTTATCGATGATATCCTCGAGTTTTCAAAAACAATTTCACATGGTGACGAGGCATTTGGCTACCTTAAGCGAGTCATAGTACTCCTGCCTGCTGCTCCCACTTTTCTAAGCCCATTCTATCATTCTAGCTATGGCCTGTCCTACGGAACCAACCTTTCATTCTTTCCACTCATTAGTTATTACTGTGGTCAGTCCTGCAGGAGCAATATGCCACTACATGTAAACCTTAACGTTGTCTGAGCTACCTTAACGAAGATATGCTCGAGTTTTCAAAAAAAATTTCACATGGTGACGAGGCTTTTGGCTGCCTTAAGAGAGTCATAGTACTCCTGCCTGCTGCTCCCACTTTTCTAAGCCCATTCTCTCTATCAGTCTTGCTATGGCTGTCCTACAGAACCGATGCGCCACGTTAACGTCGTCACTGTTACTCCCACTACGAGTCTCTCGAGTTAGCAAATGTAACTCGCCGGGTGACGAGGCATTTGGCTACCTTAAGAGAGTCATAGTTACTGCAGCCAGCTGCTCCCCCTTCTTTGAATCTTTCCTCCCTTTAAATCGTACTGTGGTCAGTCCTGCAGAGCGATACCCCAACACCTGTGCATGTTACCGTTGTCTGATTTACTTCAACGACGATTTCCTCGAGTTTTCAAATAAATCTCGCCGAGTGACGAGGCATTTGGCTACCTTAAGAGAGTCATAGTTACTGCTGCCAGCTGCTCGACCTACTTTCTTTCTTTCCACTCTTTAATTATTACTGTGGTCAGTTCTGCAGGAGCAATATGCCACTACATGTAAACCTTAACACTGTCTGAGCCACCTTATCGATGATATCCTCGAGTTTTCAAAAACAATTTCACATGGTGACGAGGCATTTGGCTACCTTAAGAGAGTCATAGTACTCCTGCCTGCTGCTCCCACTTTTCTAAGCCCATTCTCTCTATCATTCTTGCTATGGCCTGTCCTACGGAACCGATGTGCCACTATATGTCCACGTTAACGTCGTCACTGTTACTCCCACTACGAGTCTCTCGAGTTAGCAAATGTACGTCGCCGGATGACGAGGCATTTGGCTACCTTAAGAGAGTCATAGTTACTGCTGCCAGCTGCTCGACCTACTTTCTTTCTTTCCACTCTTTAATTATTACTGTAGTCAGTCCTGCAGGAGCAATATGCCACTAAATGTAAACCTTTACGTTGTCTGAGCTACCTTAACGAAAATATCCTCGAGTTTTCAAAATAAATTTTACATGGTGACGAGGCATTTGGCTACCTTAAGGGAGTCATAGTACCCCTGCCTGCTGCTCCCACTTTTCTAAGCCCTTTCTCTCTGCCATTCTTGCTATGGCTGTCCTGCAGAACCGATGTGCCACTATATGTCTACGTTACGTCGTCTCTGTTACTCCCACTACGAGTCTCTAGAGTTAGCAAATGTACCTCGCCGGATGACGAGGCATTTGGCTACCTTATAAGCGTCATAGTTACTGCAGCCAGCTGCTCCCCCTTCTTTGAATCTTTATTGTCTTTAATTCGTACTGTGGTCAGTCCTGCAGAAGCGATACGCCACCACCTGACCATGTTACCGTTGTCTGAGTTACCTCAACAACGATTTCCTCGAGTTTTCAAATAAATTTCGCCGAGTGACGAGGCATTTGGCTACCTTAAGAGAGTCATACTCACTGCAGCCAGCTGCTCCCCCTTCTTTGAATCTTTTCTCTCTTTAATTCGTACCTTGGTGTCCTGCAGAAGCGATACGCCACCACCTGTATATGTTACCGTTGTCTGAGTTACTTCGACGACGATTTCCTCGAGTTTTCAAATAAATTTCGCCGAGTGACGAGGCATTTGGCTACCTTAAGAGAGTCATAGTTACTGCTGCCAGCTGCTCGACCTACTTTCTTTCTTTCCACTCATTAATTATTACTGTGGTCAGTTCTGCAGGAGTAATATGCCACTACATGTAAACCTTTACGTTGTCTGAGCTACCTTATCGATGATATCCTCGAGTTTTCAAAAACAATTTCACATGGTGACGAGGCATTTGGCTACCTTAAGAGAGTCATAGTACTCCTGCTTGCTGCCCTCACTTTTCTAAGCCCATTCTCTCTATCATTCTTGCTATGGCCTGTCCTACGGAACCGATGTGCCACTATATGTCCACGTTAACGTCGTCACTGTTACTCCCACTACGAG
This sequence comes from Schistocerca americana, assembly GCF_021461395.2. Lineage (NCBI taxonomy): Eukaryota > Metazoa > Arthropoda > Insecta > Orthoptera > Acrididae > Schistocerca > Schistocerca americana. The sequence continues at coordinate 655,854 of NW_025726225.1, read as the reverse complement.
TCTCTCGAGTTAGCAAATGTACCCCGCCGGGTGACGAGGCATTTGGCTACCATAAGAGAGTCATAGTTACTGCAGCCAGCTGCTCCCCCTTCTTTGAGTCTTTCCTCCCTTTAATTCGTACTGTGGTCAGTCCTGCAGAGCGATACGCCAACACCTGTGCATGTTACGGTTGTCTGAGTTACTTCAACGACGATTTCCTCGAGTTTTCAAATAAATCTCGCCGAGTGACGAGGCATTTGGCTACCTTAAGAGAGTCATAGTTACTGCTGCCAGCTGCTCGACCTACTTTCTTTCTTTCCACTCATTAATTATTACTGTGGTCAGTTCTGCAGGAGCAATATGCCACTACATGTAAACCTTAACACTGTCTGAGCTACCTCATCGATGATATCCTCGAGTTTTCAAAAACAATTTCACATGGTGACGAGGCATTTGGCTACCTTAAGAGAGTCATTGTACTCCTGCTTGCTGCTCCCACTTTTCTAAGCCCATTCTCTCTATCATTCTTGCTATGGCCTGTCCTACGGAACCGATGTGCCACTATATGTCCACGTTAACGTCGTCACTGTTACTCCCACTACGAGTCTCTCGAGTTAGCAAATGTACCTCGCCGGATGACGAGGCATTTGGCTACCTTAAGAGAGTCATAGTTACTGCAGCCAGCTGCTCCCCCTTCTTTGAATCTTTCCTCTCTTTAATGTGTCCTGCAGAAGCGATACGCCACCACCTGTGCATGTTACCGTTGTCTGATTTACTTCAACGACGATTTCCTCGAGTTTTCAAATAAATCTCGCCGAGTGACGAGGCATTTGGCTACCTTAAGAGAGTCATAGTTACTGCCGCCAGCTGCTCGACCTACTTTCTTTCGTTCCACGCATTAATTATTACTGTGGTCAGTCCTGCAGGAGCAATATGCCACTACATGTAAACCTTAACGTTGTCTGAGCTACCTTAACGAAGATATTCTCGAGTTTTCAAAAAAAATTTCACATGGTGACGAGGCATTTGGCTGCCTTAAGAGAGTCATAGTACCCCTGCCTGCTGCTCCCAATTTATTAAGCCCTTTCTCTCTATCATTCTTGCTATGGCTGTCCTACAGAACCGATGTGCCACTATATGTCCAGGTTAACGTCGTCACTGTTACTGCCACTACGAGTCTCTCGAGTTAGCAAATGTACCTCGCCGGGTGATGAGGCATTTGGCTACCTTAAGAGAGTCATAGTAACTGCAGCCAGCTGCTCCCCCTTCTTTGAATCTTTCCTCCCTTTAAATCGTAATGTGGTCAGTCCTGCAGAGCGATACCCCAACACCTGTGCATGTTACCGTTGTCTGATTTACTACAACGACGATTTCCTCGAGTTTTCAAATAAATCTGGCCGAGTGACGAGGCATTTGGCTACCTTAAGAGAGTCATAGTTACTGCTGCCAGCTGCTCGACCTACTTTCTTTCTTTCCACTCTTTAATTATTACTGTGGTCAGTTCTGCAGGAGCAATATGCCACTACATGTAAACCTTAACATCGACTGAGCTACCTTATCGATGATATCCTCGAGTTTTCAAAAACAATTTCACATGGTGACGAGGCATTTGGCTACCTTAAGAGAGTCATAGTTACTGCAGCCAGCTGCTCCCCCTTCTTTGAATCTTTCCTCTCTTTAATTCGTACCTTGGTGTCCTGCAGAAGCGATACGCCACCACCTGTCCATGTTACCGTTGTCTGAGTTACTTCAACGACGATTTCCTCGAGTTTTCAAACAAATTTCGCCGAGTGACGAGGCATTTGGCTACCTTAAGAGAGTCATAGTTACTGCTGCCAGCTGCTCGACCTACTTTCTTTCTTTCCACTCTTTAATTATTACTGTGGTCAGTCCTGCAGGAGCAATATCCCACTAAATGTAAACCGTTACGTTGTCTGAGCTACCTTAACGAAAATATCCTCGAGTTTTCAAAAAATATTTTACATGGTGACGAGGCATTTGGCTACCTTAAGGGAGTCATAGTACCCCTGCCTGCTGCTCCCACTTTTCTAAGCCCTTTCTTTCTACCATTCTTGCTATGGCTGTCCTACAGAACCGATGTGGAACTATATGTCTACGTTACGTCGTCTCTGTTACTCCCACTACGAGTCTCTCGAGTTAGCAAATGTTCCTCGCCGGATGACGAGGCATTTGGCTACCTTAAGAGAGTCATAGTAACTGCAGCCAGCTGCTCCCCCTTCTTTGAATCTTTCCTCCCTTTAAATCGTAATGTGGTCAGTCCTGCAGAGCGATACCCCAACACCTGTGCATGTTACCGTTGTCTGATTTACTTCAACGACGATTTCCTCGAGTTTTCAAATAAATCTCGCCGAGTGACGAGACATTTGGCTACCTTAAGAGAGTCATAGTTACTGCTGCCAGCTGCTCGACCTACTTTCTTTCTTTCCACTCTTTAATTATTACTGTGGTCAGTTCTGCAGGAGCAATATGCCACTACATGTAACCCTTAACACTGTCTGAGCTACCTTATCGATGATATCCTCGAGTTTTCAAAAACAATTTCACATGGTGACGAGGCATTTGGCTACCTTAAGAGAGTCATAGTACTCCTGCCTGCTGCTCCCACTTTTCTAAGCCCATTCTCTCTATCATTCTTGCTATGGCCTGTCCTACGGAACCGATGTGCCACTATATGTCCACGTTAACGTCGTCACTGTTACTCCCACTACGAGTCTCTCGAGTTAGCAAATGTACGTCGCCGGATGACGAGGCATTTGGCTACCTTAAGAGAGTCATAGTTACTGCAGCCAGCTGCTCCCCCTTCTTTGAATCTTTCCTCTCTTTAATTCGTACCTTGGTGTCCTGCAGAAGAGATACGCCACCACCTGTCCATGTTACCGTTGTCTGAGTTACTTCAACGACGATTTCCTCGAGTTTTCAAACAAATTTCGCCGAGTGACGAGGCATTTGGCTACCTTAAGAGAGTCATAATTACTGCTGCCAGCTGCTCGACCTACTTTCTTTCTTTCCACTCTTTAATTATTACTGTGGTCAGTCCTGCAGGAGCAATATCCCACTAAATGTAAACCTTTACGTTGTCTGAGCTACCTTAACGAAAATATCCTCGAGTTTTCAAAAAAAATTTTACATGGTGACGAGGCATTTGGCTACCTTAAGGGAGTCATAGTACCCCTGCCTGCTGCTCCCACTTTAATAAGCCCTTTCTCTCTACCATTCTTGCTATGGCTGTCCTACAGATCCGATGTGCCACTATATGTCTACGTTACGTCGTCTCTGTTACTCCCACTACGAGTCTCTCGAGTTAGCAAATGTTCCTCGCCGGATGACGAGGCATTTGGCTACCTTAAGAGAGTCATAGTAACTGCAGCCAGCTGCTCCCCCTTCTTTGAATCTTTCCTCCCTTTAAATCGTAATGTGGTCAGTCCTGCAGAGCGATACCCCAACACCTGTGCATGTTACCGTTGTCTGATTTACTACAACGACGATTTCCTCGAGTTTTCAAATAAATCTCGCCGAGTGACGAGGCATTTGGCTACCTTAAGAGAGTCATAGTTACTGCTGCCAGCTGCTCGACCTACTTTCTTTCTTTCCACTCTTTAATTATTACTGTGGTCAGTTCTGCAGGAGCAATATGCCACTACATGTAAACCTTAACATTGTCTGAGCTACCTTATCGATGATATCCTCGAGTTTTCAAAAACAATTTCACATGGTGACGAGGCATTTGGCTACCTTAAGAGAGTCATAGTACTCCTGCCTGCTGCTCCCACTTTTCTAAGCCCAATCTCTCTATCATTCTTGCTATGGCCTGTCCTACGGAACCGATGTGCCACTATATGTCCACGTTAACGTCGTCACTGTTACTCCCACTACGAGTCTCTCGAGTTAGCAAATGTACCTCGCCGGATGACGAGGCTTTTGGCTATCTTATAAGCGTCATAGTTACTGCAGCCAGCTGCTCCCCCTTCTTTGAATCTTTATTGTCTTTAATTCGTACTGTGGTCAGTCCTGCAGAAGCGATACGCCACCACCTGACCATTTTACCGTTGTCTGAGTTACCTCAACAACGATTTCCTCGAGTTTTCAAATAAATTTCGCCGAGTGACGAGGCATTTGGCTACCTTAAGAGAGTCATACTTACTGCTGCCAGCTGCTCGACCTACTTTCATTCTTTCCACTCATTAATTATTACTGTGGTCAGTCCTGCAGGAGCAATATGCCACTTCATGTAAACCTTAACGTTGTTTGAGCTACATTAACGAAGATATTCTCGAGTTTTCAAAAAAAATTTCACATGGTGACGAGGCTTTTGGCTGCCGTAAGAGAGTCATAGTACCCCTGCCTGCTGCTATCACTTTTCTAAGCCCATTCTCTCTATCATTCTTACTATGGCTGTCCTACAGAACCGATGTGCCACTATATGTCCACGTTAACGTCGTCACTGTTACTCCCACTACGAGTCTCTCGAGTTAGCAAATGTACCTCGCCGGGTGACGAGGCATTTGGCTACCTTAAGAGAGTCATAGTTACTGCAGCCAGCTGCTCCCCCTTCTTTGAATCTTTCCTCCCTTTAAGTCGTACTGTGGTCAGTCCTGCAGAGCGATACGCCAACACCTGTGCATGTTACCATTGTCTGAGTTACTTCAACGATGATTTCCTCGAGTTTTCAAATAAATCTCGCCGAGTGACGAGGCATTTGGCTACCTTAAGAGAGTCATAGTTACTGCTGCCAGCTGCTCGACCTACTTTCTTTCTTTCCACTCATTAATTATTACTGTGGTCAGTTCTGCAGGAGCAATATGCCACTACATGTAAACCTTTACATTGTCTGAGCTACCTTATCGATGATATCCTCGAGTTTTCAAAAACAATTTCACATGGTGACGAGGCATTTGGCTACCTTAAGAGAGTCATAGTACTCCTGCTTGCTGCCCCCACTTTTCTAAGCCCATTCTCTCTATCATTCTTGCTATGGCCTGTCCTACGGAACCGATGTGCCACTATATGTCCACGTTAACGTCGTCACTGTTACTCCCACTACGAGTCTCTCGAGTTAGCAAATGTACCCCGCCGGGTGACGAGGCATTTGGCTACCATAAGAGAGTCATAGTTACTGCAGCCAGCTGCTCCCCCTTCTTTGAGTCTTTCCTCCCTTTAATTCGTACTGTGGTCAGTCCTGCAGAGCGATACGCCAACACCTGTGCATGTTACGGTTGTCTGAGTTACTTCAACGACGATTTCCTCGAGTTTTCAAATAAATCTCGCCGAGTGACGAGGCATTTGGCTACCTTAAGAGAGTCATAGTTACTGCTGCCAGCTGCTCGACCTACTTTCTTTCTTTCCACTCATTAATTATTACTGTGGTCAGTTCTGCAGGAGCAATATGCCACTACATGTAAACCTTAACACTGTCTGAGCTACCTCATCGATGATATCCTCGAGTTTTCAAAAACAATTTCACATGGTGACGAGGCATTTGGCTACCTTAAGAGAGTCATTGTACTCCTGCTTGCTGCTCCCACTTTTCTAAGCCCATTCTCTCTATCATTCTTGCTATGGCCTGTCCTACGGAACCGATGTGCCACTATATGTCCACGTTAACGTCGTCACTGTTACTCCCACTACGAGTCTCTCGAGTTAGCAAATGTACCTCGCCGGATGACGAGGCATTTGGCTACCTTAAGAGAGTCATAGTTACTGCAGCCAGCTGCTCCCCCTTCTTTGAATCTTTCCTCTCTTTAATGTGTCCTGCAGAAGCGATACGCCACCACCTGTGCATGTTACCGTTGTCTGATTTACTTCAACGACGATTTCCTCGAGTTTTCAAATAAATCTCGCCGAGTGACGAGGCATTTGGCTACCTTAAGAGAGTCATAGTTACTGCCGCCAGCTGCTCGACCTACTTTCTTTCGTTCCACGCATTAATCATTACTGTGCTCAGTCCTGCAGGAGCAATATGCCACTACATGTAAACCTTCACGTTGTCTGAGCTACCTTAACGAAGATATTCTCGAGTTTTCAAAAAAATTTTCACATGGTGACGAGGCATTTGGCTGCCTTAAGAGAGTCATAGTACCCCTGCCTGCTGCTCCCAATTTATTAAGCCCTTTCTCTCTATCATTCTTGCTATGGCTGTCCTACAGAACCGATGTGCCACTATATGTCCAGGTTAACGTCGTCACTGTTACTGCCACTACGAGTCTCTCGAGTTAGCAAATGTACCTCGCCGGGTGATGAGGCATTTGGCTACCTTAAGAGAGTCATAGTAACTGCAGCCAGCTGCTCCCCCTTCTTTGAATCTTTCCTCCCTTTAAATCGTAATGTGGTCAGTCCTGCAGAGCGATACCCCAACACCTGTGCATGTTACCGTTGTCTGATTTACTACAACGACGATTTCCTCGAGTTTTCAAATAAATCTCGCCGAGTGACGAGGCATTTGGCTACCTTAAGAGAGTCATAGTTACTGCTGCCAGCTGCTCGACCTACTTTCTTTCTTTCCACTCTTTAATTATTACTGTGGTCAGTTCTGCAGGAGCAATATGCCACTACATGTAAACCTTAACATTGTCTGAGCTACCTTATCGATGATATCCTCGAGTTTTCAAAAACAATTTCACATGGTGACGAGGCATTTGGCTACCTTAAGAGAGTCATGGTACTCCTGCCTGCTGCTCCCACTTTTCTAAGCCCAATCCCTCTATCATTCTTGCTATGGCCTGTCCTACGGAACCGATGTGCCACTATATGTCCACGTTAACGTCGTCACTGTTACTCCCACTATGAGTCTCTCGAGTTAGCAAATGTACGTCGCCGGATGACGAGGCATTTGGCTACCTTAAGAGAGTCATAGTTACTGCAGCCAGCTGCTCCCCCTTCTTTGAATCTTTTCTGTCTTTAAATCGTACCTTGGTGTCCTGCAGAAGCGATACGCCACCACCTGTCCATGTTACCGTTGTCTGAGTTACTTCAACGACGATTTCCTCGAGTTTTCAAACAAATTTCGCCGAGTGACGAGGCATTTGGCTACCTTAAGAGAGTCATAGTTACTGCTGCCAGCTGCTCGACCTACTTTCTTTCTTTCCACTCTTTAATTATTACTGTGGTCAGTCCTGCAGGAGCAATATCCCACTAAATGTAAACCTTTACGTTGTCTGAGCTACCTTAACGAAAATATCCTCGAGTTTTCAAAAAAAATTTTACATGGTGACGAGGCATTTGGCTACCTTAAGGGAGTCATAGTACCCCTGCCTGCTGCTCCCACTTTTCTAAGCCCTTTCTCTCTACCATTCTTGCTATGGCTGTCCTACAGAACCGATGTGCCACTATATGTCTACGTTACGTCGTCTCTGTTACTCCCACTACGAGTCTCTCGAGTTAGCAAATGTACCTCGCCGGATGACGAGGCATTTGGCTACCTTAAGAGAGTCATAGTTACTGCAGCCAGCTGCTCCCCCTTCTTTGAATCTTTCCTCTCTTTAAATCGTAATGTGGTCAGTCCTGCAGAGCGATACCCCAACACCTGTGCATGTTACCGTTGTCTGATTTACTACAACGACGATTTCCTCGAGTTTTCAAATTAATCTCGCCGAGTGACAAGGCATTTGGCTACCTTAAGAGAGTCATAGTTACTGCTGCCAGCTGCTCGACCTACTTTCTTTCTTTCCACTCTTTAATTATTACTGTGGTCAGTTCTGCAGGAGCAATATGCCACTACATGTAAACCTTAACATTGTCTGAGCTACCTTATCGATGATATCCTCGAGTTTTCAAAAACAATTTCACATGGTGACGAGGCATTTGGCTACCTTAAGAGAGTCATAGTACTCCTGCCTGCTGCTCCCACTTTTCTAAGCCCAATCCCTCTATCATTCTTGCTATGGCCTGTCCTACGGAACCGATGTGCCACTATATGTCCACGTTAACGTCGTCACTGTTACTCCCACTACGAGTCTCTCGAGTTAACAAATGTACGTCGCCGGATGACGAGGCATTTGGCTACCTTAAGAGAGTCATAGTTACTGCAGCCAGCTGCTCCCCCTTCTTTGAATCTTTTCTCTCTTTAATTCGTACCTTGGTGTCCTGCAGAAGCGATAATCCACCACCTGTCCATGTTACCGTTGTCTGAGTTACTTCAACGACGATTTCCTCGAGTTTTCAAACAAATTTCGCCGAGTGACGAGGCATTTGGCTACCTTAAGAGAGTCATAGTTACTGCTGCCAGCTGCTCGACCTACTTTCTTTCTTTCCACTCTTTAATTATTACTGTGGTCAGTCCTGCAGGAGCAATATCCCACTAAATGTAAACCTTTACGTTGTCTGAGCTACCTTAACGAAAATATCCTCGAGTTTTCAAAAAAAATTTTACATGGTGACGACGCATTTGGCTACCTTAAGGGAGTCATAGTATCCCTGCCTGCTGCTCCCACTTTTCTAAGCCCTTTCTCTCTACCATTCTTGCTATGGCTGTCCTACAGAACCGATGTGCCACTATATGTCTACGTTACGTCGTCTCTGTTACTCCCACTACGAGTCTCTCGAGTTAGCAAATGTACCTCGCCGGATGACGAGGCATTTGGCTACCTTAAGAGAGTCATAGTAACTGCAGCCAGCTGCTCCCCCTTCTTTGAATCTTTCCTCCCTTTAAATCGTAATGTGGTCAGTCCTGCAGAGCGATACCCCAACACCTGTGCATGTTACCGTTGTCTGATTTACTACAACGACGATTTCCTCGAGTTTTCAAATAAATCTCGCCGAGTGACGAGGCATTTGGCTACATTAAGAGAGTCACAGTTACTGCTGCCAGCTGCTCGACCTACTTTCTTTCTTTCCACTCTTTAATTATTACTGTGGTCAGTTCTGCAGGAGCAATATGCCACTACATGTAAACCTTAACATTGTCTGAGCTACCTTATCGATGATATCCTCGAGTTTTCAAAAACAATTTCACATGGTGACGAGGCATTTGGCTACCTTAAGAGAGTCATAGTACTCCTGCCTGCTGCTCCCACTTTTCTAAGCCCAATCTCTCTGTCATTCTTGCTATGGCCTGTCCTAAGGAACCGATGTGCCACTATATGTCCACGTTAACGTCGTCACTGTTACTCCCACTACGAGTCTCTCGAGTTAGCAAATGTACGTCGCCGGATGACGAGGCATTTGGCTACCTTAAGAGAGTCATAGTTACTGCAGCCAGCTGCTCCCCCTTCTTTGAATCTTTCCTCTCTTTAATTCGTACCTTGGTGTCCTGCAGAAGCGATACGCCACCACCTGTCCATGTTACCGTTGTCTGAGTTACTTCAACGACGATTTCCTCGAGTTTTCAAACAAATTTCGCCGAGTGACGAGGCATTTGGCTACCTTAAGAGAGTCATAGTTACTGCTGCCAGCTGCTCGACCTACTTTCTTTCTTTCCACTCTTTAATTATTACTGTGGTCAGTCCTGCAGGAGCAATATCCCACTAAATGTAAACCTTTACGTTGTCTGAGCTACCTTAACGAAAATATCCTCGAGTTTTCAAAAAAAATTTTACATGGTGACGAGGCATTTGGCTACCTTAAGGGAGTCATAGTACCCCTGCCTGCTGCTCCCACTTTTCTAAGCCCTTTCTCTCTACCATTCTTGCTATGGCTGTCCTACAGAGCCGATGTGCCACTATATGTCTACGTTACGTCGTCTCTGTTACTCCCACTACGAGTCTCTCGAGTTAGCAAATGTACCTCGCCGGATGACGAGGCATTTGGCTACCTTAAGAGAGTCATAGTTACTGCAGCCAGCTGCTCCCCCTTCTTTGAATCTTTATTGTCTTTAATTCGTACTGTGGTCAGTCCTGCAGAAGCGATACGCCACCACCTGACCATGTTACCGTTGTCTGAGTTACCTCAACAACGATTTCCTCGAGTTTTCAAATAAATTTCGCCGAGTGACGAGGCATTTGGCTACCTTAAGAGAGTCATACTTACTGCAGCCAGCTGCTCCCCCTTCTTTGAATCTTTCCTCTCTTTAATTCGTACCTTGGTGTCCTGCAGAAGCGATACGCCACCACCTGTATATGTTACCGTTGTCTGAGTTACTTCGACGACGATTTCCTCGAGTTTTCAAATAAATTTCGCCGAGTGACGAGGCATTTGGCTACCTTAAGAGAGTCATAGTTACTGCTGCCAGCTGCTCGACCTACTTTCATTCTTTCCACTCATTAATTATTACTGTGGTCAGTCCTGCAGGAGCAATATGCCACTACATGTAAACCTTAACGTTGTCTGAGCTACCTTAACGAAGATATTCTCGAGTTTTCAAAAAAAATTTCACATGGTGACGAGGCTTTTGGCTGCCGTAAGAGAGTCATAGTACCCCTGCCTGCTGCTATCACTTTTCTAAGCCCATTCTCTCTATCATTCTTGCTATGGCTGTCCTACAGAACCGATGTGCCACTATATGTCCACGTTAACGTCGTCACTGTTACTCCCACTACGAGTCTCTCGAGTTAGCAAATGTACCTCGCCGGGCGACGAGGCATTTGGCTACCTTAAGAGAGTCATAGTTACTGCAGCCAGCTGCTCCCCCTTCTTTGAATCTTTCCTCCCTTTAAATCGTACTGTGGTCAGTCCTGCAGAGCGATACGCGAACACCTGTGCATGTTACCGTTGTCTGAGTTACTTCAACGTCGATTTCCTCCAGTTTTCAAATAAATCTCGCCGAGTGACGATGCATTTGGCTACCTTAAGAGAGTCATAGTTACTGCTGCCAGCTGCTCGACCTACTTTCTTTCTTTCCACTCTTTAATTATTACTGTGGTCAGTTCTGCAGGAGCAATATGCCACTACATGTAAACCTTAACATTGTCTGAGCTACCTTATCGATGATATCCTCGAGTTTTCAAAAACAATTTCACATGGTGACGAGGCATTTGGCTACCTTAAGAGAGTCATAGTACTCCTGCCTGCTGCTCCCACTTTTCTAAGCCCAATCCCTCTATCATTCTTGCTATGGCCTGTCCTACGGAACCGATGTGCCACTATATGTCCACGTTAACGTCCCCACTGTTACTCCCACTACGAGTCTCTCGAGTTAGCAAATGTACGTCGCCGGATGACGAGGCATTTGGCTACCTTAAGAGAGTCATAGTTACTGCAGCCAGCTGCTCCCCCTTCTTTGAATCTTTTCTCTCTTTAATTCGTACCTTGGTGTCCTGCAGAAGCGATACGCCACCACCTGTCCATGTTACCGTTGTCTGAGTTACTTCAACGACGATTTCCTCGAGTTTTCAAACAAATTTCGCCGAGTGACGAGGCATTTGGCTACCTTAAGAGAGTCATAGTTACTGCTGCCAGCTGCACGACCTACTTTCTTTCTTTCCACTCTTTAATTATTACTGTGGTCAGTCCTGCAGGAGCAATATCCCACTAAATGTAAACCTTTACGTTGTCTGAGCTACCTTAACGAAAATATCCTCGAGTTTTCAAAAAAAATTTTACATGGTGACGAGGCATTTGGCTACCTTAAGGGAGTCATAGTACCCCTGCCCGCTGCTCCCACTTTTCTAAGCCCTTTCTCTCTACCATTCTTGCTATGGCTGTCCTACAGAACCGATGTGCCACTATATGTCTACGTTACGTCGTCTCTGTTACTCCCACTACGAGTCTCTCGAGTTAGCAAATGTACCTCGCCGGATGACGAGGCATTTGGCTACCTTAAGAGAGTCATAGTAACTGCAGCCAGCTGCTCCCCCTTCTTTGAATCTTTCCTCCCTTTAAATCGTAATGTGGTCAGTCCTGCAGAGCGATACCCCAACACCTGTGCATGTTACCGTTGTCTGATTTACTACAACGACGATTTCCTCGAGTTTTCAAATAAATCTCGCCGAGTGACGAGGCATTTGGCTACCTTAAGAGAGTCATAGTTACTGCTGCCAGCTGCTCGACCTACTTTCTTTCTTTCCACTCTTTAATTATTACTGTGGTCAGTTCTGCAGGAGCAATATGCCACTACATGTAAACCTTAACATTGTCTGAGCTACCTTATCGATGATATCCTCGAGTTTTCAAAAACAATTTCACATGGTGACGAGGCATTTGGCTACCTTAAGAGAGTCATGGTACTCCTGCCTGCTGCTCCCACTTTTCTAAGCCCAATCTCTCTATCATTCTTGCTATGGCCTGTCCTAAGGAACCGATGTGCCACTATATGTCCACGTTAACGTCGTCACTGTTACTCCCACTACGAGTCTCTCGAGTTAGCAAATGTACATCGCCGGATGACGAGGCATTTGGCTACCTTAAGAGAGTCATAGTTACTGCAGCCAGCTGCTCCCCCTTCTTTGAATCTTTCCTCTCTTTAATTCGTACCTTGGTGTCCTGCAGAAGCGATACGCCACCACCTGTCCATGTTACCGTTGTATCAGTTACTTCAACGACGATTTCCTCGAGTTTTCAAGTAAATTTCGCCGAGTGACGAGGCTTTTGGCTACCTTAAGAGAGTCATAGTTACTGCTGCCAGCTGCTCGACCTACTTTCTTTCTTTCCACTCTTTAATTATTACTGTGGTCAGTCCTGCAGGAGCAATATGCCACTACATGTAAACCTTAGCGTTGACTGAGCTACCTTAACGAAAATATCCTCGAGTTTTCAAAAAAAATTTTACATGGTGACGAGGCATTTGGCTACCTTAAGGGAGTCATAGTACCCCTGCCTGCTGCTCCCACTTTTCTAAGCCCTTTCTCTCTACCATTCTTGCTATGGCTGTCCTACAGAGCCGATGTGCCACTATATGTCTACGTTACGTCGTCTCTGTTACTCCCACTACGAGTCTCTCGAGTTAGCAAATGTACCTCGCCGGATGACGAGGCATTTGGCTACCTTAAGAGAGTCATAGTTACTGCAGCCAGCTGCTCCCCCTTCTTTGAATCTTTATTGTCTTTAATTCGTACTGTGGTCAGTCCTGCAGAAGCGATACGCCACCACCTGACCATGTTACCGTTGTCTGAGTTACCTCAACAACGATTTCCTCGAGTTTTCAAATAAATTTCGCCGAGTGACGAGGCATTTGGCTACCTTAAGAGAGTCATACTTACTGCAGCCAGCTGCTCCCCCTTCTTTGAATCTTTCCTCTCTTTAATTCGTACCTTGGTGTCCTGCAGAAGCGATACGCCACCACCTGTATATGTTACCGTTGTCTGAGTTACTTCGACGACGATTTCCTCGAGTTTTCAAATAAATTTCGCCGAGTGACGAGGCATTTGGCTACCTTAAGAGAGTCATAGTTACTGCTGCCAGCTGCTCGACCTACTTTCATTCTTTCCACTCATTAATTATTACTGTGGTCAGTCCTGCAGGAGCAATATGCCACTACATGTAAACCTTAACGTTGTCTGAGCTACCTTAACGAAGATATTCTCGAGTTTTCAAAAAAAATTTCACATGGTGACGAGGCTTTTGGCTGCCGTAAGAGAGTCATAGTACCCCTGCCTGCTGCTATCACTTTTCTAAGCCCATTCTCTCTATCATTCTTGCTATGGCTGTCCTACAGAACCGATGTGCCACTATATGTCCACGTTAACGTCGTCACTGTTACTCCCACTACGAGTCTCTCGAGTTAGCAAATGTACCTCGCCGGGCGACGAGGCATTTGGCTACCTTAAGAGAGTCATAGTTACTGCAGCCAGCTGCTCCCCCTTCTTTGAATCTTTCCTCCCTTTAAATCGTACTGTGGTCAGTCCTGCAGAGCGATACGCGAACACCTGTGCATGTTACCGTTGTCTGAGTTACTTCAACGTCGATTTCCTCCAGTTTTCAAATAAATCTCGCCGAGTGACGATGCATTTGGCTACCTTAAGAGAGTCATAGTTACTGCTGCCAGCTGCTCGACCTACTTTCTTTCTTTCCACTCTTTAATTATTACTGTGGTCAGTTCTGCAGGAGCAATATGCCACTACATGTAAACCTTAACATTGTCTGAGCTACCTTATCGATGATATCCTCGAGTTTTCAAAAACAATTTCACATGGTGACGAGGCATTTGGCTACCTTAAGAGAGTCATAGTACTCCTGCCTGCTGCTCCCACTTTTCTAAGCCCAATCCCTCTATCATTCTTGCTATGGCCTGTCCTACGGAACCGATGTGCCACTATATGTCCACGTTAACGTCCCCACTGTTACTCCCACTACGAGTCTCTCGAGTTAGCAAATGTACGTCGCCGGATGACGAGGCATTTGGCTACCTTAAGAGAGTCATAGTTACTGCAGCCAGCTGCTCCCCCTTCTTTGAATCTTTTCTCTCTTTAATTCGTACCTTGGTGTCCTGCAGAAGCGATACGCCACCACCTGTCCATGTTACCGTTGTCTGAGTTACTTCAACGACGATTTCCTCGAGTTTTCAAACAAATTTCGCCGAGTGACGAGGCATTTGGCTACCTTAAGAGAGTCATAGTTACTGCTGCCAGCTGCACGACCTACTTTCTTTCTTTCCACTCTTTAATTATTACTGTGGTCAGTCCTGCAGGAGCAATATCCCACTAAATGTAAACCTTTACGTTGTCTGAGCTACCTTAACGAAAATATCCTCGAGTTTTCAAAAAAAATTTTACATGGTGACGAGGCATTTGGCTACCTTAAGGGAGTCATAGTACCCCTGCCTGCTGCTCCCACTTTTCTAAGCCCTTTCTCTCTACCATTCTTGCTATGGCTGTCCTACAGAACCGATGTGCCACTATATGTCTACGTTACGTCGTCTCTGTTACTCCCACTACGAGTCTCTCGAGTTAGCAAATGTACCTCGCCGGATGACGAGGCATTTGGCTACCTTAAGAGAGTCATAGTAACTGCAGCCAGCTGCTCCCCCTTCTTTGAATCTTTCCTCCCTTTAAATCGTAATGTGGTCAGTCCTGCAGAGCGATACCCCAACACCTGTGCATGTTACCGTTGTCTGATTTACTACAACGACGATTTCCTCGAGTTTTCAAATAAATCTCGCCGAGTGACGAGGCATTTGGCTACCTTAAGAGAGTCATAGTTACTGCTGCCAGCTGCTCGACCTACTTTCTTTCTTTCCACTCTTTAATTATTACTGTGGTCAGTTCTGCAGGAGCAATATGCCACTACATGTAAACCTTAACATTGTCTGAGCTACCTTATCGATGATATCCTCGAGTTTTCAAAAACAATTTCACATGGTGACGAGGCATTTGGCTACCTTAAGAGAGTCATGGTACTCCTGCCTGCTGCTCCCACTTTTCTAAGCCCAATCTCTCTATCATTCTTGCTATGGCCTGTCCTAAGGAACCGATGTGCCACTATATGTCCACGTTAACGTCGTCACTGTTACTCCCACTACGAGTCTCTCGAGTTAGCAAATGTACATCGCCGGATGACGAGGCATTTGGCTACCTTAAGAGAGTCATAGTTACTGCAGCCAGCTGCTCCCCCTTCTTTGAATCTTTCCTCTCTTTAATTCGTACCTTGGTGTCCTGCAGAAGCGATACGCCACCACCTGTCCATGTTACCGTTGTATCAGTTACTTCAACGACGATTTCCTCGAGTTTTCAAGTAAATTTCGCCGAGTGACGAGGCTTTTGGCTACCTTAAGAGAGTCATAGTTACTGCTGCCAGCTGCTCGACCTACTTTCTTTCTTTCCACTCTTTAATTATTACTGTGGTCAGTCCTGCAGGAGCAATATGCCACTACATGTAAACCTTAGCGTTGACTGAGCTACCTTAACGAAAATATCCTCGAGTTTTCAAAAAAAATTTTACATGGTGACGAGGCATTTGGCTACCTTAAGGGAGTCATAGTACCCCTGCCTGCTGCTCCCACTTTTCTAAGCCCTTTCTCTCTACCATTCTTGCTATGGCTGTCCTACAGAGCCGATGTGCCACTATATGTCTACGTTACGTCGTCTCTGTTACTCCCACTACGAGTCTCTCGAGTTAGCAAATGTACCTCGCCGGATGACGAGGCATTTGGCTACCTTAAGAGAGTCATAGTTACTGCAGCCAGCTGCTCCCCCTTCTTTGAATCTTTATTGTCTTTAATTCGTACTGTGGTCAGTCCTGCAGAAGCGATACGCCACCACCTGACCATGTTACCGTTGTCTGAGTTACCTCAACAACGATTTCCTCGAGTTTTCAAATAAATTTCGCCGAGTGACGAGGCATTTGGCTACCTTAAGAGAGACATACTTACTGCAGCCAGCTGCTCCCCCTTCTTTGAATCTTTCCTCTCTTTAATTCGTACCTTGGTGTCCTGCAGAAGCGATACGCCACCACCGGTATATGTTACCGTTGTCTGAGTTACTTCGACGACGATTTCCTCGAGTTTTCAAATAAATTTCGCCGAGTGACGAGGCATTTGGCTACCTTAAGAGAGTCATAGTTACTGCTGCCAGCTGCTCGACCTACTTTCATTCTTTCCACTCATTAATTATTACTGTGGTCAGTCCTGCAGGAGCAATATGCCACTACATGTAAACCTTAACGTTGTCTGAGCTACCTTAACGAAGATATTCTCGAGTTTTCAAAAAAAATTTCACATGGTGACGAGGCTTTTGGCTGCCGTAAGAGAGTCATAGTACCCCTGCCTGCTGCTATCACTTTTCTAAGCCCATTCTCTCTATCATTCTTGCTATGGCTGTCCTACAGAACCGATGTGCCACTATATGTCCACGTTAACGTCGTCACTGTTACTCCCACTACGAGTCTCTCGAGTTAGCAAATGTACCTCGCCGGGTGACGAGGCATTTGGCTACCTTAAGAGAGTCATAGTTACTGCAGCCAGCTGCTCCCCCTTCTTTGAATCTTTCCTCCCTTTAAATCGTACTGTGGTCAGTCCTGCAGAGCGATACGCGAACACCTGTGCATGTTACCGTTGTCTGAGTTACTTCAACGTCGATTTCCTCCAGTTTTCAAATAAATCTCGCCGAGTGACGATGCATTTGGCTACCTTAAGAGAGTCATAGTTACTGCTGCCAGCTGCTCGACCTACTTTCTTTCTTTCCACTCTTTAATTATTACTGTGGTCAGTTCTGCAGGAGCAATATGCCACTACATGTAAACCTTAACATTGTCTGAGCTACCTTATCGATGATATCCTCGAGTTTTCAAAAACAATTTCACATGGTGACGAGGCATTTGGCTACCTTAAGAGAGTCATAGTACTCCTGCCTGCTGCTCCCACTTTTCTAAGCCCTTTCTCTCTACCATTCTTGCTATGGCTGTCCTACAGAACCGATGTGCCACTATATGTCCACGTTAACGTCGTCTCTGTTACTCCCACTACGAGTCTCCCGAGTTAGCAAATGTACCTCGCCGGGTGACGAGGCATTTGGCTACCTTATAAGCGTCATAGTTACTGCAGCCAGCTGCTCCCCCTTCTTTGAATCTTTATTGTCTTTAATTCCTACTGTGGTCAGTCCTGCGGAAGCGATACGCCACCACCTGACCATGTTACCGTTGTCTGAGTTACCTCAACAACGATTTCCTCGAGTTTTCCAATAAATTTCGCCGAGTGACGAGGCATTTGGCTACCTTAAGAGAGTCATACTTACTGCAGCCAGCTGCTCCCCCTTCTTTGAATCTTTCCTCTCTTTAATTCGTACCTTGGTGTCCTGCAGAAGCGATACGCCACCACCTGTATATGTTACCGTTGTCTGAGTTACTTCGACGACGATTTCCTCGAGTTTTCAAATAAATTTCGCCAAGCGACGAGGCATTTGGCTACCTTAAGAGAGTCATAGTTACTGCTGCCAGCTGCTCGACCTACTTTCTTTCTTTCCACTCATTAATTATTACTGTGGTCAGTCCTGCAGGAGAAATATGCCACTACATGTAAACCTTAACGTTGTCTGAGCTACCTTAACGAAGATATTCTCGAGTTTTCAAAAAAAATTTCACATGTTGACGAGGCATTTGGCTGCCTTAAGAGAGTCATAGTACCCCTGCCTGCTGCTCCCACTTTTTTAAGCCCTTTCTCTCCATCATTCTTGCTATGGCTGTCCTACAGAACCGATGTGCCACTATATGTCCACGTTAACGTCGTCACTGTTACTCCCACTACGAGTCTCTCGAGTTAGCAAATGTACCTCGCCGGGTGACGAGGCATTTGGCTACCTTAAGAGAGTCATAGTTCCTGCAGCCAGCTGCTCCCCCTTCTTTGAATCTTTCCTCCCTTTAAATCGTACTACGGTCAGTCCTGCAGAGCGATACGCCAACACCTGTGCATGTTACCGTTGTCTGAGTTACTTCAACGACGATTTCCTCCAGTTTTCAAATAAATCTCGCCGAGTGACGAGGCATTTGGCTACCTTAAGAGAGTCATAGTTACTGCTGCCAGCTGCTCGACCTACTTTCTTTCTTTCCACTCATTAATTATTACTGTGGTCAGTTCTGCAGGAGCAATATGCCACTACATGTAAACCTTAACGTTGTCTGAGCTACGTTATCGATGATATCCTCGAGTTTTCAAAAACAATTTCACATGGTGACGAGGCATTTGGCTACCTTAAGAGAGTCATAGTACTCCTGCTTGCTGCCCCCACTTTTCTAAGCCCATTCTCTCTATCATTCTTGCTATGGCCTGTCCTACGGAACCGATGTGCCACTATATGTCCACGTTAACGTCGTCACTGTTACTCCCACTACGAGTCTCTCGAGTTAGCAAATGTACCTCGCCGGGTGACGAGGCATTTGGCTACCATAAGAGAGTCATAGTTACTGCAGCCAGCTGCTCCCCCTTCTTTGAATCTTTCCTCCCTTTAATTCGTACTGTGGTCAGTCCTGCAGAGCGATACGCCAACACCTGTGCATGTTACGGTTGTCTGAGTTACTTCAACGACGATTTCCTCGAGTTTTCAAATAAATCTCGCCGAGTGCCGAGGCATTTGGCTACCTTAAGAGAGTCATAGTTACTGGAGCCAGCTGCTCCCCCTTCTTTGAATCTTTATTGTCTTTAATTCGTACTGTGGTCAGTCCTGCAGAAGCGATACGCCACCACCTGACCATGTTACCGTTGTCTGAGTTACCTCAACAACGATTTCCTCGAGTTTTCAAATAAATTTCGCCGAGTGACGAGGCATTTGGCTACCTTAAGAGAGTCATACTTACTAAAGCCAGCTGCTCCCCCTTCTTTGAATCTTTCCTCTCTTTAATTCGTACCTTGGTGTCCTGCAGAAGCGATACGCCACCACCTGTATATGTTACCGTTGTCTGAGTTACTTCGACGACGATTTCCTCGAGTTTTCAAATAAATTTCGCCGAGCGACGAGGCATTTGGCTACCTTAAGAGAGTCATAGTTACTGCTGCCAGCTGCTCGACCTACTTTCTTTCTTTCCACTCATTAATTATTACTGTGGTCAGTCCTGCAGGAGCAATATGCCACTACATGTAAACCTTAACGTTGTGTGAGCTACCTTAACGAAGATATTCTCGAGTTTTCAAAAAAAATTTCACATGTTGACGAGGCATTTGGCTGCCTTAAGAGAGTCATAGTACCCCTGCCTGCTGCTCCCACTTTTTTAAGCCCTTTCTCTCCATCATTCTTGCTATGGCTGTCCTACAGAACCGATGTGCCACTATATGTCCACGTTAACGTCGTCACTGTTACTCCCACTACGAGTCTCTCGAGTTAGCAAATGTACCTCGCCGGGTGACGAGGCATTTGGCTACCTTAAGAGAGTCATAGTTCCTGCAGCCAGCTGCTCCCCCTTCTTTGAATCTTTCCTCCCTTTAAATCGTACTACGGTCAGTCCTGCAGAGCGATACGCCAACACCTGTGCATGTTACCGTTGTCTGAGTTACTTCAACGACGATTTCCTCCAGTTTTCAAATAAATCTCGCCGAGTGACGAGGCATTTGGCTACCTTAAGAGAGTCATAGTTACTGCTGCCAGCTGCTCGACCTACTTTCTTTCTTTCCACTCATTAATTATTACTGTGGTCAGTTCTGCAGGAGCAATATGCCACTACATGTAAACCTTAACGTTGTCTGAGCTACGTTATCGATGATATCCTCGAGTTTTCAAAAACAATTTCACATGGTGACGAGGCATTTGGCTACCTTAAGAGAGTCATAGTACTCCTGCTTGCTGCCCCCAGTTTTCTAAGCCCATTCTCTCTATCATTCTTGCTATGGCCTGTCCTACGGAACCGATGTGCCACTATATGTCCACGGTAACGTCGTCACTGTTACTCCCACTACGAGTCTCTCGAGTTAGCAAATGTACCTCGCCGGGTGACGAGGCATTTGGCTACCATAAGAGAGTCATAGTTACTGCAGCCAGCTGCTCCCCCTTCTTTGAATCTTTCCTCCCTTTAATTCGTACTGTGGTCAGTCCTGCAGAGCGATACGCCAACACCTGTGCATGTTACGGTTGTCTGGGTTACTTCAACGACGATTTCCTCGAGTTTTCAAATAAATCTCGCCGAGTGCCGAGGCATTTGGCTACCTTAAGAGAGTCATAGTTACTGCAGCCAGCTGCTCCCCCTTCTTTGAATCTTTATTGTCTTTAATTCGTACTGTGGTCAGTCCTGCAGAAGCGATACGCCACCACCTGACCATGTTACCGTTGTCTGAGTTACCTCAACAACGATTTCCTCGAGTTTTCAAATAAATTTCGCCGAGTGACGAGGCATTTGGCTACCTTAAGAGAGTCATACTTACTAAAGCCAGCTGCTCCCCCTTCTTTGAATCTTTCCTCTCTTTAATTCGTACCTTGGTGTCCTGCAGAAGCGATACGCCACCACCTGTATATGTTACCGTTGTCTGAGTTACTTCGACGACGATTTCCTCGAGTTTTCAAATAAATTTCGCCGAGTGACGAGGCATTTGGCTACCTTAAGAGAGTCATACTTACTGCAGCCAGCTGCTCACCCTTTTTTGAATCTTTCCTCTCTTTAATTCGTACCTTGGTGTCCTGTAGAAGCGATAGGCCACCACCTGTATATGTTACCGTTGTCTGAGTTACTTCGACGACGATTTCCTCGAGTTTTCAAATAAATTTTGCCGAGTGACGAGGCATTTGGCTACCTTAAGAGAGTCATAGTTACTGCTGCCAGCTGCTCGACCTACTTTCTTTCTTTCCACTCATTAATTATTACTGTGGTCAGTCCTGCAGGAGCAATATGCCACTACATGTAAACCTTAACGTTGTCTGAGCTACCTTAACGAAGATATTCTCGAGTTTTCAAAAAAAATTTCACATGGTGACGAGGCTTTTGGCTGCCGTAAGAGAGTCATAGTACCCCTGCCTGCTGCTATCACTTTTCTAAGCCCATTCTCTCTATCATTCTTGCTATGGCTGTCCTACAGAACCGATGTGCCACTATATGTCCACGTTAACGTCGACACTGTTACTCCCACTACGAGTCTCTCGAGTTAGCAAATGTACCTCGCCGGGTGACGAGGCATTTGGCTGCCTTAAGAGAGTCATAGTTACTCCAGTCAGCTGCTCCCCCTTCTTTGAATCTTTCCTCCCTTTAAATCGTACTGTGGTCAGTCCTGCAGAAGCGATACGCCACCACCTGACCATGTTACCGTTGTCTGAGTTACCTCAACAACGATTTCCTCGAGTTTTCAAATAAATTTCGCCGAGTGACGAGGCATTTGGCTACCTTAAGAGAGTCATACTTACTAAAGCCAGCTGCTCCCCCTTCTTTGAATCTTTCCTCTCTTTAATTCGTACCTTGGTGTCCTGCAGAAGCGATACGCCACCACCTGTATATGTTACCGTTGTCTGAGTTACTTCGACGACGATTTCCTCGAGTTTTCAAATAAATTTCGCCGAGCGACGAGGCATTTGGCTACCTTAAGAGAGTCATAGTTACTGCTGCCAGCTGCTCGACCTACTTTCTTTCTTTCCACTCATTAATTATTACTGTGGTCAGTCCTGCAGGAGCAATATGCCACTACATGTAAACCTTAACGTTGTGTGAGCTACCTTAACGAAGATATTCTCGAGTTTTCAAAAAAAATTTCACATGTTGACGAGGCATTTGGCTGCCTTAAGAGAGTCATAGTACCCCTGCCTGCTGCTCCCACTTTTTTAAGCCCTTTCTCTCCATCATTCTTGCTATGGCTGTCCTACAGAACCGATGTGCCACTATATGTCCACGTTAACGTCGTCACTGTTACTCCCACTACGAGTCTCTCGAGTTAGCAAATGTACCTCGCCGGGTGACGAGGCATTTGGCTACCTTAAGAGAGTCATAGTTCCTGCAGCCAGCTGCTCCCCCTTCTTTGAATCTTTCCTCCCTTTAAATCGTACTACGGTCAGTCCTGCAGAGCGATACGCCAACACCTGTGCATGTTACCGTTGTCTGAGTTACTTCAACGACGATTTCCTCCAGTTTGCAAATAAATCTCGCCGAGTGACGAGGCATTTGGCTACCTTAAGAGAGTCATAGTTACTGCTGCCAGCTGCTCGACCTACTTTCTTTCTTTCCACTCATTAATTATTACTGTGGTCAGTTCTGCAGGAGCAATATGCCACTACATGTAAACCTTAACGTTGTCTGAGCTACGTTATCGATGATATCCTCGAGTTTTCAAAAACAATTTCACATGGTGACGAGGCATTTGGCTACCTTAAGAGAGTCATAGTACTCCTGCTTGCTGCCCCCAGTTTTCTAAGCCCATTCTCTCTATCATTCTTGCTATGGCCTGTCCTACGGAACCGATGTGCCACTATATGTCCACGGTAACGTCGTCACTGTTACTCCCACTACGAGTCTCTCGAGTTAGCAAATGTACCTCGCCGGGTGACGAGGCATTTGGCTACCATAAGAGAGTCATAGTTACTGCAGCCAGCTGCTCCCCCTTCTTTGAATCTTTCCTCCCTTTAATTCGTACTGTGGTCAGTCCTGCAGAGCGATACGCCAACACCTGTGCATGTTACGGTTGTCTGAGTTACTTCAACGACGATTTCCTCGAGTTTTCAAATAAATCTCGCCGAGTGCCGAGGCATTTGGCTACCTTAAGAGAGTCATAGTTACTGCAGCCAGCTGCTCCCCCTTCTTTGAATCTTTATTGTCTTTAATTCGTACTGTGGTCAGTCCTGCAGAAGCGATACGCCACCACCTGACCATGTTACCGTTGTCTGAGTTACCTCAACAACGATTTCCTCGAGTTTTCAAATAAATTTCGCCGAGTGACGAGGCATTTGGCTACCTTAAGAGAGTCATACTTACTAAAGCCAGCTGCTCCCCCTTCTTTGAATCTTTCCTCTCTTTAATTCGTACCTTGGTGTCCTGCAGAAGCGATACGCCACCACCTGTATATGTTACCGTTGTCTGAGTTACTTCGACGACGATTTCCTCGAGTTTTCAAATAAATTTCGCCGAGTGACGAGGCATTTGGCTACCTTAAGAGAGTCATACTTACTGCAGCCAGCTGCTCACCCTTTTTTGAATCTTTCCTCTCTTTAATTCGTACCTTGGTGTCCTGTAGAAGCGATAGGCCACCACCTGTATATGTTACCGTTGTCTGAGTTACTTCGACGACGATTTCCTCGAGTTTTCAAATAAATTTCGCCGAGTGACGAGGCATTTGGCTACCTTAAGAGAGTCATAGTTACTGCTGCCAGCTGCTCGACCTACTTTCATTCTTTCCACTCATTAATTATTACTGTGGTCAGTCCTGCAGGAGCAATATGCCACTACATGTAAACCTTAACGTTGTCTGAGCTACCTTAACGAAGATATTCTCGAGTTTTCAAAAAAAATTTCACATGGTGACGAGGCTTTTGGCTGCCGTAAGAGAGTCATAGTACCCCTGCCTGCTGCTATCACTTTTCTAAGCCCATTCTCTCTATCATTCTTGCTATGGCTGTCCTACAGAACCGATGTGCCACTATATGTCCACGTTAACGTCGTCACTGTTACTCCCACTACGAGTCTCTCGAGTTAGCAAATGTACCTCGCCGGGTGACGAGGCATTTGGCTACCTTAAGAGAGTCATAGTTACTCCAGCCAGCTGCTCCCCCTTCTTTGAATCTTTCCTCCCTTTAAATCGTACTGTGGTCAGTCCTGCAGAGCGATACGCGAACACCTGTGCATGTTACCGTTGTCTGAGTTACTTCAACGACGATTTCCTCCAGTTTTCAAATAAATCTCGCCGAGTGACGATGCATTTGGCTACCTTAAGAGAGTCATAGTTACTGCTGCCAGCTGCTCGACCTACTTTCTTTCTTTCCACTCTTTAATTATTACTGTGGTCAGTTCTGCAGGAGCAATATGCCACTACATGTAAACCTTAACATTGTCTGAGCTACCTTATCGATGATATCCTCGAGTTTTCAAAAACAATTTCACATGGTGACGAGGCATTTGGCTACCTTAAGAGAGTCATAGTACTCCTGCCTGCTGCTCCCACTTTTCTAAGCCCAATCTCTCTATCATTCTTGCTATGGCCTGTCCTAAGGAACCGATGTGCCACTATATGTCTACGTTACGTCGTCTCTGTTACTCCCACTACGAGTCTCTCGAGTTAGCAAATGTACCTCGCCGGATGACGAGGCATTTGGCTACCTTAAGAGAGTCATAGTTACTGCAGTCAGCTGCTCCCCCTTCTTTAAATCTTTCCTCTCTTTAATTCGTACCTTAGTGTCCTGCAGAAGCGATACGCCACCACCTGTCCATGTTACCGTTGTATCAGTTACTTCAACGACGATTTCCTCGAGTTTTCAAGTAAATTTCGCCGAGTGACGAGGCATTTGGCTACCTTAAGAGAGTCATAGTTACTGCTGCCAGCTGCTCGACCTACTTTCTTTCTTTCCACTCTTTAATTATTACTGTGGTCAGTCCTGCAGGAGCAATATGCCACTACATGTAAACCTTAGCGTTGTCTGAGCTACCTTAACGAAAATATCCTCGAGTTTTCAAAAAAAATTTTACATGGTGACGAGGCATTTGGCTACCTTAAGGGAGTCATAGTACCCCTGCCTGCTGCTCCCACTTTTCTAAGCCCTTTCTCTCTACCATTCTTGCTATGGCTGTCCTACAGAACCGATGTGCCACTATATGTCCACGTTAACGTCGTCTCTGTTACTCCCACTACGAGTCTCCCGAGTTAGCAAATGTACCTCGCCGGATGACGAGGCATTTGGCTACCTTATAAGCGTCATAGTTACTGCAGCCAGCTGCTCCCCCTTCTTTGAATCTTTATTGTCTTTAATTCCTACTGTGGTCAGTCCTGCAGAAGCGATACGCCACCACCTGACCATGTTACCGTTGTCTGAGTTACCTCAACAACGATTTCCTCGAGTTTTCAAATAAATTTCGCCGAGTGACGAGGCATTTGGCTACCTTAAGAGAGTCATACTTACTGCAGCCAGCTGCTCCCCCTTCTTTGAATCTTTCCTCTCTTTAATTCGTACCTTGGTGTCCTGCAGAAGCGATACGCCACCACCGGTATATGTTACCGTTGTCTGAGTTACTTCGACGACGATTTCCTCGAGTTTTCAAATAAATTTCGCCGAGTGACGAGGCATTTGGCTACCTTAAGAGAGTCATAGTTACTGCTGCCAGCTGCTCGACCTACTTTCATTCTTTCCACTCATTAATTATTACTGTGGTCAGTCCTGCAGGAGCAATATGCCACTACATGTAAACCTTAACGTTGTCTGAGCTACCTTAACGAAGATATTCTCGAGTTTTCAAAAAAAATTTCACATGGTGACGAGGCTTTTGGCTGCCGTAAGAGAGTCATAGTACCCCTGCCTGCTGCTATCACTTTTCTAAGCCCATTCTCTCTATCATTCTTGCTATGGCTGTCCTACAGAACCGATGTGCCACTATATGTCCACGTTAACGTCGTCACTGTTACTCCCACTACGAGTCTCTCGAGTTAGCAAATGTACCTCGCCGGGTGACGAGGCATTTGGCTACCTTAAGAGAGTCATAGTTCCTGCAGCCAGCTGCTCCCCCTTCTTTGAATCTTTCCTCCCTTTAAATCGTACTACGGTCAGTCCTGCAGAGCGATACGCCAACACCTGTGCATGTTACCGTTGTCTGAGTTACTTCAACGACGATTTCCTCCAGTTTTCAAATAAATCTCGCCGAGTGACGATGCATTTGGCTACCTTAAGAGAGTCATAGTTACTGCTGCCAGCTGCTCGACCTACTTTCTTTCTTTCCACTCTTTAATTATTACTGTGGTCAGTTCTGCAGGAGCAATATGCCACTACATGTAAACCTTAACATTGTCTGAGCTACCTTATCGATGATATCCTCGAGTTTTCAAAAACAATTTCACATGGTGACGAGGCATTTGGCTACCTTAAGAGAGTCATAGTACTCCTGCCTGCTGCTCCCACTTTTCTAAGCCCAATCTCTCTATCATTCTTGCTATGGCCTGTCCTAAGGAACCGATGTGCCACTATATGTCTACGTTACGTCGTCTCTGTTACTCCCACTACGAGTCTCTCGAGTT
This sequence comes from Schistocerca americana, assembly GCF_021461395.2. NCBI lineage: Eukaryota > Metazoa > Arthropoda > Insecta > Orthoptera > Acrididae > Schistocerca > Schistocerca americana. Next base: position 629,444 of record NW_025726225.1, on the reverse strand, counting down.
AGCAAATGTACCTCGCCGGATGACGAGGCATTTGGCTACCTTAAGAGAGTCATAGTTACTGCAGTCAGCTGCTCCCCCTTCTTTAAATCTTTCCTCTCTTTAATTCGTACCTTAGTGTCCTGCAGAAGCGATACGCCACCACCTGTCCATGTTACCGTTGTATCAGTTACTTCAACGACGATTTCCTCGAGTTTTCAAGTAAATTTCGCCGAGTGACGAGGCATTTGGCTATTTAAGCCGTCTTTATTCACGTCTAAGTGAACATACAAACAGATATAAGTACCCACGAAGTGGGTTTACAAATGACAAAAACAAAACAAACACTAGACGGACAGGAAAAGACGTGAATAGAGAAGGGGTTGTGCCTGTAGACAGACGCCAGGCAGCAGCGTAGACGACATATAATTGGGCCCTCACCCAACACCAGTCCGGGGCATCGTGCGCCTAATGGCAGTCATAGTGTCGAACCGCCGTGCCGCCATCACAGTCCCGATGAGTACTCTTGTTGACATCGCCGCGAAGTGGTGGTCCTTGAATCCAAGCTGCCGCAGATCCTGTGCAGATGTGGGTGACCACACCCCCCTCCATGAGATGGTAGCTGAAGAGGTGGTGATGGTCTTGGCTGCTGGGGTCTGACTCCTAATCGCCTGGTGGACGGCTTCCCTGTTATAAACCGCGACTTTCTGCTGGTGACACTCTTCGATGTCAAGATTGACACCAACCACCTGGGCATCGATGATATAGGCTGCATCGCCTCGAACTGCCACGATGTCCGGCTTCCTCAGTCCCTCGGATGTCCTGAGGTGGGGCTCCAGGTCGACGTCGAAGCCCCTGCGACGAAGTCCCTGCGCGACGTAAGACGCCAGGGCGTTGTGTCGCTTCACTCGTGCGTCGTGACTTCGGAAGCAGTGCTGGACAACGTGGTTCGCAGTTTCTTTAGCAATGCAGCCAGCCCGGCAGTTAGTATCACCAGCACGACCTCGCTGCAACCGTGCCCGGGTTGGAAGGGCATTGATCCTCATACGGATGCAGGAGATAAAGTCGCGGCCTGTGATCGCTAGTCGAGGATCGTCGACCCAGCGATGCTGCCCTGGTGTTCGGGCAGACTTCTTAAGGGCAGCGCCGTCCACCGAGAGATGCAACCGTTCAGCCCACATCCGGCCCATTTGGTTGGAAGTTCTAATGACCGTATTATTACCCCGTAGTTGCTGCTCAAGCCTCCCAATCTCACGCCCCAGAACGTCGTCTGCTGTCCTGTCAGATAGGACACCCAATGCCCGCATCTTCGCGAGCCGGTTCCGCCGCAGAAGAGGCCCTAACCAGCGCGCTGATGGCACTCCCAGCCCCCCAGATGACACAGGGGCATGGAAGTAACCAACAGGAACGTCCGCTGGCAGGCACAACCAAGATCTAATCGCTGCGCGGATGGTGGTGTCCATTGCTGACAGGGCTCCTAGGCGGGTCCTCGAAAGGGCCAAGCCATGGTGTATCCCTGGCAAGACGACGGTTCTGAGGGCGTGCAAACGCTGTTGTGGCTTTAGTGGTGCCTTGGACAGGACGGTCAGCTGTCGCTCGACCTCCCGCCTCGGATGAAAGAGGCTACGTCCGCTCGTGGAGAACTCCAGGCCAAGATACCGGAAAGTGCTCTCGATCCCCAGGGCTGGGAGGATGGTATACCCAGCCCTGAAGGTCGTGGTGTCGTCGACCTTAATCTTCTTCTCACGGCCAGAAGCCGTCAGGGCGAGAGTGAAGCACTTTCCGGGATTGACTTGGAGACCGAGGTCCCCAAGGGCAGATGTTGCTGCATCAATAAGGTCCTGGAGCCCTCCTGGGGTCTCGGCGAACAGCAGGAGGTCGTCAGCAAAGGCAGCAGCGTTGAGACGTCGTCCCATCACATTGGCACCAATATAATCTGGGAGGCGAGCAAGCATGAGGTCTAAGGAGAGGTTGAAAAGGATAGGAGAGAGTGGATCACCCTGCCTAACACCCCTTGAAGGCCGCACTGGACCCAGCGACATCCCAGGACCAGAGATCATCGTCACCCCATCCTCATAGCATCCCAGGACGTATCCAATGAACTCGTCAGGCAGGCCATGTGCCCTCAGGGCGGGCCTCAGGGCACCATGGTCTAGCGAGTCGAAAGCCTTGGACACATCCAGGGACGCAACATAGAGGGAGCGACAGTTTTCCCTGGCCTGAGTCATCGCCAAGTCCAACAAGAATGTATTGTGCAGCATCCCATCCTGAGGAAGGAAAGCCCGCTGACGCCCGTCCAGCACACAGGTCCGCATCAGACGGCCCGCCAGGATCTTATGGAAGACCCTAGCGAGGACTGAGCAAACCGTGATCGGACGGAAGTCAGCGGGGGATGCTGGGGCGGCCTTCTTGGGCAACAGGGATGTACGGGCTAGGAGAAGACGGGATGGGAGGCGACGGGTCAAGAGGAAGAGGTTAAGGATTTTAAGGAGGACCTCACGGGGTATACGGCGAATCTGGGCCGGTGTCAGTCGGTCTGGGCCTGCAGCAGAGCGACGAGGGGGGAGCGCTGAAGCAACTTCCTCCATCGTAATAGGCGCCCACAGCTGTTTGAAGGGAATCTCGATGGAGGAGGGCAAAAGCCGACCCTCCAGACGGTCCACCCGGCCAGATGGTCGCCGGGTGAAAAGGTCCTTCCAAAACTCCACCAACCCAGGAATAGGGGGTGGTGGGTGAAGGAGCGTTCCATCCAGAAGGCCGCTGATGCAGCGAGCAGCGCTCTTTGAGAAGGCCCGCTGACAGAGGGCGTACTCCCTCCTCCGCAGAGCCCGCTTCGTCCCTCGTGGCTCTGACATCCTGCGGGAGGCAACAGGATTTAATGATGGTTCCCTGCTGCCGATAGCGTCAAGGGCAGCCGACAGCATGCCCATAATGACTGAGGCCGATGTCGTTGGCCCAAGCGCCAGGATGTCATCGACTGCTCTATACCTAGACCCAGACGACGGGAGGGCTGCCAGGGCCGACCAGACAGCTTGGTCGACAGTATCCACAGCTGCAGACGGGGAGGGGGGTGCTGCACAGGAACCGGCAGGTTCCACAGCTGCAGCAGATGGAAGCGACCCCACCCCAACAGCAGAGAGGGCAGCAACAAACTCGGCAACCTGGTTCCTATAGGCTGTTCCACGACGCTGCCCTTTAATGGACTCAAGGGAACGATTCGGGAACGCCTTTGCAAGCTCTTGATTTAGGAACCGGGTGCCCTTGAGCGTAAGTGCTGCTTCAGAGTGGGCCAGGCGTAGGAGCTCTTCACTAGACCACCTGGCCTGTACCCTCTCAGTGGTCACCTCTGCGTTGGCTGCGGCAGGATGGGCACGGCGACGATGTACACCAAGACCTGTCTTGGTGGTGAAGGTCCGGTGGCACTCAGGACATGTGATGGCAGGCACTACGGCTCGACCCGAACTGGCGGCGTCGGATGCTGACCCAACAACTGGCGCGGCGTCTCCTGTGGGAGTACCGCTACCTGATTTCTTCTTCGTGTTGGGGCCAGCTGAAACAAGGGCAGGGGGGGCGGCAACCCCCAAGCCCCGAAAGGTTCACCCCGCTCTGTCTGTCGAGGAACTTTGGAAGAGTTATACCCAGGCATAATCTTCCTAAGAACCTCTCACGACCCCTGCCACGAGAAGGCCAGAGCTAGGATTTCCCACCGAGAGGCTAAGCGAACCATCATCCACTCGACATCGCTCGGATGCTAAGGAGTGGATAGAGAGGATCCGTATATGACGCATCATGTGAGCTTAAGAGAGTCATAGTTACTGCTGCCAGCTGATCGACCTACTTTCTTTCTTTCCACTCTTTAATTATTACTGTGGTCAGTCCTGCAGGAGCAATATGCCACTACATGTAAACCTTAGCGTTGTCTGAGCTACCTTAACGAAAATATCCTCGAGTTTTCAAAAAAAATTTTACATGGTGACGAGGCATTTGGCTACCTTAAGTGAGTCATAGTACCCCTGCCTGCTGCTCCCACTTTTCTAAGCCCTTTCTCTCTACCATTCTTGCTATGGCTGTCCTACAGAACCGATGTGCCACTATATGTCCACGTTAACGTCGTCTCTGTTACTCCCACTACGAGTCTCCCGAGTTAGCAAATGTACCTCGCCGGATGACGAGGCATTTGGCTACCTTATAAGCGTCATAGTTACTGCAGCCAGCTGCTCCCCCTTCTTTGAATCTTTATTGTCTTTAATTCCTACTGTGGTCAGTCCTGCAGAAGCGATACGCCACCACCTGACCATGTTACCGTTGTCTGAGTTACCTCAACAACGATTTCCTCGAGTTTTCAAATAAATTTCGCCGAGTGACGAGGCATTTGGCTACCTTAAGAGAGTCATACTTACTGCAGCCAGCTGCTCCCCCTTCTTTGAATCTTTCCTCTCTTTAATTCGTACCTTGGTGTCCTGCAGAAGCGATACGCCACCACCTGTATATGTTACCGTTGTCTGAGTTACTTCGACGACGATTTCCTCGAGTTTTCAAATAAATTTCGCCGAGCGACGAGGCATTTGGCTACCTTAAGAGAGTCATAGTTACTGCTGCCAGCTGCTCGACCTACTTTCTTTCTTTCCACTCATTAATTATTACTGTGGTCAGTCCTGCAGGAGCAATATGCCACTACATGTAAACCTTAACGTTGTCTGAGCTACCTTAACGAAGATATTCTCGAGTTTTCAAAAAAAATTTCACATGTTGACGAGGCATTTGGGTGAATTAAGAGAGTCATAGTACCCCTGCCTGCTGCTCCCACTTTTTTAAGCCCTTTCTCTCCATCATTCTTGCTATGGCTGTCCTACAGAACCGATGTTCCACTATATGTCCACGTTAACGTCGTCACTGTTACTCCCACTACGAGTCTCTCGAGTTAGCAAATGTACCTCGCCGGGTGACGAGGCATTTGGCTACCTTAAGAGAGTCATAGTTCCTGCAGCCAGCTGCTCCCCCTTCTTTGAATCTTTCCTCCCTTTAAATCGTACTACGGTCAGTCCTGCAGAGCGATACGCCAACACCTGTGCATGTTACCGTTGTCTGAGTTACTTCAACGACGATTTCCTCCAGTTTTCAAATAAATCTCGCCGAGTGACGAGGCATTCGGCTACCTTAAGAGAGTCATAGTTACTGCTGCCAGCTGCTCGACCTACTTTCTTTCTTTCCACTCATTAATTATTACTGTGGTCAGTTCTGCAGGAGCAATATGCCACTACATGTAAACCTTAACGTTGTCTGAGCTACGTTATCGATGATATCCTCGAGTTTTCAAAAACAATTTCACATGGTGACGAGGCATTTGGCTACCTTAAGAGAGTCATAGTACTCCTGCTTGCTGCCCCCACTTTTCTAAGCCCATTCTCTCTGTCATTCTTGCTATGGCCTGTCCTACGGAACCGATGTGCCACTATATGTCCACGTTAACGTCGTCACTGTTACTCCCACTACGAGTCTCTCGAGTTAGCAAATGTACCTCGCCGGGTGACGAGGCATTTGGCTACCATAAGAGAGTCATAGTTACTGCAGCCAGCTGCTCCCCCTTCTTTGAATCTTTCCTCCCTTTAATTCGTACTGTGGTCAGTCCTGCAGAGCGATACGCCAACACCTGTGCATGTTACGGTTGTCTGAGTTACTTCAACGACGATTTCCTCGAGTTTTCAAATAAATCTCGCCGAGTGCCGAGGCATTTGGCTACCTTAAGAGAGTCATAGTTACTGCAGCCAGCTGCTCCCCCTTCTTTGAATCTTTATTGTCTTTAATTCGTACTGTGGTCAGTCCTGCAGAAGCGATACGCCACCACCTGACCATGTTACCGTTGTCTGAGTTACCTCAACAACGATTTCCTCGAGTTTTCAAATAAATTTCGCCGAGTGACGAGGCATTTGGCTACCTTAAGAGAGTCATACTTACTGCAGCCAGCTGCTCCCCCTTCTTTGAATCTTTCCTCTCTTTAATTCGTACCTTGGTGTCCTGCAGAAGCGATACGCCACCACCGGTATATGTTACCGTTGTCTGAGTTACTTCGACGACGATTTCCTCGAGTTTTCAAATAAATTTCGCCGAGTGACGAGGCATTTGGCTACCTTAAGAGAGTCATAGTTACTGCTGCCAGCTGCTCGACCTATTTTCATTCTTTCCACTCATTAATTATTACTGTGGTCAGTCCTGCAGGAGCAATATGCCACTACATGTAAACCTTAACGTTGTCTGAGCTACCTTAACGAAGATATTCTCGAGTTTTCAAAAAAAATTTCACATGGTGACGAGGCTTTTGGCTGCCGTAAGAGAGTCATAGTACCCCTGCCTGCTGCTATCACTTTTCTAAGCCCATTCTCTCTATCATTCTTGCTATGGCTGTCCTACAGAACCGATGTGCCACTATATGTCCACGTTAACGTCGTCACTGTTACTCCCACTACGAGTCTCTCGAGTTAGCAAATGTACCTCGCCGGGTGACGAGGCATTTGGCTACCTTAAGAGAGTCATAGTTCCTGCAGCCAGCTGCTCCCCCTTCTTTGAATCTTTCCTCCCTTTAAATCGTACTACGGTCAGTCCTGCAGAGCGATACGCCAACACCTGTGCATGTTACCGTTGTCTGAGTTACTTCAACGACGATTTCCTCCAGTTTTCAAATAAATCTCGCCGAGTGACGATGCATTTGGCTACCTTAAGAGAGTCATAGTTACTGCTGCCAGCTGCTCGACCTACTTTCTTTCTTTCCACTCTTTAATTATTACTGTGGTCAGTTCTGCAGGAGCAATATGCCACTACATGTAAACCTTAACATTGTCTGAGCTACCTTATCGATGATATCCTCGAGTTTTCAAAAACAATTTCACATGGTGACGAGGCATTTGGCTACCTTAAGAGAGTCATAGTACTCCTGCCTGCTGCTCCCACTTTTCTAAGCCCAATCTCTCTATCATTCTTGCTATGGCCTGTCCTAAGGAACCGATGTGCCACTATATGTCTACGTTACGTCGTCTCTGTTACTCCCACTACGAGTCTCTCGAGTTAGCAAATGTACCTCGCCGGATGACGAGGCATTTGGCTACCTTAAGAGAGTCATAGTTACTGCAGTCAGCTGCTCCCCCTTCTTTAAATCTTTCCTCTCTTTAATTCGTACCTTAGTGTCCTGCAGAAGCGATACGCCACCACCTGTCCATGTTACCGTTGTATCAGTTACTTCAACGACGATTTCCTCGAGTTTTCAAGTAAATTTCGCCGAGTGACGAGGCATTTGGCTATTTAAGCCGTCTTTATTCACGTCTAAGTGAACATACAAACAGATATAAGTACCCACGAAGTGGGTTTACAAATGACAAAAACAAAACAAACACTAGACGGACAGGAAAAGACGTGAATAGAGAAGGGGTTGTGCCTGTAGACAGACGCCAGGCAGCAGCGTAGACGACATATAATTGGGCCCTCACCCAACACCAGTCCGGGGCATCGTGCGCCTAATGGCAGTCATAGTGTCGAACCGCCGTGCCGCCATCACAGTCCCGATGAGTACTCTTGTTGACATCGCCGCGAAGTGGTGGTCCTTGAATCCAAGCTGCCGCAGATCCTGTGCAGATGTGGGTGACCACACCCCCCTCCATGAGATGGTAGCTGAAGAGGTGGTGATGGTCTTGGCTGCTGGGGTCTGACTCCTAATCGCCTGGTGGACGGCTTCCCTGTTATAAACCGCGACTTTCTGCTGGTGACACTCTTCGATGTCAAGATTGACACCAACCACCTGGGCATCGATGATATAGGCTGCATCGCCTCGAACTGCCACGATGTCCGGCTTCCTCAGTCCCTCGGATGTCCTGAGGTGGGGCTCCAGGTCGACGTCGAAGCCCCTGCGACGAAGTCCCTGCGCGACGTAAGACGCCAGGGCGTTGTGTCGCTTCACTCGTGCGTCGTGACTTCGGAAGCAGTGCTGGACAACGTGGTTCGCAGTTTCTTTAGCAATGCAGCCAGCCCGGCAGTTAGTATCACCAGCACGACCTCGCTGCAACCGTGCCCGGGTTGGAAGGGCATTGATCCTCATACGGATGCAGGAGATAAAGTCGCGGCCTGTGATCGCTAGTCGAGGATCGTCGACCCAGCGATGCTGCCCTGGTGTTCGGGCAGACTTCTTAAGGGCAGCGCCGTCCACCGAGAGATGCAACCGTTCAGCCCACATCCGGCCCATTTGGTTGGAAGTTCTAATGACCGTATTATTACCCCGTAGTTGCTGCTCAAGCCTCCCAATCTCACGCCCCAGAACGTCGTCTGCTGTCCTGTCAGATAGGACACCCAATGCCCGCATCTTCGCGAGCCGGTTCCGCCGCAGAAGAGGCCCTAACCAGCGCGCTGATGGCACTCCCAGCCCCCCAGATGACACAGGGGCATGGAAGTAACCAACAGGAACGTCCGCTGGCAGGCACAACCAAGATCTAATCGCTGCGCGGATGGTGGTGTCCATTGCTGACAGGGCTCCTAGGCGGGTCCTCGAAAGGGCCAAGCCATGGTGTATCCCTGGCAAGACGACGGTTCTGAGGGCGTGCAAACGCTGTTGTGGCTTTAGTGGTGCCTTGGACAGGACGGTCAGCTGTCGCTCGACCTCCCGCCTCGGATGAAAGAGGCTACGTCCGCTCGTGGAGAACTCCAGGCCAAGATACCGGAAAGTGCTCTCGATCCCCAGGGCTGGGAGGATGGTATACCCAGCCCTGAAGGTCGTGGTGTCGTCGACCTTAATCTTCTTCTCACGGCCAGAAGCCGTCAGGGCGAGAGTGAAGCACTTTCCGGGATTGACTTGGAGACCGAGGTCCCCAAGGGCAGATGTTGCTGCATCAATAAGGTCCTGGAGCCCTCCTGGGGTCTCGGCGAACAGCAGGAGGTCGTCAGCAAAGGCAGCAGCGTTGAGACGTCGTCCCATCACATTGGCACCAATATAATCTGGGAGGCGAGCAAGCATGAGGTCTAAGGAGAGGTTGAAAAGGATAGGAGAGAGTGGATCACCCTGCCTAACACCCCTTGAAGGCCGCACTGGACCCAGCGACATCCCAGGACCAGAGATCATCGTCACCCCATCCTCATAGCATCCCAGGACGTATCCAATGAACTCGTCAGGCAGGCCATGTGCCCTCAGGGCGGGCCTCAGGGCACCATGGTCTAGCGAGTCGAAAGCCTTGGACACATCCAGGGACGCAACATAGAGGGAGCGACAGTTTTCCCTGGCCTGAGTCATCGCCAAGTCCAACAAGAATGTATTGTGCAGCATCCCATCCTGAGGAAGGAAAGCCCGCTGACGCCCGTCCAGCACACAGGTCCGCATCAGACGGCCCGCCAGGATCTTATGGAAGACCCTAGCGAGGACTGAGCAAACCGTGATCGGACGGAAGTCAGCGGGGGATGCTGGGGCGGCCTTCTTGGGCAACAGGGATGTACGGGCTAGGAGAAGACGGGATGGGAGGCGACGGGTCAAGAGGAAGAGGTTAAGGATTTTAAGGAGGACCTCACGGGGTATACGGCGAATCTGGGCCGGTGTCAGTCGGTCTGGGCCTGCAGCAGAGCGACGAGGGGGGAGCGCTGAAGCAACTTCCTCCATCGTAATAGGCGCCCACAGCTGTTTGAAGGGAATCTCGATGGAGGAGGGCAAAAGCCGACCCTCCAGACGGTCCACCCGGCCAGATGGTCGCCGGGTGAAAAGGTCCTTCCAAAACTCCACCAACCCAGGAATAGGGGGTGGTGGGTGAAGGAGCGTTCCATCCAGAAGGCCGCTGATGCAGCGAGCAGCGCTCTTTGAGAAGGCCCGCTGACAGAGGGCGTACTCCCTCCTCCGCAGAGCCCGCTTCGTCCCTCGTGGCTCTGACATCCTGCGGGAGGCAACAGGATTTAATGATGGTTCCCTGCTGCCGATAGCGTCAAGGGCAGCCGACAGCATGCCCATAATGACTGAGGCCGATGTCGTTGGCCCAAGCGCCAGGATGTCATCGACTGCTCTATACCTAGACCCAGACGACGGGAGGGCTGCCAGGGCCGACCAGACAGCTTGGTCGACAGTATCCACAGCTGCAGACGGGGAGGGGGGTGCTGCACAGGAACCGGCAGGTTCCACAGCTGCAGCAGATGGAAGCGACCCCACCCCAACAGCAGAGAGGGCAGCAACAAACTCGGCAACCTGGTTCCTATAGGCTGTTCCACGACGCTGCCCTTTAATGGACTCAAGGGAACGATTCGGGAACGCCTTTGCAAGCTCTTGATTTAGGAACCGGGTGCCCTTGAGCGTAAGTGCTGCTTCAGAGTGGGCCAGGCGTAGGAGCTCTTCACTAGACCACCTGGCCTGTACCCTCTCAGTGGTCACCTCTGCGTTGGCTGCGGCAGGATGGGCACGGCGACGATGTACACCAAGACCTGTCTTGGTGGTGAAGGTCCGGTGGCACTCAGGACATGTGATGGCAGGCACTACGGCTCGACCCGAACTGGCGGCGTCGGATGCTGACCCAACAACTGGCGCGGCGTCTCCTGTGGGAGTACCGCTACCTGATTTCTTCTTCGTGTTGGGGCCAGCTGAAACAAGGGCAGGGGGGGCGGCAACCCCCAAGCCCCGAAAGGTTCACCCCGCTCTGTCTGTCGAGGAACTTTGGAAGAGTTATACCCAGGCATAATCTTCCTAAGAACCTCTCACGACCCCTGCCACGAGAAGGCCAGAGCTAGGATTTCCCACCGAGAGGCTAAGCGAACCATCATCCACTCGACATCGCTCGGATGCTAAGGAGTGGATAGAGAGGATCCGTATATGACGCATCATGTGAGCTTAAGAGAGTCATAGTTACTGCTGCCAGCTGATCGACCTACTTTCTTTCTTTCCACTCTTTAATTATTACTGTGGTCAGTCCTGCAGGAGCAATATGCCACTACATGTAAACCTTAGCGTTGTCTGAGCTACCTTAACGAAAATATCCTCGAGTTTTCAAAAAAAATTTTACATGGTGACGAGGCATTTGGCTACCTTAAGTGAGTCATAGTACCCCTGCCTGCTGCTCCCACTTTTCTAAGCCCTTTCTCTCTACCATTCTTGCTATGGCTGTCCTACAGAACCGATGTGCCACTATATGTCCACGTTAACGTCGTCTCTGTTACTCCCACTACGAGTCTCCCGAGTTAGCAAATGTACCTCGCCGGATGACGAGGCATTTGGCTACCTTATAAGCGTCATAGTTACTGCAGCCAGCTGCTCCCCCTTCTTTGAATCTTTATTGTCTTTAATTCCTACTGTGGTCAGTCCTGCAGAAGCGATACGCCACCACCTGACCATGTTACCGTTGTCTGAGTTACCTCAACAACGATTTCCTCGAGTTTTCAAATAAATTTCGCCGAGTGACGAGGCATTTGGCTACCTTAAGAGAGTCATACTTACTGCAGCCAGCTGCTCCCCCTTCTTTGAATCTTTCCTCTCTTTAATTCGTACCTTGGTGTCCTGCAGAAGCGATACGCCACCACCTGTATATGTTACCGTTGTCTGAGTTACTTCGACGACGATTTCCTCGAGTTTTCAAATAAATTTCGCCGAGCGACGAGGCATTTGGCTACCTTAAGAGAGTCATAGTTACTGCTGCCAGCTGCTCGACCTACTTTCTTTCTTTCCACTCATTAATTATTACTGTGGTCAGTCCTGCAGGAGCAATATGCCACTACATGTAAACCTTAACGTTGTCTGAGCTACCTTAACGAAGATATTCTCGAGTTTTCAAAAAAAATTTCACATGTTGACGAGGCATTTGGGTGAATTAAGAGAGTCATAGTACCCCTGCCTGCTGCTCCCACTTTTTTAAGCCCTTTCTCTCCATCATTCTTGCTATGGCTGTCCTACAGAACCGATGTTCCACTATATGTCCACGTTAACGTCGTCACTGTTACTCCCACTACGAGTCTCTCGAGTTAGCAAATGTACCTCGCCGGGTGACGAGGCATTTGGCTACCTTAAGAGAGTCATAGTTCCTGCAGCCAGCTGCTCCCCCTTCTTTGAATCTTTCCTCCCTTTAAATCGTACTACGGTCAGTCCTGCAGAGCGATACGCCAACACCTGTGCATGTTACCGTTGTCTGAGTTACTTCAACGACGATTTCCTCCAGTTTTCAAATAAATCTCGCCGAGTGACGAGGCATTCGGCTACCTTAAGAGAGTCATAGTTACTGCTGCCAGCTGCTCGACCTACTTTCTTTCTTTCCACTCATTAATTATTACTGTGGTCAGTTCTGCAGGAGCAATATGCCACTACATGTAAACCTTAACGTTGTCTGAGCTACGTTATCGATGATATCCTCGAGTTTTCAAAAACAATTTCACATGGTGACGAGGCATTTGGCTACCTTAAGAGAGTCATAGTACTCCTGCTTGCTGCCCCCACTTTTCTAAGCCCATTCTCTCTGTCATTCTTGCTATGGCCTGTCCTACGGAACCGATGTGCCACTATATGTCCACGTTAACGTCGTCACTGTTACTCCCACTACGAGTCTCTCGAGTTAGCAAATGTACCTCGCCGGGTGACGAGGCATTTGGCTACCATAAGAGAGTCATAGTTACTGCAGCCAGCTGCTCCCCCTTCTTTGAATCTTTCCTCCCTTTAATTCGTACTGTGGTCAGTCCTGCAGAGCGATACGCCAACACCTGTGCATGTTACGGTTGTCTGAGTTACTTCAACGACGATTTCCTCGAGTTTTCAAATAAATCTCGCCGAGTGCCGAGGCATTTGGCTACCTTAAGAGAGTCATAGTTACTGCAGCCAGCTGCTCCCCCTTCTTTGAATCTTTATTGTCTTTAATTCGTACTGTGGTCAGTCCTGCAGAAGCGATACGCCACCACCTGACCATGTTACCGTTGTCTGAGTTACCTCAACAACGATTTCCTCGAGTTTTCAAATAAATTTCGCCGAGTGACGAGGCATTTGGCTACCTTAAGAGAGTCATACTTACTAAAGCCAGCTGCTCCCCCTTCTTTGAATCTTTCCTCTCTTTAATTCGTACCTTGGTGTCCTGCAGAAGCGATACGCCACCACCTGTATATGTTACCGTTGTCTGAGTTACTTCGACGACGATTTCCTCGAGTTTTCAAATAAATTTCGCCGAGTGACGAGGCATTTGGCTACCTTAAGAGAGTCATACTTACTGCAGCCAGCTGCTCCCCCTTTTTTGAATCTTTCCTCTCTTTAATTCGTACCTTGGTGTCCTGTAGAAGCGATACGCCACCACCTGTATATGTTACCGTTGTCTGAGTTACTTCAACGACGATTTCCTCGAGTTTTCAAATAAATTTCGCCGAGTGACGAGGCATTTGGCTACCTTAAGAGAGTCATAGTTACTGCTGCCAGCTGCTCGACCTACTTTCACTCTTTCCACTCATTAATTATTACTGTGGTCAGTCCTGCAGGAGCAATATGCCACTACATGTAAACCTTAACGTTGTCTGAGCTACCTTAACGAAGATATTCTCGAGTTTTCAAAAAAAATTTCACATGGTGACGAGGCTTTTGGCTGCCGTAAGAGAGTCATAGTACCCCTGCCTGCTGCTATCACTTTTCTAAGCCCATTCTCTCTATCATTCTTGCTATGGCTGTCCTACAGAACCGATGTGCCACTATATGTCCACGTTAACGTCGTCACTGTTACTCCCACTACGAGTCTCTCGAGTTAGCAAATGTACCTCGCCGGGTGACGAGGCATTTGGCTACCTTAAGAGAGTCATAGTTACTGCAGTCAGCTGCTCCCCCTTCTTTAATTCTTTCCTCTCTTTAATTCGTACCTTAGTGTCCTGCAGAAGCGATACGCCACCACCTGTCCATGTTACCGTTGTATCAGTTACTTCAACGACGATTTCCTCGAGTTTTCAAGTAAATTTCGCCGAGTGACGAGGCATTTGGCTACCTTAAGAGAGTCATAGTTACTGCTGCCAGCTGCTCGACCTACTTTCTTTCTTTCCACTCTTTAATTATTACTGTGGTCAGTCCTGCAGGAGCAATATGCCACTACATGTAAACCTTAGCGTTGTCTGAGCTACCTTAACGAAAATATCCTCGAGTTTTCAAAAAAAATTTTACATGGTGACGAGGCATTTGGCTACCTTAAGGGAGTCATAGTACCCCTGCCTGCTGCTCCCACTTTTCTAAGCCCTTTCTCTCTACCATTCTTGCTATGGCTGTCCTACAGAACCGATGTGCCACTATATGTCCACGTTAACGTCGTCTCTGTTACTCCCACTACGAGTCTCCCGAGTTAGCAAATGTACCTCGCCGGATGACGAGGCATTTGGCTACCTTATAAGCGTCATAGTTACTGCAGCCAGCTGCTCCCCCTTCTTTGAATCTTTATTGTCTTTAATTCCTACTGTGGTCAGTCCTGCAGAAGCGATACGCCACCACCTGACCATGTTACCGTTGTCTGAGTTACCTCAACAACGATTTCCTCGAGATTTCAAATAAATTTCGCCGAGTGACGAGGCATTTGGCTACCTTAAGAGAGTCATACTTACTGCAGCCAGCTGCTCCCCCTTCTTTGAATCTTTCCTCTCTTTAATTCGTACCTTGGTGTCCTGCAGAAGCGATACGCCACCACCTGTATATGTTACCGTTGTCTGAGTTACTTCGACGACGATTTCCTCGAGTTTTCAAATAAATTTCGCCGAGTGACGAGGCATTTGGCTACCTTAAGAGAGTCATAGTTACTGCTGCCAGCTGCTCGACCTACTTTCATTCTTTCCACTCATTAAATATTACTGTGCTCAGTCCTGCAGGAGCAATATGCCACTACATGTAAACCTTAACGTTGTCTGAGCTACCTTAACGAAGATATTCTCGAGTTTTCAAAAAAAATTTCACATGGTGACGAGGCTCTTGGCTGCCGTAAGAGAGTCATAGTACCCCTGCCTGCTGCTATCACTTTTCTAAGCCCATTCTCTCTATCATTCTTGCTATGGCTGTCCTACAGAACCGATGTGCCACTATATGTCCACGTTAACGTCGTCACTGTTACTCCCACTACGAGTCTCTCGAGTTAGCAAATGTACCTCGCCGGGTGACGAGGCATTTGGCTACCTTAAGAGAGTCATAGTTACTGCAGCCAGCTGCTCCCCCTTCTTTGAATCTTTCCTCCCTTTAAATCGTACTGTGGTCAGTCCTGCAGAGCGATACGCGAACACCTGTGCATGTTACCGTTGTCTGAGTTACTTCAACGTCGATTTCCTCCAGTTTTCAAATAAATCTCGCCGAGTGACGATGCATTTGGCTACCTTAAGAGAGTCATAGTTACTGCTGCCAGCTGCTCGACCTACTTTCTTTCTTTCCACTCTTTAATTATTACTGTGGTCAGTTCTGCAGGAGCAATATGCCACTACATGTAAACCTTAACATTGTCTGAGCTACCTTATCGATGATATCCTCGAGTTTTCAAAAACAATTTCACATGGTGACGAGGCATTTGGCTACCTTAAGAGAGTCATAGTACTCCTGCCTGCTGCTCCCACTTTTCTAAGCCCAATCTCTCTATCATTCTTGCTATGGCCTGTCCTAAGGAACCGATGTGCCACTATATGTCTACGTTACGTCGTCTCTGTTACTCCCACTACGAGTCTCTCGAGTTAGCAAATGTACCTCGCCGGATGACGAGGCATTTGGCTACCTTAAGAGAGTCATAGTTACTGCAGTCAGCTGCTCCCCCTTCTTTAAATCTTTCCTCTCTTTAATTCGTACCTTAGTGTCCTGCAGAAGCGATACGCCACCACCTGTCCATGTTACCGTTGTATCAGTTACTTCAACGACGATTTCCTCGAGTTTTCAAGTAAATTTCGCCGAGTGACGAGGCATTTGGCTACCTTAAGAGAGTCATAGTTACTGCTGGAAGCTGCTCGACCTACTTTCTTTCTTTCCACTCTTTAATTATTACTGTGGTCAGTCCTGCAGGAGCAATATGCCACTACATGTAAACCTTAGCGTTGTCTGAGCTACATTAACGAAAATATCCTCGAGTTTTCAAAAAAAATTTTACATGGTGACGAGGCATTTGGCTACCTTAAGTGAGTCATAGTACCCCTGCCTGCTGCTCCCACTTTTCTAAGCCCTTTCTCTCTACCATTCTTGCTATGGCTGTCCTACAGAACCGATGTGCCACTATATGTCCACGTTAACGTCGTCTCTGTTACTCCCACTACGAGTCTCCCGAGTTAGCAAATGTACCTCGCCGGATGACGAGGCATTTGGCTACCTTATAAGCGTCATAGTTACTGCAGCCAGCTGCTCCCCCTTCTTTGAATCTTTATTGTCTTTAATTCCTACTGTGGTCAGTCCTGCAGAAGCGATACGCCACCACCTGACCATGTTACCGTTGTCTGAGTTACCTCAACAACGATTTCCTCGAGTTTTCAAATAAATTTCGCCGAGTGACGAGGCATTTGGCTACCTTAAGAGAGTCATACTTACTACAGCCAGCTGCTCCCCCTTCTTTGAATCTTTCCTCTCTTTAATTCGTACCTTGGTGTCCTGTAGAAGCGATACGCCACCACCTGTATATGTTACCGTTGTCTGAGTTACTTCGATGACGATTTCCTCGAGTTTTCAAATAAATTTCGCCGAGCGACGAGGCATTTGGCTACCTTAAGAGACTCATAGTTACTGCTGCCAGCTGCTCGACCTACTTTCTTTCTTTCCACTCATTAATTATTACTGTGGTCAGTCCTGCAGGAGCAATATGCCACTACATGTAAACCTTAACGTTGTCTGAGCTACCTTAACGAAGATATTCTCGAGTTTTCAAAAAAAATTTCACATGTTGACGAGGCATTTGGCTGCCTTAAGAGAGTCATAGTACCCCTGCCTGCTGCTCCCACTTTTTTAAGCCCTTTCTCTCCATCATTCTTGCTATGGCTGTCCTACAGAACCGATGTGCCACTATATGTCCACGTTAACGTCGTCACTGTTACTCCCACTACGAGTCTCTCGAGTTAGCAAATGTACCTCGCCGGGTGACGAGGCATTTGGCTACCTTAAGAGAGTCATAGTTCCTGCAGCCAGCTGCTCCCCCTTCTTTGAATCTTTCCTCCCTTTAAATCGTACTACGGTCAGTCCTGCAGAGCGATACGCCAACACCTGTGCATGTTACCGTTGTCTGAGTTACTTCAACGACGATTTCCTCCAGTTTTCAAATAAATCTCGCCGAGTGACGAGGCATTTGGCTACCTTAAGAGAGTCATAGTTACTGCTGCCAGCTGCTCGACCTACTTTCTTTCTTTCCACTCATTAATTATTACTGTGGTCAGTTCTGCAGGAGCAATATGCCACTACATGTAAACCTTAACGTTGTCTGAGCTACGTTATCGATGATATCCTCGAGTTTTCAAAAACAATTTCACATGGTGACGAGGCATTTGGCTACCTTAAGAGAGTCATAGTACTCCTGCTTGCTGCCCCCACTTTTCTAAGCCCATTCTCTCTATCATTCTTGCTATGGCCTGTCCTACGGAACCGATGTGCCACTATATGTCCACGTTAACGTCGTCACTGTTACTCCCACTACGAGTCTCTCGAGTTAGCAAATGTACCTCGCCGGGTGACGAGGCATTTGGCTACCATAAGAGCGTCATAGTTACTGCAGCCAGCTGCTCCCCCTTCTTTGAATCTTTCCTCCCTTTAATTATTACTGTGGCCAGTCCTGCAGAGCGATACGCCAACACCTGTGCATGTTACGGTTGTCTGAGTTACTTCAACGACGATTTCCTCGAGTTTTCAAATAAATCTCGCCGAGTGCCGAGGCATTTGGCTACCTTAAGAGAGTCATAGTTACTGCAGCCAGCTGCTCCCCCTTCTTTGAATCTTTATTGTTTTTAATTCGTACTGTGGTCAGTCCTGCAGAAGCGATACGCCACCACCTGACCATGTTACCGTTGTCTGAGTTACCTCAACAACGATTTCCTCGAGTTTTCAAATAAATTTCGCCGAGTGACGAGGCATTTGGCTACCTTAAGAGAGTCATACTTACTAAAGCCAGCTGCTCCCCCTTCTTTGAATCTTTCCTCTCTTTAATTCGTACCTTGGTGTCCTGCAGAAGCGATACGCCACCACCTGACCATGTTACCGTTGTCTGAGTTACCTCAACAACGATTTCCTCGAGTTTTCAAATAAATTTCGCCGAGTGACGAGGCATTTGGCTACCTTAAGAGAGTCATACTTACTGCAGCCAGCTGCTCCCCCTTTTTTGAATCTTTCCTCTCTTTAATTCGTACCTTGGTGTCCTGTAGAAGCGATACGCCACCACCTGTATATGTTACCGTTGTCTGAGTTACTTCAACGACGATTTCCTCGAGTTTTCAAATAAATTTCGCCGAGTGTCGAGGCATTTGGCTACCTTAAGAGAGTCATAGTTACTGCTGCCAGCTGCTCGACCTACTTTCTTTCTTTCCACTCATTAATTATTACTGTGGTCAGTTCTGCAGGAGCAATATGCCACTACATGTAAACCTTAACGTTGTCTGAGCTACGCTATCGATGATATCCTCGAGTTTTCAAAAACAATTTCACATGGTGACGAGGCATTTGGCTACCTTAAGAGAGTCATAGTACTCCTGCTTGCTGCCCCCACTTTTCTAAGCCCATTCTCTCTATCATTCTTGCTATGGCCTGTCCTACGGAACCGATGTGCCACTATATGTCCACGTTAACGTCGTCACTGTTACTCCCACTACGAGTCTCTCGATTTAGCAAATGTACCTCGCCGGGTGACGAGGCATTTGGCTACCATAAGAGAGTCATAGTTACTGCAGCCAGCTGCTCCCCCTTCTTTGAATCTTTCCTCCTTTTAATTCGTACTGTGGTCAGTCCTGCAGAGCGATACGCCAACACCTGTGCATGTTACGGTTGTCTGAGTTACTTCAACGACGATTTCCTTGAGTTTTCAAATAAATCTCGCCGAGTGACGAGGCATTTGGCTACCTTAAGAGAGTCATAGTTACTGCTGCCAGCTGCTCGACCTACTTTCTTTCTTTCTACTCATTAATTATTACTGTAATCAGTTCTGCAGGAGCAATATGCCACTACATGTAATCCTTAACGTTGTCTGAGCTACCTTATCGATGATATCCTCGAGTTTTCAAAAACAATTTCACATGGTGACGAGGCATTTGGCTACCTTAAGAGAGTCATTGTACTCCTGCTTGCTGCTCCCACTTTTCTAAGCCCATTCTCTCTATCATTCTTGCTATGGCCTGTCCTACGGAACCAATGTGCCACTATATGTCCACGTTAACGTCGTCACTGTTACTCCCACTACGAGTCTCTCGAGTTAGCAAATGTACCTCGCCGGTTGACGAGGCATTTGGCTACCTTATGAGAGTCATACTTACTGCAGCCAGCTGCTGCCCCTTTTTTGAATCTTTCCTCTCTTTAATTCGTACCTTGGTGTCCTGTAGAAGCGATACGCCACCACCTGTATATGTTACCGTTGTCTGAGTTACTTCGACGACGATTTCCTCGAGTTTTCAAATAAATTTCGTCGAGTGACGAGGCATTTGGCTACCTTAAGAGAGTCATACTTACTGCAGCCAGCTGCTCCCCCTTTTTTGAATCTTTCCTCTCTTTAATTCGTACCTTGGTGTCCTGTAGAAGCGATACGCCACCACCTGTATATGTTACCGTTGTCTGAGTTACTTCGACGACGATTTCCTCGAGTTTTCAAATAAATTTCGCCGAGTGACGAGGCATTTGGCTACCTTAAGAGAGTCATAGTTACTGCTGCCAGCTGCTCGACCTACTTTCATTCTTTCCACTCATTAATTATTACTGTGGTCAGTCCTGCAGGAGCAATATGCCACTACATGTAAACCTTAACGTTGTCTGAGCTACCTTAACGAAGATATTCTCGAGTTTTCAAAAAAAATTTCACATGGTGACGAGGCTTTTGGCTGCCGTAAGAGAGTCATAGTACCCCTGCCTGCTGCTATCACTTTTCTAAGCCCATTCTCTCTATCATTCTTGCTATGGCTGTCCTACAGAACCGATGTGCCACTATATGTCCACGTTAACGTCGTCACTGTTACTCCCACTACGAGTCTCTCGAGTTAGCAAATGTACCTCGCCGGGTGACGAGGCATTTGGCTACCTTAAGAGAGTCATAGTTACTCCAGCCAGCTGCTCCCCCTTCTTTGAATCTTTCCTCCCTTTAAATCGTACTGTGGTCAGTCCTGCAGAGCGATACGCGAACACCTGTGCATGTTACCGTTGTCTGAGTTACTTCAACGACGATTTCCTCCAGTTTTCAAATAAATCTCGCCGAGTGACGATGCATTTGGCTACCTTAAGAGAGTCATAGTTACTGCTGCCAGCTGCTCGACCTACTTTCTTTCTTTCCACTCTTTAATTATTACTGTGGTCAGTTCTGCAGGAGCAATATGCCACTACATGTAAACCTTAACATTGTCTGAGCTACCTTATCGATGATATCCTCGAGTTTTCAAAAACAATTTCACATGGTGACGAGGCATTTGGCTACCTTAAGAGAGTCATAGTACTCCTGCCTGCTGCTCCCACTTTTCTAAGCCCAATCTCTCTATCATTCTTGCTATGGCCTGTCCTAAGGAACCGATGTGCCACTATATGTCTACGTTACGTCGTCTCTGTTACTCCCACTACGAGTCTCTCGAGTTAGCAAATGTACCTCGCCGGATGACGAGGCATTTGGCTACCTTAAGAGAGTCATAGTTACTGCAGTCAGCTGCTCCCCCTTCTTTAAATCTTTCCTCTCTTTAATTCGTACCTTAGTGTCCTGCAGAAGCGATACGCCACCACCTGTCCATGTTACCGTTGTATCAGTTACTTCAACGACGATTTCCTCGAGTTTTCAAGTAAATTTCGCCGAGTGACGAGGCATTTGGCTACCTTAAGAGAGTCATAGTTACTGCTGCCAGCTGCTCGACCTACTTTCTTTCTTTCCACTCTTTAATTATTACTGTGGTCAGTCCTGCAGGAGCAATATGCCACTACATGTAAACCTTAGCGTTGTCTGAGCTACCTTAACGAAAATATCCTCGAGTTTTCAAAAAAAATTTTACATGGTGACGAGGCATTTGGCTACCTTAAGGGAGTCATAGTACCCCTGCCTGCTGCTCCCACTTTTCTAAGCCCTTTCTCTCTACCATTCTTGCTATGGCTGTCCTACAGAACCGATGTGCCACTATATGTCCACGTTAACGTCGTCTCTGTTACTCCCACTACGAGTCTCCCGAGTTAGCAAATGTACCTCGCCGGATGACGAGGCATTTGGCTACCTTATAAGCGTCATAGTTACTGCAGCCAGCTGCTCCCCCTTCTTTGAATCTTTATTGTCTTTAATTCCTACTGTGGTCAGTCCTGCAGAAGCGATACGCCACCACCTGACCATGTTACCGTTGTCTGAGTTACCTCAACAACGATTTCCTCGAGTTTTCAAATAAATTTCGCCGAGTGACGAGGCATTTGGCTACCTTAAGAGAGTCATACTTACTGCAGCCAGCTGCTCCCCCTTCTTTGAATCTTTCCTCTCTTTAATTCGTACCTTGGTGTCATGCAGAAGCGATACGCCACCACCTGTATATGTTACCGTTGTCTGAGTTACTTCGACGACGATTTCCTCGAGTTTTCAAATAAATTTCGCCGAGTGACGAGGCATTTGGCTACCTTAAGAGAGTCATAGTTACTGCTGCCAGCTGCTCGACCTACTTTCATTCTTTCCACTCATTAATTATTACTGTGGTCAGTCCTGCAGGAGCAATATGCCACTACATGTAAACCTTAACGTTGTCTGAGCTACCTTAACGAAGATATTCTCGAGTTTTCAAAAAAAAATTTCACATGGTGACGAGGCTCTTGGCTGCCGTAAGAGAGTCATAGTACCCCTGCCTGCTGCTATCACTTTTCTAAGCCCATTCTCTCTATCATTCTTGCTATGGCTGTCCTACA
Source organism: Schistocerca americana (assembly GCF_021461395.2). Lineage (NCBI taxonomy): Eukaryota > Metazoa > Arthropoda > Insecta > Orthoptera > Acrididae > Schistocerca > Schistocerca americana. The sequence goes on along the minus strand of NW_025726225.1, from coordinate 607,477 downwards.
GAACCGATGTGCCACTATATGTCCACGTTAACGTCGTCACTGTTACTCCCACACGAGTCTCTCGAGTTAGCAAATGTACCTCGCCGGGTGACGAGGCATTTGGCTACCTTAAGAGAGTCATAGTTACTGCAGCCAGCTGCTCCCCCTTCTTTGAATCTTTCCTCCCTTTAAATCGTACTGTGGTCAGTCCTGCAGAGCGATACGCGAACACCTGTGCATGTTACCGTTGTCTGAGTTACTTCAACGTCGATTTCCTCCAGTTTTCAAATAAATCTCGCCGAGTGACGATGCATTTGGCTACCTTAAGAGAGTCATAGTTACTGCTGCCAGCTGCTCGACCTACTTTCTTTCTTTCCACTCTTTAATTATTACTGTGGTCAGTTCTGCAGGAGCAATATGCCACTACATGTAAACCTTAACATTGTCTGAGCTACCTTATCGATGATATCCTCGAGTTTTCAAAAACAATTTCACATGGTGACGAGGCATTTGGCTACCTTAAGAGAGTCATAGTACTCCTGCCTGCTGCTCCCACTTTTCTAAGCCCAATCTCTCTATCATTCTTGCTATGGCCTGTCCTAAGGAACCGATGTGCCACTATATGTCTACGTTACGTCGTCTCTGTTACTCCCACTACGAGTCTCTCGAGTTAGCAAATGTACCTCGCCGGATGACGAGGCATTTGGCTACCTTAAGAGAGTCATAGTTACTGCAGTCAGCTGCTCCCCCTTCTTTAAATCTTTCCTCTCTTTAATTCGTACCTTAGTGTCCTGCAGAAGCGATACGCCACCACCTGTCCATGTTACCGTTGTATCAGTTACTTCAACGACGATTTCCTCGAGTTTTCAAGTAAATTTCGCCGAGTGACGAGGCATTTGGCTACCTTAAGAGAGTCATAGTTACTGCTGCCAGCTGCTCGACCTACTTTCTTTCTTTCCACTCTTTAATTATTACTGTGGTCAGTCCTGCAGGAGCAATATGCCACTACATGTAAACCTTAGCGTTGTCTGAGCTACCTTAACGAAAATATCCTCGAGTTTTCAAAAAAAATTTTACATGGTGACGAGGCATTTGGCTATCTTAAGTGAGTCATAGTACCCCTGCCTGCTGCTCCCACTTTTCTAAGCCCTTTCTCTCTACCATTCTTGCTATGGCTGTCCTACAGAACCGATGTGCCACTATATGTCCACGTTAACGTCGTCTCTGTTACTCCCACTACGAGTCTCCCGAGTTAGCAAATGTACCTCGCCGGATGACGAGCCATTTGGCTACCTTATAAGCGTCATAGTTACTGCAGCCAGCTGCTCCCCCTTCTTTGAATCTTTATTGTCTTTAATTCCTACTGTGGTCAGTCCTGCAGAAGCGATACGCCACCACCTGACCATGTTACCGTTGTCTGAGTTACCTCAACAACGATTTCCTCGAGTTTTCAAATAAATTTCGCCGAGTGACGAGGCATTTGGCTACCTTAAGAGAGTCATACTTACTGCAGCCAGCTGCTCCCCCTTCTTTGAATCTTTCCTCTCTTTAATTCGTACCTTGGTGTCCTGCAGAAGCGATACGCCACCACCTGTATATGTTACCGTTGTCTGAGTTACTTCGATGACGATTTCCTCGAGTTTTCAAATAAATTTCGCCGAGCGACGAGGCATTTGGCTACCTTAAGAGACTCATAGTTACTGCTGCCAGCTGCTCGACCTACTTTCTTTCTTTCCACTCATTAATTATTACTGTGGTCAGTCCTGCAGGAGCAATATGCCACTACATGTAAACCTTAACGTAGTCTGAGCTACCTTAACGAAGATATTCTCGAGTTTTCAAAAAAAATTTCACATGTTGACGAGGCATTTGGCTGCCTTAAGAGAGTCATAGTACCCCTGCCTGCTGCTCCCACTTTTTTAAGCCCTTTCTCTCCATCATTCTTGCTATGGCTGTCCTACAGAACCGATGTGCCACTATATGTCCACGTTAACGTCGTCACTGTTACTCCCACTACGAGTCTCTCGAGTTAGCAAATGTACCTCGCCGGGTGACGAGGCATTTGGCTACCTTGAGAGAGTCATAGTTCCTGCAGCCAGCTGCTCCCCCTTCTTTGAATCTTTCCTCCCTTTAAATCGTACTACGGTCAGTCCTGCAGAGCGATACGCCAACACCTGTGCATGTTACCGTTGTCTGAGTTACTTCAACGACGATTTCCTCCAGTTTTCAAATAAATCTCGCCGAGTGACGAGGCATTTGGCTACCTTAAGAGAGTCATAGTTACTGCTGCCAGCTGCTCGACCTACTTTCTTTCTTTCCACTCATTAATTATTACTGTGGTCAGTTCTGCAGGAGCAATATGCCACTACATGTAAACCTTAACGTTGTCTGAGCTACGTTATCGATGATATCCTCGAGTTTTCAAAAACAATTTCACATGGTGACGAGGCATTTGGCTACCTTAAGAGAGTCATAGTACTCCTGCTTGCTGCCCCCACTTTTCTAAGCCCATTCTCTCTATCATTCTTGCTATGGCCTGTCCTACGGAACCGATGTGCCACTATATGTCCACGTTAACGTCGTCACTGTTACTCCCACTACGAGTCTCTCGAGTTAGCAAATGTACCTCGCCGGGTGACGAGGCATTTGGCTACCATAAGAGCGTCATAGTTACTGCAGCCAGCTGCTCCCCCTTCTTTGAATCTTTCCTCCCTTTAATTCGTACTGTGGCCAGTCCTGCAGAGCGATACGCCAACACCTGTGCATGTTACGGTTGTCTGAGTTACTTCAACGACGATTTCCTCGAGTTTTCAAATAAATCTCGCCGAGTGCCGAGGCATTTGGCTACCTTAAGAGAGTCATAGTTACTGCAGCCAGCTGCTCCCCCTTCTTTGAATCTTTATTGTCTTTAATTCGTACTGTGGTCAGTCCTGCAGAAGCGATACGCCACCACCTGACCATGTTACCGTTGTCTGAGTTACCTCAACAACGATTTCCTCGAGTTTTCAAATAAATTTCGCCGAGTGACGAGGCATTTGGCTACCTTAAGAGAGTCATACTTACTAAAGCCAGCTGCTCCCCCTTCTTTGAATCTTTCCTCTCTTTAATTCGTACCTTGGTGTCCTGCAGAAGCGATACGCCACCACCTGTATATGTTACCGTTGTCTGAGTTACTTCGACGACGATTTCCTCGAGTTTTCAAATAAATTTCGCCGAGTGACGAGGCATTTGGCTACCTTAAGAGAGTCATACTTACTGCAGCCAGCTGCTCCCCCTTTTTTGAATCTTTCCTCTCTTTAATTCGTACCTTGGTGTCCTGTAGAAGCGATACGCCACCACCTGTATATGTTACCGTTGTCTGAGTTACTTCAACGACGATTTCCTCGAGTTTTCAAATAAATTTCGCCGAGTGTCGAGGCAATTGGCTACCTTAAGAGAGTCATAGTTACTGCTGCCAGCTGCTCGACCTACTTTCTTTCTTTCCACTCATTAATTATTACTGTGGTCAGTTCTGCAGGAGCAATATGCCACTACATGTAAACCTTAACGTTGTCTGAGCTACGCTATCGATGATATCCTCGAGTTTTCAAAAACAATTTCACATGGTGACGAGGCATTTGGCTACCTTAAGAGAGTCATAGTACTCCTGCTTGCTGCCCCCACTTTTCTAAGCCCATTCTCTCTATCATTCTTGCTATGGCCTGTCCTACGGAACCGATGTGCCACTATATGTCCACGTTAACGTCGTCACTGTTACTCCCACTACGAGTCTCTCGATTTAGCAAATGTACCTCGCCGGGTGACGAGGCATTTGGCTACCATAAGAGAGTCATAGTTACTGCAGCCAGCTGCTCCCCCTTCTTTGAATCTTTCCTCCTTTTAATTCGTACTGTGGTCAGTCCTGCAGAGCGATACGCCAACACCTGTGCATGTTACGGTTGTCTGAGTTACTTCAACGACGATTTCCTTGAGTTTTCAAATAAATCTCGCCGAGTGACGAGGCATTTGGCTACCTTAAGAGAGTCATAGTTACTGCTGCCAGCTGCTCGACCTACTTTCTTTCTTTCTACTCATTAATTATTACTGTAATCAGTTCTGCAGGAGCAATATGCCACTACATGTAATCCTTAACGTTGTCTGAGCTACCTTATCGATGATATCCTCGAGTTTTCAAAAACAATTTCACATGGTGACGAGGCATTTGGCTACCTTAAGAGAGTCATTGTACTCCTGCTTGCTGCTCCCACTTTTCTAAGCCCATTCTCTCTATCATTCTTGCTATGGCCTGTCCTACGGAACCAATGTGCCACTATATGTCCACGTTAACGTCGTCACTGTTACTCCCACTACGAGTCTCTCGAGTTAGCAAATGTACCTCGCCGGTTGACGAGGCATTTGGCTACCTTATGAGAGTCATAGTTACTGCAGCCAGCTGCTCCCCCTTCTTTGAATCTTTCCTCTCTTTAATGTGTCCTGCAAAAGCGATACGCCACCACCTGTGCATGTTACCGTTGTCTGATTTACTTCAACGACGATTTCCTCGAGTTTTCAAATAAAACTCGCCGAGTGACGAGGCATTTGGCTACCTTAAGAGAGTCATAGTTACTGCCGCCAGCTGCTCGACCTACTTTCTTTCTTTCCACTCATTAATTATTACTGTGGTCAGTCCTGCAGGAGCAATATGCCACTACATGTAAACCTTAACGTTGTCTGAGCTACCTTAACGAAGATATTCTCGAGTTTTCAAAAAAATTTTCACATGGTGACGAGGCATTTGGCTGCCTTAAGAGAGTCATAGTACCCCTGCCTGCTGCTCCCAATTTATTAAGCCCTTTCTCTCTATCATTCTTGCTATGGCTGTCCTACAGAACCGATGTGCCACTATATGTCCAGGTTAACGTCGTCACTGTTACTGCGACTACGAGTCTCTCGAGTTAGCAAATGTACCTCGCCGGGTGATGAGGCTTTTGGCTCCCTTAAGAGAGTCATAGTAACTGCAGCCAGCTGCTCCCCTTCTTTGAATCTTTCCTCCCTTTGAATCGTACTGAGGTCAGTCCTGCTGAAGCGATACGCCACCACCTGTGCATGTTACCGTTGTCTGAGTTACTTCAACGACGATTTCCTCGAGTTTTCAAATAAATCTCGCCGAGTGACGAGGCATTTGGCTACCTTAAGAGAGTCATAGTTACTGCTGCCAGCTGCTCGACCTACTTTCTTTCTGTCCACTCATTAGTTATTACTGTGGTCAGTCCTGCAGGAGCAATATGCCACTACATGTAAACCTAAACTTTGTCTGAGCTACCTTAACTAAGATATTCTCGAGTTTTCAAAAACAACTTCACATGGTGACGAGGCATTTGACTACCTTAAGGGAGTCATAGTACCCCTGCCTGCTGCTCCCACTTTTCTAAGCCCATTCTCTCTATCATTCTTGCTATGGCTGTCCTACAGAACCAATGTGCCACTATATGTCCACGTTAAGGTCGTCACTGTTACTCCCACTACGAGTCTCTCGAGATAGCTAATGTACCTCGCCAGGTGACGAGGCATTTGGCTACCTTAAGAGAGTCATAGTTACTGCAGCCAGCTGCTCCCCCTTCTTTGAATCTTTCCTCCTTTTAATTCGTACTGTGGTCAGTCCTGCAGAGCGATACGCCAACACCTGTGCATGTTACGGTTGTCTGAGTTACTTCAACGACGATTTCCTTGAGTTTTCAAATAAATCTCGCCGAGTGACGAGGCATTTGGCTACCTTAAGAGAGTCATAGTTACTGCTGCCAGCTGCTCGACCTACTTTCTTTCTTTCCACTCATTAATTATTACTGTAATCAGTTCTGCAGGAGCAATATGCCACTACATGTAATCCTTAACGTTGTCTGAGCTACCTTATCGATGATATCCTCGAGTTTTCAAAAACAATTTCACATGGTGACGAGGCATTTGGCTACCTTAAGAGAGTCATTGTACTCCTGCTTGCTGCTCCCACTTTTCTAAGCCCATTCTCTCTATCATTCTTGCTATGGCCTGTCCTACGGAACCAATGTGCCACTATATGTCCACGTTAACGTCGTCACTGTTACTCCCACTACGAGTCTCTCGAGTTAGCAAATGTACCTCGCCGGTTGACGAGGCATTTGGCTACCTTATGAGAGTCATAGTTACTGCAGCCAGCTGCTCCCCCTTCTTTGAATCTTTCCTCCCTTTGAATCGTACTGAGGTCAGTCCTGCTGAAGCGATACGCCACTACCTGTGCATGTTACCGTTGTCTGAGTTACTTCAACGACGATTTCCTCGAGTTTTCAAATAAATCTCGCCGAGTGACGAGGCATTTGGCTACCTTAAGAGAGTCATAGTTACTGCTGCCAGCTGCTCGACCTACTTTCTTTCTTTCCACTCATTAATTATTACTGTGGTCAGTCCTGCAGGAGCAATATGCCACTACATGTAAACCTAAACTTTGTCTGAGCTACCTTAACTAAGATATTCTCGAGTTTTCAAAAACAACTTCACATGGTGACGAGGCATTTGACTACCTTAAGGGAGTCATAGTACCCCTGCCTGCTGCTCCCACTTTTCTAAGCCCATTCTCTCTATCATTCTTGCTATGGCTGTCCTACAGAACCGATGTGCCACTATATGTCCACGTTAAGGTCGTCACTGTGACTCCCACTACGAGTCTCTCGAGTTAGCTAATGTACCTCACCAGGTGACGAGGCATTTGGCTACCTTAAGAGAGTCATAGTTACTGCAGCCAGCTGCTCCCCCTTCTTTGAATCTTTCCTCTCTTTAATGTGTCCTGCAGAAGCGATACGCCACCACCTGTGCATGTTACCGTTGTCTGATTTACTTCAACGACGATTTCCTCGAGTTTTCAAATAAATCTCGCCGAGTGCCGAGGCATTTGGCTACCTTAAGAGAGTCATAGTTACTGCAGCCAGCTGCTCCCCCTTCTTTGAATCTTTATTGTCTTTAATTCGTACTGTGGTCAGTCCTGCAGAAGCGATACGCCACCACCTGACCATGTTACCGTTGTCTGAGTTACCTCAACAACGATTTCCTCGAGTTTTCAAATAAATTTCGCCGAGTGACGAGGCATTTGGCTACCTTAAGAGAATGATACTTACTTTAGCCAGCTGCTCCCCCTTCTTTGAATCTTTCCTCGCTTTAATTCGTACCTTGGTGTCCTGCAGAATCGATACGCCACCACCTGTATATGTTACCGTTGTCTGAGTTACTTCGACGACGATTTCCTCGAGTTTTCAAATAAATTTCGCCGAGTGACGAGGCATTTGGCTACCTTAAGAGAGTCATACTTACTGCAGCCAGCTGCTCCCCCTTCTTTGAATCTTTCCTCTCTTTAATTCGTACCTTGGTGTCCTGCAGAAGCGATACGCCACCACCTGTATATGTTACCGTTGCCTGAGTTACTTCGACGACGATTTCCTCGAGTTTTCAAATAAATTTCGCCGAGTGACGAGGCATTTGGCTACCTTAAGAGAGTCATAGTTACTGCTGCCAGCTGCTCGACCTACTTTCTTTCTTTCCACTCATTAATTATTACTGTGGTCAGTCCTGCAGGAGCAATATGCCACTACATGTAAACCTTAACGTTGTCTGAGCTACCTTAACGAAGATATTCTCGAGTTTTCAAAAAAAAATTCACATGTTGACGAGGCATTTGGCTGCCTTAAGAGAGTCATAGTACCCCTGCCTGCTGCTCCCACTTTTTTAAGCCCTTTCTCTCCATCATTCTTGCTATGGCTGTCCTACAGAACCGATGTGCCACTATATGTCCACGTTAACGTCGTCACTGTTACTCCCACTACGAGTCTCTCGAGTTAGCAAATGTACCTCGCCGGGTGACGAGGCATTTGACTACCTTAAGAGAGTCATAGTTACTGCAGCCAGCTGCTCCCCCTTCTTTGAATCTTTCCTCCCTTTAAATCGTACTGTGGTCAGTCCTGCAGAGCGATACGCCAACACCTGTGCATGTTACCGTTGTCTGAGTTACTTCAACGACGATTTCCTCCAGTTTTCAAATAAATCTCGCCGAGTGACGAGGCATTTGGCTACCTTAAGAGAGTCATAGTTACTGCTGCCAGAGGCTCGACCTACTTTCTTTCTTTCCACTCATTAATTATTACTGTGGTCAGTTCTGCAGGAGCAATATGCCACTACATGTAAACCTTAACGTTGTCTGAGCTACGTTATCGATGATATCCTCGAGCTTTCAAAAACAATTTCACATGGTGACGAGGCATTTGGCTACCTTAAGAGAGTCATAGTACTCCTGCTTGCTGCCCCAACTTTTCTAAGCCCATTCTCTCTATCATTCTTGCTATGGCCTGTCCTACGGAACCGATGTGCCACTATATGTCCACGTTAACGTCGTCACTGTTACTCCCACTACGAGTCTCTCGAGTTAGCTAATGTACCTCGCCAGGTGACGAGGCATTTGGCTACCTTAAGAGAGTCATAGTTACTGCAGCCAGCTGCTCCCCCTTCTTTGAATCTTTCCTCTCTGTAATGTGTCCTGCAGAAGCGATACGCCACCACCTGTGCATGTTACCGTTGTCTGATTTACTTCAACGACGATTTCCTCGAGTTTTCAAATAAATCTCGCCGAGTACCGAGGCATTTGGCTACCTTAAGAGAGTCATAGTTACTGCAGCTAGCTGCTCCCCCTTCTTTGAATCTTTATTGTCTTTAATTCGTACTGTGGTCAGTCCTGCAGAAGCGATACGCCACCACCTGACCATGTTACCGTTGTCTGAGTTACCTCAACAACGATTTCCTCGAGTTTTCAAATTAATTTCGCCGAGTGACGAGGCATTTGGCTACCTTCAGAGAGTCATACTTACTAAAGCCAGCTGCTCCCCCTTCTTTGAATCTTTCCTCTCTTTAATTCGTACCTTGTTGTCCTGCAGAATCGATACGCCACCACCTGTATATGTTACCGTTGTCTGAGTTACTTCGACGACGATTTCCTCGAGTTTTCAAATAAATTTCGCCGAGTGACGAGGCATTTGGCTACCTTAAGAGAGTCATACTTACTGCAGCCAGCTGCTCCCCCTTCTTTGAATCTTTCCTCTCTTTAATTCGTACCTCGGTGTCCTGCAGAAGCGATACGCCACCACCTGTATATGTTACCGTTGTCTGAGTTACTTCGACGACGATTTCCTCGAGTTTTCAAATAAATTTCGCCGAGTGACGAGGCATTTGGCTACCTTAAGAGAGTCATAGTTACTGCTGCCAGCTGTTCGACCTACTTTCTTTCTTTCCACTCATTAATTATTACCGTGGTCAGTCCTGCAGGAGCAATATGCCACTACATGTAAACCTTAACGTTGTCTGAGCTACCTTAACGAAGATATTCTCGAGTTTTCAAAAAAAAATTCACATGTTGACGAGGCATTTGGCTGCCTTAAGAGAGTCATAGTACCCCTGCCTGCTGCTCCCACTTTTTTAAGCCCTTTCTCTCCATCATTCTTGCTATGGCTGTCCTACAGAACCGATGTGCCACTATATGTCCACGTTAACGTCGTCACTGTTACTCCCACTACGAGTCTCTCGAGTTAGCAAATGTACCTCGCCGGGTGACGAGGCATTTGGCTACCTTAAGATAGTCATAGTTACTGCAGCCAGCTGCTCCCCCTTCTTTGAATCTTTCCTCCCTTTAAATCGTACTGTGGTCAGTCCTGCAGAGCGATACGCCAACACCTGTGCATGTTACCGTTGTCTGAGTTACTTCAACGACGATTTCCTCCAGTTTTCAAATAAATCTCGCCGAGTGACGAGGCATTTGGCTACCTTAAGAGAGTCATAGTTACTGCTGCCAGCTGCTCGACCTACTTTCTTTCTTTCCACTCATTAATTATTACGGTGGTCAGTTCTGCAGGAGCAATATGCCACTACATGTAAACCTTAACGTTGTCTGAGCTACGTTATCGATGATATCCTCGAGTTTTCAAAAACAATTTCACATGGTGACGAGGCATTTGGCTACCTTAAGAGAGTCATAGTACTCCTGCTTGCTGCCCCCACTTTTCTAAGCCCATTCTCTCTATCATTCTTGCTATGGCCTGTCCTACGGAACCGATGTGCCACTATATGTCCACGTTAACGTCGTCACTGTTACTCCCACTACGAGTCTCTCGAGTTAGCAAATGTACCTCGCCGGGTGACGAGGCATTTGGCTACCATAAGAGAGTCATAGTTACTGCAGCCAGCTGCTCCCCCTTCTTTGAATCTTTCCTCCCTTTAATTCGTACTGTGGTCAGTCCTGCAGAGCGATACGCCAACACCTGTGCATGTTACGGTTGTCTGAGTTACTTCAACGACGATTTCCTCGAGTTTTCAAATAAATCTCGCCGAGTGACGAGGCATTTGGCTACCCTAAGAGAGTCATAGTTACTGCTGCCAGCTGCTCGACCTACTTTCTTTCTTTCCACTCATTAATCATTACTGTGGTCAGTTCTGCAGGAGCAATATGCCACTACATGTAAACCTTAACGTTGTCTGAGCTACGTTATCGATGATATCCTCGAGCTTTCAAAAACAATTTCACATGGTGACGAGGCATTTGGCTACCTTAAGAGAGTCATAGTACTCCTGCTTGCTGCCCCAACTTTTCTAAGCCCATTCTCTCTATCATTCTTGCTATGGCCTGTCCTACGGAACCGATGTGCCACTATATGTCCACGTTAACGTCGTCACTGTTACTCCCACTACGAGTCTCTCGAGTTAGCTAATGTACCTCGCCAGGTGACGAGGCATTTGGCTACCTTAAGAGAGTCATAGTTACTGCAGCCAGCTGCTCCCCCTTCTTTGAATCTTTCCTCTCTGTAATGTGTCCTGCAGAAGCGATACGCCACCACCTGTGCATGTTACCGTTGTCTGATTTACTTCAACGACGATTTCCTCGAGTTTTCAAATAAATCTCGCCGAGTGCCGAGGCATTTGGCTACCTTAAGAGAGTCATAGTTACTGCAGCCAGCTGCTCCCCCTTCTTTGAATCTTTATTGTCTTTAATTCGTACTGTGGTCAGTCCTGCAGAAGCGATACGCCACCACCTGACCATGTTACCGTTGTCTGAGTTACCTCAACAACGATTTCCTCGAGTTTTCAAATTAATTTCGCCGAGTGACGAGGCATTTGGCTACCTTAAGAGAGTCATACTTACTAAAGCCAGCTGCTCCCCCTTCTTTGAATCTTTCCTCTCTTTAATTCGTACCTTGGTGTCCTGCAGAATCGATACGCCACCACCTGTATATGTTACCGTTGTCTGAGTTACTTCGACGACGATTTCCTCGAGTTTTCAAATAAATTTCGCCGAGTGACGAGGCATTTGGCTACCTTAAGAGAGTCATACTTACTGCAGCCAGCTGCTCCCCCTTCTTTGAATCTTTCCTCTCTTTAATTCGTACCTTGGTGTCCTGCAGAAGCGATACGCCACCACCTGTATATGTTACCGTTGTCTGAGTTACTTCGACGACGATTTCCTCGAGTTTTCAAATAAATTTCGCCGAGTGACGAGGCATTTGGCTACCTTAAGAGAGTCATAGTTACTGCTGCCAGCTGTTCGACCTACTTTCTTTCTTTCCACTCATTAATTATTACCGTGGTCAGTCCTGCAGGAGCAATATGCCACTACATGTAAACCTTAACGTTGTCTGAGCTACCTTAACGAAGATATTCTCGAGTTTTCAAAAAAAAATTCACATGTTGACGAGGCATTTGGCTGCCTTAAGAGAGTCATAGTACCCCTGCCTGCTGCTCCCACTTTTTTAAGCCCTTTCTCTCCATCATTCTTGCTATGGCTGTCCTACAGAACCGATGTGCCACTATATGTCCACGTTAACGTCGTCACTGTTACTCCCACTACGAGTCTCTCGAGTTAGCAAATGCACCTCGCCGGGTGACGAGGCATTTGGCTACCTTAAGATAGTCATAGTTACTGCAGCCAGCTGCTCCCCCTTCTTTGAATCTTTCCTCCCTTTAAATCGTACTGTGGTCAGTCCTGCAGAGCGATACGCCAACACCTGTGCATGTTACCGTTGTCTGAGTTACTTCAACGACGATTTCCTCCAGTTTTCAAATAAATCTCGCCGAGTGACGAGGCATTTGGCTACCTTAAGAGAGTCATAGTTACTGCTGCCAGCTGCTCGACCTACTTTCTTTCTTTCCACTCATTAATTATTACGGTGGTCAGTTCTGCAGGAGCAATATGCCACTACATGTAAACCTTAACGTTGTCTGAGCTACGTTATCGATGATATCCTCGAGTTTTCAAAAACAATTTCACATGGTGACGAGGCATTTGGCTACCTTAAGAGAGTCATAGTACTCCTGCTTGCTGCCTCCACTTTTCTAAGCCCATTCTCTCTATCATTCTTGCTATGGCCTGTCCTACGGAACCGATGTGCCACTATATGTCCACGTTAACGTCGTCACTGTTACTCCCACTACGAGTCTCTCGAGTTAGCAAATGTACCTCGCCGGGTGACGAGGCATTTGGCTACCATAAGAGAGTCATAGTTACTGCAGCCAGCTGCTCCCCCTTCTTTGAATCTTTCCTCCCTTTAATTCGTACTGTGGTCAGTCCTGCAGAGCGATACGCCAACACCTGTGCATGTTACGGTTGTCTGAGTTACTTCAACGACGATTTCCTCGAGTTTTCAAATAAATCTCGCCGAGTGACGAGGCATTTGGCTACCCTAAGAGAGTCATAGTTACTGCTGCCAGCTGCTCGACCTACTTTCTTTCTTTCCACTCATTAATTATTACTGTGGTCAGTTCTGCAGCGGCAAAATGCCACTACATGTAAACCTTAACGTTGTCTGAGCTACCTTATCGATGATATCCTCGAGTTTTCAAAAACAATTTCACATGGTGACGAGGCATTTGGCTACCTTAAGAGAGTCATTGTACTCCTGCTTGCTGCTCCCACTTTTCTAAGCCCATTCTCTCTATCATTCTTGCTATGGCCTGTCCTACGGAACCAATGTGCCACTATATGTCCACGTTAACGTCGTCACTGTTACTCCCACTACGAGTCTCTCGAGTTAGCAAATGTACCTCGCCGGTTGACGAGGCATTTGGCTACCTTATGAGAGTCATAGTTACTGCAGCCAGCTGCTCCCCCTTCTTTGAATCTTTATTGTCTTTAATTCGTACTGTGGTCAGTCCTGCAGAAGCGATACGCCACCACCTGACCATGTTACCGTTGTCTGAGTTACCTCAACAACGATTTCCTCGAGTTTTCAAATAAATTTCGCCGAGTGACGAGGCATTTGGCTACCTTAAGAGAGTCATACTTACTAAAGCCAGCTGCTCCCCCTTCTTTGAACCTTTCCTCTCTTTAATTCGTACCTTGGTGTCCTGCAGAAGCGATACGCCACCACCTGTATATGTTACCGTTGTCTGAGTTACTTCGACGACGATTTCCTCGAGTTTTCAAATAAATTTCGCCGAGTGACGAGGCATTTGGCTACCTTAAGAGAGTCATACTTACTAAAGCCAGCTGCTCCCCCTTCTTTGAATCTTTCCTCTCTTTAATTCGTACCTTGGTGTCCTGCAGAAGCGATACGCCACCACCTGTATATGTTACCGTTGTCTGAGTTACTTCGACGACGATTTCCTCGAGTTTTCAAATAAATTTCGATGAGTGACGAGGCATTTGGCTACCTTAAGAGAGTCATAGTTACTGCTGCCTGCTGCTCGCCCTACTTTCTTTCTTTCCACTCATTAATTATTACTGTGGTCAGTCCTGCAGGAGCAATATGCCACCACATGTAAACCTTAACGTTGTCTGAGCTACCTTAACGAAGATATTCTCGAGTTTTCAAAAAAAATTTCACATGTTGACGAGGCATTTGGCTGCCTTAAGAGAGTCATAGTACCCCTGCCTGCTGCTCCCACTTTTTTAAGCCCTTTCTCTCCATCATTCTTGCTATGGCTGTCCTACAGAACCGATGTGCCACTATATGTCCACGTTAACGTCGTCACTGTTACTCCCACTACGAGTCTCTCGAGTTAGCAAATGTACCTCGCCGGGTGACGAGGCATTTGGCTACCATAAGAGAGTCATAGCTACTGCAGCCAGCTGCTCCCCCTTCTTTGAATCTTTCCTCCCTTTAATTCGTACTGTGGTCAGTCCTGCAGAGCGATACGCCAACACCTGTGCATGTTACGGTTGTCTGAGTTACTTCAACGACGATTTCCTCGAGTTTTCAAATAAATCTCGCCGAGTGACGAGGCATTTGGCTACCTTAAGAGAGTCATAGTTACTGCTGCCAGCTGCTCGACCTACTTTCTTTCTTTCCACTCATTAATTATTACTGTGGTCAGTTCTGCAGGAGCAATATGCCACTACATGTAAACCTTAACGTTGTCTGAGCTACCTTATCGATGATATCCTCGAGTTTTCAAAAACAATTTCACATGGTGACGAGGCATTTGGCTACCTTAAGAGAGTCATTGTACTCCTGCTTGCTGCTCCCACTTTTCTAAGCCCATTCTCTCTATCATTCTTGCTATGGCCTGTCCTACGGAACCAATGTGCCACTATATGTCCACGTTAACGTCGTCACTGTTACTCCCACTACGAGTCTCTCGAGTTAGCAAATGTACCTCGCCGGTTGACGAGGCATTTGGCTACCTTATGAGAGTCATAGTTACTGCAGCCAGCTGCTCCCCCTTCTTTGAATCTTTATTGTCTTTAATTCGTACTGTGGTCAGTCCTGCAGAAGCGATACGCCACCACCTGACCATGTTACCGTTGTCTGAGTTACCTCAACAACGATTTCCTCGAGTTTTCAAATAAATTTCGCCGAGTGACGAGGCATTTGGCTACCTTAAGAGAGTCATACTTACTAAAGCCAGCTGCTCCCCCTTCTTTGAACCTTTCCTCTCTTTAATTCGTACCTTGGTGTCCTGCAGAAGCGATACGCCACCACCTGTATATGTTACCGTTGTCTGAGTTACTTCGACGACGATTTCCTCGAGTTTTCAAATAAATTTCGCCGAGTGACGAGGCATTTGGCTACCTTAAGAGAGTCATACTTACTGCAGCCAGCTGCTCCCCCTTCTTTGAATCTTTCCTCTCTTTAATTCGTACCTTGGTGTCCTGCAGAAGCGATACGCCACCACCTGTATATGTTACCGTTGTCTGAGTTACTTCGACGACGATTTCCTCGAGTTTTCAAATAAATTTCGCCGAGTGACGAGGCATTTGGCTACCTTAAGAGAGTCATAGTTACTGTTGCCAGCTGCTCGCTATACTTTCTTTCTTTCCACTCATTAATTATTACTGTGGTCAGTCCTGCAGGAGCAATATGCCACTACATGTAAACCTTAACGTTGTCTGAGCTACCTTAACGAAGATATTCTCGAGTTTTCAAAAAAAATTTCACATGTTGACGAGGCATTTGGCTGTCTTAAGAGAGTCATAGTACCCCTGCCTGCTGCTCCCACTTTTTTAAGCCCTTTCTCTCCATCATTCTTGCTATGGCTGTCCTACAGAACCGATGTGCCACTATATGTCCACGTTAACGTCGTCACTGTTACTCCCACTACGAGTCTCTCGAGTTAGCAAATGTACCTCGCCGGGTGACGAGGCATTTGGCTACCATAAGAGAGTCATAGCTACTGCAGCCAGCTGCTCCCCCTTCTTTGAATCTTTCCTCCCTTTAATTCGTACTGTGGTCAGTCCTGCAGAGCGATACGCCAACACCTGTGCATGTTACGGTTGTCTGAGTTACTTCAACGACGATTTCCTCGAGTTTTCAAATAAATCTCGCCGAGTGACGAGGCATTTGGCTACCTTAAGAGAGTCATAGTTACTGCTGCCAGCTGCTCGACCTACTTTCTTTCTTTCCACTCATTAATTATTACTGTGGTCAGTTCTGCAGGAGCAATATGCCACTACATGTAAACCTTAACGTTGTCTGAGCTACCTTATCGATGATATCCTCGAGTTTTCAAAAACAATTTCACATGGTGACGAGGCATTTGGCTACCTTAAGAGAGTCATTGTACTCCTGCTTGCTGCTCCCACTTTTCTAAGCCCATTCTCTCTATCATTCTTGCTATGGCCTGTCCTACGGAACCAATGTGCCACTATATGTCCACGTTAACGTCGTCACTGTTACTCCCACTACGAGTCTCTCGAGTTAGCAAATGTACCTCGCCGGTTGACGAGGCATTTGGCTACCTTATGAGAGTCATAGTTACTGCAGCCAGCTGCTCCCCCTTCTTTGAATCTTTATTGTCTTTAATTCGTACTGTGGTCAGTCCTGCAGAAGCGATACGCCACCACCTGACCATGTTACCGTTGTCTGAGTTACCTCAACAACGATTTCCTCGAGTTTTCAAATAAATTTCGCCGAGTGACGAGGCATTTGGCTACCTTAAGAGAGTCATACTTACTAAAGCCAGCTGCTCCCCCTTCTTTGAATCTTTCCTCTCTTTAATTCGTACCTTGGTGTCCTGCAGAAGCGATACGCCACCACCTGTATATGTTACCGTTGTCTGAGTTACTTCGACGACGATTTCCTCGAGTTTTCAAATAAATTTCGCCGAGTGACGAGGCATTTGGCTACCTTAAGAGAGTCATACTTACTGCAGCCAGCTGCTCCCCCTTCTTTGAATCTTTCCTCTCTTTAATTCGTACCTTGGTGTCCTGCTGAAGCGATACGCCACCACCTGTGCATGTTACCGTTGTCTGAGTTACTTCAACGACGATTTCCTCGAGTTTTCAAATAAATCTCGCCGAGTGACGAGGCATTTGGCTACCTTAAGAGAGTCATAGTTACTGCTGCCAGCTGCTCGACCTACTTTCTTTCTTTCCACTCATTAATTATTACTGTGGTCAGTCCTGCAGGAGCAATATGCCACTACATGTAAACCTAAACTTTGTCTGAGCTACCTTAACTAAGATATTCTCGAGTTTTCAAAAACAATTTCACATGGTGACGAGGCATTCGGCTACCTTAAGGGAGTCATAGTACCCCTGCCTGCTGCTCCCACTTTTCTAAGCCCATTCTCTCTATCATTCTTGCTATGACTGTCCTACAGAACCGATGTGCCACTATATGTCCACGTTAACGTCGTCACTGTTACTCCCACTACGAGTCTCTCGAGTTAGCTAATGTACCTCGCCAGGTGACGAGGCATTTGGCTACCTTAAGAGAGTCATAGTTACTGCAGCCAGCTGCTCCCCCTTCTTTGAATCTTTCCTCCCTTTAATTCGTACTGTGGTCAGTCCTGCAGGGCGATACGCCAACACCTGTGCATGTTACGGTTGTCTGAGTTACTTCAACGACGATTTCCTCGAGTTTTCAAATAAATCTCGCCGAGTGACGAGGCATTTGGCTACCCTAAGAGAGTCATAGTTACTGCTGCCAGCTGCTCGACCTACTTTCTTTCTTTCCACTCATTAATTATTACTGTGGTCAGTTCTGCAGGAGCAATATGCCACTACATGTAAACCTTAACGTTGTCTGAGCTACCTTATCGATGATATCCTCGAGTTTTCAAAAACAATTTCACATGGTGACGAGGCATTTGGCTAGTTTAAGAGAGTCATTGTACTCCTGCTTGCGTCTCCCACTTTTCTAAGCCCATTCTCTCTATCATTCTTGCTATGGCCTGTCCTATGGAACCAATGTGCCACTATATGTCCACGTTAACGTCGTCACTGTTACTCCCACTACGAGTCTCTCGAGTTAGCAAATGTACCTCGCCGGTTGACGAGGCATTTGGCTACCTTGTGAGAGTCATAGTTACTGCAGCCAGCTGCTCCCCCTTCTTTGAATCTTTCCTCTCTTTAATGTGTCCTGCAGAAGCGATACGACACCACCTGTGCATGTTACCGTTGTCTGATTTACTCAACGACGATTTCCTCGAGTTTTCAAATAAATCTCGCCGAGTGACGAGGCATTTGGCTACCTTAAGAGAGTCATAGTTACTGCCGCCAGCTGCTCGACCTACTTTCTTTCTTTCCACACATTAATTATTACTGTGGTCAGTCCTGCAGGAGCAATATGCCACTACATGTAAACCTTAACGTTGTCTGAGCTACCTTAACGAAGATATTCTCGAGTTTTCAAAAAAATTTTCACATGGTGACGAGGCATTTGGCTGCCTTAAGAGAGTCATAGTACCCCTGCCTGCTGCTCCCAATTTATTAAGCCCTTTCTCTCTATCATTCTTGCTATGGCTGTCCTACAGAACCGATGTGCCACTATATGTCCAGGTTAACGTCGTCACTGTTACTGCCACTACGAGTCTCTCGAGTTAGCAAATGTACCTCGCCGGGTGATGAGGCATTTGGCTACCTTAAGAGAGTCATAGTAACTGCAGCCAGCTGCTCCCCTTCTTTGAATCTTTCCTCCCTTTGAATCGTACTGAGGTCAGTCCTGCTGAAGCGATACGCCACCACCTGTGCATGTTACCGTTGTCTGAGTTACTTCAACGACGATTTCCTCGAGTTTTCAAATAAATCTCGCCGAGTGACGAGGCATTTGGCTACCTTAAGAGAGTCATAGTTACTGCTGCCAGCTGCTCGACCTACTTTCTTTCTTTCCACTCATTAATTATTACTGTGGTCAGTCCTGCAGGAGCAATATGCCACTACATGTAAACCTAAACTTTGTCTGAGCTACCTTCACTAAGATATTCTCGAGTTTTCAAAAACAATTTCACATGGTGTCGAGGCATTCGGCTACCTTAAGGGAGTCATAGTACCCCTGCCTGCTGCTCCCACTTTTCTAAGCCCATTCTCTCTATCATTCTTGCTATGGCTGTCCTACAGAACCGATGTCCCACTATATGTCCACGTTAACGTCGTCACTGTTACTCCCACTACGAGTCTCTCGAGTTAGCTAATGTACCTCGCCAGGTGACGAGGCATTTGGCTACCTTAAGAGAGTCATAGTTACTGCAGCCAGCTGCTCCCCCTTCTTTGAATCTTTCCTCTCTTTAATGTGTCCTGCAGAAGCGATACGCCACCACCTGTGCATGTTACCGTTGTCTGATTTACTTCAACGACGATTTCCTCGAGTTTTCAAATAAATCTGGCCGAGTGCCGAGGCATTTGGCTACCTTAAGAGAGTCATAGTTACTGCAGCCAGCTGCTCCCCCTTCTTTGAATCTTTATTGTCTCTAATTCGTACTGTGGTCAGTCCTGCAGAAGCGATACGAGACCACCTGACCATGTTACCGTTGTCTGAGTTACCCCAACAACGATTTCCTCGAGTTTTCAAATAAATTTCGCCGAGTGGCGAGGCATTTGGCTACCTTAAGAGAGTCATACTTACTAAAACCAGCTGCTCCCCCTTCTTTGAATCTTTCCTCTCTTTAATTCGTAGCTTGGTGTCCTGCAGAAGCGATACGCCACCACCTGTATATGTTACCGTTGTCTGAGTTACTTCGACGACGATTTCCTCGAGTTTTCAAATAAATTTCGCCGAATGACGAGGCATTTGGCTACCTTAAGAGAGTCATAGTTACTGCTGCCAGCAGCTCGACCTACTTTCTTTCTTTCCACTCATTAATTATTACTGTGGTCAGTCCTGCAGGAGCAATATGCCACTACATGTAAACCTTAACGTTGTCTGAGCTACCTTAACGAAGATATTCTCGAGTTTTCAAAAAAAATTTCACATTTTGACGAGGCATTTGGCTGCCTTAAGAGAGTCATAGTACCCCTGCCTGCTGCTCCCACTTTTTTAAGCCCTTTCTCTCCATCATTCTTGCTATGGCTGTCCTACAGAACCGATGTGCCACTATATGTCCACGTTAACGTCGTCACTGTTACTCCCACTACGAGTCTCTCGAGTTAGCAAATGTACCTCGCCGGGTGACGAGGCATTTGGCTACCTTA
This sequence comes from Schistocerca americana, assembly GCF_021461395.2. Classification (NCBI taxonomy): domain Eukaryota; kingdom Metazoa; phylum Arthropoda; class Insecta; order Orthoptera; family Acrididae; genus Schistocerca; species Schistocerca americana. The sequence continues at coordinate 587,613 of NW_025726225.1, read as the reverse complement.
AGAGAGTCATAGTTACTGCAGCCAGCTGCTCCCCCTTCTTTGAATCTTTCCTCCCTTTAAATCGTACTGTGGTCAGTCCTGCAGAGCGATACGCCAACACCTGTGCATGTTACCGTTGTCTGAGTTACTTCAACGACGATTTCCTCCAGTTTTCAAATAAATCTCGCCGAGTGACGAGGCATTTGGCTACCTTAAGAGAGTCATAGTTACTGCTGCCAGCTGCTCGACCTACTTTCTTTCTTTCCACTCATTAATTATTACTGTGGTCAGTTCTGCAGGAGCAATATGCCACTACACGTAAACCTTAACGTTGTCTGAGCTACGTTATCGATGATATCCTCGAGTTTTCAAAAACAATTTCACATGGTGACGAGGCATTTGGCTACCTTAAGAGAGTCATAGTACTCCGGCTTGCTGCCCCCACTTTTCTAAGCCCATTCTCTCTATCTTTCTTGCTATGGCCTGTCCTGCGGAACCGATGTGCCACTATATGTCCACGTTAACGTCGTCACTGTTACTCCCACTACGAGTCTCTCGAGTTAGCAAATGTACCTCGCCGGGTGACGAGGCATTTGGCTACCATAAGAGAGTCATAGTTACTGCAGCCAGCTGCTCCCCCTTCTTTGAATCTTTCCTCCATTTAATTCGTACTGTGGTCAGTCCTGCAGAGCGATACGCCAACACCTGTGCATGTTACGGTTGTCTGAGTTACTTCAACGACGATTTCCTCGAGTTTTCAAATAAATCTCGCCGAGTGACGAGGCATTTGGCTACCTTAAGAGAGTCATAGTTACTGCTGCCAGCTGCTCGACCTACTTTCTTTCTTTCCACTCATTAATTATTACTGTGGTCAGTTCTGCAGGAGCAATATGCCACTACATGTAAACCTTAACGTTGTCTGAGCTACCTTATCGATGATATCCTCGAGTTTTCAAAAACAATTTCACATGGTGACGAGGCATTTGGCTACCTTAAGAGAGTCATTGTACTCCTGCTTGCTGCTCCCACTTTTCTAAGCCCATTCTCTCTATCATTCTTGCTATGGCCTGTCCTACGGAACCAATGTGCCACTATATGTCCACGTTAACGTCGTCACTGTTACTCCCACTACGAGTCTCTCGAGTTAGCAAATGTACCTCGCCGGTTGACGAGGCACTTGGCTACCTTATGAGAGTCATAGTTACTGCAGCCAGCTGCTCCCCCTTCTTTGAATCTTTCCTCTCTTTAATGTGTCCTGCAGAAGCGATACGCCACCACCTGTGCATGTTACCGTTGTCTGATTTACTTCAACGACGATTTCCTCGAGTTTTCAAATAAATCTCGCCTAGTGACGAGGCATTTGGCTACCTTAAGAGAGTCATAGTTACTGCCGCCAGCTGCTCGACCTACTTTCTTTCTTTCCACTCATTAATTATTACTGTGGTCAGTCCTGCAAGAGCAATATGCCACTACATGTAAACCTTAACGTTGTCTGAGCTACCTTAACGAATATACTCTCGAGTTTTCAAAAAAATTTTCACATGGTGACGAGGCATTTGGCTGCCTTAAGAGAGTCATAGTACCCCTGCCTGCTGCTCCCAATTTATTAAGCCCTTTCTCTCTATCATTCTTGCTATGGCTGTCCTACAGAACCGATGTGCCACTATATGTCCAGGTTAACGTCGTCACTGTTACTGCCACTACGAGTCTCTCGAGTTAGCAAATGTACCTCGCCGGGTGATGAGGCATTTGGCTACCTTAAGAGAGTCATAGTAACTGCAGCCAGCTGCTCCCCTTCTTTGAATCTTTCCTCCCTTTGAATCGTACTGAGGTCAGTCCTGCTGAAGCGATACGCCACCACCTGTGCATGTTACCGTTGTCTGAGTTACTTCAACGACGATTTCCTCGAGTTTTCAAATAAATCTCGCCGAGTGACGAGGCATTTGGCTACCTTAAGAGAGTCATAGTTACTGCTGCCAGCTGCTCGACCTACTTTCTTTCTTTCCACTCATTAATTATTACTGTGGTCAATCCTGCAGGAGCAATATGCCACTACATGTAAACCTAAACTTTGTCTGAGCTACCTTAACTAAGATATTCTCGAGTTTACAAAAACAATTTCACATGGTGACGAGGCATTTGGCTACCTTAAGGAAGTCATAGTACCCCTGCCTGCTGCTCCCACTTTTCTAAGCCCATTCTCTCTATCATTCTTGCTATGGCTGTCCTACAGAACCGATGTGCCACTATATGTCCACGTTAACGTCGTCACTGTTACTCCCACTACGAGTCTCTCGAGTTAGCTAATGTACCTCGCCAGGTGACGAGGCATTTGGCTACCTTAAGAGAGTCATAGTTACTGCAGCCAGCTGCTCCCCCTTCTTTGAATCTTTCCTCTCTTTAATGTGTCCTGCAGAAGCGATACGCCACCACCTGTGCATGTTACCGTTGTCTGATTTACTTCAACGACGATTTCCTCGAGTTTTCAAATAAATCTCGCCGAGTGCCGAGGCATTTGGCTACCTTAAGAGAGTCATACTTACTAAAACCAGCTGCTCCCCCTTCTTTGAATCTTTCCTCTCTTTAATTCGTACCTTGGTGTCCTGCAGAAGCGATACGCCACCACCTGTATATGTTACCGTTGTCTGAGTTACTTCGACGACGATTTCCTCGAGTTTTCAAATAAATTTCGCCGAGTGACGAGGCATTTGGCTACCTTAAGAGAGTCATAGTTACTGCTGCCAGCTGCTCGACCTACTTTCATTCTTTCCACTCATTAATTATCACTGTGGTCAGTCCTGCAGGAGCAATATGCCACTACATGTAAACCTTAACGTTGTCTGAGCTACCTTAACGAAGATGTTCTCGAGTTTTCAAAATAAATTTCACATGGTGACGAGAGCTTTTGGCTGCCGTAAAAGAGTCATAGTACCCCTGCCTGCTGCTATCACTTTTCTAAGCCCATTCTCTCTATCATTCTTGCTATGGCTGTCCTACAGAACCGATGTGCCACTATATGTCCACGTTAACGTCGTCACTGTTACTCCCACTACGAGTCTCTCGAGTTAGCAAATGTACCTCGCCGGGTGACGAGGCATTTGGCTACCTTAAGGGAGTCATAGTTACTGCAGCCAGCTGCTCCCCCTTCTTTGAATCTTTCCTCCCTTTAAATCGTACTGTGGTCAGTCCTGCAGAGCGATACGCCAACACCTGTGCATGTTACCGTTGTCTGAGTTACTTCAACGACGATTTCCTCGAGTTTTCAAATAAATCTCGCCGAGTGACGAGGCATTTGGCTACCTTAAGAGAGTCATAGTTACTGCTGCCAGCTGCTCGACCTATTTTCTTTCTTTCCACTCATTAATTATTACTGTGGTCAGTTCTGCAGGAGCAATATGCCACTACATGTAAACCTTAACGTTGTCTGAGCTACGTTATCGATGATATCCTCGAGTTTTCAAAAACAATTTCACATGGTGACGAGGCATTTGGCTACCTTAAGAGAGTCATAGTACTCCTGCTTGCTGCCCCCACTTTTCTAAGCCCATTCTCTCTATCATTCTTGCTATGGCCTGTCCTACGGAACCGATGTGCCACTATATGTCCACGTTAACGTCGTCACTGTTACTCCCACTACGAGTCTCTCGAGTTAGCAAATGTACCTCGCCGGGTGACGAGGCATTTGGCTACCATAAGAGAGTCATAGTTACTGCAGCCAGCTGCTCCCCCTTCTTTGAATCTTTCCTCCCTTTAATTCGTACTGTGGTCAGTCCTGCAGAGCGATACGCCAACACCTGTGCATGTTACGGTTGTCTGAGTTACTTCAACGACGATTTCCTCGAGTTTTCAAATAAATCTCGCCGAGTGACGAGGCATTTGGCTACCTTAAGAGAGTCATAGTTACTGCTGCCAGCTGCTCGACCTACTTTCTTTCTTTCCACTCATTAATTATTACTGTGGTCAGTTCTGCAGGAGCAATATGCCACTACATGTAAACCTTAACGTTGTCTGAGCTACCTTATCGATGATATCCTGGAGTTTTCAAAAACAATTTCAAATGGTGACGAGGCATTTGGCTACCTTAAGAGAGTCATTGTACTCCTGCTTGCTGCTCCCACTTTTCTAAGCCCATTCTCTCTATCATTCTTGCTATGGCCTGTCCTACGGAACCAATGTGCCACTATATGTCCACGTTAACGTCGTCACTGTTACTCCCACTACGAGTCTCTCGAGTTAGCAAATGTACCTCGCCGGTTGACGAGGCATTTGGCTACCTTATGAGAGTCATAGTTACTGCAGCCAGCTGCTCCCCCTTCTTTGAATCTTTCCTCTCTTTAATGTGTCCTGCAGAAGCGATACGCCACCACCTGTGCATGTTACCGTTGTCTGATTTACTTCAACGACGATTTCCTCGAGTTTTCAAATAAATCTCGCCGAGTGACGAGGCATTTGGCTACCTTAAGAGAGTCATAGTTACTGCTGCCAGCTGCTCGACCTACTTTCTTTCTTTCCACTCATTAATTATTACTGTGGTCAATCCTGCAGGAGCAATATGCCACTACATGTAAACCTAAACTTTGTCTGAGCTACCTTAACTAAGATATTCTCGAGTTTTCAAAAACAATTTCACATGGTGACGAGGCATTTGGCTACCTTAAGGGAGTCATAGTACCCCTGCCTGCTGCTCCCACTTTTCTAAGCCCATTCTCTCTATCATTCTTGCTATGGCTGTCCTACAGAACCGATGTGCCACTATATGTCCACGTTAACGTCGTCACTGTTACTCCCACTACGAGTCTCTCGAGTTAGCTAATGTACCTCGCCAGGTGACGAGGCATTTGGCTACCTTAAGAGAGTCATAGTTACTGCAGCCAGCTGCTCCCCTTTCTTTGAATCTTTCCTCTCTTTAATGTGTCCTGCAGAAGCGATACGCCACCACCTGAGCATGTTACCGTTGTCTGATTTACTTCAACGACGATTTCCTCGAGTTTTCAAATAAATCTCGCCGAGTGCCGAGGCATTTGGCTACCTTAAGAGAGTCATACTTACTAAAGCCAGCTGCTCCCCCTTCTTTGAATCTTTCCTCTCTTTAATTCGTACCTTGGTGTCCTGCAGAAGCGATACGCCACCACCTGTATATGTTACCGTTGTCTGAGTTACTTCGACGACGATTTCCTCGAGTTTTCAAATAAATTTCGCTGTGTGACGAGGCATTTGGCTACCTTAAGAGAGTCATAGTTACTGCTGCCAGCTGCTCGACCTACTTTCATTCTTTCCACTCATTAATTATCACTGTGGTCAGTCCTGCAGGAGCAATATGCCACTACATGTAAACCTTAACGTTGTCTGAGCTACCTTAACGAAGATATTCTCGAGTTTTCAAAATAAATTTCACATGGTGACGAGAGCTTTTGGCTGCCGTAAAAGAGTCATAGTACCCCTGCCTGCTGCTATCACTTTTCTAAGCCCATTCTCTCTATCATTCTTGCTATGGCTGTCCTACAGAACCGATGTGCCACTATATGTCCACGTTAACGTCGTCACTGTTACTCCCACTACGAGTCTCTCGAGTTAGCAAATGTACCTCGCCGGGTGACGAGGCATTTGGCTACCTTAAGGGAGTCATAGTTACTGCAGCCAGCTGCTCCCCCTTCTTTGAATCTTTCCTCCCTTTAAATCGTACTGTGGTCAGTCCTGCAGAGCGATACGCCAACACCTGTGCATGTTACCGTTGTCTGAGTTACTTCAACGACGATTTCCTCGAGTTTTCAAATAAATCTCGCCGAGTGACGAGGCATTTGGCTACCTTAAGAGAGTCATAGTTACTGCTGCCAGCTGCTCGACCTATTTTCTTTCTTTCCACTCATTAATTATTACTGTGGTCAGTTCTGCAGGAGCAATATGCCACTACATGTAAACCTTAACGTTGTCTGAGCTACGTTATCGATGATATCCTCGAGTTTTCAAAAACAATTTCACATGGTGACGAGGCATTTGGTTACCTTAAGAGAGTCATAGTACTCCTGCTTGCTGCCCCCACTTTTCTAAGCCCATTCTCTCTATCATTCTTGCTATGGCCTGTCCTACGGAACCGATGTGCCACTATATGTCCACGTTAACGTCGTCACTGTTACTCCCACTACGAGTCTCTCGAGTTAGCAAATGTACCTCGCCGGGTGACGAGGCATTTGGCTACCATAAGAGAGTCATAGTTACTGCAGCCAGCTGCTCCCCCTTCTTTGAATCTTTCCTCCCTTTAATTCGTACTGTGGTCAGTCCTGCAGAGCGATACGCCAACACCTGTGCATGTTACGGTTGTCTGAGTTACTTCAACGACGATTTCCTCGAGTTTTCAAATAAATCTCGCCGAGTGACGAGGCATTTGGCTACCTTAAGAGAGTCATAGTTACTGCTGCCAGCTGCTCGACCTACTTTCTTTCTTTCCACTCATTAATTATTACTGTGGTCAGTTCTGCAGGAGCAATATGCCACTACATGTAAACCTTAACGTTGTCTGAGCTACCTTATCGATGATATCCTGGAGTTTTCAAAAACAATTTCAAATGGTGACGAGGCATTTGGCAACCTTAAGAGAGTCATTGTACTCCTGCTTGCTGCTCCCACTTTTCTAAGCCCATTCTCTCTATCATTCTTGCTATGGCCTGTCCTACGGAACCAATGTGCCACTATATGTCCACGTTAACGTCGTCACTGTTACTCCCACTACGAGTCTCTCGAGTTAGCAAATGTACCTCGCCGGTTGACGAGGCAATTGGCTACCTTATGAGAGTCATAGTTACTGCAGCCAGCTGCTCCCCCTTCTTTGAATCTTTCCTCTCTTTAATGTGTCCTGCAGAAGCGATACGCCACCACCTGTGCATGTTACCGTTGTCTGATTTACTTCAACGACGATTTCCTCGAGTTTTCAAATAAATTTCGCCGAGTGACGAGGCATTTGGCTACCTTAAGAGAGTTATAGTTACTGCCGCCAGCTGCTCGACCTACTTTCATTCTTTCCACTCATTAATTATTACTGTGGTCAGTCCTGCAGGAGCAATATGCCACTACATGTAAACCTTAACGTTGTCTGAGCTACCTTAACGAATATACTCTCGAGTTTTCAAAAAAATTTTCACGTGGTGACGAGGCATTTGGCTGCCTTAAGAGAGTCATAGTACCCCTGCCTGCTGCTCCCAATTTATTAAGCCCTTTCTCTCTATCATTCTTGCTATGGCTGTCCTACAGAACCGATGTGCCACTATATGTCCAGGTTAACGTCGTCACTGTTACTGCCACTACGAGTCTCTCGAGTTAGCAAATGTACCTCGCCGGGTGATGAGGCATTTGGCTACCTTAAGAGAGTCATAGTAACTGCAGCCAGCTGCTCCCCTTCTTTGAATCTTTCCTCCCTTTGAATCGTACTGAGGTCAGTCCTGCTGAAGCGATACGCCACCACCTGTGCATGTTACCGTTGTCTGAGTTACTTCAACGACGATTTCCTCGAGTTTTCAAATAAATCTCGCCGAGTGACGAGGCATTTGGCTACCTTAAGAGAGTCATAGTTACTGCTGCCAGCTGCTCGACCTACTTTCTTTCTTTCCACTCATTAATTATTACTGTGGTCAATCCTGCAGGAGCAATATGCCACTACATGTAAACCTAAACTTTGTCTGAGCTACCTTAACTAAGATATTCTCGAGTTTTCAAAAACAATTTCACATGGTGACGAGGCATTTGGCTACCTTAAGGGAGTCATAGTACCCCTGCCTGCTGCTCCCACTTTTCTAAGCCCATTCTCTCTATCATTCTTGCTATGGCTGTCCTACAGAACCGATGTGCCACTATATGTCCACGTTAACGTCGTCACTGTTACTCCCACTACGAGTCTCTCGAGTTAGCTAATGTACCTCGCCAGGTGACGAGGCATTTGGCTACCTTAAGAGAGTCATAGTTACTGCAGCCAGCTGCTCCCCCTTCTTTGAATCTTTCCTCTCTTTAATGTGTCCTGCAGAAGCGATACGCCACCACCTGTGCATGTTACCGTTGTCTGATTTACTTCAAAGACGATTTCCTCGAGTTTTCAAATAAATCTAGCCGAGTGCCGAGGCATTTGGCTACCTTAAGAGAGTCATAGTTACTGCAGCCAGCTGCTCCCCCTTCTTTGAATCTTTATTGTCTTTAATTCGTACTGTGGTCAGTCCTGCAGAAGCGATACGCCACCACCTGACCATGTTACCGTTGTCTGAGTTACCTCAACAACGATTTCCTCGAGTTTTCAAATAAATTTCGCCGAGTGACGAGGCATTTGGCTACCTTAAGAGAGTCATACTTACTGCAGCCAGCTGCTCCCCCTTCTTTGAATCTTTCCTCTCTTTAATTCGTACCTTGGTGTCCTGCAGAAGCGATACGCCACCACCGGTATATGTTACCGTTGTCTGAGTTACTTCGACGACGATTTCCTCGAGTTTTCAAATAAATTTCGCCGAGTGACGAGGCATTTGGCTACCTTAAGAGAGTCATAGTTACTGCTGCCAGCTGCTCGACCTACATTCATTCTTTCCACTCATTAATTATCACTGTGGTCAGTCCTGCAGGAGCAATATGCCACTACATGTAAACCTTAACGTTGTCTGAGCTACCTTAACGAAGATATTCTCGAGTTTTCAAAATAAATTTCACATGGTGACGAGAGCTTTTGGCTGCCGTAAGAGTGTCATAGTACCCCTGCCTGCTGCTATCACTTTTCTAAGCCCATTCTCTCTATCATTCTTGCTATGGCTGTCCTACAGAACCGATGTGCCACTATATGTCCACGTTAACGTCGTCACTGTTACTCCCACTACGAGTCTCTCGAGTTAGCAAATGTACCTCGCCGTGTGACGAGGCATTTGGCTACCTTAAGGGAGTCATAGTTACTGCAGCCAGCTGCTCCCCCTTCTTTGAATCTTTCCTCCCTTTAAATCGTACTGTGGTCAGTCCTGCAGAGCGATACGCCAACACCTGTGCATGTTACCGTTGTCTGAGTTACTTCAACGACGATATCCTCGAGTTTTCAAACAAATCTCGCCGAGTGACGAGGCATTTGGCTACCTTAAGAGAGTCATAGTTACTGCTGCCAGCTGCTCGACCTACTTTCTTTCTTTCCACTCATTAATTATTACTGTGGTCAGTTCTGCAGGAGCAATATGCCACTACATGTAAACATTAACGTTGTCTGAGCTACGTTATCGATGATATCCTCGAGTTTTCAAAAACAATTTCACATGGTGACGAAGCATTTGGCAACCTTAAGAGAGTCATAGTACTCCTGCTTGCTGCCCCCACTTTTCTAGGCCCATTCTCTCTATCATTCTTGCTATGGCCTGTCCTACGGAACCGATGTGCCACTATATGTCCACGTTAACGTCGTCACTGTTACTCCCACTACGAGTCTCTCGAGTTAGCAAATGTACCTCGCCGGGTGACGAGGCATTTGGCTACCATAAGAGAGTCATAGTTACTGCAGCCAGCTGCTCCCCCTTCTTTGAATCTTTCCTCCCTTTAATTCGTACTGTGGTCAGTCCTGCAGAGCGATACGCCAACACCTGTGCATGTTACGGTTGTCTGAGTTACTTCAACGACGATTTCCTCGAGTTTTCAAATAAATCTCGCCGAGTGACGAGGCATTTGGCTACCTTAAGAGAGTCATAGTTACTGCTGCCAGCTGCTCGACCTACTTTCTTTCTTTCCACTCATTAATTATTACTGTGGTCAGACCTGCAGGAGCAATATGCCACTACATGTAAACCTAAACGTTAACTGAGCTACCTTAACTAAGATATTCTCGAGTTTTCAAAAACAATTTCACATGGTGACGAGGCATTTGGCTACCTTAAGGGAGTCATAGTACCCCTGCCTGCTGCTCCCACTTTTCTAAGCCCATTCTCTCTATCATTCTTGCTATGGCTGTCCTACAGAACCGATGTGCCACTATATGTCCACGTTAACGTCGTCACTGTTACTCCCACTACGAGTCTCTCGAGTTAGCTAATGTACCTCGCCGGGTGACGAGGCATTTGGCTACCTTAAGAGAGTCATAGATACTGCAGCCAGCTGCTCCCCCTTCTTTGAATCTTTCCTCTCTTTAATGTGTCCTGCAAAAGCGATACGCCACCACCTGTGCATGTTACCGTTGTCTGATTTACTTCAACGACGATTTCCTCGAGTTTTCAAATAAATCTCGCCGAGTGACGAGGCATTTGGCTACCTTAAGAGAGTCATAGTTACTGCCGCCAGCTGCTCGACCTACTTTCTTTCTTTCCACTCATTAATTATTACTGTGGTCAGTCCTGCAGGAGCAATATGCCACTACATGTAAACCTTAACGTTGTCTGAGCTACCTTAACGAAGATATTCTCGAGTTTTCAAAACAATTTTCACATGGTGACGAGGCATTTGGCTGCCTTAAGAGAGTCATAGTACCCCTGCCTGCTGCTCCCAATTTATTAAGCCCTTTCTCTCTATCATTCTTGCTATGGCTGTCCTACAGAACCGATGTGCCACTATATGTCCAGGTTAACGTCGTCACTGTTACTCCCACTACGAATCTCTCGAGTTAGCTAATGTACCTCGCCGGGTGACGAAGCAATTGGCTACCTTAAGAGAGTCATGGTTACTGCAGCCAGCTGCTCCCCCTTCTTTGAATCTTTCCTCTCTTTAATTTTCACCTTGGTGTCCTGCAGAAGCGATACGCCACCACCTGTCCATGTTACCGTTGTCTGAGTTACTTCAACGACGATTTCCTGGAGTTTTCAAATAAATTTCGCCGAGTGACGAGGCATTTGGCTACCTTAAGAGAGTCATAGTTACTGCTACCAGCTGCTCGACCTACTTTCTTTCTTTCCACTCTTTAATTATTACTGTGGTCAGTCCTGCAGGAGCAAAATGCCACTACATGTAAACCTTAACGTTGTCTGAGCTACCTTAACGAAAATATCCTCGACTTTTCAAAAAAAAATTTTACATGGTGACGAGGCATTCGGCTACCTTAAGGGAGTCATAGTACTCCTGCCTGCTGCTCCCACTTTTCTAAGCCCATTCTCTCTATCATTCTTGCTATGGCTGTCCTACAGAACCGATGTGCCACTATATGTCCACGTTAACGTCGTCACTGTTACTCCCACTACGAGTCTCTCGAGTTAGCTAATGTACCTCGCCAGGTGACGAGGCATTTGGCTACCTTAAGAGAGTCATAGTTACTGCAGCCAGCTGCTCCCCCTTCTTTGAATCTTTCCTCTCTTTAATGTGTCCTGCAGAAGCGATACGCCACCACCTGTGCATGTTACCGTTGTCTGATTTACTTCAACGACGATTTCCTCGAGTTTTCAAATTAATCTCGCCGAGTGCCAAGGCATTTGGCTACCTTAAGAGAGTCATAGTTACTGCAGCCAGCTGCTCCCCCTTCTTTGAATCTTTATTGTCTTTAATTCGTACTGTGGTCAGTCCTGCAGAAGCGATACGCCACCACCTGACCATGTTACCGTTGTCTGAGTTACCTCAACAACGATTTCCTCGAGTTTTCAAATAAATTTCGCCTAGTGACGAGGCATTTGGCTACCTTAAGAGAGTCATACTTACTAAAGCCAGCTGCTCCCCCTTCTTTGAATTTTTCCTCTCTTTAATGTGTCCTGCAGAAGCGATACGCCACCACCTGTGCATGTTACCGTTGTCTGATTTACTTCAACGACGATTTCCTCGAGTTTTCAAATAAATCTCGCCGAGTGACGAGGCATTTGGCTACCTTAAGAGAGTCACAGTTACTGCTGCCAGCTGCTCGACCTACTTTCATTCTTTCCACTCATTAATTATCACTGTGGTCAGTCCTGCAGGAGCAATATGCCACTACATGTAAACCTTAACGTTGTCTGAGCTACCTTAACGAAGATATTCTCGAGTTTTCAAAATAAAATTCACATGGTGACGAGAGCTTTTGGCTGCCGTAAAAGAGTCATAGTACCCCTGCCTGCTGCTATCACTTTTCTAAGCCCATTCTCTCTATCATTCTTGCTATGGCTGTCCTACAGAACCGATGTGCCACTATATGTCCACGTTAACGTCGTCACTGTTACTCCCACTACGAGTCTCTCGAGTTAGCTAATGTACCTCGCCAGGTGACGAGGCATTTGGCTACCTTAAGGGAGTCATAGTTACTGCAGCCAGCTGCTCCCCCTTCTTTGAATCTTTCCTCCCTTTAAATCGTACTGTGGTCAGTCCTGCAGAGCGATACGCCAACACCTGTGCATGTTACGGTTGTCTGAGTTACTTCAACGACGATTTCCTCGAGTTTTCAAATAAATCTCGCCGAGTGACGAGGCATTTGGCTACCTTAAGAGAGTCATAGTTACTGCTGCCAGCTGCTCGACCTACTTTCTTTCTTTCCACTCATTAATTATTACTGTGGTCAGTTCTGCAGGAGCAATATGCCACTACATGTAAACCTTAACGTTGTCTGAGCTACCTTATCGATGATATCCTCGAGTTTTCAAAAACAATTTCACATGGTGACGAGGCATTTGGCTACCTTAAGAGAGTCATTGTACTCCTGCTTGCTGCTCCCACTTTTCTAAGCCCATTCTCTCTATCATTCTTGCTATGGCCTGTCCTACGGAACCAATGTGCCATTATATGTCCACGTTAACGTCGTCACTGTGACTCCCACTACGAGTCTCTCGAGTTAGCAAATGTACCTCGCCGGTTGACGAGGCATTTGGCTACCTTATGAGAGTCATAGTTACTGCAGCCAGCTGCTCCCCCTTCTTTGAATCTTTCCTCTCTTTAATGTGTCCTGCAGAAGCGATACGCCACCACCTGTGCATGTTACCGTTGTCTGATTTACTTCAACGACGATTTCCTCGAGTTTTCAAATAAATCTCGCCGAGTGACGAGGCATTTGGCTACCTTAAGAGAGTCATAGTTACTGCCGCCAGCTGCTCGACCTACTTTCATTCTTTCCACTCATTAATTATTACTGTGGTCAGTCCTGCAGGAGCAATATGCCACTACATGTAAACCTTAACGTTGTCTGAGCTACCTTAACGAATATACTCTCGAGTTTTCAAAAAAATTTTCACATGGTGACGAGGCATTTGGCTGCCTTAAGAGAGTCATAGTACCCCTGCCTGCTGCTCCCAATTTATTAAGCCCTTTCTCTCTATCATTCTTGCTATGGCTGTCCTACAGAACCGATGTGCCACTATATGTCCACGTTAACGTCGTCACTGTTACTGCCACTACGAGTCTCTCGAGTTAGCAAATGTACCTCGCCGGGTGATGAGGCATTTGGCTACCTTAAGAGAGACATAGTAACTGCAGCCAGCTGCTCCCCTTCTTTGAATCTTTCCTCCCTTTGAATCGTACTGAGGTCAGTCCTGCTGAAGCGATACGCCACCACCTGTGCATGTTACCGTTGTCTGAGTTACTTCAACGACGATTTCCTCGAGTTTTCAAATAAATCTCGCCGAGTGACGAGGCATTTGGCTACCTTAAGAGAGTCATAGTTACTGCTGCCAGCTGCTCGACCTACTTTCTTTCTTTCCACTCATTAATTATTACTGTGGTCAATCCTGCAGGAGCAATATGCCACTACATGTAAACCTAAACTTTGTCTGAGCTACCTTAACTAAGATATTCTCGAGTTTTCAAAAACAATTTCACTTGGTGACGAGGCATTTGGCTACCTTAAGGGAGTCATAGTACCCCTGCCTGCTGCTCCCACTTTTCTAAGCCCATTCTCTCTATCATTCTTGCTATGGCTGTCCTACAGAACCGATGTCCCACTATATGTCCACGTTAACGTCGTCACTGTTACTCCCACTACGAGTCTCTCGAGTTAGCTAATGTACCTCGCCAGGTGACGAGGCATTTGGCTACCTTAAGAGAGTCATAGTTACTGCAGCCAGCTGCTCCCCCTTCTTTGAATCTTTCCTCTCTTTAATGTGTCCTGCAGAAGCGATACGCCACCACCTGTGCATGTTACCGTTGTCTGATTTACTTCAACGACGATTTCCTCGAGTTTTTAAAAATAAATCTCGCCGAGTGCCGAGGCATTTGGCTACCTTAAGAGAGTCATAGTTACTGCAGCCAGCTGCTCCCCCTTCTTTGAATCTTTATTGTCTTTAATTCGTACTGTGGTCAGTCCTGCAGAAGCGATACGCCACCACCTGACCATGTTACCGTTGTCTGAGTTACCTCAACAACGATTTCCTCGAGTTTTCAAATAAATTTCGCCGAGTGACGAGGCATTTGGCTACCTTAAGAGAGTCATACTTACTAAAGCCAGCTGCTCCCCCTTCTTAGAATCTTTCCTCTCTTTAATTCGTACCTTGCCTGCAGAAGCGATACGCCACCACCTGTATATGTTACCGTTGTCTGAGTTACTTCGACGACGATTTCCTCGAGTTTTCAAATAAATTTCGCCGAGTGACGAGGCATTTGGCTACCTTAAGAGAGTCATAGTTACTGCTGCCAGCTGCTCGACCTACTTTCATTCTTTCCACTCATTAATTATCACTGTGGTCAGTCCTGCAGGAGCAATATGCCACTACATGTAAACCTTAACGTTGTCTGAGCTACCTTAACGAAGATATTCTCGAGTTTTCAAAATAAATTTCACATGGTGACGAGAGCTTTTGGCTGCCGTAAGAGAGTCATAGTACCCCTGCCTGCTGCTATCACTTTTCTAAGCCCATTCTCTCTATCATTCTTGCTATGGCTGTCCTACAGAACCGATGTGCCACTATATGTCCACGTTAACGTCGTCACTGTTACTCCCACTACGAGTCTCTCGAGTTAGCAAATGTACCTCGCCGGGTGACGAGGCATTTGGCTACCTTAAGGGAGTCATAGTTACTGCAGCCAGCTGCTCCCCCTTCTTTGAATCTTTCCTCCCTTTAAATCGTACTGTGGTCAGTCCTGCAGAGCGATACGCCAACACCTGTGCATGTTACCGTTGTCTGAGTTACTTCAACGACGATTTCCTCGAGTTTTCAAATAAATCTCGCCGAGTGACGAGGCATTTGGCTACCTTAAGAGAGTCATAGTTACTGCTGCCAGCTGCTCGACCTACTTTCTTTCTTTCCACTCATTAATTATTACTGTGGTCAGTTCTGCAGGAGCAATATGCCACTACATGTAAACCTTAACGTTGTCTGAGCTACGTTATCGATGATATCCTCGAGTTTTCAAAAACAATTCACATGGTGACGAGGCATTTGGCAACCTTAAGAGAGTCATAGTACTCCTGCTTGCTGCCCCCACTTTTCTAGGCCCATTCTCTCTATCATTCTTGCTATGGCCTGTCCTACGGAACCGATGTGCCACTATATGTCCACGTTAACGTCGTCACTGTTACTCCCACTACGAGTCTCTCGAGTTAGCAAATGTACCTCGCCGGGTGACGAGGCATTTGGCTACCATAAGAGAGTCATAGTTACTGCAGCCAGCTGCTCCCCCTTCTTTGAATCTTTCCTCCCTTTAATTCGTACTGTGGTCAGTCCTGCAGAGCGATACGCCAACACCTGTGCATGTTACGGTTGTCTGAGATACTTCAACGACGATTTCCTCGAGTTTTCAAATAAATCTCGCCGAGTGACGAGGCATTTGGCTACCTTAAGAGAGTCATAGTTACTGCTGCCAGCTGCTCGACCTACTTTCTTTCTTTCCACTCATTAATTATTACTGTGGTCAGACCTGCAGGAGCAATATGCCACTACATGTAAACCTAAACGTTAACTGAGCTACCTTAACTAAGATATTCTCGAGTTTTCAAAAACAATTTCACATGGTGACGAGGCATTTGGCTACCTTAAGGGAGTCATAGTACCCCTGCCTGCTGCTCCCACTTTTCTAAGCCCATTCTCTCTATCATTCTTGCTATGGCTGTCCTACAGAACCGATGTGCCACTATATGTCCACGTTAACGTCGTCACTGTTACTCCCACTACGAGTCTCTCGAGTTAGCTAATGTACCTCGCCGGGTGACGAGGCAATTGGCTACCTTAAGAGAGTCATGGTTACTGCAGCCAGCTGCTCCCCCTTCTTTGAATCTTTCCTCTCTTTAATTTTCACCTTGGTGTCCTGCAGAAGCGATACGCCACCACCTGTCCATGTTACCGTTGTCTGAGTTACTTCAACGACGATTTCCTGGAGTTTTCAAATAAATTTCGCCGAGTGACGAGGCATTTGGCTACCTTAAGAGAGTCATAGTTACTGCTACCAGCTGCTCGACCTACTTTCTTTCTTTCCACTCTTTAATTATTACTGTGGTCAGTCCTGCAGGAGCAAAATGCCACTACATGTAAACCTTAACGTTGTCTGAGCTACCTTAACGAAAATATCCTCGACTTTTCAAAAAAAAATTTTACATGGTGACGAGGCATTCGGCTACCTTAAGGGAGTCATAGTACCCCTGCCTGCTGCTCCCACTTTTCTAAGCCCATTCTCTCTATCATTCTTGCTATGGCTGTCCTACAGAACCGATGTGCCACTATATGTCCACGTTAACGTCGTCACTGTTACTCCCACTACGAGTCTCTCGAGTTAGCTAATGTACCTCGCCAGGTGACGAGGCATTTGGCTACCTTAAGAGAGTCATAGTTACTGCAGCCAGCTGCTCCCCCTTCTTTGAATCTTTCCTCTCTTTAATGTGTCCTGCAGAAGCGATACGCCACCACCTGTGCATGTTACCGTTGTCTGATTTACTTCAACGACGATTTCCTCGAGTTTTCAAATTAATCTCGCCGAGTGCCGAGGCATTTGGCTACCTTAAGAGAGTCATAGTTACTGCAGCCAGCTGCTCCCCCTTCTTTGATTCTTTATTGTCTTTAATTCGTACTGTGGTCAGTCCTGCAGAAGCGATACGCCACCACCTGACCATGTTACCGTTGTCTGAGTTACCTCAACAACGATTTCCTCGAGTTTTCAAATAAATTTCGCCGAGTGACGAGGCATTTGGCTACCTTAAGAGAGTCATACTTACTAAAGCCAGCTGCTCCCCCTTCTTTGAATCTTTCCTCTCTTTAATGTGTCCTGCAGAAGCGATACGCCACCACCTGTGCATGTTACCGTTGTCTGATTTACTTCAACGACGATTTAATCGAGTTTTCAAATAAATCTCGCCGAGTGACGAGGCATTTGGCTACCTTAAGAGAGTCACAGTTACTGCTGCCAGCTGCTCGACCTACTTTCATTCTTTCCACTCATTAATTATCACTGTGGTCAGTCCTGCAGGAGCAATATGCCACTACATGTAAACCTTAACGTTGTCTGAGCTACCTTAACGAAGATATTCTCGAGTTTTCAAAATAAAATTCACATGGTGACGAGAGCTTTTGGCTGCCGTAAAAGAGTCATAGTACCCCTGCCTGCTGCTATCACTTTTCTAAGCCCATTCTCTCTATCATTCTTGCTATGGCTGTCCTACAGAACCGATGTGCCACTATATGTCCACGTTAACGTCGTCACTGTTACTCCCACTACGAGTCTCTCGAGTTAGCAAATGTACCTCGCCGGGTGACGAGGCATTTGGCTACCTTAAGGGAGTCATAGTTACTGCAGCCAGCTGCCCCCCTTCTTTGAATCTTTCCTCCCTTTAAATCGTACTGTGGTCAGTCCTGCAGAGCGATACGCCAACACCTGTGCATGTTACCGTTGTCTGAGTTACTTCAACGACGATTTCCTCGAGTTTTCAAATAAATCTCGCCGAGTGACGAGGCATTTGGCTACCTTAAGAGAGTCATAGTTACTGCTGCCAGCTGCTCGACCTATTTTCTTTCTTTCCACTCATTAATTATTACTGTGGTCAGTTCTGCAGGAGCAATATGCCACTACATGTAAACCTTAACGTTGTCTGAGCTACGTTATCGATGATATCCTCGAGTTTTCAAAAAAAAATTCACATGGTGACGAGGCATTTGGCTACCTTAAGAGAGTCATAGTACTCCTGCTTGCTGCCCCCACTTTTCTAAGCCCATTCTCTCTATCATTCTTGCTATGGCCTGTCCTACGGAACCGATGTGCCACTATATGTCCACGTTAACGTCGTCACTGTTACTCCCACTACGAGTCTCTCGAGTTAGCAAATGTACCTCGCCGGGTGACGAGGCATTTGGCTACCATAAGAGAGTCATAGTTACTGCAGCCAGCTGCTCCCCCTTCTTTGAATCTTTCCTCCCTTTAATTCGTACTGTGGTCAGTCCTGCAGAGCGATACGCCAACACCTGTGCATGTTACGGTTGTCTGAGTTACTTCAACGACGATTTCCTCGAGTTTTCAAATAAATCTCGCCGAGTGACGAGGCATTTGGCTACCTTAAGTGAGTCATAGTTACTGCTGCCAGCTGCTCGACCTACTTTCTTTCTTTCCACTCATTAATTATTACTGTGGTCAGTTCTGCAGGAGCAATATGCCACTACATGTAAACCTTAACGTTGTCTGAGCTACCTTATCGATGATATCCTCGAGTTTTCAAAAACAATTTCACATGGTGACGAGGCATTTGGCTACCTTAAGAGAGTCATTGTACTCCTGCTTGCTGCTCCCACTTTTCTAAGCCCATTCTCTCTATCATTCTTGCTATGGCCTGTCCTACGGAACCAATGTGCCATTATATGTCCACGTTAACGTCGTCACTGTTACTCCCACTACGAGTCTCTCGAGTTAGCAAATGTACCTCGCCGGTTGACGAGGCATTTGGCTACCTTATGAGAGTCATAGTTACTGCAGCCAGCTGCTCCCCCTTCTTTGAATCTTTCCTCTCTTTAATGTGTCCTGCAGAAGCGATACGCCACCACCTGTGCATGTTACCGTTGTCTGATTTACTTCAACGACGATTTCCTCGAGTTTTCAAATAAATCTCGCCGAGTGACGAGGCATTTGGCTACCTTAAGAGAGTCATAGTTACTGCCGCCAGCTGCTCGACCTACTTTCATTCTTTCCACTCATTAATTATTACTGTGGTCAGTCCTGCAGGAGCAATATGCCACTACATGTAAACCTTAACGTTGTCTGAGCTACCTTAACGAATATACTCTCGAGTTTTCAAAAAAATTTTCACATGGTGACGAGGCATTTGGCTGCCTTAAGAGAGTCATAGTACCCCTGCCTGCTGCTCCCAATTTATAAGGCCTTTCTCTCTATCATTCTTGCTATGGCTGTCCTACAGAACCGATGTGCCACTATATGTCCAGGTTAACGTCGTCACTGTTACTGCCACTACGAGTCTCTCGAGTTAGCAAATGTACCTCGCCGGGTGATGAGGCATTTGGCTACCTTAAGAGAGACATAGTAACTGCAGCCAGCTGCTCCCCTTCTTTGAATCTTTCCTCCCTTTGAATCGTACTGAGGTCAGTCCTGCTGAAGCGATACGCCACCACCTGTGCATGTTACCGTTATCTGAGTTACTTCAACGACGATTTCCTCGAGTTTTCAAATAAATCTCGCCGAGTGACGAGGCATTTGGCTACCTTAAGAGAGTCATAGTTACTGCTGCCAGCTGCTCGACCTACTTTCTTTCTTTCCACTCATTAATTATTACTGTGGTCAATCCTGCAGGAGCAATATGCCACTACATGTAAACCTAAACTTTGTCTGAGCTACCTTAACTAAGATATTCTCGAGTTTTCAAAAACAATTTCACTTGGTGACGAGGCATTTGGCTACCTTAAGGGAGTCATAGTACCCCTGCCTGCTGCTCCCACTTTTCTAAGCCCATTCTCTCTATCATTCTTGCTATGGCTGTCCTACAGAACCGATGTGCCACTATATGTCCACGTTAACGTCGTCACTGTTACTCCCACTACGAGTCTCTCGAGTTAGCTAATGTACCTCGCCAGGTAACGAGGCATTTGGCTACCTTAAGAGAGTCATAGTTACTGCAGCCAGCTGCTCCCCCTTCTTTGAATCTTTCCTCTCTTTAATGTGTCCTGCAGAAGCGATACGCCACCACCTGTGCATGTTACCGTTGTCTGATTTACTTCAACGACGATTTCCTCGAGTTTTCAAATAAATCTCGCCGAGTGCCGAGGCATTTGGCTACCTTAAGAGAGTCATAGTTACTGCAGCCAGCTGCTCCCCCTTCTTTGAATCTTTATTGTCTTTAATTCGTACTGTGGTCAGTCCTGCAGAAGCGATACGCCACCACCTGACCATGTTACCGTTGTCTGAGTTACCTCAACAACGATTTCCTCGAGTTTTCAAATAAATTTCGCCGAGTGACGAGGCATTTGGCTACCTTAAGAGAGTCATACTTACTAAAGCCAGCTGCTCCCCCTTCTTAGTATCTTTCCTCTCTTTAATTCGTACCTTGGTGTCCTGCAGAAGCGATACGCCACCACCTGTATATGTTACCGTTGTCTGAGTTACTTCGACGACGATTTCCTCGAGTTTTCAAATAAATTTCGCCGAGTGACGAGGCATTTGGCTACCTTAAGAGAGTCATAGTTACTGCTGCCAGCTGCTCGACCTACTTTCATTCTTTCCACTCATTAATTATCACTGTGGTCAGTCCTGCAGGAGCAATATGCCACTACATGTAAACCTTAACGTTGTCTGAGCTACCTTAACGAAGATATTCTCGAGTTTTCAAAATAAATTTCACATGGTGACGAGAGCTTTTGGCTGCCGTAAGAGAGTCATAGTACCCCTGCCTGCTGCTATCACTTTTCTAAGCCCATTCTCTCTATCATTCTTGCTATGGCTGTCCTACAGAACCGATGTGCCACTATATGTCCACGTTAACGTCGTCACTGTTACTCCCACTACGAGTCTCTCGAGTTAGCAAATGTACCTCGCCGGGTGACGAGGCATTTGGCTACCTTAAGGGAGTCATAGTTACTGCAGCCAGCTGCTCCCCCTTCTTTGAATCTTTCCTCCCTTTAAATCGTACTGTGGTCAGTCCTGCAGAGCGATACGCCAACACCTGTGCATGTTACCGTTGTCTGAGTTACTTCAACGACGATTTCCTCGAGTTTTCAAATAAATCTCGCCGAGTGACGAGGCATTTGGCTACCTTAAGAGAGTCATAGTTACTGCTGCCAGCTGCTCGACCTACTTTCTTTCTTTCCACTCATTAATTATTACTGTGGTCAGTTCTGCAGGAGCAATATGCCACTACATGTAAACCTTAACGTTGTCTGAGCTACGTTATCGATGATATCCTCGAGTTTTCAAAAACAATTTCACATGGTGACGAGGCATTTGGCAACCTTAAGAGAGTCATAGTACTCCTGCTTGCTGCCCCCACTTTTCTAAGCCCATTCTCTCTATCATTCTTGCTATGGCCTGTCCTACGGAACCGATGTGCCACTATATGTCCACGTTAACGTCGTCACTGTTACTCCCACTACGAGTCTCTCGAGTTAGCAAATGTACCTCGCCGGGTGACGAGGCATTTGGCTACCATAAGAGAGTCATAGTTACTGCAGCCAGCTGCTCCCCCTTCTTTGAATCTTTCCTCCCTTTAATTCGTACTGTGGTCAGTCCTGCAGAGCGATACGCCAACACCTGTGCATGTTACGGTTGTCTGAGTTACTTCAACGACGATTTCCTCGAGTTTTCAAATAAATCTCGCCGAGTGACGAGGCATTTGGCTACCTTAAGAGAGTCACAGTTACTGCTGCCAGCTGCTCGACCTACTTTCATTCTTTCCACTCATTAATTATCACTGTGGTCAGTCCTGCAGGAGCAATATGCCACTACATGTAAACCTTAACGTTGTCTGAGCTACCTTAACGAAGATATTCTCGAGTTTTCAAAATAAAATTCACATGGTGACGAGAGCTTTTGGCTGCCGTAAAAGAGTCATAGTACCCCTGCCTGCTGCTATCACTTTTCTAAGCCCATTCTCTCTATCATTCTTGCTATGGCTGTCCTACAGAACCGATGTGCCACTATATGTCCACGTTAACGTCGTCACTGTTACTCCCACTACGAGTCTCTCGAGTTAGCAAATGTACCTCGCCGGGTGACGAGGCATTTGGCTACCTTAAGGGAGTCATAGTTACTGCAGCCAGCTGCCCCCCTTCTTTGAATCTTTCCTCCCTTTAAATCGTACTGTGGTCAGTCCTGCAGAGCGATACGCCAACACCTGTGCATGTTACCGTTGTCTGAGTTACTTCAACGACGATTTCCTCGAGTTTTCAAATAAATCTCGCCGAGTGACGAGGCATTTGGCTACCTTAAGAGAGTCATAGTTACTGCTGCCAGCTGCTCGACCTATTTTCTTTCTTTCCACTCATTAATTATTACTGTGGTCAGTTCTGCAGGAGCAATATGCCACTACATGTAAACCTTAACGTTGTCTGAGCTACGTTATCGATGATATCCTCGAGTTTTCAAAAAAAAATTCACATGGTGACGAGGCATTTGGCTACCTTAAGAGAGTCATAGTACTCCTGCTTGCTGCCCCCACTTTTCTAAGCCCATTCTCTCTATCATTCTTGCTATGGCCTGTCCTACGGAACCGATGTGCCACTATATGTCCACGTTAACGTCGTCACTGTTACTCCCACTACGAGTCTCTCGAGTTAGCAAATGTACCTCGCCGGGTGACGAGGCATTTGGCTACCATAAGAGAGTCATAGTTACTGCAGCCAGCTGCTCCCCCTTCTTTGAATCTTTCCTCCCTTTAATTCGTACTGTGGTCAGTCCTGCAGAGCGATACGCCAACACCTGTGCATGTTACGGTTGTCTGAGTTACTTCAACGACGATTTCCTCGAGTTTTCAAATAAATCTCGCCGAGTGACGAGGCATTTGGCTACCTTAAGTGAGTCATAGTTACTGCTGCCAGCTGCTCGACCTACTTTCTTTCTTTCCACTCATTAATTATTACTGTGGTCAGTTCTGCAGGAGCAATATGCCACTACATGTAAACCTTAACGTTGTCTGAGCTACCTTATCGATGATATCCTCGAGTTTTCAAAAACAATTTCACATGGTGACGAGGCATTTGGCTACCTTAAGAGAGTCATTGTACTCCTGCTTGCTGCTCCCACTTTTCTAAGCCCATTCTCTCTATCATTCTTGCTATGGCCTGTCCTACGGAACCAATGTGCCATTATATGTCCACGTTAACGTCGTCACTGTTACTCCCACTACGAGTCTCTCGAGTTAGCAAATGTACCTCGCCGGTTGACGAGGCATTTGGCTACCTTATGAGAGTCATAGTTACTGCAGCCAGCTGCTCCCCCTTCTTTGAATCTTTCCTCTCTTTAATGTGTCCTGCAGAAGCGATACGCCACCACCTGTGCATGTTACCGTTGTCTGATTTACTTCAACGACGATTTCCTCGAGTTTTCAAATAAATCTCGCCGAGTGACGAGGCATTTGGCTACCTTAAGAGAGTCATAGTTACTGCCGCCAGCTGCTCGACCTACTTTCATTCTTTCCACTCATTAATTATTACTGTGGTCAGTCCTGCAGGAGCAATATGCCACTACATGTAAACCTTAACGTTGTCTGAGCTACCTTAACGAATATACTCTCGAGTTTTCAAAAAAATTTTCACATGGTGACGAGGCATTTGGCTGCCTTAAGAGAGTCATAGTACCCCTGCCTGCTGCTCCCAATTTATAAGGCCTTTCTCTCTATCATTCTTGCTATGGCTGTCCTACAGAACCGATGTGCCACTATATGTCCAGGTTAACGTCGTCACTGTTACTGCCACTACGAGTCTCTCGAGTTAGCAAATGTACCTCGCCGGGTGATGAGGCATTTGGCTACCTTAAGAGAGACATAGTAACTGCAGCCAGCTGCTCCCCTTCTTTGAATCTTTCCTCCCTTTGAATCGTACTGAGGTCAGTCCTGCTGAAGCGATACGCCACCACCTGTGCATGTTACCGTTATCTGAGTTACTTCAACGACGATTTCCTCGAGTTTTCAAATAAATCTCGCCGAGTGACGAGGCATTTGGCTACCTTAAGAGAGTCATAGTTACTGCTGCCAGCTGCTCGACCTACTTTCTTTCTTTCCACTCATTAATTATTACTGTGGTCAATCCTGCAGGAGCAATATGCCACTACATGTAAACCTAAACTTTGTCTGAGCTACCTTAACTAAGATATTCTCGAGTTTTCAAAAACAATTTCACTTGGTGACGAGGCATTTGGCTACCTTAAGGGAGTCATAGTACCCCTGCCTGCTGCTCCCACTTTTCTAAGCCCATTCTCTCTATCATTCTTGCTATGGCTGTCCTACAGAACCGATGTGCCACTATATGTCCACGTTAACGTCGTCACTGTTACTCCCACTACGAGTCTCTCGAGTTAGCTAATGTACCTCGCCAGGTAACGAGGCATTTGGCTACCTTAAGAGAGTCATAGTTACTGCAGCCAGCTGCTCCCCCTTCTTTGAATCTTTCCTCTCTTTAATGTGTCCTGCAGAAGCGATACGCCACCACCTGTGCATGTTACCGTTGTCTGATTTACTTCAACGACGATTTCCTCGAGTTTTCAAATAAATCTCGCCGAGTGCCGAGGCATTTGGCTACCTTAAGAGAGTCATAGTTACTGCAGCCAGCTGCTCCCCCTTCTTTGAATCTTTATTGTCTTTAATTCGTACTGTGGTCAGTCCTGCAGAAGCGATACGCCACCACCTGACCATGTTACCGTTGTCTGAGTTACCTCAACAACGATTTCCTCGAGTTTTCAAATAAATTTCGCCGAGTGACGAGGCATTTGGCTACCTTAAGAGAGTCATACTTACTAAAGCCAGCTGCTCCCCCTTCTTAGTATCTTTCCTCTCTTTAATTCGTACCTTGGTGTCCTGCAGAAGCGATACGCCACCACCTGTATATGTTACCGTTGTCTGAGTTACTTCGACGTCGATTTCCTCGAGTTTTCAAATAAATTTCGCCGAGTGACGAGGCATTTGGCTACCTTAAGAGAGTCATAGTTACTGCTGCCAGCTGCTCGACCTACTTTCATTCTTTCCACTCATTAATTATCACTGTGGTCAGTCCTGCAGGAGCAATATGCCACTACATGTAAACCTTAACGTTGTCTGAGCTACCTTAACGAAGATATTCTCGAGTTTTCAAAATAAATTTCACATGGTGACGAGAGCTTTTGGCTGCCGTAAGAGAGTCATAGTACCCCTGCCTGCTGCTATCACTTTTCTAAGCCCATTCTCTCTATCATTCTTGCTATGGCTGTCCTACAGAACCGATGTGCCACTATATGTCCACGTTAACGTCGTCACTGTTACTCCCACTACGAGTCTCTCGAGTTAGCAAATGTACCTCGCCGGGTGACGAGGCATTTGGCTACCTTAAGGGAGTCATAGTTACTGCAGCCAGCTGCTCCCCCTTCTTTGAATCTTTCCTCCCTTTAAATCGTACTGTGGTCAGTCCTGCAGAGCGATACGCCAACACCTGTGCATGTTACCGTTGTCTGAGTTACTTCAACGACGATTTCCTCGAGTTTTCAAATAAATCTCGCCGAGTGACGAGGCATTTGGCTACCTTAAGAGAGTCATAGTTACTGCTGCCAGCTGCTCGACCTACTTTCTTTCTTTCCACTCATTAATTATTACTGTGGTCAGTTCTGCAGGAGCAATATGCCACTACATGTAAACCTTAACGTTGTCTGAGCTACGTTATCGATGATATCCTCGAGTTTTCAAAAACAATTTCACATGGTGACGAGGCATTTGGCAACCTTAAGAGAGTCATAGTACTCCTGCTTGCTGCCCCCACTTTTCTAAGCCCATTCTCTCTATCATTCTTGCTATGGCCTGTCCTACGGAACCGATGTGCCACTATATGTCCACGTTAACGTCGTCACTGTTACTCCCACTACGAGTCTCTCGAGTTAGCAAATGTACCTCGCCGGGTGACGAGGCATTTGGCTACCATAAGAGAGTCATAGTTACTGCAGCCAGCTGCTCCCCCTTCTTTGAATCTTTCCTCCCTTTAATTCGTACTGTGGTCAGTCCTGCAGAGCGATACGCCAACACCTGTGCATGTTACGGTTGTCTGAGTTACTTCAACGACGATTTCCTCGAGTTTTCAAATAAATCTCGCCGAGTGACGAGGCATTTGGCTACCTTAAGAGAGTCATAGTTACTGCAGCCAGCTGCTCCCCCTTCTTTGAATCTTTCCTCTCTTTAATGTGTCCTGCAGAAGCGATACGCCACCACCTGTGCATGTTACCGTTGTCTGATTTACTTCAACGACGATTTCCTCGAGTTTTCAAATAAATCTCGCCGAGTGACGAGGCATTTGGCTACCTTAAGAGAGTCATAGTTACTGCCGCCAGCTGCTCGACCTACTTTCTTTCTTTCCACTCATAATTATTACTGTGGTCAGTCCTGCAGGAGCAATATGCCACTACATGTAAACCTTAACGTTGTCTGAGCTACCTTAACGAAGATATTCTCGAGTTTTCAAAACAATTTTCACATGGTGACGAGGCATTTGGCTGCCTTAAGAGAGTCATAGTACCCCTGCCTGCTGCTCCCAATTTATTAAGCCCTTTCTCTCTATCATTCTTGCTATGGCTGTCCTACAGAACCGATGTGCCACTATATGTCCAGGTTAACGTCGTCACTGTTACTCCCACTACGAGTCTCTCGAGTTAGCTAATGTACCTCGCCGGGTGACGAGGCAATTGGCTACCTTAAGAGAGTCGTGGTTACTGCAGCCAGCTGCTCCCCCTTCTTTGAATCTTTCCTCTCTTTAATTTTCACCTTGGTGTCCTGCAGAAGCGATACGCCACCACCTGTCCATGTTACCGTTGTCTGAGTTACTTCAACGACGAATTCCTGGAGTTTTCAAATAAATTTCGCCGAGTGACGAGGCATTTGGCTACCTTAAGAGAGTCATAGTTACTGCTACCAGCTGCTCGACCTACTTTCTTTCTTTCCACTCTTTAATTATTACTGTGGTCAGTCCTGCAGGAGCAAAATGCCACTACATGTAAACCTTAACGTTGTCTGAGCTACCTTAACGAAAATATCCTCGACTTTTCAAAAGAAAATTTTACTTGGTGACGAGGCATTCGGCTACCTTAAGGGAGTCATAGTACCCCTGCCTGCTGCTCCCACTTTTCTAAGCCCATTCTCTCTATCATTCTTGCTATGGCTGTCCTACAGAACCGATGTGCCACTATATGTCCACGTTAACGTCGTCTCTGTTACTCCCACTACGAGTCTCTCGAGTTAGCAAATGTACCTCGCAGGATGACGAGGCATTTGGCTACCTTATAAGCGTCATAGTTACTGCAGCCAGCTGCTCCCCCTTCTTTGAATCTTTCCTCCCTTTAAATCGTACTGTGGTCAGTCCTGCAGAGCGATACCCCAACACCTGTGCATGTTACCGTTGTCTGATTTACTTCAACGACGATTTCCTCGAGTTTTCAAATAAATCACGCCGAGTGACGGCGCATTTGGCTACCTTAAGAGAGTCATAGTTACTGCTGCCAGCTGCTCGACCTACTTTCTTTCTTTCCACTCTTTAATTATTACTGTGGTCAGTCCTGCAGGAGCAATATGCCACTACATGTAAACCTTAACGCTGTCTGAGCTACCTTAACGAAAATATCCTCGAGTTTTCAAAAAAAATTTTACATGGTGACGTAGCATTTGGCTACCTTAAGGGAGTCATAGTACCCCTGCCTGCTGCTCCCACTTTTCTAAGCCCATTCTCTCTATCATTCTTGCTATGGCCTGTCCTACGGAACCGATGTGCCACTATATGTCCACGTTAACGTCGTCACTGTTACTCCCACTACGAGTCTCTCGAGTTAGCAAATGTACGTCGCCGGATGACGAGGCATTTGGCTACCTTAAGAGAGTCATAGTTACTGCAGCCATCTGCTCCCCCTTCTTTGAATCTTTCCTCTCTTTAATTCGTACCTTGGTGTCCTGCAGAAGCGATACGCCACCACCTGTCCATGTTACCGTTGTCTGAGTTACTTCAACGACGATTTCCTCGAGTTTTCAAATAAATTTCGCCGAGTGACGAGGCATTTGGCTACCTTAAGAGAGTCATAGTTACTGCTGCCAGCTGCTCGACCTACTTTCTTTCTTTCCACTCTTTAATTATTACTGTGGTCAGTCCTGCAGGAGCAATATGCCACTAAATGTAAACCTTAACGTTGTCTGAGCTACCTTAAAGGAAATATCCTCGAGTTTTCAAAAAAAATTTTACATGGTGACGAGGCATTTGGCTACCTTAAGGGAGTCATAGTACCCCTGCCTGCTGCTGCCACTTTTCTAAGCCCTTTCTCTCTACCTTTCTTGCTATGGCTGTCCTACAGAACCGATGTGCCACTATATGTCTACGTTACGTCGTCTCTGTTACTCCCACTACGAGTCTCTCGAGTTAGCAAATGTACCTCGCCGGATGACGAGGCATATGGCTCCCTTAAGAGTGTCATAGTTACTGCAGCCAGCTGCTCCCCCTTCTTTGAATCTTTCCTCTCTTTAATTCGTACCTTGGTGTCCTGCAGAAGCGATACGCCACCACCTGTCCATGTTACCGTTGTATCAGTTACTTCAACGACGATTTCCTCGAGTTTTCAAGTAAATTTCGTCGAATGACGAGGCATTTGGCTACCTTAAGAGAGTCAGAGTTACTGCTGCCAGCTGCTCGACCTACTTTCTTTCTTTCCACTCTTTAATTATTACTGTGGTCAGTCCTGCAGGAGCAATATGCCACTACATGTAAACCTTAACGTTGTCTGAGCTACCTTAACGAAAATATCCTCGAGTTTTCAAAAAAAATTTTACATGGTGACGAGGCATTTGGCTACCTTAAGGGAGTATAAGCACCCCTGCCTGCTGCTCCCACTTTTCTAAGCCCTTTCTCTTTACCATTCTTGCTATGGCTGTCCTACAGAACCGATGTGCCACTATATGTCCACGTTAACGTCGTCTCTGTTACTCCCACTACGAGTCACTCGAGTTAGCAAATGTACCTCGCCGGATGACGAGGCATTTGGCTACCTTATAAGCATCATAGTTACTGCAGCCAGCTGCTCCCCCTTCTTTGGATCTTTCCTGTCTTTATTCGTACTGTGGTCAGTCCTGCAGAAGCGATACGCCACCACATGTCCATGTTACCGTTGACTGCGTTACTTCAACAACGATTTCCTCGAGTTTTCAAATAAATTTCGCCGAGTGACGAGGCATTTGGCTACCTTAAGAGAGTCGTAATTACTGCAGCCAGCTGCTCGACCTACTTTCTTTCTTTCCACTCTTTAATTATTACTGTGGTCAGTCCTGCAGGAGCAATATGCCACTACATGTAAACCTTAACGTTGTCTGAGCTACCTTAACGAAAATATCCTCGAGTTTTCAAAAAAAATTTTACATGGTGACGTAGCATTTGGCTACCTTAAGGGAGTCATAGTACCCCTGCCTGCTGCTCCCACTTTTCTAAGCCCATTCTATCATTCTTGCTATGGCTGTCCTACAGAACCGATGTGCCACTATATGTCCACGTTAACGTCGTCTCTGTTACTCCCACTACGAGTCTCTCGAGTTAGCAAATGTACCTCGCCGGATGACGAGGCATTTGGCTACCTTATAAGCATCATATTTACTGCAGCAGCTGCTCCCCCTTCTTTGAATCTTTCCTCCCTTTAAATCGTACTGTGGTCAGTCCTGCAAAGCGATACCCCAACACCTGTGCATGTTACCGTTGTCTGATTTACTTCAACAACGATTTCTCCGAGTTTTCAAATAAATCTCGCCGAGTGACGAGGCATTTGGCTACCTTAAGAGAGTCATAGTTACTGCTGCCAGCTGCTCGACCTACTTTCTTTCTTTCCACTCTTTAATTATTACTGTGGTCAGTTCTGCAGGAGCAATATGCCACTACATGTAAACCTTAACATTGTCTGAGATACCTTATCGATGATATCCTCGAGTTTTCAAAAACAATTTCACATGGTGACGAGGCATTTGGCTACCTTAAGAGAGTCATAGTACTCCTGCCTGCTGCTCCCACTTTTCTAAGCCCATTCTCTCCATCATTCTTGCTATGGCCTGTCCTACAGAACCGATGTGCCACTATATGTCTACGTTAACGTCGTCTCTGTTACTCCCACTACGAGTCTCTCGAGTTAGCAAATGTACCTCGCCGGATGACGAGGCATTTGGCTACCTTAAAAGAGTCATAGTTACTGCAGCCAGCTGCTCCCCCTTCTTTGAATCTTTCCTCTCTTTAATTCGTACCTTGGTGTCCTGCAGAAGCGATACGCCACCACCTGTCCATGTTACCGTTGTATCAGTTACTTCAACGACGATTTCCTCGAGTTTTCAAGTAAATTTCGCCGAGTGACGAGGCATTTGGCTACCTTAAGAGAGTCATAGTTACTGCTGCCAGCTGCTCGACCTACTTTCTTTCTTTCCACTCTTTAATTATTACTGTGGTCAGCCCTGCAGGAGCAATATGCCACTACATGTAAACCTTAACGTTGTCTGAGCTACCTTAAAGAAAATATCCTCGAGTTTTCAAAAAAAATTTTACATGGTGACGAGGCATTTGGCTACCTTAAGGGAGTCATAGTACCCCTGCCTGCTGCTCCCACTTTTCTAAGCCCATTCTCTCTATCATTCTTGCTATGGCCTGTCCTACGGAACCGATGTGCCACTATATGTCCACGTTAACGTCGTCACTGTTACTCCCACTACGAGTCTCTCGAGTTAGCAAATGTACCTCGCCGGGTGACGAGGTATTTGGCTACCATAAGAGAGTCATAGTTACTGCAGCCAGCTGCTCCCCCTTCTTTGAATCTTTCCTCCCTTTAATTCGTACTGTGGTCAGTCCTGCAGAGCGATATGCCAACACCTGTGCATGTTACGGTTGTCTGAGTTACTTCAACGACGATTTCCTCGACTTTTCAAATAAATCTCGCCGAGTGACGAGGCATTTGGCTATCTTAAGAGAGTCATAGTTACTGCTGCCAGCTGCTCGACCTACTTTCTTTCTTTCCACTCATTAATTATTACTGTGGTCAGACCTGCAGGAGCAATATGCCACTACATGTAAACCTAAACGTTGTCTGAGCTACCTTAACTAAGATATTCTCGAGTTTTCAAAAACAATTTCACATGGTGACGAGGCATTTGGCTACCTTAAAGGAGTCATAGTACCCCTGCCTGCTGCTCCCACTTTTCTAAGCCCATTCTCTCTATCATTCTTGCTATGGCTGTCCTACAGAACCGATGTGCCACTATATGTCCACGTTAACGTCGTCACTGTTACTCCCACTACGAGCCTCTCGAGTTAGCTAATGTACCTCGCCGGGTGACGAGGCATTTGGCTACATTAAGAGAGTCATAGTTACTGCAGCCAGCTGCTCCCCCTTCTTTGAATCTTTACTCTCTTTAATGTGTCCTGCAGAAGCGATACGCCACCACCTGTGCATGTTACCGTTGTCTGATTTACTTCAACGACGATTTCCTCGAGTTTTCAAATAAATCTCGCCGAGTGACGAGGCATTTGGCTACCTTAAGAGAGTCATAGTTACTGCCGCCAGCTGCTCGACCTACTTTCTTTCTTTCCACTCATTAATTATTACTGTGGTCAGTCCTGCAGGAGCAATATGCCACTACATGTAAACCTTAACGTTGTCTGAGCTACCTTAACGAAGATATTCTCGAGTTTTCAAAAAAATTTTCATATGGTGACGAGGCATTTGGCTGCCTTAAGAGAGTCATAGTACCCCTGCCTGTTGCTCCCACTTTTCTAAGCCCATTCTATCATTCTTGCTATGGCTGTCCTACAGAACCGATGTGCCACTATATGTCCAGGTTAACGTCGTCACTGTTACTCCCACTACGAGTCTCTCGAGTTAGCTAATGTACCTCGCCGGGTGACGAGGCAATTGGCTACCTTAAGAGAGTCATGGTTACTGCAGCCAGCTGCTCCCCCTTCTTTGAAACTTTCCTCTCTTTAATTTTCACCTTGGTGTCCTGCAGAAGCGATACGCCACCACCTGTCCATGTTACCGTTGTCTGAGTTACTTCAACGACGATTTCCTCGAGTTTTCAAATAAATTTCGCCGAGTGACGAGGCATTTGGCTACCTTAAGAGAGTCATAGTTACTGCAGCCAGCTGCTCCCCCTTCTTTGAATCTTTCCTCTCTTTAATTCGTACCTTGGTGTCCTGCAGAAGCGATACGCCACCACCTGTATATGTTACCGTTGTCTGAGTTACTTCGACGACGATTTCCTCGAGTTTTCAAATAAATTTCGCCGAGTGACGAGGCATTTGGCTATTCAACAGCCGTCTTTATTCAAATAATTGAATAACACAAATATATACATATACATATTATATGTGGCAGGTGTTTCACGCCATGTCCGCCACCGAGGTGGGGACTTACAGGGCGGTACCACAAGAAAAAGTATCAAACTAACATACATATATACATATATAAGTGCGGAAGAACAACACAACACAAATTAAAGACACAAAGAGAGTCATAGTTACTGCTGCCAGCTGCTCGACCTACTTTCAATCTTTCCACTCATTAGTTATTACTGTGGTCAGTCCTGCAGGAGCAATATGCCACTACATGTAAACCTTAACGTTGTCTGAGCTACCTTAACGAAGATATGCTCGAGTTTTCAAAAAAAATTTCACATGGTGACGAGGCTTTTGGCTGCCTTAAGAGAGTCATAGTACCCCTGCCTGCTGCTCCCACTTTTCTAAGCCCATTCTCTCTATCATTCTTGCTATGGCTGTCCTACAAAACCGATGTGCCACTATATGTCCACGTTAACGTCGTCACTGTTACTCCCACTACGAGTCTCTCGAGTTAGCAAATGTACGTCGCCGGATGACGAGGCATTTGGCTACCTTAAGAGAGTCATAGTTACTGCAGCCAGCTGCTCCCCCTTCTTTGAATCTTTCCTCTCTTTAATTCGTACCTTGGTGTCCTGCAGAAGCGATACGCCACAACCTGTCCATGTTACCGTTGTCTGAGTTACTTCAACGACGATTTCCTCGAGTTTTCAAATAAATTTCGCCGAGTGACGAGGCATTTGGCTACCTTAAGAGAGTCATAGTTACTGCTGCCAGCTAATCGACCTACTTTCTTTCTTTCCACTCTTTAATTATTACTGTGGTCAGTCCTGCAGGAGCAATATGCCACTAAATGTAAACCTTAACGTTGTCTGAGCTACCTTAAAGAAAATATCCTCGAGTTTTCAAAAAAAATTTTACATGGTGACGAGGCATTTGGCTACCTTAAGGGAGTCATAGTACCCCTGCCTGCTGCTCCCACTTTTCTAAGCCCTTTCTCTCTACCATTCTTGCTATGGCTGTCCTACAGAACCGATGTGCCACTATACGTCTACGTTACGTCGTCTCTGTTACTCCCACTACTAGTCTCTCGAGTTAGCAAATGTACACCGCCGGTTGACGAGGCATTTGGCTACCTTAAGAGAGTCATAGTTACTGCAGCCAGCTGCTCTCCCTTCTTTGAATCTTTCCTCTCTTTAATTCGTACCTTGGTGTCCTGCAGAAGCGATACGCCACCACCTGTCCATGTTACCGTTGTATCAGTTACTTCAACGACGATTTCCTCGAGTTTTCAAGTAAATTTCGCCGAATGACGAGGCATTTGGCTACCTTAAGAGAGTCATAGTTACTGCTGCCAGCTGCTCGACCTACTTTCTTTCTTTCCACTCTTTAATTATTACTGTGGTCAGTCCTGCAGGAGCAATATGTCACTACATGTAAACCTTAACGTTGTCTGAGCTACCTTAACGAAAATATCCTCGAGTTTTCAAAAAAAATTTTACATGGTGACGAGGCATTTGGCTACCTTAAGGGAGTCATAGCACCCCTGCCTGCTGCTCCCACTTTTATAAGCGTTTTCTCTCTACCATTCTTGCTATGGCTGTCCTACAGAACCGATGTGCCACTATATGTCCACGTTAACGTCGTCTCTGTTACTCCCACTACGAGTCACTCGAGTTAGCAAATGTACCTCGCCGGATGACGAGGCATTTGGCTACCTTATAAGCATCATAGTTACTGCAGCCAGCTGCTCCCCCTTCTTTGGATCTTTCCTGTCTTTATTCGTACTGTGGTTCAGTCCTGCAGAAGCGATATGCCACCACCTGTCCATGTTACCGTTGTCTGCGTTACTTCAACAACGATTTCCTCGAGTTTTCAAATAAATTTCGCCGAGTGACGAGGCATTTGGCTACCTTAAGAGAGTCGTAATTACTGCAGCCAGCTGCTCCCCCTTCTTTGAATCTTTCCTCTCTCTAATTTGTACCTTGGTGTCCTGCAGAAGCGATACGCCACCACCTGTATATGTTACCGTTGTCTGAGTTACTTCGACGACGATTTCCTCGAGTTTTCAAATAAATTTCGCCGAGTGACGAGGCATTTGGCTACCTTAAGAGAGTCATAGTTACTGCCGCCAGCTGCTCGACCTACTTTCTTTCTTTCCACTCTCTAATTATTACTGTGGTCAGTCCTGCAGGAGCAATATGCCACTACATGTAAACCTTAACGTTGTCTGAGCTACCTTAACGAAAATATCCTCGAGTTTTCAAAAAAAATTTTACATGGTGACGAAGCATTTGGCTACCTTAAGGGAGTCATAGTACCCCTGCCTGCTGCTCCCACTTTTCTAAGCCCATTCTATCATTCTTGCTATGGCTGTCCTACAGAACCGATGTGCCACTATATGTCCACGTTAACGTCGTCTCTGTTACTCCCACTACGAGTCTCTCGAGTTAGCAAATGTACCTCGCCGGATGACGAGGCATTTGGCTACCTTATAAGCATCATATTTACTGCAGCAGCTGCTCCCCCTTCTTTGAATCTTTCCTCCCTTTAAATCATACTGTGGTCAGTCCTGCAAAGCGATACCCCAACACCTGTGCATGTTACCGTTGTCTGATTTACTTCAACAACGATTTCCTCGAGTTTTCAAATAAATCTCGCCGAGTGACGAGGCATTTGGCTACCTTAAGAGAGTCATAGTTACTGCTGCCAGCTGCTCGACCTACTTTCTTTCTTTCCACTCTTTAATTATTACTGTGGTCAGTTCTGCAGGAGCAATATGCCACTACATGTAAACCTTAACATTGTCTGAGATACCTTATCGATGATATCCTCGAGTTTTCAAAAACAATTTCACATGGTGACGAGGCATTTGGCTACCTTAAGAGAGTCATAGTACTCCTGCCTGCTGCTCCCACTTTTCTAAGCCCATTCTCTCTATCATTCTTGCTATGGCCTGTCCTACAGAACCGATGTGCCACTATATGTCTACGTTAACGTCGTCTCTGTTACTCCCACTACGAGTCTCTCGAGTTAGCAAATGTACCTCGCCGGTTGACGAGGCACTTGGCTACCTTATGAGAGTCATAGTTACTGCAGCCAGCTGCTCCCCCTTCTTTGAATCTTTCCTCTCTTTAATGTGTCCTGCAGAAGCGATACGCCACCACCTGGCATGTTACCGTTGTCTGATTTACTTCAACGACGATTTCCTCGAGTTTTCAAATAAATCTCGCCTAGTGACGAGGCATTTGGCTACCTTAAGAGAGTCATAGTTACTGCCGCCAGCTGCTCGACCTACTTTCTTTCTTTCCACTCATTAATTACTACTGTGGTCAGTCCTGCAGGAGCAATGTGCCACTACATGTAAACCTTAACGTTGTCTGAGCTACCTTAAAGAAAATATCCTCGAGTTTTCAAAAAAAATTTTACATGGTGACGAGGCATTTGGCTACCTTAAGGGAGTCATAGTACCCCTGCCTGCTGCTCCCACTTTTCTAAGCCCTTTCTCTCTACCATTCTTGCTATGGCTGTCCTACAGAACCGATGTGCCACTATATGTCCACGTTAACGTCGTCTCTGTTACTCCCACTACGAGTCTCTCGAGTTAGCAAATGTACCTCGCCGGATGACGAGGCATTTGGCTACCTTATAAGCATCATATTTACTGCAGCAGCTGCTCCCCCTTCTTTGAATCTTTCCTCCCTTTAAATCATACTGTGGTCAGTCCTGCAAAGCGATACCCCAACACCTGTGCATGTTACCGTTGTCTGATTTACTTCAACAACGATTTCCTCGAGTTTTCAAATAAATCTCGCCGAGTGACGAGGCATTTGGCTACCTTAAGAGAGTCATAGTTACTGCTGCCAGCTGCTCGACCTACTTTCTTTCTTTCCACTCTTTAATTATTACTGTGGTCAGTCCTGCAGAAGCAGTATGCCACTACATGTAAACCTTAATGTTGTCTGAGCTACCTTAACGAAGATATTCTCCAGTTTTCAAAAAAAATTTCACATGGTGACGAGGCATTTGGTTGCCTTCAGAGAGACATAGTACCCCCGCCTGCTGCTCCCACTTTTCTAAGCCCATTCTCTCTATCATTCTTGCTATGGCTGTCCTACAGAACCGATGTGCCACTACATGTCCACGTTAACGTCGTCACTGTTACTCCCACTACGAGTCTCTCAAGTTAGCAAATGTACCTCGCCGGGTGACGAGGCATTTGGCAACCTAAAGAGAGTCATGGTTACTGCAGCCAGCTGCTCCCCCTTCTTTGAATCGTTCCTCTCTTTAATTCGTACCTTGTGTCCTGCATAAGCGATACGCCACCACCTGTCCATGTTACCGTTGTCTGAGTTACTTCAACGACGATTTCCTCGAGTTTTCAAATAAATTTCGCCGAGTGACGAGGCATTTGGCTACCTTAAGAGAGTCATAGTTACTGCTGCCAACTGCTCGACCCACTTTCTTTCTTTCCACTCTTTAATTATTACTGTGGTCAGTCCTGCA
Source organism: Schistocerca americana (assembly GCF_021461395.2). NCBI lineage: Eukaryota > Metazoa > Arthropoda > Insecta > Orthoptera > Acrididae > Schistocerca > Schistocerca americana. The sequence continues at coordinate 550,840 of NW_025726225.1, read as the reverse complement.
GGAGCAATATGCCACTACATGTAAACCTTTACGTTGTCTAAGCTACCTTAACGAAAATATCCTCGAGTTTTCAAAAAAAATTTTACATGGTGACGAGGCATTTGGCTACCTTAAGGGAGTCATAGTACCCCTGCCTGCTGCTCCCACTTTTCTAAGCCCTTTCTCTCTACCATTCTTGCCATCGCCTGTCCTACGAAACCGATGTGCCACTATATGTCCACGTTAACGTCGTCACTGTTACTCCCACTACGAGTCTCTCGAGTTAGTAAATCTACCTCGCCGGGTGACGAGGCATTTGGCTACCTTAAGAGAGTCATAGTTACTGCAGCCAGCTGCTGCCCCTTCTTTGAATCTTTCCTCTCTTTAATTCGTACTGTGGTGTCCTACAGAAGCGATACGCCACCACCTGTCCATGTTACCGTTGTCTGAGTTACTTCAACGACGATTTCTCGAGTTTTCAAATAAATTTCGCCGAGTGACGAGGCATTTGGCTACCTCAAGCGAGTCATAGTTACTGCAGCCAGCTGCTCCCCCTTCTTTGAACCTTTCCTCCCTTTAAATCGTACTGTGGTCAGTCCTGCAGAGCGATACGATACCACCTGTGCATGTTACCGTTGTCTCATTTATTCAACGACGATTTCCTTGAGTTTTCAAATAAATCTCGCCGAGTGACGAGGCATTTGGCTACCTTAAGAGAGTCATAGTTACTGCCGCCAGCTGCTCGACCTACTTTCTTTCTTTCCACTCATTAATTATTACTGTGGTCAGTCCTGCAGGAGCAATATGCCACTACATGTAAACCTTAACGTTGTCTGAGCTACCTTAACGAAGATATTCTCGAGTTTTCAAAAAAAATTTCACATGGTGACGAGGCATTTGGCTAACTTAAGGGAGTCATAGTTTCCCTGCCTGCTGCTCCCACTTTTCTAAGCTCTTTCTCTCTATCATTCTTGCTATGGCTGTCCTACAGAACCGATGTGCCACTATATGTCCACGTTAACGTCGTCTCTGTTACTCCCACTACGAGTCTCTCGAGTTAGCAAATGTACCTCGCCGGATGACGAGGCATTTGGCTACCTTATAAGCGTCATAGTTACTGCAGCCAGCTGCTCCCCCTTCTTTGAATCTTTCCTGTCTTTAATTCGTACTGTGGTCAGTCCTGCAGATGCGATACGCCACCACCTGTCCATATTACTGTTGTCTGAGTTACTTCAACAACGATTTCCTCGAGTTTTCAAGTAAATTTCGCCGAGTGACGAGGCATTTGGCTACCTTAAGAGAGTCACAGTTACTGCAGCCGGCTGCTCCCCCTTCTTTGAATCTTTCCTCTCTTTAATTCGTACCTTGGTGTCCTGCAGAAGCGATACGCCACCACCCGTATATGTTACCGTTGTCTGAGTTATTTCAAGGACGATTTCCTCGAGTTTTCAAATAAATTTCGCCGAGTGACGAGGCATTTGGCTACCTTAATAGAGTCATAGTTACTGTTGCCAGCTGCTCGACCTACTTTCTTTCTTTCCACTCTTTAATTATTACTGTGGTCAGTCCTGCAGGAGCAATATGCCCCTACATGTAAACCTAAACATTGTCTGAGCTACCTTAACTAAGATATTCTCGAGTTTTCAAAAACAATTTCACATGGTGACGAGGCATTTGGCTACCTTAAGAGAGTCATAGTACCCCTGCCTGCTGCTCCCACTTTTCTAAGCCCATTCTCTCTATCATTCTTGCTATGGCCTGTCCTACGGAACCGATGTGCCACTATATGTCCACGTTAACGGCGTCACTGTTACTCCCACTACGAGTCTCTCGAGTTAGCAAATGTACGTCGCCGGATGACGAGGCATTTGGCTACCTTAAGAGGGTCATAGTTACTGCAGCCAGCTGCTCCCCCTTCTTTGAATCTTTCCTCTCTTTAATTCGTACTGTGGTGTCCTGCAGAAGCGATACGCCACCACCTGTCCATGTTACCGTTGTCTGAGTTACTTCAACGACGATTTCCTCGAGTTATCAAATAAATTTCGCCGACTGACGAGGCATTTGGCTACCTTAAGAGAGTCATAGTTACTGCTGCCAGCTGCTCGACCTAGTTTCTTTCTTTCGACTCATTAATTATTACTGTGGTCAGTCCTGCAGGAGCAATATGCCACTACATGTAAACCTTAACGTTGTCTGAGCTACCTTAACGGAGATATTCTCGAGTTTCCAAAAAAAATTTCACATGGTGACGATTCATTTGGCTACCTTAAGGGAGTCATAGTACCCCTGCCTGCTGCTCCCACTTTTCTAAGGCCTTTCTCTCCATCATTCTTGCTATGGCTGTCCTACAGAACCGATGTGCCACTATATGTCCACGTTAACGTCGTCACTGTTACTCCCACTACGAGTCTCTCGAGTTAGCTAATGTATCTCGCCGGGTGAGGAGGCAATTGGCTACCTTAAGAGAGTCATTGTTACTGCAGCCAGCTGCTCCCCCTTCCTTGAATCTTTCCTCCCTTAAAATCGTACTGTGGTCAGTCCTGCAGAAGCGATACGCCACCACCTGTCCATGTTACCGTTGTCTGAGTTACTTCAACGATGATTTCCTCGAGTTTTCAAATAAATTTCGCCGAGTGACGAGGCATTTGGCTACCCTAAGAGAGTCATAGTTACTGCAGCCAGCTGCTCCCCCTTCTTTGAATCTTTCCTCTCTTTAATTCGTACCTTGGTGTCCTGCAGAAGCGATACGCCACCACCTGTCCATGTTACCGTTGTCTGAGTTACTTCAACGACGATTTCCTCGAGTTATCAAATAAATTTCGCCGAGTGACGAGGCATTTGGCTACCTTAAGAGAGTCATAGTTACTGCTGCCAGCTGCTCGACCTACTTTCTTTCTTTCGACTCATTAATTATTACTGTGGTCAGTCCTGCAGGAGCAATATGCCACTACATGTAAACCTAAACGTTGTCTGAGCTACCTTAACGAAAATATCCTCGAGTTTTCAAAAAAAATTTCACATGGTGACGAGGCATTTGGCTACCTTACGGGAGTCATAGTACCCCTGCCTGCTGCTCCTACTTTTCTAAGCCCTTTCTCTCTATCATTCTTGCTATGGCTGTCCTACAGAACCGATGTGCCACTATATGTCCACGTTAACGACGTCTCTGTTACTCCCACTACGAGTCTCTCGAGTTAGCAAATGTACCTCGCCGGATGACGAGGCATTTGGCTACCTTAAGCGAGTCATAGTTACTGCAGCCAGCTGCTCCCTCTTCTTTGAGTCTTTCCTCTCTTTAATTCGTACCTTGGTGTCCAGCAGAAGCGATACGCCACCACCCGTATATGTTACCGTAGTCTGAGTTACTTCGACGACGATTTCCTCGAGTTTTCAAATAAATTTCGCCGAGAGACGAGGCATTTGGCTACCTTAAGAGAGTCATAGTTACTGCTGCCAGCTGCTCGACCTACTTTCATCCTTTCCACTCATTAATTATTACTGTGGTCAGTCCTGCAGGAGCAATATGCCACTACATGTAAACCTTAACGTAGTCTGAGCTACCTTAACGAAGATATTCTCGAGTTTTCAAAAAAAATTTCACATGGTGACGAGGCATTTGGCTGCCTTAAGAGAGTCATAGTACCCTTGCCTGCTGCTCCCACTTCTTTAGACCTTTCTCTCTATCATTCTTGCTATGGCTGTCCTACAGAACCGATGTGCCACTATATGTCCAGGTTAACGTCGTCACTGTTACTCCCACTACGAGTCTCTCGAGTTAGCAAATGTACGTCGCCAGATGACGAGGCATTTGGCTACCTTAAGAGAGTCATAGTTACTGCAGCCAGCTGCTCCCCCTTCTTTGAATCTTTCCTCTATTTAACTCGTACTGTGGTGTCCTGCAGAAGCGATACGCCACCACCTGTCCATGTTACCGTTGTCTGAGTTACTTCAACAACGATTTCCTCGAGTTTTCAAATAAATTTCACCGAGTGACGAGGCATTTGGCTACTTTAAGAGAGTCATAGTTACTGCTGCCAGCTGCTCGACCTACTTTCTTTCTTTCGACTCATTAATTATTACTGTGGTCAGTCCTGCAGGAGCAATATGTCACTACATGTAAACCTTAACGTTGTCTGAGCTACCTTAACGGAGATATTCTCGAGTTTCCAAAAAAAAATTCACATGGTGACGAGGCATTTGGCTACCTTAAGGGAGTCATAGTACCCCTGCCTGCAGCTCCCACTTTTCTAAGGCCTTTCTCTCTATCATTCTTGCTATGGCTGTCCTACAGAACCGATGTGCCACTATATGTCCACGTTAACGTCGTCACTGTTACTCCCACTACGAGTCTCTCGAGTTAGCTAATGTATCTCGCCGGGTGACGAGGCAATTGGCTACCTTAAGAGAGGCATAGTTACTGCAGCCAGCTGCTCCCCCTTCCTTGAATCTTTCCTCCCTTAAAATCGTACTGTGGTCAGTCCTGCAGAAGCGATACGCCACCACCTGTCCATGTTACCATTGTCTGAGTTACTTCGACGACGATTTCCTCGAGTTTTCAAATAAATCTCGCCGAGTGACGAGGCATTTGGGTACCTTAAGAGAGTCATAGTTACTGCAGCCAGCTGCTCCCCCTTCTTTGAATCTTTCCTCTCTTTAATTCGTACCTTGGTGTCCTGCAGAAGCGATACGCCACCACCTGTATATGTTACCGTTGTCTGAGTTACTTCGACGACGATTTCCTCGAGTTTTCAAATAAATTTCGCCGAGTGACGAAGCATTTGGCTACCTTAAGAGAGTCATAGTTACTGCTGCCAGCTGCTCGACCTACTTTCATTCTTTCCACTCATTAATTATTACTGTGGTCAGTCCTGCAGGAGCAATATGCCACTACATGTAAACCTTAACGTTGTCTGAGCTACCTTAACGAGGATATTCTCGAGTTTTCAAAAAAAATTTCACATGGTGACGAGGCATTTGGCTGCCTTAAGAGAGTCATAGTACCCCTGCCTGCTGCTCCCACTTTTCTAAGCCCATTCTCTCTATCATTCTTGCTATGGCTGTCCTGCAGAACCGATGTGCCACTATATGTCCACGTTAACGTCGACACTGTTACTCCCACTACGAGTCTCTCGAGTTAGCTAATGTACCTCGCCGGGTGACGAGGTAATTGGCTACCTTAAGAGAGTCATAGTTACTGCAGCCAGCTGCTCCCCCTTCTTTGAATCTTTCCTCCCTTTAAATCGTACTGTGGTCAGTCCTGCAGAGCGATACGCCACCACCTGTGCATGTTACCGTTGTCTGATTTATTCAACGACGATTTCCTTGAGTTTTCAAATAAATCTCGCCGAGTGACGAGGCGTTTGGCTACCTTAAGAGAGTCATAGTTACTGCAGCCAGCTGCTCCCCCTTCTTTGAAACTTTCCTATCTTTAATTCGTACCTTGGTGTCCTGCAGAAGCGATACGCCACCACCTGTCCATGTTACCGTTGTCTGAGTTACTTAAACGACGATTTCCTCGAGTTTTCAAATAAATTTCGCCGAGTGACGAGGCATTTGTCTACCTTAAGAGATTCATAGTTACTGCAGCCAGCTGCTCCCCCTTCTTTGAATCTTTCCTCTCTTTAATTCGTACCTTGGTGTCCTGCAGAAGCGATACGCCACCACCTGTATATGTCACCGTTGTCTGAGTTACTTCGATGACGATTTCCTCGAGTTTTCAAATAAATTTCGCCGAGTGACGAGGCATTTGGCTACCTTAAGAGAGTCATAGTTACTGCTGCCAGCTGCTCGACCTACTTTCTTTCTTTCCACTCATTAATTATTACTGTGGTCAGTCCTGCAGGAGCAATATGCCACTACATGTAAATCTTAACGTTGTCTGAGCTACCTTAACGAAGATATTCTCGAGATTTCAAAATAAATTTCACATGGTGAATAGGCATTTGGCTGCCTTAAGAGAGTCATAGTACCCCTGCCTGCTGCTCCCACTTTTTTAAGCCCTTTCTCTCTATCATTCTTGCTATGGCTGTCCTACAGAACCGATGTGACACTATATGTCCAGGTTAACGTCGTCTCTGTTACTCCCACTACGAGTCTCTCGAGTTAGCAAATGTACCTCGCCGGATGACGAGGCATTTGGCTACCTTATAAGCGTCATAGTTACTGCAGCCAGCTGCTCCCCCTTCTTTGAATCTTTCATGTCTTTAATTCGTACTGTGGTCAGTCCTGCAGAAGCGATACGCCACCACCTGTCCATGTTACTGTTGTCTGAGTTACTTCAACAACGATTTCCTCGAGTTTTCAAATAAATTTCGCCGAGTGACGAGGCATTTGGCTACCTTAAGAGAGTCATAGTTACTGCTGCCAGCTGCTCGACCTACTTTCTTTCTTTCCACTCTTTAATTATTACTGTGGTCAGTCCTGCAGGAGCAATATGCCACTACATGTAAACCTTAACGTTGTCAGAGCTACCTTAACGAAAATATCCTCGAGTTTTCAAAAAAAATTTTACATGGTGACGAGGCATTTGGCTACCTTAAGGGAGTCATAGTACCCCTGCCTGCTGCCCCCACTTTTCTAAGCCCATTCTCTCTATCATTCTTGCTATGGCCTGTCCTACGGAACCGATGTGCCACTATATGTCCACGTTAACGTCGTCACTGTTACTCCCACTACGAGTCTCTCGAGTTAGCAAATGTACCCCGCCGGATGACGAGGCATTTGGCTACCTTAAGAGAGTCATAGTTACTGCAGCCAGCTGCTCCCCCTTCTTTGAATCTTTCCTCTCTTTAATTCGTACTGTGGTGTCCTGCAGAAGCGATACGCCACCACCTGTCCATGTTACCGTTGTCTGAGTTACTCCAACGACGATTTCCTCGAGTTTTCAAATAAATTTCGCCGAGTGACGAGGCATTTGGCTACCTTATGAGAGTCATAGTTACTGCTGCCAGCTGCTCGACCTACTTTCTTTCTTTCCACTCTTTAATTATTACTGTGGTCAGTCCTGCAGGAGCAATATGCCACTACATGTAAACCTTAACGTTGTCAGAGCTACCTTAACGAAAATATCCTCGAGTTTTCAAAAAAAATTTTACATGGTGACGAGGCATTTGGCTACCTTAAGGGAGTCATAGTACCCCTGCCTGCTGCTCCCACTTTTCTAAGCCCTTTCTCTCTATCAATCTTGCTATGGCTGACCTACAGAACCGATGTGCCACTATATGTCCACGTTAACGTCGTCTCTGTTACTGCCACTACGAGTCTCTCGAGTTAGCAAATGTACCTCGCCGGATGACGAGGCATTTGGCTACCTTATAAGCGTCATACTTACTGCAGCCAGCTGCTCCCCCTTCTTTGAATCTGTCCTGTCTTTAATTCGTACTGTGGTGTCCTGCAGATGCGATACGCCACCACCTGTCCATGTTACCGTCGTCTGAGTTATTTCAACGACGATTTCCTCGAGTTTTCAAATAAATTTAGCCGAGTGACGAGGTATTTGGCTACCTTAAGAGACTCATAGTTACTGCTGCCAGCTGCTCGACCTACTTTCTTTCTTTCCACTCTTTAATTATTACTGTGGTCTGTCCTGCAGGAGCAATATGCCACTACATGTAAACCTTCTGCGTTTCATCGTCAAAGGGAAGGTCCAAAGGATACAGTAAATCTGAAGTGAAGCATCGGAATCTAAAACTGGTCTCATAGGGAAGGCTCAAAACATAGACAGTAAAATGACTTAGTCTTCTTGTTCTTAAGTCGGCATTGTGCCTTTTGTATCTAATTCCGATGCAATTTTTGTTTTTCATCGTCAAAGTGAAGGTCCAAGGAATACAGTAAACCTGAAGTAAAGCTTTGGAAACTAAAACTGGTGACACAGGAAAGGCTCAAAATATAGACAGTAGGAGGACTCAATCTTCTTGTACTTATGTTGGCATTCTGCCATTTCTATTTAATTCCGATTCAATTTCTGTGTTTCATCGTCAAAGCGAATTTCCAAAGGATACAGTAAACCTGAAGTGAAGCATCGAAATCTACAACTGGTCTCACAGGAAATGCTCACAACATAGACAGTAAGAAGACTCTGTCTTCTCGTACTTAAGTCGACATTGTGCCTTTTGTATTTGATTCAGATGCAATTTCTGTGTTTCTTCGTCAAAGTTAAGATCCGAGGGATACAGTAAACCTGAAGTTAAGCATCGGAATCTAAAACTGGTCTCACAGGAAATGCTCAAAACATAGACACTAAGAAAAGTCAATCATCTTGTACTTAAGTCGGCATTGTGCCTTTTGTATTTAATTCCGATGCAATTACTGTGCTTCATCGTCAAAGTGAAGGTCCAAGGGATACAGTAAACCTGAAGTGAAGCATCCGAATCTATAACTGGTCTCACAGGGATGGCTCACAACATAGACAGTCAGAAGACTCAGTCTTCTTGTACTTAAGTCGGCATTGTGCCTTTTGTATTAAATTCCGATGCAAATACTGTGTGTCATCGTCAATGTGAAGGTCCAAAAGAACTGTAAACCAGCAGTTGTGGATCGGAATCTAAAACTGGTGACACAGGAAAGGCTCAAACATATACACTAAGAAAAGTCAGTTTTCTTGTACTTAAGTCGGCCTTTTATAATTAATTCCGCTGCAATTTTTGTGTTTCATCGTCAATGTGAAGGTCCTAGGGATACAGTAAACCTGAAGAGAAGCAATGGAATCGTAAACTGGTCTCACAGTAAAGGCTCAGAACATAGACGTTAAGTAGACTCAGTCCTCCTGTACTTAAGTCGGCATTGTGCCTTTTGTACTTAATTCGGATGCATTTTCTGTGTTTCATCGTCAAAGTGAAGGTCCAAGGGATATAGTGAACCTGAAGTGAAGCATCGGAATCTAAAACTGGTCTCACAGGTAAGGCTCAAAACTTAGACGGTAAGATGACTCAGTCTTGTAGTCCTTAAGTCGGCATTATGCCTTTTGTATTTAATTCAGATCCAATTTCTGTGTTTCATCGTAAATGTAAAGGTCCAAGGGACACAGTAAACCAGATGTGAAGCATCGGAGTCTAAAACTGGTCTCACAGGAAGAGCTCAACACCAAGACACTAAGAAAAGTCAGTCTTCTTGTACTTAAGTCGGCATTGTGCATTTTGTACAGAATTCAGATGCAATTTTTGTGTTTCATCGTCAATGGGAAGGTCCAAGGATTGCAGAAAACCTATAGTGGTGCATCGGAATCGATCACTGGTCTCCCAGGAAAGGTTCTAAGCACCGACTGTTGGAGGCGTCACTCCCCCTGGACAGAAGCCGTCCTTGTGCCTTTTGAATTCAATCCCGATGTAAATTCTGTGTTTCATCTTCTATGTAAAAGTCAAAGAGTTTCCGAAAACCTGATGTGGTGCATCGGAATCGAACACTGGCATCACAGGAAATTTTCATAGCAATGACTTTTTGAGGCGTTACTCCCCCTGGACAGAAGACGGCACTGTGCCTTTTGTATTCAATCTCGATGCAAATTCTGTGTTTCATCGTCAATGTGAAATACCAAGGGTTGCTGAAAACCTCTAGTGGTTACGGAATCTATCACTGGCATCCCAGGAAAGGTTCTAAACATCGACTCTTTGAGGCGATACACCCCTCGGACAGAAGTCGGCATTGTGATTTTTGTATTCGATCGCAATGTAATTTCTCTGTTTCATCGTCAATGTGAACGTTTAAGGGTTGCAGAAAACCTATACTGGTGCATCGGAATCGAAACACTGGCCTCCCAGGCATTTTCATAGCACTGACTCTTGGAGGTGTTACTCCCCCTGGACAGAAGTCGGTATTGTGGGTTTTGTTTTCGATCCCGTTGCCATTTGTGTGTTTCATAGTCAATGTAAAGTTCCAAGTGTTGCATAAAACCTGTAGTGGTGCATCGGAATCGAACACTGGCATCCCAGGAAATTTTCATACGCCGTGTCTTTGAGGCGTTACTCCACCAGGACAGAAGTCGGCGATGTGCCTTTTGTATTCAATCCCGATGCATTTTCTGTGTTTCATCGTCAATGTGAAGGTTCTAGGGTTGAGGAAAACGTGTAGTTGTGCATCGGAATCGAACACTGGCCTCCCAGGAAAGGTTTCAAGCACCGACTCTTTGAGGTGTTTGTCGCTCTGGACAGGAGTCGGCATTGTGGCTTTTGTATTCACTCCCGATGCAATTTCTGTGTTTCTTCGTCAATGTGAAGATCGAAGGGTTGCAGAAAATCTGTAGAGGTGCACCGGAATCGAACACTGGCATTCCAGGAAATTTTCATAGCACCGACTCTCTGAGGTGTTACTCCCCCTGGACAGAAGTCCGCTTTGTGCCTTTTGTATTCAATCCCGATGAAATTTCTGTGTCTCATCGTCAATGTGAAGGTCCAAGGATTCCGGAACTCCTCTAGTGGTGCATCGGAATCGGTCACTGGCCTCCCAGGAAGTTCCAAAGCACAGACTGTTCGAGGAGTTACTCGCCCTAAGCAGAAATCGGCTTTGTGCCTTTTGTTTTTAACGCCGATGGAATTTCTGTTTTTCAAGAAAATGGTTCAAATGGCTCTGAGCACTATGGGACTTAACATCTTAGGTCATCAGTCCCCTAGAACTTAGAACTACTTAAACCTAACTAACCTCAAGACATCACACACATCCATGCTTGAGGCAGGATTCGAACCTGCGACCGTAGCGGTTGCTCGGCTCCATACTGTAGCGCCTAGAACCGCACGGCCACTCCAGCCGGCTTCTGTTTTTCATCGTCAATGTGAAATGTCGAAGGGTTACGGTAAAACTGCAGTGGTGCATCGCGATCTCCTACTGGACTACGTGGAAAGGTTCAAATCATAGACTCTTTAAAGCGTTACTCCCCCTATACAGAAGTCGTCATTTTGGCTGTTGTATTCAATTCCAATGCAATTTCTGTGTTTACTGTAACGTTTGGACCTTCACTTTGACGATGAAACTTGTAATGGTGTATCGATATCTAATACTGGTCTAGCAGGAAAGGTTCAATCACTGACTGAAGCGTTATTCGCCCTTCACAGAAGTGGGCAATGTGCCTTATGTATTCAATCCCGATGCCGTTTCTTTGATCGATAATGTGAACGTCCAAAGGTTACAGTAAACCTGCAGTGGTGCATCGGAATCTACTACTGCAGTCCCAGGAAAGATTCAAAGCACAGACAGCTTGCGGATTTACTCCCCCTTGACAGAAGTCGGCTTTGTGCCTTTTGTATTCAATCCCAATGCAATTTCTGTGATTCATCGTTTATTTCAGTGTCAAACGGTTACAGTACACTTGCCCTGGTACATCGGTGGAATCACACACTTTTTGAGGCTTTTCTCTCCCTGGATAGAGGTCGTCATAGTGGCTTTTTATTCAATTCCGATTCAATTTCTGTGTTTCATCGTAAATGTGAAGGTACAAGTGTAAAGTGCTAGAGCATGGGCACTTACACATTAGCTTACCGACATTAGTATTAATAATAAAGGGACTGGCAGGGGCATCAGATCATGACTCTATAGAATTTTGTTAAATATGAGGCACTCTCGAGCGGTACTCCCTGCATGTCTGCAGGATTGAGCCACTATCTTAAAGTGTTGGCGAAAAGCGTCGGAAGTTGAGAGTTGTGAAACGTAAAGTCTGCAGATGGCCGTAGCTCGCCGGGCCGCTGTGGGCGGCAGTTAGCGGTCACCGGAAACGTGGGACAGTACGGCGGTTTTGGGGGTAGCCCGGCATCCGGAGTCACCTGTGCTGGGCAATACGTTGCGAGGACGGGAGTTTCGTTTGCCAAGGGGCGTTATGACCTACTCGATCATTGGGTAGATCTCCGTGGAGGGATCTCGGGGATGATAGAGCGATCGACATTGGCCGAAATTGAGTATTCATCCGCCGCGTTTTCGTACACATGGGAAACGAGAGAATTGTGGAAGGAATTCGCCTTCAGCCATCGAGCGGTACGGACTTGGAGACGGCGTCTTGGCCATCGTCTTCGAAGGGAGATATACGGTCTGTATCGCAGCATTGCACCAACGCGTGTTCCGTGCAGAGTTCTGCGGTTAGAGCTCTTTGTGTGCTCAGAAGCGAGATTTTCACCACCGCCTAACCACATCTCACAACTTACCCAATATTCTCGATCCAGAAGTTATCCTTGCTAGGTGCAGAGTATTTATCAGCGCAGCTGCCGCTAATAGGGGCGCGTTATTGGAAATTGTTAATGAGCCATTCTCAGGAGTGAGTTTGTGGACAAAGAGATTCATATTTTTTTTGTAAATTTTGTCAGTTTTGGTGAATATCAAATTAAAATGCCAGTATTTCGATCGAATTATCGACTTCATTATAGCTAGCATTTTCCCTGTCCCAGTAAGCTTCACATGTACTCTAGTCACTGCACAGCTTGCCCAGACGGGAAGGAAGGGAGGTTTGCAGTCTTCTATGTCAGCGACGGACTGCTAAGTTTACACAAGGTGCATCAGAGCCAGGATTGTTCATAAATAGGCATTTTTTGTGACGTTGTCATATTTTCTAAATTTTTGTTAAAGGTGGCCTTAATTTCAGCGATTAGTTGTGGTGTTGTAAACTCTCGCTACTGAATAATGTAGGAGGTTTGAAGCAGCAATTGTGCGATATAAGATAAATGATTTCTTGTGTTGTTGCTGAATCGTTGTGATTTTTTTTTCGTTTTTCAGGATATTAGATACATTATGTAGTTTGTATGTTCTTGTATATGTATTGAGGCGAGACAGTAGCCTACGACTATGTTGAAATATTGGTGGGACAGTGACACAGAAATCGCACATGTGATGGGCTTCCTATATCGTGCATAAGTGTAGTTTTCGCAAAATCGTTGAAATTTTGTTTTTCTCTTCTTCTTGTCTTTTGCTGTAAGTTGTATTTGAATTCTTTTGTGATTTGATTTGTGTTTTATGTGCTGCATTTTGTGTAGTTAATTGTTATTTTGGGTTTAATAATCGTTAGTTCATGAGGACGCGCAGCCAGGCCAAGGCGGAAGAGCGAACGCAGGCTCGTGAGAGAAATATGGAAGGCCATAGTGAGGAAAATAGAAAGTTGGTAGCCGCAGAAGTTCACGAGGGTCCGTTTGAGCATGAGCAAATGCAGGCAGAACGATGCAACACAGGTAACTTTCATGATTCGAGGAGCGGAAGTTAGGTGGCCTAGCCTCCTTTGCCTGTTTTCGGGGGAGGAAGGCAGGGTGGTAATGAGCGGAGCTCGAAACCTCTGCGAAAAGGCGGCCGAAGGCATTGGAGACATCCTCAGGGGCCACAAGGACGTCATTCGCGACCGTCAAGCCAGAAACTGGTGAGTGGACCTTAGTGCCAGATATCCGGCGCAGGCTACCCCAGACAACAGAAGAAGGAGTAAAACTGTTGAAGGTGCTTGTGAAAGCAGCCCAGCTCGCTTTCTTACTTTCTTTGATAATACGAGGACACTGCGCACGTAATCGTTTATAAATGATACAATTCGCCACTGTAGGGTGGCGTTTAAAGGTGCGTAAAGCACGTCGACGAGCACGTAAAGCATCTATACATGCTGCGGACCACCGGTGGACCGGTACGCGACGTGGAGAAGAAGTAGTGTGAGGGATGGAATATTCAGCAGCAGTGAGAATGAATTCCCTGAGGTGTGCGACCTGACTATCGTAGCTTGTGAAGGTTTGATCCTGAAAGGTCGCCCTGGAAGAGAAGAGCCCCCAGTCTGCTTTGGAGATGTTCCAACTAGCTGTGTACGGAGAGGGGGTATGATGCAGGAGATGGATGACACACGGGAAGTGGTCGCTCGAATAAGTATCAGAAAGTGCATACCACTCGAACCGGCGTGCAAGTTGGGTAGTACATATAGAGAGGTCTAAATGAGAATAGGTGTGAGATGTGTCCGAAAGAAAAGTAGGGGCGCCAGTATTGAGGCAGACAAGACTGAGCTGCTTGAAAAGGTCTGCTAACAGGGAGCCCCTCGGGCAGGATGCTGGAGAGCCCCAAAAGGGATGGTGGGCATTGAAGTCTCCAGTTAACATAAATGGTGCAGGTAGCTGAGCAATAATTTGCATCATGTCTGCCCTGGTAACGGCAGACGACGATAGAGTGTAAACGGTACAAATGGAAAATGTAAAAGTGGGGAGAGTAATTCGGACGGAAACTGCCCGCAGGCCGGTGCGCAATGTGATGGGATCGTAGTGAATATCATCCCGGACCGGCAACATAACTCCTCCATGAGCCGGAATACCTGCCACAGGGGGTTGGTCAAAACGCACAGAGGTGTAGTGTGCCAAGGCAATTTGATCTCATGGGCGTAGCTTCGTTTCCTGGAGGGCTACGACAAGCGGACGGTGCAAGCGGAGCAGGAACTTCAAGTCCTCTCGGTTGGAGCGAATACTGGGAATATTCCAGTGAATAAGTGCCATCGTGATAAGAAAAAGAAAAAGAAGATGCAAGAAGGGGTCACCTCGAAGGCCGCTGAGCGCCTTGCTTCGAGCTAGCACTGCCACCGCTATCAGTAGGCGGACAGTCGTGGTCCATTGGTTCAATAGGTTCATGGGCCATCTTGTTAAGATGGCCGGGAGGGGGAGCTTCCTCCGCCGGTGAACGGCCAGATGTTCGGCTACCAGCGGTGCGGCCAGGCGAAACGGATGACGGCCTGGGGCGGCAACCGCTGGGTGGCCCAGGAGAAGACAAGCGCCGTGGCGGAGAAGGAGAACTTTGCTTCCTATGAGCCTTCTTGGAAGGTCGTTTGGTGGAAGTAATAGTCGATGGCTGGGAGTTCGAGGTACGTAGGAAGTCTGCACGGGACAGTTCCTTCTTGAAGGCCCGTGCATCTGACTTCTGGGTCTTCTTGGCAGAAGCTGATGAAGGTCCTCGTGTCTGAGGGGTGACGGGAGGAAGAGAAGACGTTGACCGGGCGATCTTAGCACTGGCCGAACGGACGACCATAGTACTGAAGGTCAGATCACATGTCTGCGTCGCCACCTCCCTGGTAGTTCGAGGAGAGGCGAGGACGGTACCGTATTTCCCCGTTGGGGGCAGTGTGGGTTTCCTACTAGCAAATATCTTGCCAGCAGCCGAGGTGGACACTTTCTCTTTGACCCGAATTTCCTGTATACAGCGTTTTTCCTTGTAGATGGGACAGTCGCGGGAGGACGCTGCATGGTCACCCTGACAGTTCACACAACGAGGAGACGGAGGTGGACAGTCACACTCATGGGCATCCGTGCCACAAGTGACACATTTAGCCGCATTTGAACGAGCCTGGCGAGTGTGATTAAAACGCTGACACTGATAGCAGCGCGTAGGTGTCGGGACATAGAGGCGAACAGAAATAACCTCGTAGCCCGCTTTGATGCGCGACGGCAGCTGAACACTATCAAAGGTCAAAAAAAGTGTCCGGGTCGGTACAAGGTCATTTTTGACATTTTTCATGACCCTATGGACAGCTGTCACGCCCTGCTCAGCGAGGAAAGACTGAATCTCCTCGTCAGTCAATCCGTCGAGTGATCCAGTATATACCACACCACGAGACGAATTCAAAGTGCGGTGAGCCTCCACCCGGACAGGGAACGTGTACAGGAATGTGGCCCGAAGCAGTTTTTGTGCCTGAAAGGCGCTCTCAGTTTCTAGTAACAAGGTACCGTTACGCAACCTGGTACAAGACTTGACAGAACCGGCTATGGCATCTACGCCCTTCTATATAACGAAAGGGTTGACACAGGAAAAATCCTTTTCGTCCTCAGATCGAGAAACTACGAGGAACTGTGGGGCAGGCGGTAGTACTTTTGTCACTGGTGGCTGGCCAAGTTTCCGTTTTTGGGCAGAAGTCGAGAGAGAAGAAGGAGAGAAATCCATTGCGGAGGAATCCCCCATGATTGCCAGCATCTCCGATGGCGCGCTCCTTCCTTGTGGGGACCCTCTCAGAGGGCACTCCCGCCTTAGGTGAATGTTTACACCTCAGGTCACACCTCCCGAGGAACGGACGGAGGGACCAATCGGCATGGTCGGAAGATGCCCACTCAGGCAATCACCCCTTCCTGGGCCTGGCCTTTACCAGGGGGTACATGCGTGCTTTACTTGTCTACCCAGGGCGGGGAATTACGCGTTACCCCGTCACCGGCTACGCGTGCGAACGCGTGGGTCGGCCTTCAGGCACGCACAGGGAGGAAGGAAGAAGAGGGAGACAGGTAGAGAAAGGACTGTCTCAAACGCCGAGGCGGAGACCAGAGAAGGCAAGGGGAAGAAGGCAAGGAGAAGAAAGCAAGGAGAAGAAGGCAAGGGAAAGAGTAAGTAAGACAGCGAGATGGAGAAGAACAAAGAAAGGAACCATCCAAAGGAAGGAAGAAACCAGAATAGGTGAAAAACCAAAATGACCGCAGATATGGGTCGTGGAACCGTCCGTCTCCGGACGCAGGTGCTAACAACCCCCTTGAGGGGGATGGACTCCTTTTAGTCGGCTCTTAAGACAGGCAGCAATACCTCGGGTCTATTCTAACCCCCGGACCCGCAGGGGGGGGACGCAGTTCTGGCGAGACGAGACGCACGCGGCACGAAACGGTTTGCCCAAGAGGCTCGCGAGCTTACTAAGACGGCGACCTCCGTCGGAACAAAGTAACTGACTAAACTGAAACATCGCCTGGACAAACTAGCGAAAGTTGCGGGAAAATCATTACAGATTCATGTCGAGGAAGTAGTTGAAGAGAGAGTAGCGGAGATGGAAAAGTCCATCGACGAAAGGGTCATGCAGGTCGTGCAGCAAGAACGCGAATATCTTCGCATGCAGATAACTGGGGACGCGGTGCAATCAAAAGAGAGTGCAGGAAATGTAACACCGCTAACTGGGGACACAGAGTTTCTGAACGGTGGCAGTGCAGGTAGCGCGGGACAGAAGCAATCAGGTCCTCCACCTCCCACTTACGAATCAAGTCCCACTCAAGCAGCTAGACAGGTCGTGATGAGGAAAGGTACGGTGGCTCTCATGGTTGCAAAGCCGAGGTCGGTACGAAGCAGCCATGAGAACAGTTTACCTCTGCAACGGTGCAACTCGCAGAGCGGAAATTCCGGTAGTACGGAAACACAAATCAGTACGAACGGAGGAGACAGTACACCGCCGACACACTACAATCTACAGCAGGGTCATGGAAATGTACGTACTCCAAGATACGAGGAGCAGTTCGGCCATGAAAAGTACTTAAGCCTACGAAGATTCCAACACTACCGAGAGGACAATAATGTTATGCACCCACGGACTTTTATCTCCCAAACCACAGAAGCATTTCCACCGCATTGGCGAACGCGGAAACAGATCAACTTTGTATGTGCACATTTAGAAGGGTTAGTGGCAGAAACGATGCTTAAGTGTGGGAAGTCTTGCGAGTCTTTCGAAGAATTTCGCCAATATTTCTCAATCGATACAGGTCACAAAGTACTCAGACCAGAATAAAACACGAAATGATGATGGATAAGGACATGGAAACTGCAGGCTTTAAGAGCACAGTGAAATTCCTCGACCAGAAGGTCAAGAAGAATGAATTCCTAGACAACCCGTATACGAATAACGAGATTATCCGTATTTGCTGCATGAAGCTTCTCTCACGTCACCAACAAAATCTTATAGGTAAATGCGGAGACGATGTGAAGGGCTTCAGAAATATACTAAAAGAAGTCGAATTGGTGTTGAACGAGGAGCTGGCGCGTAACCGTAAGAGTGATACAGAAACGAAAGTAGTCACAAAATTTCATTGCACAAGCAGATCATAAACGGATGAACCAATGGCATAGTAGTAAGAGCTGGCAAATGTATAACGGTCAACAGGAAGCAAAAACGAATATCGGTAATAGATGGAAGAAAGAAAAGTGGGGTAACAACCAGCCGTGGTCGCAAGGACACCCACAACCGAACTTTGCATCTCACAAAAGTCGAGAAAAAAATTCGCAGACAATAGATATTAGGGGGCCAAATCCTGGGCGTGCACAGATAGAAGAGGTGCACGAACAGCCATGACTAGCCAACGTTGCGGGGACGGTGGCACAAAAACCCGCACCACGTATCGGAAACCGCCACAGCTGCATGCTCATGTATGAGGATATTAGGGAATCGCTCTTAGAAGAGAGGGAGGAAGATGTTACGCGAGATCTGCACCCGGTCGTTAAGATTAAACTAGGTGACGTAACAGCTGAGGCTGTACTAGATAGCGGGAGCGAAATTTGAGCGATCTCGGAAACCCTATTTGACAGATGCAACATGTTGAAACCTCCGACACTAAAGGCCCAGAAGAATAAAATCCGAGGTGCCGTCAGAGGGAAACCCACTGAAATTAGGCGAGAGACAAGACTGGAGTTTAGTTGTCAGGGGTATGTACTACACGGAAATTTTTTCATCGTACCACATCTCGCGGTTTAAATGATCATTGGGATTGATTTTAGGACCCAACACAAAGCGATAATCAATATGGGCCTAGGCACACTGCCATTAGGAGAAAAGGGCGAAACGTGCATTAGGTTTGCAGAATAAAAGACGAAAGGTGAACTACCAGTGGATTGTCTGAATCTAAGGATTACTGGAGACCAGAGTCAGGGTGTGCGACCGTATTCTGCACAGGACCAATTACAAACGGTCAGGATAGAGACGAAGCACTGACAGAAATCCATGATGCAATACAAGGAAAAATGGCGTTACTGGAAGACATAACTGCTGCAGAGAGAATAGAATTAGAGACAGTACTCAGAAGAAATGCGGAGGTATTTCTTTCGAAACCAGGAGAAATAAAACGGTTTCAATATAGGTTTAGATTAAGGACGCATGTTCCCTTCCGTGTATCTCCCTATCCCACTCCACTGGTATATCGGAAACAGGTGGCGCTCGAACTTCAGGAAATGCTAAGAGACGGAGTAATAGAAGAGGCTGCGTCCACGTACAACAGCCCCTTGCGTGTAGTAGAGAAAAAGAATGGAAAAATCCGCATGGTCCTAGACTCCCGTGAAATTAACACCATCATCATTCCAGAAACGGATAGATCGGAGACGCTAGAAGAGCTGTTGCTGAAGTTTGACGGCGTATCGATCTTTTCTTCGATCGATTTGCGAAATAGTTTTTGGTAAAAAACAGTTGGCGCCAGAGTGTCGCAAATATACAGCCTTTCTAGCATTCGGCCGATGTTACTAGATTCCGATGTTTACCATTCGGGCTAAATGTATCTTCAGCTGCATTCATTCGCGGTCTGGGAACGATATGAATGAGACGTTGAATGAGCGCGTCACGTGCTATGTAGATTACATTTTGATAGGGGAATGTTCGTGGGGACGGCACGGGAACAAGCTCCCTTCAAGCAGTGTCGGTAAAACTAATGGGATTCAGTCCTGCTTTTCGTAGATTTCCCATTAATTCATGTCTCACAAAGATTGTATGAGTGTGTGAATAAGGAGAATGGCACATGGGTAGCATCTAGTCTCGGGACACCTGAAAATATTTTTCATTCGCTCACCATAACCACTGGTTCACTGATACTAACAATTTTTTTTTTTTACAAAGGTGGGGGCTGTGTAAGGTGCCAGGACATGGGCACTTACACATTAGCTTACCGACATTAGTATTAATAATAAAGGGACTGGCAGGGGCATCAGATCATGACTCTATAGAAGTTTGTTAAATATGAGGCACTCTCGAGCGGTACTCGCTGCATGTCTGCAGGATTGAGCCACTATCTTAAAGTGTTGGCGAAAAGCGTCGGAAGTTGAGAGTTGCGGAACGTAAAGTCTGCAGATGGCCGTAGCTCGCCGGGCCGCCGTGGGCGGTAGTTAGCGGTCACCGGAAACGCGGGACAATACGGCGGTTTTAGGGGTAGCCCGGCATCCGGAGCCATCTGTGCTGGGCAATACGTTGCGAGGACGGGAGCTTCGTTTGCCAAGGGGCGTTATGACCTACTCAATCATCGGGTAGATCTCAGTGGAGGGATCTCGGGGATGATAGAGCGATCGACATTGGCCGAAATTGAGTATTTTTCCGCCGCGTTTTCGTGCGCGTGCGAGCCGAGAGAATTGTGGAAGGACTTCGCCTTCAGCCATCGAGCAGTACGGCCTTGGAGACGGCGTCTTGGCCATCGTTTCGTAGGAAGATATACGGCCTGTATCGCAGCATTGCACCAACGCGTGTTCCGTGCAGAGTTCTGCGGTTAGAGATCTTTGTGAGCTTAGAAGCGAGATTTTCACCAACGCCCAACCACTTCCAACAACTTACCCAATACGCTCGATCCAGAAGATAGCCTTGCGAGGTGGCGAGTATTTATCAGCGCAGCTGCCGGTAATAGGGGCGCGAAACTGGAAATTGTTAATGAGCCATTCTCAGGAGTGTGTGGATGGACAAGAAATTCACATTTTTTTTGTAGACTTTGTCAGTTGTGGGGAATACAAAATTAAAATGGCAATAATACGATGGAATTCCCGACTTCATTGTAGCTGGCATTTACCCCGTCCCAGCAAGCTTTACATGTACTCTAGTCACTGCACAGGATGCCCAGACGGGAAGGAAGGGAGGTTTGCAGTCTTCTGTGTCAGCGACGGACTGATAAGTCTACACAAAGGTTACAGAAAACCTACAGTGGTGCACCGGAATCTAATACTGGTCTCACAGGAACGTTTCCGACACAGACCGTCTGAAACGTTACACCCCCTGCATAGAAGTCGGCATTGTGTCTTTTGTTTTCAATCCTGAATCAACTTCTGTATTTCATCGTCAATGTAATGGTCCAAGGGTAACAGTAAGCCCACAGTGGTGCATCGGAATCTAATACTGGTCTCCCAGAAAAGTTCAAAGCACAGACTAATGCGTTAATCCCCCTGGACAGAAGTCGGCACTGTGCCTTTTGTATTCGATCCCGATGCAATTTCTGTGTTTCATCGTCAATGTGAAGGTAGAAGGGATACAGGAAACCGGCGGTGGTTCATCGGAATCTACTACTGCACTCCCAGGGAAGGAACAAAGCACAGACTGTTTGAGACTTTATTCTCCCTGAACAGATGTCGGCAACGTGCCCTTTGTATTCAATACCTATGTAAATTCTGTGTTTTATCGTCAATGTGTAGGTTCAAGGAGTAAAGAAAACCTGCCGCGGGAGATTGGAATGTAATACTGGTCTCCCAGAAAAGGTTCGAAACACAGACTGTATGAAGCGTTACAATTCCTGGACAAAAGTCGGTATTGCGTGTTTTGTATTCAATCCCGATGCAATATCTGTGTTCCATCGGCAATGTGAAGGGCCAAGGGTTACAGTAAACCTGCTGTGGTGGATTGTAATCTAGTACTGGACTCCCAGGAAGGGTTCAAAGCACAGACTGTTTGAGGCGTTACTCCCCCTGGACAGAAGTCGGTATTGTGCCTTTTGTGTTCTATTCCGATGCAATTTCTGTGGTTTATCTTCAATGTGAAAGTTCGAGTGTTAAATTAACCTGCAATGGTGCATCGGTATCTACTACTGGAGTCCCAGAACAGGTTTTAAGCACAGACTGTTTGAAGCGTTACTCTCAATGGACAGATGTCGGCATTGTGCCTCTTGTTTTCAATCCCGACGCAGTCTCTCTGTTTTATTGTCAATGTGAAGGTCCGAGGGTTACAGTTAACCTGCAGTGGTGCATCTGATTCTAATACCGTACTCTTTAACAAATAAAATGAAAAATAAAATAATAATAATAATTTTTAACAATAATAATTTTTGTTGTTTGGATAAGTAATTGAGAGATTAAAGTTTGTTTCGCGTTTAAGACTGGAATTGAGTTGCTTAATGTTTCATATAGTCTTACGTAGCATTGTTCTTTGAGGTCACACAATGAACTAAATGTAATTTACGCCGCAAATTTATCGAGCTTCGCACGTCCGAAGATGTACTCAACGTAGCCAGGGCTCATTATATATTTTCTTAGACAAAGTCTGATATCTGACCTCAGCTTCAATCATGACAATGGGGTGGCTAAAACTACTAAAAAAGAGAAAAATATACGATTAAATAAAACATGTATTCGTTTTAACATATACATTACGATATTAATGACACTTACGTAAAATTCTAGTTAAATAATTGCTGATAATTCACAAATGAGAGCGACTTATTAATTCTGATCCTCTGTTCTTCAAATAAGTATGAATATGGAGCTACACAAAATATTACGTCCTTCTAGGGCAACGAATGACATAAGAGTGAGTTGATGCCTACTGGCTGCGAAAAGAGAGCGGTGTTAATTCCTTTGTTTTGCGTTCTCTTGTTTTAAGAAATCGATACATATAATCTAAGTTCAGTAAATTAAATATCGTCTAGCCGGCCGCGGTGGTCTAGCGCTTCTAGGCGCTCAGTTCGGAACCGCGTGACTGCTACGGTCGCAGGTTCGAATCCTGCCTCGCGCATGGATGCGTGTGATGTCCTTAGGTCAGTTAGGTTTAAGTAGTTCTATGTTTTAGGGGACTGATGACCACAGATGCTAAGTCCCATAGTGCTCAGAGCCATTTGAACCATTTTTTTTAACTAAAGATGGGCATTAATGCTTCGCCCATTAATCGGTGCTTGCAGTCTATGGGGTGTCACAGCCTCAAAGAGCTTTGCTTTTACACATTGTGGAAATTCTCTGAGTATATGGAAAGTCCATTTTAGGAACAGAGCAGATGCTTTATTTCGAATATCCACAAAACCGAGGTCACCGTTTCTGACATCCAGTATAACGGTAGTCGCACCAACCCTGAATATGTCTCCTCACCATAAATAATTGGTAACATTGGACATGATCCCTTTCGCTAGTAGTTTGGAGATTGGAAATACCTGTGCAGTGGAAAACGCTTTAGACAAAATGCAGTAGTTGATGAATCTCACTCTTTGCACCTGGTTCATAGTTCGATGGATGTACTCCATTACGGCACCATGAACTTTCCTCCTAGTTTTCGTCCAGTTAAAAGCAGCCATCCTCATCGGACATGCCATTAAGGTTATTCTCAAAGTTTTATGTTTGTTGCCTTTTTTTGGTCATGCCAGTCGGAGGTGATTTAGGCCCCGCAGATTCAATACCTCACTTTTGTTTTCATTTGTTGTCGCTCCCGACGCTAGACAATACTTTTGGATTTCTCTTTCCAGTGTAACTGTCTCCTCCTTATTCCTTATTACAACACCCACGTCATCAGCATAAGCTCGTATGACAGTTTTCTCGCCATTCAATGTTATGCCTGTTAATATTGCGTGGACAGTGCTCAGAAAGGGCTCTAATGATGCGGAAAACAAAAACATAGATAAGGGACTGCCCTGTGGAACCCCTCGCCTTATCTGTATGTGTTTAGATGTTTGGCCATTGATTGCTATTTTCGCATTTATACCTGTTGTAATACAGGGTGTTACAAAAATGTACAGCAAAACTTTCAGGAAACATTCCTCACACACAAATAAAGAAAAGATGTTATGTGGACATGTCCCCGGAAACGCTTAATTTCCATGTTAGAGCTCATTTTAGTTTCGTCAGTATGTACTGCACTTCCTCGATTCACAGCCAGTTGGCCCAATGGAAGGAAGGTAATGTGGACCTTGGTGCTTCTGCTGACATGCGACTCATTGCTCTACAGCCGTCCACAATACGAGCACGAAGAGTCTCTACATTTGGTCCCGGGGTTGTGTAGACAAGAGCTTTTAAATGCCCCCATAAATGAGAGACTCTTCGTGCTCGTATTGCGGACGGCTGTGAAACAATACGCCATTCTCCAGGGCTGCATCAGCGCATCAGGGATTCCACGCGACGGAGGGTGGATGCATGTATCCCCGCCAACGAGGAGTTTTTCAGCATTTCCTGTAACAAAGTGTTTGAAGTCATGCAGGTACGTACTGTTGCTGTGTGTTTCCATTCCATGATTAATGTGATTTGATGCTACGTACTGATGTGCTTGATGCTAGTACTGTAGAGCAATGAGTCGCATGTCAGCACAAGCACCAAGGTCTACATTACCTTCCTTCAATTGGGCCAACTGGCGGTGAATCGAGGAAGTGCAGTACATACTGACGAAACTAAAATGAGCTCTAACATGGAAATTAAGCGTTTCCGGGCACATGACCACATAACATCTTTTCTTTGTTTGTGTGTGAGGAATGTTTCCCGAACCTTTGCCGTACCTTTTTGTAACACCCTGTATTTCTTAGCATGTTGACGCTCTGAGGGTGGAAAGCCATTCTTGACAGTGTGGCAAAGAGGTATCTATGACTAACGCGGTAAAAAGCTTTGTTGAAATTTATGAAGATTAAAGCACATTTTACACTCGTCACTGTGGTAATTGCAATGACGTCTCTGTATGCAGATAGCCTTTCGAATATCGTTCTGGCTGGAGAACGAGATTGATGATGACTCAATATTTTGTTGAAAAAGGGCAATGCGAAATTATTTTGTAATTAGAATTTCGTAGCGAAAGAGGCCGAAAATTGTTTAAGTTAGTTTTGCCTTTACTCTTAGGAATCAGTACTATTTTACTTTCCTTAAACTCTGCAGGGACCACTTTTCCATTTAGGACGTCATTCGCCATGGAAATGATCTTGTCCCTAATTATGGACCAGTAGCGGGCATAAAACTCCACAGGGAGGCCATCAAGTCCCGGAGATTTTTTGAGACGTGAGTTACGCACTGCTTCATGCACTCCATCTTTAGTAATAGGTGGCAGGATGTCAGCGTTTTCTGTTACCGACAACTGTGGAACTAAAATAGTGAGAAAGTCATCGAGAGCTGCATCGTCCACTGTGGTAGGGGCATATAAGTTGTCATAGTACCTGTGGACTCCGTCCAGTATTTCTTTCTGGCATGTGAGCCTAGTACCAGTATGCGTCTGAACTTCATCAATAAAAGTTTGACGTTTGTTTTTAGCATGTCGCACCAAGTGATACAGAGAAGCTGTTTTATCTGCTACTACTGATGTGGCTTTCGATTTAATTTTTAGTACCTCCATCTGTTGCTGTTTAATTCTTAATAACTTGGCTTTTATTTTTTTATATCATTCAGACGAATTACGTCATCATGTGCCTGTTGATATAAGTCTCTTAATACATTATAATAAAACTCCATTGTATTCCTCAACTCCTTGTGCCTCGCTACACTATACTAAATGACAACTTTCCGCAGCTTCGGCTTAGCCCTCCTAGTCCACCAGTCAATGACTGTTGGGTGCTTGTCTGCTGTGCGGAGGCACATAGTCCACGCTACTCTTATTGCCTGTTCCAGTTCCTCGTCAGTTAAAACAGAGATATTCAAATTCCATTGGCCTCTGAATCGACTGTGCCTCAAAGTGTACTGTGTTCGCTAAAATACACGGGAACAGTTTCAACGTTTAATAAAAAATTTTGCTAATTTGGTGACACATAAATTCTATCTAGTCTGCTGCGGGAGTGGCTGGTTATATACGTGAACTCGACTGACGTCGGGTACTGAAGTTCCCACACATCCTTAAGATGTAGATAACTTACTAACTTTTTTAACTGTGGCGAGTAGTTGAAACTGGGTTGTTCATTTTTCTGGTTTAAAACACAGTTAAAATCCCCACCTAGTATAAGAGAACACGGATTTTTCCTCTATAAATAAATTAGTTCATCTTGAAAAAACTTCGCACGATCCAATTCATGGGAATTTTCTGAAGGGGCGTAAAGGTTAAGCACGGTCACATCGAAAATTTTTATGCCTACGGCTCTTCCTGATTCTAGTCGTTCGATTTCAGTCTCTGGAATGCCGTCCCTTATAAGAATGGCTGTACCGCTGTTGGCTTCCGTAGAAACACCAAAAATTTCAAAAAAGCCTGGGATCCGAAATTCCGTTATCGCAACTTCTTGTAGCAACGCGATCTGTCCCACACTGGTACAAGAATTCTTTTAGTGCTGCCAATTTCGACGGTGACTGTATTTTATTAATGTTAATAGTAGTAATGCTATAAGCTTCATCACAGACATGCCAGAAGAAGCTATTTGGGATGAGGATCGGTATGATCATAGCAGCAACGTGCTTCGTTACAAGTCACGATCTTTACAAGCTGTGTGCCCATTACAAGTACTAACTTCGTAGAAAAATTTTTTACTGCTTTTAAACAAGGTGCTTGAAAAGAAAATTATCCTGAAATTCTGACAATGCATTGCTATAAGTCACTGTGGTCATTCTCTTCCTCCTCGTCAGTGTTGGCCCTGATGACTTCATATTTATTATTCTTTTTCTTGGTGTCTTTCTTCTCTGGTGTGGCTTTTGCACCATGACGCGTGGCAGCAAAACCTGGCTTCGGTCGCAGCCTCCGACGGTGGCCGTCTGGCGCAAAGGCGGTGACTTGCCAGTCGTCGATATTTGGCTCCGGCGTGTTGTCTGTTGTGTTGTCTTCCTGGCGAGGCGGTGATGCTTGTTTATTTCCTCTTTCGGCGCGGTGTTGCGCTTCGGTGTCGGCACGTTGTTTACTTGGTACTTCCTCGTACTGTTCGCACTGTATGGGCTGCGCACTTGATGCGCTTATTGCCGCTGTGACCTAAGGCTCAGGGTCACATTTCTGTTAAAGGTAACAACCCGCTGCGTCACTATCTTTTTTGTGGCTGCATAATTCCTTATGCGTAAGTGGGAGCCACATAGACCTGCATTTCTTCTTCTTTTTCACTTCCAACAAATCTTCAGGACTTGGCTTCTGCTTCCTGGCAACGGGTGTTTCACAGGGAGAGAGTCCTCATCAACATTTTTTCAGTGTCCTCTAGAGGACGCTTTTTGGTGGGAATCTCGCTGTCACGGGACGGAATTTCAGCAGTTAAAGCAGGTTTGAAAATGTTGCACTCAATGTTAATGAATTTCAGTCTTTAAGAGGTAGTAACAGGATCCACGGCAGCCGCCGGCTCAGTTGTATTACTGGCTGGCAACAAATCGTTGAGTTTTAATTTCCGGCGTTGCGTAAGGTTATTTCTTAGCACAAAAATACGGCGAGGGCAGTCCTGACGGAGGTGGCTCTAGCTCTGAGCGCTATGGGACTGAAATTCTGAGGTCATTAGTCCCCTAGAACTTAGAACTAGTTAAACGTAACTAACCTAAGGACACCACACACATCCATGCCCGAGGCCGGATTCGAACCTGCGACCGTAGCGGTCACGCGGTTCCAGGCTGAAGCGCCTAGCACCGCACGGCCACACCGGCCGGCTGACGGAGGTGACCAGACTCGTTACTTACATGACATGTAGGGGTTTGCCCTGAGTAAATAACATGCGCCTTGTACCCGTCAACAAAGATGTGGGAGAGAATGTTTGCCTTCACTTTCATCTCCACGGAGCGAATGCCATTAAAGCACTGCAGCTTGAAATGCGAAGCCCACCTTTCGTTGACTATTTGCCTCACAACCCCATACTTTGAAAGGACATCTTTAATTTTCGAGTTGTCTACTTCTATAGGAATATTCACAAACCTAACATTTCTAATTACAGACTCATAATTCCTGAGTTTTACAGTACTTTTAGTACCATCGTGGTGTATAAATTCCGTTTCATAACCAACTATTTCCAGAAAGCGGTCTACACTCACGGGATCGTTGAACTCTACAAAAATTCAGTATTCATCAGAGTCTAGCTGCATGGTACGAACAGATTCAGAATGAAGGCCATGTACGTCGGTAATCCAGACATCTATTTCAAGTGCACAGGGCTGTTCTCGACGGGTGTACTTGTCGAAAGTGAAAATCACGGTGTTTTTTCTCACGGAGTTTGCCATGGTGTTTTGCAGCGAAGAAATTTCGGACAACGCCGAAATCCCAAAGGCACTGCGTAGAAAGACGACACGAACGAAGACCAAGACCTCTATTTATTCACGTGAAAAACGCCAATAAACAATCACGAAACACGAAAACACTGGCGTAAACACTGAACGTTCACGGAGCAAACTTGAGGAGCGTGCGACCGCGGCGACAGCTAAAGCCAGACTGATACTACTGATGCTTGTTGCTACAAGTGTCTCGCTATTGTACAAGATAGACCTTAACATTCATTTCACAGTTCGTATTCATTTGTGCTGTTACTTTGTAAAAAATTGTTGGGTGTATATCAAATGTTCTCTTTCACTTCAAATTGTTATTTCACATGTTCACTCAATGAATAAAAATAATTAACGTTTTTTGTGCATATTCAAAGATATGTGAACGTATTCTCTGTAGAATGTCGCTTGTTAGAAATGGTTTACACTGTGCTAAAGTCTTTGCACTTTAAAATAAACATCACATGTCACACGTTTAGTTTACGTTGAGACGAAAGTTCTTGAAGAAATAAGTTGGAGATCAACAATCCCGCAATGAAGTGTGCTTTGGAAGACGTAGTTAAAATGTGGTTTCGTCTTGGTAGGAATACATGGTGTCAGTGGTTCCATACTGACCAGTCCGTGTTACATCTAGTCAGTAACCTCCATATTTCGTCTTCCGAAAGGCGTATATCGTCTCCTGGATATTGTGTCGTCGTTCCGTCGAAAAGTGTGCCGTGGTTTTGCGACTCACGTCACCTATAGTGTCCCATCACGAGCGCAGTGAACCGTTTTTTAACAATTTGCACACAACTTGTTCATACATTGTTAATTGCAAAACAATATGTTCGTTCACAACAGAGAGCACAAAACATAACAATTTATACTTCACATTGAGTAAAGTGTTCTATTACATATCTACGTAGATATAAAAACTTTTCTGTGAAACATGTACCTATACATTGACATTACATTGTTTGGTAATACATATACACATTTTACATTTTGCAGTTGCATTAAACTAGATATTTACAAATACATATGGGTCAGACACAGAAAAAATTATCTTATAGGTTCAGTGTTTTTTTTTTAATAAAGTTTTGCTTTTAAGTATATTTTCCTTTACATCAGTACTAGACAATAAGTGTTCTTCCTCATTAAATGTTTCCTGCAATACAAACTTTCATAGTAGATTAGAAAACATTTTGGAGATGATCTGTCCTGAAAAGTCATGATTACAATAAGACACAACACGTCACACCCACAATCATTTACAAATTAGCACATGCACAAAGTACCATTTACAAATAAAATAAAGTATATAGCCTTGCTCAATTAATCTCATTTGTCATTCCTTGTTCAATGTTTTTTGTGCATGTTTGTTCATGTGGATTATGGTGTGAGCGTGAATAGCAAATCAAGTGTCTATCATGCCAATTAATATATCAGGTTCAGGGCAGAAATTGTCTCCGGTCATTTAGTCTGTCAGCTTGTCTGCAGGGTATTAATAAATATAATCTGTAGCTGTGCATTGTATGAAAACTGTTAGTTCTTCCTGTGTCTTATCTTCTTGACGCTGCTGTCGTTGCTGGTGCTGTAAAATGTAGGTACTTAAGATTATAGCTTATGTCTTCTTCTTCTTCCAGCTTGATGCACCAGATGTGACTTACCTTGTTGTTGTATCAGCATACTCTGCTAAGGCTTAAGGTTTTCAAATCTTTGTGAGGGTACTAACCTAAAATTCTCTTATTATTGCGGTTTTGTAGAAGATATGCTCCAGTGTGTGGTATATCAATGATTGTTTAAGGACCTTCATATAATGGACGCCACTTAACATTACGTTTTAGAGGTGATGACGATTTATAGTGGGTCTTAAGTAAAACTTGCATGCCAAGTGTAAAGTTTTGCCTTCTTTTAAGATTAGCTTCATAGTTCTTATTTCTAATGTTAGCTTGTTCAGTACTTGCGATGAGTACATCCCTTATCTTTTCCTCGTGTGAAGTTTTGGTGTCAGAAAATTTTGGTAGTGGGTTGCTCCATTCATTAGTTTCCTTTGCGTCAAACATGATTTCTCTGGGAGTGTAGGGTGTGTTGTATATACTTAAATTGTAGTGTATTTCCCCCAAAAGTGCTAGGCAATGTAGCCTGTTTGTGTGCTGTGTTGAGGTATATATTCTCATGAATCTGTTTAATTCTCTAAAAATTCTCTGGTTGTGTCCTCACAGGTAAGATAATTTGGTTGATAGCTGTTGCATCTAATACTAACCTGATACTTCCATGGTGTCTTTTCACTACATGCAAAGGGCTACAATATGGAGTGTTGATGGTTCTATAATACTCCATGTAATCATTTTCTTTAGTTTTTCCCAAACCGCAGGTCGCAGAGCTAGAGGTATGGTAGAAGTATGACTTAACGGTAATAGATTTGGTGAGCCTTGACTTCGTATACATATATGTGTTAATCCTACCTGGCTTACTAGTGAAAACATCCTTATTCTTAAATAAAATATGTTTAAGACGGGACCTCTCCTCTTCATTAATAGCATCACATTCTGATAAGTTGTACTTAAACAAATTAATTCTATCATTCACTACCTCACAGTGTTATACAGGTTTTGTGTGGAATCTACGTCAGTCTCATGTATAATCTGTATCTTGTAGCCAGAACAGCGCATGTTATGGTCTACTAGTCGAGTGTCCAAGTTCAAAACTATGTATCTGCTTTCATGCTTAAAATAACAAATGCCTTTGGAGAAGTCTATAGTGCAGTCCTTCTCGCAAAGAAAACCAAAGCCCAATACACAATTAGCAGCAAGGTTTTGGACAACTAGGAAAGGCTTTTGTACGATTCCATTTCCCATATTAACAGTCACTAATACCTGCTTGTTAACCCTACTTAACTTATTACCTAATGCAGTTAATATTAAACAGTTTTGAACTGGGAACTCTGGTATCATATAAGTTTCCTTCATCATAGTATAAAACTGTGAGAAATCACACTGACAGCAGCTCCTGTATCAATAATTACGTTAATAGGTATACCTCCAACAATGCCTGAGGAGGAAGACAGAACCAATATTTTCTTTACATTGTGTGTTGTCATTTATCAGATCATCAGCTAAGTTTCCACTTTAATTATATCTTAAGAATAGTGCAGGCAACTCTTGTTGTGTAAATGATAATTTTTCTTGTTTCACAGTTTCACTAGCAAGAGTGTATTCAAACATAGTTTCTAAATTGAAGTTGGCACCCAAACGTTACTCAGTCACGACCTAGGGCTCAGTAATCACTGGTTCTAGTTTGCCTGGTCATTGGTAATTGTAGTTTTAGTTTCATTAGCTACCACAATAATATTTACATTAGGATTTTGTCTTTGCCAATCGCCTGTCTGTTTTCCGTTGACTGATGTCATTTGTTGGTTTGTGTTGCGTGTTTGTGCACAATTCCCTTGTGGCATCTGAATATGATTTTGTTGTGGCGGTGTTTTATCGTCAATGTGAAGGTACAAGGGTTACAGTAAAACTGCAGTGGTGCATCGGAATCTACTACTAGACACCCAGCAAAGGTTCAAAGCACCGCCTCTTTGAGGAGTCGGCATTGTGCTTTTTGTATTCTATCACCATGTAATTTATGTGTTTCATCGTCAATGTGATGGTCCAAGGATTACAGTATACCTGCAGTGGTGCATCAGTATCTACTACTGGTGTCCCAGGAAAGGTTCAAACACAGACTGTCTGAAGCGTTACTCACCCTGGAGAGAAGTCAGCATTGTGCGTTTTGTATTCAATACCGATGCAATTTCAGTGCTTCAGGGTCAATGTGAAGAACCAAGTGTTACAGTAAACCTCCAGTGGTGCATCGGAATCTACTAGTGGTCTTATACGAAAGGTTCAATTCACAGACTGTTTGGGGCGTTACTCAACGTGGACAGAAGATGGCATTGTGCCATTTGTATTTGTAATTTCTGTGCATCATGGCCAGTGCGAAGGTCCAAGGGTTACAGTAAACCTGCAGTGGTGCAACGGAATCTGCTACTGGACATTCAGGATAGGTTAAAAGCACAGACTTTTTGAAGCGATACTCACCCTGGACAAAAGTCGGCCTTGTGCCTTTTGTACACATTCCCGATGGAAATTCTGTGTTTCATCCTCTATTTCAATGTCCATTGGTTACAGTCTACATTCAGTGGTGCAATGGAATCTAATAATGGCCTCCCAGGAACGGTTCCAAGCACAGACAGTTTGAACCGTTACTCCCCATGGACATATGTCGGCATTGTGACATTTGTACTCAATTCCGATGCAATTTCTGTGTTTCAGCGTCAATGTGAAGGTCCAAGGGATATAGTAAACCTTTAGTGGTGCATCAGATCCTGATAGTGGTCTTCGAGGTAAGGTGCAAAGCACAGACTGTTTGAAGCGTTACTCCCTATGGACATAAGTCGGCATTGTGCCTTTTCTATTCAATCCCGATGCAATTTCTATGTTTCGTCGCCATTGTGAAGGTCCAAGGGTTACAGTGAGCCTGTAGTGATGCATCGGAATCTACTGCTGGACTCCCAGCAGTGGTTCCAAGCACAGACCGTTTGAAGCGTTACTCCATTGCCCACCCCATCTCGATAAAGCGTTCAGACCCACTATGGAATTGTGGTATGCCCACAAAGCCGCACGCGCTGCTATCATTCATCTTTCTTTTGATTTTGAATAGACCTACAGAATATGGGCCACTGTCTGTCAGATAATTTACCAACTCAGTCGATGGGTTAAGAAATGTTTTCGGCTGTCTCTCATGTTAGAGTGAAATTCGTATGTTCCCATGCCTGGGCCCGAAGTGTCCCATTAATTTTGCCATAGTTGTAATATGCCATCTTTTATTGCCTTTTTCGTATTCGCCACAGTTTCATGCACCCTTCGTACTTACGTTTCACTGTCGTTCTTTAACCAGTAAAAGGCTCGCCTTTTTCTAATTGGCAAGTCAAGCACGGCTATTCCTAGAATTACTACCAAGGTATCATTCGGTGTAGCACTGCAGGCGCACATTAATCTTACTAACACTCCTCGTTGAACTCCTCTTACTACTGAGGCTAGCTTCGCTATCTGCAGTCTACAGGCCCAAACGCTCACACCACATTCCACGACTGATGCTAATATATATTGGTGGTAAACTCTGAGTCCTAAATAGCCTATTTGCATTTTCTATAATTTTATTCATCAAGTTTGTACCTGTTCTGTCTGCTTTCTCTTAAGCGGTCTGGTAGCATTTGCAGTTACGTGTTATGTTGCAGCTATCATGCAACTTTTGTAGTATAGGCTCCAGTGCTACATCCCAAAATTCTGGACCACCCAGTGATCCTGTGGACAATCTTTTCTTATTCTCTTCGTTATTGTCTTTCCTGGGCATGTTAAAGAAGCGCGTCAGAGGTGGCAATAATCTCTCAGGCAGTGGAACGGTGCTCCAGGACACTCAGTTCGAACATTATCGTTAGAGAGTACATAGAATGAGTATCTGTCGTTAGCGAAATCACCTTATTAATTACGTCTTCAGTTGACGTGCCTCCTCTGAGCCCGCACTCGTGACGGCTTATCCCATGTAGCAGCCAATAACCTTGTAACGATTTGAATAATAGTTTTCAGATGTCTTATGGAAAACTTGCATTAGACAGATTGGTATGTAGGATTCGGATATCCTTGTCTTGCCCTTTAGTAATTACTACCATTTCAGCAGTCTTGCACACTACACGGATCCTTCCTTGCAAGAGACATTTGTTGTATAGTTCGCACAAGTAACCATCTAATTGGTCACATAGAGCTTGTATTACTTCAGCAGGGGTCTCTTCGGTCCTGGAGGTTTTCTTCTTCTTCAGCCTTAAAATTATTTGCCTAGCGTCTTCTTGTGCGAAGGGTTTCACAAATTTATTGTTTCTGTAGTCTTCCCATAACAGTTTTGTAAACTATGGTCACCTTCTGTCTAGCTGTCATCTCCATCATCAGGAAGTAGTGTTTCCATTAGCAGGGCAGCTGACTGTTGCCAACTTCCTGTTACCGTCCATCATTTGTTTTGAGCGTGGGCTAAACTGCCAATGATCGTATTTTCTCGCAGATTATTTTATACGGTATACCCCAAGGATTGGTTTCTAAGTTGGCCTCCACGAACTGCTTTTATCGTTCCATTTTTGTTTCCTACATTTGTCTTCCGTAAAATGTTACTTAACGTATCTGTATCTATGCAACCTTTGGATTCTTTCTCCTTGGGGCGTGCTGTTCAGATATAGCTTCCTGGCTCTTCCTGCTTCACATCTTAGTTTCTTCAGCACCTCAGTCCAGATGCGAGGCACTCCTTTAGAATGACCTGCGCCGGCAGGTATGGATGCCTCCATTGCTCTATGTATAGCCACTGTCAGTTCTTGCGGGATGAACTTCCCGGACGCTGAAACACCCTTCTTAGTTCTTCCCAGTTAGCCTTCATGATGATGTATTTGGGCCTTGTGCGTTTTGGATTTCCCTCCCAGTGGTGGTATAGTGTACGGTATTGTAACTTGACGTCAATCCATTGCCTTTCACACGGCGCGCCGCTTCTGTATAAGCTAAAGTGATGTCGATATTTTATGTTGCTCCGAGACTTTATCTGATTACTTTCTTGGTTGTACTACTGTTGTTAAAGGGGAGAAATCGTATTTTAACTATACTGTGCTAATGGCTTCAATAAAATTCCGCACATTTGATTGCTTTAACGTCCATGATTACCATGAAACGCCTGTTACATGTGGCTATGAGATCCAGTTGATATTCTCCTACTTTTTGATTTGGAGATATCTAAGTTTTGGCTTTTCTTGGTAGTTTGCGAAAATGTGCAGGAGATCGTTTTAAGTGCAACATTTTACGCACATTATCAGACTTTCTCCATTTCTGTTTGTTCGTAAGTGTGCTGGATATACGCCTACAATATTCTTAAAATACTTCTCGGTGACTTCAACGTCCAAGCTGGGAAGGAAAAGAAGTGTAACGTTGGTTTTAGGTGTATTGGTGACTTCAGAAGAGAAGTTATCTTTAATATTCCAAAGTAGTACTTGTTGAACTTCAACTTAGAAGGATTTCCATTGTACTCCATCTCTTTGTCACTGCAAATTTTGGACTCTGCAGAACCTTAGCTCCTAATGCATTGCATGACGTAATGGTAGATTCCTCATCAAAGTAACTTCCTGGGGTATTGCATCCATTGTCCGAACTTTTCATTTTATGTGAAAAATGTTATGTCGTTCTATTGTAGAGCTGTCTGATATTTTTTAGTCCTCAAGTCAATTAGAATTTGCTAAACTTGTATATTTATCGTTGTTATGTGCTAATTTTTGTGTACCGAAGTATGGAAAGACAAACGAAAACAATATTTTTAATGCAACTTTCATTTTACTTACGTTTGTGCCTGTTGTTCTTCTATTAATGTAGACTATGTTTTTCTTTTATTGTGGGCGCAACCTGGTAGCCAATGTACAACTAACTTCTTCTCCTGTGACTCTGATATAACCAAAATGCTCTTATACTCGCTACTATCGTATTCCACTTGACGCGATACGATGAACTACTTTTCAGATTCCTTTTGAAGGAAATTTTCTTTCATCAGTTAATGGGTAAACCTTATTTTTAATGTCATGTGAAATAATGTGTACGCAGTGTTCTTTCCTTTTTTGTCTTATGACAAATTTCATAATGACTGTTTCTTCAAATTGATAATGCGTTTTACCAAGCTAAGTGCGAGCTAGACTGACATTTCTGCATCATCATCGTAGACCTCTACGAAGACTTTCGGTCTTACATTATAAAATTACGATCTTGGAAACATGGAAGTGGTGGTGAGTATTTGCTTGACGTGTTCCAATCTCTGTCTTCCTCTATAGTTTTTGCCCTCTACATCTCCCTCTAGTACCATAGAAGTCATTCCCTCATGTCTTAGCAGATGTCCTATCATCCTGTCCCTTCTCCTTATCAGTGTTTTCCACATACTCCTTTCCTCTCCGATTCTGCGTAGAACCTCCTCATTCCTTACCTTATCAGTCCACCTAATTTTCAACATTCGTCTATAGCACCACATCTCAAATGCTTCGATTCTCTTCTGTTCCACTCCAGACGTACATCCTCAGAAATTTCTTCCTCAAATTAAGGCCGGTATTTGATATTAGTAGATTTCTCTTGGCCAGAAATGCCTTTTTTGCCATAGCGAGTCTGCTTTTGATGTCCTCCTAGCTCCGTCCGTCATTGGTTATTTTACTGCCTAGGTAGCAGAATTCCTTAACTTCATTGACTTCGTGACCATCAATGGTAATGTTAAGTTTCTCGCTGTTCTCATTTCTACTACTTCTCATTGCCTTAGTCTTTCTCCGATTTACTCTCAAACCATACTGTGTACTCATTAGACTGTTCATTCCTTTCAGCAGATCATTTAATTCTTCTTCATTTTCTTTCACTCAGGATAGCAATGTCATCAGCGAATCGTATCACTGGTATCCTTGCACCTTGTATTTTAATTCCACTCCTGAACCTTTCTTTTATTTCCATCATTGCTTCCTCGATGTACAGATTGAAGAGTAGGGGCGAAAGGCTACAGCCTTGTCTTACACCGTTCTTAATACGAGCACTTCGTTCTTGATCGTCCACTCTTATTATTCGCTCTTGCTTGTTGTACATATTGTATATGATCCGTCTCTCCCTATAGCTTGTCCCTACTTTTTTCAGAATCTCGAACAGCTTGCACCATTTTATATTGTCGAACGCTTTTTCCAGGTCGACAAATCCTATGAAAGTGTTCTGATTTTTCTTTAGTCTTGCTTCAATTATTAGCCGTAACGTCAGAATTGCCTCTCTCGTCCCTTTACTTCTCCTAAAGCCAAACTGATCGTCACCTAGCGCATTCCCAATTTTCTTTTCCATTCTTCTGTATATTATTCTTGTAAGCAGCTTCGATGCATGAGCTGTTAAGCTGATTGTGCGATAATTCTCGCACTTGTCAGCTCTTGCCGTCTTCGGAATTGTGTGGATGATGCTTTTCCGAAAGTCAGATGGTATGTCGCCAGACTCATGTATTCTACACACCAACGTGAAGTGTCGTTTTGTTGCCACTTCCCCCAATGATTTTAGAAATTCAGATGAAATGTTATCTATCCCTCCTGCCTTATTTCACCGTAAGTCCTCCAAAGCTCTTTTAAATTCCGATTCTAATACTGGATCCCCTATCTCTTCTAAATCGACACCTATTTCTTCTATCACATCAGACAAATCTTCACCCTCATAGAGGCTTTCAATGTATTCTTTCCACCTATCTGCTCTCTGCTCCGCATTTAACAGTGGAATTCCCGTTGCACTCTTAATGTTACCACCGTTGCTTTTAATGTCACCAAAGGTTGTTTTGACTTTCCTGTATGCTGAGTCTGTCCTTCCGACAATCATATCTTTATCGATGTCTTCACATTTTTCCTGCAGCCATTTCATCTTAGCTTCCCTGCACTTCCGCCGGCCGAAGTGGCCGTGCGGTTAAAGGCGCTGCGGTCTGGAACCGCAAGACCGCTACGTCGCAGGTTCGAATCCTGCCTCGCGCATGGATGTTTGTGATGTCCTTAGAAATAGTTAAACCTAACTAACCTAAGTTCTAGGGGACTAATGACCTCAGAAGTTGAGTCCCATAGTGCTCAGAGCCAACCTGCACTCCCTATTTATTTCATTCCTCAGCGACTTGTATTTCTGTATTCCTGATTTTCCCGGAACATGTTTGTACTTTCTCCTTTCATCAATGAACTGAAGTATTTCTTCTGTT
The DNA here is from genome assembly GCF_021461395.2 of Schistocerca americana. Lineage (NCBI taxonomy): Eukaryota > Metazoa > Arthropoda > Insecta > Orthoptera > Acrididae > Schistocerca > Schistocerca americana. The sequence continues at coordinate 513,328 of NW_025726225.1, read as the reverse complement.
ACCCATGGTTTCTTCGCAGCTACCTTCTTTTGTACCTGTGTTTTCCTTCCCAACTTCTGTGATGGCCCTTTTTAGGGATGTCCATTCCCATTCAATTGTACTGCCTACTGCGCTATTCCTTATTGCTGTATCTATAGCGTTAGAGAACTTCAAACGTATCTCGTCATACCTTAGTACTTCCGTATCCCACTTCTTTGCGTATTGATTCTTCCTGACTAATGCCTTGAACTTCAGCCTACTCTTCATCACTACTATATTGTGATCTGAGTCTATATCTGCTCCTGGGCACGCCTTACAATCCAGTATCTGATTTCGGAATCTCTGTCTGACCATGATGTAATCTAATGAAATCTTCCTGTATCTCCCGGTCTTTTCCAAGTATACCTCCTCCTCTTGTGATCTTTGAACAGGGTATTCGCTATTACTAGCTGAAACTTGTTACAGAAATCAATTAGTCTTTCTCCTATTTCATTCCTTGTCCCAAGCCCATATTCTCCTGTAACCTTTTCTTCTACTCCTTCCCGTACAACTGCATTCCAGTCGCCCATGACTATTACATTTTCGTCCCCCTTTACATACTGCATTACCATTTCAATATCCTCATACACTTTCTCTATCTGTTCATCTTCAGCTTGCGAAGTCGGCATGTATACCTGAACTATCGTTGTCGGTGTTGGTCTGCTGTCGAATCTGATTAGAACAACCCGGTCACTGAACTGTTCACAGTAACACACTACTTTTCTATTCATAACGGATCCTACACCTGTTATACCATTTTCTGCTGCTGTTGATATTACCCGATAGTCATCTGACCAGAAATCCTTGTCTTCCTTCCACTTCACTTCACTGACCCCTACTATATCTAGATTGAGCCTTTGCATTTCCCCTAGTGTCCCTACCACGTTCAAGCTTCTGACATTCAACGCCCCGATTCGTAGAAAGTTATCCTTTCGTTGATTATTCAATCTTTTTCTCATGGTAACCTCCCCCTTGGCAGTCCCCTCCCGGAGATCCGAATGGGGGACTATTCCGGAATCTTTTACCAATGGAGAGATCATCATGACACTTCTTCAATTACAGGCCACATGGATGTGGATACACGTTACGTGTCTTTAATGCAGTGGTTTCCATTGCCTTCTGCATCCTCATGTCGTTGAACATTGCGGATTCTTCCGCCTTTACATCTACATCTACATTCTACATTGATACTCCGCAAGCCACCCAACGGTGTGTGGCGGAGGGCACTTTACATGCCACTGTCATTACCTCCCTTTCCTGTTCCAGTCGCGTATGGTTCGCGGGAAGAACGACTGTCTGAAAGCCTCCGTGCGCGCTCTAATCTCTCTAATTTTACATTCGTGATCTCCTCGGGAAGTATAAGTAGGGGGAAGCAATATATTCGATACCTCATCCAGAAACGCACCCTCTCGAAACCTGGCGAGCAAGCTACACCGCGATGCAGAGCGCCTCTCTTGCAGAGTCTGCCACTTGAGTTTATTAAACATCTCCGTAACGCTATCACGGTTACCAAATAACCCAGTGACGAAACGCGCCGCTCTTCTTTGGATCTTCTCTATCTCCTCCGTCAACCCGACCTGGGACGGATCCCACACTGATGAGCAATACTCAAGTATAGGTCGAACGAGTGTTTTGTAAGCCACCTCCTTTGTTGATGGACTACATTTTCTAAGCACTCTCCCAATGAATCTCAACCTGGTACCCGCCTTACCAACAATTAGTTTTATATGATCATTCCACTTCAAATCGTTCCGTACGCATACTCCCAGATATTTTACAGAAGTAACTGCTACCAGTGTTTGTTCCGCTATCATATAATCATACAATAAAGGATCCTTCTTTCTATGTATTCGCAATACATTACATTTGTCTATGTTAAGGGTCAGTTGCCACTCCCTGCACCAAGTGCCCATCCGCTGCAGATCTTCCTGTATTTCGCTACAATTTTCTAATGCAGCAACTTCTCTGTATACTACAGCATCATCCGCGAAAAGCCGCATGGAACTTCCGACACTATCTACTAAGTCATTTATATATATCGTGAAAAGCAATGGTCCCATAACACTCCCCTGTGGCACGCCAGAGGTTACTTTAACGTCTGTAGACGTCTCTCCATTGATAACAACATGCTGTGTTCTGTTTGCTAAAAACTCTTCAATCCAGCCACACAGCTGGTCTGATATTCCGTAGGCTCTTACTTTGTTTATCAGGCGACAGTGCGCAACTGTATCGAACGCCTTCCGGAAGTCAAGAAAAATAGCATCTACCTGGGAGCCTGTATCTAATATTTTCTGGGTCTCATGAACAAATAAGGCGAGTTGGGTCTCACACGATCGCTGTTTCCGGAATCCATGTTGATTCCTACATAGTAGATTCTGGGTTTCCAGAAATGACATGATACGCGAGCAAAAAACGTGTTCTAAAATTCTACAAGAGATCGACGTAAGAGATATAGGTCTATAGTTTTGCGCATCTGATCGACGACCCTTCTTGAAGACTGGGACTATCTGTGCTCTTTTCCAATCATTTGGAACCCTCCGTTCCTCTAGAGACTTGCGGTACACGGCTGTTAGAAGGGGGGCAAGTTCTTTCGCGTACTCTGTGTAGAATCGAATTGGTATCCCGTCAGGTCCAGTGGACGTTCCTCTATTGAGTGATTCCAGTTGCTTTTCTATTCCTTGGACACTTATTTCGATGTCAGCCATTTTTTCGTTTGTGCGAGGATTTAGAGAAGGAACTGCAGTGCGGTCTTCCTCTGTGAAACAGCTTTGGAAAAAGGTGTTTAGTATTTCAGCTTTACGCGTGTCATCCTCTGTTTCAATGCCATCATCATCCCGTAGTGTCTGGATATGCTGTTTCGAGCCACTTACTGATTTAACGTAAGACCAGAACTTCCTAGGATTCTCTGTCAAGTCGGTACATAGAATTTTACTTTCGAATTCAATGAACGCTTCACGCATAGCCCTCCTTACGCTAACTTTGACATCGTTTAGCTTCTGTTTGTCTGAGAGGTTTTGGCTGCGTTTAAACTTGGAGTGGAGCTCTCCTTGCTTTCGCAGTAGTTTCCTAACTTTGTTGTTGTACCACGGTGGGTTTTTCCCGTCCCTCACAGTTTTACTCGGCACGTACCTGTCTAAAACGCATTTTACGATTGCCTTGAACTTTTTCCATAAACACTCAACATTGTCAGTGTCGGAACAGAAATTTTCGTTTTGATCTGTTAGGTAGTCTGAAATCTGCCTTCTATTACTCTTGCTAAACAGATAAACCTTCCTCCCTTTTTTTATATTCCTATTAACTTCCATATTCAGGGATGCTGCAACGGCCTTATGATCACTGATTCCCTGTTCTGTACATACAGATTCGAATAGTTCGGGTCTGTTTGTTATCAGTAGGTCCAATATGTTATCTCCACGAGTCGGTTCTCTGTTTAATTGCTCGAGGTAATTTTCGGATAATGCACTCAGTATAATGTCACTCGATGCTCTGTCCCTACCACCCGTCCTAAACATCTGAGTGTCCCAGTCTATATCTGGTAAATTGAAATCTCCACCTAAGACTATAACATGCTGAGAAAATTTATGTGAAATGTATTCCAAATTTTCTCTCAGTTGTTCTGCCACTAATGATGCTGAGTCGGGAGGTCGGTAAAAGGAGCCAATTATTAACCTAGTTCGGTTGTTTAGTGTAACCTCCACCCATAATAATTCACAGGAACTATCCACTTCTACTTCACTACAGGATAAACTACTACTAACAGCGATGAACACTCCACCACGGGTTGCATGCAATCTATCCTTTCTAAACACCGTCTGTACCTTTGTAAAAATTTCGGCAGAATTTATCTCTGGCTTAAGCCAGCTTTCTGTACCTATAACGATTTCAGCTTCGGTGCTTTCTATCAGCGCTTGAAGTTCCGGTACTTTACTAACGCAGCTTCGACAGTTGACAATTACAATACCGATTGCTGCTTGGTCCCCGCATGTCCTGACTTTGCCCCGCACCCGTTGAGGCTGTTGCCCTTTCTGTACTTGCCCAAGGCCATCTAACCTAAAAAATCGCCCAGCCCACGCCACACAACCCCTGCTACCCGTGTAGCCGCTTGTTGCGTGTAGTGGACTCCTGACCTATCCAGCGGAACCCGAAACCCCACCACCCTATGGCGCAAGTCGAGGAATCTGCAGCCCACACGGTCGCAGAACCGTCTCAGCCTCTGATTCAGACCCTCCACTCGGCTCTGTACCAAAGGTCCGCAGTCAGTCCTGTCGACGATGCTGCAGATGGTGAGCTCTGCTTTCATCCCGCTAGCGAGACTGGCAGTCTTCACCAAATCAGATAGCCGCCGGAAGCCAGAGAGGATTTCCTCCGATCCATAGCGACACACATCATTGGTGCCGACATGAGCGACCACCTGCAGATGGGTGCACCCTGTACCCTTCATGGCATCCGGAAGGACCCTTTCCACATCTGGAATGACTCCCCCCGGTATGCACACGGAGTGCACATTGGTTTTCTTCCCCTCTCTTGCTGCCATTTCCCTAAGGGGCCCCATTATGCGCCTGACGTTGGAGCTCCCAACTACCAGTAAGCCCACCCTCTGCGACTGCCCGGATCTTGCAGACTGAGGGGCAACCTCTGGAACAGGACAAGCAGCCATGTCAGGCCGAAGATCAGTATCAGCCTGAGACAGAGCCTGAAACCGGTTCGTCAGACAAACTGGAGAGGCTTTCCGTTCAGCCCTCCGGAATGTCTTTCGCCCCCTGCCACATCTTGAAACGACCTCCCACTCTACCACAGGTGAGGGATCAGCCTCAATGCGGGCAGTATCCCGGGCAACCACAGTCGTAGTCCGATCAGGGGATGCGTGGGACGAGCTGGCTGTCCCCGACAAACCCCCATCCCGACCCCCACAGTGATGCCCATTGGCAACAGCCTCAAGCTGTGTGACCGAAGCCAACACAGCAGTTGCAGTCACTATCCATGCTAAAAACTGTTTTGCTAAGAACGTCTGAACTAATCTACAGAGAGCGCAAACAAATCGACAAAATTTAAACGGTTATTAAAATACAAGATTGCCTAGTAAATGCAGTAATGCTGCTACTTGCGCACTGCTGACACTGCTCGGCGGCGGAAGGAGACTAAGCGAAATTACAGTATTCAGGTACTAAAACACGATGCTACACTCTCAAATACTATAATACGCCCGAAATTTATGAATTAAACAATGCAAGAACCAAAAACACGCAAAGAAATTAAGAATTAAACTATGTAACAAATGAGTGAGCTAGGAGTATACGACTTGCTGCTCAGCTGCTTATCCAACGGCGGCAGGGAGCACACTGACTGCGACCAACCGACACTGGCCGTGCAAAACAAAACAGTAGACAAACGACTACGCGAATTTACACTATTCAGGTACTAAAACGCGATGCTACAACTCTCAAATACTATAATACGCTCGAAATTTATGAATTAACCAATGCAAGTACCAAAAACACGCAAAGAAATTAAGAATTAAACTATGCAACAAATGAGTGAGCTAGGAGTATACGACTTGCTGCTGCAGCTGCTTATCCAACGGCAGCAGGGAGCACACTGACTGCGACCAACCGACACTGGCCGTTCAAAACAAAACAGTAGACAAACGACTACGCGAATTTACACTATTCAGGTACTAAAACGCGATGCTACAACTCTCAAATACTATAATACGCCCGAAATTTATGAATTACACAATGCAAGTACCAAAAACACGCAAAGAAATTAAGAATTAAACTATGTAACAAATGAGTGAGCTAGGAGTATACGACTTGCTGCTGCAGCTGCTTATCCAACGGCGGCAGGGGCAATTTCCCACCCCTAGGACAAGAGAGTGCCCTGAACCTCTATCCGCTCCTCCGCCCTCTTTGACAAGGCCGTTGGCAGAATGAGGCTGACTTCTAATGCCGGAAGTCTTCGGCCGCCAATGCTGATTATTTATCAAAATTTAGGCAGTGGCGGGGATCGAACCCGGGACCGAAGAAGTTTTGATTATTAATCAAAGACGCTACCCCTAGACCATTGTCTAGGAACCAGTTATTATTTAAGACAAAACACAATAGAAGTAAAAGATTAGGACACGATTTTAGACAGATAGTGTTATGAACATTAAAATGGGCATTCGATCGTTCCTGGCTTTTTGCCAATGAAGCAATTATAATGAACTTACTGAGTACTTGGTATGGCCCACATATTTTTTTATCCCAGTCTTGCAAGCGTTCATCTCCACCTTCACCTCTCTCTGTCCATCTCCCCCTTACCCCTCTCTCTGTCCATCACATTCTCTCCCCCCTCACCACCATCCCATCTGTCTCCTGCTTCCCTTGACTCTGCTCCCTATCCACTTCCTCCATCCCCCAGTTGAGCGCTCCACAAACCAAACATCATCGCCAACCTTATCCTCCATCCCCCAGTCTCGGCCTATTTCTTCCTCCCCATTCTCTCTGCACAACTTCTCCTTCCCCTGTTTATGACAGCCTACTCCTCCCCCATTCACTCTCTTAAGTTACCGACCCCACCCCACTAGGAGGCTGGCAGTTCTTAACTCGACAGTATTTCTCTCCAGATCGTAAATGGTATTTGTACCAATTGTGGTTGAAATCGGGACAGTGATTTAGGAACTGCTGTGGACCATACATACATACATACATACATACACACACATAGGATGTCCGTAATTAAATTTTTCGTTTCAAAACGCCGTAGAATGAGAAACAATACTCAGATTGACGCTATATTTGAACAACATATAATTGACACAGGGGGAAACATCATGGAGACGAATATTCCCACCAGATGGCGCTGTAAGGGTCTTAACATAACTGGAATCGGCTATCGTTGACAGATGAATCGCAATTCTGGGAGGGCTATGTGCTGTGCGTCTATAGGTAAGCAGATTCTGACACTTACAGTGCCATCTATTGGTCAAATTTTCGTTAAATGTTTTTTATCCCATGGCATTTCCCCGCTGCATCAATAATATGTTACTCAAATTTGATGTTATTCTGAGCAGTGACTCTCTCCTCCAGTTTCCTGATAGTCAATTTATGATCGTCTAAGGCTGTATAATCTGTATATGAAAATCGGAAAAAAGGACATGTTTCCACAAGAAGCTTGGAATTTAGAACCTGTAGATAATTATCTGAAAGCTTGTGACACTTCTCTTTATTTTAAACGAGTTACTCAACAAAAGAGGTACTGGTATAAATCCCCCTAATTTCATAACACATTGTCCTTCATATGTGATCAACATGACACTTGGACAAAATAGTTACAAGTCAAAAGACACCAATGAATTTGGCGGGTCCGTTTAATGATAAGGTATCAAAAGACACACTTCTCTATATACTCATGTATAGTAAGAAAAAACTTAGATGGGAAGCTCAACACAGAATACCTACTGAAAACATTTAAACAGAAAAACTGTATACTTGTCATACCCAATTTTATTCATTATAATTTTTCTGAACATCCATTTTCACCTCCCCCCATGAACCATGGACCTTGCCGTTGGTGGGGAGGCTTGCGTGCCTCAGCGATACAGATGGCAATGCCGTAGGTGCAACCACAACGGAGGGTTATCTGTTGAGAGGCCAGACAAACATGTGGTTCCTGAAGAGGGGCAGCAGCCTTTTCAGTAGTTGCAGGGGCAACAGTCTGGATGATCGACTGATCTGGCCTTGTAACACTAACCAAAACGGACTTGCTGTGCTGGTATTGCGAACGGCTGAAAGCATGGGGAAACTACAAAAAATGGTTCAAATAGCTCTGAGCACTATGGGACTTAACAGCTGTGGTCATCAGTCCCCTAGAATTTAGAACTACTTAAACCTAACTAACCTAAGGACATCACACACATCCATGCCCGAAGCAGGATTCGAACCTGCGACCGTAGCAGTCGCACAGTTCCGGACTGCGCGCCTAGAACCGCGAGACCACCGCGGCCGGCGGGAAACTACAGCCGTAATTTTTCCCGAGGGCATGCAGCTTTACTGTATGGTTAAAGATGATGGCGTCCTCTTGGGTAAAATATTCCAGAGGTAATATAGTCCCCTATTTGGATCTCCGGGCGGGGATTACTCAAGAGGACGTCGTTATCAGAAGAAAGAAAACTGGCGTTCTACGGATCGGAGCGTGGAATGTCAGATCCCTTAAACGGGCAGGTTGATTAGAAAATTTATAAAGGGAAATTGATAGGTTAAACCTACATATAGTGAGAATTAGTGAAGTTCGGTGGCAGGACGAACAAGACTTTTAGTGTGGTGAATACAGGGTTATAAATACAATGTCGAATAGGGGGAATGCAGGGGAAGGTTTAATAATGAATAAAAATGTACGAAGACGGGTAAGCTACTACAAACAGCATAGTGAACGCATTATTGTGGCCAAGATAGACACGAAGCCGACGCCTACTACAATAGTACAAGTTTATAAGCCAACTTGCTCTGCAGATGACGAAGAAATTGAAGAAATGTATGATGAAATAAAAGAAATTATTCAGATAGTGAAGAGAGACGAAAATTTAATAGTCATGGGTGACTGGAATTCGGTAGTAGGAAAAGGGAGAAAAGGAAACGTAGTAGGTGAATATGGATTGGGGCTCAGAAATGAAAGAGGAAGCTGCCTGGTAGAAGTTTGTGCAGAGCATAACTTAACCATAGCTAACACTTGGTTCAAGAATCATGAAAGAAGGTTGTATACATGGAAGAACCCTGGAAATACTAAAAGGTATCAGATAGATTATATAATGGTAAGACATATTTAGGAACTAATTTTTAAATTGTAAGACATGTCCAGGGGCAGATGTGGACTCTGACCACAATCTATTCGTTAGGAACTGTAGATTAAAACTAAAGAAATTGCAAAAGGGTGGGAATTTAAGGAGATACGACCTGGATAAACTGACTAAACAAGAGGTTGTACAGAGTTTCAGGGAGAGCGTAAGGGAACAAATGGCAGGAGTGGGGGAAAGAAATACAGTAGAAGAAGAATGGGTAGCTTTGAGGGATGAAGTATTGAAGGCAGCAGAGGGTCAAGTAGAGAAAAAGACGAGGGCTAGTAGAAATTCTTGGGTAACAGAAGAAATATTGATTTTAATTGATGAAAGGAGAAAATATAAAAATGCAGTAAATGAAGCAGGCAAAAAGGAATAAAAAAGTCTCAAAAATGAGATCGACAGGAAGTACAAAATGGCTAAGCAGGGATGGCTAGAGGATAAATGTAGGGATTTAGAGGCTTATCTCACTAGAGGTAAGATAGATACTGCCTACAGGAAAACTAGAGAGACCTTTGGAGAAAAGAGAATCACTTGTATGAATATCAAGAGCTCAGATGGAAATCCAGTTCTAAGTAAGAAGGGAAAGCAGAAAGGTGGAAGGAGTATATAGAGGGTCTATACAAGGGAGACGTTCTTGAGGACAATATTATGGAAATGGAAGAGGATGCAAATGAAGATGAAATGGGAGATATGATAGGTCTTTCAGTGCTCTGTCAAACTCTTCACGCAGTGAGTCAAAACAAGGCCCCGGGAGTAGACAACATTCCATTAGAACTACTGACGGCCTTGGGAGAGCCAGTCCTGACGAAACTCTACCATCTGGTGAGCAAGATGTATGAGACAGGCGAAATACCCTCAGACTTCAAGAAGAATATAATAATTCCAATCCCAAAGAAAGCAGGTGTTCACAGATGTGACAATTACCAAACAATCAGTTTAATAAGTCACGGCTGCAAAATGCTAACGCGAATTCTTTACAGACGAATGGAAAAAACTAGTAGAAGCCGACCTTGGGGAATATCAGTTTGGACTCCGTAGAAATATTGGAGCACGTCTGGCAATACTGACCCTACGGCTTATTTTAGAAGCTAGATTAAGGAAAGGCAAACCTACGTTTCTAGCATTTGTAGACTTAGAGAAAGCTTTTGACAATGTTTACTGGAATACGCTCTTTCAAATTCTGAAGGTGGTAGGGGTAAAATACAGGGAGCGAAAGGCAATTTACAATTTGTATAGAATCCAAATGGCAGTTATAAGAGTTGAGAGGCAAGAAAGGGAAGCAGTGGTTGGGAAGGGAGTGAGACAGGGTTGTAGTCTCTCCCCAATGTTATTCAATCTGTGTATTGAGCAAGCAGTGAGAGAAACAAAAGAAAAATTCGGAGTAGGTATTAAAATCCGTGGAGAAGAAATAAAAACTTTGAGGTTCGCCGATGACATTGTAATTCTGTCAGAGACAGCAAAGGACTTGGAAGAGCAGTTGAACGGAATGGATAGTGTCTTGAAGGGAGGATATAAGATGAACATCAATAAAAGCAAAACAAGGATAATGGAATGTAGTCGAATTAAGTCGGGCGATGTTGAGGGTATTAGATTAGGAAATGAGACACTTAAAGTAGTAAAGGAGTTTTGCTATTTGGTGGGGCAAATTAACTGATGATGGTCGAAGTAGAGAGGATATAAAATGTAGACTGGCAATGGCAAGGAAAGCGTTTCTGAAGACGAGAAATTTGTTAACATCGAGTACAGATTTAAGTGTCAGGAAGTCGTTTCTGAAAGTATTTGTATGGAGTGTATCGTCCATGTTTCACTTCCATACATGGCTAAATAGTTTAGACAAGAAGAGAATAGAAGCTTTCGAAATGTGGTGCTACAGAAGAATGTTGAAGATTAGATGGGTAGATCACATAACTAATGAAGAGGTGTTGAATAGGATTGGGGAGAAGAGAAGTTTGTGCCAGAACTTGACTAGAAGAAGGGCTCGGTTGGTAGCACATGTTCTGCGGCATCAAGGGGTCACCAATTTAGTATTGGAGGGCAGCGTGGAGGGTAAAAATCGTAGAGGTAGACCAAGAGATTAATACACCAAGCAGATTCAGAAGGATGTAGGTTGCAGTAGTTACTGCGAGATGAAGAAGCTTGCACAGGATAGGGTAGCAGGGAGAGCTGCATCAAACCAGTCTCAGGACTGAAGACCACAACAACATCCATTTTCATGTAGATTATACCAGAATTTTGAATTTTTAAAACTGGTTAATATTTGGCTGAAAAATCAAAGAAATTAGATCAATTCAGCAGGCTGGCTGGCGTGAAATATAGCTTAGCACCTGCCTCCTGAGTGACCTGTGTCTCTCTCACATTCTGATCGCCATCCGGAGCGGCGGGGAGGCCGCGCCGTGCTGTCCAGCCACAGCTTCCTGGACAGCCTTAGCAGCTGGAGCTGGACCAGGAAACCGCAAGCTGGTGTCTCATTTTTGTTCTTCAATCAGCTTTGTTCTCAAATACTAACTGTACATACAACTTAAAACCTACAGCTATTCAGCTGTCTCCACAGGCAAGCAAATAACGTTTACATTTGCCTGGCCAATACTATTGTTATTTGCTTGAGCACATCAAAAAGAAAATGAGGACATCTGTTATTAGCAACTGCACCATCTGCAGAAATTGTTGCCAAGAGGATGCCAGAAGAAGAAGAACAAGAAGAAGAAGACGATGGGTGAATCGCAGTCCAAAAGCGATACTGACTAAAAAAAAATTAGTGGGTTGAAATGAAATAAAGAGAGTACCACCAGAAAAAAACCTGGTACGTTTCCAATCAAAAGGTGTTGCTGAAAATTTGTTGACTGATTATAAAATAATATTAAATGCTATTGGACATCAAATTATTTTTTTTTAAATTCTAGTTCGCTCAGGATGGCAAACATTTAAAAATAATTTTTTTTTAATTTCTATATAGATTTTAATTAGTGTGCTCAAAATTGGCATTGATTTTTATATTTAGGAGTAAGTGGGTATGGAACATATTAGGTGTGGGTGCCGAATGTAGCCACGTGCTACACCAGTTATTTTTTGAATTCTTTAATTCTCTATATATAAACTGCACTCCAATGTCAGATGTTACCTCTCAGGTTTCCCAGCATTAGATATGGAATCCCGATAGAAACAGCTTGGCCAGTGGCAGCTTTGACAGGATGTAATGTAAGGAACTTCGAACATAAGTCTACCGTGACTATAATTTAACATATACCATCTATTCCTCTCGGTAACCGGCAAAACGTGTCAGTTGAAGAAATGTCAGCGTACTTCCTACGTATAAATGGAAAATGAGTACCAGCCTAGTGTCTAATGCATACTTGGTTTGTTGGCATAGCTTACATGTACTTAATTTCTGTCTGATAATTCGATTAATGCTTTTACAATAGTGATATCTCCTTAAGTGAGCCATATATTTCTTAATACCAAAATGACCGTAAGTCTAGTAGATATACCAAATGAATTCACATCTATAATCCAAAGGAATACACACTCTCCTTCGTTCTAAACCATATCTGCATGTATTAAACAAGATACCTTTGTGTAGAACCCACTGGTCTTTCTATCTATTTACATTATCACCGTTACGCAATTTATTTCGTTACCATTCAACCACCTGTCGTTCTGTTGTATACTCACCAAATTCCTCTGCAGTTGAACTAATTCTCGTTATCTTTCTAAATTCGTCTGCAGCTAAGATCCACAGAAGCCATTCATGATAGGAATAGAACAGCAGAGAGCAACGTTTTTGGGTAAGGCCCGACACCCACGTCGTGGGAGGAGAGACAATGACACTACCTCTGTCTTATTTTTGTCGTCAGGAGGGAGTTTCCAGGAATGACTGAGAGAGCAATGACGAACTTAAATTTTCACTCATTGTGAAAGTCTCTGATGCGGATGAGGAAAGATAAAAGGGACATTGACTCGCGAGAATATGAGGCGCAGATAGATAAATGAGGTTTCTGAAGATGCTAGAATAGACACATGCCATTAAAATCTACCGTAGTCATTGGTGCTGAACCGAGTAGCTGGAAATAATACAAAGTTTAAATTCAGTCGATCAAGAAAGCTAGGACCGTTCTTTAAACTCCAAAGAGCGGATCAACAGTTGTTAGCATTCCACATAGACTATAAATCAACAGCACTTAGTTCCAATACGATTAGCGTGGATGCATCATTGGCCAAGACTAATCTGGCTGCAAATCGCGCTCTGGAGTAGCATGTGGCGACTAAGCGCGCAAGACCCATCGTGGTTTAATAACAACATTCAGAAAATGCTCAGGATTAGAAAAGGAAGGCGGAAATATCGACAGGCAAAATTAGCAATTCGTGCATGTAGAAAAAGGTCGAGCCCCGAAGCATACAACAATTTCCATCGTTATATAGTAACCACTGAACGAGTCGACGGTTTCTTTCCAGACTGAAATTTTAATTTTTGTTTAAAAAATCATTCATTAAGGAGAATCGTATGAGCGTCGCGCAGACTCCCGTGAGGGGGATAGTGAAACATACGTCCTGAAAAATTTGAAAACAAGCCGCCTGTACCGGGTAGAAACACAATTTATTTTTATAGCAAGGACTGTTCGGCATTTGACATTTCCTTAGCTTGAATTTATTGCGAAACCCTCCCTTATCTGGGATCAAACCTCGAATGGCTCATGTGTATGATGTGACTAAATGAATGGAGTCGCATAATTACTGGTCAATACACTTAATATCAGTTTCCTGCAGAATTCTTGAGGATATTCGCAGTTCGAATATAATAAATTTCTTTGAGGCAGAAAAGCTACTTTCCATAAACCAGCACCGATTTAGGAAGCAACGATCGTGCAGAACACGGCTTACTGGTTTCTCACGTGATTTCCTGCAAACCGTGGGTGAAGGGAAACACATAGAATCCATATTCCTAGATTTTCGGAAACCGTTTGGTACAGTGTCCACTGCAGAATGATATAGTCCGAGCATACGGATTATATTCTCACATTCGTGATTGGCTCAAGGACATCTTTAGCAATAGAACACAGTGAGTTGTCCTCAACGGCAGGTATTCGTCAGAGGGAGGGCGCCGTCAGGATTGCGTCCTACAAGTGTGACAGGAGCGCCCTCATTCTCTGTATATGTAAATGATCTGGTGGACAGGGTGGGCAGAGATCTGCGGCTGTTTGCTTGTGATGCTGTGGTGTACATGAAGGTGTCATCGTTAGGCGACTATAGGAGGATACAAAATGAATTGGACAGAACTTCACGTTGGTGTGCCGAATGGCAGCATGTGCTAAAAGTTGAAAAATGTAATTTAATGCGGATGAGAAGGAAAAACAATCCTGTAACGTTCGAATAAAGCATGAGTGGTGTGCACGTCGTTAAACTGTGTAGGGGTGACGTCACAAATCTATTTGAAATGAAACGAGCACGTAAGGGCCGTGGTAGCGAAGGAGAATGGATGACTTCGGCTTACTGGGAGAATTTTAGGAAAACGTCACTCATTTTTCAAGGAATACTTCAGTATTGCTCAACTGTGTGCGATTCCCAACAGGTGCGATTAAAGAAAGAAAGAAAGAAAGAAAGCAGTTCTGACGTGTGCCGCTTAGACTTGTTTTCGATACGTGAGATCATCTTGCAGGTATTACAGAGTTGCTTTGGGAACTCAAATGGGAATCCTTTGAGGGAAGACGACTTCCTTTGTCACGAAGCACCACCGAGAAGTTTTAAAGAACCGGAATTTGAATCTGACTGCAGAACGATTCTACTACCACCACATACATTATGGTTACGGTCACAATGGCAAGATAAGAGAAACTAGTGGCCCCACGGATGCATATAGACAGTCGTTTATACCTCGTTCCATTTACGAGTGGAAAAAGGAAGGAAATTACGACTAGTAGTACAAGGTACCCTGCACCGTGCGCCATACAGTGACTTGTGGCTGTAGTTGGAGATGTAGACGTACTGTTAGTTCTATCTTTACACTTCACTACTGAACATGCAATGAACACCTTGCAGAGAGTTAACTGAAATGACGCGAGACGTTGACATTGAGCTGCCAGATACTGAAAATTTACAGTTCGTGAGACGAAAAATTACAAATATATACATTTCAATACAATTAATACAGACACAGACGTCAGCTTCACCCAGGGGGAAGTGTTTTATAAACAACAATTTGTATACAACAGCACACGTTTAATTGAGAAAAATAATCCTCCCTGTCTCTTCAAACTATAAGTTATTACTACAACATTGCGTTATTTACATATTTTCAAAAAAACACTGCTGCTCATGAAACTTTGTCAGTGAAAGCAATTTCAAACACATCTGAAATGCATTATCCTCACATTAAACATACGGAATTCAGTTCAGAGATTTCACATAAAAAGTGTGGACTCATTACTTTTCAGCAAATGCTCGAAATTCAGAAATGGAAAGCGCAAATGTGACAGACAATTTCCAGGTTTCGGTACATTGTTCTAGGGCACAACACAGTTTTGTCCTCAGCATTACATTGCTCCACTTACATTACCAAAACTGGTTCGGCATAAAACAGGAAAAACTCAAGTGGCAATGTATTTATCTTGCTTGTTAACTTTTGAGATTTCACCAGCACCTTTGTTACAGTGTGAATTATGTTATAGGAATATGCGATGGGCTATACTGAGAAGGTGGGAAAGAAATGCAAGATGTGCGATGAGTTGAAGAGACCACCATGTTACAGTGCTTTAATTTTCAAACACCAGGCATTGGCACAATCTCCTGAAACATAGCTGCTAGGATAGTGATGTTTCATCGCAGGTACAGGCAGCATTGAGGTAGAGTCATTAGTTTTACCTTTCAGGAAAGATTTTCGTGAAGCTGTGGCTTACTGAATCTTTTCTCTATGTTAACGAAGCAGCAGGTATTATAAAGACGGTATAAAAGTCCCCTTACACTAATTGCTGATATACTTTCTCATAAAGAAAATGTCATTTTCAACTACCTAGTATTGTCAAATTGCAATAGTGAAGTGAACTATCCGCTTTGAATTCACTCCCTTCCAAGAAGGATTCTTGTACCATTTGTTACCACTTCTGGCAAGTGAACGTGTAATAAAACTTTCGGAAAGAAATCCCGGCAAATAAAAGAAAATTAACCTATTCTCATTATGACTCTCCTTGCTCTCACTATGCAGCGCTGGAGAGTATCAGTAGTAATACATTTTTTCCTAGGATTTTAGTAACAGTGAAATCAAATCAGTTATAGCACTCATCTGATAAATCACGGATGTTTAAACTCATCAGAAACTGTAAAGCTCTGTGGTGCATGGGTACCTTGCTCGCCTAACCGAACAGATAAGAACGAAATTAACAAATCCCCATGTAACCATCAATGTTCCAGTGCAATAACTATATAGTAACATTCAAATTTTGTGAGTACTCAACTCTCAGAAACAACAGTTAGATGACACATAACATCATCGACTTCTAACTCTTCAAAGAGCTCTAGACTAAGACCAGTTCTACAACTGTTCAACGAAACAGAAAGATCCTTACTCAAATCAAGTTGTGTTAAGAGATAAGCCTCATAATAAACGTGTTTCACACTACAGTCAGTTTGCACCTGGGCATCCCTAGTACATGGGGAATTTTTACCATTTTGTCCACAAACAAAAGGAGTAGCCAAAATATTTATGTTCATCAAACGTTTATAATCTGGCAAAACAAAAACTGGCAGATCACACCCTGCAATAGAAAAACGAAACATATCCAAAATGTAACGAACATTCTGATGTGGGAGGATACAGAAGCCCCACATACTAAAATCTGTTTTCTCTGTGTTACCATGCACCCTACAGTTTTCAATCACGCTTAAAAATCTAACCCATCAATATGCCTGTACCAACTATTTTCTGCTTTCAAGATATCATGAAGATCCATCTTACACACTGTCTTAAATCAGAACGAAAAATAATACTGAAACATCTAATGGAAGTAGCCCAACTTATCGTCAGTCTAAGAGGCAGTTTGTGAAGGTAATGACAAGAGGCATTACACAAAGATGACGTATATCTTGGACACGACGGATGCAACCGTTTCTGCCAATACCACTATCTCAAATCAGTGGACGATAAAATTCTGACTCTTTTCTTTGGGGTAATTAACAACAGATTATTGTAAGACCTAACCATTGGTTCAATGACACGCTGCTGTAATACCTTTTCTATTTCTGCCTGTATCCTGTCTATATAAGCCTATGGTGTAGATCAGGGCCTGACAATGAACTTGCTATGCTCCTGCCATATAAACTGAAAAGAAGAATTTGTAATCACATCTGGGTACTTTGAAAATATTAATGAATGACGCTGCAGTACATTAAATAAATATCTTTTGCCCCTTTCTGTGCCTGCTTGACATAATGACCTCGGTTCTGTATTTCTTGCAATGTACGAACATGTCTCCAGAATCAGATTTTCACTCTGCAGCGGAGTGTGCGCTGATATGAAACTTCCTGGCAGATTAAAACTGTGTGCCCGACCGCGACTCGAACTCGGGACTTTTGCCTTTCGCGGGCAAGTGCTCTACTATCTGAGCTACCGAAGCACGACTCACGCCCGGTACTCACAGGTTTACTTCTGCCAATATCTCGTCTCCTACCTTCCAAACTTCTTTTACGAACATGTCTTTGTTAATACAACAAAAGTAATGCATTAGCACAACTCTCACTTCAAGTGGCTTCCGATCAAGTGACAGCTCACATCTGGTGAGAAATTTGGCAGTATTAATACCAACGAATTTTCATAACGCGCTTCACCAAGGGCAGCGGGTTTGGCGTACTTACTGTCAACCCTAAAATAGTATCGAAATAATTATTAAAATTCGTTATTTATTTTTGAGCTGTATCAGCAACATAGTTTTTGAAGACATACTGATGTTAAGTAGGATCCAGAACCTGCAAATATCTCTTAGCACACTTCACAATAACAACACACCTTCAGTAACGTGTACTACAAACGGGATGGGGTACATTATTTTTCTTCTTCTGTAGTGGTCAATCCAAGGATTGGTTTGCAGCAGCTACAATGGCAGCTTGACTCCATTCTGTGCGCCTTTCACCTTTTCTCTTCATTTCTTTATTGGTGTTACATCCCACATCTTTCACGATTTGATCCATGTATCTCAGTCGTGGTCTTCCTCTTGGTCTTTTTCCCTCGACATATCCCTCTATGATTGTGTTCAGGAGTCCTTTATGTCTTAATAGATGGCCTGTAAATTGGACTCTTCTTTTAACAATGAAACTCCAGAAGCTTCTCTTCTCACCTGCTCTTTCCAGAATCACTTCGTTTGTGACCTTGTCGATACATTTTATTGTGAACATGCGTCTATAGCACCACATTTCAAAAGAATTTAGCTTCTGGTCTTCCTCTGTCCCGAGAGTCCATATTTCACACCCATAGCATGCCAAACTCCACACATATGATTTAAAAAATCTTTTCCTGATTTCATGGGCGATGCTCTTAGATGTTAATATGTTTTTCTTCTTGTTAAAAGCAGCCTTTGCTTGAGCTATTCTACTTCTCACTTCTGCCTTGCTCCTTCCACCCATGGTAATATTGCTGCCCAGACAAGTAAATTTATCAACTTGTTCAAGCGGTTCATTGCCTACATGAACTTGGACTTTCACTTTCACTTTACCTTCTTTGTCGCATGCCATTACTTTTGTTTTTGCTTTATTAATTCTCATATTATATTCTTCACCCATAACTTTATCCATTCTATTCAGTAGGACTACAAGATCTTCTTCACTTTCAGCCAAGACAGCTATATCATCGGCATATCTTATCATATCTATTCGTTGGACATGAATTACTACACATGTCTGTGAGTTTTCCTTTAACGTATACAATGAAGAGGCGCTGAAAAAAGTAAAGATAACAGGGGATAGTGCGCAACCTTGTCGGACACCTTTCCGTATCTCCACCTCTTCTTGTTTTGTCCGTCCATGGATAACTGCTGTCTCGTTTTTGTACAGGTTCCATATCAGTTTTCTATTTTTATGGTCTATTCCTACTTTTTTGAGTACCTCAAATATCTTATTCCATTTAACATTATCAAAGGATTTCTCTACATCTATGAATGTAGATGTCCAGGTTCTTATCTAGTCGTTTCTCTGTTATTAGTTTTAGAGCAAATATTGCTTCTCTGGTTCCTCTATCTTTCCGGAATCCAAACTGGTCTTTTTACTTTATTTAAGAAACGTAAATTTGAAATTTACTCAGAACTTACTATTTAAAGAGGTACAGATGCGTAAGTGATGTCCTCAACTTGAAAATACATCAGAGAAATGGCTTCCACAATTACAGCTTAAATTTTTGGGTTAAATTTAAGTGAAAAATTAAAAAAAATGTAATCTGGTAGGACAATTAATTAAAAACAACAATTTCATTCAAAATTTTAAAATGTAAAGTAAAAGACTCTTGTTGTTGTTGTGGTCTCCAGTCCCGAGACTGGTTTGATGCAGCTCTCCATGCAACTCTCCCATGTGCAAGCTTATTCAGAAGGATGTAGGTTGCAGTAGGTACTGGGAGATGAATCTGCTTAGTGTTTTCATCTCTTGGTCTCCCTCTACAACTCTTACCCTCCACGCTGCCCTCCAATACTAAGTTGGTGATCCCTTGAAGCCTCAGAACATGTCCTACCAACCGATCCCTTCTTCTTGTCAAGTTGTGGCACAAACTCCTTTTCTCCCTAATCCTATTCAATACCTCCTCATTACTTATGTGATCTACCCATCTAATCTTCAGCATTCTTCTGTAGCACCACATTTCAAAAGCTTCTATTCTCTTCTTGTCTAAACTATTTATCGTCCATGTTTCACTTCCATACATGGCTACACTCCATACAAATAGTTTCAGAAATGACTTCCTGACACTTAAATCTACACTCGATGTTAACAAATTTCTCTTCTTCAGAAACGCTTTCCTTGCCATTGCCAGTCTACATTTTATATCCTCTCTACTTCGACCATCATCAGTTATTTTGCTCCCCAAGAAGCAAACCTCCTTTACTACTTCAAGTGTTTAATTTCCTAATCTAATTCCCCCAGCATCACCCGACTTATATCGACTACATTCCATTATCCTTGTTTTGCTTTTATTGATGTTCATCTTATATCCTCCCTTCAAGACACTATCCATTCCGTTCAACTGCTCTTCCAAGTCCTTTGCTGTCTGTGACAGAATTACAATGTGATCGGCGAACCTCAAATTTTTATTTCTTCTCCGTGGATTTAATACCTACTCCGAAATTTTCTTTTGTTCCTTTTACGGCTTGCTCAATATACAGATTGAATAACATCGGGGAGAGGCTACACCCCGGTCTCACTCCCTTCCCAACCACTGCTTCCCTTTCATGTCCCTCGACTCTTATAACTGCCATCTAATTTCTGTACAAATTGTAAATCGCCTTTCGCTCCGTGTGTTTTACTCCTTCCAGTCAACATTGTCAAAAGCTTTCTCTAAGTCTACACAAGTCTAGTAAATGACTCGATAGCAATATTTCGAAAAGGCGGGTATAAAGTGCCTCTCGTTTTCCCCCTCCCCCGCGTTTGGTCCATTATTAATTAATATACCTTCGTTGAATCACAAGTTCATCACTACTTGTTGCATCGACAAGAAAATCACTTTAACTACGATCTTCCCAACAACGCTTCGACTGAAAGGCGCGAAGGTACCTCGAATTGCAAAATTGACTTGCGGAACAACTTGATCTGACGGTATTTGATTCTGTTTGTGTTAAGATTTGAGAACGAATCCGCTATGTGTCTTTCCGGTGAACTACTTTGGGCTTATACCGATGCTGTGTAGCAACCAGGGTGAATGAAGTGAGTCCTGACAAGACAGGAGGTGTGAGATGCGTTTGCATATCGATTCTGTGTTTGGCTTAGCAACATAAACATTATTTCGCCGTTTATATTCCTTATGAAAACCAGACATTGCATGTTGTACCACCGTACGGCGAGACCTTCAGAAGTGGTGGTCGAGATTGCTGTACTCGCCGGTACCTCTAATACCCAGTAGCGAATCCTCTTGCATTGATGCATGCCTGTAGTCGTCATGTCATACTACCCACAAGTTCATCAAACCACTGTTGGTCCAGATTGGACCACTCCTGAACGGCGATTCGGCGCAGATCCCTCAGAGTGGTTGGTGGGTCACGTCGTCCATAAACAATTCTTTTGAATCTGTCCCAGGCATCTGCGATAGGGTTCATGTCTGGAGAACATGCTGGCCACTCTAGTCGAGCGTTGTATTTATCCTGGAGGAAGTCATTCACAAGATGTGCAGATGGGTGCGCGAATTGTCGCCCTGAAGACAAATACCTCGCCAATATGCTGCTGATATAGTTGTAGTACCGGCCGGAAGATAGCATTCACGTATCGTACAATCATTACGGCGCCTTCCATGACCGTCAGTGGCGTACGTCGTCCCCACATAATCCCACCCAAGACGGCAGGGAACCTCCAGTTTGCGGCACTCGCTGGACAATGGGGGTAACCACGTCAGGCTGTACGCTTTAGACACAAACACGCCTCCGACGATTGTCTGGTTGAAGCCGTTTGCTACACTCATCGATGAAGAGAACATGATGCCAATTCTGAGTTGTCCATTCGGCATGTTGGTGGGCTCATCTGCACCGTACTGCATGGTGTCGTGGTTGCAAAGATGGACCTCGCGATGGGCGTCGGGAGAGAATTCCCGCATCCTGCAGCCTATTGTGCACAGTTTGAGCTGGATACGACGTCGTGTGGCTGCACGTAAAGCATTATTCAACATGGTGGCTTGGCTGCCTGGGTTCCTCCAGCCAAAACCCGAAGGTAGCGGTCATACTTCGCAGTAGTAGCCCTTGGACTGCCTGAGAGATGCATGTCATCGACAGTTCCTGTCTCTCTGTATCTCCTCCATGTGCAAACAACATCACTTTGGTTCACTCCGAAACGCCTGGACACCATCCCAGGAAGGGCTATCAACAAGGGAAAAGTAACAATGCGGACGTGATCGAACCGCGGTATTAACCGTTTAGGCATGGTTGACTACGAGCCGTGTACCTCCCTCCTGGTGGAATGACTGGAAGTGATCGGCTAGCGGACGCCCTCCGCCCAATAGGCGCTGCTCATGCATAGTTGTTTACATCTTTGGGCGGCTTTAGTAACATCTCTGAACAGTCAGAGGGACTGTTTCTGTGATACAGTATCCACAATCAACGTCTATCTTCAAGAGGTCTGGAAACCGGGATGATGCAAAACTTTTTTGATGTGTGTATTGCGCAGCTGCATTGAATTTAAGTGTCTCGTTTTCTCAGTATAAATCTCAACATAAGACGTTTTTTTACAATTACTTGATATTGGCAACAATCACAGTTTTGCGACAAAGTTTCTACAGATTTTTCTAGAAGGGGTTGTCAGTCTGATTTTATTTCCATCAGTATGAATTATTACCGTGCAGTTTCTGCATTCAATTAGACAGCGAACAATAAATTGTTAGAAGCACATGGTAATTGTCTGTAAGATATATGGTAAACGTTAAATTGTTTGACGAATGCTAAGCCAAGCAGTGAAAATTTTTGTTTGTTGCTGTTGTTGCCGTTGTTGTGATATCCCATCCAAAGAGTGCTTTGATGCAGCTCTCCATGCTACTCTATCCTGTGGAAGTCTCTTCATCTCCGAGTCACTACTGGAACCTACATCCTTTTCAATCTGCTTGTGTATTCATCTCCTGGTCTCCTCTACGCTTTTTACCCCTCATGAATCCCTCCAGTATTAAATTGGTGATCAGTTGATCTCTCAGAATATGTCTTACACAACCATCCCTTCTTCTGGTCAGGTGGGCCACAAATTTCTCTTTTCACCAATTGTATTCAGTACCCTCCTCATTACTTACGTGATCCACCCATCTAATCTTCAGCATTCTTCTGTAGCACCACATTTCAAAGGGTTTTATTCTCTTCGTGTGTAAACTGTTTATCGTCCATGTTTCATTTCCATACATGGCAACACTCAACACAAATACTTTCAGAAAAGACTTCCTCACACTTAAATCCTTACTCCATGGTAACAAATTTCTCTTCTTCAGAAACATTTTATGTCCTCTCTATTTCGACCATTATCAAATGGTGCAAATGGCTCTGAGCACTATGCGACTTAACTTCTCAGGTCATCAGTCGCCTAGAACTTAGAACTAATTAAACCTAACTAACCTAAGGACATCACACACATCCATGCCCGAGGCAGAATTCGAACATGCGACCGTAGCGGTCGCTCGGTTCCAGACTGTAGCGCCTAGAACCGCACGGCCACTCCAGCTGGCTCGACCATTATCAGGTATTTTGCTTCCCAAATAGCAAAACTCCTCTACTACTTCAACTGTCTCATTTTCTAATTTAATTCCCTCAGCGTCACCTTATTTAATTCGACTACATTCAATTACCCTCTATTTGCTTTTGTTGGTGTTCATCTTGTATCCTTCTTCCAAGACACTGTCCATTCCAATTTTCTTTATCGAAAAGGATATTTCTTTTCCGGTAGTAGAGGCTAGAAACTCACAAATTTTGTGATGCACCACACAAAATGGTGTTGGTAGACAAATATCGCTTAGAAACGTTTACTTCGTTTGAGTGTTAAAATGCTTTTTTAGCTCAAAACGCAAGGAGATTCGACGAAGGTTATAAGAAGTGTCGGTTAATTGTAATGGCAGCGTATGACACGTAATCTGATGTTATCTGTGTTCTCGCCATTTAATCTCTAACACAGTGAAGAGCAGAACGACGACGGAGGTTCCCCCTGTGGATCGGCCTCCTCATCTGCAGGTCACTTTCAGTAAAACAATTCTCTGTCTTCAATTATGTTGTATTGTAATGTTACAATTAGAAAAGCAGAAGAAATTAAATCATACGACTGAGGTTTGGTGATTGCGAGCTACAATTTTTCGTAATTCTGGAACCTAGAGTAATGTGATTAAAGGATAATCTCCTAGTAGATGTTTGGTGTTGCAAATCGTGTTTCAAAAATCGATTGCGATTACCGCATAACTCTTCGTATAGTTTCGTGATCCTGCTGCGTTTCTTCATACGCCTTGGACACTGATAAATAATTTGCAGCTCTGCTGGTACAGAAATAAAAATATATAATGTTACTTCAGAAAATCTTTCCGTGATATTATTCAGTAATTTAACAGGAGATAGGGACATAACTAGATACACTCCTGGAAATTGAAATAAGAACACCGTGAATTCATTGTCCCAGGAAGGGGAAACTTTATTGACACTTTCCTGGGGTCAGATACATCACATGATCACACTGACAGAACCACAGGCACATAGACACAGGCAACAGAGCATGCACAATGTCGGCACTAGTACAGTGTATATCCACCTTTCGCAGCAATGCAGGCTGCTATTCTCCCATGGAGACGATCGTAGAGATGCTGGATGTAGTCCTGTGGAACGGCTTGCCATGCCATTTCCACCTGACGCCTCAGTTGGACCAGCGTTCGTGCTGGACGTGCAGACCGCGTGAGACGACGCTTCATCCAGTCCCAAACATGCTCAATGGGGGACAGATCCGGAGATCTTGCTGGCCAGGGTAGTTGACTTACACCTTCTAGAGCACGTTGGGTGGCACGGGATACATGCGGACGTGCATTGTCCTGTTGGAACAGCAAGTTCCCTTGCCGGTCTAGGAATGGTAGAACGATGGGTTCGATGACGGTTTGGATGTGCCGTGCACTATTCAGTGTCCCCTCGACGATCACCAGTCGTGTACGGCCAGTGTAGGAGATCGCTCCCCACACCATGATGCCGGGTGTTGGCCCTGTGTGCCTCGGTCGTATGCAGTCCTGATTGTGGCGGTCACCTGCACGGCGCCAAACACGCATACGACCATCATTGGCACCAAGGCAGAAGCGACTCTCATCGCTGAAGACGACACGTCTCCATTCGTCCCTCCATTCACGCCTGTCGCGACACCACTGGAGGCGGGCTGCACGATGTTGGGGCGTGAGCGGAAGACGGCCTAACGGTGTGCGGGACCGTAGCCCAGCTTCATGGAGACGGTTGCGAATGGTCCTCGCCGATACCCCAGGAGCAACAGTGTCCCTAATTTGCTGGGAAGTGGCGGTGCGGTCCCCTACGGCACTGCGTAGGATCCTACGGTCTTGGCGTGCATCCATGCGTCGCTGCGGTCCGGTCCCAGGTCGACGGGCACGTGCACTGGCGACAACATCGATGTACTGTGGAGACCTCACGCCCCACGTGTTGAGCAATTCGGCGGTACGTCCACCCGGCCTCCTGCATGCCCACTATACGCCCTCGCTCAAAGTCCGTCAACTGCACATACGGTTCACGTCCATGCTGTCGCGGCATGCTACCAGTGTTAAAGACTTCGATGGAGCTCCGTATGCCACGGCAAACTGGCTGACACTGACGGCGGCGGTGCACAAATGCTGCGCAGCTAGCGCCATTCGACGGCCAACACCGCGGTTCCTGGTGTGTCCGCTGTGCCGTGCGTGTGATCATTGCTTGTACAGCCCTCTCGCAGTGTCCGGAGCAAGTATGGTGGGTCTGACACACCGGTGTCAATGTGTTCTTTTTTTCCATTTCCAGGAGTGTATATGACTAATAACCATTCATTCGAAGTGCTTTATACGTGATTTACAGAAGAATCTTGAAAGTTTCACTTAGCACGTCGGTGCAAGACGCTTTATCTTGTTCTTATTAATGATGGTGCATGATGAAATACTTTTTATAACAATTACTGAACTGAATGTTGACAAAAATTTTGATGTGAGTTTTACAATATGTTGACTAACATTGAGAAAATACCGTCACTTTTGATACAGCATAATACCCCTCAGTCATTGCATTCTGTGTCTCTGTTCCAGGTCGTAAGTACTGCTGCCGAATGTAGGTACATTCTACCGACATGCCCTACTCGGAAACTATCGTCATGACTAACAAATGGCTAAAAGAATTCCTTTATATATCGATGCAAGCAGACGATTTTTCCCATTTTCGCATTCACAATATTGCATACGAGTTTGTCCTAATATCACTGTGTAGGAGTTATTACTGGATTGAATGTCGGTCAAAAGTTTTTTCTGGAGGTTTTACAAACATTTACTTCTATTCATAAAATTCCGTGTCTTCTTATTTAGCGTAACACCAATTACTCACTGCATTCATTATCTCTGTCACGAGTAGTGATGAAGAGCGTAGGACCAATCCACCTCTACGGCCTGTACGGGAGCAAGACGTGGAGGTCTTGTTCCAGTACCGTGAGTACCTTTTGGTGTGCCGAGGATACGAGTAGTAATGATTCTAGTAGTGTAATGGTTTTGATGAAGTGGCTTTGTTACACAGCTTACGTTTGTTATCAGCAACTTGTTTCCGTATCCCATCTGCGTCTGCTCAAATAAACACGAAATGAATGTAGCGTTGGAACTTCTTTGTTACTTTGTTGTAGTCTGCTTTATACGTAACGTGATTTGGGGAATCGGTTATATTTGCTATGGGAAGGATATTCAGTTCTGCTAGTCTTACAGCAAATAGCTCTGTACCGACCACTTGTATCTGAGTATCAACTTTTTACAGGTCGTATTCTCTTCATTAGCCTGACAGACGGAATTCATGGACTTTGTCCTAGCTACTCCTCTGTCATTGAGTGCACTCCTTCCTGATGTAACTATCAGCTAGATCCATGTGGTAGTAACAAAGTCAGAGAAAACAACGAGGAGATCTTAATACACTACAGTAGTTCTAAAACAGAAGGTTGTGTCATAGAGGACAGTGTACTGCCCATTAGCAGTACAGTATTTAGTGGAAAGGAGATGGTCATCACTGGTGTCTCATACTTCTTAAACACTAGATCACTTCATGATTATTTGATCATGTCAAATAAATTTCTGTTCACAGACGGTACTAACTTCATTATTATTTGTCCGCCAACTGCGTCAGCAACGTTGGATAGCAGTAAGGACTAGAAGATGTATTCACCTTTTCTGACATGCACGAGCAGTAATATCAAGTATTATAGCTGTCGAAACTTCCTGACAGATTAAAAGTGTGTACCAGAAAACAGTTTTAATCTGTCAAGAAGTTTCATATCAGCGCACGCTCCGCTCCAGAGTGAAAATCTTATTCTGGAAACATCCCCCAGGCTGTGGCTAAGCCATGTCTCCGCAATATCCTTTCTTTCAGGAGTGCTAGTTCTGCAAGGTTCGCAGGAGAACTTCTGTAAAGTATGGAAGGTAGGAGACGAGGTACTGGCAGAAGTAAAGCTGCGAGGACGGGGCGTGAGTCGTGTTTGGGTAGCTCAGATGCTTCGGTCAGAGAGTTAGCTGCCCTCTGTAATAAAAAAAAACTGAGTTAAGCCATCAACAAGAGGCTTAAACGGGTCTCTTACGACGTCCGCCCCGAGCAGATGCAACGGAAAAAAAAGATGGATGGTAGGGCAGTTGCCCGCGAAAGGCAAAGGTCCCGAGTTCGAGTCTCGGTCTGCCACACACAATTTTAATCTGTCAGGAAGTTTCATATCAGCGCACACTCCGCTGCAGAGTGAAAATCTCATTCTGGATTACTGCTGTCTATGTACAGTCTTAGACATAAAAACTGACCGCCAGCCGGCCGCCACAGAGACTAAGACAGTACATACTGAAATGATGACACATTATTAGTCTGTAGCAGTGGATGACAGTGACCTTTGGCGGATACATGTTGTTGATATTAGTGGTGAACTTTTATTTTTCAGGACACTTCTACCGCCACGACGTAGTTTGGGCCATCCCCGAGACCCGCGCTCACGTACGTAGTACCAAACGTGGCGGCAGGTAAGGTGCAAGAGAGGCAAGGCGGAGGCGAAACAGCCCAGCAGCAGCAGCCGCAGCCGCACCGCGATGTGGTTGAGGCAGAGTGAGGAGGAGGAGGTGAGGGAGGCCAAGTCCTGCCGCGGCGGCTGCTGGCCTGCCTCTGCATTAGGCTGCCAGGAGGCCGCAGGTCCAGGAGGACCAGAAGGTGAGTCTCGCCTGTTGTGCCATGTCTACAGAATTATTCAGCGTGGCACTTACCGTGTAGCGCAGCTCAGTTCGTGAATATGCCGTCAGTACTGTCCCACACAGTGACCTCTAGGGTTGGAGGGAGTGCGGGAGGGGTGTTTGGAATTATCCAAATTTATGTTCTGAAGCTGTGTGCAGGGACTTGAGTGTTAATTATCATTCTTCAGAATTTTGATTGTAGGGAAATAGCTCAATCAAGTTCAAAGAATGCCTGTGAAGAATGAGAAAAATTCAAATTGTAACAGTAACTCAAGTATCAACGAGTTTGGGTTATTTATGTGAGATAATCATGTATGTGTTTTAATCAAAATAATGTAAAGATAACTATATAACAGTTTTGCATGGAAGCTACATGCCTAGATTATTGTATGAATAATTTGTGTAAAAACTATTTTAAATTTACGAATAAATAAAACTAAAAATATTTAATTTATTTCAGAGTTCATCCTGAAGAAACGCCGACACTAGGTAGTCAGCCTAAGGAAGCGAGCGCAGCCAACAAAATCCCAGTATGTATTGAAAGAAACACATACAAAACTTATGACATCTTTGTAAAGGCATGTAAGATGTCACTGCTTGTTCCCTAGGCATTTCTTTAGTTTGATTAATAGTTATCTGCGTAATGATAGAGGGTACTTGGAATCATTTCACCTGAAAGAAAATATATGGTTAATTGTACTCATCACGACAGAAGCCTAGCGAAGCTTAATTGAAAAAACACTAGCAATAAATAGTAACTCAGTCTGCGTATGCGGTCTAATGTATGAGTCACGATATAACCATGGCTCTACCTGTAAAAGAAATGATATTCTGCAATTAAGGAAATGGTAAAAAGTAAAAATTTGAAATTATCATCTTTTTATACTTTCCATTCTCTACCACATATAGTAGTGTTGGTTGTCTGAGGTAGGATCCACAGTCACAGTCAATTACAGGGCAGCTGACTTGGTAGTAATCAGACGGTTCCCCATCTGGAAATATTTAGCGAAGTTTTCCAGATTGGAATATGTCTTTAAATTAAGGTAAGCTTTCGAAATACTTGTTTGCAACAGGGGAATAGGAATAATTTTTAATTTATTTTACTGAATGTGACATTTTCTGAGACGAAATTTTGATAGCCTTGCTATTGTAACTCAGTAAACTTCACTATCTTCTCAACATTTGCAGTTTACCTGTAACACTCGTCAGGAAAATCACCGACTCTGCCCTGTTACACATGCTTAGGAATATGCCCTTGATAATTCCTGCTGGGTCACGTTTCTATCTAATCAAAATTAAAGGGGGTTACAATTTCCTGGTTCTGTCCACTGTTTTCGGAGATCTGTCTTGTTTGTAAGCTATTGCAGCCACCTCTCCGTTATTCGAAATCAAGAAATCCCCTGGCTACATTAAACCTTCTGGGTATATCATAGGTCAAATTGCACTTGCGTTAGCTGCTGGCTGGTAACATCCAAACTGATGTGTTCTCATATGTCAACCAGAAATGCTACATATTTAAGGACACAAGGACTTGCGTTAGACGTTGGGATTTCCTGCAGATAAAGACGGGCTGGGATTTTACATACTAGCATACAATCTGAAAAGTTCTTGTCTTTATTCCTCTATATCGCACGTTGATACATACAGAACAGGCGTAATCAACAAAAAATTTCACAATTGTCACGTATTTCTCAATTTACCTGACGCATTAATACACACATTGTAGATACGTTAATAAAAGGGTGTGTGAGTACTGACCATTTTGATTAGTTACAGATACAAGAAGATGCGCTAATGTAAACATATTTTGTTTCTCATTCAACTCTTCATATATTAGCAATAGGAAGCATAGATGCTACTGTATGAAGTGTTGAATCATAAACAAAGTCCATAATATTGTCCCCAAGAAGTATACAAATGGTACTTATCGGCAATGTTATCATTGGAGGATAACATTCATTTATCTTTTTCTATCAATCCTGAGAGTTTTTAGGCCTACTATCATCATGGAATCAGACTGTAGACTGTATCAACAGGACGAAAGCAGCCATGGTCAGGAAACGACCGAATCGGATGTTGTAAGCGGAAATTGCTCCGGTGTGCCTGTCAGTCGCCCTTCTGCTGCAGATCCTTCGTAGTCGTACGTGGGGAGAAATTAGAATGGCTCGAAAAAATCAAAATGGTTCAGTAAATATGCTTACCTGAAGTGCTATGAGCAGTTGTTAACTTTTGCTACTGTGAAATACATCTCTTCTGCTGAACAACTAATCATGGTTCATTAGGTATGCGTTTTAGAGCCCTTGTTTACTGGATATTTTTGTTGTTTTGGTTCACACTACCTAATCCCAAAACATGAAAAACCAAGAATTTACAGTAGAAGTAGTCCACTGTCAGAGGTATCAAAAGTACTTTCGCTTGCAAATTAAGACGAGATGCGTCGGATTTATATATATATCCCTCTCCATCACCTCTGAGAGTTTGTAAGATCATTACGGACCAACACCGAATGGCTCGCATTCTCTATGCATTCTTCGTTCACGCCACCATTTACAACAGTGATCTAACACTCAGTATAGAGAAAAGTTTTATTTAAACAGACCTAGCGGTTCGTTAACCCTATACTGACTTCAATGTCGTCACCTGTTGCAGGACGGAAGTGTAGACTAGATGAATATCAGAAGATCGGAAAATCGGTTTTCTTTTGGAATACAAACAGTGACACCTCTTTGTTGTGATCGGCACATGTTTCTTTAACGGGGAAAGTAATCCTGAATTAATCTGTGGTTTTCTGTTGCAGGAAACCTACACGAAGGAGAAGCACGAGATGGTGTCTGCGTGGGTGCTGAAGCATTTCGGAAGCGCCCAGGACCGCTGCAGGTGGATGGAGGGGCTGCACGAAGAAGCCGTCAACACACGAGTCACAGAGGTAACGTACTAAGAAAGCTTTAGCTATGCAACCAGTGGTGAGTAAAAATTTGTCCTCCCTCAATCCGACATGATACGGATCCTAAACGCTCGAGCAGTACTCAAGAATGAGTCGTATAAGTGTTTTATAAGCAGTCTTCTTTACAGATGAACCACATGTTCCCAAATTTCTACCAATGGCCCGAAGACGATTATCCACCTTCCCCACAACTGCCATTACTTGCTTGTCCCACTTCATATCGCTGTGCAATGTTACGCCCAAAAATTTTATCGACGTGACTGTGTCAAGCGCTACACTACTAATAGAGTATTCAAACATTACTCGATTCTTTTTCCTATTCATCTGCATTAATATACATTTATCTATATTTAGATTTAGCTGCCATTCTTTACACCAATCACAATTCCTGTCCAATTCATCTTGTATCCTCCGGCCGGCTTCGTTGAGTGACTGTAGGAGTGGCCGAGTGGTTCTAGACGCTACAGTCTGGAACCGCGCAACCGCTACGGTCGCAGGTTCGAATCCTGCCTCGGGCATGGATGTGCGTGATGTACTTAGAACTACTTAAACCTAACCAACCTAGGGGACTGATGACCTTAGAAGTTAAGTCCCATAGTGCTCAGAGCCATTTGAACCATTTTTTCACCCAACGACGACACCTTCCCGTACACCACAGCATCATCAGCAAACAGCAGCACATTGCTATCCACCCTATCCAAAAGATCATTTATGTAGGTAGAAAACAATAGCGGACCTACTACACTTCCCTGGGGCACTCCAGATGATACCCTCACCTCCGATGAACACTCACCGTCGAGGACAAGGTAGTGGGTTCTATTACTTAAGAAGTCTTCGAGCCACTCAAATATTTGGGAACCAATCCCATATTCTTGTACCTTAGTTAGGAGTCTGCTGTGGGACACCGAGTCAAAAGCTTTCCGGAAGTCAAGGAATATGGCATCAGTCTGATACCCTTCATCCACGTCGATCATCACAACAGACGTAAAGCACTGACACCCTTTTTTATAAACTTCGTGTCAGTATCTACACACACTCCGTTTCAATGAATACTCAGTATTTCACAAGTAATAAATTTATGTTGCCCCGTATGGATAGCGATTGCAATAAGTATTTGTCTTGATTACAACCTCAGTACAAAATTATGTACTCACGTAAGACTGCTTTGACATCACAGCATGTGGCCATATGTACAAGTGAACTTTGCCGTGAATTAAACACCTTCACACAAACAGTGCCTGTTTTGTATTGTGAGTTTCGTTTTGTGAAATACGGAGGACATCGAGGCTTAGGTCTCAGACTGTGAGAAAAAATCTCGCAGATACAGATGGAATTGCATGCAGTGAAAACTTTGCAGTAAAGCAGGATGTAGGACGTGAAAGGAACAATACCCAATTAAATGGGATTCCCGAAAAAATTAAGCTGAAATCCTGATGAACCATGGTTCAAGATGCTGTTTGCTGACTGCCTATGGAACTGTCTACAACCAGGGATCGTGTACAGTCTTAGACATAAAACCTGGCCCGTGTCCAGCTCCCACAAAGGCTGTCAGAATCGTTCACTCAAGATGGCCACTATAACCAGCCGCCCATAAGCTTTCTATGTCTGGCCATATGCACTATCTGGCAACACTGTAGGATGCAAACGTGTATGGAGGAAGTGCTGTCACCCTCCACGAGCTGTCGCAGTGCTGTGTCTGCTCAGGGGATAGTGCTAGGCACCGTCCAATGTAGGTATAAAGTTTCGAGTTTTGTTCACTCCATTCCCTTTATTTTCAAATAGCATTTAGATTGACTGAAATATGGTACGCTTCACCTTCTAATCCAGTTGTAATAACAAAACCTTCCAGAAACTATTCTTTAAAACAGCTCGTGGCTGCGTCAAGATCAGAACAGTTTATGCTTGAGAGGTTCCTCGCCTTCAGTGGCCACTGGCTGCCAGCCGTATTCCAAATGCCATCTAACGCTGGGTGCCGTTAGCTGGATGAATGTGGCACAGGGCTATGAGTGAATTAACGAGATGTGTAAGGAAAGCAATAAGACTGAATTTACTATCTACCAACGTTTATATTGCTTTCAAACAACGATATTTTCCTCTTCAGAGTACTTCCCTTCGTCAGATACACACCAGTGGAGTCGTTGTTCTAGTCTTGGTAGCGGCGCTGAAAGGCCTTTAACGTGCCGGGCACATTCTTGACAGTGTTCTCCAAGTCACGAAATACCAAAATAACGTCCTTTTAAGACATTTTCCAGTTTAGGGTGAATAAAAAAGTTACAAGGACTTATATCAGGCGAAAACAGGAGCTGCTCAATGACAGGGGTCCCTTTTGAGGCCAAAAATTCCGTGATGGAAGTGGCCCTGTGCCATGGGGCATTGCCATGACGCAGCATCCACTTGTCTGTAGTGTCTGGTCTCCCTCGTGTCACCCTTTCCCTGAGTCTTTCACAGATAGCTTTTTACAACTCTTGGTTGTCAGTTCTTCCAGGAGCAGCAGTCTCACAACAGCACACACATTTCCCTTGTTTTCATTGGTTTATGAAACTGGTCTCCCTAAGGGAGATTCATCTTCAACGTGTTCTCGGCCTTCCAAAAATGACTTGTGCCATCAAAAAGCTTGGGCCTTTTATTATAAATGTTCCCCATAGGCCTGTTTCAACTTCTCAAAGGTCACACATGTGGATTGCCCAAGTTCGACACTAAACGTAGTGACATAACGTTGCTCTAAATTCCACTGTTCCATTTTCGTAACACACAACAAGGATACTACTTCGCTGATGGCACCCTCGAACATCCCCTGATGGCTGCATGGAGCTGAAACTCGGATGAGCATCTGGAAGGGATGAACACGTCGGTCTGCACAAGTAGAACTTGACAGCGTTGCCAGATCAGTTCGCAGTGTTGTCAGTCTCGTTGCTTTTCTGAATGAGATTTTAACTCTGCAGCAAAGTGTGTGCAACAATGCGAGAGTTCTGGAAACGCTGTTTTGTTGTCTCTGTACATACATTATGTGATTCCTGATAGTGCCATCAGTGGTGTTGAGTTTTTATTGTCTGGTCCGAAAATGGAACGGCGGAATTTAGAGCAACGTTATGCCATCAAGTTTGATGTTGAATTGGGGAATCCGCGAGTGTGACCACAGATAACTAGAAACTGGTCCTTAAGAAACAATTCTACAAAGAACGCAAGTTTTTCACTCTCACTAATAGATTTAGGAAGACCGAGAACACGTTGAAGAAGGACTGTGCTCAGAGAGAGCCTTCAACTTCAAAATCCGACCAAAAGATCGAACGTGTGTGGGCTCTTGTGAGATACTTCATCCACGACAAACCATCAAGCAAGAGTTTCACAAAGTTGTCCTTTAAAAGCCACGAAAAGGGTGAATCGAGTGAGGCTGGACATTACAGGCAGGTGGATGCTGCTGGATTATGACAACAGTCCACTTCAAGTGGTCTCATCCATCACAGATTTTTTGACATCAAACGGCATTTCTGTTGTTCCATAACCCCTACTATTAACCTGATTTGAGTCTCTGCCACTTTTTCTTTTCCCAAAACTGAAAAATAATTTAAATGGGCGTAATTTTAGAACTCTGAACAACATTCAAAGGAGTGTGACAACCATGTTAAATGACCTAACAATTGAAGCCCTTCAGGTCTTATACCAAGACTGGAGTGACTCCACCGGAGTGCACCTCCTGAATGGAACTACTTAGGAGTGGACAATATTCTTGTTGAAAAAATTAAAACTATGATACAAAAGTAATGAGAGTGAAGTTTTTTCTTACATATCTTGTATATGACATATACATACTGTGGCCAAACTGCTGGTACGAGAGTTGTATTTTCATAAACTGTACTTGTACAATGCGTGTTCTTTGTATGCTATTTTTGCTTTTTGCGAGAATGCACTGAAGTGTACAAGGAATGAATGCTTTACATATTTCGTTTTCTTGGTTTAATACCGTAACGGTGAATCGGTGTCAAAGCCAAATTTTATTCTGAACTTCTTTAGTCACAGTACTTTCTACCAAAAACAAGAGTGATATTTTTTCCTGGTGCAGTAGGTTAGCTTGTGTCATGAGGAAGCAAGACAACTCAGTCGCAAAAACAGCGCTCCACATCAACCCTGGAGGAACAAGAATACGAGGAAGACCGGCAAAGAGATGGACTGACAACGTCAGGGGTGACAAGCACGTTGTTGGCTTAACACCAGAAGATGTCAACGACAGGGAGAAATGAAGGAGATGCAGCAAAACAGCAGACCCCGCAAGTCGGAATTAATGCGTGGTAAGAAAGAGAGAGTAGGTCAGCTTGTATTATTTTTCGTGTCTCACGTTCACTCTTATATCTATGAAATTTTAAATGTGTATTAGACCGCAAAGCTGTATCATCACTAGCGTTTAATTAATGCAACTCTGAACAGGTTTATATGGATCTCAAGTATATTGGTATACTTCGAAGCTATTACTGTGATAACAGACGGACAAAAGTACATGGTAAAATGGTTTTCTTCCCTTCATTTCCGTTTTAAACTACATAAACTCCCTACATCCGAGCGCTCACACACTTCGAACAATGAAATGTATGCCTCACCCCTCCTTTCTGTTGGTGTTATAGGATTCACCTTTCTAACGGAGGGTTAAATAACAGAATTTTCGAAATGTATTTCTTGTTTTCCCAATTCCATAACTTCCATTGTTGTACATTACAAAATATCTTTGAGACTGTAATTTACTTTTTCTGTACAATCACAGTTCTCACGCTTATGTGTACTTAGTCGATAGGCATAATAATAATCATGTAATATCTTACTTCCCATTCACACCATCATTCTGCGACTGCATCTACATGGATACTCTGCAAATCACATTTATGTGCTTGGCAGAGGTTTCATTAAACCACCTTCACAATTCTCTATTATTCCAATCTCGTATAGCGCGCGGAATGAATGAACACCAATATCTTACCGTACGAGTTCTGATTTCCCTTATTTTATCGTGATGATCGTTTCTCCCTATGTAAGTCAATAAAATATTTTCGCATTCGAAGGAGAAAGTTGGTGATTGGGCTGGACATCACATAAAGTAAGGCGTGTTTAGCTGCGACGGACTCTTCTCACGAAATTCCTAATCCTGTATCATTTCTGTGACACTCTCTCCCACGTTTCACGATAATACAAAACGTGCTGCACTTCTTTGAACTTTTTCGATGTACTCCGTCAGTCCCACCTAGTACGTGTCCCATACCGCGCAGCTGTATTCTAAAAGAGAACGGACAAGCGCAGTGTAGGCAGTCTCCTTAGTACATCCGTTACATTATCCAAGTGTCCTGCCAATAAAACGCAGTCTTCGGTTAGCCTTTCCCACAACATTTTCTATGTGTTCCTTCCAGTTCCAGTTGCCAATTTTCGCACCATACAGATATATTTTCTAAATCGGTTTGCAATTTGTTTTGATCTTCTGATGACATTAGTAGTCGATAAACTGCAGCATCATCTGCAAACAACCTAATATTACAGCTCAGATTGTCTTCCAAATCGTTTATATAGATATGGAAAAGCAAAGGACCTATAACACTACCACGGGGAACGCCAGAAATCACTTCTTTTTTTTACTCGATGACTCTCCGTCAATTACTACGAACTGTGACCTCTCTGACAGAAAATCGCCAATCCAGTCACATAATTGAGACGATATTCCATAAGCCGCTTGTGTAGTAACGTGTCAAAAGCCTTCCGGAAGCGCAGAATTACGGAATTGATCTGAAATCCCTTGTCAATAGCACTCAACAGTTCATGTGAATAAAGAACTAGTGGTATTTCACAGGAACGATGTTTCCTAAACCCATGTTGATTGTGTGTCAATAGACAGTTTCCTTCGAGGTAACTCATAATGTTCGAACACAATATGTGTTCCAAAATCCTGCTGCATATCGACGTTAACGATATGGCCCTGTAATTTAGTGGATTACTCCTGCGTCTTGAATATTGGTGTGACCTGTGCAACTTTCCAGTCTGTGGGTACGGATCTTTGTCGAGCGAACGGTTGTATATGATTGTTAAGTATGGATATAATGCATCAGAAAACTCCGAAAGGAACCTAATTGGTATACAGTCTGGACCAGAGACTTGCTTTTATTAAGTGATCTAAGTTGCTTCACTACTCTGAGGATATTTACTTCTACGTTACTCATGTTGCCAGCCGTTCTCGATTCGAATTGTGGAGTATTTACTTCGTCTTCTTTTGTGAAGGCATTTCGGAAGACTGTGTTCAGTAACTCTGCTTTGGCAGCACTGTCTTCAGTAGTATATCCATTGCAATCGCGCAGAGAAGGGACTGATTGTTTCTTGCCGCTAACATACTTCACATACGACCAGATTCTCTTTGGATTTTCTGCCAGGTTTCGGGACAACGTTTCGTTGTGGAAACTGGCGAACTTTCACAGAAGCTTGAAATTTCGCGCGGACTTCAATGCGAGATGCTTATAATAATCTCGGGGATTTTGAGTCTGTTTAAATTTGGCATGTTTGTTTCGTTGTTTCTGCAACAGTGTTCTAACCCGTTTGTCTACCAAGGAGGATCAGCTTCGTCATTTGTTAATTTATTTGGTCTAAATCGCTCAATTGCCGCCGATACTGTTTCTTTGAATTCAAGCCACATCTGGTTTACACTTATATTATTAATTTGGAATGAGTGGAGATTGTCTCTCAGGAAGGCGTCACGTGAATTTTTATCTGCCTTTTTGAATAGGTATATTATTGGTTTAATTTTGGACTATTTGTGGGTTACAATATTCAATCTCGCTACGGGAACCCTGGTTTCACTAATCCCTGTATCCGTTTTGACGCTCGTTATCAACACAGGATTATTTGTTGTTAAGATGTCAAGTATGTTTTCACAACCGTTTTCGATTCACGTGGGCCTATGAACTAACTGCTCGAAATAATTTTCAGAGAATGCGTTTAGCACAATTTCGGATGATATTTTATGCGTACCTCCGGATTTAAACATGTATTTTCGCCAACATATCGAGGGTACCACCAACTGTTACCGTACGACCCTGGTACGAGTTTGAAATCAAACTCAAGTTTTCTTTCAACCTTTCAGCAACTGCGCCATCTAAATGGGGAGGTCAGTAAAAGGATCCTATTATTATTTTGTTTCGGTAGCCAACAATGACCTCTGCCCATACTAACTCACAGGAAGTATTTACATCTGTTTCGCGACAAGTTAAACTACTTCTAACAGCAACAAACACGCCACCGCCAACAGTGTTTAGCCTATCCTTTCAAAACACCGTTAGGTTCGTCGCAAAAATATCGACTGAGCATATATCCGGCTTTAGCTAGCTTTCTGTGCCTATAACCGTTTCAGCATCAGTGCTTTCTATTAGCGCTTGGAGCTCTGGTACTTTCCCAACACAGCTACGACAATTTACAACTGTTATACCAATGGTTCCTCTATCTACGTTTTTCCTGTGTTCGCCCTGCCCCTTTGTGACTGAAGCCCTTCTTGTGATTTCCCGAGATCCTCTAACCAAAAAAACCGCCCAGTCCACGCCACACAGTCCCTGCTACCTGTGTAACAGCCTCCTCCGTATAGTGGACACCTGACCCAGTCAGCGGAACCCGAAACGCAACCACACTTTGGCACAAGTCGAGGGATCTGCAGCTTCCACGGTCGCAGCACCGTCTGAGCTTCTGATTCAGACCCTCCACCCGGCTCTGTACCACAGGTCCGCAATCGGTCCTGTCGATTATGCTGCAAATGGTCAGCTCCGCTTTGCTCTTGCAAGCAAGACTGGCAGCGTTTACCACTTCTATTAGTAGCACGAAATCAGCGAGAATCTCTTCTGATCCATAGTGACACAAATCTTTGCTACCGACAACCACCTGCAGTTGGCTGCATCCTTTGCTCTTCATGGTATCCGGGAGGACCCTTTCCACATCTGGAATGACTCCACCCGGTATGCACACGGATTGAACATTGGTTTTCCTTCCCTTCTTGTCAGCTAAGTCCCTAAGGGGCCACATAACGGGCATAAAGTTGGAGCTCCGAACTACCGATAATCCCACCCTCTGTGATTGCCCGGATTTGCAGGCTGAGTGGTTTCTAATTATCAAACAAATTAGCAATAATTAATGACGTAATAAGCATAATGGCCACAATATTGTTTCGAAATTATGTTTTAACTACCGGGTAATTTCATAGTCCATAAGAAGCTGATGCGTTTCGACCTCAGACATAACGAAAACCATGACTCGCTGTTGAAAGCTGCTCCCCGCTGCGAGTTTCTTACATAACATGGGCGCGTAATGAAACGCTGTGCCTCATGGTCATTCTTATTTTTTATTTTATTGTTATGTCTTTCATAGAATTGCTCTTACAAAAAATGGCTCTGAGCACTATGGGACTTAACATCTGAGATCATAAGTCCCATAGAACTTAGAACTACTTAAACCTAACTAACCTAAGGACATCACACACATCCATGCCCGAGGCCGGATTCGGACCTGCGACCGTAGCGGTCGCGTGGTTCCAAACTGAAGCGCCTAGAACCGCTCGGCCACTGCGGCCGGCAATTGCTCTTTCAGTGCATGGTGATTCAGTTCATTGGGCAACTGGCGAAGATAACAACAGAAAACACGTAGCGATAACTTGAATGTAAATGATGACGTTCCTAGAGAATTCATATAAAAAGTTATCCTGCACTGCTTCAGCGTTTACTAAGGAACTGGCATCGCAATGTAAAACAATCTGAGTCACTCCAGTTAATTTTCCTTTCCCAGTATTGCATAATCACGATAGATTTAGCAATAAATATGTGAAATACGAGAATTGGTAGAATATAAGACATATCTTGGTAGTGTATGAAAACTGCTAATCATTTGGACAAATGCACAGGTTGCGCATTTAGTAACAGAAAGTGACTGGCCGACAATGTTTAAAAAATGGTTCAAATGACTCTGAGCACTGTGGGACTTAACATCTATGGTCATCAGTCCCCTAGAACTTAGAACTACTTAAACCTAACCAACCTAACGACATCACACAAAACCCAGTCATCACGAGGCAGAGAAAATCCCTGACCCCGCCAGAATCGAACCCGGGTATCCGGGACGACAATGTTATCACACCTATACTCCACCTGTAATTTTAATGAGTCGTGTCAACAAGGAGCGGCGCTGTACAATTACCAACACTTTTCTGTATTCTAATCTGGTACGAAACTTGTGGGAAAATAACTGCTTAAACAAGACAATTTTCCATTACTCGGCACACGCAGTACTCTAAAAACTTTTACGCGTGTGGTGCGACACTAAACTCCAATCACAAAATATGTGCGACACTAAACTCCAATCACAAAAGATTACCGTTTCATTCGTATTTCCACTTCTTCTGCTGCAGGACGACAGCACAATTTGTTATGAAGATTTTGCACATAGGATTTTTACTATACAGCGGCAAGACAGTGTTGTTGCCAGGCAAAACACTGTCTTTAACAACGCAACCACCTTTAACCGACTCTGTTGTGCGTTAAAACCATTCAGCTTAATGTTTCCCAATTGGAAATTGTAACGAGAATAGCTGTAATTAAAACTATCTTCACTTCTAGGTCGTCGTTTGTAGAATGATTAGCACAGATTTTAGAGTACGGTACGTTTCCCGTACGAAAGAAAAAATTGAATTATTGTTACTTTTTACTCAGAAATTGGATTGCATATAAAATTTATTTACTACCTACTAAGTTTCATGGCTTTACCTCAGACTATTCCTAAGCCGTGACGCCTCTTTGTAGGTGTTGATGTAGACATATAGCATTCTCAAAGGGAAAACATCAAATAACTGAGATGAAACACGTGGTCACCACACACACACACACACACACACACACACACACACACACACACACACACACACATACACAAAAAAAAGGTTTTCGAATGAACAGCTTCGATTATCCAGAAACTATATTCATTTAATGTAAAGATCCAAAATATTACATGCTTTTTAACTCGTCGGTAAAAAACCAACTAATAATCTCTCGGAGAGTGGTAACAATTTTAGATCGATCCTATTTACGGCAAAGTTAAATTCAGTTTTCGACACAAATATTATAGTTGGATGTCAATTGAGCTCGAAGCTCACCTTTTGCTAACGGGTGTGGTTAGTTATTGACATAAACAACTGAGACAAACAGTGTAAAAGAAGCCTCAAATACTTCCTGCGCGGCTGTATGCGGGTTTCGCATGTCACTTGCGAGAATCTCCTTACCGGTTTAACACTCTGAAATGATTACACGCGCTATTCTTGGTCACGGAGTCTATGTGACGGCTTGACTTTCATCCTCCAAAGCGATAACATCGAACCCACGGCACACGCAACAACGAATGACAGTTAACGATCGCTGAAGTCATATCCGCGGAATCGCATCCCTTCAGTCGCTTGAAGATGACGGAGAGCGTCGGGAAGTGTTCCTGTCGCTGTGCCCGAGGCGAAGAGAAAGCCGTACTGCGTGCCGTGGCGCGAGTACGGAAAGGTAAGTGATGTGTTGCACACGGCTTCAGGTAAGATACGTAGCAGTGGAAAGTGCACTGATTAGAAGTTGCAGCATTCGCATGCAGTGTGCACCGCCCCACTTTCATGGACTCAGCGACTTTGGAATTTCATTCAACGATATTACTTATTATGAGAGATAAAGATACTGAAGTGCAGTGTAGTCTTTATTTCTTTGCTTGAAATGCGGAGCGATTTGCGTGGTTTTGTTTGCTACGCTGTTCGTAAATAGACGAAATGTAAAAGACGTTATATATGACTATCAAAATTCCCTTATCGTTCATACACATTTCGAAGTGCTAGAATTTAATCACTGTAGCTTCCATTTTGTATCTATTTTGCGTTTCATTAACAATTTGCTGAACTGACGTGAACGTATAGCGTGTGCAGCTCAGCCATTGTACGTTCCTGTTGGTAATTCGTTGTCGTACGTCGTAGCCAGTCTGATTTTCAATTGCTACTGTGTACTATCACCAGTCTCTTCGGTTTTTTTCCGACTATATCTCCATTTACGAAATTGTGGTTAAAATTGCTCCGAGTGAAAGAAAGTACAAATCAACTTCGTTTATGAAACACAGAAAGTTACGAAGAAGCAGTATTGTTCTTTATCCACATCCGATTAATTATTCACCGTGTTCACTTCCTACCATTTTTCACGGGAACTCTTGCAATAAAAAGGACATACGCAGGGTAAGTGCACATTTACCTTCTCTTATGCATCTCACACGTCAAACTACCGTTGCATATGTGGTTGAGTTGTAATCTTTATTCATGTTTGTATCAGCAGACACTGGTTGTAATATCATTTGCCTAACATCAGTAATATTACAATGTCCGCAGCAAATATGAGTAAGAAATACTTTTAGTGTTTCATTTATTCCTAAATTTCAGTTTTATAGATAAAGTCAATAAGATCGTACATCCAAAAATGGGCCATACTATAAAGTCTGAACGTAATGGGTTGGGTATCCATGACCACAAACTTAACATTAACTTTGTAACCATAGTCAGGAATGCGATTTTCCATCCCCTCTACCCAATAACGATTAACCAAAAATGCTTTACGCCAATGGATACAGATCACATCATCATTTTCCTTTCAAGAATTAGGCTATTGCCCCTTCCATACCTAACAAACAGAATCATTTCAATCTTTTCTGAAGTCCTCCAACAACTCTTTTCCCATTCGAATTTTAGTTCACGATTTTCGGGAGAACCTGGCATTCTCATCAGGTTTTGTGTCTATTTTCAAGATACATCTGATTTTCATGTTGAAAATATTTAATTTTGTTCCTTCATTTCCTATCACGTCTCTTTTCTTTCTTTTCATGGTCTCCAAAGTTTCATTTACATAGTGTAACAAAGTAATCATCATCATTAATTTCCTTTGGGTTTTTGTCACACTTTAGCGTGGAGTCGGTCTTGTTACCATGGATCTGGCGATGTTAGGGTCAGAGGATGGCCAGATGCACTTCCTGCTGTACCCCGTACTCCCTGGGATGGAATTGGTGTACCCCAGCTGTATGTGTCTAGTGTAAGCCATGAAATAGTGCGAACGTTTTCAAATGTCTGCGAGTAGTGTATGCGAAACGTAAGGGGGCCGGGGGGGGGGGGGGGGGGGGGGGAGCCCAGTATCCACCTAGTGGGATGTGGAAAACCGCCTAGAAACCACATCCAGGCTGACGCCCTCGTCGGTAATCTGCCAGGGGGATTCGATCCAGGGCCGGCGCGACTACCCGAGTCCAGGAAGCAGCGCATTAACGCCCTTGACTAACCTGGCAGGTCTAAGGAAGTAATCACCATCACTTTATAAAATTTCGTAGTGGTTTCTTTCTGCACTTTAGGGGTCATTTGTCTATTATTGGTTCCAAAGACAGTTCGAATGTGCATTAATTTGAAAATAAAATTTTCAGTATCGACGCCTAAGTAAGAGGTTTGAAACACTGGTTCTAAAAGTAAATTATCGAAAACAGCATTCCGAAGAAACTATCCAGTGAGACAAAAAACTATTTTTTTTTTATAGAGCTAGAAACTTTTGAACTGCAAACTCATCGACAGCTCTGATACGGGATATGCATGTAAATTATACATAAGCTGCACTGTAAATATAAAGTCAAGTGGCGGAACATATCCACCTTTTAGAAATAACATAACATAGAAATAACCTGCGGTGGTGCATTGGTATCTACTACTAGACCCTGTTAAAGGTTCGAAGCACAGACCGTTTGAAGCGTTGCTCCCCCTAGACAGATGTCCACGTTGTGCCTTTTGTGTGAAGGTACAAGGCCTACTGTAAACTTGCAGTGGTGCATCAGAATATAATACTGGTCTCCCAGGAAAGTTTCAAAGCACAGACTGATTGAAGCGTTACACCCCCTTGGACAGAAATTGGTATTGAGCCTTTTGTATTCAATCCCGATGTAATTTCTGTATTCCATCGTCAGTGTGAAGGTCCAAGGGTTACAGTGAGCTTGTAATGGTCCATCGGAATCTACTACTGGACTCCCAAGAAATGATCCAAGCACATTCCGTTTGAAGCGTTACTCCCCCTGGACAGAAGTCGGCATTGTGCCTTTTGCGATCAATACCGATGCAATTTCTGTGTGTCAGTGTTTTATCGTCAATGTATGGTCCAAGGGTTACAGAAAACCTGCAGCGGAGTATCGGAATGTACTACTGGACTCCCAGGAAAGGCTAAAAACACAATCTGTTTGAGCCGTGTCGCCCCCCAGGACAGAAGTCGGCCTTGTGCCTTTTGCATTCAAACCAGACGCAATTATTGTGTTCCATCATCGATGGGTAGGTCTAAGGTTTACAGAAAACCTGCAATGGTGAATCGGAATCTAATACTGGTCTCACAGGAAACCCTCAAAGCACAGCCTGTTTGAGGAGTTACTCTCCCTGGACAGAAGTTGGCATTGTGCCTTTTGTGTCAAGGTACAAGGGTTAAAGTAAACTCGCAGTGATGCTTTATTATCTAATACTGGTCTCCAAGGAAAGAATCAGAACTTAAAGTGTTTGAAGCGTGACGCGCCCTGGACAGAAGTCGGCATTGAGCCTTTTGTATTCAATCCCGATGCAATTTCTGTGTTTCTTCGCCAATGTGAACGATTAAGGGTTACAGTAAACCTGCAGTGTTGCATGGGATTCTAATACTTGTCTCCCAATAAACGTTCCAAAACAGACTGTTCGAAGCGTTACTCCCCTTAGACCGAAGTCTTCTTTGTGCCTTTTGTATTCAATCACGATGCAATACCTGTGTTTCATCGTCACTGTGAAGGTCCAAGGGTTGCAGTAAACATGTATTGGTGCATCGGAATCAAACACTGGCCTCCCAGGAAAGATTCAAAGCACCGACTCTCTGAAGCGTTACTCCCCTGTATCGAATTC
The DNA here is from genome assembly GCF_021461395.2 of Schistocerca americana. NCBI lineage: Eukaryota > Metazoa > Arthropoda > Insecta > Orthoptera > Acrididae > Schistocerca > Schistocerca americana. The sequence goes on along the minus strand of NW_025726225.1, from coordinate 468,525 downwards.
GCCATTGGGCCTTTTGTATTCAATCTCAATGCAATTTCTCTGTTTCATCGTGAACGCGAAGGTCCAAGGGTTGCAGAAAAACCTGTATTGGAGCATGGGAATCGAACACTGGCATCCCAGGAATTTTTATAGCACCGATCTTTGAGGCGTTAGTAACCCTGGACAGAAGACGGACTTTGTGCCTTTTGTATTCAATCCCGATGCAATGTATGTGTTTCATCGTCAATTTGAAGGTCCAAGGGTTGCAGAAAACCTGTAGTGGTGCATCGGAATCGAACACTGGCATCCCAGGAAATTTTCATAGCACCGACTCTTTGAGGCGTTACTCCTCCTGGACAGAGGTCGGCATTGTGCCTTTTGCATTCAATCCTGATGCAATTTATGTGGTTCATCGTCAATGTGAAGGTCCAAGGGTTGCATATTTTTAAGTGATGGTGCATAGGAATCGTACTCTGGCATCCAAGGAAATTTTTATTCGTTTCTACTCGTGGACAGAGGTCGGCATTGTGCCATTTGTATTCAATCTCGATGCTATTTGTGTGTTTCATCGTCAATGTGAATTTCCAAGGGTTGCAGAAATCCTGTAGTAGTGCATCGGAATCGAACAGTGTCATCCCAGGAAATTTCTCGTAGCACTGACTCTTTGTGGCATTACTCCACCTGGACAGAAGTTGGCATTGTGCTTCTTGTATTCCATCCCGATGCTATTTCGTTGTTTCATTGTCAATGTGAAGGGCCATGGGTTGCAGAAAACCTGTAGTGGTGCATCGGAATCGAACAGTGTCATCCCAGGTAATTTTCGTAACACCGACACTTTGAAGCGTTTCTCCTTGTGGACCAAGGTCGGCATTCTGCATTTTGTAATCCATTTCCATGCAATTTCTGTGTTTCATCGTCAATGTGAATTTCCAAGGGTTGGACAAAACCTTTAGTGGTGCATCGAAATCGAACAGTGTCATCCCTGGAAATTTACGTAACACCGACCCTTTGAGGCATTACTCCTTGTGGACCGAGGTCGGCATTATGCCTTTTGCATTGAATCCCGATGCAATTCCTGTGTTTCATCATCAATGTGAAATTCCAAGGGTTGCAGAAAACCTGTAATGGTGCATCGGAATCGAACACTGGCATCCCAGGAAATTTTCATAGCACCGACTCTTTGAGGCGTTACTCCTCCTGGACAGAGGTCGGCATTGTGCCTTTTGCATTCAATCCTGATGCAATTTATGTGGTTCATCGTCAATGTGAAGGTCCAAGGGTTGCATATTTTTAAGTGATGGTGCATAGGAATCGTACTCTGGCATCCAAGGAAATTTTTATTCGTTTCTACTCGTGGACAGAGGTCGGCATTGTGCCATTTGTATTCAATCTCGATGCTATTTGTGTGTTTCATCGTCAATGTGAATTTCCAAGGGTTTCAGAAATCCTGTAGTAGTGCATCGGAATCGAACAGTGTCATCCCAGGAAATTTCTCGTAGCACTGACTCTTTGTGGCATTACTCCACCTGGACAGAAGTTGGCATTGTGCTTCTTGTATTCCATCCCGATGCTATTTCGTTGTTTCATTGTCAATGTGAAGGGCCATGGGTTGCAGAAAACCTGTAGTGGTGCATCGGAATCGAACAGTGTCATCCGAGGAAATTTTCGTAACACCGAGTCTTTGAGGCGTTACTCCTCGTGGACCGAGGTCGGTATTCTGCCTTTTGTAATCAATCCCGATGCAATTTCTGTGTTTCATCGTCAATGTGAATTTCCAATGGTTGCAGAAAACCTGAAGTGGTGCTTCGGAATCGAACACTGGCATTTCAGGAAACTTTCATAGCACTGAAGCACTGAGTGTTTGAGGCGTTACTCCTACTGGACAGCAGTAGGCATTCTGCCTTTTGTAGTCAATATCGATTTAATTTCTGTGTTCATCGTGAATGTGAAGGTCGAAGGGTTGAAGAAAACCTGTACTGGTGCATCAGAATCTAACACTGGCATCTCAGGTGTTTTTATAGCAACGACTACTTGGGGGGTTACTCCCCCTAGGCAGACGTCGGCATTGTGCCTTTTGTATTCAATCCCGATGCAATATAAGTGTTTCATCGGCAATGTGAAGTCCCAAGTGTTGCAGAAATCCTGTAGTGGTGCATCGAAATCGAACACCGGCATCCCAGGAAATTTTCATAGCACCGACTCTTTGAGACGTTACTCCTCCTGGACAGACGTCGGCATTGTGCCTTTTGTATTCAACCTCGATGCAACTTCTGGGTTTCATCGTCAATTTTGTTGCATCGGAATCGTACACAGGCATCCAAGGAAATTATCATTGCGCCGCCTTTTTGAGGAGTTTCTTCTCGTGACAGAGGCTCCCTGCCGCCGTTGGATAAGCAGCTGCCACAGCAAGTCGTATACTCCAAGGCCACTCATTTGTTACATAGTTTAATTCTTAATTTCTTTGCGTGTTTTTGGTACTTGCATTATTTAATTCATAAATTTCGGGCGTATTATAGTATTTGGGAGTTGTAGCATCGCGTTTTAGTACCTGAATGGTGTAAAGTCGCGTAGTCGTTTGTCTTCTGTGTTTGTTTTGAACGGCCGTTGTCGGTTGGTCACAGTCAGTGTGCTCCCTGCCGCCGTTTATAAGCAGCTGCAGCAGCAAGTCGTATACTTCAGCTCACTCATTTGTTACATTGATTAATTCTCAATTTCTTTGCGTGTTTTTGGTACTTGCATTGTTTAATTCATAAATTTCGGACGTATTATAGTATTTGAGAGTTGTAGCATCGCGTTTTTGTACCTGAATAGTGTAAAATCGCGTAGTCGCCTTCCGCCGCCGAGCAGTGTGTCAGCAGTGCGCAAGTACAGCATTACTGCATTTACTAGGCAATCTTGTATTTTAATAACCGTTTAAATTTTGTCGATTTGTTTGCGCTCTCTGTAGATTAGTTCAGACGATTTTTTGCACAAGTTTTTATCATGGATAGGGACTGCAACTGCTGTATTCGGATGCAGGCTGAGTTGGCATCCTTTCGCTCCCAGCTTCAGGCAGTGTTGGCTTCGGTCACACAGCTTGAGGCTGTTGCCAATGGGCATCACTGTGGGGGTCGGGATGGGGGTTTGTCGGGGACGGCCAGCTCGTCCCACGCATCCCCCGATCGGACTACGACTGTGGTTGCCCGGTATACTGCCCGCATTGAAGCTGATCCCTTACCTGTGGTAAAGTGGGAGGTCGTCGCAAGGTGTGGCAGAGGGCGAAAGACATTCCGGAGGGCTGAACGGAAGGCCTCTCCAGTTTGTATGACGAACCGGTTTCAGGCTCTGTCTAAGGCTGATACTGATCTTTGGCCTGACATGGCTGCTTGTCCTGTTCCAGAGGTTGCCCCTCAGTCTATAAGATCCTGGCGGTCGCAGAGGGTGGGCTTACTGGTAGTTGGGAGCTCCCACGTCAGGCGCGTAATGGGGCCCCTTAGGGAAATGGCAGCGAGAGGGGGGAAGGAAACCAATGTGCACTCCGTGTGCATACCGGGGGGAGTCATTCCAGATATGGAAAGGGTCCTTCCGGATGCCATGAAGGGTACAGGGTGCACCCATCTGCAGGTGGTCGCTCATGTCGGCACCAATGATATGTGTCGCTATTGATCGGAGGAAATCCTCTCTGGCTTCCGGCGGCTATCTGATTTGGTGAAGACTGCCAGTCTCGCTAGCGGGATGAAAGCAGAGCTCACCATCTGCAGCATCGTCGACAGGACTGACTGCGGACCTTTGGTACAGAGCCGAGTGGAGTGTCTGAATCAGAGGCTCAGACGGTTCTGCGACCATGTGGGCTGCAGATTCCTCGACTTGCGCCATAGGGTGGTGGGGTTTCGGGTTCCGCTGGATAGGTCAGGAGTCCACTACACACAACAAGCGGCTACACGGGTAGCAGGGGTAGTGTGGCGTGAGCTGGGCGGTTTTTTTAGGTTAGATGGCCTTGGGCAAGTACAGAAAGGGCAACAGCCTCAACGGGTGCGGGGCAAAGTCAGGACATGCGGGGACCAAGCAGCAATCGGTATTGTAATTGTCAACTGTCGAAGCTGCGTTGGTAAAGTACCGGAACTTCAAGCGCTGATAGAAAGCACCGAAGCTGAAATCGTTATAGGTACAGAAAGCTGGCTTAAGCCAGAGATAAATTCTGCCGAAATTTTTACAAAGGTACAGACGGTGTTTAGAAAGGATAGATTGCATGCAACCCGTGGTGGAGTGTTCGTCGCTGTTAGTAGTAGTTTATCCTGTAGTGAAGTAGACGTGGATAGTTCCTGAGGATTATTATGGGTGGAGGTTACACTCAACAACCGAGCTAGGTTAATAATTGGCTCCTTTTACCGACCTCCCGACTCAGCAGCATTAGTGGCAGAACAACTGAGAGAAAATTTGGAATACATTTCACATAAATTTTCTCACCATGTTATAGTCTTAGGTGGAGATTTCAATTTACCAAATATAGACTGGGACACTCAGATGTTTAGGACGGGTGGTAGGGACAGAGCATCGAGTGACATTATACTGAGTGCACTAACCGAAAATTACCTCGAGCAATTAAACAGAGAACCGACTCGTGGAGATAACATCTGGGACCTATTGATAACAAACAGACCCGAACTTTTCGAATCTGCATGTGCAGAACAGGGAATCAGTGATCATAAGGCCGTTGCAGCATCCTGAATATGGAAGTTAATAGGAATATAAAAAAAGGAAGGAAGGTTTATCTGTTTAGCAAGAGTAATAGAAGGCAGATTTCAGACTACCTAACAGAACTAAACGAAAATTTCTGTTCCGACACTGCCAATGTTAAGTGTTTATGGAAAAAGTTCAAGGCAATCGTAAAATGCGTTTTAGACAGGTACGTGCCGAGTAAAGCTGTGAGGGACGGGAAAAACCCACCGTGGTACAACAACAAAGTTAGGAAACTACTGCGAAAGCAAAGAGAGCTTCACTCCAAGTTTAAACGCAGCCAAAACCTCTTAGACAAACAGAAGCTACACGATGCCAAAGTTAGCGTGAGGAGGGCTATGCGGGAGGCGTTCAGTGAATTCGAAAGTAAAATTCTATGTACCGACTTGACAGAAAATCCTAGGAAGTTCTGGTCTTACGTTAAATAAGTAACTGGCTCGAAACAGCATATCCAGACACTCCGGGATGATGATGGCATTGAAACAGAGGATGACACGCGTAAAGCTGAAATACTAAACACCTTTTTCCAAAGCTGTTTCACAGAGGAAGACCGCACTGCGGTTCCTTCTCCAAATCCTCGCACAAACGAAAAAATGGCTGACATCGAAATAAGTGTCCAAGGAATAGAAAAGCAACTGGTATCACTCAACAGAGGAAAGTCCACTGGACCTGACGGGATACCAATTCGATTCTACACAGAGTACGCGAAAGAACTTGCCCCCCTTCTAACAGCCGTGTACCGCAAGTCTCTAGAGGAACGGAGGGTTCCAAATGATTGGAAAAGTGCACAGGTAGTCCCAGTCTTCAAGATGGGTCGTCGAGCAGATGCGCAAAACTATAGGCCTATATCTCTGACGTCGATCTGTTGTAGAATCTTAGAACATGTTTTTGCTTGAGTATCATGTCGTTTTTGGAAACCTAGAATCTACTATGTAGGAATCAACATGGATTCCGGAAACAGCGATCGCGTGAGACCCAACTCGCTTTATTTGTTCATGAGACCCAGAAAATATTAGATACAGGCTCCGAGGTAGATGCTATTTTTCTTGACTTCCGGAAGGCGTTCGATACAGTTCCGCACTGTCGCCTGATAAACAAAGTAAGAGCCTACGGAATATCAAACCAGCTGTGTGGCTGGATTGAAGAGTTTTTAGCAAACAGAACACAGCATGTTGTTATCAATGGAGAGACGTCTACAGACGTTAAAGTAACCTCTGGCGTGCCACAGGAGAGTGTTATGGGACCATTGCTTTTCACAATATATATAAATGACCTAGTAAATAGTGTCGGAAGTTCCATGCGGCTTTCCGCGGATGATGCTGTAGTATACAGAGAAGTTGCAGCATTAGAAAACTGTAGCGAAATGCAGGAAGATCTGCAGCGGATAGGCAGTTGGTGCAGGGAGTGGCAACTGTCCCTAAACATAGACAAACGTAATGTATTGCGAATACATAGAAAGAAGGATCCTTTATTGTATGATTATATGATAGCAGAACAAACACTGGTAGGAGTTACTTCTGTAAAATATCTGGGAGTATGCGTGCGGAACGATTTGAAGTGGAATTATCATTTAAAATTAATTGTTGGTAAGGCGGGTACCAGGTTGAGATTCATTGGGAGAGTGCTTAGAAAATGTAGTCCATCAACAAAGGAGAAGGCTTACAAAACACTCGTTCGAACTATACTTGAGTATCGCTGATCAGTGTGGGATCCGTACCAGATCGGGTTGACGGAGGAGGTAGAGAAGATCCAAAGAAGAGTGGCGCGTTTCGGCCCAGGGTTATTTGGTAACCGTGATAGCGTTACGTAGATGTTTAATAAACTCAAGTGGCAGACTCTGCAAGAGAGGCGCTCTGCATCGTGGTGTAGCTTGCTCGCCAGTTTTCGAGAGGGTGCGTTTCTGGATGAGGTACCGAATATATTGCTTCCACCTACTTATACCTCCCGAGGAGATCACGAATGTAAAATTAGAGAGATTAGAGCGCGCACGGAGGCTTTCAGACAGCCATTCTTCCCGCGAACCATTCGCGACTGGAACAGGAAAGGGAGGTAATGACAGTGGCACGTAAAGTGCCCTCCGCCACACACCGTTGGGTGACTTGTGGAGTATAAATGTAGATGTAGATGTAGGCCGGCACTGTGCCTTTTGTATTCAATCCCGATACAATTTCTGTGTTTCATCGTTAAAGAGAATTTCCAAGGGTTGCAGAAAACCTGTAGTGGTCCATCGTAATCGAACACTGGCATCCCAGGAAATTTTCATAGCACAGACTCTTTGAGGCGTTACTCCTACTGGACAGAAGTCGGCATTCTGCCTTTTGTATTCAATTCCGATGTAATTTCTGTGTTTCATCGTGAATGTGATGGTTGAAGGGTTGCAGAAAACCTGTACTGGTGCACCAGAATCGAACACTAGCATCCAGGTATTTTATAGCACCGACGCCTTGGGGGGTTATTCCCCCTCGATAGACGTCGGCATTGTGATTTTTGTATTCAATCCCGATGCAATTTCTATGTTTCATCGTCAATGTGAATTTCCAAGGGTTGCGAAAAACCTGTAGTGGTGCATCGGAATCGAACACTGGTATCCCAGGAAATTTTCATAGCACCGACTCTTTGAGGAGTTACTCCTCGTGGACAGAGGTCGGCATTGTGCCCTTTGTGTTCAATCCCGATGCAATTCCTGTGTTTCATCGTCAATATGAAGGTCCAAGGTTTGCAGATTTTCAGTTTTGGTGCATCGGAATCGTACACTGGCATCCGAGGAAATTTTCATAGCATCGACTCTTTGAGGCGATACTCCTCGTGGACAGATTTCGGCATTGCGCCTTTTGTATTCAATCCCGATGCAATTTCTGTGTTTCATCGTCAATGTGAATTTCCAAGTGTTTGCAGAAAACCAGTAGTGGTGCATCGGAATCGAACAGTAGCATCCCAGGAAATTTTCATAACACCGACTATTTGAGGCGTTACTGCTCCTGGACAGAAGTCGGCATTCTGTCTTTTGTATTCAATACCGATGTAATTTCTGTGTTTCATCGTGAATGTGAAGGTCGAAGGGTTGCAGAAAACCTGTACTGGTGCATCAGAATCTAACACTGGCATCCCAGGTAATTTTATAGCACCGAATCCTTGGGCGTTACTTCCCCTGGACACGTGTCGGCATTTTGCCTTTTGTATTCAATCCCGATGCAATTTCGGGGTTTCATCCTCAATGTGAAGGTACAAGGTTTGCAGTGCATCGGAATCGTACACTAGCATCCAAGGAAATTTTCAATGCATCGACATTTTGAGGCGTTTCTCCTTGTGTACAGAGGTCGGCTTTGGGACTTTTGTATTCAATCCAAATGCAATTTCTGTGTTTCATCGTCAATGTGAATTTCCAAGGGTTGCAGAAAACCTGTAGTGGTGCATCGGAGTGTGTGTGTGTGTGTGTGTGTGTGTGTGTGTGTGTGTGTGTGTGTGTTGGGGCTTATGGGCGCTCAACATCGAGGTCATCAGCGCCCTGACACCCATTAAAAGGAACGAATGTGGACAGACCTAATAAAACTGAAAAACACACTCAAAGAAAGCAGGAAATGAAGGAAAAGACTACATAAGAAAGTAAAACCGAAGGAAAGGGAAAACGTAGCAACAAGAATGCCACAGGAAATTGTCATTGGCTGGCCATTTACATAAAATATGGGCGAGCTTTTCACACAGTAAACATGTTAAAATCCTCTCCCTAAAATCTTTGTAAAATCATGTGACATGGCACAGAACTTTAAAACTTAAACCACATTGGTCCGAGTGTTGCCTAAAAGAGATGGCAGTTCCGCCGGCAAGTCAGCCGCGGCCCGCTGCTCAGAAAATAAAACGCAATCCAATAAAACGTGGCGCACAGTGACCTGGACGCCGCAAGCACCACACATTGGAGGGTCCTCTCGCCGGAGCAGGAAGCCATGCGTCATAGGGCTGTGACCTACCCGGAGCCACGTGAGGAGAACCTCGTCCCGTCGATGGGGCTGGAAGGAAGTACACCACACACGCGTTGTGGGCTTGACTATACGGAGCTTATTGTCAGTCACTTCCAGCCACTCATCCTCCCACCGACGCATGACTCGTGAGCTCAACAGCGAGGTGATTGCGTGCAAGGGGATAGCACACTCAGATACTTGTAGTTCGGGACACGCCTCCTTGGCTGCGAGATCCACCCTTTCATTCCCAGCAATGCCGACATGCCCCAGAACCCAGCAGAAAGCTACAACCTTCCCCAGTCGCTGTAGTCGGATGAGGGCATCCTGGATGGTCTGGACTATTTGGTCCGCTGGATACAAACGTTGCAATGAGTGAAGGGCACTGAGTGAATCGGAACAGACAAGAAATTTAGGAGAGGAAGAAAGTCTCATCTGCTCCAGTGCCCGCAAGATCGCAGACAATTCTGCATCAAAGACAGTAAAAGTCGGAGGCAGTCGGACCTTGAGGACACGATCCGGAGAAACAACTGAGCAACTCACGGAATGCCCTTGTTTCGACCCATCCATAAAAACAGCTACATAGTCGTGGTGCTCAGATAAAATGGCAGAAAATGCTGCATTAAAAACGGTGGCAGGAGTGCAATCTCTCTTGTACTGCAATAAATCTAAATTCACACGGGGCCTCTTCAGTAACCAGGGTGGCAGGCGGTTAAAACCCAGGATTTGGGGTTGTACAGACTCCACACCAAGGGACTCAAGCACACGTTGCACTCGGATCACAAACGGCAACGTAGCCCGGGGGCGGCGGGAAAAAAGGCGGTCCAAAGGTGGATGGGCCACAAGATGGTGAGCAGGCAAGCTGGGAGCTGCAAGAAACTAACAAGCTTGGCGCACCAGCAGGAGCTGCCGCCGGATGGTAAGTGGCGGTTCGCCAGCCTCAGCACAGACGCTGGGTACGGGACTGGTCCGATAAGCACCCGTGGCCAGTCGAATCCCAGCATGGTGAACAGCGTCAAGGATCCGCAAATAAAACGGCCTCGCTCACCCATATACTGTGCACCCATAGTCCAGCCGTGAGCGCACGAAAGCTCGATAAAACTGAAGGAGACGCAACCTGTCCGCTCCCCAAGACCTGTGGCAGAGGCACTTGAGGATGTTCAGTGCCTTCAGGGTTCTGGCTTTCAAGTCACGTAGGTGTGGCAACCATGACAACCTGGAGTCAAAAATTAGGCCCAGAAACCGCACTGTGTCTCTAAAATGTAGGACAGTATCCCCCATATGCAAGGCAGGCAACGTAAAAAGACGACGAGAACGATTAAAATGAACACAAACACACTTATCGGCAGAAAACCTAAAACCCGTCTTTGCAGCCCACTCCTCTAACCGCCGCACTGTTAGTTGCAATTGACGGCTCGCGGATGCAACACTAGAGGAGGAACAGAAAACAGCAAAGTCGTCCACAAACAAGGAGCACTGTACTGGTTTCCTCACTGTAGACGTTATACTGTTGATGGCTATGGCAAAGAGGGTAACGCTTAAAACACTGCCCTGGGGGACACCGTTCTCTAGCTCAAAGCGATCAGACAGTGTGTTACCAACGCGGGTCCGAAAAAACCGCTGAGACAGGAAAGGCCGAATGAAAATCGGGAGGCGGCCACGAGTGCCCCATTGATGCATTTAAATCGGCGAAGAGCCGCACGCCTGTCCCGGATGGCTGAACGGCACTCTTCTGTCCACCAAGGCACAAGGCGCCGCTTAAGAGTGCCAGAAGACTGTGGTATGGACAGGTCAGCAGCATGGTGGATCACAAGCATGATGTGATCCACCCATTCCTGTACGCTATTGTGGCGGTCAAAGACAGCCAACCTAGTGAACAATGGCCAGTTAGCCCTGCCAGTCATCCACGATGGTGGCCGCTGCTCCCGCAATACACCATCCAGGAGATGAATGCGGATAGGGAAGTGATCACTGGAATGTAGGTCGTCAATGACCTCCCAGTGAACGGAGTCAGTGAGGGTTGGAGAGCAGAAAGATAGGTCAATGGCTGAGAATGACCCTGTAGCACTAGAGAAGTGAGTCTGAGTACCTGTGTGGAGGATGCACAACACTTGAGATGTGAGGAGGCTCTCCAAAATTCGACCCCGAGCGCAAAGAGAAGTGGAGCCCCACAGGACATGATCGACATTGAAGTCTCACAGGAGGAGAAACGGGCGGGGGAGTTGGTCGATAAGGTCTGTGAGAGCCTCTAAGTTCACTGCATCCAGAGGGGGTAAATAAAGGGAGCAAACGGTAAGCCTCCGACGGGAATGAATTTCAACTGCAACTGCTTGCAGGTCAGTATCCAGTGGGAGAGCAGAGGAGTGGTGCTCATTATTGACAAACACGGCGACTTCGCCTTTGGCCCTGTCTCCAGTCAGGTCATCTCGGTGATATAACGTATAGCCATTTAGTACAGGAGCATCAGATGGTTTGAAATGCGTTTCCTGTAAACACAAGCACAGGGGGCGTTGCCGTGCTAGGAGGTTCAGTTCCTCCACGTGTGCCCGGAATCCATTCATGTTCCACTGTATAATGGGAGCCATCTATCAGGGTGGGAGTACCTTCGTTCTCACTTTTTGTCGGGGAAGAGAGCCCACAACAGGTGGAGGCTCAGTTTTGGGGCGAGATGATTGCCCCAGTCTGACATCAACCTCCATCGCCTCAGAAGAGGAGTCGATAGAGACGTCAGAGAGAATGAGATCAACATCAGCAGACTGTAGAACTTGTCTCCTTTAGTGGGCGAGTCTTCACCTTTGTCTTTGGCTTCGATTTTCTGGCCTGAGGTGGCACTGGAGCCAAAACCTCAGAAGCAGTAGGGGGTGTAGCAGCACTGGGCAGTGCACAAAACTGGACCCAGGAAGGGGCAGGAAGTTCCATGATGTCAGCTACCACAGCCTGGTCAGAAGGCCGGCGGGGAGCAGCAGGCTTCACAGGAACGGCAGCAGCACACGTACATTGACAAACGCAGGTACTAGTGCTGACAGTAGCAACCTCCGTTTGTGTAGCGGCATCGGTTTTCAAGACTAGCTGTTTGAGAACGGAAGAAAAGGAAGCAGCGAACGTGGGCGGCTGCAGGGACTTGTAAATTTTCTTCGCCTGGCCATACGGGATGCGTTTTGTAGTCTTAAGTTCCTGGATCTTCCGTTCCTCAAGGAAAACTCTGCATTCCCTACTCCACACAGGGTGATCCCAAGAGCAGTTGACACACTTGGGAGGAAAGGAGCAACTAACCCCCTCATGGGCGGCGTTACCACAATTCCCGCAAGTGGCTTCCCCTCTACAGCCGAGAGTAGTGTGTCCAAAGTGTTGGCATTTAAAACACCGCATGGGGTTGGGGTAATAAGGCAGTACACTGAGACGTAGGAAACCTGCCTTCACATGCTCTGGCAATTTGGTGCTGTTAAATGTAAGGATAAATGAGTTAGTCCTTATGAGAGTACCATCCACCCGTTTCATAACGTGTTGCACGTCGAGAATTCCTTCCCAGGACCATTCAGCCTTCAGTTCGTCTTGGGGATTGTCAACGAGATCTCTGCAAGTCACAACACCCTTGCTGTTGTTCAAGGTGTAGTGAAATTCAGTCTCTATCGCAAACTCCCCAAGAAATTATGCCTTCTGAAGGTTCTGGACTTGCTGGAAGCTAGATGTTTCAACCAACAAGGTGCCATTTCGCAAGCGCTTTACAGATTTTAATGTGCCAGCAATACCTTCTAAGCCCTTCTGTATATAAATTGGCGAAACTTTTTCAAAATTCCCATCTTTTCTTCTAATTATGAGAAAGACATTCTGCGAAGCACCATGTGTTCTGTTACTATTACCTGAATCAGGAGGACTGGCTACACGAGCCCTCTTGTGAGATTGGGTGTTAGAACCTACCAGCGGCCCACCCTTTCTGCTGGGAGGAGAAGAAGAAAACTTCGAGGGTTCCATCTCAGTCCCACGACCAGCTGGGGAACTAGGAGTCCACCTAGACACCGCCCCGCATACCTAGGTAAGCCTTATACAACTGAGGTGCGGCAGGCTCCCCAGAGGTTGCCCGCTAACGACTGTTCCACCTCAACATCCATGCATTTCGCGGCGCGCAGCATACCTTGAGACTGAGGTTTTTTTATAGAGGTTTATTCCATCCTCGTGATCCGGGCGGTCAAGCCAAGATCCCCATTCCCTGAGACACACATCGTTCCACCACCGCGAAATATGGTGGCCGCTGAAGTATGCTCAGAGCTTACGGTGACAGGGGACTGGCGGCGCTTACCAGTCCCCAGCTCAGGAACCCCGGGATCGCCAATCCCGTACCCAGCAAAGGAATGCTGAGCCCCTGGGGGCTGGTGCATCGGAATGGAACACTGGCATCCCAGGAAATTTTCATAGTACCGACTCTTTGAGGAGTTACTCCTCGTGGACAGCGGTCGGCATTGTGCCTTTTGTATTCAATCCCCATGCAATTCCCGTGATTCATCGTCAGTTCGATTCCGATGCACCACTACATGGTTTCTGCAACCCTTGGAAATTCAAACACTGGTATCCCAGGAAATATTCATAGCACTGACTTTTTGTGGCGTTACTCCTCGTGGACAGAGGTCGGAATTGTGTTTTTTGTATTCAATCCCGATGCAATCTCTGTGTTTCATCATGAATGTGAAGGTTGAAGGGTTGCAGAAAACCTGTACTGGTGCATCAGAATCGAACACTGGCATCCCAGGTAATTTAATGCACCGAATCATTGGGGATTACTCCCCCTGGACACACGTCGGCATTGTGCGTCTTGTATTCAATCCCGATGCAATTTCTGGGTATCATCGTCAATGTGAAGGTACAAGGGTTGCAGAAAACCTGTAGTGGTGCATCGTAATCGTACACTGGCATCCCAGGAAATTTTTATAACACTGACTCTTTGAGGCGTTAATCCTTGTGGACAGAAGTCGGCATTGTGGCTTTTGTATTCAGTCCCAATGCAAATTCTGTGTTCCATCGTCAATGTGAATTTCCAAGGGTTGCAGAAAACCAATAATGGTGCATCGCAATCGAACACTGGCATGTCAGGAAATTTTCGTAACACTGTCTCTATGAGGCGTTACACACATAGACAGAGTTGGCATTGTGAATTTTGTATTCATTCCCGATGTAATTTCTGTGTTTCATCGTCAATGTGAAGGTCCAAGAGTTGCTGAAATCCTGTAGTGGTGCTTCGGGATCGGACACTGGCCTCCCAGGAAAGCTAATAGGCACCGACTCTTTGAGGCATTACTACCCCTGGACACAAGTCGCCATTAAGCCTTTTGTATTCAATCCCGGTGCTATTTCTAATTTAATCGTCAGTAAGAAGGTCCAAGGGTTGCAGAAAACCTATTGTGTTGCATCGGAATCGAACAGTGGCATCCCAGGAAAATTTCATAGCACCGACTCTTTGAGGCGTTACCCCCCCCCCCCCCCCCTAAACTGAAGTCGCCATTGTGCCTTTTGTAATCAATCCCGATGCAATTTCTGTGTTTCATCGTCAATGTTAGTGCCCAAGGGCTGCCGAAAGCCTCTATTGGTGCATCGGAATCAAACACTGTCCTCCCAGGAAAGATTCTAAGCATCGAATCTTTAAAGCGTTACTCCCCCTGGACAGAAGTCGGGATTGTGCCTTTTGTATTGAATCCCGATGCAATTTCTGTGTTTCATCGTCAGTGTAAAGGTCAAAGGGAAGCAGAAAACAGGAAGTGGTGCATCGGAATCGAACACTGGCGTCCAAGGAAAGGTTCTAAGCACCGACTCTCTGAGCCATTACTCCCCCTGGACAGAAGTCGTCATTGTGCCTTTTGTATTCAATCCCTACGCAATTTCTGAGTTTCATCGTCTATGTGAAGGTCCAAGGGTTGTAGAAAACCTGTAGTGGTGGATCGGAATCGAACAGTGGCATCCCAGGAAATTTTCATAACACCGACTCTTTTAGGGGTTACTCCTCCTGGACAGAAGTCGGCATTGTGCGTTTTGTATTCAATCCCGATGCAATTGATGTGTTTCAGGCTGGTGTGTGGGATTGAAGGGACCAGACTGCTATGGTCATCGGTCCCTTTTTCCAAAACCTCCAACACCCATACAGAATAAAGTCGAAGCATGAAGATGATGACAGACGACATAGGAGAAGAAGACAGAGACAGAGACCAGACAAAAGGAAGTAAAAATCACGCAGCATGTGACAGTGGTTGGCCGACCATAGAGACAAAAAAAGGAAAAGCCGACCGCCAAGAAACACACTAAAAAACTTAGCTAAAATCGTAGACCAAAGGCCAGTCTCAACACAACAAAGACCAACACTTAGATCAAGTAATATGAGCCCCCAGCAGGAATAAAACGCAGTACTAAGCCTGCCATGGCAGTGTCATATGTTGGAAGTGCAGGGAGCGTATCAGGCAGCGCAAACGTCTGCCTGAGCGCAGTTAAAAAGAGGACACGCCAACGAAATGTAAAACGCCAACAAAGCGGATCCGCAGGGACAGAGATTGGTCATCATGGTGCAGTAAATCGCTGTGTGTTAAGTGTTAGTGACCAATGTGGGGCCGACAAATGACAACTGAGACCCTGCGATTGGCTCGTATGGATGACTGCCACACATTCGTCATCTCCTTGATAGGTTGGTTGATTTGTGGGATTAAAGGGACCAGGCTGCAACGGTCATTGGTCCCTTGTTCCAAAACTAAAAAACTACCACACAGAGTAAAAGACTGATAACAGAGACAACAAACAACACAGGACAAGAAATACTCCGACAAGGATCAGACAAAACAAATGAAAACACACAGAGTGTGACGGTGGTTGGCCGACCATAGAGAAAAAAAGAGGAAAAGCCAACCACCAAGAACACATTAAAAACTCAGTTTAAAATCAGAGGCTAAAAGCCAGAATCAACACTAAAGATCATAAACACTCAGATTAAACGATAAAAACCCCCTGCCCGAATAAAACGCAAAACTAAGTCCGCTATGGGAGAGTCGTCAGTTAAAAGCGCAGGGAGTGTATCGGGCAGCGCAAAAGTCTGCCTGAGCACAGTTAAAAGGGCTCACTCCAACAGAATATGGACCACCGTGAAGGACACCCCACAACGACAAAGTTGTGGATCCTCACGACACAGTAAATAACTGTGCGTCAGTCGGGTGTGGCCAATGCAGAGCCGACAAAAGACGACTGAGTCCCTGCGGTTGGCTCGCATAGATGACCGCCACACAGTCGTCGTCTCCTTGATACGACGGAGTTTGTTTGGCACGGGCAGGTTGCACCGTTCAGTGTCCCATAAATCGAAAACTTTGCAGCGTAACACTGCCCTCAAATCAGTCTCTGGGAGACCAACATCCAGAGATGGTTGACTGGTGGCCTCTTTCGCCAGGCGGTCAACATGTTCATTGCCTGGGATACCGACATGACCGGGGGTCCACACAAAGACCACGGAGCGGCCGCAACGGGAAAGAGTATGGAGGGACTCTTGGATAGCCATCACCAGACGAGAACGAGGGAAACAATGGTCGAGATCTCGTAAACCGCTCAGGGAATCGCTACAGATCACGAAGGACTCACCTGAGCAGGAGCGGATGTACTCTAGGGCTCGAAGAAATGGCGACCAGCTCAGCAGTGTAAACGCTGCAGCCAGCCGGCAAGGAACGTTGTTCGGAATGGTCCCCTAGAGTTAGCGCATAACCGACACGACCAGCAACCATCGAACCGTCAGTGTAAACAACGTCCGAGCCCTGATACGTGGCCAGGATGGAATAAAAGCGGCGGCGGAGGCCTCTGGAGGGACTGAGTCCTTCGGGCCCTGTGCCAAGTCGAGCTGAAGGCAAGGGCGAGGAACACACCATGGAGGTGTACGCAAAGTGGCCCGGAAAGGAGGTGGAACAGTGAAAACCCGAAGCCCGGAGAGAAGTTCTTTGACACGGACCGCGATCGTACAACCTGACCGGGGCCGACGTTCTCGCAGATGGACGACCGATTGCGGAAACAGGAGACGATAGTTTGGATGCCCGGGAAAGCTAAAAACATGGGCAGCATAAGCCGCCAGCAAATGTTTGCGCCTCAATCGCAGTGGCGGGACACCTGCCTCCACAAGTATGCTGTCTACAGGGCTGGTCCGGAAGGCACCAGTGGCCAGCC
The DNA here is from genome assembly GCF_021461395.2 of Schistocerca americana. Taxonomy (NCBI): domain Eukaryota; kingdom Metazoa; phylum Arthropoda; class Insecta; order Orthoptera; family Acrididae; genus Schistocerca; species Schistocerca americana. The sequence continues at coordinate 451,705 of NW_025726225.1, read as the reverse complement.
GTATCCCGCTGTGTAGTATTGGGTCCAGCACCCACAACGCAGATGGGGATGCTGCGCCATAAGCCAGGCTCCCATAATCCAGACGCGACTGGAATACCGCCTGGTTGAGCCGCAACAGGGTAGATCGGTCGGCGCCCCAGCGCGTGTGGCTCAATCATCTCAGAGCATTTTGATGCCGTCAACACGCCTGATTAAGCTGCCGAATATGAGGCAGCCAAGTCATCCGGGCATCAAAAACTACAACCAAAAACCTGTGGGTCTCCACCACAGCAATGAGTTCGTCGGCAAGATAAAGCCCCCGCTCAGGATGGACTGTTCGGCGCTGGCAGGAATGCATAACGCGGGTCTTGGCAGCCGAAAACTGAAAACCATGCGCTACAGCCCAAGACTGCGCCTTGCGGATAGCGCCCTGTAGCTGACGTTCAACAGCTGCAATGCCAGTAGAGCTGTAGTAAAGGCAGAAGTCGTCAGCGTACAGGGAAGTGGAGACAGAATTTCCCACCGCTGCAGCTAGCCCGTTTATTGCGATTAAAAACAGGCGAACACTGGGGACAGATCCCTATGGTACCCCGTTCTCCTGGACTCTGGAGGAACTATGAGAGGCCGCGACTTGCACGCGGAAGGTACAATACGACAGAAAAATTCGGATAAAGAGTGGCAGAGGGCCCCGAAGACCCCATCCATGAAGCGTCGAAAGTATGTGATGACGCCATGTCGTATCATACGCCTTCCGCATGTCGAAAAAGACAGCGACTAGGTGCTGACGGCGGGCAAAGGCAGTACGGATGGCCGACTCCAGGCTCACCAGATTGTCGGCGGCGGAGCGGCCTTCACGGAACCCACCCTGACACGGAGCCAGAAGGCCCCAAGACTCCAGTACCCAATTCAAGCGCCGGCTCACCATCCGTTCGAGAAGCTTGCAAAGAACGTTGTTGAGGCTAATGGGGCGGTAGCTGTCCACCTCCAAAGGGCTCTTGCCCGGTTTCAAAACGGGGATGACAATGCTTTCCCGCCATTGCGAAGGTAACTCACCCTCGACCAAGAGACGGTTGTAAAGGTCGAGGAGGCGTCGCTTGCAGTCCACTGAAAGGTGTTTCAGCATCTGACAGTGAATGCGATCCGGCCCAGGAGCGGTATCAGGGCAAGCGGCAAGGGCACTGTGAAATTCCCACTCACTGAATGGAGCATTGTAGGATTCAGAATGGTAGGTGCGAAAAGAAAGGCTCCTACGTTCCATCCGCTCGTCAATGGAGCGGAAGGCCAGTGGGTAATTGGAAGAAGCGGAATTAAGAGCAAAATGCTCTGCCAAGCTGTTGGCAATTTCGTCGGAGTCTATACAAACTGTTCCATTCAGTGAGAGCGCAGGGACGCAGACAGGGGTCCGATAGCCATAGAGGCGTCGGATCTTGGCCCAGACCTGCGATGGCGAGACCTGGAGGCCAAAGGTGGACACTTACCACTCCCAGCACTCCTGCTTGCTTTGGCAGATAAGGCGGCGGGCCCGCGCACACAGCCGTTTGAAGGTGATGAGGTGTTCGATGGAGGGATGTCGCTTGTGACGCTGGAGCGCCCGCCGGCGATCTTTAATCGCTTCAGCTATCTCAGGCGACCACCAAGGCACAGTCCGCCAACGAGGGGACCCAGAAGAACGGGGAATGGCATATTCGGCTGCAGTAACGATGCCGGTGGTGACCGATTGAACCACCGCATCAATGTCATCACTAGAGAGACGCTCTATCGCGGCAGTGGAGGAAAACAAGTCCTAGTCAGCCTTATTCATGGCCCACCTGCAAGGCCGCCCAGAAGACTGACGCTGTGGCAGTGACAGAAAGATCAGAAAGTGGTCACTACCACACAGGTCGTCATGCACGCTCGAGTCGACAGACGGTAAGATGCTAGGGCTGCAGATCGAAGGGTCGATGGCGGAGTACGTGCCATGCGCCACGCTGAAGTGTGTGACGGAACCATCATTTAAAAGCGAAAGATCGAGCTGTGTCAATAAATGCTCAATGGTGCGCCCCGACCTGTCGCCACCGACCCACCCCACAGAGGGTTATGGGCGTTGAAGTCGCCCAGTAACAGGGAAGGGGGTGGCAATTGGGCTATCAGTGCAGCCAGTACATGCTGCGCAACATCATCATCCGGTGGAAGGTAAAGACTGCAGATGGTGACAGACTGTGGCGTCCACCACACCCAAACAGCGACAGCCTCTAAATGTGTTTGTAGAGGGACAGACTCGCTGTGAAGAGAGTTAAGGACATATATGCAGACGCCACCAGACACCCTTTCATAAGCTGCCCGGTTCTTGTAATAACCCTGATAGCCACGGAGGGCGGGGGTTCGCATTGCTGGAAACCGAGTTTCCTGAAGAGCAATGTAGAAGAAAGGGTGAAGGGTGCTGATAAGTTGTCGGAGCTCGGCTAAATGGTGGAAAAAGCGCTGCAGTTCCACTGGAGTATGAAATTGTCCATTGCTGAGAAGACATGAAGGGACTAGGAAGGCAATTTACGCCGCTTGTTCACTCGCTGCCACCGATTCAGAACCTGTACGAGTGACATCCATGGTGTCTGAGGGACCGGCGAGATCCAGGTCTTCAGCAGACGCCAGAATCTCGACCTCGTCCTCAGACGCTGAGCTTGTTGGAAGCGGTGGGGGGCCACCGCAATGTCGGGATTCTTGAGAACCTTTCTCGTTTTCAGCTTACTCCGCTCTGACTTCGGTCGTTCAGGCTGGGAGAGCTTCACTGGGTCAGTCTCAGGGACGGACGACGACCGTGAGGCCCTACGACCAGGGACCGGTGGTCGTTTGAGCCACTTGCGGCTGTCTGCCTTTGTACCGGTCGGAACTTGCGAAGGGAGGTCTCCAAGGGACCCCTTCCTGGCAACAGGAACCGAAGAAATCTTACGCTTCTCCGGTGGGATGGGGGAACTAGTGTCCCTGATGGTTGGAGAGGGGGGGGGGGCGCGTTGCTCCTAAAGTAGATGGAGCAGGAGCAACATGGAGTGTAGTGCCCTCCACCAGCAAGGGGGCAGGTGTGATTCTCTGGCTCTGAGAGCTAACTTTGTGTGGTGCAGCTATAGTAACTGTAACAGGAGCGACAGTGATGGCATAAGTGGACGTCATTAGTACTGGATATAGTCGTTCAGACTTACGCTTAGCCTCAGTGTAGGTCAGCCTATCCAGGGTCTTGTATTCCATTATTTTCCGCTCCTTCTGGAGAATCTTACAGTCCGGCGAGCAAGGGGAATGGTGCTCCCCGCAGTTGACACAGATGGGAGGCGGGGCACATGGAGTATCAGGATGGGATGGTCGACCACAATCGCGACATATGAGGCTGGAAGCACAGCGAGAAGACATAGGACCGAACTTCCAACACTTGAGGCACCGCATCGGGGGAGGGATATAGGGCTTGACATCACAATGGTATACCAACACCTTGACTTTCTCAGGTAACGTGTCATCCTTGAAGGCCAAGATGAAGGCACCGGTGGCAACTTGGTGATCCCTCGGACCCTCGGTGGACGCGCCGGACGAAATGGACACCTCATCGCTCTAAGTTGGCGCGCAGCTCGTCATCGGACTGTAAAAGGATATCTCTGTGAAAAATAATTCCCTGGACCATTTTAAGCTTTTATGTGGGGTGATAGTAACAGAAACATCCCCCAGCTTCGTACAAGCGAGCAAGGCTCGTGACTGGGCAGAGGATGCTGTTTTTATTAAGACTGACCCTGACCGCTTTCTTGACAAGCCCTCCACCTCCCCGAACTTGTCCTCTAAATGTTCGACAAAGAACTGAGGCTTCACAGACACAAACGATTCCCCATCAGCTCTGGTACAGATGAGATACCGGGGCGAATACCTTTCGCTCTCATTCATAGCCTTTCGTTCCTCCCATGGTGTGGTCAGGGAGGGGAACGATTTGGGATCATACACATTAGCCTTACAGTGAGCTTTGGAATACTGAGAGACTGCTGACGGCTGGCCGCCAGCGAGAGATGATGTACCATGCTTCATTGCGGGTCATCCGCCCTGATGCCACCTACTCGGACCAAGGGCCCTCGCCACGGGCGCCACCCAGCCACAGCAAAGGCCACCTGGCAGGATGGCCATTGCGGGGAGTCCTGATGCCCCAGAGAGATGGGCATCTACTCCTTGACATAAGTGGGGAGTTAACGGCGCAGGCATCAGTAGAGCGATCCCTGTGTTGTCAGGGGGCTACAACCAAGAGGGTACATGGCAGCCGCACCACAACGGACAGGCTACCATGCTGGATTTTAGGTGACACGTCGTCCATGGTTTTCATCTGTGTAGAAACTGGCACCGCTCATCGCATGGCGGAAAGTGCACGCAGGAACGGATCCGTGCCCAAGAGATGGAGAGCCGGCAGGACTGCAATGCAACGACGAATACGCTGGCAAAAGTTCTCAACGCAAGATGGACACAATGCACCAAGTAAGGCGCCCTTCCCCCAATCGGCTCGCTCTTCGGAAAAATTTTGAGAGATAGAGGTAAAACCCAACAGGGGACCATCAAATATGGCAGAAAAGTTTGAGACTATTTTTAGTCGCCTCTTACGACAGGCAGGAATACCGCGGGCCTATTCTTATCCCCAAAACCGCAGGGGGGGCACAGGCTGTTTAATGCGTTACTACCCCTAGGCAACTGTCGGAATTATGCCTTTTGTATTCAATCCCGATGCAATTTCGGTGTTTCATGGCCAATGTGAAGGTCCAAGAGTTCCGAAAAACCTGTAGTGGTGCAACCAAATCGTACATTGGTCTAGCAGGAAAGGTTCTAAGCACCGACTCTTTGAGGCGTTACTCCCCTTGGACAGAAGTCGGCATTGTGCTTTTCGTATAACTTCCCGATGCAATTTGTGTGTTTCATCGTCAATGTGAGGTCCAAGGGTTGCAGAAAACCTGTAGTCGTTTATCGGAATCGATCACTTGCAACCCAGGAATTTTCATAGCACCGACATTTTGGGGCTTTACTCCCCCTGCACAGAAGACGTCATTGTGCATTTTGTATTCAATCCTGTTGCAATTTCTGAGTCTCATCCTCAATGTAGAAGCCCATAGGGCATCAGTAAACCTGCCGTGGTGCATCAGTATCTAAAACGTCTCCCAGGAAAGTTTCAAACACAGACTGTTTGGGGCGTTACACCCCCTGGACAGAAGTCAGCATTGTGACTTATGTATTCATTCTCGAAGCAATTTCTGTGTTGTATCACCAATGTGGAAGTCCGAGGGCTGCCGACCACGTGTACTGGTGCATTGGAATTGAACACTGGCCTCATAGGAAAGGTTCTAAGCATCGACACTTTGAGGCGTTTCTCCCCCTGGACAAAAGTCGGCATTGTGCCGCTTGTATTCAATCCCGAAGCAATTCCTGTGTTTGATCGTCAATGTGAAGGTCCAAGGGTCGCAGAAAACCTGTAGTGCTGCATCGGAGTCGAACACTGGCATCCCTGGAATGTTTCATATCACCGACTTTTTGAGGCATTACTCCTCCTGGACAGAAGTCGGCATTGTGCCTCTTGTATGCAATCCCGATGCAATTTCTGTGTTTCATCGTCAATGTGAACGTCCAAGGGTTGCAGTAAACCTGTAGTGTTGCATCGAAATCGGACACGGGTCTCGCAGATCAGGTTCTACGCACTTACTCTCTGAAGCATTATTCCCTCTGGACAGAAGTCGGCATTGTGCCTTTTGTGTTCAATCCCGATGCAAATTTTGTGTTTCATCGTCAATGGGATGGACCAAGGGTTGCAGAAAACCTGTAGTGGTGCATGGGAATCTGACGTTGGCCCCCAGGATAGGTTCTAAGCACCGACTATTTGAGTCGTTATTCCGCGTGGAGAGAAATCGGCATTGTGCCTTTTGTATTCAATCCTGATGCAAATTTTGTGTTTCATCGTCTATTTGAAGGTCTAAGAATTTCAGAAAGCCAGTAGTGGTGCATCGGAATCGAACACTGGAATTACAGGAAATTTTCATAGCACCGACATTTGAGGCATTACTCCCCCTGGATAAAAGTCGGCATTGTGGCTTTTGTATTCAATCCCAATGCACATTCTGTGTCTCATCGTCAATTCAACGTGAAGGTCCATGCGTTGCATAATCCCGATGCAATTTTTGTCTTTGATCATCAAAGTGAAGGTCCAAGGGATGCGTAAAACCTGTGGTGTGGCATCGGAATCAGACACTGGCCTCCCAGGATAGGTTCTAAGCACCGACTCGTTGAGGCGTTATTCCCGCTGGACAGAAGTCAGCATTGTGCCTTTTGTATTGTATCCCGATGCAATTTTTGTCTTTCATCGTCAATGTGAAGGTCCAAGGATTGCAGAAATCCTGTAGTACTGCATCGGAATCGAACACTGGAATGTCAGGAAATATTCATATCACCATCTCTTTGAGGTATTACAACCTCTGGACAGAAGTCGGCATTGTGACTTTTGTATTCCATCCCAATGCAAATTCTGTGTCTCATCGTCAATTCAATGTGAAGGTCCATGCATTGCATAAAACGTGTAGTGGTCCATCGGAATCGGACACTGGCCTCCCAGAAAATTTTCATACCACCGACTGTTTGAGACGTCACTCCTCGTGGACAGAAGTCCGCATTGTGCCGTTTGCATTCAATCCCGATGTAATTTCTGTTTTTCATCGTGAATATGAAAGTCCAAGGGTTGTAGGAATCCTGTAGTGGTGCATAGGAATCGGACACTCGCATCCCAGTAAATTTTCATAGCACCGACTCTTTGTGGCGTTACTCCTGCTGGACAGAAGGCGGCATTGTGCCTTTTGTATTCATACCAATGTAATTTCTGTGTTTCATCGTGAAAGAGAAGGTTGAAGGGATACAGGAAACAGGCAGTGGTGCATCTAAATCTACTATTGCACTCCCAGTTAAGGAACAAAGCACAGACTTTTTGAGACTTTCTCCCTGTACAGAGGTCGGCAACGTGCCCTTTGTATTCAGTACCGATGCAAATTCTGTATTTTATCGTCAATGTGAATGTTCGAGTGTTACATTAACCTGCAACTGTGCATCAGTATCTACTATTGGACTCCCAGAACAGGTTTTAAGCACAGACTGTTTTAAGCATTACTCTCAATGGACAGATGTCGGCATTGTGCCTCTTGTTTTCAATCCCGACGCAGTCTCTCTGTTTTATTGTCAATGTGAAGGTCCGAGGGTTACAGTTAACCTGCAGTGGTGAATCTGATTCTAATACCGTACTCTTTAACAAATAAAATGAAAAATAAAATACACTCCTGGAAATGGAAAAAAGAACACATTGACACCGGTGTGTCAGACCCACCATACTTGCTCCGGACACTGCGAGAGGGCTGTACAAGCAATGATCACACGCACGGCACGGCGGACGCACCAGGAACCGCGGTGTTGGCCGTCCAATGGCGCTAGCTGCGCAGCATTTGTGCACCGCCATCCGTCAGTGTCAGCCAGTTTGCCGTGGCATACGGAGCTCCATCGCAGTCTTCAACACTGGTAGCATGCCGCGACAGCGTGGACGGACTTTGAGCGAGGGCATATAGTGGGCATGCGGGAGGCTGGGTGGACGTACCGCCGAATTGCTCAACACGTGGGGCGTGAGGTCTCCACAGTACATCGATGTTGTCGCCAGTGGTCAGCGGAAGGTGCACGTGCCCGTCGACCTGGGACTGGACCGCAGCGACGCACGGATGCACGCCAAGACCGTAGGATCCTACGCAGTGCCGTAGGGGACCGCACCGCCACCTCCCAGCAAATTAGGGACACTGTTGCTCCTGGGGTATTGGCGAGGACCATTCGCAACCGTCTCCATGAAGCTGGGCTACGGTCCCGCACACCGTTAGGCCGTCATCCGCTCACGCCCCAACATTGTGCAGCCCGCCTCCAGTGGTGTCGCGACAGGCGTGAATGGAGGGACGAATGGATACGTGTCGTCTTCAGCGATGAGAGTCGCTTCTGCCTTGGTGCCAATGATGGTCGTATGCGTGTTTGGCGCCGTGCAGGTGAGCGCCACAATCAGGACTGCATACGACCAAGGCACACAGGGCCAACACCCGGCATCATGGTGTGGGGAGCGATCTCCTACACTGGCCGTACACCACTGGTGATCGTCGAGGGGACACTGAATAGTGCACGGTACATCCAAACCGTCATCGAACCCATCGTTCTACCATTCCTAGACCAGCAAGGGAACTTGCTGTTCCAACATGACAATGCTCGTCCGCATGTATCCCGTGCCACCCAACGTGCTCTAGAAAGTGTAAGTCAACTACCCTGGCCAGCAAGATCTCCGGATCTGTCCCCCATTTAGCATGTTTGGGACTGGATGAAGCGTCGTCTCACGCGGTCTGCGCGTCCAGCACGAACGCTGGTCCAACTGAGGCGCCAGGTGGAAATGGCATGGCAAGCCGTTCCACAGGACTACATCCAGCATCTCTACGATCGTCTCCATGGGAGAATAGCAGCCTGCATTGCTGTGAAAGGTGGATATACACTGTACTAGTGCCGACATTGTGCATGCTCTGTTGCCTGTGTCTATGTGCCTGTGGTTCTGTCAGTGTGATCATGTGGTGTATCTGACCCTAGGAATGTGTCAATAAAGTTTCCCCTTCCTGGGACAATGAATTCACGGTGTTCTTATTTCAATTTCCAGGAGTGTAATAATAATAATAATTTTTAATAATAATAATTTTTGTTGTTTGGAAAAGTAATTGAGAGATTAAAGTTTGTTTCGCGTTTAAGACTGAAATTGAGTTGCTTAATGTTTCATATAGTCTTACGTAGCATTGTTCTTTGAGGTCACACAATAAACTAAATGTAATTTACGCCGCAAATTTATCGAGCTTCGCACGTCCGAAGATGTACTCAACGTAGCCAGGGCTCATTATATATTTTCTTAGACAAAGTCTGATATCTGACCTCAGCTTCAATCATGACAATGGGGTGGCTAAAACTACTAAAAAAGAGAAAAATATACGATTAAATAAAACATGTATTCGTTTTAACAAATACATTACGATATTAATGACACTTACGTAAAATTCTAGTTAAATAATAGCTGATAATTCACAAATGAGAGCGACTTATTAATTCTGATCCTCTGTTCTTCAAATAAGTATGAATATGGAGCTACACAAAATATTACGTCCTTCTAGGGCAACGAATGACATAAGAGTGAGTTGATGCCTACTGGCTGCGAAAAGAGAGCGGTGTTAATTCCTTTGTTTTGCGTTCTCTTGTTTTAAGAAATCGATACATATAATCTAAGTTCAGTAAATTAAATATCGTCTGTGCTCGACGCACTAGCAGTGGGGTCTCTTCACGGCACTGCCAGTGTGTTGAGGTCCAATCCCCTCCAGCCCCTTTTTTTATGTCCCCTGTTGAGTCATAGCACTAAGTGTGCAGAAATCGTAACACAAAACTCCCATTCTTAGATGTAACAAAGACAAAGAAACCTCTTCTCTGAGTAGGAACTGAACAGTGATAAAACTTAACAATTCTTTTTGAATCACACAAATACTTTGGAAGTCGAACATGAGTAACTCTGAACAAAATGTTTTGAAAAAAAAAACTCCTCATGTAATATAGAAGTTTCGGAAGCAAGGTAATAGTAAATAATAACAACAACCCAAGTGACTTTTAATTTTCTTCTGTTCGTTCTCGTTCAAGGTGTTGTAGTGGTTACACATATTTAACCGACACCCATTCTTTCAAAAATGATCTTTCGCATGTTGTGCTTCTTGTGGTTGCGATAAGTGCTGATTTTTGCGTATTCACACTCCATGTAAACGCGGAATTCTATCTCGTTGTCCGAGCCAAGTTTGTTGATGACATAACTAACATATTTTCCCAGTAACCAGCTAATGGCGTTGGTTTTTAATTTCAGAAAGTATGTCATGTCTGGTCTCAGGAGGAGCGATGGCGTTATATATTCCGTCGAGGATCTGGTGAGAAAGCCAATTTGTTGCCTGATCCAATTCCAGTTATTCACATTGCCGCCACTGGTGAATCTGTGGATGAGTGTATCCACCAGATTGCGTTTTCCACAGAGGTGTGTCTGGTTTAAACCGATCCCATTTAGTCTCTCGTTGGTGCTGATGACATTGTTAACTGTTTCGTACCATGCAGAAATAGTGTCTGTAGATAGCCCGGCATAGTTGATGTTCCGCCATACAGCTTCCCAGTCACAATTAGGGAATTTCTTTTCAATTTTGTTTCTCCCCTCATTTAACTTCCTTTCAAGTATGATGTCCCACGCTGTGATACATGTGTTGCTTCTGATTTCGTCACTAAGATAACTTGCTTCGAGGAAAAAGTTTCTCACATACGGCAGATGGGCATTAATCCTTCGCCCATAAATCGGTGCTTGCCGGCTATGAGGTGTCACAGCCTCAAAGGGTTTTGCTTTTATACATTGCGGAAGTTCTCTGAGTATTTGGAAAGTCCGTTTGAGGAACAGAGCAGATGCTTCATTTCGAATATCCACAAAACCGAGGTCCCCGTTTCTGACATCCAGTATAATGGTAGTCGCACCAACCCTGAATATGTCTCCTCGCCATAAATAATTGGTAACAGTGGACATGATCCCTTTCGCTACTAGTTTGGGAATTGGAAATACGTGTGCAGTGGAATACGCTTTAGACAAAATGCAGTAGTTGATGAATCTCACTTTTTGCACCTGGTCCATAGTTCGATGGATGTTCTCCATTACAGCACCATGAACTTTCCTCCTAGTTTTCGTCCAGTTAAAAGCAGCCATCCTCATCAGACATGCCATTAAGGTTATTCTCAAAGTTTTATGTTTGTTGCCTTTTTTTGGTCATGCCAGTCGGAGGTGATTTAGGCCCCGCAGATTCAATACCTTACTTTTGTTTTCATTTGTTGTCGCTCCCGATGCTAGACAATACTTTTGGATTTCTCTTTCCAGTGTAACTGTCTCCTCCTTATTCCTTATTACAACACCCACGTCATCAGCATAAGCTCGTATGACAGTTTTCTCGCCATTCAATGTTATGCCTGTTAATATTGCGTGGACAGTGCTGAGAAAGGGCTCTAAAGATACGGAAAACAAAAACATAGATAAGGGACTGCCCTGTGGAACCCCTCGCCTTATCTGTATGTGTTTAGATGTTTGGCCATTGATTGCTATTTTCGCATTTGCACCTGTTGTAATACAGGGTGTTACAAAAAGGTACAGCAAAACTTTCAGGAAACAATCCTCACACACAAATAAAGAAAAGATGTTATGTAAACATGTGCCCGGAAACGCTTAATTTCCATGTTAGAGCTCATCTTAGTTTCGTCAGTATGTACTGTACTTTCTGGATTGACCGCCAGTTGGCCCAATTGAAGGACGGTAATGTTGACTTCTGTGCTTGTGTTGACATGCGACTCATTGCTCTACAGTACTAGCACTAAGCACATCAGTACGTAGCATCAACATGTTAGTTTTCATCACGAACGTGGTTTTGCAGTCAGTGCAATGTTTACAAATGCGGAGTTGCGCAGATGCCCATTTGATGTATGGATTAGCACGGGGCAATAGCCGTGGCGCGGTACGTTTGTATCGAGACAGATTTCCAGAACGAAGGTGTCCCGACAGGAAGACGTTCGAAGCAATTGATCGGCGTCTTAGGGAGCACGGAACATTCCAGCCTATGACTCGCGAGTGGGGAAGACCCAGAACGACAAGGACACCTGCAATGGACGAGACAATTCTTCGTGCAGTTGATGATAACCCTAATGTCAGAGTCAGAGAAGTGGCTGCTGTACAAGGTAACATTGACCACGTCACTGTATGGAGAGTGCTACGGGAGAACCAGCTGTTTCCGTACCATGTACAGCGTGTGCACGCACTATCAGCAGCTGATTGGCCTCCACGGGTAACTTCTGCAAATGGTTCATTCAACAATGTGTCAATCCTCATTTCAGTGCAAATGTTCTCTTTACGGATGAGGCTTCATTCCACCGTGATCAAATTGTATATTTTCACAATCAACATGTGTGGGCTGACGAGAATCCGCACGCAATTGTGCAATCACGTCATCAACAGACATTTTCTGTGAACGTTTGGGCAGGAATTGTTGGTGATGTCTTGATTGGGCCCCATGTTCTTCCACCTACGCTCAATGGAGCACGTTATCATGATTTCATACGAGATACTCCACCTGTGCTGCTAGAACATGTGCCTTTACAAGTACGACACAACATGTGGTTCATGCACGATGGAGCTCCTGCACATTTCAGTCTAAGTGTCCGTACGCTTCTCAACAACAGATTCGGTGACCGATGGATTGGTAGAGGCGGACCAATTCCATGGCCTCCACGCTCTCCTGACCTCAACCCTCTCGACTTTCATTTATGGGGGCATTTAAAAAGCTCTTGTCTACGCAACCCCGGTACAAAATGTAGACTCTTCATGCTCGTATTGTGGACGGCTGTGATACAATACGCCATTCTCCAGGGCTGCATCAGCGCGTCAGGGATTTCACGCGACGGAGGCTGGATGCATGTATCCTCGCCAACGGAGGACATTTTGAACATTTCCTGTAAAATAAGTGTTTAAAGTCACGCTGGTACGTTCTGTTGCTGTGTGTTTCCATTCCATGATTAATGTCATTTGATGCTACATACTGATGTGCTTTATGCTAGTACTGTATAGCAATGAGTCGCATGTCAACACAAGCACCAAAGTCTACATTACCTTCCTTCAATTTGGCCAACTGGCGGTGAATCGAGGAAGTGCAGTACATACTGACGAAACTAAAATGAGCTCTAACATGGAAATTAAGCTTTTCCGGGCCCATGTCCACATAACATCTTTTCTATCTTTGTGTATGAGGACCGATTCCTGAAAGTTTTGCCGTACCTTTTCTAACACTCTGTATTTCTTAGCATGTTGACGCTCTCAGGGTGGAAGCCATTCTTGACAGTGTCGTAAAGCGGTATTTTTGACTAACGTGGTAGAAAGCTTTGTTGAAATTTATGAAGATTGAAGCACATTTTACACTTGTTACTGAGGTAATTGCAATGACGTCTCTGTATGCAGATAGCCTTTCGAATATCGTTCTGGCTGGAGAACAAGATTGATGATGACTCAATATTTTGTTGGAAAAGGCAGAGAGTCTTTTGTTGATAATATGCGAAATTATTTTGTAATTAGAATTTCGTAGCGAAAGAGGCCGAAAATTGTTTAAGTTAGTTTTGCCTTTACTCTTAGGAATCAGTACTATTTTACTTTCCTTAAACTCTGCAGGGACCACTTTTCCATTTAGGACGTCATTCGCCATGGAAGTGATCTTGTCCCCAATTATAGACCAGCAGCGGGCATAAAACACCACAAGGAGGCCATCAAGTCCCAGAGATTTTTTGAGACGTGAGTTACGCACTGCTTCATGCACTCCATCTTTAGTAATACGTGACAGGATGTCAGCGTTTTCTGTTACCGACAACTGTGGACCTAAAATAGTGAGAAAGTCCTCGGGAGCTGCATAGTCCACTGTGGTAGGGGTATATAAGTTGTCATAGTACGTGTGGACTCCGTCCAGTATTTCTTTCTGGCATGTGAGCCTAGTACCAGTATGCGTCTGAACTTCATCAATAAAAGTTTGACGTCTTTTTTTAGCATGTCGCACCAAGTGATACAGAGAAGCTGTTTTATCTGCTACTACTGATGTGGCTTTCGATTTAATTTTTAGTACCTCCATCTGTTGCTGTTTAATGCTTAATAACTTGGCTTTTATTTTTTTATATCATTCTTATATATTCTATATAAGTCTCTTAATACATTATAATAAAACTCCATTGTATTCCTCAACTCCTTGTGCCTCGCTACACTATACTAAATGACAACTTTCCGCAGCTTTGTTTTAGTCCTCCCAGTCCACCAGTCAACGACTGTTGGGTGCTTGTCAGCTGTGCGGAGGCATCTCGTCCATGCTACTCTTATTGCCTGTTCCAATTCTTCGTCTGTTAAAACAGAGATATTCAAATTCCATTGGCCTCTGAATCGACGGCTTGGCTGTACACTTAAATTATAGCAAGTTAAAAGAGTACTGTGATCGCTAAAATACACGGGAACAGTTTCAACGTTTAATAAAAAAAATGTGCAAAGTTGGTGACACGTAAATTCTATCTAGTCTGCTGCGGGAGTGGCTGGTTATATACGTGAACTCGACTGACGTCGGGTTCTGAAGTTCCCACACACCCTTAAGTTGTAGATAACTAACTTTTTTTAACTGTGGCGAGTAGTTGAAATTGGGTTGTTGATCATTCTGGTTTAAGACACAGTTAAAATCTCCACCTACTATAAGTGAACACAGATTTTTCCTCAATAAATAAATTAGTTCATCTTGAAAAAACTTCGCACGATCCAATTTATGGGAGTATTCTGATGGGGCGTAAAGGTTAAGCACGGTCACATCGAAAATTTTTATGCCTACGGCTCTTCCTGATTCTAGTCGTTCGATTTCAGTCTCTGGAATGCCGTCCCTTATAAGAACGGCTGTACCGATATTGGATTCCGTAGAAACACTAACAATTTCAAAAAAGCCTGGGATCCGAAATTCCGTTATCGCAACTTCTTGTAGCAACGCGATCTGTCCCACACTGGTACAAGAATTCTTTTAGTGCTGCCAATTTCGAGGGTGACTGTATTTTATTAATGTTAATAGTAGTAATGCTATAAGCTTCATCACAGACATGCCAGAAGAAGCTATTTGGGATGAGGATCGGTATGATAATAGCAGCAACGTGCTTCTCTACAAGTCACGATCTTTACAAGCTGTGTGCCCGTTACATGTACTAACTTCGTAGAAACATATTTTACTGCTTTTAAACAAAGTGCCTGAAAAGAAAATTATCCTGAAATCCTGACAATGCATTGCTATAAGTCATTGTGTTCATTCTCTTTCTCCTCGTCAGTGTTGGCCCTGATGACTTCATATTTATTATTCTTTTTCTTGGTGTCTTTCTTCTCTGGTGTGGCTTTCGCACGATGGCGCATGACAGCAAAACCTGGTTTCGGTCGCAGCCTCCGACGGTGGCCTTCTGGCGCAACGGCGGTGGCTTGCGAGTCGTCGATATTTGGCTCCGGCGTGTTGTCTGTTGTGTTGTCTTGCTGGCGAGGCGGTGATGCTTGTTTATTTCCTCTTTCGGCGCGGTGTTGCGCTTCGGAGTCAGCACGTTGTTTACTTGGTACTTCCTCGTACTGTTCGCACTGTATGGGCTGCGCACTTGATGCGGTTATTGCCGCTGTGACCTAAGGCTCAGGGTCACATTTCTGTTAAAGGTAACTACCAGCTGCGTCACTATCTTTTTCGTGGCCGCATAATTCCTTATGCTTAAGTGGGAGCCACATAGACCTGCATTTCTTCTCCTTTTTCACTTCCAACAAATCTTCAGGACTTGGCTTCTGCTTCCTGGCAACGGGTGTTTCACAGGGAGAGAGTCCTCATCAACATTTTTTCAGTGTCCTCTAGAGGACGCTTTTTGGTGGGAATCTCGCTGTCACGGGACGGAATTTCAGCAGTTAAAGCAGGTTTGAAAATGTTGCACTCAATGTTAATGAATTTCAGTCTTTAAGAGGTAGTAACAGGATCCACGGCAGCCGCCGGCTCAGTTGTATTACTGGCTGGCAACAAATCGTTGAGTGTTAATTTCCATCGTTGCGTAAGGTTATTTCTTAGCACAAAAATACGGCGAGGGCAGTCCTGACGGAGGTGGCTCTAGCTCTGAGCATTACGGGACTGAAATTCTGAGGTCATTAGTCCCCTAGAACTTAGAACTAGTTAAACGTAACTAACCTAAGGACACCACACACATCCATGCCCGAGGCCGGATTCGAACCTGCGACCGTAGCGGTCACGCGGTTCCAGGCTGAAGCGCCTAGAACCGCACGGCCACACCGGCCGGCTGACGGAGGTGACCAGACTCGTTACTTACATGACATGTAGGGGTTTGCCCTGAGTAAATAACATGCGCCTTGTACCCGTCAACAAAGATGTGGGAGAGAATGTTTGCCTTCACTTTCATCTCCACGGAGCGAATGCCATTAAAGCACTGCAGCTTGAAATGCGAAGCCCACCTTTCGTTGACTATTTGCCTCACAACCCCATACTTTGAAAGGACATCTTTAATTTTCGAGTTGTCTACTTCTATAGGAATATTCACAAACCTAACATTTCTAATTACAGACTCATAATTCCTGAGTTTTAGTACTTTTAGTACCATCGTGGTGTATAAATTCCGTTTCATAACCAACTATTTCCAGAAAGCGGTCTACACTCACGGGATCATTGAACTCTACAAAAATTCAGTATTCATCAGAGTCTAGCTGCATGGTACGAACAGATTCAGAATGAAGGCCATGTACGTCGGTAATCCAGACATCTATTTCAAGTGCACAGGGCTGTACTCGACGGGTGTACTTGTCGAAAGTGTTTTTTCTCACTGAGTTTGCCATGGTGTTCTGCAGCGAAGAAATTTCGGACAACGCCGAAATCCCAACGGCACTGCGTAGAAAGACGACACGAACGAAGACCAAGACCTCTATTTATTCACGTGAAAAACGCCAATAAACAATCACGAAACACGAAAACACTGGCGTAAACACTGAACGTTCACGGAGCAAACTTGAGGAGCGTGCGACCGCGGCGACAGCTAAAGCCAGACTGATACTACTGATGCTTGTTGCTACAAGTGTCTCGCTATTGTACAAGATAGACCTTAACATTCATTTCACAGTTCGTATTCATTTGTGCTGTTACTTTGTAAAAAATTGTTGGGTGTATAGTCAAATGTTCTCTTTCACTTCAAATTGTTATTACACATGTTCACTCAATGAATAAAAATAATTAATGTTTTTTGTGCATATTCAGAGATATGTGAACGTATTCTCTGTAGAATGTCGCTTGTTAGAAATGGTTTATACTGTGCTAAAGTCTTTGCACTTTAAAATAAACATCACATGTCACACGTTCAGTTTACGTTGAGACGAAAGTTCTTGAAGAAATAAGTTGGAGATCAACAATCCCGCAATGAAGCGTGCTTTGGAAGACTTAGTTAAAATGTGGTTTCGTCTTGGTAGGAATACATGGTGTCAGTGGTTCCATACTGATCAGTCCGTTTTGCGTCTACTCAATAACCTCCATATTTCGTCTTCCGAAAGGCATATATCGTCTCCTGGATATTGTGTCGTCGTTTCGTCGAAAAGTGTGCCGGGGTTTTTCGACTCACGTCACCTGTACTGTCCCATCACGAGCGCAGTGAACCGTTTTTTAACAATTTGCACACAACTTGTTCGTACATTGTTCGTTGCAAAACAGAATGTTCGTTCACAACAGACAGCACAAAACATAACAAATTACACTTCACATTGAGTACAGTGTTCTATTACATATTTACATAGATATAAAAAAATTTCTGTTAAACATGTACCAATACATTGACATTACATTGTTTGGTAATACATATACACATTTTACATTTTTCAGTTGCATTAAACTAGATATTTACAAATACATATAGGTCAGACATAGAAAAAATTATCTTATAGGTTCAGTGTTTTTTTTTTTTTTTTTTTAAATAACGTTTTCCTTTTCAGTATATGTTCCTTTACATCAGTACTACAGAATCAGTGTTCTTCCTCATTAAATGTTTCCTGCAATATAAACTTTCATAGTAGATTAGAAAACATCTTGGAGATGATCTGTCCTGAAAAGTCATCATTACAATAAGACACGAAACGTCACATCCACAATCAGTTCGTAATTAGCACATGCACAAAGTAACATTTATAAATAAAATGAAGTATATAACTTTGCTCAATTAATCTCATTTGTCATTTCCTGTAATGTGTTTTTTGTGCATGTTGTGTTCATGTGGATAGTGGTGTGAGCGTGAATAGCAAATCAAGTGCCTATCATACCAATTCATACGAGGGCAATCCACAAAGTACATTACGTTTTGGAATTAAAAATAAATAAAATATTGGAATTTTTTTATTATATACAGATGAAAGCCATACTTAAATACAACTTTTCTACATAGTTTCCATAAAAATTAAGGCACTTATCGTAGCGATGGACGAGCTTGGAAATTCCTTCGTCGTAAAATTCGGTCGCCTGAGCCTTCAACCACGTGGCGACTCTCTTTTGGGACAGAAAAGGTGTGATTTTTGTGGAGTTCCTGGAAAGAGGCACTACAATAAACTCTCAAAGGTATTGCCAAACTATGCACAACCTCAGAAGAGCAATACAAAACAAGCGCATGGGAAAGTTGGGCTCAAAGATGTTGCTGATTCACGACAACGCCCGGGCCCACACCGCAAATGCCACTCGTGAAGTTCTGGAATCTTAAGTGGGAGTTGTTTCCTCATCCGCCGTACAGTCCCGACCGGGCACCGAGTGACTTCCACTTATTCCCAGCAGTTAAGAAGTGGTTGGCTATGCAGCGTTTTGATGACGACGCACAGCTTCAAGAAGAGGTAACCACGTGGTTGAAGGCGAATTTTACGACGAAGGAATTTCCAAGCTCGTCCATCGCTACGATAAGTGCCCTAATTTAAATGGCAACTATGTAGAAAAGTAGTATTTAAGTGTGGGTATCATCTGTATATAATTAAAAAAAATTCCAATACTTTATTTATTTTTAATTCCAAAACGTAATGTACTTTGTGGATAGCCCTCGTATATCAGGTTCAGGGCAGAAACTGTCTCCGGTCATATAGTCTGTCAGCTTGTCTGCAGGGTATTATTAAATATAATCAGTAGCTGTACTTTGCATGAAAATTGTTAGTTCTTCCTGTGTCTTATCTTCTTGACGCTGCTGTCGTTGTTGGTGCCGTAAAATGTAGATATTTAAGATTATACCTTATGTCTTCTTCTTCCAGCTTGATGTACCAGGTGTGACTTACCTTGTTGTTGTATCAGCATACTCTGCTAAGGGCTAAAGGCTATAGGTTAAAGGTTTTCAAATCTTTGTGAGGGTACAAACCTAAAATTCTCTTATTCTTGACGTTTTGTAGAAGATATGCTCCAGATTGTGGTACATCAATGATTGTGTAAGGACCTTCATATAATGGAAGCCACTTAACATTACGTTTTAGAGGTGATGACGATTTGTAGTGAGTCTGAAGTAAAACTTGCATGTCAGGTGTAAAGTCTTGCCTTCTTTTAAGATTAGCACCTTAGTTCTTATTTCTAATGTCAGCTTGTTCAGTAATTGCGATGAGTACATACCTTACCTTTTCGTCGTGTGAAGGTTGGTGTCAGAAAGTTTTGGTAGTGGGTTGCTCCATTCATTAGTTTCCTTTGTGTCAAACATGATTTCTCAGGGAGTATAGGGTGTGTTGTATATATCTAAATTGTTGTGTATTTCCTCAAAAAGTGCTAGGCAATGTAACCAGTTTGTGTACTATGTTGAGGTATATGTTCTCATGAATCTGTTTAATTCTCTAAAAATTCTCCGGTTGTGTCCTCACAGGTAAGATAGTTTGGTTGATAGCTGTTAGAATGGAAGTATCAGGTTAGTATTAGATGCGTCTTTTCACTACATGCAAAGGGCTACAATATGGAGTGTTGATGGTTCTATAATACTCCATGTAATCATTTTCTTTAGTTCTTCCCAAACCGCAGGTCGCAGAGCTAGAGGTATGACTTATGTATGTATACGATTGAAGTCAAGCCTCACCAAATTTATTACCATAAGTCATACCTCTACTATGTGTTGATCTTACCTGGCTTAAGTGAAAACACCATTTTTCTTAAGTAAAATATGTTTAAGCTCGGATCCCTCCTCTTCATTAACAGCATAACATTATGATAACTTGTACTTAAACAAATTAATTCTATCATTCACTACCTCACAGTGTTATACAGGTTTTGTGTGGAATCTACGCCAGTCTTGTGTATAATCTGTATCTTGTAGCCAGAACAGTGCTTGTTGTGGTCTACTAGTCGAGTGTCCAAGTTCAAAACTATGTCTTTGCCTTCATACTTAAAATAACAAATGCCTTTGGACAAGTCTATTGTGCAGTCCTTCTTGCAAAGAAAATCAATGCCCAATATACAATTGACAGCAAGGTTTTGGACAACTAGGAAAGGCCATTGTAGGATTCTATTTCGCATATTAACAGTCACTAATACCTGCTTGTTAACCCTACCTAACATATTACCTAATGCAGTTAATATTAAACAGTTTTGAAGTGGGAACTCTGGTATCATAGAAGTTTCCTTCATCATAGTATAAAAATTGTGAGAAATCACACCGACAGCAGCTCCTGTATCAATAATTAAGCATAGTCATTTATAATTTTTTTATGGGGACCTTTCACACTGCTAACATAAACTGACACAATATTTTTAGCGCAACGCAATCTGACTTTCAAAAACCCCTACAAATGAATGGCTCTGACTAACATTAACCTATACCTTCCACAAATCAATTACCTCACAAAAATCGTCGTTACTCGAACTACTGCAATACAGCGAGCGCCACTACTGCCAGCTAAATAAAAGATTCCAACTACTGAAGGGACTAACTACTGATAGGCGTAGTTAGCAAATGAAAGATTTTGTTAAAGAACAAACAATGTATTTACCTTAATAGTGTTCAAAAGTCATTACATATATATATATATATATATATATATATATATATATATATATATATATATATATATATATATATCAGTTCATGACATCCAGTCTTACAAATTTACTGTCTCTGATGGACACACGTCCAGATCATCCGGTCTCAAAACTCCGCCACCTCTCTCCCTACATCCACCACTGCTGGCGGCTCACCTCCAACTGCGCAACGCTACGCGCTGTTAACAGCCAACTGCCCACTACAATAGAGAATATTTCAACAATGCCAACCACCCACAGACTGCACACAGCACAGCCAGTGATTTTCATACAGAGCGCTACGTGGCGTTACCAACATAAAAACCTAAACAGCATACTTACATTAGGTATAGCTCCTGCAATGCCTGAGGAAGAAGACAGTACAAATCTTTTCTTTACACTGTGACATTGTGTGTTGTCATTTATCAGATCATCAGCTAAGTTTCCACTTTCATTAAAACTTAAGAATAGTGTAGGTAACTCTTGTTGTTTAAAAATATAATTTTTCTTGTTTACAGTTTCACTAGCAAGTTTGTATTCAAACATAGTTTCTATATTTGAAGTTGGCCCCCAAACGTTCCTCAGTCACGACATGGTGCTCAGTAATGACTGGTTCTAGTTTACCTGGATTGTCTGGTCATTGGTAAGTATAGTTTTAGTTTCATTAGATACCTCAATAATATTTACTTTAGGATATTTTCTTTGCCTATCGCCTGTCTGCTTTCTGTTGACTGATGTCATTTGTTGGTTTGTGTTGCGTGTTTGTGCACAATTCCCTTGTGACATCTGAATATGATTTTGTGGTGGCGGTGTTTCATCGTCAATGTAAGAGTACAAGGGTTACAGTAAACCTGCAGTGGTGCATCGAAATCTAATACTGGACTCCCAGGAAAGGATCAAAGCAAAGACTATTTGAGCGTTATTACCCTGGACAGAAGTCGGCATTGTGCCTTTTGTATCCAGTCCCGAAGCAATTTCTCTCTTTCATCGTTAATGTGAAGGTACAAGGGTTACAGTAAAATTGCAGTGGTACATCTTAATGTACTACTGGACTCACGGGAAAGGCTCAGAGCAAATATCGTTTTAAGCGTTTCTCCCACTAGATAGAATTCAGCATTGTGCCTTTTGTATTGAATCCCGATGCAATTTCTGAGTTTCGTAGTCAATGTGAAGGTCCTAGGGTTACAGTAAACATGCAGTGGTGCATCGGAATCTTAATACTGGTCTCCCAGGAGAGCTTCCAACACTGACTGTTTGAAGCTTTACGCCCCGTGGGGAGAAGTCGGCACTGAGCATTTGTATTCAATCCCAAAGCAAATTCTGTGTTGCATCGTCAATGTGAGGATCCAAGGGTTACAGCAAGCCTACCCTGGTGCATCAGAATCTACTACTGGACTCCGAGGAAATGTTCAAATACAGACTGTTTGAAAGCCGGCCGAAGTGGCCGTGCAGTTAAAGGCGCTGCAGTCTGGAACCGCAAGACCGCTACGGTCGCAGGTTCGAATCCTGCCTCGGGCATGGATGTTTGTGATGTCCTTAGGTTAGTTAGGTTTAACTAGTTCTAAGTTCTAGGGGACTAATGACCTCAGCAGTTGAGTCCCATAGTGCTCAGAGCCATTTGAACCATTTGAACAGACTGTTTGAAGCCCTGTCCAACCTGGACTTATGTCGGCATTCTGCATTTATTATCCATCCCTATGCAATTTCTATGTTTCATCGTAAATGGTAAGGTCCAAAGGTTATAAAAAAAGCCTGCCATGGTACGCTGAAATCTATTACTGGTCTCCGAGGATAAATTTCTACAGAGACTGTTTGACGCGTTACTCCCCATGGACACAAGTCGGCATTCTTCCTTTTGTATTCAATCCCGATGCAATTTCCGTTTCGACGTCAACGATAATGTCCATTTTTTACAGTAAACCTGCCGTGCTGCGTCGGAATATAATACTGGCCTCCATGGAAAGGTTTAAAGCACATACCGTTTGAAGCGTTACTTATCCTCGGCAGAAGTCTTCATTGTGCATTTTGTATTCGATACCGGTGCAACTTCGGTGTTTCATCATCACTGTGAATGTCCAAGGGTTACAGTAAACATTCAGTGGTGCATCGGAATCTACTAATGGACTTCCAGTAGAGGTTCAAGGTACAGACAGTTTGAAGCGTTACTCTCCCTGCACAGAAGTCGGCAGTAAACCTGTTGTCTTGCATCGGAATCTACTAGTGAATCCCTGGAAAGGTTCAAAGCACAGACTTTTTGAGGCGTTAATCCCCCTGCACAGATGTCGAGATTAAGCATTCTGTATTCAAAACCGATGCAATTTCTGTTTTTCATCGTAAATGTGATGATCGAAGGCATAAACTATACCTGCAGTGGTGCATCGGAATTTAGTACTAGACTCCCAGGATAGGTTCAAAGCAAAGACTGGCTGAAGAGTTAATTCCCCACGACAGAAGTCTGCATTGTGCCTTTTGTATTCTCTCCCGATTCAATTTCTGTGTTTTATCGTCAATGTGGTGGTCTGAAAGGTTACAGTTAACCTGGAGTCGGCATTGTACTTTTTTGAATTCAATACCGATGCAATATCCCTGTTTCGTCGTCAATGTGGAGGTAAACGGGATACAGTAAAAGTGCAGTGGTGCATCGGAATTAAATTCTGGGCTCCCAGAAAATTTTAAAAGCACAATCCGTTTGAAGTGTTTCTCTCTCTGGACAGAAATCGGCATTGTGCCTTTTTTATTCAATCCCGATGCAATAACTGTGTTTCATCGTCAAGGTGAAGGTCGAACAGTTAAAGAAAATCTGCCGTCGTACATCGGAATCCAATACTGGTCTCCCAGCGAAATTTCTAACGCCGATTGTTTAAAGCATTACTCCCCCCGGACAGAAGTCGGCAGAGTGCCTTTTGCATTTAATACCGATGTTCCATGTTTCTTCGTCAATGTGAATGTTCAAGAGTTGCAGCAAACATGCACTGGTACATTGGAATATACTACTGGTCTCCCAGGAAAGGTTCAAAGCAGAGACTGTTTGAAGCGTTACTCCCCCTGGACAGAAGTCGGCGTTGTGACTTTTCAATTCAATCCCGATGCAATTTCTGTGTTTCATCGTAAATGTGAATGTGTTAGGGTTAGATTAAACCCACCGTGGTTCATCGGAATCCTTTACTGGACTCCCAAGAATGTTCCAAATCACAGACTGTTGGAATTGTTACTCACTCTGGACATTAGTCGGAGTTGTGTCTTTTGTATTCTGTCCCGATGCAGGTTCTGTGTTTCATCGTGAATGTGAAGGACCAAGTGTAGTGTCCCATTTGCAATATTCACCCTTATCGAGGTGAAACATAAATAAAAATGACTGTATGTGACCGAAAATGAACTGCAAACATCTATTTATCTGCGAAAGGTAATAACACTAACTGTAAACATATACATTATATATTGATAAATGCAGAAAAGACATTTTTAGTGTATGAGATTATAATGTGTAAGTAATTAAAAGAAGTATTATCATCTCTGTAAGAGTATAAAACACAATGCAATGTTCATTCTTCTGTCTAGTCTGTTTTGTTCTGTTCATTCTGGTGTTAGCTGGAATAAGATACGTAAGCTATTGTGCTGCGCTAGCATATGTTTCTGTCGTAACGTAATTGCAAATATTTAATGGTGTAAACTGTGTCCTAGTAAGAATATATTAGTATAAAGTGATCTCCGTGTGTTACTTCAAGAACCTACGCCACATTTATCTTATGAAAAGAATATTTAGAGAAAATTTTTTAGCATGTTTCCAGCTGCTGCAGAGCGAGTAACAGTGATCTCTGACTGTTAACAATTAGCCGCCATTACGCGGTACATTTAAAAATATTTTTTCACAGCGCAATGTCTGATAGCCGGAGCGGAAGAAATTATGTTAAAATATTCAGTGACATTAAGTGAAGGAATCCAGTGAAATACTTTTATTAAAACTTGTCTATTTACTGTGATAGTAATAATTTCAGAGCTGAGTAATACTACGCTATTGCATTTAATGTAATTTGTAGGGAGCCTGGCGCTCGGTAAAACCAGATACAATACATACTTGGCAACCTACGAAATTCATTATTTTGCTTATTATATATCTTTTGTATTTTTTCTTTTTGAAAGCTAAACGTAATAAATAACTTCACTAAAAATCAGTAACAGGTCACGATGAATCAAAGGACAAACAAATTTACTAGGAGTGTTTCCTCAAAATAATTGCATTACATTATTTTTTTAAGAGATATAATACAAGGTGTACAGTAAACCTGCAGTGGTGCATCACAATTTGTGGTGTCACCGCCAGACACCACACGTGCTAGGTGGTAGCCTTCAAATCAGCCGTGGTCCGTTAGTATACGTCGGACCCACGTGTCGCCACTATCAGTGATTGCAGACCGAGCGCCGCCACACGGCAGGTCTAGAGAGACTTCCTAGCACTTGCCTCAGTTGTACAGCTGACTTTGCTAGCGATGGTTCACTGCCTACTTACGTTCTCATTTGCCGGGACGATAGTTTCGCATAGCTTTCAGCTACGTCATTTGCTACGACCTAGCAAGGCGCCTGGCAGTTACTATTGATATTGTGAATCATGTACTGTCAAGACAGACTTTCATCATTAATGGATTAAAGTTAAGTATTCCACCAGCTACGTCCGTTTTTCTAAATTCTAATTTCCTTGTCCTGTTCCAGACCTCATGCCTGCCTGCTTGAGCTAAAACGCATGCCTTCCAACCTCCTCTAGTAACACGGTGTTGGCTCTCCTGCCAACCACAACATTGGCGACGAGACAAAACCGCGTTCTTACCGAAATTGCCCTTATTTACTTGTGTGATGGCTTCGTCACAATCTCCAGATGTACTGTCCGAATTTTATCGCTTACAGAATCAGCAAACGCAGGCCTTACTGGATGCCCTTGGACAGCTCGTCCAGGGTCAATGTGCGATGCAAAACGATGCGGCAGCCGCCGCTCCATCGCTCACGCAGCTACAACACGCTGTTGCACCAACTTTTCGACCTTTTGATGCTGCCCTGGAAAGATGGACGGAGGGGTCACGCCAATTTGGATTCCATCTCGCCACCTACAGAATTCAAGGTAACGAGCGGCAGCCTTTTCTCTTATGATCGGTAAGCGTACAAACGTACCGTGTGATAGTCAAGTTATGTCCCCGTCGCGACGTAGCAACTCTGTCCTACGAAGAAATTTTGTCTGCATTAGATGCATGTTTCAAGGAATCAGTCAATGTAGTTGCGAAAAGGTATACCTTCTTTCGTACAAAACGTACGGCAGGTCAGACTAATCAGGAGTGGGTTGCAACCTTTCAAGGCCTTACTAGGGATTGTGCTTTTGAGTGTCAATGTGGACTCCCTTATTCAGATACTATGGTACGTGATGCAATTGCACAGAACGTTTCTGATGTTCGTATAAGGAACACATTTTGAAACTAGTCAATCCCTCCCTTCAACAAGTGATGTACATATTGGATCGGCAGGACACACTTGACTTTGCTCAGGAATCATTTCAAACTTCACCAGCCATGTGTCAGGTTAACCGGCCCGCCGGGCGATCTGCATGGAGCAGTAAACAGCCCTCGCGCCTCGCCGCACCGCGGCCGCCAGGCTCTCAGCCACATGTGCCGCGCCGGCAAGCAAATGCAGTGCTCAAATCCTGCCCGCGGTGTGCACTAGACATTTGCGTGAGAATTGCCTGTCACGCCAAGCTATTTGCTTTTTTTTTTATTCCGATTTTGGCCGTCTGGGGACCGCGTTAAACAACTATTTTTCAATGTACATTTCTCCTATTGCGCTCCTCCTCTTTTCTCTTCTGCCAATATGTCTTCATCCTCTCTCTGTGCTGCTCCCTTCGGTCTTCTGTCCACACTGTTCCTCCAGTTCTTCTCTTCTTCACTTCAAATCCTTCAAAATGTTGAATTTTGTCTCTCATAAAGTCTCTGTTGGTTATATCACCTTCTCCTATACCCATCTCCTCTAAGTCTGCTTTGACTTCTTTGAACCAGGTAATTTGGGTTCTGGGGCTCTTGTCAAAAACATGAATATTTTCTTTGTCAGCCTTTCATCATTCATTCTTTTCAAATGGGCGTAAAAGCTTACTCTTCTCTTCCTCATAGTATCTCCCACTTTCTCAATTTTATTGTAATAAAAAAGGACATGTTCAGAGTGTTTGCCATAAAAAGCTGAGATTGGAAGCTCAAAACCATTCCTGGCCATTTGCTCCGCGCTGGAATCAGAATTGAATCAAGGATACTCAGGCTCGCAAAACTTCGCCCATGGAAATTCATGTAGTTCATTCCACTCCGTCCAGTGCCACTCTCTCTAACAGTGACTGTGTTCGTCCCAGAAATAGTGTTCATCAACATCGCCAGAACTCCCTTCAAGTTGCAAGTGATTTTGTACCAGTGACAGTTCACGTTGCACGAGACAGTCGCTCTTTTCGTCAGCAGGACAATAAACTTTTTGTAGACTTGGACATTAACAGCAGAGTGATACCTTTCCAGCTTGATACCGGAGCTGCAGTTTCGCTGATCAATCAAGACACTTACAAACTGCTGGGCACACCTCCGAGGCGTGCTGCAAATGTTAACTAGCTATACAGGTCAAGGAATCCCTGTGTTAGGATAGTGCAGCCTTCTTGCAACATACAAAGAACAAACAAAACTTGTGTCATTTTATGTCCTTCGTTCTTCTTCTGGAGTGAACTTGTTTGGTTTCGATTTATTTCAGTTGTTTAACTTGTCTATAGTAAATCAGGTCCTATCAGTGAACCAGACTGTGCCTTCAGACAGTGTTTCTCGTCTATGTGAAGGATTTGCAGGAAGTTTTGCACCGGGCCTCGTCTGCGCTAAGAACTATAAAGCGCATTTGGAACTGAAAGTAAACGCGCAACCGAAATTTTTCAGAGCGCGCAATGTTCAAATGGTTCAAATGGCTCTGAGCACTATGGAACTTAACATCTATGGTCATCAGTCCCCTAGAACTTAGAACTACTTAAACCTAACTAACCTAAGGACATCACACAACACCCAGTCATCACGAGGCAGCGAAAATCCCTGACCCCGCTGGGAATCGAACCCGGGAACCAGGGCGTGGGAAACGAGAACGCTGCCACACGACCACGAGCTGCGGACGCGCGCAATGTTCTACACGCATTGCGTGATGAGGTCGAAAAAACATTACACGAGTTGGAATCACAAGGTGTAATTGAATGTGTGCAGGGCATCACCCTTAGTAATTTTGCCAAAACCTTCCGGAAAATTGAGATTTTGTGTGGACTTCAAGGCAACAATGAATCCACAACTAGTGATCGCAACTTTGCCTTTACCCCACCCGATAGATCTCTTTGACAAACTGTGCCCGGGTAAAAATTTTCTCGAATTTGGACCTCGCAAATGCGTTCTTGCAAATACCGGTGGACGAAGAATCCCAGCGCGATTTGGTAGTTAATATGCATCTTGGGTTGTATAAATTCGAACGACTGCCATTCGGGTGTGCATCCGCCCCTGCATTGTTTCAGCAATATCTACAAACTGTTTGTGCGTCGGTCCCTACTGCAGCACATTATCTGGACGATATTGTGATCTCCGGAAATACGGAAGAAGAACATTTGGCCAATCTCAGAACATTATTTCAGGTCTTGCGACAAAATGGTCTTCGCTTGCGGAAGGACAAATATGTGTTTTTTGCTCGTGAGTTACCCTATTTGGGACATGTAATCAATGCCCAAGGCATACATCCCAGTCCCGAGCACCTCCGTGCCATACAAGACTTGCCTTCGCCACAGAATTTGAAGCAGATACAGAGTGTTCTGGGAAAAATAAATTACTATAACAGATATGTGCCACATGCCTCTCACATTTCAGCTCCACTTCATCGCTTACGCCGTAAAGGTGTTCCATTCGTCTGGACGACGGAATGCGAACGCGCCTTTCGCCAGTTGAAACCGGTGCTGCCTTCCAATACCCGCCTTACGCCATTCGATCCCCAGAAGCCCCTTTTGTTGGTGGTGGATGCAGCGGATTTCGGGATCGGTGTTATGCTTGCGCACAAAGATGGATCGCACGATCGCACTATTGCCTTTGCGTCCAAATTGCTCTCGTCGGAGCAAAGAAACTATTCACAGATCGAGAAAGAAGCATTGGCTCTTGTATTTGGTGTTACAAAGTTTCATGGCTCCTTGTATGGTCGTCACTTCACCATAATCACAGACCACAAACCTTTGACATCGCTTTTTCATCTGTACAGCGCAGAAACTCATTCGCTGGTCTATTTTCCTCTCGCAGTACCGCTACGATATCTTGTATCGGTCCACTGCTAAGCACGGAAACGCCGATGCGTTGTTCCGTTTGCCTGTTGCTGAGGATAGGGCATTCATACATCCGAACTTGCTTGCATGTTCATTGATGCGGCAACCGATGACTTGGTCGAATCGTTTCGGATTGATTTTCGTCGTGTAGCTACATCCACAGCTGCCTACTCTGTCCTTGCTAACGTTCTGCGTTTTGTTGCTACGCAGTGGCCCTTGTCAAAGTCATGGATCGGGAACCCGTTGGTTCGCCGATTTTTGCTCACAATCGGAGACTTTTTGTTGAACGTGGTGTTTTGCTGTTGCGTTCTGATAATCATTAGACCAGGGTCGTGGTACCACGTTCGTTACAGTCCTCTGTCTTAAAGCTTCTCCACCAAAGACATTGGGGTATAGTGAGAACGAAATAACTTGCTCGTCAGCACTGTACTTGGTTCGGAATCGATGCCGCGATTACGAATATGTGCTCTTCTTGGATGGTGTGTGCCGAACAACAATCAGCACCACCGTGGAAATTCTTTGCATGGCCAAAAGCCGCTTCCCTTGGCAACGCTTACACATCGATTTTGCTGGTTCATTCTGGAATGCTCGATGGTTGGTAGTGATAGATTCATTCAGTAATTTTTCCTTTTGTTGGCCAGATGTCTTCCACGACATCGTCTGCAACCATCCAAGCGTTGTCTGCTATCTTTTGCATTGAAGCTCTTCCACAGACAATTGTTTCCCACAATGGCCCACAATTCATGTCCGCAGAATTTCAGTCATTCTGCAAGGCCAATGGTATTCAACATCTGACGTCCGCGCCGTTTTCACCACAGTCAAACGGTGCCGCTGAACGATTGGTCCGGACTTTCAAGTCACAGATGTTGAAGTTACAAGAGTCGCATTCTCGGGAGGACGCGTTATTGCTCTTTTTGTCTTCGTATCGCTCTCAGCCCCGAGATGGTCGCTCGCCGGCTGAGTTGCTCCACGGTCGCCCTCATCGAACCTTGATGTCTTTGCTACATCCGCCGCATCAGGTTCCTGTGCTGCGGCAGACACCTGCTTTTGCCCCAGGCGACGTTGTCTACTACCGCCACTACCGAGGTTCACGGCGTTGGCTCGAAGGGCGCATTCTTCGCTGCCTCGGACGCGCTATGTATCTGGTTTTGGGGGCCTCTGCTGAGGTGCGCCGCCATCTCAACAAGCTGCGCCTCTGTCGTCGCACAGGATCTGCCGCTCCCCATCTGCTTTCAGTGACGGTGCCGTCTGGTCAGCGCCCTGGGGACCCATCTACTGGCTCGCCTCAGCCCCAAGTGTTACCGACGCTGCCTTCCATTTTGCCCCATGGCGACGCGCCGCCGCCACCGCCGCCACCGCCGCCGCCACCGTCCCCTGTTCTCCCGCCGGCGACGCCCGCAGTGGACGCGTCACTGCAACCGCCGGGCGCCTCCCTGGGTCACGCGCCACCGATCGCTTCCCGTGACCAGTTATCCTCCGACATGGAATTCTAGCCCGCTCCTGACCATGTGTCGTCTTCGCCCATCGGGTGCCCTGGCCCGATGGAAGTCGACCCTTCGGCCCCTCCTGTCTCTCTGCGGGCACATACACCGCATGTTGGCGTGCACCCTGGAGCAGGTTTCCAGGCGTTTCCTAGCTCCCCGCGGTCCGCATGTCAAGGTGCGGGTGACAGCATCGCCTGTCGTCACATACGTCAACATGGGGTCCTCCCCACGGCGGGCGGAAGCCTTATGCCACCACTGTACGCCGATTTGCGGAGGAGGAATGTGGTGTCACCGCCAGACACCACACTTGCTAGGTGGTAGCCTTTAAATCGGCCGCGGTCCGTTAGTATACGTCTGGCCCGCGTGTCGCCACTATAAGTGTTTGCAGACCGAGCGCCGCCACACGGCAGGTCTAGAGAGACTTCCTAGCATTCGCCCCAGTTGTGCAGCCGACTTTGCTAGCGATGGTTCACTGCCTACTTACGTTCTAATTAGCCGAGAGGATAGTTTAGCATAGCCTTCAGCTACGTCATTTGCTACGACCTAGCATGGCGCTATTATCAGTTACTATTGATATTATGGATCATGTACCGTCAAGACCGACGTTCACCATTAATGGATTAAAGTTACGTATTCCACCAGCTACGTCCGTTTTGCTAAATTCTAATTTCCTTGTCCTGTTCCAGACCTCACACCTGCCTGCGTGAGCTAAAACGCGTGCCTTCCGGCCTCCGCTAGTAACACGGTGTTGGGTCTCATGCCAACCACAACACAATCTACTACAGGACCCCCAGGAAAGGTTCAAAGCACAGACTGTTTGAAGCGTTACGCAACCTGGACATAAGTCGGCATGGTGATTTTGTAGTCAATCCCGATGCAATTTCTGTGTTTCATCGTCAATGTGAACGTCCAGGGGTCACAGTACACATTCATTGGTGCAATGGAATCTAATACTGGACTCCCGGGAACGGTGTCAAGCGCAGACAGTTTGAAGCGTTACTCCCTATGGACATAAGTCGGCATTGTGCCTTTTCTATTCAATCCCGATGCAATTTCTATGTTTCGTCGCCATTGTGAAGGTCCAAGGGTTACAGTGAGCCTGTAGTGATGCATCGGAATCTACTGCTGGACTCCCAGCAGTGGTTCCAAGCACAGACCGTTTGAAGCGTTACTCCATTGCCCACCCCATCTCGATAAAGCGTGCAGACCCACTATGGAATTGTGGTATGCCCACAAAGCCGCACGCGCTGCTATCATTCATCTTTCTTTTGATTTTGAATAGACCTACAGAATATGGGCCACTGTCTGTCAGATAATTTACCAACTCAGTCGATGGGTTAAGAAATGTTTTCGGCTGTCTCTCATGTTAGAGTGAAATTCGTATGTTCCCATGCCTGGGCCCGAAGTGTCCCATTAATTTTGCCATAGTTGTAATATGCCATCTTTTATTGCCTTTTTCGTATTCGCCAGTTTCATGCACCCTTCGTACTTACGTTTCACTGTCGTTCTTTAACCAGTAAAAGGCTCGCCTTTTTCTAATTGGCAAGTCAAGCACGGCTATTCCTAGAATTACTACCAAGGTATCATTCGGTGTAGCACTGCAGGCGCACATTAATCTTACTAACACTCCTCGTTGAACTCCTCTTACTACTGAGGCTAGCTTCGCTATCTGCAGTCTACAGGCCCAAACGCTCACACCACATTCCACGACTGATGCTAATATATATTGGTGGTAAACTCTGAGTCCTAAATAGCCTATTTGCATTTTCTATAATTTTATTCATCAAGTTTGTACCTGTTCTGTCTGCTTTCTCTTAAGCGGTCTGGTAGCATTTGCAGTTACGTGTTATGTTGCAGCTATCATGCAACTTTTGTAGTATAGGCTCCAGTGCTACATCCCAAAATTCTGGACCACCCAGTGATCCTGTGGACAATCTTTTCTTATTCTCTTCGTTATTGTCTTTCCTGGGCATGTTAAAGAAGCGCGTCAGAGGTGGCAATAATCTCTCAGGCAGTGGAACGGTGCTCCAGGACACTCAGTTCGAACATTATCGTTAGAGAGTACATAGAATGAGTATCTGTCGTTAGCGAAATCGCCTTATTAATTACGTCTTCAGTTGACGTACCTCCTCTGAGCCCGCACTCGTGACGGCTTATCCCATGTAGCAGCCAATAACCTTGTAACGATTTGAATAATAGTTTTCAGATGTCTTATGGAAAACTTGCATTAGACAGATTGGTATGTAGGATTCGGATATCCTTGTCTTGCCCTTTAGTAATTACTACCATTTCAGCAGTCTTGCACACTACACGGATCCTTCCTTGCAAGAGACATTTGTTGTATAGTTCGCACAAGTAACCATCTAATTGGTCACATAGAGCTTGTATTACTTCAGCAGGGATCTCTTCGGTCCTGGAGGTTTTCTTCTTCTTCAGCCTTAAAATTATTTGCCTAGCGTCTTCTTGTGCGAAGGGTTTCACAAATTTATTGTTTCTGTAGTCTTCCCATAACAGTTTTGTAAACTATGGTCACCTTCTGTCTAGCTGTCATCTCCATCATCAGGAAGTAGTGTTTCCATTAGCAGGGCAGCTGACTGTTGCCAACTTCCCGTTACCGTCCATCATTTGTTTTGAGCGTGGGCTAAACTGCCAATGATCGTATTTTCTCGCAGATTATTTTATACGGTATACCCCAAGGATTGGTTTCTAAGTTGGCCTCCACGAACTGCTTTTATCGTTCCATTTTTGTTTCCTACATTTGTCTTCCATAAAATGTTACTTAACGTATCTGTATCTATGCAACCTTTGGATTCTTTCTCCTTGGGGCGTGCTGTTCAGGTATAGCTTCCTGGCTCTTCCTGCTTCACATCTTAGTTTCTTCAGCACCTCAGTCCAGATGCGAGGCACTCCTTTAGAATGACCTGCGCCGGCAGGTATGGATGCCTCCATTGCTCTATGTATAGCCACTGTCAGTTCTTGCGGGATGAACTTCCCGGACGCTGAAACACCCTTCTTAGTTCTTCCCAGTTAGCCTTCATGATGATGTATTTGGGCCTTGTGCGTTTTGGATTTCCCTCCCAGTGGTGGTATAGTGTACGGTATTGTAACTTGACGTCAATCCATTGCCTTTCACACGGCGCGCCGCTTCTGTATAAGCTAAAGTGATGTCGATATTTTATGTTGCTCCGAGACTTTATCTGATTACTTTCTTGGTTGTACTACTGTTGTTAAAGGGGAGAAATCGTATTTTAACTATACTGTGCTAATGGCTTCAATGAAATTCCGCACATTTGATTGCTTTAACGTCCATGATTACCATGAAACGCCTGTTACATGTGGCTATGTGATCCAGTTGATATTCTCCTACTTTTTGATTTGGAGATATCTAAGTTTTGGCTTTTCTTGGTAGTTTGCGAAAATGTGCAGGAGATCGTTTTAAGTGCAACATTTTACGCACATTATCAGACTTTCTCCATTTCTGTTTGTTCGTAAGTGTGCTGGATATACGCCTACAATATTCTTAAAATACTTCTCGGTGACTTCAACGTCCAAGATGGGAAGGAAAAGAAGTGTAACGTTGGTTTTAGGTGTATTGGTGACTTCAGAATCTAAAAGACCCCAAAACTGATTTACTTCCTGCAAATTTCTTCTGTAATCATTTATAGTGCATGGAAATTTGTAACACTATAGCTTTTATTCTTGCGCTTTGGTGTTAGCATGCATATTTTTCTGATGTAGACGTAAATTCTGTTATACTACCAACAATTTTTTGCTTACATAAATTGCTGTTTCAAACACTGGCGTGTTTTCCACTATTTTTATTGTTGGGCTACCTTTCTAAATTATAATGTTGTCTATCAATCACATTCTTATCTAAAAATGTTGTTTCCTCTACTGCCAACTTTTATATATGAGTCTTCTGTAGAAATAATTCCAATTTCTTCTTTTTCCCTATTTTCAGAAGAGAAGTTATCTTTAATGTTCCAGAGTAGTACTTGTTGAACTTCAACTTAGAAGGATTTCCATTGTACTCCATCTCTTTGTCACTGCAAATTTTGGACTCTGCAGAACCTTAGCTCCTAATGCATTGCAAGACGTAATGGTAGATTCCTCATCAAAGTAACTTCCTGGGGTATTGCATCCATTGTCCGAACTTTTCATTTTATGTGAAAAATGTTATGTCGTTCTATTGTAGAGCTGTCTGATATTTTTTAGTCCTCAAGTCAATTAGAATTTGCTAAACTTGTATATTTATCGTTGTTATGTGCTAATTTTTGTGTACCGAAGTATGGAAAGACAAACGAAAACAATATTTTTAATGTAACTTTCATTTTACTTACGTTTGTGCCTGTTGTTCTTCTATTAATGTAGACTATGTTTTTCTTTTATTGTGGGCGCAGCCTGGTAGCCAATGTACAACTAACTTCTTCTCCTGTGACTCTGATATAACCAAAATGCTCTTATACTCGCTACTATCGTATTCCACTTGACGCGATACGATGAACTACTTTTCAGATTCCTTTTGAAGGAAATTTTCTTTCATCAGTTAATGGGTAAACCTTATTTTTAATGTCATGTGAAATAATGTGTACGCAGTGTTCTTTCCTTTTTTGTCTTATGACAAATTTCATAATGACTGTTTCTTCAAATTGATAATGCGTTTTACCAAGCTAAGTGCGAGCTAGACTGACATTTCTGCATCATCATCGTAGACCTCTACGAAGACTTTCGGTCTTACATTATAAAATTACGATCTTGGAAACATGGAAGTGGTGGTGAGTATTTGCTTGACGTATTCCAATCTCTGTCTTCCTCTATAGTTTTGCCCTCTACATCTCCCTCTAGTACCATGGAAGTCATTCCCTCATGTCTTAGCAGATGTCCTATCATCCTGTCCCTTCTCCTTATCAGTGTTTTCCACATACTCCTTTCCTCTCCGATTCTGCGTAGAACCTCCTCATTCCTTACCTTATCAGTCCACCTAATTTTCAACATTCGTCTATAGCACCACATCTCAAATGCTTCGATTCTCTTCTGTTCTACTCCAGACGTACATCCTCAGAAATTTCTTCCTCAAATTAAGGCCGGTATTTGATATTAGTAGATTTCTCTTGGCCAGAAATGCCTTTTTTGCCATAGCGAGTCTCCTTTTGATGTCCTCCTAGCTCCGTCCGTCATTGGTTATTTTACTGCCTAGGTAGCAGAATTCCTTAACTTCATTGACTTCGTGACCATCAATGGTAATGTTAAGTTTCTCGCTGTTCTCATTTCTACTACTTCTCATTGCCTTAGTCTTTCTCCGATTTACTCTCAAACCATACTGTGTACTCATTAGACTGTTCATTCCTTTCAGCAGATCATTTAATTCTTCTTCATTTTCTTTCACTCAGGATAGCAATGTCATCAGCGAATCGTATCACTGGTATCCTTGCACCTTGTATTTTAATTCCACTCCTGAACCTTTCTTTTATTTCCATCATTGCTTCCTCGATGTACAGATTGAAGAGTAGGGGCGAAAGGCTACAGCCTTGTCTTACACCGTTCTTAATACGAGCACTTCGTTCTTGATCGTCCACTCTTATTATTCGCTCTTGCTTGTTGTACATATTGTATATGATCCGTCTCTCCCTATAGCTTGTCCCTACTTTTTTCAGAATCTCGAACAGCTTGCACCATTTTATATTGTCGAACGCTTTTTCCAGGTCGACAAATCCTATGAAAGTGTTCTGATTTTTCTTTAGTCTTGCTTCAATTATTAGCCGTAACGTCAGAATTGCCTCTCTCGTCCCTTTACTTCTCCTAAAGCCAAACTGATCGTCACCTAGCGCATTCCCAATTTTCTTTTCCATTCTTCTGTATATTATTCTTGTAAGCAGCTTCGATGCATGAGCTGTTAAGCTGATTGTGCGATAATTCTCGCACTTGTCAGCTCTTGCCGTCTTCGGAATTGTGTGGATGATGCTTTTCCGAAAGTCAGATGGTATGTCGCCAGACTCATGTATTCTACACACCAACGTGAAGTGTCGTTTTGTTGCCACTTACCCCAATGATTTTAGAAATTCAGATGAAATGTTATCTATCCCTCCTGCCTTATTTCACCGTAAGTCCTCCAAAGCTCTTTTAAATGCCGATTCTAATACTGGATCCCCTATCTCTTCTAAATCGACACCTGTTTCCTCTTCTATCACATCAGACAAATCTTCACCCTCATAGAGGCTTTCAATGTATTCTTTCCACCTATCTGCTCTCTGCTCCGCATTTAACAGTGGAATTCCCGTTGCACTCTTAATGTTACCACCGTTGCTTTTAATGTCACCAAAGGTTGTTTTGACTTTCCTGTATGCTGAGTCTGTCCTTCCGACAATCATATCTTTATCGATGTCTTCACATTTTTCCTGCAGCCATTTCATCTTAGCTTCCCTGCACTTCCGCCGGCCGAAGTGGCCGTGCGGTTAAAGGCGCTGCGGTCTGGAACCGCAAGACCGCTACGTCGCAGGTTCGAATCCTGCCTCGCGCATGGATGTTTGTGATGTCCTTAGAAATAGTTAAACCTAACTAACCTAAGTTCTAGGGGACTAATGACCTCAGAAGTTGAGTCCCATAGTGCTCAGAGCCAACCTGCACTCCCTATTTATTTCATTCCTCAGCGACTTGTATTTCTGTATTCCTGATTTTCCCGGAACATGTTTGTACTTTCTCCTTTCATCAATGAACTGAAGTATTTCTTCTGTTACCCATGGTTTCTTCGCAGCTACCTTCTTTTGTACCTATGTTTTCCTTCCCAACTTCTGTGATGGCCCTTTTTAGGGATGTCCATTCCCCTTCAATTGTACTGCCTACTGCGCTATTCCTTATTGCTGTATCTATAGCGTTAGAGAACTTCAAACGTATCTCGTCATACCTTAGTACTTCCGTATCCCACTTCTTTGCGTATTGATTCTTCCTGACTAATGCCTTGAACTTCAGCCTACTCTTCATCACTACTATATTGTGATCTGAGTCTATATCTGCTCCTGGGCACGCCTTACAATCCAGTATCTGATTTCGGAATCTCTGTCTGACCATGATGTAATCTAATTGAAATCTTCCTGTATCTCCCGGTCTTTTCCAAGTATACCTCCTCCTCTTGTGATCTTTGAACAGGGTATTCGCTATTACTAGCTGAAACTTGTTACAGAAATCAATTAGTCTTTCTCCTATTTCATTCCTTGTCCCAAGCCCATATTCTCCTGTAACCTTTTCTTCTACTCCTTCCCGTACAACTGCATTCCAGTCGCCCATGACTATTACATTTTCGTCCCCCTTTACATACTGCATTACCCTTTCAATATCCTCATACACTTTCTCTATCTGTTCATCTTCAGCTTGCGAAGTCGGCATGTATACCTGAACTATCGTTGTCGGTGTTGGTCTGCTGTCGAATCTGATTAGAACAACCCGGTCACTGAACTGTTCACAGTAACACACTACTTTCCTATTCATAACGAATCCTAAACCTGTTATACCATTTTCTGCTGCTGTTGATATTACCCGATAGTCATCTGACCAGAAATCCTTGTCTTCCTTCCACTTCACTTCACTGACCCCTACTATATCTAGATTGAGCCTTTGCATTTCCCCTAGTTTCCCTACCACGTTCAAGCTTCTGACATTCAACGCCCCGATTCGTAGAAAGTTATCCTTTCGTTGATTATTCAATCTTTTTCTCATGGTAACCTCCCCCTTGGCAGTCCCCTCCCGGAGATCCGAATGGGGGACTATTCCGGAATCTTTTACCAATGGAGAGATCATCATGACACTTCTTCAATTACAGGCCACATGGATGTGGATACACGTTACGTGTCTTTAATGCAGTGGTTTCCATTGCCTTCTGCATCCTCATGTCGTTGAACATTGCGGATTCTTCCGCCTTTAGGGGCAATTTCCCACCCCTAGGACAAGAGAGTGCCCTGAACCTCTATCCGCTCCTCCGCCCTCTTTGACAAGGCCGTTGGCAGAATGAGGCTGACTTCTAATGCCGGAAGTCTTCGGCCGCCAATGCTGATTATTTATCAAAATTTAGGCAGTGGCGGGGATCGAACCCGGGACCGAAGAAGTTTTGATTATTAATCAAGGACGCTACCCCTAGACCATTGTCTAGGAACCAGTTATTATTTAAGACAAAACACAATAGAAGTAAAAGATTAGGACACGATTTTAGACAGATAGTGTTATGAACACTAAAATGGGCATTCGATCGTTCCTGGCTTTTCGCCAACGAAGCAATTATAATGAACTTACTGAGTACCTGGTATGGCCCACATATTTTTTTATCCCAGTCTTGCAAGCGTTCATCTCCACCTTCACCTCTCTCTGTCCATCTCCCCCTTACCCCTCTCTCTGTCCATCACATTCCCTCCCCCCTCACCACCATCCCATCTGTCTCCTGCTTCCCTTGACTCTGCTCCCTATCCACTTCCTCCATCCCCCAGTTGAGCGCTCCACAAACCAAACATCATCACCAACCTTATCCTCCATCCCCCAGTCTCGGCCTATTTCTTCCTCCCCATTCTCTCTGCACAACTCCTCCTTCCCCTGTTTGTGACAGCCTACTCCTCCCCCATTCACTCTCTTAAGTTACCGACCCCACCCCACTAGGAGGCTGGCAGTTCTTAACTCGACAGTATTTCTCTCCAGATCGTAAATGGTATTTGTACCAATTGTGGTTGAAATCGGAACAGTGATTTAGGAACTGCTGTGGACCATACATACATACATACATACATACACACACATAGGATGTCCGTAATTAAATTTTTCGTTTCAAAACGCCGTAGAATGAGAAACAATACTCAGATTGACGCTATATTTGAACAACATATAATTGACACAGGGGGAAACATCATGGAGACGAATATTCCCACCAGATGGCGCTGTAAGGGTCTTAACATAACTGGAATCGGCTATCGTTGACAGATGAATCGCAATTCTGGGAGGGCTATGTGCTGTGCGTCTATTGGTAAGCAGATTCTGACGCTTACAGTGCCATCTATTGGTCAAATTTTCGTTAAATGTTTTTTATCCCATGACATTTCCCCGCTGCATCAATAATATGTTACTCAAATTTGATGTTATTCTGAGCAGTGACTCTCTCCTCCAGTTTCCTGATAGTCAATTTATGATCGTCTAAGGCTGTATAATCTGTATATGAAAATCGGAAAAAAGGACATGTTTCCACAAGAAGCTTGGAATTTAGAACCTGTAGATAATTATCTGAAAGCTTGTGACACTTCTCTTTATTTTAAACGAGTTACTCAACAAAAGAGGTACTGGTATAAATCCCCCTAATTTCATAACACATTGTCCTTCATATGTGATCAACATGACACTTGGACAAAATAGTTACAAGTCAAAAGACACCAATGAATTTGGCGGGTACGTTTAATCATAAGGTATCAAAAGACACTCTTTTCTATATACTCATGTATAGTGAGGAAAAACCTAGATGGGAGTCTCAACACAGAATACCTACTGAAAATATTTAAACA
Organism: Schistocerca americana; assembly: GCF_021461395.2. NCBI lineage: Eukaryota > Metazoa > Arthropoda > Insecta > Orthoptera > Acrididae > Schistocerca > Schistocerca americana. The sequence continues at coordinate 411,717 of NW_025726225.1, read as the reverse complement.
GAAAAACTGCATATCTTTGGTACCCAATTTTATTCATTATTATTTTCTTGAATATCCATTTTCATGTAGATTATACCAGAATTTTGAATTTTTAAAACAGGTTAATATTTGGCTGGAAAATCAAAGAAAATCGACCAATTCAGCAGGTTGGCTGGCGTGAAATATAGCGTAGCTCCTGCCTCCTGAGTGACCTGTGTCTCTCTCACATTCTGATCGCCATCCGGAGCGGCGGGGAGGCCGCGCCGTGCTGTCCAGCCACAGCTTCCTGGATAGCCTTAGCAGCTGGAGCTGGACCAGGAAACCGCTAGCTGGTGTCTCATTTTTGTTCTTCAATCAGCTTTGTTCCTCAAATACTAACTGTAAACGTTATTTCCTTGCCTTGTGGGGACAGCTGAATAGCTGTAGGTTTTATTTGCCTGGCCAATACTATTGTTATTTGTTTGAGCACATCTAGAAGAAAATGAGGTTATCTGTTATTAGCAACACCTAATGGAAGTAGCCGAACTTATGGTAAGTCTAAGAGGCAGTTTGTAACGGTAATGACAAGAGGCATTACACAAAGATGACGTATGTCTTAGACACGACGGATGCAACCGTTTCTGCCAATACCATTATCTCAATTGAGTGAACGACAGAACTCTGACTCTTTCGTGTGGGATAATTAACAACAGATTATTGTAGGAACTAACCGTGGGTTCAATGACACGCTGCTGTAATACCTTTTCTGTTTCTGCCTCTATCCTGCCTATGGTGTAGGTTAGGGCCTGACAATGAACTTGCTATGCTCCTGCCATATAAACTGATAAGAAGAATATCTAATCACATCTACGTACTTTGAAAATATTAATGAATGACGCTGCAGTACATTAAATGAATATATTTTGCACCTTTCTGTGCCTGCTTGACACAATGACGTCGGTTCTGTATTTCTTGCAAAGTACGAACATATCTTTGTTAATACAACAAAAGTATTGCATTAGCACAGTTCTCACTTCAAGTGTCTTCCGATCAAGTGACAGCTCACATCTGGTGAGAAATTTGGCAGTATTAATACCAACGAATTTTCATAACACGCTTTACCAAGGGCGGCGGGTTTGTCCATCCTAAAATAGAATCGAAAAAATTATTAAAATTCATTAAAAAATATGTTGCTGATACAGCTCAAAAATAAATAAAGACATTATGATGTTAAGTAGGCTCCACAACCTGGAAATATCTCTTAGCACACTTAACAATAACAACACACCTTCAGTAACGTATACTACAAACGGGGTGTGGGGCTACTTTACACTCACTTCGGAAAAGTATTTGAGAAACGCAAATTTGAAATTTACTCGCAACTTAGTATTCAAAGAGGTACAGATGCGTAAGTGATGTCCTGAACTTTAAGAAACATCAGGGAAATGACTTCCACAATTACAGCTTAAATTTTTGGGTTTAATTCACATTTTTTTTTAAATTTTCAGTTAATCTGGTTGGACAATAAAATTTTGAAAAAATTTCGTTTTTATTTAAAAGTATAAAGTAAATGACTGTTGTTGTTGTGGTGGTCTTCAGTTCTGAGACTGGTTTGATGCAGCTCTCCATGCTACTCCATCCTGTGCAAGCTTCTTCATCTTCCAGTACGTACTGCAACCTGCATCCTTCAGAATCTGCTTAGTGTATTCATCTCTTGGTCTCCCTCTACGATTTTTACCCTCCACGCTGCCCTCCAGTACTAAATTGGTGACCCCTCGATGCCTCAGAACATGTCCTACCAATAGGTCCCCTCTTGTCAAGTTGTGCCACAAACTCCTCTCCTCCCCAATTCTGTTCAGTACCACCTCATTAGTTATGTGATCACCCCATCTAATCTTGAGCATTCTTCTGTAGCACCACATTTCGAAAGCTTCTATTCTCTTCTTGTCCAATCTATTTATCGCCCATGTTTCATCTTCACACACGGCTACATTCTATACGAATACTTTCAGAAACGACTTTCTGTCATTTAAATCGCCACTCGATGTTAGCAAATTTCTCTTCCTCAGAAACACTTTCCTTGCCATTGCCAGTCTACTTTTTATATCCTCCCTACTTCGAACATCATCAGTTATTTTGCTCCCCAAATAGCAAAACACCTTTACTGCTTTAAGTGTCTCATTTCCTAATCTAATTCCCTCAGCATCATCCGATTTAATTCGACTACATTCCATTATCCTCGTTTTGCTTTTGTTGATGTTCATCTTATATCCTCCTTTCAAGACCCTGTCCATTCCCTTCATCTGCTCTTCCAAGTCCTTTGCTGTCTCTGACAGAATTACAATGTCATCCGCGAACCTCAAAGTTTTTATTTCTTCTCCATGGATTTAATACCTACTACGAATTTTTCTTTTGCTCCCTTTACGGCTTGCTCAATATAAAGATTGAATAACATCGGGGAGAGCCTACAACCCTGTCTCTCTCCCTTCCCAACCACTGTTTCCCTTTCATGTCCTTCGACTGTTATAACTGCCATCTGGTTTCTGTAGAAATTGTAAATCTCCTTTCGCTCCCTGTGTTTTACCCCTGCCACCTTCAGAATTTGAAAGAGAGTATTCCAGTCAACATTGTCAAAAGCTTTCTCGAAGTCTACACAAGTCTAGTAAATGACTACATAGAAATATTTCAAAAGGCGCTCATAAAGTGCCTCTTGTTCTCCCCCTCCCCCGCGTTTGGTCCATTATTAATTAGTATACCTTCGGTGAAAGACAAGTTCATCACTACTTGTTGCATCGACAAGAAAATCACTATAACTACGATCTTCCCAACAACGCTTCGACTGAAAGGCGCGTAGGTACCTCGAATTTCAAAACTGGCTTACGGAACAACTTGATCTGACGGTATTTGATTCTGTTTGTGTAATGATTTGAGAACGAATCCGCTATGTGTCTTTCCGGTGAACTATTTTGGGCTTATACGGATGCTGTGTAGCAACCAGGGGGAATGAAGTGAGTCCTGACAAGACAGGAGGTGTCAGATGCGTTTGCATATCGATTCTGTGTTTGACTTATTACGGGTGGCGGAAATATTGAAACTAGAGGAAGGATCACTTCAAACTTGTGTCAGAAACGTAATCGTAAAATTTATCTCAAGTTTGTACGTCGATACCCTCGTAAAACAATCACACGTCTGTGTAGTACGCGCAGAACTCTGTTGAATGCACTCAGTAGCTTGAACGAGTCAGGCCTGTGGATTTTCTGTTACATAAAGAACCAGGGTCATTAAACAGCTGTTCTCGACGTCAAATACTTTGCGCTGCAGAAGATGTAGTACCTCACTTTCCTCGGATGACATGCCGAGCATTTGTACTGAAATGAAATTGTTGGAACGTTGGAGAGAAAAGCCGTTTATTGGAGTGTTACTGCCTTGTGGACTCTAAGTACTCTGGCTAATTGGATAGCGTGAAGAGACGATGCCGGTTGGAACAGGGAAACCGCCACTGCTAGTGAGGACCAGGGAGAGCAGTGGTCTGCCCCCGTTTGCTGAGGACGCTCCGGTCCAGGGGAAGTGCCGTGGCGAAGGGACTGACGGAGGCGTGGATGACTTGGATAGACACACTACTTGGTGTCAGGACTGACAGCTTGTTCTACACGCGGAAAAGTGTACATCAACGCAGATGAGCAGGAGTACAGATCCTGTACATTTCGAATACAGTATTACTATTGCGTTGCTAGTCACAATCACGTCGATTAAATATCTAGGCGTAATATTTCCAGGTAACATGAAACGGAACGTGTACGTGAGATCGGTAGCAGGAAAGGCAAATGGTCGACTTCTGTTTATTCAGAGAAATGTAGCACTGTTTAGATGATCTATATGTGACACCGCAATCACAGCAGTTCTGCGATACACTCTTGAGATCTACTCGAGTATGTAAGATCCCAACCATGCGTTAGAGATACTGTAGATTGGTAACTGGTACGGTCTTAACGAGGCGAATGTTGGAGACACGGTCCATGAACGGAGACGGGGATCACTGGAGGGGAAAGAAAGACTCTTCTCGCGAAACGCTGTTGCGAAACTTTAGACAAAAAGCCAAATATTGCTCGTCGCAATGTCAGGAGAATAAACGAGGGGAGATTTGGGCACAAAATCAAATATCTGGATAGGTTATACTGCCAACTGTGCAGTGTGCGGTCTGGCGGTACCCTGCAATAGAAGCACAGTATTCAGTCTCCTTGGTCACTCCTCGTAGATTGTGACCGGATGTTGTTTCAATTTTTTACAGCCGGAGATTAAATGTTAGGAACATATGTTGCGCACATCTGGGCTCATGCCAAGAACTTGGACGCTGTAGATAAACTGACTGGCCCCAAAATCTTGACCGAGCGAGGTGGCGCAGTGGTTACACACTGGACTCGCATTCGGAAGGACGACGGTTCAATCCCGCGTCCGGCCATCCTGATTTAGGTTTTCCGTGATTTCCCTAAATCACTCCAGGCAAATGCCGGGATGGTTCCTCTGAAAGGGCACGGCCGACTTCCTTCCCCATCCTTCCCTAATCCGATGAGACCGATGACCACGCTGTCTGGTCTCCTTCCCCAAACCAACCAACCAACCCAAAATCTTGAAAGAGTTTGAGATCATTACTGATGAAGTAACTAATTATTAGTCTCACAAAGACGATCGTCCCAAGGCACAAAATGCCAGTGCAATCAAATAATATTCTACCCACGCACCCCGACAACAGGATCAGTATCTCTTCAGCTTGATGACAAGGCAAGCCATATCTCAGGCAACTTTGCTATTACCTCGCATTAAGCAGTTCACGCCACACGAAATTATCTCCTGCTTCCTCAGCGACTACACTGCACAATAAGTTTGAATTATCACTATTTGGAAACCTAGTAAATCTCTCCCACTGCAATGCCAAAGTTCCAAATTTGGTGCAAATGTGGGTACAAACCTGCTCAGTAATGGTGCAAAAGCGCGTCGCCCTGTGACGTCATCATCGGGCTCGACGGTACTTCAAACAGCAAAGTGCTGACGCATGCAGGAAGAAGGCCGCAGCTGAGAAGTTCCAGTGAGCTGTCAGTAGGATTTATGATGTCGCGTTGGCACCAAATTTCACCACAATTTTGCCCAATGCCACCGTGAGGAGAGCGACACACCCTCTCTTATCCACAACTGTCCATTCACAAATGTTCTACTATTGGCGAGTCTGCGACACCCACAGCTGAGATCCCCCGGTTTCCTAAGGAGTGGCCGGCAAAATATTTCAGACACACCGACACTCAGAATCCCCACAAAAAGGCCCCGGTGGGTGGCATAAAGGCGTCAATGAAACCACCCCCTTGTTCTGTGACTTACCAGGGTGATTCTGCCTGCCTGTATTGGGGATCAGTTAGGTATCAGTGAAGAACTGCCAGGACAGTTACGTCCTCGGCAGCAACGTTACGATCGACGAGAAACTGTAGAGTTTCCGTGGGCGATGCGCTTTCATTCAATACATTCCGACAAAGCCGGCCAAGAACGGCAACGAGATCTTCGCCATGTGCGACCCCGAGGTGCTCTACACTTCTTGCGTGGAGGTGTACGCTGGAAAGCAACTTGACGGAGCTTTCCGCAAGACCAACTCCCCATCTCATGCGATTGCATGCCTCATAGCCAAGTTATGAGGATCGGGAAGAAACCTAACGACGGACAACTGGTACACTAGCGTTCCACTGGCCACTACGTCCCTACACAAGCACGAGATGACCCTGATTGGAACGGTTAGGGAAAACAAGAGATAAATCCTTCAGGTATTCACTGGGACCACTGGCCGCCCATTCTCCAGCAGCATGATCGGGTTCAGTGCCCAGACCACACTGGCGTCCTACACTCCAAAAATGTGATTCTTCTCTCCATCTTTCCCCGTGATGATCATATAGATGAATCGACTGTGGACAGTAAGAAGCCTTAGGTGATTACCAGCTACAATTAGGCCAAGGCGGTGACGACACAGTCGTTCAGTTGTGCGGAACTTCCGACGTGAGCCGCACGTGCAGAAGATGGCCACTCACGATCTTCTTCTCGATACTTAGCTTCCCTGGAATCAATGGGCAAGTGGTTCACTTCTGCAACTAGCATCAGAAAACCCTTACACGACGACAATTCCTCAAAATCCAAGCCCTCGCCCTTTTTCATTGTAAAATGTTATCAACATACTAATTTTTTTCATTGTACATTGTTCTAAAGCTGTGTGAACAAGAAACGAAACGTAAAGCAAAATGTATTAGAGGTCTTACACGGAAAATCACTGAGGGAGGACAGTTGTAGGTATGGAGGTGTACTGCGCCCTCCCTTTGTGTTTTGTTTTAGGATACTCCTTTCCAACGGAGGGTACAACAACAGAATTATCGATGTGTGTTTCTTGTTTTCCGAACACCATAGTTGTACATTACAAAATTCCCTTTTGAGTATAATTCACCTTTCCTGTACAATCACAGTTCTCACGCCAACGTGTAGTTATCATTTAATATCTTACTTCCGATTGACACAGTCCTTCAGATTAATAAACAAATTAACAGTAATTAATGACAGTCATAATAAGCATAATAACTACAGTTTTGTTTCAAAAATTATTTTTAAACTACTTGCTAATTTCGTAGTCCACAAGAAGCTGACGCCTTTCGCCGACAGTCGTAACCACTTGCATCTAGCTGCTGCATCGGAGTGTATGTGTCATGCGGTAACCGTGACTCATGGTCTGAAGCCGTCTTCTCGCTACCGTCACGTACTTAACAAGGGTGCGGTACAAAGCACTAAGTCTCATGGTCATTATAGTTTTCTTTTCTTTTAATTTTTTTAAATAGAACTGCTCTTACAGAGTATGATGATTCAGTTAATTGCGCAACTGGCGAAAATAACAACAGGATACAGATAGCGATACCTTCAATGTAAATGACGACGTTCCTAGAGAATTCATATAAAAAATTACCCTGATACCTTCAGCGTAAAATATTGCCATCAGAAATAAAAAGTAACTGAGTGAAGCCAGTTTAATTTCATTACCCCATTATTGCATAATCAGATAGATCTAATCGTAAATTACTGAAAGACATTAATTGGTTGAATGTAAGCGACATCTCAGTAGTGTATGAAAGCTACTAATCATGTGGACAAATACTTTTTGTTACTCAATGTGCATCCTGTGTGTCTGACCAATAATACTATCACCGTTATAGTTCAGCTGCAATTTAAGTGAATCATATCAACAATAAATGGCGCTGTACAATTAGCAACACTATTCTGTATTCTAATCTGCAACGAAACTTGTGGGAAGATTACTACATAAATTTTCGTACACAATTTTTCATAACTTGGCACAGCAGTGCTCTTTAGAAACTTCTACTTGCCTGGGGTGACATGAAACAACAATCTTTATATACCTTCCACTTGTTCTCCTGCAGGACGACAGCAGAAATTGTTATGAAAATTTTGCACTTCATGTTTTGCCCATCGACCGCAGTAAAGTATTTTGTCGTTATGTAGTCAAAAGACAATCCAGTCACTTGTACAGACTCTCCTATGCGTTTGGTACAAGCATTCAACTTAGTATCTCCGAAATGCAAATTCTAATGAGGATAGCTGTAATTAAGGCTATCTTCACTTCTAGTCGTCGTTTGTGGAATGATTAGTACAAATTTTGAAGTACAGTACGTTTTTTACATAAAAGGCAAATTGGAAGTATTGTTGCTTTTAATCAGAAATTGCAATATATTTAAAATGTATGTATGACTGATTATTTTCTGATCACATAAAGTTCTGAACAAAAATATTAGGTCTGATGACTTTACCTGATACTATTCCTAAGCCGTGACGTCAGCTCCTAGGTGATGATGTAGGCGTATAGCATTCTCAAAGGAAGCACATCAGGTAAGTGAGATGAAACACGTGGTTACCACACAAAAATGAAGTTTCCGAATCAACAGCTTCTGATATCCAGTGCCTACTCGATTACATGTAAAGATCGAATAGAAAGTCATTTACGTTGCAGAAGCCACGGCACACGCAACAATGAAAGACAGTTGATGATCGCTAAGTTCGTATCCGCGGAAACGCATCCCTTGAGTCGCTTTAAGATGACGGAGCGTGTCGGAAGTGATCATGTCGCTGTGCCCGAGGTAAAGAGGAGGCCGTAGTACGCGCCGTGGCTCGAGTACGGAAAGGTAAGTGATGTGTTGCACACGGTTTCAGTAAGAGACGTAGGAGTGGAAAGCGCACAGTTTAGAAGCTACAGAATTCGGATGCGGTGTCCACCGCTCCACTTTCATAAAACGACTTCAATATTGACTCAGTGACTTTGGAACTTACATTCAACGATATTACTTATTATAAGAGACATGCAAAAATGCTGAGATACTGTGTAGTTATTATATCTTTGCTGGAAATGGGGGTCAATATTGTGTGGTTTTGTGTTCTACGCATTTCATAAATAGATGAAATGAAGCAGACGTGACTTGTCATTATCAAAATTCCTCCATGACCGATACAAAATCGTAGCTACAGTGATCAAACCGTTGCACTTCGAAATGTGTATCTATATTGCGTTTCATTAAGAATCTGTTGAGCTGACATGGCCTTAAAGCGTGTGCGACTCACCCGTTGGATGTTCCTGTTGGTAATTCGTTGCCCTACGTCGTAGCAAGCCTGGTGATAGATTTTCAATTGATACTGCGTACTATCTGATGTTGGTATTTTCCGACAGTTTCTTAATTTCCGAATTTTGAATAAAAAATTGCCGCGAGTGAGAGAAAATACCCGCCAACTTAATTTATGAAGCACAGGAAGTTAGGAAAGAGCAATGTGATTCTTTATCCACATCAGATTAATTATCCGCCGTGTCCACTTCCTATAATTCATCATGGGAACCCTTACCAATAAAAAGGCCTTGGACAGAGGAAGTGAACCTTTATCTTTTGTTGTACATCTCACACGCCACACTACCGTTGCTTATATGCTTGACTTGAAATTTTTGTTTTTTGACAGCAAACGCTGGTTGTATGCAATATCATTTGCCTAACGTCAGTAATATTACAATGCTAGCAGCAAATATGAGCTACAAAAAAGTGACACCATAAAAAATATTTCTCAACTTCAGTTTTATAGTTGAAATCAAGAACGTGATACTTCCAAAAATACGCAATTTTATAAAATCTGAACGTAATAGGTATCTATGAGCACACTTAAGCATTCGAATTGTAGTTCACGATTTGCTGGAAAATTCTACGATCTGGCATTCTGATGAAGTTTTTTGTCGATTTTTCACATAACCTAATTGAAATGTTGAAATTTCGGTTACCACGAAAAAAAAAAAATATTTTCACTTCCATAAAGTAACAAAGTAACCATCATCACTTTGGCCCTAAACTGCAAAACGAAACCACCGCTAATTTTTACAATGTTCTGTTACAGACGGTCCGATTATTTATTTTATTTTCAACATTATTTTCGATATCGTCCCCTTAAGTAAAAGATGCATTTCATTAGGTGTTTATAGCAGGTGTATATTACTCTGATGTGTATGGGATGTTATATTTTGAGTAGTTTGTGGGATATTTGCTAAACATGGATAGAAATAAGTAATTACATGCAGTCGAGAGGATAGTATATGATCAATTGAAATTTATTTTCTTTTTAACCCGATATTCATTTATCAAAACAGGGCTAATATTTTTCTGCACTTCACCTGTTTGTATGTAGGGCCTACACTAATTCTGAGGTGTACATATTCTCCTGATTTTGGCTCTTGTCCAGAAGTTTTATCATCATTCTTATCACTCTTACATTTATGCAGTTATTCGGTGGATTGGGCTAGGAAACAATCTTATTCACTGCAATTACATCGTCCTCCAGGAAATAGCTGACGAAGAGAAGGAAGTATGAGTTCTTCCAACATTTCGCAGTCATAAGCACTACAAAGCGGACGCTCAAGTTCCCTCAGCATGCCGCAGCCAATTGCTGATATCCAGCCCGAAACTGTGATAGACGCCCGGCCACACCTTTGGCTCTGCTGGACATATTTACGGTCGTATCTGGTTCCACGTGGTCGATACACATGGACAGAGCTATTTGGAGCAGTTGGTAAATATAACTAGTTCCCAGTATGAAAGCGGCATCCTTCTGTAGGCCAGTACGAAATTTAACCTGGCAGCCCTATGTTGCTCTTTCAGCATTTCCTTAACAGACGATTTCCGTCCATACTTTCCTTCCTCGTTGAGCCGACGACGTATGGTCGACCTGCTCACTGTTAGCTGCAGGATGTTTTTAATTTCTCTGCTGCTCCTGAAAGGGTCCTCATCACTGCAGCGGAGTATACTCCTGTCTTCATTCTCTGTGGTAGTCCGTGGGCGTCCAGAGCGACGACGATGGTTTAAGTGGCCATCATCTTCCATCCTCTTCACCCAGAGATGAGCAGTGGATTTTATGTATCCCAGAACAAGGAGAATGGCGCTGATACAGTAGCCGTCTTCATAAAGCGCTAGGATACGACCTTTATCAAACTCACTGAGCTGTGTCATGTCGCCTTGACAGAAGTAAGAACCGACTCACAAGCCAACAGGAAACGATGTGCCACACAGGACGCAGGGCACTCGCACGAGCACCGAATTCAGATCCATTCAAGATTTCAAGCTTTCAATACTGTGACACACAGATTATATTCACGATTTCATTGGAACGTTTAGAGCAATATCATTAAATCATGTTGCGTACGATCCAATTGTAACCGATAGGTGGGTTCAGTTTATGGGTATATCTGCCAAAATCACTAGTCTGAAATACGCAGCTGTTGATTTACCACATATGTCGTAAAAAACAAGAGCTTGAACCATGATATAATTTGTCATCTAACACAGCTCCTTAAAATAGTTCTATCTGTTTAGCAAAATTCAGGTTAAACAGAAATATGTTTTAGTCGTAACTATTACTTCGAAGAAACGAACATACACTCCTGGAAATGGAAAAAAGAACACACTGACACCGGTGTGTCAGACCCACCATACTTGCTCCGGACACTGCGAGAGGGCTGTACAAGCAATGATCACACGCACGGCACAGCGGACACACCAGGAACCGCGGTGTTGGCCGTCGAATGGCGCTAGCTGCGCAGCATTTGTGCACCGCCGCCGTCAGTGTCAGCCAGTTTGCCGTGGCATACGGAGCTCCATCGCAGTCTTTAACACTGGTAGCATGCCGCGACAGCGTGGACGTGAACCGTATGTGCAGTTGACGGACTTTGAGCGAGGGCGTATAGTGGGCATGCGGGAGGCCGGGTGGATGTACCGCCGAATTGCTCAACACGTGGGGCGTGAGGTCTCCACAGTACATCGATGTTGTCGCCAGTGGTCGGCGGAAGGTGCACGTGCCCGTCGACCTGGGACCGGACCGCAGCGACGCACGGATGCACGCCAAGACCGTAGTATCCTACGCAGTGCCGTAGGGGACCGCACCGCCACTTCCCAGCAAATTAGGGACACTGTTGCTCCTGGGGTATCGGCGAGGACCATTCGCAACCGTCTCCATGAAGCTGGGCTACGATCCCGCACACCGTTAGGCCGTCTTCCGCTCACGCCCCAACATCGTGCAGCCCGCCTCCAGTGGTGTCGCGACAGGCGTGAATGGAGGGACGAATGGAGACGTGTCGTCTTCAGCGATGAGAGTCGCATCTGCCTTGGTGCCAATGATGGTCGTACGCGTGTTTGGCGCCGTGCAGGTGAGCGCCACAATCAGGACTGCATACGACTGAGGCACACAGGGCCAACACCCGGCATCATGGTGTGGGGAGCGATCTCCTACACTGGCCGTACACCACTGGTGATCGTCGAGGGGACACTGAATAGTGCACAGTACATCCAAACCGTCATCGAACCCATCGTTCTACCATTCCTAGACCGGCAAGGGAACTTGCTGTTCCAACAGGACAATACACGTCCGCATGTATCCCGTGCCACCCAACGTGCTCTAGAAGGTGTAAGTCAACTACCCTGGCCAGCAAGATCTCCGGATCTGTCCCCCATTGAGCATGTTTGGGACTGGATGAAGCGTCGTCTCACGCGGTCTGCACGTCCAGCACGAACGCTGGTCCAACTGAGGCGCCAGGTGGAAATGGCATGGCAAGCCGTTCCACAGGACTACATCCAGCATCTCTACGATCGTCTCCATGGGAGAATAGCAGCCTGCATTGCTGCGAAAGGTGGATATACACTGTACTAGTGTCGACATTGTGCATGCTCTGTTGCCTGTGTCTATGTGCCTGTGGTTCTGTCAGTGTGATCATGTGATGTATCTGACCCCTGGAAAGTGTCAATAAAGTTTCCCCTTCCTGGGACAATGAATTCACGGTGTTCTTATTTCAATTTCCAGGAGTGTATTTTAGTACTGAAGACTGAAGTAAACTGTGGCGTTCAGATTATATGAGGTATTGCATACATTGCTGTATGTCACTTAGAACGCTCGTTGTGGGGAGCAGGGGGAAACAGTCTCCACAAACTTCCGATTTGTAAGTCTCACAAGGTGTGGGTCTGATATGTGCGCTACCGATTTTGATCAAATATTGTATGGACGTTCTAGCTGTCTGCTAGACTCTCCCTAGCTTTTGAAAAAATCGAAGCCGAAATTGAGGACGGACAATGGTATTTTCAATGCTGTACACAAAAAGAGCGTCTACAAATACAACGTTTTATTAGTACGTTACTGGTTCTATCTGGTATGTGGTGGCGAAGTGGTAAAGAGCAAGAGTACGAATACAAAGGTCTCAGATTCGATCCCTGGTCAGTCCAACGATTTTTATCTCCCATTTTACACTTATTTCCCCTTGGGTAGTGTTTGTCGATGTGAAAAATGCCGAGTTGCACGGTGGTCCGAAAGCCACGTTAAACTGTAGGTAACCCTATTATCTGGCTAGGTAAGTCAACTGAAAGGTCAGAGGAAAGCAATGGCATACATCTCCAACTGGACCGTGCTCATTAAAGCACTGAGTTCCAAAGTTAATGATCTATGGGTTACTGACATTAGTGCTCGGCCGGTTACTTACGTTTACTGGTATCAATCTACAGCACGAGAACACACAGTCACCGTTCGAGTTGTCAAGGTGGTATAAGACGATGCTGTAGGCCACAGTTACAATCTTGTTCATGGCTATGTCTCAGTCGAATACCCCTTTGTTCCTTTCTGTGTATTTTAAGATATACTTTTATACACTTGGTACGCATCCACATTGATATCTGATAGAGCTATATTTAGCAACATGAATCAGATATATTCTGATATATTGCTCGGAAAACATATGTCAGTGCAGCGAGATTTCGTTTGAGTGTTGCGCATGGCGCAAGAAATATTTGTGTTTTGCTTGCCTCTGTGATAGGTTTCACCCCACTGAATGCGCGCAAGTTCATGAATAGACTATCAATAATTGGAATTACGCATTAAAACACTTAAAAGATGTATTTTTGTATTATATAACCCGATGAAAATAACTATAAATAGATTATAAGCCTACTTGCTTATTACTCGCGCTTCTAGATGCTTTCCTCAAAAAATTAAAAGAAAAAGAAAAAGAGAGAAAGAGAGAGAAAACAAATTTATTTCAAATATCACCTGGATGACGCAATGTTCGTCTCGTGATGTAAAGCAAGGACAGTTGATAGGTATTATCTCGTGGTAGTAGCGATATGTATGGCTACAGGGTTCTCTCTGTTACTGAATTCTGTTCTGGTTGTTTGCAGAGGGAAAAAAGTGGTAAGAACACCTATTCAGTGCACCATTTGCAGCGTGGTCGGGGGGGGGTTCCACTAGTGGACTGTGCGGCTGGTCCCGGCGGAGGTTCGAGTCCTCCCCCTGGCATTTGTGTGTGTGTTTGCCCTTAGGATAATTTATGTTAAGTAGTGTGTAAACTTAGGGACTGATGGCCTTAGCAGTGAGTCCCATAAGATTTCACACACATTTTTGCAGTGCACCATTAAAATACTCAGACTTTCTTGGTTATTTTGTTATTGTTATTCGTCACCTCACAACAACTTTCCTATCACTCATTGCTGCCGATGCACGTAACGAATGGATCAGGATGAATGGAATGTGGGATGTTTCGTCACGGAGAATATACACACTTATCTCGGCGTCTTGTGTTCAGTTGTTGTTGTTGTTGTTGTTTTTGTTGTTGTGGTCTTCAGTCCTGAGACTGGTTTCATGCAGCTCTCCATGCTACTCTATCCTCTGCAAGCTTCTTCATCTCCCAGTACCTACTGCAACCTACATCCTTCTGAATCTGCTTGGTGTATTCATCTCTTGGTCTCCCTCTACGATTTTTACCCTCCACGCTGCCGTCCAATACTAAATTGGTGATCCCTTGATGCCTCAGAACACGTCCTACCAACCGATCCCTTCTTCTACTCAAGTTGTGCCACAAACTTCTCTTTTCCCCAATCCTATTCAATACCTCCTCATTAGTTACGTGATCTACCCACCATATCTTCAGCATTCTTCTGTAGCACCACATTTCAAAAGCTTCAATTCTCTTCTTGTCCATACTAGTTATCGTCCATGTTTCACTTCCATACATGGCTACACTCCATACAAATACTTTGAGAAACGACTTCATGACACTTAAATCAATAATCGATGTTAACAAATTTCTCTTCTTCAGAAACGCTTTCCTAGGCATTGCCAATCTACTTTTTATATCCTCACTACTTCGACCATCATCAGTTAGTTTGCTCCCCAAATAGCAAAACTCCTTCACTACTTTCAGTGTCTCATTTCCTAATCTAATATCCTCCTTTCAAGACACTGTCCATTCCGTTCAACTGCTCTTCCAAATCGTTTGCTGTCCCTGACAGAATTACAATGTCATCGGCGAACCTCAAAGTTTTTATTTCTTCTCCATGGATTTTGATACCTACTCCGAATTTTTCTTTTGTTTCCTTTACTGCTTGCTCAATATACAGATTGAATAACATTGGGGAGAGGCTACAACCCTGTCGCACTCCCTTCCCAACCATTGCTTCCCTTTCATGCCCCTCGATTCTTATAACTGCCATCTGGTTTCTGTACAAATTGTAAATAGCCTTTCGCTCCCTGTATTTTACCCCTGCCACCTTTAGAATTTGAAGAGAGTATTCCAGCCAACATTGTCAAAAGCTTTCTCTAAGTCTACAAATTCTAGAAACGTAGGTATGCCTTTCCTTAATCTAGCTTCTAAGATGAGCCGTAGGGTCAGTATTGCCTCACGTGTTCCAATATTTCTAGGGAATCCTAACTGATCTTCCCCAAGGTCGGCTTCTACTAGTTTTTCCATTCGTCTGTAAAGAATTCGCGTTAGTATTTTGCAGCCGTGACTTACTAAACTGACAGTTCGGTAATTTTCACATCTGTCAACACCTGCTTGCTTTGGGATTGGGATTATTATATTCTTCTTGAAGTCTGAGGGCATTTCGCCTGTCTCATACATCTTGCTCACCAGATGGTAGAGTTTTGTCAGGACTATCTCTCACAACGCCGTCAGTAGTTCTAATGGAATGTTGTCTACTCCCGGAGCCTTGTTTCGACTCAGGTCTTTCAGTGCTCTGTCGAACTCTTCACGCAGTATCATATCTCCCATTTCATCTTCATCTACATCCTCTTCCATTTCCATAATATTGTTCTCAAGTACATCGCCCTTGTATAGACCCTCTACATACTCCTTCCACCTTTCTGCTTTCCCTTCTTTGCTTAGAACTGGGTTTCCATCAGAGCTCTTGATATTCATACAAGTGGCTCTCTTTTCTCCAAAGGTCTCTTTAATTTTCCTGTAGGCAGTATCTATCTTACCCCTAGTGACATAAACCCCTACATCCCATTTTGCACTTCCTGTCGACCTCATTTTTGAGACGTTTGTATTCCCTTTTGCCTGCTTCATTTACTGCGTTTTTATATTTTCTCCTTTCATCAATTAAATTCAATATTTCTTCTGTTACCCAAGGATTTCTACTAGCCCTCGTCTTTTTACCTACTTGATCATCTGCTGCCTTCACTACTTCATCCCTCAAAGCTACCCATTCTTCTTCTACTGTATTTCTTTCCCCCACTCCTGCCATTTGTTCCCTTACGCTCTCCCTGAAACTCTGTACAACCTCTTGTTTAGTCAGTTTATCCAGGTCGTATCTCCTTAAATTCCCACCCTTTTGCAATTTCTTTAGTTTTAATCTACAGTTCCTAACGAATAGATTGTGGTCAGAGTCCACATCTGCCCCTGGACATGTCTTACAATTTAAAACTTAGTTCCTAAATATGTCTTACCATTATATAATCTATCTGATACCTTTTAGTATCTCCAGGGTTCTTCCATGTATACAACCTTCTTTCATGATTCTTGAACCAAGTGTTAGCTATGGTTAAGTTATGCTCTGCACAAACTTCTACCAGGCAGCTTCCTCTTTCATTTCTGAGCCCCAATCTATATTCACCTTCTATGTTTCCTTCTCTCCCTTTTCCTACTACCGAATTCCAGTCACCCATGACTATTAAATTTTCGTCTCCCTTCACTATCTGAATAATTTCTTTTATTTCATCATACATTTCTTCAATTTCTTCGTCATCTGCAGGGATAGTTGGCAAATAAACTTGTACTACTGTAGTAGGCGTGGGCTTCGTGTCTATCTTGGCCACAATAATGCGTTCACTATGCTGTTTGTAGTAGCTTACCCGCATTCCTATTTTCCTATTCGTTATTAAACCTACTCCTGCATTACCCCTATTCGACTTTGTATTTATAGCCCTGTATTCACCAGACAAAAGGTCTTGTTCCTCCTGCCACCGAAATTCACTAATTCCCACTATATCTAACTTTAACCTATCCATTTCCCTTTTTAAATTTTCTAACCTACCTGCCCGATTAAGGGATCTGACATTCTACGCTCCAATCCGTAGAACACCAGTTTTCTTTCTCCTGATAACGACGTCCTCCTGAGTAGTCCCCGCCCGGAGATCCGAATGGGGGGGCTATTTTACCTCCGGAATGTTTTACCCAAGTGGACCGCATCATCATTAACCATACAGTATAGCTGCATGCCCTCGGGAAAAATTACGGCTATAGTTTCCCCTTGCTTTCAACCGTACGCAGTACCAGCACAGCAAGGCCGTTTTGGTTAGTGTTACAAGGCCAGATCAGTCAATCATCCAGACTGTTGCCCCTGCAACTACTGATAAGGCTGCTGCCCCTCTTCAGGAACCACACGTTTGTCTGCCCTCTCAACAGATACCTCTCCGTTGTGGTTGCACCTACGGTAAGGCTATCTGTATCGCTGAGGCACACAAGCCTCCCCACCAACGGCAACGTCCATGGTTCATGGGGGGTTGTGTTCAGGGTAATACGAAAATCTCAGTAAGAGAAGACAACAATGGGATGCCGGTGATTCAGGCAATAATACCCAACTATTTCTGTCGACTTAACACCATGAGGACAGACAAATTGGCTTCTCAATGTATTTTGATTATACTTCGTTAGCCTTCTTGTGAGCACATTCTAATACCTCGTGGGAGCAGGCATAATATTTAGCTTTTTGAACACCGAGCAATAACATACGAAGGTAGTAGATGGAAGTATACATAGTAACAATCAGACTTATGGGTGTGGATCCAGTTCACCATTAGAAGACTAAACAAGAGCAATGAATACGCTGGTTAGTATACATTATTTGTATAAATCTGAAGATGAAAAAGCGCAGATCTGCACAGTGCCACATCTGCACTTTAGTTTCTGTCTTAATGAGCATAATTTTTAGTTTCTTGATTATTACGTGGCACAGAATAGTTAGTTAACTTTGTTTCTTATAGCTTCCATTCCCACCAACATTTTTCTAGATTCTCGTGCAATTCATGAAATTCTACTTGTATGATCACAAGACTGTTAATAGATGCAATCGATTTCAAGGTGCAACGTGTTTGTTATCTTACTTTTTCTGACAGGTGGCCCAAATTGATTTTTAAAGACATTTTATTGTACTGAAATAATCTTTTGTCACAAAGTACCAGGGTAAGTGTTTCATTCGGATATATTTTGTGGGAAACTGTAATTGTGATGGAAGTTTATACACCTTAATGTTAGACACAGCTGGTAGGAGAAAACGCTGCATATTAACCAAACCTCGCGCCTCCTCTCCGTATCCTCCTATGACACTAGCACGGGATTCTCCTCGCACACTGCTACAGAGCTGTTCCTAGCACAACCGAGAATTGGCAACATTGTCACAAAAATTTGGCAACACTGTGACAGTGCATTCATTTCTACGTATAGTACTAAATTGACTTGCTCAATTCACTTGATATTCACTTTCCATTTGAATGACTCGTGCTGTATAGCCCCTAGACAGTGAGACAGAAAATTCAATTTTTTGGCTAAGAAAATGCTATTCTTCATGTAAATGACAACTTTTACTACCTTTCACGATGCGTTCTGAGGCTGAGCGACCAATACCATGATGAGAGTGGGCTGCTGGCAGCAGTGTGTCCGTGGCCCCGTGCCTCCGCCCGTATCTCGTCTCGCAACGGCTCAATGAGTCGTCAGTTAGAACTGTGGCAGGGATCAGCTGGTGAGAGCTTTTTTTCTGATTTATTTTATTGAGCTACGAATTTCCAGAAAAAATTCTGTGACGAAATCGTAAGAAAACCTGTACTACACATCAAGTCCTCTTGGTAGCTCGACACAGCAAGTTGTGTTAATGGTCATAGAGCTTGGCTTTCTGACTGTCGAGTTGCTTCACATTACCAGCATCTTCAATTTCATCTCTGAAGAAATTCGATTCGACTGTCAACGATACTAATTTCAATATTGGTCTTCACTTAAGCCACATGCCTGGAAAGGAAATGAACCTCTTGATTTCTATAGGGTCTATATGCTAAATTTCCACAGTAGCCATTGGGAACTCCCTGCAAACATTTGCGCTCTGTGCCTTGACTAACACATATGAATTCATGACAAAAATAAATTATTTGAAGAATCTCCTGTGAAAGGAAGAAGAACAGGATGTGATGCTTTAATTATAGAACACTATATCAGGAACAATGAAATTAATTCAGTGCAACATTGATGTATTGCATACCAGTGTAATAAAATACTCATCAAATAAAAACGGCTTTGTGGCCCCATTGCTATCGAGTGTGAAACACAAAACATAGATTTTATGGCTCAAATGGTTGAAATGGCTCTGAGCACTATGGGACGTAACTTCTGAGGTCATCAGTCCCCTAGGACTTAGAACTACTAAAACCTAACTAACCTAAGGACACCACACACATCCATGGCCGAGGCAGGATTCGAACCTGCGACCGTACCGGTCGCGCGGTTCCACACTGAAGCGCCTAGAACCGCTCGGCCACACCCGCCGGCTACAGATTTTATGGATCACCACTCAACAGCATTAAAGCACGTTACACTGTCGAGAGTGCGGAGTGGAGCAAATGTTGAGATGTTGTCGGCAGAAGGCGAGGCAATGCAGTGCCTGAGCCCCCCCCCCCCCCCCCCGCCCCCCACCCGGTACGCAGCAAACGGGTCTATGAGAACTCAGGAACTCGGCCGGCCATCTGCCTCTGACAACCACATGTGTCTAAGAAATCTCTCGCTAAAATAGTGTTGAATCAAACCGTTATTGACAATGTGACAGAAAGCGAAATATATTGTACATTCGCTTGAATTGCACTCATAACTTTAGCACCAAGAGGAAAGGAGCGATAAAAGTATTGTCGACATGTGCTTTTTCTTGCAAGATGTCGTATTGGCTAGTCTCGTGTTTTACCTCAAGACTACGGTTGTAGTCAAGACTGATGCACTCAGACTGCAGTCAAGACTTCCTAGAGGATGTGCCGTAGTCCACAGTGTTTCCAGATCGAGCATACTGCTGGACATAGAATTCTGAGGGGAGCACGACTGTATTGTCCACCTTACATGAACGACTCAGCGGTCAGTTTTTTTTACCGAAGGCAGCATCTACAACACATATTGCACGCTGAAGACCCAGAAGAATTAAAAAAAATAGTTTATGAGAGCAACGTTAACTATAGTGTATAAGCGTTCATAGTATTATATACGTGTGTGTAAACGCCGTCCAATGCCCAC
Source organism: Schistocerca americana (assembly GCF_021461395.2). Classification (NCBI taxonomy): domain Eukaryota; kingdom Metazoa; phylum Arthropoda; class Insecta; order Orthoptera; family Acrididae; genus Schistocerca; species Schistocerca americana. The sequence continues at coordinate 391,628 of NW_025726225.1, read as the reverse complement.
TCAAGGAAGACAAGGATAAACAGTCTAGCTTCAATATTATAAATACGCCTCAGTTTGTGAATGAACTCAGACTTAGATTGATAATCATTTTGAATATTTAGCAATACTGTACCCATTGGTGTTAAACTCGTTTTCAACCAATGATTCCCACAGCTACAGGAACACCACTTGTGATACCTCTTAGACAAAATACTTACGCAGTGCTATCAGATGGAAAGATCAACCTGACACAAACTGTGGGAAGTTTGTTTTACAACCTTCGTACCTGGATAAAGAGCTTTTCATGTTTGAGATATCTGTGAAAGTTGCTGCATAAGACGATTTAAGAAGAAACTATATTCGTTCAGCTACGACAATTTTTAAAGAAATCGTCTTAACGGCACTAAATCGTGATTTGTGAATCGTTTACCAGCCGCAATCTGCCACATTTCGCTGGTTGGAGGGCAAAAAGCTTGCTGACAAGTTTCACAGAAGGAAAAGGGGGACGAAATGTCTCTCACTGGAAGGTCATGTTTTATTTAAATGATTAACAAATCAATTAAAACGAACAGTTAGGTTGTCAGTATAAGCACATTACTGTTGTCAGTATAATGTCGCACTGCCCACGGCCTGTAATGATAAAGGGCCCCTTTAGATCAGGCATATTGTATACAGAAGTGGAAGAGAGAGCACCACTGAATTCTACAATCCGTATGCATTGCATACACACAGAAATTACTGTTACAGTGTGCTAATGGAGCCCAACGAGTGAATTGCATATTTTTCCGTTGAGAAAGGGCACTGGGAAACAGTCTTCGCTCCATTAGTTTACTTAAACTGGTGTCACTCTGAGCTAGAATTTATGGTCAGCGACTAAGTGTAAGGACAATGAGTCGGATGCGGTTTTGCAACTGTGAAATACTTTCCTACATTACAGAAGCGAATATTAAATTTGAACTATTATTGTGAAAATTTTGAACTTGGATAGCTTAGAATGAGAATCTTTCTGTTTATTGAAAAGGAAAACAACTGATTATCTAAAACATTCTGTGTCATACACAACTTGAAACAGGTCACGTCGACAGAATCATATGGAAGAACTGACAGCGACCGAGCGAGGTGGCGCAGTGGTTAGACACTGGACTCGCATTCGGGAGGACGACGGTTCAATCCCGCGTCCGGCCATCCTGATTTAGGTTTTCCGTGATTTCCCTAAATCACTCCAGGCAAATGCCGGGATGGTTCCTCTGAAAGGGCACGGCCGACTTCCTTCCCCATCCTTCCCTCCGCCGATGAGACCGATGACCACGCTGTCTGGTCTCCTTCCCCAAACCAACCAACCAACCAACTGACAGCGACGTATATCGGAAGGCAGTAAGATCCCTTGGCTTTTGGTTTGGCAGTATTCGACAGCTATTTCTAGGCGCAAGTAAATGAAGAAAGACAGCGCATTTTTGTTATCAACTGACGTCTTCATCAATTACTTTAGTTTTAATGTAATCTACGAGTAATTGCTGATGTTTGATATTAACATGAAAAGAATTCTGTTGACAGGGAAAGATACTTGTGCTTGAAGATCATTTAATCTGTTTTGGTCATTATAGAAGTAGTTGCCCAAGAACATGTGTTCCAGCGGCGGTATGAAGAAATTGATAGTAATAATGACGGTAATAATCGAATTATCTGGTAACTTCACACTTCACAGTGGATTTTCTCGAACTAAGAAATTTTATGAATTAGTGAAAAATTTCAAAATGGCTTCACATCGAGGCAATGATGCCTAGAAGATTTTTTACATCCTGCTGACATGAGAATAGCATAATCTCGACGTCAGAATCTTGCTTATACTTAACCATTTAACAGACTCAAATTCTTTTCCACCGCGACTAATTTTGTAATCTAAGCACGTCATCCGTTACAGCACACTCCTGGGGCTGGAAAATATGGCCACAATGGTCTGGTGGAACGAACTATTACAGGTTCAGACATTTACTTTTAAGAGAGACAGATTTACCTTACCTCTGGTAACCTCAAGAGAAAGATGTTATAATCCATAATCCGCATTAAACATCGAATTCCTTCATTACCAATTGGGCAGAGCCTGTTTACGTTGGGCAATGACATAGGTGGAAGACATGGTAAACAGAAATAATGTCGCCAGCGTAAACTTACTTACATTAGAAAGTTTTCTTTTATTTCATGAACCGATAGCCATTTAAAGGAACAGGTCTCTTATTTTACTTGTACTTGATTGAACTACAGACGTTGAAAAATTTGATGCTGGACTGTGGTTTGAATTCGTATCTCCTCTCTCGAGGATCTAAATCTCTCGGAACAGTAAGGTTCAATCATTTCATTCCTTCTCCCAAGACTGCAATCTTCTCTAGGTCTCCTCCAAAGATAAGTATGTGGGTCCGAATCCTGATCCAGTACAAAACTATTCATAATTTCATTTCAAGCCTTATCACGAGCATACCGGCCTGCTAGTGAAAATTAACATGCATTTTTAATGTCTGTTCACGTTTTGCCAACATTCGCAATAAGTGTTATTTCTGGTCAACCACGCACAAATCATACTGTTGGTGAGTAACCAATTGATACTTAATCTACATTCGTGGATGACAAAGAAGGCGTGCGGTTCGACTGTCGCTCAGGCACAAAAAATTTTATCCTAATTTTAGATTCAAACACCTAGCAGCTGGTAATAAAAACCGATACATAACATTTGATTTTACTTAGTTAACAATCCAATTACGTGTTGGGTTCGTATCTCCGTCACACGACTTCAAATCATGCGCTTCATCTTTAAATGCATGCACACTTTGTTACTTCTGAATGGAGGTATATCAGACATCTTTCGTGGTTAGCTAACAGGGACGAAGGGGTCTTGATAGGAGTCCCAGTTTATTACAAAACTTGTCGTCTTTTATTTTCAAGTTTAGATTTGGTTACTGGTATTGGCAAAAATTGCGGTAATTCATGACTCTTCATGGCTAGTCGTCAATATGATGTGATTAGATTAGATTTGATTACATTAGATTAATTCTTGTTCCAAAGATCATGAATACGACATTTCGTTTATTTTTATTTATACGTTGTGCTCGAGTATCGGTGAGGCACAGAAACGCCTGCGAATGAGTTTCTTAGTTTTAAGTACACTTACGAAAGAAATATAAAAACAGCTATGAGAGTTACTGATTTATGATGCTTAGTTTACAGTCAGTTCTGAGTATTATTAGTAACTACACTCCAGTCCCTAAACCTAGTTACAGAAATGCGAATCAGACGCATTACGTATTCCAGGCCGTGACAGCCACGTCTTTGAGGTGGCTGCTATGGTCACTTCCCAGCCCGCTGTAGGATCACATCGGTTCGTCTTCTTCCTGCTGCTAATGTAACTGAGATTTGGCAAGAAGGCAAGGTATGTTTGGCAACTCTGTAGTCGACGAGTTACTTTCTGGGGTGCACAGAATTAAGCCTCAAAGTTCACTTGATTTTTTCCTGTCATTTCCTTTGAAGATTCTGAGTTATTTTCGCTTGAGATGTAACGAAATATTGTAAATTTACGGTTTTCAGCCCAGGAAAGTCGTTTCACGTGGAAATCGCAACTAATCTTGTCCTTTAAATAGCGATTTTACGAGTTCTAGTCACTATTGGCCTAGTAATAAGAATGCAAGACACACACCTGAGTGCTAGCTATGTGGTAACGTGCTGTCCTGTTAAAATGAAGTGTCTGTTCTGGTTCGTGATTCCAGTCCCGCTGACTGCAACGTTTTTATCCCTTCTACAAGCAGTCAGCTCAAACATCGATAAGGAAAACGCAAGAAAATACTTTCCGCTCATAGTGCAATGGTGAAAAACTTAACAATGCGGCACAAGACATAAGGCCTCTTTCCGTTGCTGACAAGCAAATTTTGGGTTTCCAGGAATACATAGCTTTATTTATGAAATGCTACATTTGCATACCTTTTTAATATGACACAGCATACCAATTAAACATAGACCCAATCGAAATCTAAGTGAGTAGTATCTTACTAATTCAGTCCGATAGAGGAACGCTTCTGTACAGATACTCAGCTTTATTAAAACAGACTTTCGTCGGAAGGTTATTTTGGGTAGTTTCATTTCATTTCTTATTTTACAGTGCACAATTTTCGTAGGGTTTCTTTTAGTGTTTAATTTCTCTCTCATGTTTACTATTGTTTAGTCATCAACGATGTATGCGAATTCTCTGATGTTATTTATAACAGTCTGACAATGTAAATTCAGTTTATTGATTACATGCATGTAGAAAACTTGTTCTGAGTTAAAGCTGTCAAACAAGGTTTGAAGAAGAATAAAATGCCACTACCACACGACAGATAATGTAGAAAATACTTTTCTGATGTATTTTGGCACGATACGCTCTTCCCATACATAATACGCGCTGATGACCTCGATGTTGAGCGCCCATAAACCCCCCCCCCCCCCCCCATACATAATACAAAAGTTTCGAGATGCATCTGCTGCCTGGCCGTCTATTACACCTGAATATAACAAAATGCCACAGCAGTCGGCCCTTTTTCCACATGCGACTATTTTTGGTTGAGAAGTGAAAGGAATTATGTTCAAGGTTCCATTAGATTGATAACTTCAGCAGATAGCAGAATTGCGTTTCAAAAATGTAGCTGTGAATGTATTTGAACTCGCGACATTTCGTCTACAGTGCACTCCATATACCGTTACACTACTAGCTTAACCCTAGCTACAGCATCTCCAGAAGTCAACAACAATTCCTCCAGAACTTCCGCATTCCACCGTGTTGTGAGATAATGCATAAGGCCAGAAACATCTCAGGACAGACAGTTCCAGCTTTTCTTTTGCACTGCAAGACGTTTTCAACCAACAGATTGCGCAATACAGTAGCTCAAATGGAAATAAACACTTCCTATTTAAATTTCTGCATCCTACACTGTTGGCAGTTCTGTGTAGGTGGCTGGTACGTGATTTTATTCCGGTGATTACAAAATAGAGTCGAATGTATGCACTGGGTAGCCGAGGCAGCTAGTTCATGGCGGTTCGGTCAACCAAGTAAATGAATGTACTGAACATGCTGCAAACCACTACAGGGAGCCTGTGTCTCAGAATTCTCATCCAGTGTGGCGCAACGGCGTTACAATAGAAAAATGAGCCACAAGGAAGAGGATTTGATGGCCTGTTGGATTGCTGATCGATTCATATACTCATGTTCTGGGTTCGATTCCAACTTCTACCGACTATTTTTGAGAGGGAGAGACAAATTCTATTCTCTTCTGGCTACGCCAAGTGAAGAAGGTATAATGGCATTGTGGTCTGAAATTCACATTAAACATGATATTCCTTCTCTACCAAGTAGACGTTAGTGTTCCCACATTTCGCCACTCCTGACTTTGTGGTTCAACCTATCACCAGTAACCTTTTTTATGCTTGTTATTTATTTCTAGTGACGAAACAAACCCTGTGTATGGTCACTGGACACTTATTCCATCTTTTATTTAGGCTTCTGTATGTCGATAAAATTGGTTCTGAACTGGGAATGCATTTCAGGCCGCCCTTAACGCGGAATTTGATCCCTTCGTGACTACAATTTGTTGTTTGTTCAAAACTGCAGGTTCCTCAACATCTCGACATACTGCAGATGAATGGGTTCGAATGCTTAAAGTTTTCATTATGTATTTTCAAGCTCTAACATGAGAACACCTATCTGCTGGTGGGTAATAATTTTAATTTTTAATGCATTTCCATTCGTTGCCAACACTAATAATATCTGAAGTTTTTGACTCCCAGTGAGACACAGAACTAATTGCGAGATCACTGTAAGTACAAGGATATTATTCCGAGCTGCTGGTGGAGAAAAATTCGGTTGCTAACGTCTCTTTGAGTGTAGTCAAACAACGACATGTGTGGGGTTTGATTACCGGTCAGCACTGAACTCTTCGTCATATTATTTCTTGTTCAAACATGCTCACATGTTGCTGCTGGTGTAACAAACCCACATTTAACGTTCGTTTTCTTTAGAATGTAATTTGTTCTTTCCCAGGACTCCAACCTGGCACCTAGCGTTGTTAAAGTTTCGTCTCGTCATTTCAGTTAAAGCATCTAGCTACTGCCGAGAAAATCCGACATGTCACAGTTGATTGTGCTTCGATGACAATCCAATTAGGTTCCGGGTTCGAATCCCTATCCAACACAAAGCTTTACCTCACGGCATTTCAAGTAAGTTACTTGTGAAGAAGCATATATTCAACATCTCTCGTAGTTCGTTAACAGGGACAGTAGATGCTGGGTAGGAATTCGCGTCCGTTAAAAATGTCTGCGTGGTGTAATTTAAAGTTGATATTTGTTAACTGATACTGTCTAAAATCGAGGTACATCACTCTCTGTATGCCTAATCAGGAATGACTGAGCAAAGATTTCGTGACTGACAGAAACTAACAGTCTGCATGTCCTGGGTTTGAATCCATATGCGGAACAAGACGGTTCGTCGAGTCATTTGAAGTTCATACAAATTCTCAACTAGCTGCTCGTGAATAACTTAAATTTTTAATGTAATTTTGTGTTGAATAATAAGTACGGTATGTTACTTCCAAGAGGAAATCATGAATACGACGAACTTACTACGTGCATTACCTATCTGACGTAATAATGAGTGTGGTAACATTTCATGTATGTCACATATTGTAATAAATGTGAGCTTACAAGACTGAAGAACTGTCATATCTGTGATAAGATGTAAAGTAATACCAAGGTACTACAAATATCAGGAAACATCTTGAGTTATTGCGATACAGAACAGTGTTTTCTAGTTGTTACTTGTTGGAACCATTTTCAATAGTCAAACGACTGTACCGAGGGACGATTAGAGGACCTGCTAGACATCTGCGTTAAGAGAGTTGTATGCGAATCAGGCCAAATGCAATTCAGGTCGTTCGGATACGTATGAGCACGATTGTACAGTTGTGCTCAAAAGTATCCGAACGACCTGAATTGCATTTCGCCTGATTCGAATGCAACCCACATAGCGCAGCTGTCTAGCAGGTCCTCTAATCGCCCCTCGGTACAGTCGTTTGACTATTGAAAGTGGTTCCAACAAGTAACCACTAGAAAACACTGTTCTGTATCGCAATAACTCAAGATGTTCCCTGATATTTGTAGTACCTTGGAATTACTTTACATCTTATCACAGATATGACGGTTCTTCAGGCTTGTAAGTTCACATTTATTACAATATGTGACATACATGAAATGTTACCAAACTCATTATTACGTCAGATCGGTAATTCACGTACTAAGTTCGTCGTATTCATGATTTCCTCTTGAAAATAACATACCGTAATTATTATTTAACACAAAATGACAATAAAAAATTAAGTCATTCACGAGCAGCTAGTTGAGAATATGTATGAACTTCAAATGACACGACGAACCGTCTCGTTCTGCATATGGATTCAAACCCAGGACATGCAGACTAAGCAAAGACTTCGGGACTGACGGAAACTAAAATCGAGGTATATCACTCTCTGTATGCCTAGTCAGGAATGACTGTTAGACAGTATCAGATGGCAGATATATACTTCAAATTACAGAACGTAAACATTGTTAACGGACGTGAATTCCTACCCAGCATCTATTGTCCTTGTTAACGAACTACGAGAGATGTTAAATATTGCTTCTTCACAAGTAACTTACTTGAAATGCCGTGATGTAAATCTTTGCGTTGGACAGGGATTCGAACCCAGAACCTAACCGGATTGTTATCGAAGCACAATCAACTGCGACACATCGGATTTTCTCGGCAGTAGCTAGATGTTTTAACTGAAATGACGAGAAGAAACAATTTTTTCCTTCCCAGGACTCCAACACGGAACCTATCGCTGTTATTTATTAGAGAAAACGAACGTTAAATATGGGTTTCTTACATCAGCCGCGACATGTGACCATGTCTGAACTAGAAATAATATGACGAAGAGTTCAATGCTGACTGGGAATCGAACCCCCACACATACCGTTGTTGACTACACACAAAGAGACGTCAGCTACAGAATTTTTCTCCACCAGTAGCTCGGAATAACATCCTTGAACTTAGAGTGATCTCTCAAATAGTTCTGTGTCTCACTGGGAGTCAAAAACGTCAAATATCGTCAGTGTTGACAACGAATGGAAATATATTAAAAATCTAAATTATTATCCACCAGCAGAATAGGTGTTCTCATGCTAGAGCTTGATAATACATAATGAAATCTTTAGTGCCGGGCCAGGATTCGAATCCATTCACGCGCAATATGTGGAGATGTTAGGAAATCTGCAGTTCTGAACAAACAACAAATTGCAGCCGAGCTTTATTGTCACGAAGGGATCAAATTCCGCGTTAAGGGCGGTCTGAGTTGCATTCCCAGATCAGAACCAATTTTATCGACATACAGAAGCTCAAATAAAAGATGGAATAAGTGTCCTGTGACCCTACATTGCGTTTGTTTAGTCACTAGACAGAAATAACTAGTATAAGAAAGGTTACTGGTGACAGAGTTTCTACATGTCGCCACTCCTTACTTTATCGTGGTTCCACATAACGCCTACTTGGTAGAGAAGGAATATCACGTTTAATGTGATTTTCAGACCAAAATGCCATTATAACTTCTTCACTTGGCGTAGCCAGAAGAGAACAGAATCTGTCTCTCCTTATCAAAAATTATCAGCAGAAGTCGGAATCGAACACAGATCATAAGTATATTAACCTAGCATCAATCCAAGAGACCACCAAATTCTCTGCACTATCACTCATTATTGTATCATAACAATGTTGCGGCACACTGGATGATAATTCTGTCACATAGACTCCCGGTAGTGGTTTGCAGCTTGTTCAGTACATTCATTTACTTGGTTGACCGAATTACCATGAACTAGCTGCCTCGGCAACCCAGTGCATACATTCGATTCTTTTGTAATCACCGAAATAAATTCGCGTAACTGACACCTACACAGAACTGCCAACAGTGTAGGATGCAGAAATTTAAACAGGAAGTGTTCCTTTCGAGTTGAGCTCCTCTATTGCGCTATCTGTTTGTTAAAAACGTCGTGCAGTGCAAAAGAAAAGCTGTAACTGTCTGTCTCTCAGAAGTCTAGATCCGGCCATATGCATTATCTCACAGCACTGTGCAATGCGCAAGTTCTGGAGGAACTGTTGTTGAGTTCTGGAGGCGTTGTAACTGTGTGTCAGCTAGTAGCGTAACGGTAAGCGTCGCGCACTGTTGATAAGACGTCGCGAGTTTGGGTACATTCACTGCTACATTTCTTTAAACGCTATACTGCTGTCTGCTGAAGTTATCGATCTAATGGAACTTTGAACATAATTCCCTTCACTTCTCAACCGAAAATAGACGCATGTGGAAAAAGGGCTAACTTCTGCGACATTATGTTCTTTTCAGGTTTAATAGATGGCCAGGCTGCAGATGCATCTCGAAGCTTTTGTATTATGTATGGGGAGAGCGCATCGTACCACAATATGTCAGAGAAGTATTTTCTACATTAGCTGTCGTGTGGCAGTGGCATTTTATTCTTCATAAGACCTTGTTTGACAACTTTAACTCAGAACAAATTTTCTACATGCATGTAATCAATAGACTTCATGTGGTTTGTTAGACTGTTATAGATAACATCAGAGAATTCGCACATATCGTTGATGATTAATTTCTCTCTCATGTTAACTAATGTTTTAACAACACTAAATGAAACCGTACGAAAATAGTGCACTGCATTATAAGAAATAAAATATAACTACCCACGATAACCTTACCACGAAAGTCTGTTTCAATAAAACTTAGTATCTGTACACAAGCATGCCTCTATCGACACGAATTAGTAACACACTTCTCACTTAGATATCGATTGGGTCTGTGTTTGACTCGTATGCTGTGTCATACTCAAGTGGTATGTAAATGTGGCATTTCATAAATAAAGTTATGTATTCCTAGAAACCCAAAATTTGTTTGTCAGCAGCGGAAAGAGGCGTTACCTGTTGTGCAGCATTGTAAGTTTTTCACCATTACACTATGAGCCGAAAGTATTTTCTTGCGATTTTCTTATCGATGTTTGATCTGACTGCTTGTAGCTCTTTCACAGAAGGGATAAAAACTTTACAGTCAGCGAGACTGGAACCACGACCTATAACAGACGCTTTTTCATAATTCAGCAGGTCAGAAGGCAGGCTAGAACTCAATAAACTGCTATTTAAAGGACACGATTAGTTGCGATTTCCATGTGCAGCGATCTTCGTGGGCTGAAAACGGTAAATTAACAATCTTTTGTTCCACCTCAAACCATAATAACGGAGATTATTCAATGGAAATGACAGGAAAAATCAAGTGAACTCTGTGATCGACGAGTTACTTCCTGGTGTGCACGGAATTAAGCCTCAGAGTTGGCAAATATACCTTGCCTTGTTGCCAAATCTCAGTTACATTACCAGCAGGAAGAAGACGAACCGATGTGATCATACAGCGGGCTGGGATGTGACCATGCTGGAAAGTGGCCGCTACAGCCTGAAATACGTAATCCGTCAGATTCACATGTCTGAAACTGGGTCTAGGGACTGGAGCGTAGTTACTAATAATACTCAGAACTGACTGCAAACTAAGCTTCATAAATCAGCAACTCTCATAGTTCTTTTTATATATCTTTCGTAAGTGTACTCAAAACTAAGAAAATAATTGACGAACAATATTTATCCAAAATTTATGTAATATGTCAAACTTGCAGTATTTCATAGTACTTCAGAGGGTCCCCACAGGTATCCAAATACTCTAATTGTTTTCTGCCACATTTTTCTCAAAAACCACTTAAAGCATAATTTGTGTATGTGCGAACATTGAATGAACCCATAAATTTATTACCTTCCAAATCTAAATTATTGTCACATTTCTAAAGTAGAGCAGGAAAGCAGCTGCAATAATAAACAGACGACTAAGCATATTTTATATCGCCAACTTGATAGAAATCCTCAGACTAGCTGAGGCTTGTAAAATATGTAGAGATTTCGAGAGCAGTGACCCGCTGCTGAAGTACTTTTCCTTATACCCAGAACCATCACATCCAGTCAGCAGAACATTAAATGCATGCAACTTCACGAGACACACATAGGCACTACGACTTTTAGTGCACTTGTCAACAAGAGTAAACAATGTTTTCACCATGTCAAATCTCCTCTGATATCAAATGCAATCAAACATTATAATGAACTAAAACAAATTAATTTCCGTACCTATGGTGCTTCCATGTATCACAATATTTTCTCCACATATAAAATTCTTCAAGAAACACAGCAGAAATGCAAAAAGTGCAGTGTTGGCATTGTGTATCACAATGTTTATATTAATTAAACACTGTCATTATCTGCACGTATTTGCCATATGGGTTGCAAATCATTATTGTGAACTACGAAGTATACTGTTTGCGTGTCAAAACACATGGCGTTTATGAAAAGTAACAGACATTTCAAATTACACATTAGGCCTACAAGATCAAAACTGTCCTAACCGAGATAAAGTTCTAGATATTCACACAAACAAGTATGAATTTTGAATGTATAACTGAGCCTACTCATTTAGAAACACCCTTTATTTCAGCGCCAATTTAAGAAAGGTGAAGATAATGCATCATATAGCAGATTGCAATTATTATATATTATTGGACCTAGTCAAGGTGATGTCTCAGATACACATATCTACACATGGTATTTCCTATAATCATCACAAACATGTAATAAAAGCAACATACATTCACAGATGTCCAAACACTGATTTAGGAAGGAAGGAATAAGGTGGTTCACTGTAATATAGTTTATCGAGTGGTAAAGCGCGCGCGCGCACGCACACACACACACACACACACACACACACACACACACACACACACACAGAGGCTTCAAAAAAATGGTTCAAATGGCTCTGAGCACTATGGGACTCAACTGCTGAGGTCATTAGTCCCCTAGAACTTAGAACTAGTTAAACCTAACTAACCTAAGGACATCACAAACATCCATGCCCGAGGCAGGATTCGAACCTGCGACCGTAGCGGTCTTGCGGTTCCAGATTGCAGCGCCTTTAACCGCACGGCCACTTCGGCCGGCCATGGAGGCTTCCATTATAAGATTATCTCACTGCAGCGGAGTGTGCACTGATATGAAACTTCCTGGCAGAAAAAAAACTATGTGCCTTACCGAGTCTCGAACTCGGGACCTTTGCCTTTCGCGGACAAGTGCTCTGCCAATTGAGCTCCCAAGCACGACGTGTGTCTGCAATATACTTTCTTTCAGGAATGCTAGTTCTGCAGGTTCGCAGGAGAGCTTCTGTAAAGTTTGGAAGGTAGGAGACGACATACTGGCAGAAGTAAAGCTGTGAGGACGGGGCGTTAGTCGCGCTTGGGTAGCTCAGTTGGTAGAGCACATGCCTGCGAAGGGCAAATGTCCCGAGTTTGGGTCTCGGTCTGGCGCATAGTTTTAATGTGCCAAGAAGTTTCACATGGAAGCTGTTTATCGTAAAAGTGTAACTACAGATCCCTATGACAACTACATCAAAATTAAAACGCATTATTTTTCAAAGTATGGAAGATTTCATACACTTTTCAAGCACAATGGATATTCAATTTAAAATTTTCCACGACTAAATTACTTACCCCTTGAGAGAGCCTCAGTCACTCCTACGAACGTGTTATAGAGCCATAATTCCGATTGCTGAAGTTTGTTCCATACCTAGCCTGGACTACATCGAGTCATGTGCAATAACTGCCATCGATTTACGTTTCTTAAGATAGATTATCTTTGAAGCTCCTGAAATGGTGCTGGGAAACAGCGTGTTACAACAAGAGTAACCCCAAAATACCTATTTGTTTCTCTGCATATCTATAATTGCATGCTGGAGGCGACAGTTTACATCTTTTACTCCTAACTTACAATGTCTACTGCGGTATTTTTCTTAAATCACTTGTGATTACGTATGGAAATAGTATAGTCTAGAGTTTACTGTTATTTATCATACTGGTGCCTAAAAAATATGTGTGGAAAACAACAGAGCAATATTTGGCTTAAACTTTATTATACTCAACATAAACACTGCAATTTTTGTATAGCTAGCAAGTCTTTTGCAGATGTGTTAAATGTGAAAAGAATATTTTGATACTTGACGAAAATGTGGAAATTAATTAGTTTGAGTGGGTTTACTGCACTGTTAGAGTGAGTTTGATATCAGATGAGATTTAACTCAGAAAGACATTGTTTACTCTCTTCAGCAGCACAATACACACAAGGGAACATTCCAAGATATAAAGAAAGATTTTGACGAAACTTGGCAGATACATAGAGGAGTGCAAATAATGCTATAATTATTATCACGTTTTTGGCCACTTTCACTTTTATGGGGTGTAAACACATCCAAAAAGGTAAAGAGTCACTTTAGGATTAGAGGGAATATCCTCAAAACCTCAAAACATTTATTATATGTGTTCATATAATTGTTAAAATGTAATTAACGTTTTACAGGCCAGTATAACCAATTTTTGTTATAATCTGAAGTTTTGTAAATTACCTTGGCACAATTAATTAATGTTTGAAAATGAAGGCTTTCATTACAAAATCAACTACACAAAATCTCACACCACTTCCACCCTCATTTATTGAAGCTCGTCTCTGAAATGCCATTTCTTGGAAATAAGTTTTAAAGGATACACTGTTGAATTATTTTCGCAATACTTAATTGAAAACACAAATAGACTTATAATGGTTATTTTATCTGTTTTATATGTTATTATTATTAGATTTTTGGTGTGGTCACTGCCTGTCCTCAGTATGAGATTCAATACGGTGCTTTCAAAAACTGTTCATTTGGTAACCCCAAAAGTCTCGACAGAACTGGTTCACCTCCGGCACGATTATGATGACAGGCTGCACTTGAGAAGCAATATAATCTAGCTGCAGTAGCCAGTACAAAATCTTTTCCCTTCACCAAGGTTTTCTAGTCTACTGAAATATGCATGGTGCACAGGAGGATGCTGTGAGTATCACTCGCAACTGTTTCAGAATTTTTCTGCATTTTGTTTTGTATTGTGTTGTTAGTGGTATGCATTATGTAGATAAATTTCTTTCATGGTGTAAAAAAGTGTGCCAAGTTTTTCTTTATAGATTATCATTGCTGTAATGATTTCATATCATCAAAAATAATTATCTATTATTTTTAATTGACATCCTATACATACATGTAATGGTAAACAAAGACCATAAAACATCGATTTAAAAGTTAAAATAACAATTGAAAACACATAGCGAAGCGAAATAAGGCAAAGAATTATATGCATAATGAACATTCTTGTATTTCAACTAGAGATGTTGAAACTACTCCAACAGCACGTTTTGTGCAATATATTTCATAAAAATGGTGTTTGAGGAGTCAGCTTTATTACATATGGGTGGATATGGAAAGAGAGTGTCTCTAATCTATGTTGTAACAGAAGCTTTAATTTCTCAAAATTTATTGGTAGGTGTGGGATAATTTGTATAAAAATTCAATTTATACCGGAGCAAAGTTAATACAGTTCTACTTCTATGTGGAACACACTTTCTTGTTCACCATGCACCAAATTACATTTGGGTTGTGATTTTACCCCCTAAGCGAAAATGGGCAAAAACGATATATGGTGGGTATGTAAACTGGTCCAAATAATGCAATACACATTTTTCCCATCAGCCCATTTACTTACATTTGGAAAGTTCTCTTGTTAGTCAGCGACTCAATATTTTCGCAATCTTTAAGCATGTTATGCAATTTTGTCCAGTCGAGAGTTCGTGTGAGGTGAGCGCACATATTCTAAGAGGCTTGTAAAATGCAGAGTCCCGCTGGTTTGCTGTCCACCTTGTGACGCCTGACAGCAATTAGATGTGGGAAGCAATTGATTTGAGCATTGTGTTGATCTCTGCACGTACAGAAATGCTGATTTACGTAATATTTTTGATAAAAATGGTGCTAGGTGTTTCCTATTTCCGAACCCAACTTTAAAATACTACGCAGCAAGTTACAGTCTTTATGTAATTTTTTGATGTATTTGAATATGTGTGTGTGTGTGTGTGTGTGTGTGTGTGTGTGTGTGTGTGTGTGTGAGTGTGAGTGTGAGTTTACAAAACGAAATAAATCTTTCTCCACAAAATTAGGTGCCTACATTGTAAAAGAGATACCACAAACAAGGACTACGTTTTAAATATACTTTCCTTATTTATTGAAACTACGGGTACTTTCTGACTAGTTGCATCATTTTCATATTACATAGTAAATGGCTAGAGAGAATGGAGGAGAGGAAGTTGGACAATGAAGGACGAAGACATGAGCAGCACACGAAGTTAATCTTAATATTTTTCCATAGATTTACTCGGAAGTATTTATACACTTAACCTAATGAATCTTCTGCACCGCTACATGAGGGTAACCACCATAGGTTAGTGTGTTGCTACTCTGTAATCAACAACTAATTACATGCTGGTAACTACACCTGCATTCGACAAGGTTCCGATTCCCAGCAATAATATAGGAAATCATATGCCACTCTCTCAAGTTTGCACCAAAACAAATAGCTTGTTGGTAGCCACTAGACCTCACCAAGTCCACTGCCTTTGTTAAACACCACCACCAGCTATCATACTACTCTGTGCTCGTCTGTGTGGGAGCTTGCAACCAAGCAACTACACGCTCATAGAATCCCAACAAATGACTAGATCATTGAAAAATGATGAAACAGAATTTCTCAGCTCCACACAGTAAACATACGTGTTAATCCTTATACTACTCTGCAGGAACATAAACTATAAGTTAGCACGTGACACATTTGAAAAGAGTGTCAGGACTCGCTGTGTGTGATGTTAATTTCTATTTCCTTCCCCTTCTCTACACATCTGTTTCAGCTAAACTGTCCTACTATAACAAAAAAAAAATGTATAATGAGAGTAATGTCACCCACATCGTAGAACAGGTCTCTCGTTAATGGCAGTTAAGCCGAAACAAATGTACAGTGAAAGGGAAAAAAAATAAAAATTATTACCATACAGCAGCAAGTCTGGACATTGCTTATAAAAAATAATTCTCCCAGGCATTCTGTCTCATAAAAGGAACCCCACTGACCACGACCCAACGTGATGTACAGAAGACTCGCAGACTTACCTCTCCACATGAGGACCTCTTGTACCATGGAAGGCTGTTGGACAACTCCCCGACTTAGCAAGTTCCTAGAAGTTTTACGAAAATGTTTAAGCTTTCAGCCAGTTAACCACAACTAACAGCAGTCTACAGCAAAATGATGCTCCCTCCTAGGAGTTCTCAGACTGTCTTGTAAAAGATTTGCTGTCACAGTAAATCCATTTGCCACTAGTATACTATGGTAGCCCCGACTGCCCGACTACAATCCCTTTCGAAGGATTATGGGTAGAAGAGCCCATCATCGCCAGTCTCCACAAATTGATCCTCCCCAGACACCATAAACTGGATCCTGCCTTCATAGTATGCATTCAAATACACATCGTAGAGTCCTCGTCTCTTGGTGACAGAAAACAATGACCTTGAAACCCCACATAACATATTAGCAGGAAGCCTTCCATAAGTCCAAGTAGTGAATTAACGAAGTGATAAAATATTATGATGTCGCACTTCAGTGTTACCGGAGGCATCTTTCTTTATTTTACCTTATCATCATGTTGTACATTGAACACTCCTGAGAATTTAATTGAGCTTTAATGAAAAGTCCAACATATGATTGATTGAAATTTCCAGATAATCAGGGAAACAAAATACTCATAACTCTCAACGCCTTAAATATCATTAAAGAAAACCTGTAAATATGAGGAGATGAGTTAGCTAAATCAGAAGGAATTACAGATATTACTTACAACAAACAAATTACCATCTCAAGTTTTTAATGAAACTAACATACAATCCCACAATCTGGGCCTAACACTACGAAATCAGGCTCTGCCTGTCGACCCCAAAAGTGCAAGCATATCTTGGGATCCTGTAGGCGTGCAACTACATGCTTACGGAAGTCGCAGGGACTTGCATGCTCTGTGGCAGATATACCAAGTTGAAAAAGACGAGCGAATATTACATCGGAACGACAAATGTGAAATCATTGCGAAAATTTGGTGAGCTCTAAGGATTGACAATTTGTTGGACTACCAAAACATCACAATTCCTTGTGTTCAGAATACACATTATCAGGACGAATGTGTTATGAACAATGTGGGATATAGGATCTATGATATATTATTGCTCATATTCACGGATTTCCTTTTTTCAATGTTTGAAACAGATTTTATTGCAAATAAGAGCTTTATCAAACCAGTAGTGAATTTTTCTTTCGTATCAATTAACTGTCAATACTCCCTCTTTGCTGTGGGGCAAAGGCTTCACCCTGATATGTGAGAACAGCAGCCATAGTACAGAGAAAACTGAATAATTTTGGGACCTTCAAGAGAAGCAGAAGATGAAAATAACTACAACGAATATTAAGATTTTCTTCGACGACTGTAATCTGACGTGCAATAGAAGTAAATTATTAACCGGTACAGGGAAACAGCCTACACACAGAAGGACCAAGACATTTTGAATTTGATTTTGTCGAACTGTGTCGAACGTATAGTCTTCAGTTAATATCGAACACAAACTAAGTAAAGAGGAGACAGGGCCTCCACTTGGAAACTCGAACGATGAGAAATCGGCTACGTGCCCCATTTTAAGACTGCGACGAAGGAAATTAAGAATATTAAAGTACAAAGGGGCACCAAGTATCATTTAGATAATTACCTCTCCAGGATTAAAATGAATTTCATTCCTTACAGAAAGGCTCCAACAGCTGGAAAGAACTAATGCAGAAATGATGTGGCAGAATTATAAATCAATTAACAAGTTTTGGGAGTGTGCCATCAGCAACTAACATTTCAGTCTTAGAGCTGGACAGAGAGTACAATACAACAGACAATACAAGAAGCAGCTAATGTCTAAACCTTGAAACTTTGCAAACTGAAACGTAGATGGTGCAACGAGACCTCGGACCAAAGTCACGCCTATAGAACACTGTCGTTGAAAAAAATGAAACCCGCCGAAGGAACACCAATATTTGAACTCCTTTTGTGTAAGTCGGAAGCACGCAACCCCTGTGATCAGACTTGTAAGGCAATTGTTTTAGAAACAACGGATGGAACGTATTGATCAGGATATTCTAAAGAACAATCTCTGGGATTTCAATCAAATTTTCAAGTCTAGTCTGAAAGTGTAACAACCCCCAACCATGTGGCTCAGGGAAAAAATGGAATGCTGGGCATGAACAAAAAATCTAATACCCTAATCTTGGCAGCGTGCTTAAAAAACCGGCGAAAAGAAAATGAACCAAAAGGGAATAACCCGTATGACAAGCTACTCGAATAGCGACAAACGCACATCCACACATCTAAGACAGAAATTAAAGAGATCATGGCCGCCCTAAGGAATAATATAGCAGCTTGAAAGCAATCAATTGTCGCAGATTTCCTGAAGCTGGTCAATGAAGACATTCGGAACATACCAGCTGAAGTCTTTGAGGAGATACAGAGAGCTGGTCGCGTATCCTCCGAGTGGCTATCGGTGCTAGTCCACCAACTCCAAAAAAATGGTGGCTCAAAACTGTATCAACGTTGGACGGATATTATATTAGTTGATGGTGTTAGGACAGCAACCAACTGGTTGCTGTCCTAACACCATCAACATTTGTCTTCAAACAACAGCCACGGTCTCCATCATGTCATCATATGACAAAATTGTATTATATTAGTATATGTTTCATGGGAGACGCTCTCCAAAACAGTCCAGAACTGAACTGATGTTTATTTTTATAAACAGACTAATAAGTACCAGGCTAATTTCAGGAAAGGAAGTTTCTGCCTAGAGGAGAATTTCAACTTGAAACGCATTATCAGGTACAAAACGTGGTAGGTACTACTGTGCGATACTGTGCATTGATTAAAAAAAGGTGCACGACTCGGTTGAAAGTAAGTCACTGTTGAACGTTATGGAGGGATTTGGAGTGGATAATTTAACAGGTTCTGATCGATAAAAGGGTCAAAAGTTAATTTCTTTTCCAACATCTCGGACCCCTTTCAAAACCAAAACTGGTATCAGACAACTAGATGAAGTTTCTCCACTCCTTTTCAATTGAGTCTTGGAAAAGGTCATTCAAGAATGGAAGAAGACAATGAGCTAAGAGGATCGGAATAAATAATGATTCAACTAGGACCCAAACATAGCTGCTGATCTAGCCATTTTTTCCACCAACATTAACTCACCAATCACGAAGATTCATCAACAGAGATAGCTGAGAAAGTAGGATTACAGGCCTCCTTTGAGAAGATAAAATAAATTGAAAATATCAGTCATGGACCACAACAGACTATTTAAAATAAAGGGAAGATTAATCGCGTGAAAAAATTTAGATGCCTAGGTTGGATGATTCAGCAGAAAAGCTTGCAGCAGAAGCGATTACCTTTAGGATTTGCGAAATTTCGTCTACCCTATTGAATGACGTAAAGCATCTATAAGAAATGTCAGATGCTATTGGAGGCAAGATCAGACCGTATGGTACGACTGTGTAACTGGGAGGACTATATCCGTTGGAAACAATGGGTATTTTTTAGTTTTTAATTTATTTATTTATTCACTCATTAATTTAATCTGGCAATCTGGGGGCCGTTAGGCCCCCTCTCACATCTGACCAGGCTATTCACTTACTTTACACGACATACATCTCAATAACCATGTAATACTACATCATGAAATTGAAAAACTACAATAGTGAACATAAAAAAGGATACAGGCACAAAGTTTATTTCTCTCCTTGGAGTGCACTTGGAAAGAGGTCGTTGCAGAGTTCATTGTGCATCGGATGACACTAACTTAATAATACTTTTAACAGCGACTGTTGAAGTCAGGGAAGGAGTTGAAGCTTGTTTGGTTGGTGATAACACGAGCTTACTTGTCTTGTTGGCTGCCCACCCAGCATCAGAGAACAAATTGAAATTGGTGGTACCAAAGAAAGGCAATGAGCACACAGGATGTGACACTGTAACAGCTATCTACAAGAGCGGAAAAATTACACCATATAGGAAAGTGCAAGCTAACAACGCTCTTCAGACGAAACTTTTAGACTTCAACGACCCCAAAGCTGACCGCAGTGCAGTTTCTGACATAGAATACCGCAGGAAGGCTCTGAGCACTATGGGACTTAACAGCTATAGTCATCAGTCCCCTAGAACTTAGAACTACTTAAACCTAACTAACCTAAGGACAGCACACAACACCCAGTCATCACGAGGCAGAGAAAATCCCTGACCCCGCCGGGAATCGGACCCGGGAACCCGGGCGTGGGAAGCGATAACGCTACCGCACGACCACGAGCTGCGGACCCGCAGGAAGGAACCACGAGCTGCGGACCCGCAGGAAGGAAATGATTTTCAGTCTGATGTTCTCCCTCACGGAACAAGGATCAGGTCTGAAGTGTACTGTGCTACCCATTGAAAAGTAAACAAACGAATGCAGCCTCTTCTCCGCCACGAAGGTGCAAACGAACTTCTGGTCCCGACAACGCGGGGCCCCACATGCGCCCGAGCAGAGCTCACGAGCCTTCATTACACCGTTGTTCCTCACCCATCCTGCAGACTGGATCTCGCACCTCCCGACTTCCATCTGTTTGGCCCAATGAGAGACGCACTCCGCGGGGAGCAGTACGCGGATGATTGGGAGGTTACTGGAGCAGCGTGACGCCGGCTGCAACGCCCACCAGTAGAGAGGTACCGTGCGGGCGTAGGGGTCCTCCCAGTAATGTGGTGTCAGGCCGTCGCATAGGAAGGTGATTGTGCTGAAAAACGGGGTTCTGCAGCCAAGAGAGTGGAGAATATAAGAGTCAAATACATCAAACAAATCCAACCTCGGCGAAGAGTTCTCGGGCTTCCAGCCGGGTGGCGGTGTCTTCGAACAGCGACGTTTCGACGAGTGACATACTCATCATCTTCTGGCGAAGTGCCGAGACTTTGCGGATGCCGGTCCCTTTATACCTGCGGTGTGCCCCCCACCACCTGGCCGCGGGAGGCTGGGTCCAGAGGAGCCGGCGGGCGAGGTGGAGGGGGAAGCGGGTGCGCCGTTCGTGTCTCCGTCAGAGCATTCTGATTGCGTCTCGTGAGCTGGACGGTTCTTGTTGCGTTCCTGGCGTATTGCGGCTAATGCTGGATTCCAGGCCGCGCTCAGTTGATAGCCTTCGTCCCTGTTCAATTAGCGTCATTAAAGAATCAATAGAAATACGGGTCCACGAGAACCTTGTGAACAGGGACGAAGGCTATCAACTGAGCGCGGCCTGGAATCCAGCATTAGCCGCAATACGCCAGGAACGCAACAAGAACCGTCCAGCTCACGAGACGCAATCAGAATGCTCTGACGGAGACACGAACGGCGCACCCGCTTCCCCCTCCACCTCGCCCGCCGGCTCCTCTGGACCCAGCCTCCCGCGGCCAGGTGGTGGGGGGCACACCGCAGGTATAAAGGGACCGGCATCCGCAAAGTCTCGGCACTTCGCCAGAAGATGATGAGTATGTCACTCGTCGAAACGTCGCTGTTCGAAGACACCGCCACCCGGCTGGAAGCCCGAGAACTCTTCGCCAGCTGTATACGCCGGGAAAGCATACACTCACATAAATCCAACCTCCTTTCACAAAAGAAATGTGTTGCATTATTTACTGAACGCTCCTCGTACATTGATTCGTATGTCACATTCGACCCACATTTATTCTCTCAACCCCTCAGACACATAATAAATGTAATTGACATTATTTAAAACAAATATTAATGTCAGTAAACGATATTTATTATGTAAAATTAGGTGTTTTCCAAACAAATGTTTTACTGTGGTATTTAATGGTGAGATGTAACATATATTGTCCTCACTGACTTCTATTCAATAAATATTCGATTCTGGGAAGTTGCTTATTAATGTAAGTGCTAAATTCTGTGTTTTATGTAAGTAATTTTGTATAACGTAAAAAGAAATTACATGAATATCAGAAACTCATATTGTCATTATCAATCATCATTAAAAAGTTTTCCAAGAGGTTCTCATTTCGTCTACGAAAAAAACCAAACTTAATTTGTAATTCTGAATATATACTCATCAGCCAGAACAGTATGACCGCCGACCTGCTATCGGCATAAATCCGCCCAGACGATATCAGCGTCACCTGGGAGGAGTCATTGCTCGTCAGTAACACGCACGGCGCATGTAGTATCATGTGCGTCCTATCGGTATGTAGAACGAGGGAAGTCCGTAATCTGAGTTTGACCGAGGGCGTATTGTGATGCCCCAGAAACTCGGGAAAAGCATTTCGGAAACTGCGCGACTTGGTGAGAGCACGCCAAGTCGCCGTGGAGTCAGGCGGCAACCCCTCATTAGAGATGTCGGACGTCGTAGGCAGGGCAGACTGGTAGAACAGGACAGGCGGCGGACTGTGGCGGAACTAACGTCAGACTGGAATGCCGGGCACAGTACAAGTGCGTCTGAATACGCAGTGCACCGAACACTCCTAACAATGGGCCTCCGCAGACGATTACCCATGCAGGCGCCAGTGTGAACACCACGACATCGGCCACTACGACTGAAATGGGCAGATGACCATTGACACTGGACGTTGGTGCAGTGGCAGAGCGTTGCACGGTCTGATAGATCCTGATTCCGTCTTCACCATGCCGATGGTAGGGCGCGAATCGGTCATCTTTCAGGGTAACAGCCCCTTTACAGCCGTGCTGTTGGTTGGAGAAAAGATGACCACGGCTCCATTATGCTCTGCGGAACATTCACAGGGCCATACATGGGTCCAGTGAAGTTCGTGCAGGGCACTGTGACAGTCAAAGTGTATCGTAAACTGGTTGAAGACACCCTATACCCCTTCATGACCATGTTTTCCCACAGCAGTGGAATTTTTCACCAAGATAATGCGCTTTGTCACGAGTCCAGGATTGTGATGGAGTAGTTTGAAGAACACAGTTGTGAGTCTCAATCGAGATGCTGCCCCCCCCCCCCCCCCCCAACATGACAGATCTGAATCCGATCAAACACACTGAGTTGCGACAGAACTTGACGTAAGAGCTCATCGCCCTCTACCCGGAATTTACGGGAATTAGACGATTTGTGTGAGCAGACGTGGTGCCAACTCTCTCCAGCGATCTACGAAGGCCCTATTGCTTCAGTGGCATGTTGCGTGACCGCAGTTGTCCGTGCCAAAGCCGGACATGCCGGCTACTAGGTAGGTGCTCATAACGCTCTGGCTGAGCAGTGTAAGCCGTCACTTATAATGCGGTGATACACAATTCGGCTCGACCTGCCAGCTGAATGATGTCTGACTTTATTTGAGTGTGTGTTGCTATGCCATATTGAGAACTTAGTTGAGTTTACTTTCCGTTTGCTGTTCTCATACTACAAACAACGAACAGTAAGGTTAGGTAAGTGCATGACCATACAGTTTATAGGTGTTCGTGTCTACCATGAACCTTAACTCGTATTCAGAATTAAATTCTGTCATTTAGGAAAATAGATCCTGTTCTATGCTAGCAGTACAGTCGAAAGAATTTGCTAACAAACTTTCTGAACTGTCACATATATGTCCCAGTAAAGATCGGAAATGTAAGGAAAAAACCTGCACCTCGGCTAACAGCAGAAGCAACACAGCTCATGAAACTCAGACGCTGCACATCGGGCATACAAACTGCGCCCCACGAATGCAAATCGTGTTGCTTACAAACAGAAGCGGAACAGAGTCAGTCAGGCTGTGAGAAATGCTAATCTCGGGCATGCCCATACATTAACCGTCAACAGAAACAGACTGTAACACCATAGCTCTAATGCTGTACGGATTTATTTTGCCTTTTGCTTTCGTTTAATGTTACATCGTTGAGCTTCTGTAAATGTGTTTGAGTGAACAGATAACACAAAATTGTATACTCTTTTCTTTGTTTAAATGATGTCGTGGCTTGATTCTATGCAACGTAGTATATCTGTCAAAGTTTTAAATTCTTTGTCTCAATTGGAGGGAGACAATACTTACTGTATACATTTGGAATTTGTGTGAATAATTTTTTGTAGAAATGTCAATATATGCAAATGTTCTGTTTTATTTAATGTGTTTGGTTGCTTTTATGTAAACTGCTGATCCTCACTTAGGATTCTTAGTTAGCTTGTATGTAAAAGATGTAGTGATTCCCCTCGGGAACGGAACTGTGTAGCGCGCGCAAATTGTGGTTGGCCTAGGTAGAAAAGGTGGAACAAGAGTCAGTCGGGGACGAGCTACCAAACTGTGCACTGCCATGTAAATGTTGCATATTGTGCTGGTTCCGAGAGAGGCTTTTTCTGCTAATTTCCAATGCCTCAGATGGACGGATAAATATCTGGAACGATTTTGGAATTGGTATTCATCATCGCTACCAAGAAGGGCCAGAGTCCAGCAATTCTGTCTGCATATCCGCCTACCAACATGCAGTTGCCACCACATTGCGCAATCACTGTAAAGGAGTATTATAAAGATGTACAGTGAAGGATTATAAAATAAATAAAATAAATAAAAAAAATATTATTGTTATTTTAAATATGTTAATTATTCTATCTGTATGATGGTGATTGTGATTGCAATTGTATTTGCTTATCTGGAACGTGGACGTTTAATTATTCGGTATCAGACACTTGACAATGGCTTTTTCGTAAAGGCAATGTTACTCGTAGTTGACCGTGAAATAAAACTGAATAATCGGACTTCGTAATTAAATCGTTTCCAAAGACTGCTGCGGTAGGTGCGGACTCATAATCTAAATCTCAATATTACAATAATTTGCCAGCCATGCCAATACGTCGTACAGAGGTGATTGTCTACTAAACATAAAAAAGTTACACAGTTAGTTAAATCAGATATATTCAATGAATAAGCCTACAGTTCATAATCCTACTTACTTTTATAAATATAATTCTTTACAGAATCGAGTGCCTAGTGTGGTTGCAACTCGCAGTATTCTTCTATAACATGAAATATGGCGGTGTGCCAGACAATAAAATAAAATACGTGCTTCTCGCACCACTTCAACCAGAGCTCTCCCTTTCTTAATCAAACAGAGTAACGTAATTGTGCTTTTGTTTTATCAGCGACACAGCGCTGCAGTTGTGTGCCATAGGCTTTATTTATTTAAATAATATTTCGCGTTTCCGAGGAAACTCACGCTCGGCATGCAAATGTGCCTTTATATTGCCCCCTGAATTGCGAGGCGAAAGGACACACCTGCAGGCGAGCAATTCACCTAAAGGCACAAGAAAATCTAAGTTATCTACAACTATTTACATGACTTACATTACACATTATACACATTATATACAAAATTTGAATGACGCGGGTGCGCCGTAAAAGTTCTAATGTTGGCAGATAGAGTGCGCGCATGCGCAGAAGCGTCTGTGTAACTTCGGGACTGCCATTATATCGTACAGTTAGATCACGCGGCACAGTATTGCAGTTCATATAGTTCGTGTGCGCGCGTTTTTCAGTCGTTGCACAAAGAAAATATTCAACCAAGATTACATATGAAGACTACATTCTATGACAGGTAACTTAGTTTTAAATTTACAATATTTGTTATAACACAATACAACTTAGATTGTTGAATGTTCTTAGTTACATAGTATTGTTTTGAAATACTTCAAAGAAAAAATGTCCGTATTTTTCAGGTGCGTTGACCTATACACATCGTGTCGTTATTACAGTTCATATTCATCCGCTGCACAATAATTTTTTACAGGTTAGTATCGTCGTGGTAAAGTTTTTTGATCACAGTAACATCGTTGTATAACAACGTGATTAATACATAAGCGTGTCCATTTCTCATTTCCATTATAGTCGTAGTGATGCAGTTCGTTGTGACTAAAAGCATTGCTTATTACAGATCAGACATGACCCGTCGAGTAATTGGTCCACGTGCAGTTCGTTTTTTACATTCCGTGGAAGCTTGGTTGCAGAACCTCGGGCGGCACATAGCTGGCGTCGATCCTTGGACAGTCCAGGTAAGAGTGTCCGTCACATTTCGAGAACATTTCATTCCCTGAAGTTCCAACCAAAATTCTTCCACCCGTCGTGTTGTTTTCTGGACAGGCACTTTGTGTCCATTTAATCCAGTTAACATCTTGAAGTTGGGTACTGTAGTAATATCACTAGACGATGCACGAATTATGCACTTCACATTTTCAGTTTTTTGCTGAATATAGCTCACCTAAATGTTCGTAGTTATTAATCAAGGAAATCGTTCATCGCGTTTACATAGATACGCTGCATAATGAATGGCATTAACAGTTTCTTTCACATAGGTTTCCGCGTAGTTGCCGAGTTAGTAATGTTCGTTAATGTCCGTGAACAGTGGTTCACTATGCAATGTCTTTTTGGCCCTCGTTTTGTTCAAATTTCTTTTACATAGTAACAGTTGCACTATACATCAGTTAAAAAAAAAAAAGTAATTATACATACACACGTCACATATTTTCTTAGCATAAACATAATATAGTTGCACATAAACATGTTTACATCATCATTACATCGCTATAGGTTATTACATTGTGTCACATTTGATTACATGAATTGCAGATTTTTACATCCTCTTTAGCGGTTTTGCTGGGATATTATCGATGTTTTTTGTGATGTCATCTGAAATTAAGATAGGTTAGACACAACATTCATTACATCAGTAGGCAAGACCAGGCGTTTTCACTACTCAATAAATATTCAAAATAGTAAGAGAGAGAAAATGTTCGATTCCTCGCGTTTTGTGCGTGTGTGTAGAGTGTCTGTGTGGCCTTGACTACTGATAGATGCTTTTCGTGTTGAGAGATGTGCGTCTAATCTATTTCTCAAAGTAAAAGATCGCTTCACAGATGACGTCTGTCAGTTCGTCAGGTGTCACACCAAGTCAGTGGTACCTTCAGTAACAAATGTTCCGTGAAAAATTAATATGTCATCCACTGCTACGTAATCATAAATTTTACTTTAATATTCCGTCTTTCAGGTGGAGGCGCGCGCTGAAAGAAGAGTTCTTCTGTCTTCAACTGCGTCACTGGAACCACTGAAATGAAAATTTCTATACTACTTATTATCTGTGTTGTAACAACAGAGTTTTTCGAGTTGCTTAGCAATATTTTGATGGGTATGACTTTGACATTATTCAGCATGAAATGCTCTAAGATCTCGGTGTGCGTATAGCCCAATAATTTTGTTAGTTCTAGAATGTTGTAACAGATACGCACCAGGATGTGGTATGTTAACAATTATATAAGGTCCTTCATATAGCAGACGCCACTTTGCGTTGCGTCGTTTGAGTGCTACAGATTTATGATGAGTACGAAGTAGTACAAGCATTCCCACCTCGAATTTTTGTTTTCTTTTTATTATGTTTCTGTGATGTTTGTTTCGTATTTGTGCGTGATGTGTCAATGTAGTCAATACTTCTTTTATTTTCTGATCAGGTGTGATTTCCTTGTCTGACAATTTAGGTAATGGTTCTATCCACTGATCGTTCTGTTTGCAATTGAACATGATCTCGTTAGGTGTGTAATTCGTATCGTAAATATTTAAGTTATTGTGTACGTCTTCGAAAAGACTTAGGTAGGACACCCAATTAGTATGTTTTGATGAAATATAGGTCCTCATGAATCGATTTAATTCTCGGAAAAGTCTCTCAGTCGCGTTACATTGTGGACTAAACCTCGAAATAAATATACTTTTAATGTTATTGTCCTTCAAGAAATTTCTCCATTTGTACCCAGAGTAGTATGCTGCATTATCTGATAGAATTGCTTTAGGTTTTCCCACGTGCGTCAGGTAATCACTTGAGAATCTTCGTATTATAGCATTTGCAGTGGCGGATTTTAAAGCATAAAGTTTTACATGTTTAGAAAATATATCGTAAAAAGCTAAGATATATTTGACGCCTCCAGAGCTTGCTGGATGCGGTCCACTGATGTCAGTACACAGAATTTCCAGGGGTTTACTAGGTAAAATAGAATGTAAATCTGTTTTTGTGGATAAATTCTGAGGTTTTGATTTTTGACATATGACACATGTTTTTAGTTCCCTGTAAATTTTTCTTCTCATATTGCTAAAATAACAGTATGTACTGAGCTTTGCCAAACACCTTTTCGTCCCATAATGACCCCAAACTAAGTGTGTGTGCCAAATTAGATTACGTTCAGACTCTTTGGGAATGCATACACACCAGTTAGTAGCATTTGGATGTCGGCGGTAAAATAACACATCATTGTGTAACTTGTAATACTTAGTCAAAGGATGATTGTGTTTTTCTACCAGTAATGTTATTATCTTATACCAGTGAGGATCAGATTTTTGTAATTCAGCCATGTTTCTGCACATATCAATATAATATTGGTGATACTGCTTGTCTTGCATTAAGAGAATCCTGTAGTCATTTATATTTTCTAAGTCACTGTTGGTATCATTCATACCTTGTGGAAGTCTAGACAAAGTGTCTGCAATGGTGTTGTCCTTACCTCTTATGTACTTAATTTCAAAAGAGTAGTTCTGAAGTGTAACTGCCCATCGTGATAGTCTAGGATGTACAAGTTTACAAGTTAACAAAAATGTCAGGGCCTAGTGATCGGTGTAAATTACCGTATGTTTTCCAAATAAATAATAATTGAATTTCTTGAATGCCCATACTATGGAAAGTGTTTCTAACTCAGTAGTGGAGTATGTACGCTCACATTCAGTTAGAGTGCGACTCGCAAACCCAATAATTCTTATCTGTTCCTCCTCTTTATTCTTTACAACTTGAAATAAGCAACAGCCCAAGCCAGTACGTGAAGCGTCACAAGTCATACAAAAATCTAAATTGAAATCTGGATGGCTCAATATGTTAGCATTCACTAAAGCATGTTTAATTGTATTAAAGTCATTCTGGCACTGTTCCGACCAGATCCAAACTTGACTCTTTCTGAGTAGATTTAGCAGATGTTTACTGTTCAAAAGTGGTTGTGGCAAAAAACGTCTGAAAAATGAACATAGCCCAAGGAATGATTTTAACTGCTTTTTAGTTCGAGGGCTAGGAAAGTTTCTGATAGCATCTAATTTACTGGGATCCGGACGTATGCCCTGTGAATTAATGATACGTCCTAAATACTTTATCTCACTGCAACCAAATTTTGATTTTCTTAGGTTGGCTGTGACTCCAGCTTGTGCAAATTTTTCTAAAATTCTTTGAAGAGTGTCAACGTGTTCATTCCAAGATCGTGTAGCTATCAGTATATCATCTACATAGTGTGTGACTGTCTCAACTAAATCGTCGCCAAGCATGGTATCCAGGGCTGTAATGAATACCCCAGAGCTGACATTCAGTTCAAAGGGTAGAACACAAAACTGATAGGTTCGCCCCCCGAACATAAATGCAGTATATTTCCGAGAATCAGGAGTGATACCCACCTGCCAAAACGAATTAGCGAGATCTATTGTGGAAAAATATTTTGCATCTAGAAATTTCTGTAATTGCTCTTCTAAATTTTCAGGTTTTGTGTGAACCGGTAAAATTATTTCATCAATAGCTCGTGCGTCTAACACTCACCTAATGCTTCCATTTGATTTTTTGACAACAAGTAGAGGACTACAATAAGGTGAGGTGGATGGTTTAATGACCTTCCAGTCTAACATTTGTTTTAATTCTTGCCACACAGCAGGTCGTTGAGATAACGGCACGTTATATGTCTTATGGTAGAAGATCTTGTGAGGCTTAACTTCAATCTTGTACACATACGTGTTGATAACACCTAATCGTTTGGTAAAAACTTGTAAATATTTGGATAACACTTCCTGTAGTTTTATACGTTCACGTACACTGAGAGCTGTAGCTTCACTTATCTTATGATCAAGCAATGTTTTCAAGTCCATTAGCTCTGTGTCAGATGAGTGTGTTTGCATGTCTTGAATGTCTTTGTCAAGTACTAACTGAACCTTGTACCCTGTACAGTGTTTGTCATGCTTTAGAGTTCTCCTGTCCAAATCAATAATAATTACACTGCTTTTATCATTTAAAATACATTTACCTTTGGAGAAGTCTATAATGCAGTCCTTCTCGCTCATAATATCTATTCCTAATATGCAATTTGTCACAAGGTTTTGTACAACCAGGAATGGCCATTGTACGGTTCCATTACCTATTTTAACGTTTACAAAAACTTGCTTCGTAACCCTATATGACTTATTACCTAGTGCAGTAGTTATTTTACAGTTTTGGGCAGGAAACTCAGCCACAGGTTCCAATTCACACATCTTTTTATAGAAATTAAAAGACAAAACGCTCACAGCTGCACCTGTATCTAGGATAATAGTAGTTGGAATCCCACCTACTACACCAGTAGTAGATGCTAATACAATTTCATTTGTGTTTAAACGACATTGTGTACTGTCTTGTAAAAGTTCATCTGATATATTGTTATTGTGGTTGTATCTTATAAATAAAACAGGTAGTTTTTGTTTAGAATTACTCGGCATATCATTATTCTGTTGTTCAAGTGTGGTGTCAAATAACTGATTATCATTGAAGTCGCCCCCCAAGAATTCTTCAGCCACGACCTGGGGCAAAGTAGTGACTGTTTCTAGTTTGTTGGATTATCATTTGTACTAGGTACTGACACAGATAGAGGTTGTGCATCAGGTGTCATTTCTATTATATTCACATTCGGATATTGCCTATTATGATCTCCAAACTTTTGCGGTTGTTGTTGCTGTTGCGCATTATAACTTACCTGTCGGTCGTAAGGTATGCTCCAATTTTGTCCTGGTGGCTGCTGTGGTAAAGCAGAGTTTGAATGAAAGTACTGATCGTTAGAGTCCAACCTTGATGCTGTCTTGGCTCGTAGTTATTATTATTTCTATTTCTGTTTGTGTTTTTGTTATTACCTTTGTATCCGTTGTTACCGTTGTAGTTATTACCGCGGTGCCTTTTGTATGGATTGCCGCATGAAATGTTATTACTGTTGTAACTATTGTTTGTATTGGAATACGCCTGTTGATTTTGATTTCCGTACTGAGACGGCATGTGAGTTTGCTGTTTTTGTTGTACCGCGTATCCAACTGTGGGCGCGCCAGAATTGTGTTGGCAAGCCTGCATGTTTTGCATACCACTAGTGTAAACATTGTGGCTGCTGTTTTGCCGCGCGAAGCGCTGATCTTCAAGTAACATGTCAACCGAATCTAAAGCTGTTAAAAAATAATCTGAATCGTCATCCGGGATATGTAGGAGTTTTTCTTTAATGTTGAAAGGCAATTTGGCCTTCAACGCACGAAGTATATCACGCGTTGCGACTGGTTCGTCTAAAAAATGTCCCATGTTCAAGTATTTTTCAAAATATCTGCGTAAGTTACCATTTTTACTGTTAAAAGTTTCAGGTTCTAAAATTTGTCTTCTGAGTCGCTCCTGGACGGATTGCGACCAGAATTTGTTCAGAAAAGCACGCTCAAACTCACTGTACGTGGTACATACGTCAGCTTGACTGTATGCCCAGACAGCTGCATCGCCTTGGATGTAACCGACAATATATGAAATCTTTCTCCGGTCACTCCAAGTGCGTGGAAATGCGTTACTAAAAGATTTGAGAAAAATCACCGGATGAATGGTTCGTTTTTCTGGGATAAAAATCTGAAATTGCCTGTGTTTCATTAAGCTTTCATCTTCCTTCGCATTGTGATATGGATTTATTCCACTGTAATTACTGGTATGTTCAGCTGGCGAGTAATTACGATAATGTTGCTGTGGTTTACCATAATAATAGCTTGTGTTTGTGTTTCCACATCGTGGTATGTGTTGTAGTCGTGGTGTGTTTTGTTCTTGTGTATTTGTCGTGTGCGGAATGTGTGTATCATACTCGAATGTATATTGGTTTCTGAACTGTACATTTTGACTGATATTTTCGTTACATTCAGACTGTAGTTGATCGGTGAATTGTCTCATGGGTGCAGTGACGGATTGTACTGCGTCACTGATCAGCTGTTTGTTATTAGTAATGTATTGCGCTACGGAGTCGTGCACAATTGTTGGTAAATTTTCACGTAAGCATCTATCAAAATGTTTGTCTTTGTTCTCAACCCAATCATGAAATTCTTTATTAATATTTTGAAAATGAGCTGTGGCATCTGATTGTAAGATGTCAGTCAGGTGTTGTTCAACATTGTCAAATTTATTCTGTACGTCAGTAATTCGTTTTTCAAGATTGTCATGTACTGAAGGATATGTTTGAATTTGTTCAGTAAGAACTTCACACGTGACATTAAGGTTTATTACTTGTGTCTGTAAAAGTGCTACGTCAGTTGTAGTCTTTTCTTGTCTCGTATTGAGCTGGGAAAATTTAGTACTGAGTTCGGTCATCTGTTTGGTCAGTGTGGCGTCTATAAGTTCCACACGCTTACATAAAGTGTCATTACCTATCTTGATTGCTATGAGATCAGATTTGATTTCGTCATTTTGTGTTTTTAACTGTTCATTTTGTGTCTCTAATTGTGCCTTTAAGGTTGCCATGTTTTCGGCGTTTTGTTTCATTAGCATTTGT
Source organism: Schistocerca americana (assembly GCF_021461395.2). Lineage (NCBI taxonomy): Eukaryota > Metazoa > Arthropoda > Insecta > Orthoptera > Acrididae > Schistocerca > Schistocerca americana. Next base: position 358,964 of record NW_025726225.1, on the reverse strand, counting down.
AACATGTCGGCAATGTTTACCGTTTGCAAGGTCTCTGCCCCCGCCGCGTCATTAGACGTGACGTCATGCATTAACATGGGCTCTGATTGAGATTTTGAAATTTTTGTAGTGGACGGCCTATCGTCAAAATTTTCGTCAACACTTGCGTCAATGTTTGATGAATCGTCACTACCGGTTGCTGTCGTAAAGTCATTTTCTAACACTTGTCTCACGTCCAAGTCGGATTGCGTCTGAATAGTACGTCCTTGCTGTTCCATTTTTGCGTATTGTTTTCTAGTTATTACCATGCCACACGTGATATATGTTTCAAGAAAATTTTTGACACTGATTTTAAAATAAAATGTAGTTGAGCATGAATCGCTCGTAGCAACAATGGCTGTCTGTTAATTTAAAAATATAAACTGAATTTGAGATTATTGGTAATGGCTGCTGGCCATGTTACATGATATCGTACGGAAGTCGGCCATATTGTACACTCGTGTATTGGTATTGTTGCATACGTTATTGTTTAGGGAAAAGTACTGAGAATGAAATTTATCACTGAAACTGTTATGCGGAAAAGAAACACTACAGAATTTACTGAAAAGCTAATACACTGAATTATACGTCTGGTCAAGCCTACCAATGCAAAGATGCTGCGTCTTACCTTATTTTGCTGGAAGTTTCATTGCGTCTTCCCGCAAAATTTCAGAATTGGAAAATATCTTCAGATTTTGTTATCTCTCATACATTGACGTCCAGGTCCAGAAAGTTGATTTTTTACATGAAACAAAGAGAACAATGTAACAAATGACAAAATAACAAGTCCGACACGCAGTCGCCAATATAAAATAAATAAAATAAATAAAAAAAATGTTATTGTTTTTTTAAATATGTTAATTATTCTATCTGTATGATGGTGATTGTGATTGCAATTGTATTTGCTTATCTGGAACGTGGACGTTTAATTATTCGGTATCAGACGCTTGACAATGGCTTTTTCGTAAAGGCAATGTTACTCGTAGTTGACCGTGAAATAAAACTGAATAATCGGACTTCGTAATTAAATCGTTTCCAAAGACTGCTGTGGTAAGTGCGGACTCATAATCTAAATCTCAATACTACAATAATTTGCCAGCCATGCCAATACGTCGTACAGAGGTGATTGTCTACTAAACATAAAAAAGTTACACAGTTAGTTAAATCAGATATATTCAATGAATAAGCCTACAGTTCATAATCCTACTTACTTTTATAAATATAATTCTTTACAGAATCGAGTGCCTAGTGTGGTTGCAACTCGCAGTATTCTTCTATAACATGAAATATGGCGGTGTGCCAGACAATAAAATAAAATACGTGCTTCTCGCACCACTTCAACCAGAGCTCTCCCTTTCTTAATCAAACATAAGAGTAACGTAATTGTGCTTTTGTTTTATCAGCGACACAGCGCTGCAGTTGTGTGCCATAGGCTTTATTTATTTGTCACTGATTATTTATTTAATTAATATTTCGCGTTTCCGAGGAAACTCACGCTCGGCATGCAAATGTGCCTTTATAGGATCAGCTTATTGGGCGATTTAATGTGCACAACTATAAGGTAACTTATAACTGAATTTATGTACCTACCTTAATTTTTTCCTCATCATAACATCTCAGGTTCCTCTCCGTTTGAACTAAAGTGATTACCGACTGTCCCTACTGAAAGAACATTAAAGACCAGTGTTTTGCTAATTAATGCCGCTTGAACATAGTAAAAAGAAAGTTAAAGTTAATATGGCAAGAGAGTGAGTTAAAGTAAATGTTGTTTGCTGAAAATAATTTTCCTATTAAAACTGCTTATTAAAGTGTTGTTGCCAACTTCAAAAGTAGAAGTTCTTAAGACTGAGGCTTATAAAGTTTTGCTTAGTAAATGATCACATTGCTGCCTGTTGTAAATCGCAGAAGGTGAGTCAATATCTTGCAAATTTGCCAACATTGTGTCTCACTGTAGTAAAAGTCGTGAATTGCATTTATGGAAGGTTATATACTCGTTTGCTAAGTGTTTGGGTCTCTTGTGTATTGGAAGTGCATATTAATAGTATAACATGATCCACAGTTTGCTATTGTGTTAATGCTAGGTAACAAGTAATGGGAAGACCACTATCTATGAAAACATTTATTTATTTATTCAAAAGACAATGAGAAGTAACGTGTTGTTGAATTCCATATAACCTTCATTCTTAATAGAAAAGTATTTAGTTGAGAAAGACTTACCCTGTGATCTGTTCATAATTTTGCAGTGAACTACATTTATAATTTTATGTCAGCTAGGAAAATGTTCGAACAATAATACTGAACCTATGTCCAATTAATGATTCTGCAGTGAATATTAATAGTAACGTTATAAATACCATTCAGTTTGAATAAGCCCTGAAAGTAATAGTGTGTTTCGTTATCTGTTTTATTTTTGCAAATAGTTTGTGCTGCTCTAGCTGTTTGACACCTGGATATGTTAACGTTAAGGTTGGAACATAGTTCATTGCACTCGCGTGTGGCCAAGTCTAGGTTGTGTTTGTCCGTTAAAGTTAGGCATACCTACTTTCTTACGTTAATCTTTCTCTTGCCTAATTAGGCTGTCGACCGTTTTCCTTAGTCTTTAAACAGTATAGCTAGGCAAAAGTATTGTTTGTTACTGTTCGAATATTTAAGTAATTCTGACTTTGATTTCCGATAAGCCACCTCCGTTAGGTACAACACGGTCAACATAACAAAATTCCTCTCAGAGGGTAACACTGCTCTGTTGTTTTATACCATAACCGCTTTAACAAGATAGTTTTACTTCACGACCTGCCTCCAACTTTAAGGTTACGGTATAGCAGTAGCGGACGGTAGTGTTGTAAGACCAGCTGTCCTATGTGGACCTGGTACAGGCAAAGTTAAGGCTGCAGTTGATCCCACTGTCCGGTATGAAGAACTGAACTGGTACTTCACATTACCACATCTGAATGACAAATGAAACGGAGACTCGTTGATTATTTCACGGTGGTAAACGACTTTAGCCACGAAAAATTCTATCCAAAGAATGGTATTTGCAATTCCCTAAAATTCATCATAAGGATCAGATCAGCATCTACTGGGCACGAAAATGCCAACGTGCGCAGGCGACGTGTCCTCACACCACATGAGCAGGGCACCCACTCCTCGCCACCCACACGCGAAAATTCTCTCTCCCGGTACAAAAGCACGCACTCCAGATAACACAGTAGCAAATCACTTTCATATTTCGATCCACATGACCCGCTGTTCTCATTATTTTGACCAATGCCACTTCAGAAATTAATTTTCTCGAAAGTGTAAACTATTTTGTTCAAAAAAGGCAAAATGAATCACATTAATATCCTCTTTCCTCCATGCCATAGTCGGCAGTCATCGATAGGAAACCTTTCGTTTTGGTCATGGGAAGGCCATACTCTCGTACAGTTAATAGTAAGCTTATAATCAATATGAACAAGGTAATTTCATGGTCTTTCTTAAACAAACGCAGTATAATGGCATGCCATGTAAAAATTATTTGCACAAAATAACTTCTCATTTGATTACGTAAAACACTTTCAGAATCCGAAGGCGCTGCTACGGCTCTGCAATGGGTCGTAAGCTACGAGAGCATCTCCATGCAACAGGTACGAAGGATTCCTACACGGCGGCTCACTATGTCAGTTCAAGGACGGACAGGCTTAATTGTCGCAAAACTCAGCTGGAAAGCGTGGCCAGTTACACCATACGTCCCTTATACCACCATTTACGGAGTCACCGGCTAAACTCAGAAGTTTCTCGAAGTTTCGTACCAGTAGGGGTTCTTGCACCCATTTCTCTGATGAGCACTCAACGTCGAGGGCAACATACTACGTCGAGGGCAACTGGGTCATATAAATTAAGAAGTCTTCGAGTCGCTCACATATCTGTGAATCTGTTTCATATGCTTCTACCTTCTTTAACAGCCAGCAGATGGGTACTGTGTCAAACGCTTTCAACAAATCTAGAAATATAAAATGTGCCGGCTGTCCTACATCCACACTTCGCAGTGTAATATGCGAGAAAAGGGCAAACAGAATTTCGGACGAGTTATGTCCGCGAATCAGCATGTTTTTAGAGAGAATAAGGTACTCTGTCGCAAGAAAATTTATTACGATTGAATTGTGGGTATGTTGAAAGACATCGCACCAAACCGATGTTGCTGTGTAATTTTGCGGACCCGTTCTTTTGCCCTTCTTACAAACAGGAGTCGCCTGTGCTTCTTTCCAGTTGCTTGGGGCTTTGCGCTGGGGGAGAGATTCGCGATAATTGCAAGCTAAGCATGGGGAGAATGCCGTAGAGTATTCTTTGAGAAATCCAAAAATGTTCAAAAAACGTGTGTGAAATTTTATAGGACTTAACTGCTAAGGTCATCAATCCCTGAACTTACACACTACTTAACCTAAATTATCCTAAGGACGAACACACACAACAATGCCCGAGGGAGGACTCGAACCTCCGCCGGGATCAGCCGCACAGTCCATGACTGCAGCTCCTAAGACCGCTCGGCTAATCCCGCGCGGTTTTGAGAAATCCAACTGGAATTCCATCCAGACCTGGTGGCTCACTTGCTTTCAACCATTACAGTTGTTTCCTTGCGCCACGAATGCTTATTACCACGTCGTCTATACGATGGTCAAACGACGGTACGTTCGTACGATTCTCCTCCGTGAACGTTTTCTTGAAAGTGAAATTTAAAACTTCGGCTCTCGTTTGGTATCTCCACCTACCTCACCAGGCTGGTCGAGAAGTGACTGGAAGGAAGATTTTTCTCGGGTTCTCTGGCAGATCTTTTGCTTAGGTGTAACGGTGGTAGTAGTTGTATGCTTTGCGTGAACATCTTTTCACAGACGCACGAATCTCTAGCAATCTTTGCTTACCGTTATTTGTGCGTTCTCTTTTGAACCGAGACTGCAATAGAATTTGCATCCTCAGTGGTTTCCGAATCTCGTTGTTAAAACATGATACGTCTTTTCTGTCCGTAATCCAGATCACTGCTTAACAGTATGTTTAAATTTTCCCATAATTCCACTGCGTCCATCTCATTGGAACTGGATGATGACGATTAACTTGCTAGGAGGAGCAGATAAGCAGGTGTTATCATCTCATTTAGACAAACACCCTCCTAGCCTTCTTGACTGATTTATTGACTTTTGTAACCATAGTCTCTGTAATGATATAAAAACGCCCGTCTGCATACTGATGGTAGTAATTACGTCCGGCCTATTTGTAGCTACAAGGTCTGAGATATTTCCATTGCATGTGGGCTGCCGAACTAGTTGCTGAAGACGGTTTTCAGAAAACGCGTTCAAAATTTTTCTATTAATTTCTACAGCTAGCGAATAAAACCTTTGCGCAAAGTCAGTGGAAGGGCAAACAACTACCGATCTTACTCTTAGACTATGTGCACAATGCCTGAATTTGATATTTCCTTGAAGGTTCAGTTTCCTTGCGGGAACCGGGTCATTGGTGGTCCTCTGGGAGGCTTAACGTCAGTGGGAAATATCGTGTAAGAGAGTAATACCTTTTGCTGACTTCTTTTATATGTCATACATGCCCAATGACATGACATTTTAACTGATTGTTGTAGCAGAAACTATTATTTAATTGTGCCCAAGCTGATTTTATTTACAATTGGTAACAGGTACCCCTGAACTGTGTAAAATAAACAACTACAGTCAAAACCAAACAACGATACCTTCCCACACGGATATCCTAATCTGAATATGGATATATAATCGAAAGCATTCACCACAGATAAGTAAAAGCGACATGGGTTCTTTTAAGATCGACTTTATATCTATCAGTGCCTTATGTTCTATTCTAGACGACAAAACCTGTCATAGCATATGGGGAACCAGGCATGCACCTGGTGTGCAAGATCTGTGAGTCTATATCTACAAGACTGCTGTGCAATTCACAGTTAAGTGCCTGGGAGAGGTTTCATCGAACCACCTTCAAGCAATTTCCCTACCCCCTCTTTTGATGCATTGTGGGTGTGGGGCAGCGACTGGTCAAATATTTAGCAAGGAAATTTGTCAAATAAAATAACTGCTCGAAACGTGCAACCAGTTTCGGCATCTCAATAAAGCCATCTTCAGGCCCCATACGCACTTCATGTGTCGTCAGGTCTTCGAAGGGAACACTGGACTAAAGAATTCAGTGTATCCAGATACCTATAGTATGCTAGTATTGATGCATCTGATTGTCTTGTACATGAAGGGCATATGGGCCCTGAAGATGGTATTACTGAGATGCCGAAACTGGTTGTGGCGATTTTCCTACATTAAAAATTTCTGTGCTGTTTCACTATCTAACAGCACACGGGAAAAGTGAACATTTAAATCTCTCTGTGCCAGCTCTGATTTATTTTATTATGATGGTCGTTCGTCCCATGAATGTGGGCGCCAAACAAATATGTTTACAGGTTGAGCAGAAAGGTGGTGACAAACTCCCTGAGAAGGTCTTGTCGCAACGGAAAACGTCTATTTTCTAATGATTGCCACCCCAAATCACGTATCACGTCCGTGGCACACTCCCCCCCCCCCCCCCCCCTATTACGCAATAACACAAAACGAGGTGCTCGATTCTGAACTTTTTTGATGTCCTCTGTCGATATTATCTGATTCGGATCCCACACCACGTAGCAGTGCTCCAAAAGAGGGCTTGTCAGTGTAGTGGGGGCAGCCTCTTTGGTAGACCTGTGGCATATTCTCAGTGTTCTGCCTATAAATTGCAGGCTTTGGTTTGCTTTACATTATCTATGTGATCGTTACAACTCAAGTTATTCGTAACTGTAATCACTAAGTATTCAGTTGAGTTTATAGCCTTTAAATTTCTGTGATTTATCGTTTAACCGAAATTTAGCGGATTTCTTATAGTAGTCATGTGGATGAATTCATGCTTTTCATGACTTCGAGTCAGTTGGACCGTACAGATACATGAAAGTAAATGACAGCATAACGTGCAGACTAGGAGGATCACTCAGAAGGTCTGGTAAACAGCAACAGCAGACGGTTATTACACTTCCTTGGGAAACGCAAGCAATCACTTCTGTTTTACTCGATGAGTTTCCGTCAGTTAGCAAAGACTATGACTGTTTTGACAGGATATCACGAATCCAGTCGTACAACTGAGACGATACGCCATACACGTGCAAATTGTTTAGAACTCGTTTGTGAGGTATAGTGTGAAAAGCTTTCTGGAAATCTAAAAATATGGAATCAATGTGACAACCCATGTCTATAGCACTCATTATTGATGAGGATAAAGGGCTAGTCGTGTTGCACAAGAACGATATTTTCTGAACTCGTGTAGGCTGTCTGTCCGTAAATCGTTTCCTTCAAGGTAACACGTAATGTTAGAAAACAGCGTATATTCTAAAATCCTACTACAAATCACCGTTAGCAATATGTTCAAAAATGTTCAAATGTGTGTGAATTCCTAAGGGACCATACCGCTGAAGTCATCGGTCCCTAGACTTACACACTACTTTAACTTATGATAAGAGCAACACACATCCCCATGCCCGAGAGCGGACTCGAAGGTCCGTTGGGATGGGCCGCGAAGTCCGTGAAATGGGGCCTCAAACCGCGTGGCCAGTCCGTGCGGTGGATCAGTTAGTAGGACACATTCTGAGACGTCAACGGATCGTCAGTTTAGTATTGGAAGGAAGTGTGGAGAGTAAAAATGCAGAGGGAGATGAATACAGCACGCAGGTTCAAACGGATGTGAGTAACAGTAGTTACTCAGAGATGTAAAGGCTTGCAGAGAATAGAGCAGCAGAGAGCACTGCATCAAACCAGTCTTGAGACTGAAGGCCACACCACAACGCAACGCAACACGACGTGTTTCATAGCTGCAGTCTCTGAAATAAACAGTTGAAAATGGTCCTGCAGACATTTACAATGCTTCGAATGTTACCCAGTAAATAATGTTGTCAATGTTATTAGCTTTATGGAATGATATTCTTGTGCTTCTTTGTATATTAGTTATAATTATTAATACATTTCTTGTGCTACAAATTCATAAATTTCTAATTTTGCAGCGACAATCCAAATTTGTGATCTCAAGCTGTTGTACAGTACTGCGTATTTGTGTATGCCTCTTCTGTGTACTTTATGGAGGTCGTATACGCATCCTGACAATTCAAGTGTCAGCCTCTCTTCTGTTCACATGTGCTAGTAGCCAATTCCGTAAAAAAGAACTGTTTGGGTGTTTGTGTGGCTATCGAGAGCTACAGACCAATGCACTACTGTACTGTTACCATCTGACCAATCGTTAAAGCTGCGATTGAGGTTTTCCATCTTGTTCCAGGGGCTGAGGAAGGAGGCAGCATGACGCTGAAAGTACATCCCAAACAGTATTATCAACATAGCGAATACTACTCACCCAGTGAATGTATTTTCCAAAAAAAATTAACGCGAATTCTTGGCTCTGTAATGAACTGCAAATTTCCCTTAACCTCATAAAAACTGGTCGGCAACATAACGGGCTTAATGTATTGGTATAAGCTGTCTCCACCACACTGGTCAGGAAAGATGAAGCGCATAGATCGACAAGTAGGCGCTGGATCAAGAACACCTATCACCCGAGAGGTCAGAGACACACCTACACGCAACAGGCGACCACCGCCCTCTCAACAGTATGTATTTAGGCCGCCGCCGACAGTCAGTCATCCGGTTTGCCATCTGTCAGTTTACTCGCAGAGCGCGTTTAGTTCGTCACATCCTTCAACAGTATAATGCGACCAGATTAGTGACTATAGATGGATTGTTACTGATGAACTTGAATAGAGTTCATGTCTGTGGTACATGTTAAGTCGATATTCCATTTCGTATAAATAAAGAACAGTATTAATCTAAGTGTGCATTCGTGTTGCAGAAAGTGGATACTGGCCACCCAAAATTGCGCCAGCCCTCCCGCCAGAGGTTCGAGTCCTCCCTCGGGCATGGGTGTCTGTATTGTTCTTAGCATAAGCTAGTTTAAATAGTTTGTAAGACTAGGGACCGATGACCTCCGCAGACTGATCCCTTAATAATTCAAACACATTCTATCATTTTGGCTTCCCACAATAACATCCTCTCGCTTCCTTCTTTGCGGTACAAGGCTCTGCAATGGCGAATGAGGATAATTTTGTGACGATCGTTGTTTCAGCCTGCAGGGGTGATCGTATTCAAGTGTTACTATTTGTTGTTGTGTTCTTGCATGTATTCCAAGAGGGGAACCGCAAAACTAATGAAATTTTTCTTTTCAGAGGCTGTGCTTGCTTTTTGATGCCTCGGCGCCTCTGACGCAGACAGCCAATGTGATCGATCTAACACAAGTTTCTCAGTTTCAGAACCAACAAATTGCTACCGTACTGACGACGGTACAATAACTGCTTGATGCACGATCTGCGTCGGCAGCACAACCACAACCGACCAACCAATCAGCCTTCACATGTGCCGCCGACCAGTACACCAACGTTACGGCAATTTAAGGAAATAAAGGAGGAATTGATTGAACACCTGACTCTGTTCCAAGATCATTGGAGACCCTGCAATCGAAAGGGAGTGTCACAACTTTACAGTCTCTTGAACACGATGGGCTTGACAATGTTAAGGCTAATACAAAAACCATTCCCAACCGCGTCACCCAACGAACTCGTGTATGACTAAAAATGGTTCAAATGGCTCTAAGCACTATGGGACTTAACATCTGAGGTCATCAGTACCCTAGAACTTAGAACGACTTAAACCTAACTAACCCAAGGACATCACAAACATCCATGCCCGGGGCAGGATTCGAACCTGCGACCGTAGCGGTCGAGCGGTTCCAGACTGAAGCACCTAGAACCGTTCGGCCACACCGGCCGACGAAATTCCTTATGCACTGCTTTTGAGCCAAAAGACAGACACTGAAAGTACGTTGTCTTGGATACAAAGTTCTAGGGTACTGATGACCTCAGATGTTAAGTCCCATAGTGCTCAGTTCAGGAAATTCCTTAAAATGGTTCAAATGGCTATCTTCAGAAGGAATGGGAAAAGCTAATAACTTTGCAGTGCAGGTTATATTGAAAAACAATGCAGATCCTAAGTTTGTCTCTGAAAGCAAATGTAATGGGCGGGGCAGGTTAAAGGATCTAGTGAATATAAAGAATTGCAAGATAATGGTGTAATTGCTCCAATTCCAGCTAGTCAATGGCAAGTCCTCTCGTTTTGTTGCCCATGCCTTCTGGTCGCATTCGCATTTAAGTCTGCAGTCAACCCACGGACAACCGTTGAAACTTACCTGTTGCCTCGCCTCGACGAACTAATGGACAGGCTTGGTGCAGGACGTTACTTTTTAACACAGATTTTTGTGATCCGTATTTGCAAATTCCATTAGATGAAGAATCACAAAAAGTGTTTGTTGTAAATACACATTTAGGACTGTTTGCCCTTCAGCAATGCTTCCGCACCCACCGTTTTTCAACGTTACTTGGAACAGCTGACTACAAAAGTGTCATTTTGTTCAAACTACTTGACGATATTGTCGTGTCAGGCTCTACTCTAGAAGAACACATTGCCATTTGCGTACTCTTTTTCGATTGTTTTCAGATGCTGGACTCAAGTGAGACTTTTTTCAAACCCAACTACAATACAGAGGTCATGTGCTAAACAGTCTGGGTGTTCACCCCCTCCTATCTCATTTGATTGCAATCCGTGACCTGCCCCTACGCCCCGCAATGTGTCAGATCTCCAGTCAGTACTAGGCAAGATGACATTCTACATTCGGGTCATACCGAATGCTGCTCAGATCGCGGCTCCATTGCACCGCTTGCGTCGCGAAAATGTACCTTTTGTGTGGACTAAAGACTGTCAGGACACATTTCAGTAAGTCAAAAATGCCTTGCTCAATGACAGATTTTTAGTGCAATCTGACTCTGAAGCAAAGGCGAAAGGTCTGTCTTGTGCACCAATTCTCTGCCAAATCACAGCGCTGATTCTGTAACAGGAAGCGTCTACTTGGAAAAATGCCGACTTTGCAAAGTTGTTACCTCAAGCTCAACGCAATTATACTCAAATAGAAAAAGGGGCTCTCACTATGCATACGGTGTGACCAAATTCCATCACAATTTGTACAGTCGTAAGTTCTTTTTAGTGGCGGATCACACCCCTTTGCAGTCCATGTTTCATCCGTCAAAACCGATTTCTACGCGCACTTCTCAAAAATTCCAACGCTGTGCTTTATTGCTTGAAGCATCAGTATCAAATTGTGCACAGACCCAAGGCAAAGCACGGCAGTGTAGAACCCCCATCTCGCCTTCTAATTGGCCCAGATTCTGGCTTTGATGCATCTGCCGCATCTTGTGTCAGATCTATGTCTGTGAATTACTGGAATCTTTTTCCTTACATTAGAGTCCTGCACAAACTTCACAGGCCACAGAAGCAGACCCAGATATGAAGACTTTGTTGCATTGCGTTCGCTCGTCTTGGCGTTGTTGATTGTGCAGTGTGCAGTGTGCACAACTCAGTTGTTGTACTGAAAGGTTATGCCGACGTGCAAAATATCGGCGCACAAGGCATGATATTAGTGTAATCTAACAGTGGACAATCGCATGTGCTCTTTCCCAAAGTGTTGCAAAAGGATGTGTTGCGAATGAAACACCAAGGACATTGGTGAATTGTTCGCATTAAACAGTTATCGCGCTGGCACTGTACTTGGGAGGGCATCGATGTCCACATAGAAAAGATGGCGTCACAGTGTCGGGCATGCCCGGAAAGCCAATCCACCTCACGACAGACTTTCGCAGTTTTGCCTACAACTCAATCCCGATGGCAATGGGTGCACATAGACTCTGCAGGACCATTTGGGAACTCTCATTGTCTGATAGTGGTCAATTCTTGTAAAAAGTTCCCATTTGTGGTGCCTATGGCTTCCACCACATCACGTAGCACCATTCAATCTTAGTCCTCCATGTTTTGCATAGAAGGTTTCCCAGAAGTACATGCGTTGGACAACGGATCACAGTTCACTTCACTCGATTTTGAACGGTGTTGTGAAAGAAACGGCATTCGTCGTCTAACAAGTGTTCCGTTTCACCCCCAGTCCAATGGAGACGCAGCTTCGTGCGCAAATTTAAACAACAGATGGCCAAGATTCGCAATACCCACACACGGGAACAGGCGCTGCAACTCTTTCTGGCCTCCTATCGCTCCAACCACGAGACGGACCATAACTGGCGGAAGTTCTGCGTGTACTTGCTACACCCACTGCAGCGTCCAGCGCTGCCAACTGTTCGCAAGTGTCGCTTTGCACCACGCGATCTTGTTATTTTCAGGGATTATGGCAACCGTGGGCGCTGGGAAATAGGCGTAATCCAGGAACGCATTGGCTCTTTTATGTACTTCACTGCAGGTCCCGATGGTTTGCAGTGATGCGAACAGAACCAAAACTGGTGCGCGTCATTTGCCCCATGATTCTGCTGCTCTCCTTCCCCCAGATTCGCGGCCTCACCGGACCTCACGGCCTTCGCAGCCGCCTGCACGTCCCACCAGGGCACCCCAGGAGGAGCGGATGGACGATGCGTCCTCGCTCCCGCCGTCCCCTCTTGCCGACCCAATGGACGTGGACCAATCGTCGCTGGTGCTTCCCCGTCATCGCCACAGGACACGCCCTCAGGCCTGGACATGTGCCCTGGCAGCAGTTTTACAGAGGCTGTTTCTGTTGCCTCAAGCCAGAGAGCGGGGTTCAGTCGGGGGTACGCCGTCCTACACAGTCGTGGCTCCCAGCTCATCTCTACGTCCAATATCCTGTCTCCCTCCCCAACCCTCCCCTGCCCTGCCCTGCCCTGCCGTCAGCATCCTTTTACATGACGTAGGATCATCTTGAGAGTTTCACTGCGATTTATTGGCGCTCATTTATTTTCATTTCACTTTATAAACCACGCGTTGTATTTTCCAGTGTATTTGTGATTTTAGAGTGTATTTACGTTCACTTATTTTTACGTGATGTATTTTCGTTCCACGTGCACCTGGTGCTGTGCTCGCAAGTGGTTTCAGGAAGTCTGTACTGGGGCCGCCACGGATTCTAAGATGCCCGGCCATGGCTCAGTGCGCTGCAACTTCCAGCACAGGTATATAACACTTTCCAAATACAGGGCAGCATTTTGTGTGGAAGTGTATTTGAAACAAATTGATGCCTTAGTATACTTACAAATGGTGCTTTACACAAACAGTGTGTGAAGTGCATCATGGGGGAAGCCTTTTGTATTTCCCTCAAAAGTCCATGAAGCGTCCAAGGGAGGAAAGCTGGATGAGGACTGGTAGGTTTCACAAGTGTGCAAGAAGCCGCCATGATCGTTTCAAGCTCTGTGTTCAAGTGTGGTGGGATTTCTCGGATTAAAAAGTGTAATTACAAGAATTTTAAGACAATTTGCGATGTGTCACCTGCAAAGCTCGCTCGCTCTCTCTCTCTCTCTCTCTCTCTCTCTCTCTCTCTTTCTTTCTTTCTTTCTTTCTTTCTTTCTTTCTTTCTTCAGTGTTATATTTTAATCCTGCTGTAACTTTAATTTGCAGACTGTGTTAAATATTTCACACAATACCTGGGTTTAAAAATTCCATGCAACGTTTAGTTCCGATCTTTTTATTCAACCTGCTACTAGCTGCGAATTTTTTTATATGTGTGAAACAATATCTGTGTATACTGTATCCCTGTAAATTGTTTGAACTCCAGTGACAATTTCGAGGTGTATTAGAAATAAATAACCACAATGCATTAAACAATTTGCATGGATATTGTTTAACATTGTATTAGCCTACCATCGTGAGATCCTCCCTGACCAGTAGCTTGGCACAGACTGAGCAAATTTCCCACATTTTTTTCACAGGCTCCCATCTTGGATTACGTCATGGGAAGGGAGGGAGCTGGGAATTCCCTGAGGAGGGACCGATGTGCCAGCTGGGGTAAACCTGTGACATCATCAGGGGCTGTGGGTAAGTAATTGATCAATTAATTAATTTGTAAAATTACTTTGGTATCAATTTGACATCAAAAGTAGGCTGGAAATGGCTCAGCCCAACCACTCACTCTGTCATTTGACAAGCCATAACGTGAGTGAACAGTACGGCTGTCGAGAAAAGGAAGCGTTGACTATTAGTGAAACTGTTTTATGTGGACGGCAGCAGTTAGAGTGCTGCATTGAGAGAGTATCACCTTCTGATAGGTCTGAAGAGAGACCTCATGTCATAAATGGTACACTTTAGATGACGATGAAATTCGAAAACACTGTATTAGCTGTGCACACGGAAGAGGAAGGTGTCATATCCCTTTGGAAGTTATTGATAAGGTTGCTGTTGCTGTAACTGCCTGTGCAGCACGTGTCCAATGTAGTAATAGTCCGTTCTCTAAAGAGAACAAACCCAGAGAACCTGTCAGGTTTACTGTGACGTCGGCACGCTATCGAGACCTTATTGTACAGAACGTGATTCCTACTTTGGAAAAACGCAGCTTTGTGGAAACCATCGTTTTCATGCAAGGTGGGGCAACACCTTAAGTGTTATTTCGAGAGTTTTTCTAGATGCATGAACTACAAGGTCACTTTATTCGAATCCATGTAACTTTTAACTCTGAGGGTATCTGAAAGTACGCATTTACCACGGACGCGTTCGGTCTCTACCTGACCTGAAGGCCAGCACACAGGAACACACTGCTCAGATTCCACCAGAACTGCTGTGAGCGACTGGTGGCCTGTTGTTTTACGGATGCAGCATCTCGTCGATGTTTCCGGTGGTCGTAATTAACAAACTGTGTAGGCGCCGTTAATAATAAAATAAGTGTAAAGGCACAATCTTTATTTGAGCTTTCCTGCCACGTCCCGGTCCTAATCCGTTACATACGGAAACACTTCCATATGGCTATCTTGCATTCACAGCGCCAGATTTGCATCTGTTCCACATTACCTCATTACCTACCAAATTTCGCTGCCATACGATTACTGCAGCCCACACTGGACCTCTGTGACATTAATTTGGTTCAAATGGCTCTGAGCACTATGGGCCTCAACATCTATGGTCATCAGTCCCCTAGAACTTAGATTAGTTAGGTTTAAGTAGTTCTAAGGACAGCACACAACACCCAGCCATCACGAGGCAGAGAAAATCCCTGACCCCGCCGGGAATCGAATCCGGGAACCCGGGCGTGGGAAGCGAGAACGCTACCGCACGACCACGAGATGCGGGCGACATTAATTTGCACACAGTACTTCGTTTCACTATGAGACACAGTCTATACAAAAACGTCTACGTTCATGGTTGCATGTTGTATCTGAACAGCTTCCACATATTCGTCATGCAGTGCCAAGATGTTTTGGTTTTCATTTGTGTCGAACATATTTAGGTAACGGAAACTAAGCGAAACAAATGTAGCAATTACGAATCTATTCTTTCCTCGTATCGTGATGAAACAGAACTTGTAACTGCAGTAATCCAACGACCTCACAGTTACTGTCTTTGACACTCCAGATTTTCTGCAGGTTGTAAAACCAAGGAAGAACTAACTGGATTGTAGGTATTTTTGCCTTCTGATTCGTATGTACCCGCTTTAAATGGTTTCGTGAAATCTACAATTCTTCCTGCAAGTTTATTCTCATACCTCTCTAATCGGTAAGCGGAATTCTTATCCTTCACTAAGCAGCAACTTCTTTGCACAGTGTGTGTACGGACTCGAACATAGTGGGCGAACTGTTCCAACATGTGCAGAACTTGAGCACAAGCCGCTGTTCTTATATAATTTAACAGCGCAATTGTGGCTGAGTGCTGCTTTACAATGTGCACCACAGAGAAGGCTTTCGCGATTTTCCAAAGCTGTTATTTTATTAGAACCCTGGTCGGATGATAAAAACAAAATTATGCAAAATGTCCTGCGAAATTTTCGTATCAGTCATCCTCCCCTGTGCGTGTTTGGTAATATTTAGTCCTATCAGCTTAACGCCCGGGAATTTAGTTATAAATAAAACGTTATACACATGAGGGGAATCTGTATTTATGTAATGTGTTGTAAGTGTCAAATAATTCACCTTTTGTACGAATCAGTCCACGTATCAACTGTCGCAGACAATGTTTTATTAACAACTTACTTAGTAACAGAAGCCCTCATTCGGATTTGGACTGCAAGAAGCCTGTCTACGTAC
Organism: Schistocerca americana; assembly: GCF_021461395.2. NCBI lineage: Eukaryota > Metazoa > Arthropoda > Insecta > Orthoptera > Acrididae > Schistocerca > Schistocerca americana. The sequence goes on along the minus strand of NW_025726225.1, from coordinate 342,778 downwards.
AGTAGAAATATTTGACATAACATATGAACTTCTGACTTCTCGATAATATGCACCTAGATGAATTAATTCTTGGCCTATTTCTTTGAAACCTTCCTCAGAAACACCTGTCACGTCTAAAAGGTGCCATCTTTTTAGCACACATTGTAGCAAAGTTCACACTTGTTTTTATTAACCGGACGGTGTTGCCGAGCGGTTCTAGGCGCTTCAACTGGAACCGCGCGTCCGCTACGATCGCAGGTTCGAATCCTGCCTCAGGCATGGATGTGTGTGATGTCCTTAAGTTAGTTAGGTGTAAGTAGTTCTAAGTTATAGGGGACTGATGACCGCTGATGTTAAGTCCCATAGTGCTCAGAGGCATTTGAACCATTTGAGCTTTTTATTACTACCTACATTGCTGAAGGAGGTGTGTAAGTGTGGGATTTCTTACAACTGTATTTCTTTAAATAAGTTGTTTCCGACTTCATCGTAGTAACAGTGATCAATTTACACATGACACATATCCTGTAGACTGTTTTAGTTAACAACAAATATTTATTCCTTACTACGCTTTTTAGACTCTCCCGTTTCTTCTCCGTTTATGCATTGGTTTCAGAGTTACTTGTTACTGTACATACTTGCTCACTCTGCACGATTACAAATACACCACGAATCAGAAGCCTGTGCTGGATGTAGTCGTGCAGGGATAAACACACGTTTAACGATTATGGAGTCAAACATTACCCCTAGGTAATGGCCACTATAACTAGTGCGGGCAGGCTGTTCAGTCAGGCTGTGCTCAGCACACCTCGCATTTTGTGCTCGATTACTCGGTCATGCAGGACTAGCCCGTCCTATCAACTGCTGTACTAGCTGCATATCTATCAAACGTATGGTCAACTTTTGTTTTAAACTTGAGCCACAGTTCTTTATAAGTTTCTCTCCAGAGTCAAATATTCTGAGTTCGTTAAAGACCTTGTACTCCCCTCTCTCCCCTCCCTCCCACACACACACACACACACACACACACACACACACAATTTGCCACGAAATTTGTAAGTCGGTCGATAGTCTACACAACGCACGTTCCGATAGACTACACGCAACGTCTTCAGCGCCGCCCGGCTCCTAGCGCTGGTTGTGACGTTCTACGAGGCACCGCTTAGTATTACACAGGAGAAGAATTGGGATTTCATTTGGCTGTTTTCTATCTAGAAAGGTCAGAAAAAGCTGTGGGTAAGGAACTGGCTATTGCAATGGATGAAATGCACCTACGCTGTGTAACTTACGGAGATGGGGTCAGAAGATTTTTCATCCATTCTTAAATAATTTTGAAAACGTTTATCGGAGCTCCTGAAAGTCGTCGAACGGTAGCTACATTACGATTTCTACCCATTAGCAGAAGTTACGAGAACCTCAGATGCAGCGCAATTGCTCCCGACAAACAGTATCTAAAATGATTCTTGGAACATGGAAGGCCATTCATAGTTGCAAAAGCGAAACGAAAATTAAATTCATAAAGTTTACATGAACATAAATAAATTATGTTCGTATTTAATATTAATGACATCCCCTGCAAATTCAAGAAACCCATTTCAAATTACAAGTAGGAAGACTGCAAATGGCAGCGGCGCATATTATGTAATAAATTCAGCAACAGGTTTATAAGAAATGACGGTCGACTGTTTCTTTAAGATTATCAGTTATTCACAGAAGTGTGTACCTTTTACTTTCTTTGTTTGCCACATGAAACCATTATCGATTCGTTAAAAATGAAAGAAGCGCTTCATTTCTTTTGGTCTGTCTCGCACACTGTCGTGTTATCCATATTTGGACTGCGTTGAATCCCGCGCGCAGTGACAAAACGAACTGCTATTGGGCGGTTTGCACGACAGACTACACAATACATAATTTGTAGGGCGGATGGGTGCCTTGGGGAAGGAGTGGTGGGGGGGGGGGGGGGGGCGCGTCTGGTTGCTGGTCTTACCTAACCAACCGACCGCAAAGAAAAATCGGTCGGTCTTCAAGCAATGAGACTACTCGCGTGCAGTTAGTCGGTCGGTCGGACGACAAGCTACACATGCACAATTTGTTGGTCGGCTGATAAACAGGAAACTGCGTAGGGTCCTTTACTGAGTCATGACACTACTGCCTCTTTATCTAGTTTGTTGAACATATCAACAATGATTACCAAACTACAAAGGGCAAGTAAAACAAGCACAAGGATTTATATTACTCTATTATGACCACCGAAACCAGTTTCTATGTTGGCACTCTCAGTGAGGTCAGATCTATGTGATTTCGCGAGTGTTGTCGCTTGTGCTTTGTCACTTGCAAATTACTCATTGTACGAAAATAACTGTCTTTTGAATGTGTGCAAGCAAATCCAGTCTGTGATGATGTGGGTGGTGATGCTCATAACTGATTACTTTAGGGACTTGCAGCACTCTTTAGCTCTCGTTTCCGCGATAACGCATTTCCAGCGTGTAATTTGTGTTGTGGTAGTAGCGCGAGTGATAGAGCAGCACGCGCAATGGAGGAACGGAAGAAACATTTTAACAAACGTGATATCCATAGAAGAAGCGTAAAGACTTTCGAAAACTTCCACCACGGAAGAAGTATACAGATAAATGTACACTTACTGATGAAGTTGTTCCCAATGATTCTTAATAGAATGAGAAATTCTCACCTGGGAAACATATGTATGAAATTTTGCAGACGTTTTTTCGTTGATGACTACTGACTGCAATGATGTTTATTACGTATTTGAAGAGATAAAGTAATTTCACGAGACGTAAGTGCTTTTTTATTACTTTCAATACTGGAATACACAAGCAGATCAGGGGTTTATTACATTACAGAACGGGTTAGATGTGCCGAAGAGGACTTTCGAAAGTAGGTTAATTTGCGTGTAATTTTACAGAGAAGTTACAATTTTCTCTGGGAAACATTCGGATACCCTCTGCTTGCAGCATCAGTCTGGCATTCTTCGATAAACCGCAAATTGCGTTGCCATCCTGGCACTGCGTAGGATGTTTTAGTGTTGATGAAAACTGCAGATGGAACACTGAGTGACAGGGAACTTATTTGTATTTTGTCGTTTAATGAAATGAACATCGACAGTAGAATTTATTATGCTCAACGTGATGACACGAAGCGTGCACCTCACTGCAAAGCCTTATTTGTAATATTGCGAGGGTTGTTTGCAACGTGGAAACAGTCCGTCTACTTCAGTTTTGATATTCAAATCGTAGCTGCGCTCGTGATCCAGACAACTGCTTTCGTTGGCCAGTATTTGCTGTACTGCTGTGGCTGCGGTAGCAGGCATTGGTGCAAAGAAGGAGCGTGGCGTTAGCCACAGAAACACCTGTTCTCCTCGCCAAGTGATTCTCTGAAACGCGTGAGGATGTTCGCTGACGCCTCACATTTGCTCAAACTCTTAAGGAACCACTTACTGGATGAAGGCATTATGTTGGAAACCGAGCAGTGACAAAAACCGTGTTGTAGAGTTATCTCAGACCACATTGCAATGAATTGCACAGACCGACTGCGAGTGTCCTTAGCAGTTGAACTATCTTACACTACTGCAAAGACGATTCCCTAATAATTCTTGCAGAAGGGCACGCAAGTGATTTCATAGAGACGGAGGATGAGGCTTTCGATGTACTCAATTCAAAAGCACACGAAAATAAATAACTGCACGCCTCTGGATGTGGTACTCATTTTCAATCCCAAGAACAATGCCTACTTTTATAAATGCTGCGAGGACATGAGCGCTGGCTCCTGAGAGCATCTCCTATATCAAAAAGGTTTCCCGAAAACTATTCCGCCGCATTCCATTCTGTTCAGTAAGTTAGCCTGGCAGTGAAAATGTTCTCTGGACAGTCTCGACTTAGCAAACTTACAACTCCGAATACTTTTTTCCTCATAGGAGGCCTCGGACGTTTCTATTTGTGATATCACATATCGATACTACCCTACTGGCGTTTCACAGTTGGCAACGGAACAGCAAATCTCCCTCAGGTGCTGGCAGTGGTTGCGCGAGGTGTGGCATACCCAGTGGTACGTCCCTGCCGGGCCACGACTCCAGCCACAACTGCTCCACGAGCGCCCTCCGCTGCTGCGATGTAAGACGGCCGGCAGCAGCCACTCGTCTACACCTGCGCTCGGAGCCACTTCACTACGTGAAGTTAAGCAGACGTAACAGTATTGTCGAGATTCGCCGGTAATACCGACAAACCGTGGCATCCTGCTGTACCTATCACGCCTACTTTTATGCTCTTAAAGATCCACAATCATGGAACACGGTCGTCCCTATTCCGCTATTTTGTGTGCTAGGTGTCCATCGGATGGAGGGTGACAATATTCCGTGAGCATCATTGTTATGTACACTACAGAACAACACATCAGTTCGACAGTATAGTAATGCACTCGAATGCGCCCAATCACTCACAACGAAATATTCTACAGATGCAAGGCATTTGTTCTATTTTTCTGTATGTCTGTGTCTGTGCATGTGTTGCGGATGGCTCCAATAAGCCCGACCACGTCCTCCCACTGTGGGATCCACAGTGCAGTACGTCCGGGATAGGGTCCGAAGGTGCATCCACCAGCAGGAATGCTGGGTGTCTGAGCTTGTGATGCGGATGGCTGTCCTGAACCTCAGACATACAGAAAAATGGAACAAATGCACTGCATATGTAGAGTAATTGGTTGAGAGTTACTAGGTGCATCTGAGAGTAGTGGTATACCGTCTCACTAACAGATCGTCTGTACTGTGCATAACAATAACACGGACGTAGGATTGACGCTCTCCATCCTATGGACACCTAGCACAAAAAATAGTGGAATGGCTATGACCGTGTTACATCGTCGTGGATATTCAAGAGCATAAAAGTAGGCCTGGTAGGCAGAGTATGATGCCGTGCTTAGTTTTTGTTACTGCCGAATCTCGACATTATTGTTACGATACATCGGTAATATGCTCTTTAGTAGGATGTTTAAATGTGCTGACATCCCCTACAGAATCTCTTTGCGAAGGGTTTTCCTGTATTTGGCTGTAGCACTGCCGAAAATCGCCTACAAGAGGTTGAAACCGAGACGTCGGGATTGGTAATATGCATGACTAGCCTATATGTATATGTGTAGTAGAAATTTGTGGTAAGATCCTAGGAGACCGTACTGCTTAGGTCATCGGTCCCTAAGCTTACACACTACTTAATCGAACTTACACTAAGGACAAAACACACACCCATGCCCTAATAAGGACTCGAATCTCCGACGGGGAGAGCTGCGCGGACCGTGACAAGAAGCCCTAGACCGCTCAGCTGCCGTCCGCGATGGTCTAGCGGTTGTGGCGCTGCAGTCCGGAACCGCGGGACTGCTACGGTCGCAGGTTCGAATCCTGCCTCGGGCATGGGTGTGTGTGATGTCCTTAGGTTAGTTAGGTTTAAGTAGTTCTAAGTTCCAGGGGACTTATGACCTAAGATGTTGAGTCCCATAGTGCTCAGAGCCATTTGAACCATTTTTGAACCGCTCAGCTACCCCGTGCGGCTATGCATAGTGTTGCCAGCGGTTGACGGTTGTGGTTCGAATGCATAAAATGCTAAGTGTTCGTCTATAAATTACGATACCAGGGATGTTCACTCAGTAGGTATGGGGAAGGGAAACTCTCGTGGTACAGGACGCTACGTGCAATCGACGCATTGTCAACTGCCGAATAATTTATTACTACGACAAAAAATACCCGAAACCTACAGTTTGACAGGCCCCCACAACCATGTCAGAACATCTCCAGAGTTGGGCGGTGTAAACAAAAGTAGAGATGCTTATATGGTAAGCGGTAAGAGCACACACATATGGAAAAAAAGATATCAGAACAGCAGCAGAAATCACGTCTGTACGCATGTCCGCTCCCTGTTGCAGATCCCTACAAGATAGTCTGACACAGTTCTATACGTTCATCTGACTTCCACTCTGAGTTTCCGTCAAATGTGTGGCTACATGAGTCTGCAGACAAGCTCTCGCATGTGCCACAGCAGTACACGGATTTGTTTCCAGACTACGAGTTTCCAATCTGCACCACTCTCTGGGTCTCATGAAGGTATGAGCCAAGTGTTACTATACTTTTCATGACCTTTCTATGCAAATGCGTCCATGTAGAATATCAGGAGGAGGGGCTATTCTTAGGGTTTTTAAGAGGCATGTGTATATGGGAGGCAGATATCCTCGTATGAAGTCTAACAACACATGGGCATGCCGGCAATATGACCATATATACAATATATTTTAAAATTTATCACATTGAATGGGGTATCATACTTGCAGGGTGGTTGTTACGTCGGATGTTGGACAAATATATACTCCATTACAGTAGTGACTAATACTTCTGAAATTGTGTGGCTTTAACAGTATAGCATTTATAGGTGCAGAACCGCGTAATGGTTGCAGTGTGCGTTTATACTCTGAGCATTCCTCTCATGCCGATGATGCAGAAACTGGGAAGTGCTCTACCGTGTCATTGACTGGCATTGAAATTACAGAACAGGTAAAATTGCTATGCTAGAACTGATCTCTGTACTGTAATACACACTGTAGTTGATACTTAGTCCTATATCAATGGTCTCTTTTCCATCATGACGTTCCACTGGGCATGCTTTGATCACCGCATAATGAGTGGCTGACACCACTGGATATCTGCTACTTGTCGCTGTGCAGCATGCGATTAAATGTAGAGATCATCACCTTCAACCAGTTGCTTGGAAGCGTTCCGCAATGCTGCAGGTTCCTCGCAGAGAATGCTGATAAAATAGCTCCTTATTTAGCAATTCTATACAACCACTCGCTCACAGAACGATCCGTACCTGAAGACTGGGAAATTGATAAAGTCGCACCAATACCCAAAAACGGAAGTAGGAGTAATCTGCTGAATTACAGGCCTATATCACTAACGTCGATTTGCAGTAGGGTTTTAGAACATATACTGTATTCGAACATTATGACTCTCTGCCTCGTGATGACTGGCTGTTGTGTGATGTCCTTAGGTTAGTTAGAACTACTTAAACCTAAGTTCTAGCGGACTGATGACCATAGATCTTAAGTCCCACAGTGCTCAGAGCCATTTGAACCATTTTGAACATTATGAGGTAACTCAAAGAAAACGATTTACTGACATATAGTCAGCACGGATTCAAAAAATATCGTTCTTGTGAAACACAACTAGCTCTTTATACTAATGAAGTAGAAAGTGCTATCGACAGGGGATGTCAAATTGATTCCGTATTTTTAGATTTCCCGAAGGCTTTCGACACCGTTCCTCACAAGCGTCTTCTAACCAAACTGCGTGCCTACGGAGTATCACCTCAGTTGTGCGACTGGATTCGTGATTTCCTGTCAGAAAGGTTAGTTCAAATGGTTCTGAGCACTATAGGACGTAACATCTGAGGTCATCAGTCCCCTAGAACTTGAAACTACTTAATCCTAACCAACCTACGGACATTACACACATCCATTCCCGAAGCAGGATTCGAACCTGCGACCGTAGTAGTCGTGCGGTTCCGGACTGAAGCGCCTAGAACCGCTCGGCCACCGCGGCCGGCACTGTCAGAAAGGTCACAGTTCGTAATAACAGACGGAAAGTCATCGAGTAAAACAGAAGTAATATCCAACGTTCCCCAAGAAAGTGTTATAGGCCCTCCATTGTTCCTGATATATATTAACGACGTAGGAGACAATCTGAGTAGCCGTCTCAGATTGTTTGCAGATGATGCTGTCACTTACCGTCTTGTAAAGTCATGAGATGATCAGAACGACTTGCAAAAGGATTTAATAAGATTTCTTTATGCAGGGACAACTGACACTTTTCTCACCCTACAGATAAGTGTGAAGTTATTCACATGAGTACTAAAACAAATCAGCTAAATTTCGATTACGCGATAACTCACACAAATCTGAGGGCTGTAAATTCAACTAAATACTGAGGGATTACAGTTACAAATAACGAAATTGGAACGATCACATAGATAATATTGTGGATGGAACAAACCAAAGACTGCGATTCATTGGCAGAACACTTAGAAGGTGCAAGAGGTCTACTAAAGAGACTGCTTACACCACGCTTGCTCGCCCCATCCTGGAGTAATGCTGTGCGGTGTGGGATCCGAATCAGGTGGGACAGAGGGATGACATCGAAAAAGTTCACAGAAGGGCAGCTCGTTTTGTATTATCGGGAAATAGGAGAGATAGTGTCACAGACATGATACGTGAACTGGAGTGGCAATCATTATAACAAAGGCGTTTTTCGTTGCGACGGGATCTTCTCATGAAATTTCAATCACCAGTTTTCTCCTCCGATTGCGAAAACATTCTGTTGGCACCCACCTACATAGGAAGAAATGATCATCACGATAAAATAAGAGAAATCAGGGCTCGCACAGAAAAATTTAAGCGCTCGTTTTTCCCGCGTGCCGTTCGAGAGTGGAACGGTAGAGAGACAGCATGAAGATGGTTCATTGAACCCTCTGGCAGGCACTTTATTGTGAATAGCAGAATAATCACGTAGATGTAGATGACACTGGCTCTTCAATGACTTCGCTCATTCGTAGCACTTACGAGTTGCCTGGCAAATCTAAGTTGAGCACATCGCGCCATACGCTGACGGAATATAACGGCCGAGAGATTCCTGTCATACGTAGTTTCCGAAATTTGACAAATACTGATATTTATAGTGTTTAGCTGTCGAGACAATGCAATATTTTTGGTCTAGACTAATTTAATATTTTTTGGGTTAAGGAATCAGGACAACGTACTTTCTGTTTCTTCCTTTGATTGCAGGAACAGTGTTGCTAAGTTATGTGCAAAATTTAAGGATTTGTTTTCTCATGGTTTAGGCAAAACTAATAATTTTGTCGCACATGTCACGATGAAGAATAATGCATGGCCACATTTTGTTAGAGCTCATCCTTTTCCTCACGCTCTTCGAGACCAACTTTTAAGTGGGTCAGGAACTTATGCTTTGCAAGACAGTTTGATCATAGTACCCATTACTGCCAGTCAGCGGATGCCCCCTCTTGCTATTCTAAAGAAGCCGTCCAACAGTCTTTGTGCACCGTTTTCAAGAAAACTGAGAGTCCTCAAACATTCATTTATAGTTGTCTCTTGCCACATCCGGAAGTATTGATGTTCCAGAGCTTTCTGGAGCAGCTGACTGCAGAAGTTCCTTTTTGTTCGAATTATTTAGACGACATTTTCATCTCAGAGTGCGAAGATTGCTAATGTTTTCGTCGGGAGTGCGACCTGTTTCAAGTGTTGTCAGCAGCTAGCCTTTAATGTAACAGACAAACGTGTGTTTTTTTGGACTCTACTGTAATACTTAGGAAAGGTCGTTAATAGCGAGAGTGTTCACCCATTGCAGTCACATTTTCTTGTTATCCATGACCTTCAACCGCCACACCATTTGCGAAAAATTGCACTCTCTGTTAGGGGAGCTCATGCACTACATCCGATTTATTCGTACCGCCGCTCAAACCGCGGCTACCTTGCATCGCTTGCGCAGGAAGAATGACACTCCTGCGACCAAACAAAAGGAACAGTCTACCTCCCTGAAGCGGAAATGTGTGTAGCTTAGTCGTCGATGTCTTTTTCATTTTGATCCAGCCAAACCTTTGATAATTTCAACGGATACTTCCTTTTATGGGATCGGTGCTTTTGTCCCATAAATTTGGTTCTTTTGACAGGATGATTGCCTTTGCGTTGGAATTATTGAGCAAAACTCACTGCAATTATTTGCAAATTTAAAAGCAGGCTATCGTGATTGATGTCCTTAGGTTTAAGTAGTTCTAAGTTCTAGGGGACTGATGACCTAAGATGTTAAGTCCCATAGTGCTCAGAGCCATTTGAACCATACTGGACACCATAGGCACACACATCCATGCCCGAGGCAGGATTCGAACCTGCGACCGTAGCAGCCCCGTGGTTCCGGGCTGCAGCGCTAGAACCGCACGGCCACCGCGGCCGGCTATGGTGTCCAGTATCTTTTTGGCAGAAAATTTTAGTTGGTTACTGACCATAAACCTCGTCAATCTTTGTGTAGCCCTTCTCAGTCAATGCTAACTCACACTGCGTAGAAGCTACAGTGGTCCTCTTTTGTCAAATTACCAATATGAGATGGTCCAATTCACTATTTCTAAGCTAGCTACCACAGATGCTCTTTCTCGCTTCGCCACTGGCCCAGCGACGACATCTCTGTCTTCTGCATTAATGTAGCAACAAGAAGCAGAGGTGTTTTGCATGCTTTTCCGCTTAATCACCAGAGAATTCCCGAATTCACATTATCTGCAAACATGGATACAATGGTCCTGCACTACACCCACACAGATTGGCAACTTTATTATGTCTCCATACTCGTCTTCAAATGTGGCGTGTCTAGGAAACTTGCTTACTCGGATTACATTCAAATAAACCGTATTAATGAGTTGTATTAGAAAATGAAAAGAGACAGTACTTAACTTTGTTAATTACACTGATGTGTTGCAAGCAAAGGTCGACATACACATGGGAATTGTTATACTAAAGAGACCGTTCACTTTGTGTCACACAAAATGTACAAACAAAGTAACAAGAGTTGACGCTTCTATCCAAACCGCTAGTCCTGAAGCTACTATTCAACTACGGCGTCGCCAGGCGGTAGGGGCGCTTATGTCGTCTACACACAGTGGTCGCTACTGTAGCGTTGTCGCCCTGGTGAGGGTCGTCAGCGTGTGATTGGCTGACCTCTTCTCACAGCCCTCTCTGCTGCATCGTTCCCGACTGGCGTGCCGGCGCTTGACTTAATGTGTCCAGCTAGAAGCGGGTACGGCATTCTTAGCTCTGTGGTTTGCCAATATTTTGCCCATCGGCACGTGCTTGCAGCTCAGCAAGGTGTCATTTTGCTTTGCACCAATAACGACCAGTGACTTACTGTGGTTCCCCAGGCTCTCCAGCCTGTCTCTTACACCGAGGTCACTGGGCCGTCGTTGACACACAGCAGTTGGCGTAACATCACTGTGCACGACATGATGTGGCTGCAGAAATGAACAATTGACCTCTCAGTGCCAAGCCTGTGCTGAACAGCTCTCAGTCCCACCTGAGCAGTTCTCTGAATGGTCTGGACCTCAAACACCTTGGCAACTTTTGCATTTCAATTTCGTGGAAGATTACTGGAATAAACATTGGCGCATCATTGTTGACGCTTTCAGCAAATTTCCGTCTGTGATTCCTATTCTCTATGCTCTGACTCGTTCCACAAGCCAGGTCTTGTTGGATTTTTTTGCCTCAAGGGATTGCCAAGGGTGATGGTGGCAACAAATTAATAGGTCAAATGTCAGTCACAGTTTTGCACCACCTCTGGAATCATCCACATAGTGAGTGCACTGTTCCACTCACAATCCAACAGCGGAGCAGGACTTTTTGTATGATCATTTAAGCAACAGATAGACAAATTTCGTTCCTCTCACACAAGGAATCAAGCCTTTTTTTCTCTTCTTGTCTTCCTACCTCCCCCAGCCATCCGATGGACCATTGCTGATGTAGTTGAGCAAGGTTGGTAGCACTGTACTTTTAACGAGTTGCTTCAACTGCCTTAAGAGCGGCACCCACTCCACCCAGAAAGGTAAAATGCAGAAGACCGCATTGTCAGTGTGATAGACTGTATGGAGGACAGAGGTGCTGGGAAAGAGGCTCCATTGTACCGCTTCCTAGACGTTCTCTTTTTTCTGCAGTGATCACGCTGATTGCTGACACGCCATCAGATTCAAATTCGTTCATGTTAATTGCATTATCTTGCCACAGGACTTGTGCTTTCAGATTCAGTGCCTACCTAGACTCAGCAGCCCTCACTTTCACCCAGCTCCCGTGGGCCACGCGCCATCGTTGCCGGTCACAGAGTCGATGGGAGTCTACGCCCTTTCACAGTTGTCGCTGTACTGATAGCCAACGTAGTGTGGGGAAGGTCCCCTCTTCCCAGTGGCTGAAACAAGTGCCACCTCGGGTCCCTCTGCAGTCATCGAGATGCATCCATCTCGGTTTGCTGCCTCGTCGCTGGATGATGATGTGCACCCCCTGGCTGATTTTTTGGCTGGTGTTCCTGGGTGGGCTCAGGGCGGATGCAGGAGTGCAGGTGGGAGCTCGGCACTGGCCTCAGTTTTGGTACCCGACTCCTCACTGTCGCCTGCATCCAGCCCCTCCCCCTGGTCGTCGTTTGCTTATCTACACTACATGACGATGAGTTTGGGGGAGAGGAATTCACTACCACGTATTGATACCATCCTCCAGGCATTTCACAGTTGGGATCCAGCTGAGATATGCAGTTCTTTCGCCGATAGTGATCGTCCAGGATCTGGCAGACCCAGCGGTGTGTGCCTTCTGAGCCACACTCCAGCAGCTCGGAACCACGACCACCCTCCGCTACCACAATGTAGGACGGCCAGCGGCAGCCACTCACCTCCACTCACTCACAGAGCTACTTTGCTGCCAGAGCCGCAACTGGGCCACAACTCCGTAGCTTAACGTAGCAATGTTCGTGCTGTAGTACAGTGAGCCTCTTTCCTGCTGATATTAGAATTCTACGGCAAGGGAAAGAGTAGAGCTATCACAATGAGTCTCCATAGACTTGGCGAAAGACGAGGTAACTAAATCGTCCCTTACTTGTGTAAAATTGGTCGCTAATTATTTCTACTCCTATCCAGCTTTCCTATGACGACAGTTACCACACCAGTCTGTAGCTCACTTCCCATTACTCTTGTGTATGAAGTCGTACACAAAAATATTATCAACCATTTCCAGTTGAGTTAAAGAGCCATATAGGACACCCACTATCCCTCTTTCAAATTCACCATATGTTGTGCCGGGTGTAGAAGGGAGATTTGTGGCTGCAACGGTATTTTTCAGTATCCTGCCAGGTACGCCCAAGACTGACAGTAACTGAATGAGAGAAAGAGCTCGAAAATCTAGATTTAGCAGCAGCAGATTCCGATACATCATAACAGGCTTCTGACTACAATATTTAAGGATTTGAAAACTGTACTTTGCATGGGTATATTACATACCTGGCAAACATTACGACAGGTAACTGCCCACTGCGGAGTTACGGGCAATGCTTGAGGGAAGTTCGAATGGGTGGCATCCGCGAGGAATCGTGTTCAGTTTGCTTGTAACCTCAGAACCGTTCCTCGAAACTACTACCAAATTATATAGCGAGGTAACGCAAGTGGTTAGCACACTGGGCTTGCACTCGGGAGGTTGACAGTTCGAACCTGCGCCCGGCCATTCAGGTATAGGTTTTCCCTGATTTCCATGTATGGCTTACTGCAAATGCCGGGATGGTGCCTTTGAAAGGGCACGGCCGACTTCCTACTTCGTTATTTGGTTTGTAGATATCTTTTCCGATAAGTTTCGGAAATAAAGAAGGTCGACAGGCTTAAACTCGTGTTGCACGTAGGGAAATCATTATGTATTCATAACGTGTAGGCTTCCACGGCCGGCGTAATCAATAGTTAAAACCAATTTTTAACTAAGCATTATGTATTCGTTAAAAAATGAAACAAGTGCTTCATTACTTGCACCTCTGTTGCTATACTCCTCGTACGATATGTTGCGCAAACAACTGCAGTCGAAACTTTAAATTTCTGATCACTCTGTCCTTAGTCAGCCTCGGACATTGAGATGTATATTAGAACAGTATTTAATTCCTCGGGCTCTGTCAAATTACGAATTTTAGTCGGGCATTGTTGGGTTGGATGTCGAGTGGTCCGACGTGCCCCAGAGTGAAAGTTCGTCGGTCGGTTGTTTAATGAGGCGATACGAGAGGCGCTGCTGGCGAGTCACGTGATCTGTCTGACGGATACGACGGGCGAAAGGAAACGCTGTGAGTCACTCTTCTTGCTTTGCTAGCATTCTGCGATTAAAGTATTGAAATACTGGTGTTGTTTGGAGGAGTGTTGGGCGAGTTTTGGAGTATTGGGTGGGAATTTGCTGTTTCCGTGGAGGAGTTTGGTATTTACATGGAGTGCATTGGACATGTGCAGAAGTGCATGGGGGCTCGCTTGCACAAACTAAAGCAGACGTTGGGATCCCAGAAGCTTAGTGAGGGTAAGATCCTTGGGGGAAGAGGAAGACTGCAATGTATTAATTGCTTCATCTGTCAGAGGTACTATGGGTCTGCAATTAGGCAAAATACAAGAAGCATTGAGCATATGAGGAGAGCAGTATGGGCATTATTTTTTCATACTGCATCGACAAATGAGCACCCACAACATGCACTACGCCCCACAGGTGTGCCCCATGGTGTAAATACCAATCAGGAACGGAATATGCCCATAAAACTGTTTTCCAAATGCAGTAATTTATTTAATTAAGACCATACTCAGTTTTATGACAGGCAAGTTTATTGGAAAAGTGTTTACATGGGAAAGCACACAATCCAAATGAAAGTGTAAATAATTTAATTTGGGTTAGGATTCCCAAAAGAGTGCTTGTATAGATAAAAACGTTGCATTTTGGAGTGCATGATGAAGTGGCAACATACAGTGAAGGAAACTTTATCCAGTGTTTAGGTCTCCTACCAGATCACGTTTCAGCACGACAACACCATTTCCACAGTGCTCGTAATTGATGAAGAAAGACTAAGAGCTGCAGGAAGAAGAGAAAAGCCGACAACATGCAGTAAAAGGGCAGGAAAGACCAGTGAAATGGAAGCTAACACTGGAAAAGATGACGATGCTGATAATCCATGATATGGGGCAGGAATGTATTAAAAATCTTTGGAAGCCGTTTAGCGTAACTTGAAAATTTTCATCTTTGAGGAACATTTTCTCAAAAACTGCTAACAGTGTATCAATAAAATTTATACACAACATTTTTTACATCTTTTCCTTAAACAATGTTTTTTTTTACAATTTGTTATAAAAATTAATTCAAGAGTTATAGAAGAAAAAGTGCAAAATTTTAGAGAAACAAGCATCTGTTTAAAAAACTTGTAAAACAAAAACCAATAAATATTTCTTAACATGGCATTATGACTTTGTAGAGAAATATTCACTGAACATGTAGTCAAATTTCAGAGCAATATGTTTAATGGTTTTAGAAAAAATGTTCCTTCTATTTGTTAAAATTAACATGGAGGAGATGGATAGTACTGGGTCCCCGTAAGTGTTGGGCCTTCAGCCGATTTTGAATTTGAATTGTTTCCTCATAATGTGTCAGCCTGAAGCCCTAAAGAATCTAAGTAACGAACTGCTTTAAAACAAGACTTTACCTTTTAAATTTCTGTTTTCGGTTGAGCTTCAAGTTATTAGTTTTGAGCCGTTTTAAAATTAAAGTGGTCTTGCCCTTAAGGTATCAGATTTTATGGCGCATTAATTCGCTGATTAAGTTCCAAAACCAAAGCAGTGGTTCCTTAATTTTTTTTAAAAAATCTTGGCTCTTGTAATGTTTGATCAAATAAATGGTCGAATGTTCGAGTGTAACTGACAGTCCCTTATTTTGGCCCCTTTCCACAACTTAAACTACCTTTTGTGTCCTGCAGGTTTATCAAGGCGTCTCAGTATGATTGAGAAGTGGAATGGGAGGAATCAACTTGCTTGCAATGCTTAAGAATCAGGGCTCCCTGTGCGAGGTGGTGATCTATGGAGGAGGCGGTGTGAACACACACATCACTAAGATGGAGCTAGAGTCATTACGGATGTTATATCCTAGCCAGTAATGCCACCCGAGCCCGCTGCCAAAAGGTTGGCAGCATCAAAGTCCGGACGCCGTCCGCATAAGCAGCGCCAGCGAGACAGGAAATCACCGCAAGTCTGCGCGCCACCGCTGGCTTCTGGTTTCTTAAGCGCTGGAGTCGCGAGCGCTAGGACAGTTCTGCATTCGCCACCGAATTGTGTACTTGCTAGTCAGTTGTGTGTTCATCGCAACAGAGTAGTTGTTTATCGTCAGCCGACGTTGACCTAGCCGCTCCGACTCGAACTAGACAGATTTCTGTAGACACGGAGTTCACTACTGTGTTTCTGTATCTTCGTTAATAAAGATAAGTACCGAGTTTTATTTCATCAGAGTGTTTGGGTTTTCATCTTTCTGTTCACTGTTCCAGCGGACCGGTCGGCCCGCTATTAAAAGTGTGGCGGTGACTTCGTAAGCCGTTCCTACAGCGAATTGTTTGTCGCTACGAACGCCGCCACAAAACTGGCGACGAGGGCTTCCGAACTCGTGTGCAGGGCTGGTTCAACTTGTTTCTGGTTATACTACTTATAGCGATAAAATTCTGGGGGCTAGTTTAATTTGTGCTCACTATGTCTGCCGAATTACAACAGTTGATCTTGTTACAGAGTCAGCAAATACAAAGTCTGGTGGAAGCAATCGTCAAACAGGCGGCTAATCCTCCAACACAAAAGGAACAAGCACAGGCAGCACCACCTTTCCGTGCTTTTGATGCATCAAGAGAAGAATGGCGAGAATATTTCGCGCAGTTGCAGGCGCACATGACAGTCTACAAAATAACAGGTACTGAGCGGCAGCTTTATTTAATTTCCACTGCCGGCGTGGAAGTCTATCGACTACTTTGTAAGTTGTTCCCGGAATCCAAGCCAGAAGCTTTAGACTATGACGTTGTTGTTAACAAGCTTGCTGAGTATTTCGAGTCGCGATTTCATGTGGCAGCAGCCAGATTCAAGTTCTTCAGATTAAAGAAACTGCCACATCAATCTAATAAACAGTGGTTAACAAATTTACGGGGCCTCACCCGTCAGTGCCGATTTAATTGTGTGTGTGGAGCTTCCTACAGTGATGTCATGTTACGAGACGCTATTACTCAAAACATTGCAGATTCTCGTATTCGTGCTGCTATCTTAAAGTTGCCTGACCCGTCATTAGAGACTGTGATGAACATCATTGAAGCCCAAGATACTTTTGACTATGCTGAGTGTGAGTTAGATCAGCCATGTATTTCTCAAATTGCCTGTGCTAAGCAAGTTATGTCACGCCCGCGGCCCCACCGGCAGAGTCAGACTGTAAACACTAGCCGGCCGCGTCATGTTAAACACATTCGTCAGCCGCGTGTGTAAAATGATAGAGTTAAGTCTTGCCCTAAGTGTGTTCTTGCTCATCCTCGTGAACGTTGCCCGTTAAGAAACGCGGTTTGTCACTTTTGTCAAAGGAAAGGACACATCCAGACTGTTTGTTTGCGTAAATGCAAGAACAATTCTAGTGCTGCCCAGCCCATGGATATTCATGTTCTTCAAAGCCAGCCCGCCCAGAAGGTCGCGTTTAAAGACTCTTCCACGGTCCGTGTGGGTAATAAACTTGTTCGCAATAAGCCACCCACCCAGCCCTCTGCTATGCGACCCCAGCGTAATTCAAACGCTGTAAAACGTAATGTACAGACTGCAAGTGAAGCGGGAGTAGTTGTTCCACCCGCCCAACCCACGAGTTGTAAGCAGCGAACACGCGCTAAACGCGCTGATTTTGTGTCTTCCGCCTCCACTGCACCGATCCAGAGACAGTGTAATAAACTATTTGTGAAGCTACGCATCCAGGATAAGACCTTCAATTTTCAATTAGACACTGGTGCGTCTGTGACTCTCATAAATAGTGCTACGTATACGGCTATCGGCCGCCCTAAACTTTCAGCGGCAAAACATTCTTTGGCTACTTATAGTGGAGAACAAATTCCTGTGTTAGGTGTATGTAGCGTGCCAGCCACATTCCGTGGCAATACAAAAACAGTTTCATTCACAGTGCTCCGCGCTACAGACAGTGTAAACATTTTCGGATTAGACTGTTTTGACTTGTTTGGCCTGTCTATCCAAGACAATGTGTTGCAAATTAATTCTGTTGTTGTTCCGCAAGACAGCATAACCGATTTGTGTAAACGATACAGTGACATATTTAAAGACGAACTAGGTTGTGCTGCGAACTTTGCCGCTCATATTACGTTAAAAGATAATGCTCAGCCTCGATTTTTTCGTGCTCGTCCAGTGCCTCACGCCCTCCGGGCACCTGTAGCAGATGAACTTCGTCGTTGGCAAAACAACGGTGTTGTTCAACCCGTTTCAGCGAGCCAGTGGGCTTCTCCCTTAGTTATTATAAAGAAACCGTCTGGCAAGTTACGTTTGTGTGCTGATTTTAAGTCGACAGTTAATCCTCAGACGGTCATTGATTCTTTTCCTTTGCCTAGACCGGACGAGCTGATGGATAAGTTAGGGGAAGCTCGTTTCTTTTCCAAAATTGATCTCCGTGAAGCATATTTGCAATTGCCCCTCGACGAGCAATCACAACTGTATTTTGTCATAAACACGTCGTTGGGGTTGTTCCGTTTTCTGCGTTTGCCTTTTGGTTGTGCGTCAGCTCCAGCTGTTTTTCAGCGTTTTTTGTCACAATTTCTGGCTAATGTGCCATCGTGTTGCAACTATTTAGACGATATTGTTGTGTCCGGTCGGACGCCTGCTGAACATTTCCGTAATTTGGAGTGTTTGTTTACAGTGTTGTCTCAGGCAGGCCTACGTTGCAACATCGATAAATGTTCATTTTTCCTTACGGAGATGGAGTATCTGGGGCATGTTATTAATGCTCAAGGCATTCATCCCTCCCAGTCACATTTAGCAGCTATTCGTGATTTGCCCGCCCCTCGCAATCTGCAGGAATTGCAAGCAGTTCTTGGCAAATTGACATATTAAATTAGTTTTATACCTAATGCATCACAGATTGCTGCACCGTTGCATCGTCTCCGCCGTAAGAATGTTCCGTTTGTGTGGTCAGCTGATTGCCAATCAGCCTTTCAGCAGCTTAAAGGCTGATTGCCAATCAGCCTTTCAGCAGCTTAAAGAGGCTTTATTGAATGATCGTTGTCTGGTCCATTACGATCCTAACAAGCCTCTGGTGTTAGCTTGTGATGCCTCTTCTTTCGGCCTCGGTGCTGTGTTGTCTCACCGAGTCGGTAACACCGAACGTCCTATTGCGTTCGCATCTACATTGCTAAACAAAGCTCGGTGTAATTATAGCCAATTGGACAAGGAAGCGTTGGCTATTGTGTTCGGTGTCACAAAATTCCATCACTACCTCTATGGTAGACCATCCTATTTAGTAACAGATCACAAGCCCCTGACGTCACTGTTTCATCCGTCTAAACCAGTTCCTCAGCGGACAGCTCAGAGACTACAACGTTGGGCTCTTTTGTTATCACAATACCAGTATGAGATACTGTATCGCCCTACAGCTCAGCATGCAAACGCTGACGCGCTTTCTAGATTGCCGATTGCTGCGGATGATGTCTTCGATTCCTCTGACGACTCTTGCCATCAGATTGACGCCGATGAGCATCAATCCCTCCGGGATTTTCCGATTGATTATCGTCAGGTGGCACGTGAGACAGCTACGGACCCTCATCTGAGTTTACTATTACGTTTTGTTCAACGTGGTTGGCCGTCCAAGGCAAAGGACGTATCGGATCCTGTGGTTCGTCGCTATTATCCGCAACGTCATCTGTTGTCTGTTTCGCACGGAGTTTTGCTGTTACGCACCGAGAATGACCAGCTTCGTGTAGTGGTTCCCCAAGTGCTCCAATCCAAGGTCCTCGACTTGTTGCATCAAGGTCATTGGGGAGTGGTCCGCACCAAGCAGCTTGCCCGCCGTCATTGTGCATGGATCGGCATTGATAAGCAGATTACGCAGATGTCTACAGATTGTTCGACGTGTGCCGAACACCAAGCTGCTCCGCCTCAACGCTATTTTGAGTGGGCACGCCCTGCCGGTCCCTGGCAGCGAGTACATATTGATTTCGCTGGTCCATATTGGCATTCTCGTTGGCTCGTCGTGATAGATGCATTTAGTAATTTTCCGTTTGTTGTGCCCATGCAGTCTACAACGTCTGCACAAACTATACAGGCGCTGACTTCAATTTTTTGTATTGAGGGTCTTCCAGAAGTTTTAGTGTCTGACAGTGGTCCACAATTTACCTCTGCTGAATTTGAAAGTTTTTGTTCTGCCAATGGCATTCGCCATGTTCTTACTCCGCCGTTCCACCCTCATTGGAATGGTGCAGCGGAACGTTTTGTACGCACATTCAAGGATCATATGGACCGCCTTCGTGCTACGCACTCTCGTCAGCAGGCCCTCATCACGTTCCTGTCGTCGTACCGGACCACGCCACGCGACGGCCCTTCGCCTGCGGAGCTTCTCCACGGCCGTCGTCATCGCACCCTACTACGGTTGTTGCACCCCCCCGGATCGACCCGCCGCTTCTGAGCATCGCACGCGTTTTCAGCGCAACGACGCCGTTTTTTTCAGAGTTTATCACGGTCGCCGTCGTTGGGAACGTGGTACCGTGATAAGTGTCCAGGGTCGCGGTTTATATACTGTTCAAGGTGCTACTGGGCTGCACAGGAGGCATCAGAACCAGTTGCGCCGCGCTGGCCGCCCGGATTCTGCCGCTCGTTCTTTGTCCACAGATTTGGTCCGCGGCGGGTTCCAGCCGCGCCTTCCGACTTCGCTGCCGCCCCCAGGGCAGCAGCAGCAGCCGTCGCCGCTACCACGCCGACAGCCCGTCCCGTTGATGCCTCCCGCGCAGCTTCATCCGGGAGCGCCCCAGGTGGTCGCTCCGGCGCCTGCGGTCCCTCTTCAGTCGCCACCGCCTTCGGAGCTGATGGACGTCGACCCCTCAGCCGGGCCGCCTTCCCAAGCGGTGGCTGTGCAGCCTGTCCTGCAGCCGCTTTCCTTGGGCACCCACAAGGAGTCTGACACCGCAGCGCCTTGTCTGGCGCCCACTCAGCAGCCGTCGACGCAGCGTCAGGAGACGCTGCCTCTCTTCGTGGGTCCCGACGCCCCGTCGCGTCCAGTACCAGAAGCTGCGCCCATGGTCACAGGCGTGCACCCTGACCTCGGTTTTCAGTCGGTGTTTCCCGAGGCCCCGCGCAGCCAATGCTGGGGTGCGGACCAGGGACTGCCACCGACAACAGTCTCAGCCCCGGTCTCTTCTGCTACGCCTGCGGCCAGACCCCTCCCCCGCCGTCGACGCTCGCCACGTCATTATTCAACGACGGTGCGGCGATTTGGGGGGGAAGGAGTGTTATATCCTAGCCAGTAATGCCACCCGAGCCCGCTGCCAAAAGGTTGGCAGCATCAAAGTCCGGACGCCGTCCGCATAAGCAGCGCCAGCGAGACAGGAAATCGACGCAAGTCTGCGCGCCACCGCTGGCTTCTGGTTTCTTAAGCGCTGGAGTCGCGAGCGCTAGGACAGTTCTGTATTCGCCGCTCAGTTGTATACTCGCCACCAAATTGTGTACTTGCTAGTCAGTTGTGTGTTCATCGCAGCAGAGTTGTTGTTTGTCGTCAGCCGACGCTGACCTAGCCGCTCCGACTCGAACTAGACAGATCTCTGTAGACACGGAGTTCACTACTGTTTCTGTATCTTCGTTAATAAAGATAAGTACCGAGTTTTATTTCATCAGAGTGTTTGGGTTTTCATCTTTCTGTTCACTGTTCCAGCGGACCGGTCGGCCCGCTATTAAAAGTGTGGCGGTGACTTCGTAAGCCGTTCCTACAGCGAATTGTTTGTCGCTACGAACGCCGCCACAAAAACGGATACGTCCGGCTGAGCAGGTTTCCAGGGAAGGGTGGCCATTCAATTCCACCAACACTTCCACATCCATGACCACAGGGCTGAGCTTTGTGATCACAGCAGTGAGTGTTGGAGGACGAGGGGGTTAGGGCCGGTTGGAAGAGGAGGAGGTAAGGAAGTGTGTGAGAGACCAGTGGGCAAAAGGTGGTACGCAGAAGTTTCCAGAGGAGGTCAGTATGGAAGGAGGGCGAGAGGGAGAGGTTGATTTGATAAGAACAAAGTCTGTGGGGGATAAGCTGAGTCATGAGGGGACTGGGGATATAGTTGCAGATTTCTACAGCAAGGATGTGGGCTTCAAGGAATTAGGATTGGTGTTGGAAAGGACTAATATGTACAGGGTTAGGGCTGGGGAGGCGGAAGGAGGGGTGGTGTCCTTTTGGGGTCAGAAGGAAGAGAGGTGGGCTATGGTATTTTGGAGGAGGGTGTGGAGGTAAGATCAACACTCGTGCATTTGGGGGGCTTTATGGTGGACTTGGCCAGGGATGAGGGGTGAGGGACTGGTTGCAGTGAGAGGAGTCATTAGGCAGGCCCCATATGTGAGGCGGAGGCACTTTAAGGAAGGTAGGTGCTCCAGCGTGCGACTCGAGCGCAGGTGGAGGAAGCAGGGGCAGTCTAAGCAGGGGCAGTCATAGCAGGCCGAGTAGGGAGTGAGAAAGTCATCCTGACGGGTGGCAGCAGCCACAGTGGGGGCAGGAGCATTAGTGGGAGCAGGGG
This sequence comes from Schistocerca americana, assembly GCF_021461395.2. Classification (NCBI taxonomy): domain Eukaryota; kingdom Metazoa; phylum Arthropoda; class Insecta; order Orthoptera; family Acrididae; genus Schistocerca; species Schistocerca americana. The sequence goes on along the minus strand of NW_025726225.1, from coordinate 320,448 downwards.
GAGGAGTAGGAGCAGAGGCAGTATACAGGGGGGGATACAGGGGAGGGGAGGAGCAGCAGACAGGTGAAACCTAGAGGAGGCACTCCAGGAGGTAATGATGGCGGCATGGGATTGGGAGGTACATATGATTGAGGTGGCGGAGGTGTCCATGGTGGACTGAGGGGCCTACTGGCGACCGGTGTTTCTGAGATAGGGAAAGAGAACGAAGATGGGGATATTAAGAGATGTTTACATGGACATGACGGCGGCAGGCACGGAGTGGCAGCAGCAGCAGTAGCTTCAGCAGCAGCAGCAGCAGCGGAGAGCTTTCAAAGCATCGATTAGCAAGGGCAGTGAAAACCTTCCCGTTTGGAAGTTGTGGGTCTGCAGTCCAAAGGATGTAAAAGACTTTGTATGTGGCAACCCATTCGGTTACTTTAATAGAGAATTCGAAAGTGAGGAGGCACCCTGTGACTGAGGTAGAGCATGCCCTTAGAAGAAATTTTTGGTTCATGGCGGAGTGCTTTCTTGAAAAATAACTTGTATAAATAGGAGGAATCCACATTCTGCATGAGAAATTAGTGGTGTATTGACGAAAAAACGTCCCCTTTTCAGATTTCTCTTTTTAAACTGAGGAGTATCATGGCTGTGGCTGCAGTTAGCTCTCGAGTTGGGCGCATTGTAACGCAGCTGTTGGGGGGGGGGGAGGGGAGGGGAGGGGAGGGGAGGGAGTTGTCAGGGCGGTCGAAAGTAAAGTAGTATCAGAGCCTTAGGCGAGTGGCAGCTGCCCAGCTGGCCGCCTCTTTAGCTGGTAGATGGCACTGGACTAAACTGCAGGTGACCGGAGGTGACCCTGAGCTGTCTGGTTAGTTTTCTTTTCCAGGAGACACCGTCTTCAGGTAAGATAACGGGCACTACATTCATTAAAATTATCGTACAATAAATTTTCCGTGTTTGTGTTGGTTAAAATGCAGCTTGCGACTCGTAAAAAAGTAGAAATATCTCCAATGATGTTGCTACAGGAGTTCTGTATGTAATGCAGGCTGTTAGAATACAGATGCAGAAGAACAATTTACATATCGTTATGTTTCTTCCACCAGCAGCTGTCCACTTGTAGATTGGCAGGAGCCTACTACCATGCACTTCAGTGATAGCTTTCTGTCCTATTATAATTCCTCATATAGGGCTATTGGCGAGATTGGCTGCAGCAACTCTCCAGTGCTAGACTAATAGCGAAAATACCCACCAGTTGTTGTCGAAACTGGATTGAGCTACTGTTTAGTACTGAATCATTTGAAGCTATTTTGTATGCAGTGTAGAATACTGTTTAATTAAACAATGTTAAAGACTTGCATCTATCCTTCCAGTCCAGCAGCTAGACTCCGATTGAGTCTTTCTCCCACCTTTTCTCCCCAGACTGCCATCTTGTATTACATCACGGGAGAGGAGATGGGAGGGGCGACAGCACCCTCTCATGGCATTGTTGTAAACTAGGTCAGCTGGACACTGGACCTCGTGGTGAACACACTGGATAAAATAGAGTTACGTCCATCTTATCAAGCCACCCAGCACAGACCGAGTACTTTTCCTGCCAATATGTCGATGGGTGACGAAAGTTAGGTTAGTGGAGGTAGTCCAATTGACCCATTTCCCGAAAAAATAGGAACTGCCGACAATGACGTCACTGTGACGTTGCCACATCTATGACAGCCATTTTGTACCCACCATCTTGAATAAATACGGCAACAATGCACAGTGGGGTGGCACCAGCGTTGCTCTACTACTGATGACATCTTCATCTTCAGTAGCAGTAGGTTCTTGCTGGAGTTTTGATTCCAGCTGCAACTGCTAAACAAGTTAAGTTTTCCAGATATTCTGTTTCGTGTGTGATTTTAAGAGACTGCCTTTTGTAGCTTGCCCTGCCTTGTCATCTAACGTAATGAACCCAAGACTATTTCCATACAGTAGTTTGCGAACACTAACCATATTTCAGTTTCTGAACGTTTAAATTGCATCTGTAATTCACTACTCTTGATAGTTAGCTTGACCTCTTGTGGTTGCGCACTTCTTGTAACTCATTGGAAGTTTACTAGACGTAAGGTTGGAAATTTTCCCTCTTTCTTGCGTGGGGCGGCGAGTGAGGTTTACTCTACTTGTTTTAAGTTTTGATGCCGTCTTTATGGCTGACCACCAAATTAGTTGCCAGGCCCACGTGATTAAAGCTAAGGGAAACATACTGACCTTAGTTTCCGGTCTGCATGACCACATTCCGGTCCAGCCCACTGAAAGAAAGGTGTCTATTTCCCATTTCTTTGCGATATCAGGACTATGAATTATTTTCTAAGTTTTACTGAAGTCTTTCTAATCCAACAGCACCTTTAGCAGTTCAGAGGTGACCTCTACGGTAACTTCTTACCAGATTGTTTTTCGCACTTACTAACATCAATTGGAAGTTCGCAATAAATGTTCAAAAATTAATGCGAAGCATAAAAGTGGAAATAAATTCACCACTTGCCACGTGGAACTGAATTTCACACGGACGGCACACTGACAGTTATTTTACCGAAATCTAAACGATCCAGGACGGTGTACAGTCCTCGCGAATTCACTATCCGTTTTCACTGCCAAATACGCGCTTGTCACAGCTTGGCTGTGACGTCATCCGAGGCACAGCGCGACCAGACGTTTAACTGGGGTGGACCTCACAGTGTCAGAGAGCGAAGTGAAACCTTTCTACTGCTTCATAGGCTGTATTTCTAAGGTTCCGGTGCGGACTGCCGAGAAAACATCTGTTGTCTCTGTCTATTTGCATACGGCGGCAGTCTACAAACGACCGCTATCTCGGGCATATAATCTTTAATAATATAGTTACCAATTACTTCATAAACTTCTTAATTTTTGCTGGTATGCAGGTAAACAGTTTGAAAGCACGTAGAAAGTATCAGCTTGCTAGAATGAAAACTTTGCTTAATAGAATTTATTTAGTGGAACTATCGGTAGATTGTTACCTCTGAACCATAACTTTGCTAAGACACATCAGTTGCTATTTATGTTAAGTCTTAAACTCTGTGTAGCTCTATTATTTGATATATTCGATCATCCGGTTTAACAAAAATCCTCTAACATTAAAATTTCAATTACTTAATCTACAATATTTAGGTTAGATAATTAGTTTATATTTACTCAAAAACTATAAGAGGTAGATTAACGTGGACACTTATTTTTTGGGTGTACTGAAAAACAAAACAAATTTTCAAATTTCTACGTTCATTATTTAGCGCCTCTGATTTTTCTGAAAAACGTAGATTCTGGCGATAATGTTTGTTCTATGATTTTGGAAACCAGCATCACTTATTTATAACTTCTAACTGCACCTTATGACCAAATTCTGGCTTCCTAGCGTCATTATTTAGCGCCTCTGATTTTTCTGTTAAACGGCATTTTTCCGTAAACTATTAAGTTAAGAACATCAAGACTTGGTATTTGGAACATTGTTAAATTATAGTTTAGTGTAATAAAGTTTTAAACATTAATTATGATTTTCAATTTTATACTAAATTGTGGTCCAATACTTGTGCGCTACATTCAGACGCGTTAAGGTGACGTGGCTCTACTAGCAATGACCTGGGGTAAGTCACGACGCACTCGCTCGCCTCTATCTCACACGTGATTGAGCGCTTGGTTTGCTTCACTTGGACTAATTTTTGTTCTTGGTTGTTGTGTAACTTAAATTACGAATATTTACTTAATTCGAATGGGTCTTATTTAAGGGCCTTACGGCTGCATGAATTGTGTGGTTACTTTAACTTGTTGTCTACTCAGTTTTAGGAGTGGTCCCCGCAGGGGTAAGAGTGGCTTAGACCTACTTATTGTGATAAACAGTAATTATTTCAGTTATTGTTCCGTTTTTAAATTTGCCTGTATAAGTGAAGGTTGTTGTTGAAACCGATATTTCTCCTGTGTTAAAGACTGTTTATGTAAGAGAAACTTACTGTTCATTATTATATATCAGGTGAAAGAGAAGATTACCAATTTCAATCACCAACATCTGTTCTGAAGGTCGAAACATTATTTCGTCGGGAACTTACATCATTGCTCACGAGCCCTGAATTACATTATTATTATGGTCATTTCTTCCCGTGCAAGTGGTCCTTTTGCCCGCACGCTGTTAATGAGTGGGCCGGTAGAGAAATAGTCCGAAGGTAGTTCGATCAACCCTCTGCCAGGAACGTAAGTCATGATTGCAAAGAAATCCTGTAGATGTAGTCATGTAGATGTAACAACGGAATTATGCTGTAATTGCGACATGTGAGTGACATTTGATTTGAGTATCAAAGCTGTTTGCTGTGGCTGAAAATAATGAACAAAAAATGAATATACACCTAGGTGCGCCAAATTGATACTGAAATAAAGAGTCATGCATGGACCAATAAAAATAAATTCTTAACTACTTGTTATGGCACTGCAGTATCCGCCAGCGTCTTCAGAAGTGGATATCGCATACGACTTTCCTAGGGTGTTTGTAAGTGGATATTGCAGACGACATCGAACAAAATTTGAATGTAGCTTCGTAAAAGTTCCGTGATTAAACGATCTCAGTTGCTGGCGAATACTGTTAATATACACTGTCTTGTGAGGATAATCATTATACATGAGGTGAAAAGGGTTTCGCCGGGTACGGTGGCCGAACTGTTCTTGTCGCTTCAGTCGCAGGTTGGAATCATACCTCGGGCACCGTGTGTGTGATGTCCGTAGGTTATGTAGGTTTAAGTAGTTCTAGGTCTATGGGACTTACTACCGAAGTGGCATAGTTCGTAGAGCGATTTTTTGACCTTTCGCGTAAGTTTTCTTGACATAAACGGCCCTATCTTCAGATTACGTTGACATAGTTCACCTTATTACACCACCAAGGGACAGTATACCGCAAGAAGTGCGATACATTTCCGCTTATTATGTCTACCCACACTCGAGGTAAACTGATTTTAAGAGTTGGGTAGACAGATAGATGGTCTAGTAGGGTTCCATTTGTACCGATTTATGTGACGAAATCCTAACAACGAAAATAGCTACGACGGTTACTGAAGATGACGGCAGCATAAATAATTCCGTACTCTTTATTCGAAATGTTCTAGTTGCAGTCGATACATCAGCATATTAATCGTAGCTACGACTTCAATCCAAATCACGTTTACAGGAATGCAAATAAAATCCATTTGCCTATACCCGTGGTAATTCAGATCCCAGTATTAATGCCACCGAGCATTCCCATTGCTAGATAGCTTAAGGAACACTTCGGCTAATGAACGTTTTCTGGATGTGGCGAGTCTAGCTGGTAAACGTATTCCACAATGTTTAGAAGTCTCCATTATTTAGCCGTTTATTTCCTGCGGTTGTGCAGAACTAGGCTACTACATTTACTCGCTAACAACAGTGTTCTGTTATTTCGATAAACATCCCGAATGATTGTCACATAAGCGATGACATGACATTAAGGTAGAAAATTCATGTTTTTTTAGTCCAGAAAGCTCTATGTAATAGGAACTGCAGATCATTTTGCCATTTTCATTGCGAAATTGCCGGCTTTTTCATCTCTAGGGTAATAATAGAGGGCTGTTTGCCTGGGTTGTCTGCAAGCGTGGTGAAAGGTGTTTGCTACTGGAATAGCTCTGGTTTGTTTTCGGTTCTAATCTCGATGGAGGCAGATAGACGATCAGTAAAGCAATTTTAAGAAATTCTCGTGCCTCTAATACGTTTTATTGCTACATTTGTTCTGTAACGGCGCCCTGTGGATGTCAATATGAAACTCTTGTAGAATTTCATACTTGATTCTGCCTCCTTTTTCCGCTTCTGTAAATAAATGAATCAACTTTAGTATGGCACTGAATGATTTTTAACTGAATTTCGTTGTGAATCTTCACGCATTGCTAAATTTGCACACTTTGATGGTAGGTCAGCAGCGGTAACCCAGTATGACTGGTCTGAACGTTGACACACACCGTTTCGCGGCAAAATGCTCATATTATTTTGCTAATTCGTAACGATCTGGGGTACTTTGTCTTACTAAAACGGTTATGTTATCTCGACAAGCTGAAATTCATTTTTGTTAGTACAATTCATTTTAATTCTTCTTTCATTTGTACCTTATACTTACTTGTGTTTAACATACTGATCAGCATTAATGTAGCCTTACACATGATTGAAAACAGTTTGAAAAACTCTCCGAACGTAGTCAATTACCAACATACTATGCAGAGGTGTGAAACACTTGGTCGCCTTGCCTGTTATGCTGTGTAGCAGACTTCGTTATGCTGATCCGCACAGCTTTAAAAAGGCGTGGGGCCTCGCTCGTTTTGTCCACGACTTTACGTTTGGAGCGTCACGCTGATGCATCACAAGTTTGTAATTGTGTTATTCTTTCCTTGCGGTATCCTTTGTCTTGAGGTTTGTAGAGAACTTATTGTGTAGTGTCCTTGTAAATCAAAGCTTCTTGTATCAACTTAGGGGCCGAATAGGTAGAGAACGAGGTACCGACGGGTATTGACTAAAAACTCGAGCGCCTTTATTATTCCCAAGTTCAAGGTTTTAATGAGATGGGGATACAATATACTGAGCGTGTTCACGTGGCTGTTGCTGTCTCATATATAAATATTAGAGACGCTATCCTATTCACTAACATTTTGGAAGGCATCAGGCCGGAAGATGGGTTGCGTTTGCAATTCGCTAATAAATCGGTAACCTTCACCGAGTTTAATCGGGTACTTGCGACTAGTGAGGGCTTCAGGTTTGCTGACGAGCAGTGCGAGCAGAATAAGGGTTCTCAATCTGCGTCCGTGGTTTCTAGAAGTGATGGTCTTCGTTCATCTCGTGGATTGCCAAGTGAGAGAGTTCTTTTCGTTGTGGAGCCCGAAATCTCTTGGTGTGTGGATATGTTATTAGGTGGGGGCCCAGGCCTAGCAGTTGACGCCATGAGGTGAGGGCCGGAATTTCTCTGGGTGAATCTTCTGCCCGCTGTGTCCGTATTTATAGTGTCCGTGACTGTTGGTGTCGGGTAGTTCTGTCTCACTGCTTGATTCCGAGTGGTAGCTCGAGTTCCGCAATTTCTGTGAATCCACCCCCATGAAAGCTACCTCCCAGGGATCTCACGTGGCAAATGGCCAAGAGTTGCCCCTGGTTGGACACATGCATGGGAGTTTGATTCCTTAGCACAAATAATCGAAGCGGCCAAGAAAAAACGCTGACTGACAGTCTTCAACCTGACTCTTGGGTTGGGTTGTTCGGTGGAGGGGACCAGACAGCGTGGTCATCGGTCTCATCGGATTAGGGAAGGACGGGGAAGGAAGTCGGCCATGTCCTTTCAAAGGAACCATCCCGGCATTTGTCTGGAGCGATATAGGGAAATCATAGAAAACGTAAATCAGGATGGCAGGACGCGGGATTGAACCGTGGTCCTCCCGAATGCGAGTCCAGTGTGCTAACCACTGCGCCACATCGCTCGGTCCTTACTATTGGGATGTGACTGGTTTAGTTTTACATATTGCCAGCAATACCTTTTATTTTAAAATCCGTTCGTCTTGTTACATAGCACTCTGATGTTGTTCTGAAATTTGCAAGAACAATTCTTTAAGTACAGAACGGTCTGATTTTCAGTAAATCATTTTGATGACAAGCAAGCTACCCAATTAAGGGCCGGCCGCGGTGGCCAAGCGGTTCTAGGCGCTTCAGTCTGGCACCGCGCGGCTGCTACGGTCGCAGGTTCGAATCCTGCCTCGGGCATGGATGTGTGTGATGTCCTTAGAAATACCTAAACCTAGCTAACCTAAGTTCTAGGGGACTGGTGACCTCAGACGTTAGGTCCCATAGTGCTCAGAGCCATTTGAACCCAATTAAGGGCAGTCTAAGATAAATTTCCTGCTGTGCTAACGGAGCGTTTGGTGGTGACTGGTAAAATCCAGTACGAGATTCGTCTCACTGTCACCATTCAGTGCGCTATGCCCCTTACCGTCCTTCGCCTCCCAAAATGAAGATATTGAGGCGGAAGGTCGATGATATGTTGCGCAACGAGGTTGTTAGATCGTCCACTTCCCCGTGTGCTTCGCCTATATTTTTAGTGCCTACACGACAGTGTGGTGGCTGTAGTTGACTATAGAGTTCTCAATGAGAAGATAATTGTAGAGGTCAGGCAAGGGCTTCATACAAAAACTCTTATTTGGTTTGCCGGCGCCTGTGTTTTATAGGTGCTTGACTTGAATCAAGCGTACTTCCAATTACCACTGAGTGATGAATCTAAATAGGTTACTGCCTTTTGCACAGACTGGAACATGTACGAATTTAACCAGGTTCCGTTTGGCTTCGCCACTGGCGCTGCTTTCCTTTCACCCCTTTTGAACGATATCCTGGGGGGATCTTAAGTTCGTGTGTGTTTACAATTATTTAGATGATGTCAATTATTGTCGCTCTTTTGAGGACCACGTTTTTTATCTTGAGCAAGTGTTAATGAAGACTTCGTTCACTCGGTTTGACCTTTAAACCTTTCAAATGTCATGCTTGCTAGTGAGCAGATTTAGTTCTTAGGTCATCTTGTTTCCTTGGACGCTATTAAGATACCGCCTTTTCTTTTTTTTGGGGTGGGGGAGGGGGGGAGTTTAAGGGCGCTCAACTACTGAGGTCATCAGCGCCCAGTCCCAATTGTTAGAGCACATAGAATCTAGTAAAACACAAGAGGGGAAGGGGCACCAGAAAGTTCTTACAGAGATGCAGATAAAGTAAGTGAAAGAGTTAGATGTCGTTGGACAAGCCAGTCAAAGTAATGAAACGAACAACACGAGCAGCTGCTCGAGCGTCATCAGCTAAAATATCCTGTAAATTAGATGGCAGAGACAGGACAACACGAGATTGACTAAAGCGAGGACACTACAATAAAACATGGCGCACTGTTAATGCATGACCACAAGGATACTGCGGGGCTGGGTCACCAGAGAGCGGGTAGCGGTGGCTAAACCGGCAATGCCCAATCCGCAACCTGGTCAGAAGGACCTCCTCTCGCCGAGATGGTCGGGAGGAGGTTGTCCAAGTAGTTGGGAACGGTTTTACTGCCCGGAGCTTGTTTCCTTGAATTGATGACCAAGTATCCCACCACAACGACACAAGCCTCTTACAAACAACTCCACCGACGTCAGATGACGGGACACAATGGGAGGCTGGCCGAGGCAGGAGGACTGCAGCCTTGGCTGCAGCATCAGCAGCTTCATTCCCAGGCACTCCTACATGGCCGGGAACCCACAGAAAGCTGACAGGAGAGCCATCAGCAGCAGAAGAATGGAGGGACTGCTGGATCCGTTGAATCAAGGGATGGACTGGATAGGGAGCTCCAAGGCTCTGAAGAGCACTGAGTGAGTCAGAGCAGAGTACATACGATGAATGGCGGTGGCGGCCGGCATATTGAACGGTCTGATGGAGAGCAAAAAGCTCGGCCGTAAAGCTGGAACATTGATGATGGTGTCGGCTGTGCCTTTTTAAGGCGACGGCCCCGACGACAAATACCAGCTCCTCGACCAGTTTTGGAGCCATCAGTGTAAATAAAGGCGTGAATGGCAAGTCGCGCACGAAGTTCGACAAACCGAGAGCAATACACTGCAGCCGGTGTACCCTCCTGGAGCGAGCTGAGGTCGAGATAAATATGAACCGGAGCCTGGAGCCACGGTGGTGTCGGGCTCTCACCCTCTCTGAAGGTAGTAGGGAGGGCAAAATCCAATTGTGGAAGCAGGCGACGAAAGCGGACTCCAGGGGGCAGCAGGCCAGACACATACAACCCATACTGACAGTCGAGAGAATCTGCGAAGAAGGACTGATAGCAGGGGTGGTCGGGCATTGACAACAGCCGGCAGGCATACTGACAAAGCAGTACATCGCGCCGGTAGGTCAATGGTAATTCGGCACCTTCAGCATAAAGACTCTCGATAGAACTAGTGTAGAATGCTCCGGTCGCAAGACGTAACCCCCAATGGTGGATGGAGTTGAGACGGCGTAAGAGGGATGGCCGAGCAGACGAGTAGATGAAGCTACCATAATCCAGCTTTGATCGGACAATGGACTGATACAAGCGAAGCAGGACAGTGCGATCCGCTCCCCAAGATGAACCACTAAGAACTCTTAGGACATTAAGGGAACGTGTACAACGGGCCGCCAAATAAGAGACGTGCGGAGACCAACAAAGTTTCCTGTCTAGTGTGAGTCCTAGAAACTTAGTTGTTTCCACGAATGGGAGAACAACGGGACCGAGATGTAAGGATGGCGGAAGGAACGCTTTATATCGCCAAAAGTTTATACAAACCGTCTTCTCTTCAGAGAACCGGAAGCCATTTGCCACGCTCCATTAGTATAGGCTGTCTAGACGACGCTGAAGGCAGCGCTCCAGGAGGCATGTTTTCTGGGCACTGCAGTAGATCGCGAAGTCATCGACAAAAAGAGAGCCTGAGACATTAGGTGGAATGCAATCCATAATTGGATTGATCGCTATGGCAAAAAGGGCTACGCTCAAGACGGAACCCTGAGGCACTCCGTTCTCCTGGAGGAAGACGTCGGACAATACGGAACCCACACGTACCCTAAACTTTCGATCTGTTAACAAGGAATCAATAAATGGGGCAGGAGACCGCGTAGGCCCCACCTGTGCATAGTGCGGAGGATACCTCCTCTCCAACAGGTATCATAAGCCTTCTCCAAATCGAAGAACACGGCTACCATTTGACGCTTTCACAAACAGTTGTTCATGATGAATGTCGACAAGGTCACAAGGTGGTCAACAGTGGAGCGGCGGCGACGAAAGCCGCATTGGACATTAGTAAGTAGTCGTCGAGATTCCAGAATCCAAACTAACCGAGCATTAACCATGCGCTCCATCACCTTACAGACACAGCTTGTAAGAGAAAAGGGGGCGGTAACTAGAAGGAAGGTGTCTATCCTTCCCAGGTTTGGGTATAGGAACAATGACGGCGTCACGCCAACGCATGGGGACCTGACCATTGGTCCAGACGCGATTGTAGGTACGAAGAAGGAAGCTTTTGCCTGACGGAGAAAGGTGGGCCAGCATCTGAACGTGAATGGCATCTGGCCCCGGAGCAGAGTATCGCGACAGTGCAAGCGCACGTTCGAGTTCCCGCATAGTAAATGGGGCATTATAAGTTTCCAGATTCAGCGAGTGGAAGGAAGGTCGCCGAGCCTCTTCTGCCTCTTTCCTGGGAAGGAAGGCAGGGTGGTAATGGGCGGACCTTGAAACCTCCGCGAAAAAGCGGCCAAAGGCGTTGGAGACAGCCACAGGATCAACAAGGACCTCATTACCTGAGGTCAGGCCAGGTACCGAGGAGTGGGCCTTAATGACCGACAGCCGGCGCAGGCCACCCCAGACGACAGAAGAGGGCGTTAAACTGTTAAAGGAGCTGGAGAAAGAGGCACAACAAGATTTTTTGCTGTCTTTGATGACTCTACGGCATTGCGTTCGGAGTCGTTTGTATCCAACACAATTCGCCAACGTAGGATGGCGGCGAAAGGTGCGTAAAGCACGTCGTCGAGCACGGATAGCGTCTCTACAAGCCTCATTCCACCAGGGGACGGAAACGCGACGTGAAGAAGAGGTAGTATGAGGAATGGAACGTTCAGCAGCATTGACGATAACAGCCGTGAGGTATTCGACCTGACTGTCACAACTGAGAAAATCGTGGTCCGGAAAGGTCGCCAGGGAGGAGTGAAGTCCCCAGTCAGCTTTCGGTATGTTCCAGCTCGAAGGACGTGGGGATGGGGTGTGGTGCAGGAGACGCACAACACAGTGGAAGTGGTCGCTCGAATAGGTGTCAGAAAGGACATACCACTCGAACCGAAGGACAAGAGTGGTAGAACAGATCGAGAGGTCCCAGTGGGAGTAGGTATGAGTACAGTCCGAGAGGAAAGTCGGGGCACCAGTATTGAGGCAGACAAGATTGAGATGGTTGAAGACAACCGCCAAGAAGGAGCCTCTCTGACAGGATGCAGGAGAGCCCCAAAGGGGATGATGGGCATTGAAGTCGCCAAACAATAAAAACGGCGGAGGAAACTGAACAATCAGTTGCATGATGTCAGCCCGACTAACTGCGGATGACGATGGAGTGTAGACGGTACAAACGGAAAAAGTAAAGGCAGAAAGAATAATATGGACAGCTATTGCTTGGAGTGGGGTGGTCAACAGGATGGGATGGTAATAGACATCGTCCCGAACGAGCAACATGACCCCACCATGAGCTGGAACACCGTCCGCAGGGGTGAGGTCAGAGCGCTCCGAGGTATAGTCGGTAAAAGCAATACGGTCAGTTGGGCGCAACTTGGTTTCCTGGAGACCAAGGACGAGCGGACAGTGCAGGCGGAGGAGCAGTTGTAATTCCTCCCGATTAGATCGAATACCTCTTATGTTCCAATGTAACAAAGCCATCGCTAGTCAGAAAAAAGGGGGAACGAAACGTGAAGAGCGGGTCACCTCGACGGCCGCAGAGGACCAGGTTCCGAGGGAACAATGCTACAACTGGTGGGAGGCGGATCCTGTTCCATCGAGTCGTCGCCAGCTGCGACCGCTTTCCCAGGTTGCGTAGGAGGGGCAGCATCATTCGCCGATGAGAGGCCAGCTGAGCGCCTGGCAGCAGAGCGTCCCGGCGAAAATGAGGACTGCCGGGAGCAGCGACTCGCGGATGGAGCGTCAGACGAAACGCGCCAAGGTGGAGAGGGGGAAAAAGGCTTTCTTGGAGGCCTTCTTGGCAGTCCGATGAGGCACGGGGATGATGGGCTGGACCCGAAGAAGGTCCTCACGCGCAGGGTCCGTTTTGGAACGCCGGACCTCAGAAGCTGGGGTCCGGATCGTTTCCCCGATGGATGCCTGAGAAGAGGATCGTTTCTCAGGCGGCGGCCTGAGAAGAGGATCGCTTCTCAGGTGGTGGAGCGGGAGGAGGAGGAAGGGTGGCCCCTGGGGCAGGGGCCGCGAGGGAGGGGGATTTGGAAGGGAGGGATTTGGGAGGCGGAGGCATAGACCTCGGATTTGGTGAGGAGGTGGAGGGGGGACAGGATAGGGGTGAGGATACTGTGGAAGGAGTGGACATGACTGAGGCAAACGAAGTGGTTAACGTCACCTGATGGAGGCGGTCATACTACTTCCTGGCCTCAGAAAGAGTGAGATGATCCGAAGTTTTGAGTTCTTGAATCTTCTTCTCCATCTGATACACGGGGCAGTCTAAAGATCTAGGCGAGTGGATGCCAGGACAATTTATGCACCGAGGTGGTGGGGTGCATATATGTTCATCACGAAGAGGACGTCCACAATCGCCACAAAGGGACTCAGCCTCACACCGTGACGACATGTGCCCAATTTACTAACACCGAAAGCAGCGCATAGGAGGTGAGACGTAAGGTCGCACGTCGCACCGGTAGCACATCACCTTTACCTTCTCCGTGAGAACGTCCCCCTCAAAGGCGAGAATAAAGGCCCCAGTGTCGATGTGACGGTCTCTGGGGGCCACGCTGGACTCGCCAGACGAAATCCACACCTCGGCGCTCCAGGTTGGCCCTGAGCTCCTCATCAGAATGCAGCAGGAGGTAACGATGGAAAATAACCCCCTGCATCCTATTCAGTGCCAGATGCGGGACAATGGACACTGGGATGTCCCCTAGTCGGTCGCATGCCTCGAGCGCCGCCGACTGTGTGGCGGAGGTGGTCTTTATAAGAATGGACCCCGAACGAATTTTACTGAGAGCCTACATTTCCCCGAAGATGTCCTCGATGTGCTGGACAAAGAACATGGGCTTGGAGGTGGCGAACGTCCGCCCATCGGTCCGAGAACAGACCGAAAAGCGAGGGAAGTACTTCGCCCCAAGCCGGCGGGCCTGTCCTTCCTCCCAAGGAGTGGCCAAGGGGGAAAGGGCAGGAGAACCAGAACCAGAGACAGTACCCTTCTTTTTAAAAGACTCGGCCGCAGAGCGACCTGATACATTTTGACGTTTCATCTGCGAAACGTCCGCCCCGATACCACCCACTCCGACCACGGGCTCTCCCCATGGGCGCCACCCAGCCTCAGCAAGGGCCACCTGGCAGGATGACCGTTGCTGGGAGTCCTGATGCCCCAAGGAGACGGGCATCTACTCCTTGGCCAACGTGGGGAGGGTGCAGCTCAGGTATCGGCAGTACGATCCCTGTGTAGTCAGGGGGGCTACAACCTAGAGGGTACATGACGACCCCACCACAACGGGCTGGCTACTGTGCTGGATTTCGAGTGCCATGGAAAGTCCATCATGATCGTAGGTGCAGATGGGGACGCACTAGGGGCGTAACTTGTGCAACCCATCAGGCGTTTAGGCCCAATTTGTTGAATAGTGGGTGTGGATACAACGCTGTTACAATGCCGAGTGCCAAGGTCTTAGTGCACGGAGGACCAGTGATACACCACATAAGGCGTCCTTCCCCAAAAGGCTCGTACTTCGGTAGGATTTTGAAAAATGGAGGTCAAACCCCAAGGAGGACCATCACAAGGAAGGCCGAAACGGTTGAAACTCCTTTTAGTCACCTCTTACGACAGGCAGGAATACCTCAGGCCTATTCTTTCTCCAGACCCGCAGGGAGGGGGGATAGATACCGCCTTGGCTGTCTTGTTTGCTCTCGATAAATTCAAATTTTGGCTCGAGCACAGGGAGGCTAAATTGGAAACCGACAAACAGGCACTGGACTGAGCCTTTGCGTGCCGCAGGAAAATGGGCAGGATAAGCAGGTTGGCTGTTCGCATATCCACGTTCCGGGTTAAAGTCGTCAACAGAGGCACGGACAAATCAGTAGGCCAATGCGCTTAATCGCTCTTTTGATGAGGGAGATTGCAGGCAGGCAGACTATCCAACAAGTCATCAGCCGCCAAATCCTGTGTTGCGACTGAGGTACCTCAGCTCTTGACTGAGCTCTGGCTCGAGCAGGATCGAGATCACCATTTTGGCCCAATTAGGAAGTGATTGTTAGCTGTCTAACAGATTCCCAGTTATATCCTATGAAAGGGTATACTGCGTAATAAAGTCAGTAGGCCTGCTGAGCCTAAAATTTGTTTACCCATTGAACTCATTCCCATCGTCTTCCAACATTTTCAAAATTCCTTGGTAGGTTGGCACTCGGCATGTTCTCGAATTTTAGTCAAGGATTTTTACATCTCACCTGTTCAACATTGTACAAGGATGTTCGCCGTTTGGTTAATGTGTGTGGGCTTTGCAAGGTGGTTAACGACGCTCTTATTTGTGTAAGGGACTGCTGGAATCTTAAATTATCTATTAATTACGAGGGTACTCTTGCGCATACTAAGGCTGGGAACCATTGTGTTGTAGTTGCTGGCGATGTTTTCTCTCATTTTGTTGGGTAGATTCCTAGCACCAGAGTGACTGCCTGGCTTACTAAACGCCATTTATCTGTTATATTTTCTTCGTTTGGACCCCATATGGCCCTTGAGAATGATAATGCTTCAGCACTCCTTTCTAGGGATCTTAAACGTTTCTGTTTTAATAATGCCATCCAGCATATTATTACTACCCCGAATTATCCTCAGCCTTCATTTTCTCATCATGTCAGTAGTAACTTAGTAAATGACAAGAGCGACCTCTGTGCCCAACCTAAAACGAAATGGGCTAAATCCTCACAGTGAGTTAATTTTGCCTTTAACTCAGCCCATCATGGGGCCTCTAACGCAGTGCCAGCGGAATTGATGTTTGCTTACCCTTTTGATTCGCCGCTTGCAGAACTATGGAAAATATGTGATCTCCTGAGCATGCCACTCCCGTCATCAAACAGAATTGGCGTCAGGCCAGAAATAACATCACGTTATCTCTCAACGTCAGGAGGAATGCTGCAATCACGGTAGGCTGCCCTTCTGAGGTTCGGTAGGGCATAACGTTTTTGTCTGCAACTTGAATGTAGGTGGCGGTCAGCTCCAAAATGTGTTGGGCCTTGTTCAGTCGTTAGCTTTCTTAGTCTTGTCAACCTCCTTGTGTGTGATCTCGCCGCTAGGAAAACCTTTAAGGTCCATGTAAACCAAGTTCGACAGGCCAGCTAGTTCTTTATCCCCGTATTTCCACTCAGTGGAAGAGGAGAGTTGGTGCCCTCTGCGGTCCTTCTGTTTGAGTGGGGGAGGTTGAGCTGTGAGAGCGTTATGCTGTCTTTGGATCCTCCGACTGACTGACGCCCCCGTAGGATACGTGATTGCCGCACAGATTGGCACGGTTTCTCGCTGGAACAGGTGGGACCCATGCGGCGGCTGCAAAGTTGGTGTAGGTACAAGGCGGCAGCACGTATAGACTGAGGGGCCGGTCTGCTGACACGGTGGCCACTGCGCCCTCTTTGCGTACTCGCAGCCGTTTGCACAATAGCGTCCATTGTGTCTGATTTCTGGGTTTTGGAGGGAGAGCGCACCAAAATTTGCTTCCTGTCCTGTTCTCGCCGTGTGCAATTTGGGTGTTAGCTGCAGGTATAGTGCTTTCAATAATGGCATGTGACGTATTAAAGAAGTTACGATGCGTTTTGTGCTTATTCTCTCTGTGAACCTTGCCTGTGGAATTTGAAAGCCGATGTTTTTATTTGCAGTTATTGTAACTTATCTATTTGAAGCATCGAGTTTAACTTGCTGATATTTTTCAGTGATTTCTATTTATGTGTGTATAAGAGCTTGTGTGGGCAGCTGGTCTGTTAGAATCTCCTAGTTAGTCTCGGGTTACACGAATGTTTACTTGTTTTGCCTTTGAACTGTTCCGCTCCGATTCTGACGTTGGTACTTAAAGCTAAGGAACAATAAATGGAAACACCAGTGCACATTAACCCTTAACTGGTCCGGTGAAAAAAAAAATAGCATTAGAAGTCTAGTGGGGTCTGAGAAACCCTAATGATTTGCAATTATTTGTGAACTTATTATCTTACTTGACACGTAAATGAAAATATTATTAAATGTGAATGTGTAATACATGAACTATGCGTATATACATAAATTGTGTGTGATTACCCAATTAAATTGTGCATGTAAAATAAGCCATGCTATTTTGCTGGTCAAGGGTATCCGCCCCACCCTTGTAGTTGATTATCATTTCAGGTTTTCCAGAGTCTGTTATCTTCTGGTCGTGATGCATGCTGGACAATAAAATAACTGCTTTGTTCTTCCTCGGAACATGTGAACAAAGCGTGAGGTCTGCAGTATGTCCAAAGAGAGTAGATCCAATTTGTCTAGGCCGGTTAGTTTTGAATTCTTGTGGAATTTCACGTTTGTTGGCTGTCACTGTTGCCAGGATGGTGAGCTTCTGTGTTTACAATTTCTCAGCAAGTTCAATGGAGGTGAACCAATTGTCAACAGTCACATTAAGATTTGTTCCTTTGATGGGTTCACTTATTCACTGTTTGCGTTGGCAGACATATTTATGCGAACTTCACTTTCTGACCTGTCCGCAGCTCGTGGTCGTGCGGTAGCGTTCTCGCTTCCCGCACCCGGGTACCCGGGTTCGATTCCCGGCGGGGTCAGGGATCTTCTCTGCCTCGTGATGACTGGGTGTTGTGTCATGTCCTTAGGTTAGTTAGAACTACTTAGCATCTATGGTCATCAGTCCCCTAGAACTTTGGGTCAAATGGTTCAAATGGCTCTGAGCACTATGGGACTTAAACCTCTTTCTGACCCAATATAAATGAAAGCATTATTGATATAGAAGTCCCTGGAATCTGCAAGGCATAGAACTTTCATTTCACATTTATTAGATTTTTCAGGCATGTGCATTTTAAAAGGGCATCGTCCCTGAAATGTTACCAGCATTTCGTAAACAGTAACAAAGATTCCAACAACAAAATACTAAATACAATTATGGATGAATGCATCCCAAATTTCGCAAATAGGAGCAAGTTTATCTGTTTCCCTTCGCTCTGCTCGTGTCTGGGCACAGTCAAACCGCAAGGCTGCAAGAATGAGCAAGAATGAGCAAGAATCTCTTGACACTCATAGTGGCCCGGAAGATCTCACTATCTGTACCATCTGAAGCAAAAAGGCTAGAAACATCTTCCTTTCCTGATTTCAATACACCTGACAAGTATAACAGTCCTAAAACTGCTTTGATTTCTATCGTAGAGAATACCAAAACCGTCAGCGACGTCTGTTGCCTAGATATAGAGGTACATGTAGAAAAAAAAAAAAAAAACAAAAAAAAAAAAAAACAAAAAAAAAGAAGTCCTGGGGTCCGTCAGACCCCACTAGACCAGTTAAGGGTTAAGTAATCTTTATCTGTAGTAAGTTTTGAGCAGTGTTGGATTAAACATCAGAACGTCGAAACATCAAAAGCTAGATTTCAGGTGGGTTTCAATCTTATGGGTCAGCAACGTCAATCTTATGTATAACTGTTAAGCCTGAAGTCCGCGCGAGGCTTTTACCTGTTATTCTGCAGTATCAAAGTAGCATTCGTTGTCTGTTGGTAAATCTCCTACTATTTATAACAATTGTCTTATCCTTTTATATTAGCGGTTTTAGTACTGCAGTTAAAATTTCTCCATGTAATTAAAAGATTTAAGCCTTAAGTTAATAGTTAAGCAATTGCTTAGCAAACGTTACGTTACTTCGGACTTTAAAGTCAAGACCCCGGCAACAAGGTCTTCATGTCTTTTGTGTCTTAATGTGTATGGTGTATGTAGACAGCCTCGGCTTCTGTAATTCACGCGGCGCTTGCCTGCGTGCACGTACCCGTGTACTTGGGCCTGCGCTTGTACCCGGACGGCATCTCCGGTGACCGTTAGCTCTCACTGAAGTTTCGATCCCAGCTGCTGATGCTAAACAAGTTAAGCTTTCCGGATATCCTGCCAGGTGGGAGATTTTACGTTTACCATACTTCAGTTTTCAACGTTTAAATGCTATCTGTAACTAACTGCTCTCGATCGTCAGCTTGGCGTAACTTGGTTGCATACTTCTTTAAACTCATGTTTTGGTTATCTTCCAATAAGGTTGTAAATTTTCTCTCTGCCTCGGAGGATTGATTCTTGTTCTTGGATGTTGTGTAACTTAAATAAGACCCACACAGGTGTAACAGACGAATTAAGCAAAGGTTCGTAATTTAAGGGCCTTGTTGTCTACTGAGTTCTAAGTGCGGCCCCTGCAGGCGTAAGCGTGGCTTCGGCCTACTTATTGTGATAAACAGTAATCATTTCAATTATTATTGTTTCTTTTTTTTAACTTACTTGTGTAAGTGAAGGCTGTTGTTTAACTGAAATTTCTCTTGTCTTACGGATTGCTTATGTAGGAGAAAACTTGCTGTTCATTATTATGTATCACGTGCAATAGAAGATCGTGGTTTTAATTATCACTCTCACTGTTGGCATATTCTGAAATAAATTTGTTATTTCTTAAAGAAAAATGATGTGCTCAGCCTGGGTTCGCCGTTCCAAGTCTCCTATCTTTCGTCCATCCTATGTTTGGACATTTCATTACTCTTCAGGAAAAGCTGGTGAGTAATTGTCCATCGTTGTCCTGAGTGCTCATATTTTGGGTGAAATATTTGTGTGTGTTTGTGCTTTGGTATAGTTTTATTGTGTCTCCTGAAATGTAACTGAGGAAAATTTTGTCTTATTCGTGATCTGAAAATACAGTCAAAAATTTGGCCTCGCCGTAGTGAAGCGGTACTGATAGGAGCTTTGGAACTCTTATGGTTTGTGATGTGCTTAAGATCTGGGTGTGATTACGTTTTTGTGAAGATTTTCGGACACAGTAAGTTGTTTTATTACGTATGATTGTGATTTATGTTACCGGAAAGGCAGAAGGATGTCAGTTATTGCACAATGTACACAACATCCTTTACATTCAATTTCATTCAGAATTTGTGAGAAGAGTTTATTTTACTTTCTGAAGAGTGTGCTGGAGTTTGTTTCTGCGCTGAGTAAACAGATTAGAACGTTTCCGCTGCCTGCGACGACGTCACACATTCATCTTCACTGCTATTTATTAACATTCAGGCACTTCTCCTTGAGTTTCATTTGTCTTCCGGAGATAATCAAGAGGACAGCCGAAAAGGCAGATGAACATTGAGAAAGTTGGACGAATATTTAGAAAAGGCAGAGGAGGGCTACGGTAAGATTCAAGAATACAGACGATAGTTTCGAAACGACAGACGAGGGTGTCACCGAACAAGACGAGAAAGAAACTAAGAAGTCGGAAGAGATAACGAAATTCATCATTGAAGATCAAATCAATAATTGCGAAAAGTAAGGTGCGACAGCAGAAGCAGTGAGAGAAATAGTTGTTGGATTAGAGCTGCTAGAAGTTTGACCTGTTTTAGTTAAAGACCAGGAAGCTGTTCTTGGGGAAAGTGAACAGTCCAGATTAGTCAAGGCTAACGCTCGGTAACTGGAATTACCGTAAAAGAGACCAGATGATCGAAAGAACAGTAAGCTAATGTTAATAAAAGAGCAGAGAGTGAAGTAGAAGATAAGGCCACAGCTGCTCAAGAAGTCGCAATCCAGATTAAAGAGCATACTGAAATGCACAATGCTACATATGATAAAGATGAGGTGGTTTCTGTTCCTGGTGAGCCTAAGGTGCGGGTTAACCAGACGACAGAGGATACAGTTAACGAAGCAAATTGCGGACCATATTTAACTGTAGGATGTTACTGACGATCTAGAGAAGACTGTACGTGCAGAAACAGACAGGTTAGCGAGTAATTAGAAGATGTAGGTCCCTTTGTGTTAATTAATAACGTGTCAGAAGTAGGACAGCAATGCCAGTTCTAGCACATATAACACTCTCATCACATGTGGTGACGTGTTACACACCTGGCGTCAGTCAGTCACCTACCTGCCCTCCTTGGATCCCCCACTCCCTCTCCCACAGGAAACCACCGGGAATTGACCGAGGTCCCACAGGGGTATCACCCAGGCAATTGTCCTACTTATATTCTAGGATCAAGCTCCTTCTCCTGATCCCCTCCGTCGTCATCCCCCTCACCCCAAACCCCCTCCTGGACCGATGGGGATCATGCAGCTCTCTGTTACCCCTCCTTCTCCGCCTCCCCAGTCGTCTTTTATAACTGGAACACTTGGGGGAGGGGGTGTCAGTCTGGAGCTGGGCAGCATAGGGAGATAATGTGTATTTCTTAATACAAATATTATGCAACACCAGCAGACACCACTCATTTTGACATATTTTTCCGTATTCTCCTGAACTGTACACATATTTCACACACTTTTCCTCCAGTTATAAAAATGGGACTCTGAAGCATAGGGAGAGGTGGTAGGCTGTTTGACATGTGACATAATTTGTTATAAACAGAGTTTAATATTACGTGGCACCAGCGAAGACCACACCCAGGCTGAAACGTAGGCACTCATCCGTCACACATTTTACGTATTTTTACCGGATTTTTCACAATTTTACGTATTTCGTACAATTATGCAGCACTGTTCCCGACATCGCGTCGACGTCATGATCCTCGCATGCCATTACAATGCAATATGTGGCGGAATTAGATTTCACTGATACTGGAACACACCTCCCAACGCCATCTTTCGTAACTGGGCACCTAAATGGGCACAACAGGCATACACAGTCTGTTTGTTAATAACAAATTACGTCACATGAGGACTATTTGTTGATAAATTAATATTTCGAGGGACCAGCAGAAGCCACTACCGATTTTTAACCAAAGATGATGTGTAAGAAATACCACACTACGTTGCTATATTGCGTAACGTTATAATAAAATTCTGATCCCTCCAGCCGAAGACACTGTATTCGTAGCACAGCGCTACAAAAATACTTCTCTAGAGAGTCGTTCAGCATTCGCAACAACCGCATCGTAAATCATGTGGCCTGCAGGGTAGACCGCCCGCCTCAGACTCCGACGTAGGCGTGCGTGGGCGGGAACGCCGATGCTCGCGGACGCAGTGTCCAGGAGTGGTCGATGAAGCTTTGGTCTGGTGACCGACACTGCTGTTGTATCAGTTCGGAACGAGGGATCTCCCACCCGTGCTAATAACGGCCATCGGATCCTCAGAAGTAGGTGTAAATATCACAGCTTGGTGCAAATATCCAGCGAATACAGGGAGGTGGGTAAGCTGGTACGGAACGGAACTTTTCGTACGATTGTGGCCACCAGGTCGCGAACGGGAGTGATCCACATTGCGGCAGATCATCTCCCAAATAGTGGCCGGCCGCTGTGGCCGAGCGGTTCTAGGTGCTTCAGTGGGGAAGCACGCGGCTGCTACGGTAGCAGGTTCGAATCCTGCCTCGGGCATGGATGTGTGTGCTGTCCTTAGGTTCACGTATTTTAAGTCTAGTCGACTGATCATCTCAGATGTTAAGTCCCATAGTGCTTAGTGCCATTTCAACCCATTAGTGGCAAAGATATTTGTCCAGTGTATGTGTAATCACCTCCAGTATGGTAGCTGGCACAAACGATGCTCAGTCGTTCAGCGGAGGTCATGGCGCTACAGAAGACCCTATCGCAACTCGCGGACGTCTTTGCAGAGAAACGTTGCTGACAGTGTGAGCGCTAAGCAGTCCCCTCCCCGCCATTCAGTCCTTTCTCTCTCTGGACATCCAAGGCAACTGTACTAACTCGCAGACACCTATATGCTCAGCAGGCGAAATCCGCGAACGGCTTTGCTAACAATTTAAGGGCAAAGCGCATCTCTAATCACCACACTTTCTTTCATCAGCAGGACTGGTGCAACAGACATGCCCCCCATCAGACGTGAACCATACCGGGTAAGTCGGGAAAAAGTTACCGACCAAACATAATCGTAAGACAAGATCTGCCAGGTGTAACTGTCGCAGTATTATAGTGCGGCATCACTGTAACTCTCGCAAATGGACGCGGAAGCAGTCAGGAGTATGTGCGACGCCGCCACATGGAAACGAGTCTGAGATGTGCTCAGTGTGAAGCGACCCACTCCGTTTAACAATGAACATCTAATTTTAGGATAAAAACTGTTTTTAATAATCCGCAATTTTTCCGTACCTTGCAATGTGAAAGCTATTAGTGACAGGAAAATGGATAGGACTATTTAGTGGGAAATTGTCCCGATGTAAAATTAAACTGCATTCACATTTTTCCTTGATGTTGCGGTGTCCGTGTTATTCGAGAAAAACGTAACAAAGTGACGTTCAACAGCCCGGCCCACCCCCACGCTCAAACCCCACCTGTCACTGCTTTCGGCGTGTTGTTCGTGACACACCCTGCTGCCAATACAGCAAATTTCGCGACTACAAGAATTTTGCCTGATCGACCTTACTCGGTCTTCCTCGACTGGGCTGTACCGTATATCGGTGTCACCTAGCTGCTCAAATCCCGGCTGGCAGAAAGCACTGTTTAAACTTGTAAATAAGTTATATACAACTGCAACCAGTCACTTTTTTTTTTAATAATAATGCCTTACTATATGAATCGGTTTTGGAACCTTTTCAGGTTCATCTTCAGATGGTTTCGGGAGGATCCGGGAAGTTACATCATTACTGGTAGTAGCATAATGCTGGGTGCTGGTTCTATGGCAGAAATGACCCACTCCCTCCCTCTCCTTACATCATAAACACACCGGTGTCAATGTAATGTACTACCACAGAATATGACCTGTACCACATCTATAAATGTTAAAGCCCTCCATTGCTAACATAAATCAGTACTTTATACATATTGATTCTAGCTGGAACAAACAGAAGCTGCCCTTACCAATATCCCACATCACTAATATTACAATAAGAATAAGTCAAGAGTTAAACAATTTTTGTTCACGATTTTTTAAATATTAAATGTACAGCCATACAAACAGCTTTAATCGATTACAATCACTATAACTCTTATACATATACCTTTAGCTAAAATAAACAGTATCTGCTCTTGATAATACCCCAGATCATGTTAAAGTAACAACAGAAATAAGCCAAAAGTTCATCTGAAGATTTGTTATTAATTTAAATATACAGGCCCTAGTCATACAGACAGCTGCACCTTACTGCAGATACAGACTTATTGTATTATTGAGTCCTTGGGATTCATGTTAATGCCAAACATGATAACTGCAAGTAGAAAGAAGATATCAAATCACCTGAAATTTGTTCTTGTAGTAATTTATTTATTTATTTAATTAATTTATTTATTTAATCTTGTGCTCTCATGTTATCGCCATTCTGATTAAAATACTTGCCCTTATATCGACTTTAAGAAATGTAAAGGACAACAGATTACATCTCTGTACAAAGTAGGCCTATGCCATATCTCTCTGTCAAGATCTTTGTTATAAGCAACAGTTGTAAAGCGCTTGCTGGATGCTGGAAAAGTGTCACACGAACTATATTAATTTACACTTCGATAGTGAAAGTGTTCTGGACATCAAAATGGAGGTAGACAGATTGACACTAACCGAAAAAGCCGCCTATACTGTGGCAGTAAATGAAAACTATAAATTTACATCCATATCTACAGATAAGCTAGTCATGGCGATACATTAAAGTGTGACCCATCTTCATGCCATAGAACCAGCACCCAGCATTATGCTACTACCAGTAATGATGTAACTTCCCGGATCCTCCCGAAACCATCTAAGATGAACCTGAAAAGGTTCGAAAACCGGTTCATGTAATAATGCATTATTATTATTAAAAAAAAAGTGACTTGTTGCAGTTGTGTGTAACTTATTTACATTCAATATGCTGTCACGGTTCTAAAATATCCGTAATGGATAAGCATAAACTGTTTAAACTCTCGCGGATGTTTTAGTCATCTACAAATCTGGTATTCGTATTCTAAACGAAAGTATTCGTTGTAATTGCGAAAGAACATAGCAGGCTTCAGTTTCACAAAGCGCCGACGTCCACACAGATAATGCGATCCCATTAACAGGAATTTGGTGTACTTTTAATTGTAAGTAAACATGTGGAACGTAACTTACACTTCAGCTAGAATGATTTGCACTTTTTCTCTTGCGCGCCACGGGCTCCCCTCCTGTGCCGACCTCCGCCCCCAGAGCTGCTGCTGCTGCTGCTGCTGCTGCTGCCACCGCCCCCCAGTGGCCTCCAGACTCTCCCTCTGCCTCTGTGCACGGCTTTCAGCCTCTGCACCACTCGAGTCTCTCCTCGCTGTCTTACCCCTTCCCCGCCGTCCGGTCCCTACTCCTTGTCAGCATGTTCCACATGTTCCTCTCCACGAGAATTCTGAGGAGAACCTCGTCAGTCCTTATTTTATCACCTCCATCTAATTTTCAACATTTATGTGCACCAGCACATCAAAACTGCTTCGATTCTCCCTGTTCCGGTTTTTCCAGAGTCTGCGGTTAACTTCTCAAAAAATTCCCCTGCAAATTAAGCACAACATTGTAGAGGACATATGAATGAAAGCCACCGTTTGCTACTACCAGTCTTCTTTCGGCCAGGAATGGCACCTTTGCCACGAACGGCAGTAGGTTCAACGGCGTGCTAGTTTCTGCCGATTAAACATACTGGCCCCAGGACGAGGGCGTGGTGAAAAGTAATGCCTCCACATTTTTTGTGCGAAAACTGTTCAAGCTACTTAAATAAAACAAATTTTATTAACATTCTACATATTTGTTCTTCACGTCTACGTATTTGTTTCTCAACATAGTCATCCTGGCGACGCACATACTTCTCCCGACGTGGACCAATTTGTTGATACGGTTACTGTAGAGTGGTTGACTTTGATAGTGGTGAAGCAGTACAAGCAGACTTGAGGTTGTCAACAAAGTCAAGTTCGCGAAGGTGTTCTCCAAGTTCTGGAAACATACAAAATCGTATGCGGCCAAGACGGGACTATATGGAGGATGGTCGATGACTGTGAGCACTAGACACCGGGCTGTTGCAGATGCAGCAGTGCTTGTGCGTCGTCTGGCATTGTCATGGTGAAGAAGGGGATTTATCACCGAGTGCAACGTTACTCAGATGAACGTAACTAAAAACTGATGCAGTTGTCGAATGGATGGCCGATAGCCTATGTTAGGTTGTGGGTATGAGAGAGCAGAGTAATGGACGTATTATGATTACTAGTATTTATTCGCCTATCAAATGTCAGGCAATCCACAATTAATGCAAATGAGCCTTTAAATACTTATAATAAACAATTAATTATGAGGCCCTGTGGCAACGCAAATCTGATAAATCTTACATGAGAGTCGGGAGGGGAGAAGAGGGAGGGGAAATTGAGTATAATCGTGTGAGTATGTAGTGACTGTCTTCTGCACAGACCACTTTTACGACAGTTTCTCAAGGTAATACATAGGACTACAGAAGGTAATACGTCAGAGTTTTTCTATATTTTGCAGGCAAATTGTTTGCGGTGTCACACGGCAGATGTTCAGAGTGAGGCTCTGACACCGTAATATTATAAATTACCTCAAAATTCCCTACGCCTCAGACGGCAGCAGCTGTCGGCGACGGAAGTGCTGCGACGTCAGTCGGTGGCGGCGTCAGCGGCCCTCGCCTGCGGCTGGCAAGGGGAAGGTCTCAGACACGGCCAACCGATTCGGCTCAGATTTGGCAGGTCGCTTGTGTACAACCTAAAACGAAAGACTAGGATATTTTGGGTCAACACCCCCGCGTTCCTGAGAAAATCACCTCTAAAGGCTATGACGAGCAGTCGACTCAACACTGGAGGGATCGATAGATAATTGTAAGTAGAGCATTTTTCATCATCAGGTATGGGGTCCGAAAACGCATACATTTCCAGAAATCGAGGTAAGAAACCATTTACAACTGCCGCATCTGTACCCACATGGTAAACGATTTTCACCGACAGCACTGATAGCATAGCCAGCACGGTAGCTCAGCGTGTTCGGTCAGAGAGCCGTTTGGCCTCTGTAATAAAAAACTAAGTGGAAGGATCAACAAACGAACTCTAACGGGTGTCAAGTGACGTCCGCAACGACCAAAAACGATCATCAACGAACAAAAACGCAAAAAAAAAAAAAAAAAAAGAAATAAAAGATGGCCGTTGCGCTAAGGTAACAGGCTGGGAATCGGAGAACACGGGTTCGAATCTTGATGAAACCTAGCGGATGTTTTTCTTTTCGTTTGTATTTCTCCTTATCTCAATTGATAGTGACTGGAGGGTTAATAAGGTAAGTAAATCAATAAGGAATGATGATAATAATAATAAGGTACGCAAATAAATTTCTCAAACCTCTTGGTATAGTAGACAACTAACATGTTACTCCTGGTTACTTTACAATGGCTCTTCCAGTCACTGTTAAGTGCCATCCATCTAGTTGTTAGAAGAAAAGTGAGGACACGTGTTATTGGTGCCGTGAGTATATTTGTTTCGAATGTTTATATGACATTTAATGAACGCCTGAAAAATCGGTGCTGAAATTTGGTTATGAATTATGCTGTGAATAGTTATTGCATCCGTGCGGTTGTGCAATTCCCGCTGGGTTTCCAGAAGCACACTGCAATTCTGAAGCCTGGAAATGTTTGTTTATATCCCGAGGTGAAAAACTATGACACGGTTGGCATACAGGTGTGCAGTTTGGCGGTATTACTTTTACTGTGCACGTCGGCTGACAATCGCTATCTATAAACATTATGTCATATTATAGTATTGCTTTGTCCACTGCAGGAATCCACTACAAGGCGAAACTTGGTTTAAAACCATACGTTTCTGACAACATTCTCAAGAAATGTTTTGTAAATCGCATTCGTCAATTTCCCGGATTTGGAGCAGGTAATGTAAACATTCAACGAGTCGGTTAAACGCTTGACCTCTTCTATAACCCGAGGACCGAATGTAAAATTCGTTTCTTGTAAACACAGGAAAACCTTAGGCAACACTTTTCCAGAGGCTCTGATGGCATATTGCGCCGTGTATGTAGGTGTTACTTTGTTTTTACTGCCAACTGCGACAAGGGTTCGTTTTTATCCCTTCTGCGATAACGTGCGTCGAATGTTCACTCGACACTCGCATCCTGTTTGATCGGTGTCGATCACGTATTCACGATTAAAACCGGTCATAAGTGACGCCGTTTGCGTGTTGAAAAGAGCTGCCACTTTCTGTGTATCTTCTATATTTTGTACCTCCTTATGAGAGACGTGCCGTTGACGAATTTTATACTCCGATTTAAAATTTGTTGCCCAAGATAATAATTCAGCAAACGCAAAATCCTTGTTGGCCGTATATTGAAGCGCTGCACCTGCAGCCGACTCCTGAAGTATTCTCGTTGTTACATTCTCGTTGTTACATTGTCGTTACGACAAAGAAATTCGATAAATCGGTCGAATATCCACTTATTTATCGCCCGGTATTTGTATCTTGTCCCTCCTTTAACGATATCACTTTCCCACAATTTCAAGTCCTTCCTTTTCAGGGCTGTTGTTGCTCCATTCTTTTGCAGTTTTTGTAAGTTCCAATTTGGATGATTCCTGGCTAGCGCTACCTCCTTTACTTTTACTTCAAGGGGTGTAGCGCCGTAGTTCAATCGTTTAATAACCGGTTCGTAATACTCATCGGGAACAAATGAAGCACATATTCCCAATGACGTGGAGATTTCCAAACAGTTATCCCGACTAGTGAGTCGCAAAATGGTCATATCTTCCACTGAATCACCTGCTGCTTCGTCTTCGTGGTATACTACTTCAGTATCAAGAAAAGTCATTCCTTCGTCAGCTCCAAAGATCGCTCGAAAATAGCCGCTCCTATCAATCTGGAACGCCGAGAAACAGAACTGCCTGCTTCCGGTAGTGCATTGGTTCAAATGGCTCTGAGCACTACGGGACTTAACTTCTGAGGTCACCAGTCGCCTAGAACGTAGAACTACTTAAACCTAAGTAACCTAACGACATCACACACGTACACGCCAGAGGAAGGATTCGAGCCTGCGACCATAGCGTTCGCGCGGTTCCAGACTGTAGCGCCTAGAACCGTTCGGCCACTCCGGCCGGCTACGAACCCGGGTTTTACGATTCCCAACCAGTTAGCTTGGCCGTTGCGCTAAGCTTTTTTTATTTTATTTTTTTTATTTATTTTGTTCGATACTGTTCGTTCTGTTCGGTCTGGGTGGACGTCACAAGGCATCCCTTGAAATTGATCGTTGATTCTTTGACTCAGTTTTAGAGAGCACGCAGCCCTCTGACCGAAACGCTGAGCTACCGTGCCGGCAGCTATCGGCGCTGTCGGCGAAAAGCGTTTACCATGTGGGTACAGAAGCGGCAGTTTTAAGAGTTTCTCACCTCGATTTCTGGAAGAGTTTGCATTTGCGGACCCCATACCTGATGATGAAAAATGCCCTATTTACAATTATCTATCGATCCCTCCAATTTTGAGTCTATTGCTCGTCATAACCTTTAGGGGTGATTTTCTCAAAATTACGGGGGTGTTGACCCAGAATATCTTATAGTCTTTCGTTTTAGGTTGTACACAAGCGATCTGCCAAATTTGAGCAGAATCGGTTGCCCGTGTCTGAGGCCTTCCCCTTGTGAGTGTCGGACGGCGCTAACAGTTTCCAAGATCAGCTGCTGGCTGAAGCTCACCAATCTCGCGAGTCAGCAGTCGAAGCTATGAAGTAGAAGTTATAAGATGAAGTTACGAAATTTAGTTAAGAGATGTGATTTCTTTCCAACAAGGAAACTTGAATCCGATTGACTGGGCTCTGAAGGGTCTGAGCTCTGAATGATCACAAGCGGACGCGAGCTCTCCGACGAGAATTCTCTGGGCTACGTTTTGCTCGGTTAAGCTTACGAAGCTCGAGGTTCCGTTTCCACTTGCAAGATACGGATCTCCAGCGCCCGTCCCTACGTTTGGCGGACGATTGCGCCGCTCGCCAAAGCTTCTGCCTCACTGCAGCTCGTCAGACACTCCCCCCGCGCTAACCTCCCACCCTCTCGGAAGGACGCTGCAGGCTGGCCGCCTGTGTTGGCCACTGTGCCTCCAAAACGTTTCTCTTGTTCCCTGCTATCATGTGAATGTGCTATAGGATAATACGACAGCTGACAATCACTTGTAATCTACAGCTGCAATTTATTATTCAGTTCGGTTGTGGACTAATGTGAGGTTATGTGAATCTGCATATGTTGCAGGACTGTTTCTGAAAACCGTTCTGTAACACTGTACAACAAGCAAACACTGAACTGTGTTTTAAATCACAGGTATGAAAGAGCTTCGAATTAAAGAGTACTCTCCATGTAAAGTGTAGTAGTTGCCTAACGATAATGACAAACCCAATAACTCTTTATTCCAAGCAGTGAGTGGAGGCAGTCAAGTTGTTGTAGCAGGAAATTCACATGAAATTAGTCTCCTCATTCTGCTTCTGCACAGAGACAAGTAACAAGTAGGAAAGTTACTAAACCATTTGGATAATTGCACGACCGTCAGTCGAATACACTGACACCGTACTACCGTAAAGTTCGGGTGACTTTTCTTGAGTCAATCACCTACACACTGACTAAAGAAAGCTCTGCAGGTGAATGGGACCCCATGCTCTTCAAGATATTCTGGTCGTGCGAATTAATTTCAAATACAGGGTGTTTCAGAAGTGATGGTCAATAATTCACACATTCAAAGCACAGGCAAAAACTATTCAAACGTCCCAATACACATGGGTACATGAATCAACCGTTTTAGACATATAGCACATTGACTGTTCCAGTTCATCAGTGTCAAGGAACATATGGCATCTCTAAGCGTTGAAGTAGGTGTTCAAAATGTGGTCCATGCGTCTGAATGCAACAATGAACTCGTCTCTGAAATGAGTTACGAATCCTCTCAGGCAGTTCTACGAAATCCTCTACATGCTGGAGCGCTGCTTCAATCCGCAAGTCTACTTCCTCAAGAGGGCTGACCTCAGCGTAGACCTGGCTTTTGACATGACCCCACCACAGCAATCCGCGAGATTTAAATCCGGAGACTTTGGTTAGGAAGAGTAATGCCTATGCTGTGGCCTTCAATGTTGACCGTACTTCCAAATTAGAAGCCGGCGCACTCTTAGATGAAAATGTGGCTGATGCATGACGGCGCCACAGAACATGTTCAGGCGTTGGTTCAGTGGGACATCATCGTGTAAATCTGGAAGTATAGTCCGCAGAAACCGCATGCACTGCTGTCCGGTTAGTCTTTGTGGTATGAAGAGTGGTCCAGTTACATGGTGTCCGAGCAGTCCTGCCTTGACCTTCAACGAATAATGCTGCTGATTATGTGATATATGGGTTCCGTTAGGACTAAAATCCGGCCCAAATGTGACACTTATCGTAGTTAAAAATACCCTCACGGGTAAATGCAGCCTCATCTTTGAACAAAATACTACTTGCAGGCAGGGGATTCAGGATACAATATTGTTTCACCCATTAGCAGAAATTCTCTGTAACAGGGAAGTCTGCACTGTTGAGGGCTTGCACTCGCTGGAGATGATATGGATAGATGTAAAATCCGCCACACACTGCTACAGCTCACGACACACTCTTGGCTAGCAATCCTCCTCGTTGAAGTACGCATTGTACACGTACATCAGAGTAACACCCTTTCCTCAGCATCGGGTGTTATGGATGTGGATCGACCTTCTCGTACATGTGCAAAACTCCGGGTTTCTCCAAGGCGTTGATATAGCCAGCTTAATGTACGCCTGTTGGGCTGCCTGCAGAAAGAGAAAGATGCTTCATAGTATACCGTCGCGTCCGCTGTGTTGTGAGGTGCCTCGTATACCTTTTGTATATGTATACGTGTATGATATCGAAGAGGGAAAGAAGAGACGACAACGACGACAGAGCATGAGAAGAAATGTTTTTGTTTGAGTTTACCTATTTGTTGTGCACAACACAGAACTACACGGCCACGGTATCACCTGATTCCGGAATAGCTAGCTTAATATATTAAGGTAGTGGGTTTCTATGCAGCGTTATTTAAGTGTGATATTATTCTTCACTTAACCTTTGAGACTTTAAGAACCAGCTACTCTTAATCAGGCCCAATACTTGACTTGTAACGAGAGCACGTACGATCAGTCTGTCACAATATTAAAAATACGTAAGATTCTACACCACTATACGAATAAACTTCTTTATATTTTGTTATTTCGTGAACAGTGATATTTTCTTATATTTTTCCACAAAAGAAAAACATTTGAAAGCATTTGATAAAAAAAATTCCCATTTTGCGCTCACAAATCATCCACACCTCTATATAGTTTGTAAACGTGTGCATGAAAAATAGTACACTGTTTCTGCTGATCACCACGTATGAGCGTTTGGGTTGCTAGGCTACTTCGATCAACAGCATTTATATTGGATTTTGGAAATGATCTTTGGATACAAACTTACGTCCTCCACAATGGCTCATCAAATATTCCACACTTTATCGATAATTAAGAATTCGCGTAAATTTGCTTTCGCGCCGCCGTTGGTTTGCTTTAAACTCGCAAAAATACGTCTTGATACCGCGGCACACTTGCGACGCTTACTAGCCTGTCACTAAATTGACCTGCATACATCTACAACCAATTCCAAGGTCATAATTCGCCCTACAAGATTGTGTGCAATTTACGATTCCAGAAATGATTGGACGAAGTTAATCACTGATCCCGACTTTCTATGAGTAAACGAATGACGTCACGTCATCTACATAGTTATTAAACTATTATTCCAAATGATAAACATTTATCGTCATATTTTAACGGTAATCAGAAAAAAGATATTATCGTAAAATAACACAACAGATCGCAAATCGCACGTACCGAAATGATAGCTTTACATAGCGTCGGGACTCAATCACGCAAAACTATATAAAGGAATCCCCCAAATCTCAATTTCTCCATACCAACTGACCGATATAAATAAGATATTCAACACCTCAACTCATAGATCAATCCCGACTTGTAATGTTATAATAGGATCGTGCTGCCTCAAGGACACTGCCATCCGCTTTGCACCACATGAAAGCCATTCCAGCGTATTCTTCATTGGTGTAACCTCTCTCTCCATGATGCCTTCATATTCGTAACTGATTGTGAGAGCCTGTACATCAGAGCGCACGGGGAGGAAGGGGGGGGGGGGGGGGGAGTAGTTGGGTATGCGTAAACGGATAGTAGATTCCAAACCTTAGGATACCAATCTAAATATCGTGGCATCCATCGGCATTTAGAGTTTGATGCCATATCTAATTAATATGATGCCTTGGCAAGGGATGATATGCGCACCAGTGTTCATTGTATGTCCTTAGCTACTTTTGGCCCGTACTTTCCATGTGCACTACTGAAACACCCTGTATATTGGTATGAGGTAATATCGCTGTTGTGCACAACAGTGATCCTTGCCACTTGTTACTTGAGGATAGAAACGTAGGGTTCCCTGCACGTCCCAGTGCAAACACGCAAGCATGCATGCATGCCCTTACACTTTACTTCAGCTGGTGGTTTTGGGTACGATCCTCACGACTATCCCCTCAGGGGCTCGCCGCTCTTTGGCAGGTTGGTGCAAGGCTACCACGGGGACCCAGCCTTTGCAGCATCTCTTCCTTTCCCTGCTATGTGTCTATCCTCTTGCTTTTCTTTTTCCCGTCCCTTGGCGAATATGTTCTGCGTTTTCAGTAGCCTGACATCGTCACTTATTTTCGTTCCTTTCTTTGTTTATTCCCCTTCTCTCATCCATCCTCTGCTTCGGCGTTTGAGGTTCCTCTTTTCGTTCTTCCACCCTCTCTGCTCCCAAAGGCCGGCCCACGCATCTGATGCATAACAGGTGATGTGTAACGCGTAATTCCCAGCCCCAGGTGGAAAGGTAGAGTTTGCACATACCCCTTTGTACAGGCCAGGCCCTGGGAGGGGTGATTGCCAATTGGTCCCTCTGAGATGTTACCTTCTCAATTTGCCTGTCAGGTGTTGGCGAGGTGTGAACAATCACCTAAGGCGGGTAAGCCCCCTACTGAGGGGTGGCCCCCCAGTTGGAAAGAGCGCACCGTCAGAGACACTGCCTCATTGTGAAGAAGATGATTGGCAATCATTGGCGATTTTCTCACAGTCTACACCTACTACACACAAACGAAATGTGGCTAACGATTCAAAGACCCTACCAGCTGCACCACGGTTCATTGTGGTTTCCTGTACCGAGGATGGTCAGTCCTCCATTTATTATTCAGAGAGGTGCTGATGCAATTGCTGGCCCTGTGAAATCCTGCTTTAGTTTATGCATGGCACTTTGCTTTTGGAGACTACTTCTGATTCTCAAGCACAACAACTGCTTGCTGCTTTGCTCCTCCATTGCTATCATATTCGTGTCAAGGCCCATCCGATGCTCAATTCTTCACGTTGTGGTATTTACTATAGGCTGCTCGATGGTCTAACCGAGGCAGAAATCCAAAGATACCTCTCTGAGAAGGGCGTCATTGCAGTACATCGAATGATGGAAAAGGTAGTTGCCCATAGGCTCTCTTCTCACTTTTGATAGAGTAGTGCTTCTAACAAAGACCAAAGCAGGCTATGAAGTTCTCAGTCTATCTGTACATTCTGAAACCGAGTTTTGTTGTAACAATGACATTGGTAGCAGTACCTCAAACATCCTGCCAACTCCTGGTCATATGTGTAACCTGTCGTAAGCATGCTCATGAGAGCGATTGTCTACCTCCTCCTCTCCACTGTATCAATTGCTATGGCGACTTTGCAACCTCCTCCCGAAATTTTCCTTCACCTGGAACTCCTGGATGGCCTGCTCATTGACATACATGGGACAAAGTGCCTTACCCTGTCGCTCGCAAGTTGTTGACTAGTCAGTAACCCAGCGATTTACCATCTGGCACTTACAGTACTCTATGTGGCCATGTCCTTCATGGAGCAAGATGTAGCAGAAAGACATGCAACCTCAAATTCACCACCGTATTTGTAAATGACAGCATCCCAGTCTTCTCCTCCTCCTCCTCCTCCTCCTGCTGCGCGGGAAGCCACGAAACTTTCGCCTCATAGTGCGAAGTCACATGCTACACTACCAGCAGGCCGGAAAGGACAGAAGGAATACTCCTGAAAAACCTTTTTACGTCCAGCCAACAAACATCTGAATCATCTGCCACCCACAAAGGTTCCAAAGAGTCA
This sequence comes from Schistocerca americana, assembly GCF_021461395.2. Taxonomy (NCBI): domain Eukaryota; kingdom Metazoa; phylum Arthropoda; class Insecta; order Orthoptera; family Acrididae; genus Schistocerca; species Schistocerca americana. The sequence goes on along the minus strand of NW_025726225.1, from coordinate 285,419 downwards.
AAGTCGCCTTCGCCGACTCAGGCTCTTTACCTGTGTCACCACTTGACACCCTCACCCAGCCGACCTCCTTGTCGCCGGTGCGCACTGCCAACAGATTTTCTTCCCTGGACTCTGCAGACCAATGGAGGGAGAATGCCGACGCCTCTGTACATCTAATGGAGCACGATCCTCGAGCCTCCTTGCTCCGTAGCAGTGAGTCTCTCAAGTTTGACTCTCGGCAAATGGTGGCTTTCTAATGCTGAGAGGAGACTTTACTCAGTGGCGCCTTTTGACGAACAGTATCTCCCCAAGACCAGGCAGAATACCTTACGAACGCTGTCATTACCACTACAGAATGTTCCATTCCTCGCACTTCATCTTTACCACGCTGTGTTCCGGTCCCTTGGTGGACTGAGGCATGCCCCGACGCAATTTGCGCATGACGACGTGCTCTCTGCGTTTTAACTGTCATCCTAAAATCGTGAACTGCACACACCACTGCTTACAACGAATACAGTGTCGTCGCGTTTCTGGGATAGCAAAAAAGCTAGCTGAATTACATTTACTAGTTCTTTCAACAGTTCCACTCCCTCTTCCGTCATGTGGGCCTACCTCCCACGGCTCTCCGTCACCAAGGTCCATTCCCCAATATCTATGCTGACAGCAGCAGATGATAACACTGCTATCACCAACACCTGCGATCGCTGTTTTAACCAATATTAAGAACGCTGCTAGCTTCATGCTTCCATCCACTATCACCAAGCCTTCCTCCATCGGAAACGAGTGGAGGAGGCTCAGATGATACCCATATTTTCTCTCAATCGTGAGTGCTAGGACGCCGCTTTCACCGTGACGGAGCTAGGTCATCCCAGTCCTCCACGCCAGGTCCAGAAGATGTTAACATTCAGGAGTTACAGCACCTTTCTATTGCTGGCAAGAACATTCACCGCCATACATACAATCGCATATGGGCAGAGGGCACATTTCGCAGATGTTGACATGAAGCCACTATCATCCCTGTACATAAGCCAGGTAAGGCTTATCCATTCTCTCTCACCAGCTGTGTTTGCAAGGTGCTGGAATGTATGATTCATGAGTGGCTGGTATGGTGGTTCAAGTCCCGCAATTTACTAACCACTGCGCTATGTGGATTTTGAGCATGCCGTTCTGCAGTTGACCATTTCGTCACTTTGTCAAACGCCCCCACTCTGAACGGTTTTCTACAGAGGTACCAGACTGTCACCGTGTTTTTTTGATTTGGAGGAAGCCTGGAACACTTGGTAGAGAACTGGAATCCTCTGTACTACACGTGGAGCTTCCGACGTCGCCTGCCCAGTTTCTTTCTGGAATTTTTAAGGACAAAGTTTTCATCGTACGTGTGCGTTCTGCCTTGCCTGACACGTTACCCAGTGTCCAGTTCTGAGCGTCGTCCTCTTTGCTATCGCCATTAATCCTATAATGGTCTTGTCTCCACCCGGGAATCACCAGCTCCCTTTTCGTTTGAAGATTTTGCCTTCTATTGCTGTTCTCCACGGACCTGTCTCATTAAGCAGCGTGATTAGTGCTTTCTCGATCGTCTTTACACATGGAGCATCGACAAAGGCTTTCGTTTTTCCTCTGACAAAACCGTTTCTTTGAGTTTCTGGCGGCCCAGTTGGTTTCTTCCAATGACTTTACATCTTGAATATGTCGCTCTTCCGTTCGTTGAAACTATAAAATTCCTGGGGCTCTTGCTCGATAGGAAACGTTCTTGGTCCTCCCACGTGTCTTATCTGGCCGCCTACTGTACGCAGTCCCTGAACGTCCTCCGCGCTACATCCAGAGGAGCGGATCGGACCACCTTACTCCGTTTGTACCTGTCTCTTGTCCATTCGAAACTAGACTACAAGTGGATGTACGAACGTGCAGATGCATAAACCATCTTATGCTGCCTCAATACGGTCCGTCACCGAGGTATTTATTTGGCCACTGGTGCCTTATGCACTAGCCCAGTTGAGTGTATGCAGAAGTTGTCAAACTGCTGAAGAGAAAAACAGTGGTGTGGCAGCAGTTGATATGCATACTGTTTGTCTGCCATTCCTAGCCACCCATCCTATGCCTCCTTCTTCGATGACTCCTTTGATTACCTCCTGGTGTTTGCTTTTGGCTCTTGCTCCAGCGGCCTAACTCTACATTGCCTGCCACTTTTCCAGTTGGTGGGAGCCCTTCACCACCATGGCTTAGTGCAGTGACCCGTGTTCACCTTGGACTTCATTTGATTCCTAGGGACACTACCACAGATTCGCTTTACCGCCCTATGTTTATCGACCTTCGCACGGAACGTCGCAATATTGCCTTTGATTACATTGGAGGCTCTCGGACCGATCGTTTTGTTCGGTGTGCCTTCGTCATTGGCACTGACGATATGCGGTATCGGCTTTCGAAACACTGCTCAGTATTTACAGCGGAGCTCTTCGCCCCAAATGGCTCTGAGCACTATGGGACTTAACATCTATGGTCATCAGTCCCCTAGAACTTAGAACTACTTAAACCTAACTAACCTAAAGACATCACACAACACCCAGTCATCACGAGGCACAGAAAATCCCCGACCCCGCCGGGAATCGAACCCGGGAACCCGAGCGTGGGAAGCGAGAATGCTACCGCACGACCACGAGCTGGGGACTCTTCGCCCCGTGTTGCGGCTTTTCACGGATGATGCTGTAGTATACAGAGAAGTTGCAGCATTAGAAAATTGTAGCGAAATGCAGGAAGACCTGCAGCGTATGAGCACTTGATGCAGGGAGTGGAAACTGACCCTTAACATAGACAAATGTAATGTATTGCGAATACATAGAAAGAAGGATCCTTTATTGTATGATTATATGATAGCGGAACAAACACTGGTAGCAGTTACTTCTGTAAAATATCTGGGAGTATGCGTGCGGAACGATTTGAAGTGGAATCATCACATAAAATTAATTGTAGGTAAGGCGGGTACCAGGTTGAGATTCATTGGGAGAGTCCTTAGAAAATGTAGTCCATCAACAAAGGTGGTGGCTTACAAAACACTCGTTCGACTTATACTTGAGCATTGCTCGTCAGTGTGGGAACCGTACCAGATCGGGTTGACGGAGGAGATAGAGAAGATCCAAAGAAGAGCGGCGCGTTTCGTCACAGGGTTATTTGGTAACCGTGATAGCGTTACGGAGATGTTTAGCAAACTCAAGTGGCAGACTCTGCAAGAGAGGCGCTCTGCATCGCGATATAGCTTGCTCCCCAGGTTTCGAGAGGGCATCGAATATATTGCTTCCCCCTACTTATACCTCCCGAGGAGATTACGAATGTAAAATTAGAGAGATTCGAGTGCGCACGGAGGCTTTCAGACAGTCGTTCTTCCCGCGAACCATACGGGAGTGGAACAGGAAAGGGAGGTAATGACAGTGGCACGTAAAGTGCCCTCCGCCACACACCGTTGGGTGGCTTGCGGAGTGTAAATGTAGATGTAGATGTAGGCCATGCAGTACATCTGGCAACACAGGCTTTTCGATTGTGTCATTTGCTCCAACTCTCTCAGGGGCCTTCAAAGCCTCTGTGTGCTGTACACCATCCATCCCTTAGAGCGAAAGGATCCCTGGACCCGTTGCACAGTCACTCTATATGGGGCCCCTGCGTTGCTAGTGTGGGTTCCTGGGCACGTCGGTCTGACGGGAAACGAGGCCTCCGGCGCTGCTGTCCTCGTGTCTCAGCCCACTAGTTCTTCAGTTCCCTCCATTGACCGCTGGTGACGCCAACTTGACACCACCTGCTGACAGACGGCAACACACTTTGCCTCCCCTTCATGGGAACAAGCTCTTTGAAATAACTCCTCACCTGAAACCTGGGAGGGGTTTAATTACCGAGGGTAAATTTTTGAATGAAAAGACTGGACACGAAATGACTTATTACTGCTTTATGCTTTACAGATCACTCACACCTGTAGCTCTTATGTAGCTCATCACATTAACCATCACTGTCAGAAATTCTTCAAAACGACCCTTGCAGGAGCTTGTGGGACATATTTGTAACACATGAGCTACTATCTGCCATCACACACCACAGTCCCAAGATGGTAATGAAGATTTATCACTTGCAGAACGTGTTTACACATCTTCTGTACACCATTCCAATCCACAAATTTCTCAAGGCTTGTCAAGTCCGTGGATTTTCTCGTGGGTGGAAGACAGTTTCAGGCATGGCAGAGAACACTTTCGTTGCTGACTGCGTTTTTGTTTATTGGTGGCATTGAATTCATTTTCAGGAAGAAACCCGGCCATGATAGGAATTCTGATGTGTGTGTAGTAGAGCACATTTTCACCTGATGTAATGATGTGGAATGTGACGTGATATACATAACCAATGTGTAGAAATATATTGTACAGACCTACTGACAGTGGATCCAGATCAGTTAAGAAGTACATCTTATCTTTTTCACATATGTACTATTCCACTAAATGGGCACACAGTAGATGTACTGTGCTATTGACTGAAGAGTGTTTGCTGACACTGTCCGACTAGACCACAGAGCTTGTGCAGAATGTTGGATGTGCTTTTGAGCTTTCCAGGTGTTGGTGTTAAGTGCCACTTAAAAGGAAGTGTCTGTCCCAAGGTATTTTGGGTGCATGTTATGATACTCTGTCTCTCTCAAAATGGGCATGAAGGGCTCTGTGTGCCAGTCTGTTTGACAGATGAAAACGTGCAACTTAAGTTTTGCTTACAGTACGTTATAAACTTTTTTGGTAGTATTGGTTGAATATGGCTAGGTCAGAAGATGTTGACCAGTCATCTGCATAGCCAAAATATGTGGGCTGTATTGGAGAATATCACATTCATTTAAATTAAACAAGAGAGAAGCGAGGACTGTTCTGTGTGGTAAGCCATTATGCAAAACTTCTGTTCAGATGCTGTCATTCCTTGTAGTCATAGCAAATATCTTTCCAACTATTATGTTGTCAAATTGTTTCAATGTCTATTTTCATGCAATAATTTGTAATAATTCATGGCAGAAATCTAAAGCCAAGAAGCGGAGGCAGTCAGATAATCCCAAAGATTCCTTGGCTAAAATGAAATGAGTCACTGTATATTCTAATCCCACAGGAGGTGGGACGGACACAATCAACTTTATTAAGCCTAGACACAGCTTGTTACAATAGATACACTAGCAATGGAGAGGTGCACAATAACAGTGAGGTAACACACACATCAAGGCAAATGTGACTGAGTTAGAGCTGGCCAGTCCTGTCTCCAAAAGCTGTCAGCCGACCAGTAGAGTGCACAGATGAGAGGCTCTGTGAGCATCCGTGAGTGTCAGCCTCTGGCTGTTGTTGAACTTCTAGCTGTATCTGCTGGCTTGGGTGATGCACATTACAACTGCTTACCCAGATTTTGGGTGTGGATCTGTGCGGGTAAATACAGTGGGCAGTTCAGTAATAAGATTATGCTCATCAGAATTGACAGGGGGAAAAACCACTAATGGTTCACGTATATCTGCCAATGTCTCACTCTCTCTTTATCAGATTGTAAGTATATGACAAAATGCTTATGAAAGGAGTATGGAAATCTATAATTTTGTCTTCTATTACATCGCCTACTACAGCATTCCAATCACTCACGGTTATTAGAACAGTATGAACTTGGCAGTGTGAGTGACAAAGTAAAAAACACAGATTTAATTGTTCTACAAGTTTATTATTAATTATGAATATACTATTCGAAAATTACAACTTTTCGAAATGTACCACCTCCTCTATTAGAGTCGTAAGAAGATTCTAGATGGATTACATCATTTTGAGACCTTTTTCAAAATCTATTATTGGATTGCAAGGTGTACTCGGGAGCAGATATAGAGTCATATCACAATTTAGTAATGATGTTAGTAATGATGAAGAACAGACTGAAACTTATGAGATTTACCCAGAACTATTGGTGATGAAGGATGTGGGGTACTTGGAAGAATTATGTGTGTGTTTGAAGTTCTCTGAAGCAGTAAATACTGTGGTAATGAATACTGCAATAGGCAAGTCAGTTGAAGAGGAAGGGATTTATCTGAAAAGGATAATCATGGAAGAAACATTGTGTTACAGAGGAAATACTGAAATTTATTTGTTAAGTAAGGAAATACAAAAACGTGCAGTAAGAAATAGGAATACATCATTGTAAGTCATTTAAGTGTAAAATAAATAGGAAAGCAGAGGAGCCAAAGTGAAATGACTGCAGCAAAAACGTGAAGGAATCAAAAGTGAAATAGTCGTTAGTAGGACTATTGAGCATATAAAAAAGTCAAGGCAATCTTTGGTGAAAATAAAACCAAAAGGAACAAACATTAAGAGTGCAAAAGTAGTTCCACTGTTGAACACAGAGTATTGAGCTGATAGGTGGAAAGTGTACATTAAGGCATCTATGTGGGGTAAAATTTGCCTGATGACACGATAGAAGAGTAGTTAGAAGGCATTGGTTATCGAATGAAGATTAAGATTTAAACAAAGTATTGGGAGATAAACAAAGTATTGGGAGATAAACAAAGTATTGGGAGATAAACAAAGTATTGGGAGATAAACAAAGTATTGGGAGATAAACAAAGTATTGGGAGATAAACAAAGTATTGGGAGATAAACAAAGTATTGGGAGATAAACAAAGTATTGGGAGATAAACAAAGTATTGGGAGATAAACAAAGTATTGGGAGATAAACAAAGTATTGGGAGATAAACAAAGTATTGGGAGATAAACAAAGTATTGGGAGATAAACAAAGTATTGGGAGATAAACAAAGTATTGGGAGATAAACAAAGTATTGGGAGATAAACAAAGTATTGGGAGATAAACAAAGTATTGGGAGATAAACAAAGTATTGGGAGATAAACAAAGTATTGGGAGATAAACAAAGTATTGGGAGATAAACAAAGTATTGGGAGATAAACAAAGTATTGGGAGATAAACAAAGTATTGGGAGATAAACAAAGTATTGGGAGATAAACAAAGTATTGGGAGATAAACAAAGTATTGGGAGATAAACAAAGTATTGGGAGATAAACAAAGTATTGGGAGATAAACAAAGTATTGGGAGATAAACAAAGTATTGGGAGATAAACAAAGTATTGGGAGATAAACAAAGTATTGGGAGATAAACAAAGTATTGGGAGATAAACAAAGTATTGGGAGATAAACAAAGTATTGGGAGATAAACAAAGTATTGGGAGATAAACAAAGTATTGGGAGATAAACAAAGTATTGGGAGATAAACAAAGTATTGGGAGATAAACAAAGTATTGGGAGATAAACAAAGTATTGGGAGATAAACAAAGTATTGGGAGATAAACAAAGTATTGGGAGATAAACAAAGTATTGGGAGATAAACAAAGTATTGGGAGATAAACAAAGTATTGGGAGATAAACAAAGTATTGGGAGATAAACAAAGTATTGGGAGATGTGCAATCAAATAATGCTGGAGGCACAGTTAACATTCCTTCACATGTCCTAAAAGACTGGGGGGCGTAGGGGTCAGGGTGGTTGTGAGGGGGTGGGGGAGCATTGTGAATTTGAAAGGACCACAGAATTGTATAGAAGTCAATTACATACTGTGGGAAAACCAGAAAAGGATAGAATAAAAGTGTTAGAGGTATGGTTCTACATAAGAATGTTGAAAATTCAGTGGCCCAAATTATTAGAAACAAAGAGTTTCACCACAGAAACAGTGACAAGAAGGGACAAAATGACAGGCCACATGTTAAGAGAGCAAAGAGTATCTTCCATCATACCTGGGGGAGCTACAGAGAAAACTACTTCAGGAGAAGGGAGAGATTAGAGTAGTCCCGAAAATAATTGAGTGTGTTACACTACGAGGTGAAGTAGTTGGGATAGGAGCGTAGTTCAGGATGGGCCACAACAAACCAGTCAGAAGACTGATGAACTCTTCTGGATCATGTACAACAAATTTGATAAGAGAAAACTTGTACTGTAAATCTTTAGATAAAATACCTAATCCCTTAGTCAGTTTAAACAAAGGGAGAATACCACATATTTTTATGGCATCCTGTTAGGCACATGAAGCAAGACATTATTGTATAATTCCATGATCTAATTCACTCAGAATCACTTGATTTAATTAGACTACTTTCCAATACATTTGTTTTGCTTTTGTTGTTCATCTTACAATCTCTTTAAAGTGATTTATTTAACTGCACTCCCAAGTGATTTTCCATCTGTCACGAAAGGAAAACATTGAGGTTTTTGAATGAATTTTAATTCCTCCTTTTTTAAACTTCTTGTTCAATGTACAGATTGAATAGCATTGTGGCTCTTTCTCTTCTCAAACACTGTTCCCCCTCTGGGCTTTTCAACACTGTACAGATGCCACACCGCAGATACAAATTTTCAAATAACATTTTTCTCCAGGTACAGAGTGTCAAATTGAACAGTTGTTAGCCATCTAAATTTCCATATTGTTATTTTACTGAGAATACTGTTTTGGTTATATATTGTGCCATCTTCAGCCCCTGTGCACAATCTGTTGGAAGATTCGCACGTCTGATCCAGTCAGAACGAATGCCAATATTCAATGACTGGCACCGGTAGATTTTTTGATACAGTGATCACTTGAAACATCACCTGCTGGCTGTTCAATTGTACAGATTGGAAAGTGTACTGAAAAGCCAAGGCCCACAACCATCTGTGAGAAGATGAATGTATAGAATCTTCCACTCCATGTGTTTTGTAGAGTTCAAATGCTCCATTTGTGAGTTTGTATGTGACATTCTGTATGTGGCTAATTTTTGTGCATTAAAACTAAAGGCCTACTCATTGTTCTTCACTACAGTATGTCCATTTGCCCTATTCCCTGAGTAGTGAGTCATGTTTCTTTGTTAGTAAATATATCCATTTAAAATTGGACCTCTCCCTCCCACCCACCTGTAGCCCTGTAAAATATTCTGCATGCCTCCATCATTGTGGTCAAGGCCTTAGAGATGAGCACCTTAAACTAGATTCACTCAAGTACTCCACACTTAGTACTTGTATCATATTCTGAAGCTGCTGTAAGTCTGGCCAACGTTTTGCAGTATATGCCTCTGTGAGTTAAAAGTATACACACCTTTTCCTCATTTCTGTATAATTAACCTAGTGTTTAATATAATAGAAGGAAACATTCCACGTGGGAAAAATTATATATACAAACAAAGATGAGGTGACTTACCGAACGAAAGCACTGGCAGGTCGATAGACACACAAACAAACACAAACACACACACAAAATTCAAGCTTTCGCAACAAACTGTTGCCTCATCAGGAAAGAGGGAAGGAGAGGGGAAGACGAAAGGAAGTGGGTTTTAAGGGAGAGGGTAAGGAGTCATTCCAATCGCGGGAGCGGAAAGACTTACCTTAGGGGGAAAAAATGACAGGTATACACTCGCACACACGCACATATCCATCCACACATACACAGACACAAGCAGACATATTTCTTGTCTGCTTGTGTCTGTATGTGTGGATGGATATATATATATATATATATATGTGTGTGTGTGTGTGTGTGTGTGTGTGTGTGTGTGTGTGTGTGTGTGTGTGTGTGTGTGTGTGTGTGTGTGTTTTTTTTGTGTGTGTGTGTGTGTGTGTGTGTGTGTGTGTGTGTGTGTGTGTGTGTGTGTGTGTGTGTGTGTACACCTGTCCTTTTTTCCCCCCTAAGGTAAGTCTTTCCGCTCCCGGGATTGGAATGACTCCTTACCCTCTCCCTTAAAACCCACTTCCTTTCGTCTTCCCCTCTCCTTCCCTCTTTCCTGATGAGGCAACAGTTTGTTGCGAAAGCTTGAATTTTGTGTGTATGTTTGTGTGTCTATCGACCTGCCAGCGCTTTCGTTCGTAAGTCACCTGATATTTGTTTGTATATATAACCTAGTGTTTAATTAGTCTGATACAGAAAATGGAACATTCACATGAATGTCACCAATCCTTGATTTCTAAAGAGTTAATCTATCTTGTTACTTTCACCTACCTTCACTTTGCAAATGGAGCTGTTATTTTATTTTTTTGTTTCATGCAGTTTGTCTGATGTCCTGGACTTAACATTGACTTTTCTAAATTTTTAGAATCCATGATATTACTGGCCCGAGAGTTTTATTATAAGCTTACATGGATGTCATACTTATGACTTGAATCATGATTCCTTATGTAATACATATTTTAAAGTAGGTTTATTAATTTAGACTGTGGGGAACAGACCACACTTTCTTGTCTGTTTCAATTCCACGTAACTAGCTCTGCAGACCCAGCTTTGTTATGTATGCATACTTAATGTATCTGCTATACCCCTGAACCATAATTTTATACTCTACACAAGGAGAGAATCAAATGGACCATGAAATAAGGTCATTTTGTATGGAAGACACCTGAGGAATGAACTACTTGTCAAGGAAAATTATTCGGGATAGGAATTTCGCTGTTGAGTCTGATACTTTCTGAAGGTAGGCTCGTCCTGTCTATTAATGTCTGGACATGAGGAATAACTTTTTTTACTCAACTCTTCATTTCATCCCCCAGACACAATGTCAGTTTGAGTCCTTCAAATAGATCTGGTAGCCCGTATCTCACTCCAGCTGGCTTACAACCAATGTTTAGATTTCTGTGGGTGCATAATGACCACCAAACTTCACATTAGAATGAGTGTCTGGTGCATCTATCATTTGATTTCAATGTGTACAACATCTAAGAACCACAACTGTAAAACAACTTTCTCTACAGCATGAGATTTGTCACCTAAATCTCTTCTTGGTTTCCTCCACTTCCATGAGATTCCCACTCCATGACATCCTTCAACCGCCCTGCATCCCCCCTGCCTCTTTATCCCATGTGTTTCATGTTGGGAAAAGTCTCTTCTAGTTCTATGTTATAATTATTTGTTCCCCATTTGGTATCTTGCTCTATCTTTTTTCTGATGACTCTTTGCACTTTTCTGTATATTGACAAGACACTCTACTGGGGTGGAATTCCTGCAGGGCACATTTTACATGGTTCATTCACTGATATGTTTATTAGTGAGGCATAGTGGACTACTCAGCATTTTTTTTTCTCTCTTTAGTTTTGTTAGATTGTGGGCTGCTTAATCAGAAAATATTTGAAGCTGGTGCTTTTGGTCTCTTCTTGAGCAACTAAGGAGGGATGACAGTTTAAAGTTCAGTAGGCATGTCTGTTGTGACTGAAATCTGACAGTTGCCTTTCCAGCCCCCCACCTCCACACCATCCTCCTCCCCTTCACCACCCCATTACCAAACACAAGCACACATTAGAATAGAAAGTCTTAGTAATTATTAATACAGGCAACTTTCTAAAATTAAAACAGTGAATACTAGCAAATAGTGTCACATAACATGTTCTTTATCTCAAGTGTACTTTTAAGGTTTTATTATTTAAAATGTAATTACATTTGAATCACATTTCAGTTACCTATTTGGTTTTTTTACACATCAGCTGTGTTACAGGTGCATTACTTTTATTTTTCAGAATTGTTTGTTATACATGTGAATTAATTTACATTTTTTATTTTTATCATAAATAAACTCATAACTAAGTAACAGTACACTACTAAAAAGAACATTTATGCAGAATGTGCCTTTGTCTTATAGCAAATGCCAACAGTGTTTTGGACGAGGCAACACTGCAAGCTGCTGGCATCAGAACAAGCAAACGTGGCCGTCCGCAGATCAGGTGCTTGAAACACTGGCTAGCTAGTAACATTATACTAATTTACATCTCTTTGTTAATTGTAAACAACTCTGACAGATATTCAGAGTTATGTCATAGGTTTTACAAAAATTACTCCTCAGATTCAAATTTCTGTTGACTTGTGGTAAGTGTTCAATACCTGTGGCTTAGGAAGCTATGATAAATGTCCCCATAGTGAATATTTCACCCTCCAGTAGTGTGTGCTGTGATATGAAAATTGCTGGCAGATTACAACTGTGTGGAGCTCTCCAACTTGCACTGTGAACCTTTGCCTTTAGCTTGCATATGCTCTGTTGACTGAGCTACCCAAGTAAAAGTCATTTCTCCCAATAAATTTCTTTCAGAAATGTTCTCATCTGTTTCTGTCCACATTTCAGCTATTCTACATACATCTGTTCTTATACATAATGTTCTTTGTGCAGGTGAGGATAGTGCGACATATATAGAGCAGAGGGTGAAGAGGTTGAGACAAACAGAGGAGCAGAACATACTATAGAGGTATGAAGTAGATTATTAAAATATCCTTAAAATAATGCAAAGTAATTTGGCCAAAATTTGTTGTTTAAAGCAGAAGTTCTCATTAATCTGTCCAACTCTCAAAGCTCTTTCTCCTGGCTTACTTTCAGGACGGTAACTTGATTTTAGGATCTGTTCAATATCATAAACATGCAGGAACTTTTTACATTTTACACTAGTAAAGTTTTGTCCATTATCAGAAATGATTACTTCTTGATTCCCAACATGTGGAGTGTAATTTTTAATCGCCTGTCATATTGTCACTGCACTAGTGGCACTTTTCAAGATATGTAAGTTCACATATTTGGAAGATAGCTCTCATATTCCAACAATGTGTAACACGTGCACAGCACCAGGAAAGGGGACCACCTTAAGTGAATGGCAACTATTTGCGGGGATTTCTTGGTAATGATTAGGTGTAGCTCACCTTTGGAACCATGGTTCAAAGATTCAACATTGTGACAGACTAATCATTTCTGGATAATCCATTACATGCTGCTTTGGAGGAAAGGAAAATAGCAATAGTCATTGATTTTCTCAGCACATTTAGCCACTCCAGGATCCCCAGTGCTCTATGGGTGCACAAGCTTAGCTTTTATCAGTTATCATACCTCATGTGACAGCAATAATGTAATACACTATTGTGAAGCACACAGTATGTAACTAGTACCTCAGGTGGGTTTAGGGTAAATTGTATTCAGATCTCTCTCTCCACCTGGGATCTCCGTCACGGAGATGAGACACGTAACTAAAGATATTTAATGCAGATGAGAAATGTTATCTGGCATCAATAAGACTTTATATTTAGTACTTTATCCCTCGGATCCCAAGTTACTACATCATTCTCTCCTTTTACGTAAACTATTTCAAAACCGTATTGTAGAACTGAACCAGTGTTCCATGCAGTAATTTTCAATTGAGAAGGAAGCTTAAAGGCTGGTTATCACAGTATACTTTGGTGTGATTACCAACAAAACAGTGATGGAATTTCCCAAAAGTGCATATAATTGTGAGAACTTCTAACCCAGTGGCCGTGTAGGCTCACTAGCAAACAGTATGGCACAGACAGTTCATGTACTGTAAATGCCTCTGATTTGGAAGAGACAAGCTCCCAACCTGGTACTTATCCAGATGGTACAATTATTGTGAATTAGCTAGTGCATTTTTATTTTACTGAAAGCAGATTGGCATACTTCTGACCAAATCTATGATATCTGTTTGTGTAGAAAGTTCAGTAATAGTTCTGCATTTAATAATTGCTCTGGAATGAAGTTACACTAGAAGTAGGATAAATCTAACGGTATTTTTAATTGCCTCTTTGTCTGGGATACTGGAAAGTAATGAAATGGTTGTATTTTTGTTGTCAGTTAGGACACTAAGGCACAATAATGTGCTCCAAGAAATTCATTTTTCTCACCACCAAATTTCATTTTTTGAAATTGCCTGTAACATCATGTTGCTGAAATTGATATAAAACTTTCTCTACCATTTCCTCATGCTCTTCCAAAGGTAGTGTGGCAGTCAACAAATCATCCACAAATAAAGTAATTCTTTTTAGTAATTCCAGGCCTAATAAATAATCCATTGGTGCTATAATCAAACCACCACTCACATTGAGAGAAAATGAAATCATTCTAAACTGCTAGGTATGACCTGTAAAGATAAAAGCATGGTCTTTCTAGAAGTATCTGCGAGTATGACAAACTCAAATTAATGGAAATGAAGTACTTGATCCCTTGGATCCACTGGATTTGTTCATTTAAAATTTTCTGGTCAGATTCACACAGGATTACCATTTTATTAATTTCCCTCAGGGGCAATACCAGCCTAATACTTTTCACAGCCTTAGCTGCAGCTAACAAGAGGTTACAGATTGGGCTGTTTTATGGCCCAATTGCTTCCCAATATACCATCATGTGTACCTCTTTCACTACAGCTGTCCATTTCAAACAAGGAATGGGCAGAAAGGTAGACAGGGTAGACAGAATGGTTCATGTGCTAGAATATTCAGATAAAACTAGATTTTTTTCCAAATATCTCAGCTCATTTCCCTGAAATATTAACTAAACCTTTTCTCTGAATTTATTTAGACACTGAGATTCTCATAACTTCAATTTAATTTTCTGTTCAGTATTCAGTCGAGTGAGTATTTCGGTATGCTGGTGTCAAAATCGCAGTTTGTCGACAGATAAAAAAACAAATCTTATCACCTGGCAATTTTCGTCCCAATGAGATGAAACTGTGCTTCACATTTGTGAAACTAATATAGAATTTCCTCCATGTAGGCATCTACTATAGCCTCCTCCTCACAAGACAAATGAACATCTATTAGGCAGTCCATGATTAACGCCTTTATTATGAGCAACATGCCTATCATTGCTACATTCCCTATCACCAGCAGAACACAGGTCTGCCATTTAATTATCTGAGATTTTGTGCTATGCTATAGCTACTAAAATCCTGCCATAAATTAGGCAGGTTAATCAGATGACACTATTTTTCAAACAGGCCTTGGGAAATAACACTTGCTGCATCACTCGTGTCAATTGTCGCTATCGTAAGTATGCCTCCCACCACAGCATGTATGGCAGCCTGCAACAGAGTTTGTGATAGTGTGACACTTTATGTTTCCATTAGATAGATAAAAAATCTCCTCAGCAGGGCAGGAGGGGTCACACTTTTGGAGCCACTGTTTCCGTCCTCAGAAGGGTTGAAAGAGAAGGAAGGGGGATGAAGGGAAAGGAACTGGAGAAGTTTAGGAAAAGGGATAGAGTTTGGAAAAGTCACCTAGAGCCTTGGGTTAGGGAAGACTTACCAGACAGGATGAGAAGGGAAGACTGACTGACTGGGGCTGTACTGGACGAGATTCAAAAATCTGAGAACTTTGAGGTGGAACACAGAGTAATCGGCAAGAAAGAGGTTAGCACTAAAACATTGCACATGAGTTAATAAGAGCAAAAAATTGAGTGCATTGTATATAACAACAACAGATAGGACAAGGACGGGGACAGTGGAAAATAGACAGCTCAGAAAATGAAAAATGTAGAAAACTAAAACGCAGTGAAGGAAGTAGTAATTAGTGTGAAGAAATGCTGAGATGCAAGACACTGATGTGTACTCACGAACTGTGTTTAACTTTCCTGGCTGTGGCCTGTTCAGTAGCATACACTCATCGTATAGTTGTTGGAGTTGTCTGCTAAGCAGCAGCAGTTATGACAACTTGCCTTTGTCTCACCTAAATGTTAGTCAGCCAATTTTACCCTTATTCACCTTTTGCCATCTACACTTCTAGTATTTTAATTTATCTATTTGTCTTGGTTGATACAATTTCATTGGTAGCATCAAGACATGAGGCGGCCATAGACATCTTCTGTTGTTGTGGTCTAGTCCTGAGACTAGTTTGATGCAGCTCTCCATGCTACTCTATCCTGTGCAAGCTGAATCATCTCCCAGTGTGTACTGCAGCCTACATCCTTCTGAATCTGCTTAGGGTATTCACCTCTTGGTCTCCATCTATAATTTTTACCCTCCACGCTGCCCTCCAATACTAAATTGGTGATCCCTTGATGCCTCAGAACATGTCCTACCAACTGATCCCTTCTTCTAGTCAAGTTGTGCCACAAACTTCTCTTCTCCCCAGTTCTATTCAATTCCACCTCATTAGTTACGTGATCTACCCATCTAATCTTCAGCATTCTTCTGCAGCACCACATTTCAAAAGCTTCTATTCTCTTCTTGTCCAAACTATTAATTGTCCTGGTTTCACTTACATACATGGCTACAATGGATACAATACTTTCAGATACGACTTCCTGACAAATTTATACTTAATGTTAACAAATTTCTCTTCTTCAGAAACGCTTTCCTTGCCATTACCAGTGTACATTTTATATCCTCTCTACTTCGACCATCATCAGTTACTTTGCTCCCCAAATAGCAAAACTCTTACTGCTACTAAGTGGCTCATTTCCTAATGTAATTCCCTCAGCATCACCCGATTTAATTCAACTACATTCCATTACCCTCGTTTTGCTTTTGTTGATGTTCACCTTATACCCTCCTTTCAAGACACTGTCCATTCCATTCAACTGCTCTTCCAAGTCCTTTGCTGTCTCTGAGGTTCACCAATGACATTGTAATTCTGTCAGAGTTTTTATTTCTTCTCCCTAGAATTTCATACTACTCCGAATTTTTCTTTTGTTTCCTTTACTGCTTGCGCAATATACAGATTGAAAAACATCAGGGAGAGGCTACAACCCTGTCTCACTCCCTTCCCAAACACTGGTTCCCTTTCGTGCCCCTCAACTCTTATAATTGCCATCTGGTTTCTGTACAAATTGTAAATAGCCTTTCGCTCCCATTTGCCACCTTTATAATCATATTGAGAAGTAAACACAGAATCCAAAAAAGCTGTCTAATCCAATAGATCATGTAATTTAGGAAAATGTCTACTGGTTTGTTCTTTTGTTGGTAAGGGATTTATTAGTAACCCGAGTGCAGAATTTTGAGTTGTGCTGAGGTTCTGCCGAAAGTCTGCCGAGTTTCTAGGATTGACACTGATTCCATTGCTTTTTCAAAGACCAAGCAGCAGGACCCAAAGCAACAAAATCCAGAGTCTGATTGAGAGTTGTTTTGTACAGTGTATCGATATGTGTTTTTTGTTTAATGATTGCCAAAACGTTTCTAGGGATTAGAGCTTCACCATTTCTTACTTCTTTAATGTAAGCACTGAAGATCATTGTGGTACTTATTGTGTTTGTAATTTAGGTACTTTGTTTCTCTAGAACATTTACGTTATGTGCTTTTTCAGTTACAGGCTGTATCGTATGTAACGGATGAAGTTTTTTTGCAAAGTTTTTTGTGGCGTCTTAATTTTTCCTTAAACGTATGATAAGTGGTGATGTTAGGAAGATTGGGAGATGATGTCCGACAGTGCTCATTGAACTCGTGGAAGGTAATGGGCTCATAAAATTCTTAAAGTAATTTCATCAGTTTAACTACTAGCTGCTTAATATGTATTTTTATTTATACCAATCCGTGTTTGACTTTTGACCATTTTAATTTGATGGAACACACATTAGTCTTCAGTTAGCACAGTGTTAAAAAACAACAACTATTCTGTATGTTATACATCACTTATAATCATGGAAAATGGGAGTAACAACACATTTTCTTCACTCTGTTGCCAACTGATATGTTTGTTAACATTGGAAAATTATGTCCACAGTCAGTTACATATTGTGTACAGGTCCTGAAGATATTGCTGACGTCAGTTCTGTGTATGCATTAAATTTTTTTATTTTAATATTAAATGTATGAATCATGGGGAAAAAGTACTTAAAAGACATTTTCCTGGAGAGCTACTACGAGCTGACAGTCCAAGCATTGGATCGAATGTCACGAAAATTCCAATGAAGAAGTGCCATTGTGAGAAAAAGAAAAAGGAGAAGCAAGAAGGGGTCCCCTCTGAGGCCGCCAAGGGCCTGGCTTCGAGTGAGCACTGCTGCCGCTATCAATAGGCAGAGCATCGTCATCAATTTTTTCAATAGGTTCGTCAACTACCATGTTAAGTTGGTCGGGATTGGGAGCTTCCTCCGCTGGTGAACCACTTGTCCGGCTACCCACGGTGTGGCCAGGCAAAATGGATGACTGCCTGGGGCGGCAACTGCTGTGTGGCACAGGAGAAGAAACGTACAGGGGCAGAGAAGGAGAACTTTGCTTCCTATGAGCCCTCTTGTAAGGTCGTTTGGTCAAAGTACTGGTCGATGGCTGGGTGTATGTAAGGAGTCTTCACGGGACGGTTCCTTCTTGAAGGCCCGTGAATCTGACTTCTGGGTCTTAGTCTTGGCAGAAGCTGATGAGGGTGTTTGTGGGCTAGGGGTGACAGGATGAAGAGGAGACGTTGACCAGGCGATCTTAGCACTGGCCAAACGGACGACCATACCGCTAAAGGCCAGATTGCATGTCTGCATCGACACCTCCTTGGTCGTCCGAGGAGAGGCGAGGACAGTACTGTATTTCCCCACTGGGAGCAGCGTGGGCTTCCTACTAGCAAACAGCTTGCGAGCAGCCGAGGTGGACACTCTCTCTTTGACCCGAATTTCCTGTATACAGCGTTCATCCTTTTACATGGGGGCAGTTGCAACAAGGAGACTGAGGCGGACATTCGCCTTCATGGGCGTCCCTGCCACAAGTGATGCATTTAGCCGCATTAGAACAAGACTGGCGGGTGTGTTTAAAATGCTGATACTGGTAGCAGCGTGTAGGTGTCGGGACTTAGGGGCGAACACAAATAACCTCACAGCCCGCTTTGATGCGCAAAAGCAGCTGAACACTATCAAAGGTCCAAAACCATGTCCGGGTCGGTACAAGGTCATTGTTGACCTTTTTGATGACCCTGTGGACAGCCGTCACGCCCTGCTCAGCAAGGAGAGACTGAATCTTCTCGTCAATCCACTGAGTGATCTATTAGATACCACACCACGCGACCAATTCAAAGTGCGGTGAGCCTCCACCTGGACAGGGAACGTGTACAGGAGTGTGGCCCGAAGGAGTCCAACAACAAGGTACCGTTACGCATCGTGGTACAAGACTTGACAGATGCATCTATGCCCTTCTGAACAACCAGGGTTGACAGATGAAAAATCCTTTCCATCCTCAGATGTAGAAACTACGAGGAACTTTGGGGCAGGTTGTAGTACATTTATCACTGGTGGCTGGTAAAGTTTGTTTTTTGGGCAGAAGTCGAGAGAGGAGGAGGAGGAGGAGGAGGAGGAGGAGGAGGAGGAGGAGGAGGAAAATCCATTGTGGATGTATCCCCATGATTGCCAGCATCTCCGATGGCGCACTCCTTCCTTGTGGGGACTCTCCCAGAGGGCACTCCCACCTCAGGTGAATGTTTACACCTCCGGTCACACCTCCCGAGAAACGGACGGAGGGACCAATCGGCATGGTCTGAAAGTGTCAGCTCGGGCAATCACCCCTCCCCAGGCCTGGCCTCTACCATAGGGTATGCACTGGCCCTACTTGTCTACCCAGGGTGGGGAATTACGCTTTACCCCGTCACCAGCAACGCATGCAAATGCATGGGTCGGCCTTCAGGCATGCACAGGGAGGAAAGAAGAGGAAAAAAGAAGGGAGAGAGGGAGACCAGGGAGAGGGTGGACAAGCAGGCAAGGAGGACAAGGCAAGGTAAAAAGTAGGGAAGACAGCGAGAGAGGGAGAAGGACAAAGAAAGGAAACAGGAAGGAAGAAACCAGAATAGCGAAAAACCAAGATGACCACAAATGTAAGTCATTGAACCGTCTGTCTCTGGACGCAGGAGCGAACTACCCCCTTTGAGGGGGAGGGACTCCTTTCAGCCGCCTCTTACGACAGGCAGGAATACCTCAGGCTTATTCTTACCCCGGACCCGCAGGGGGCGTCTCTCATTCATTGTGTATTCTACTACATGCTACTGTGTTTTAATTATATTGTGGAAAGGAAAGTTGCAACTCACCATATAGCGGAGATGCTGAGTGGCAGATAGGCACAACAAAAACAATGTCTCAAATATAGCTGATAATAGTACACTACTGGCCATTAAAATGGCTATACGAAGAAGAAATTCAGATAAACAGGTATTCATTGGACAAATATATTATACTAGAACTGACATGATTACATCTTCATGCAATTTGGGTGCATAGACCCTGAGAAATGAGTACCCAGAACAACCACCTCTGGCCATAATAACGGCCTTGATATGCCTGGGCGTTGAGTCAAATGGAGCTTGGATGGCGTGTACAGGTACAGCTGCCCATGCAAATTCAACACGATACCACAGTTCGAGAGTAGTGACTGGCGTATTGTGACGAGCCAGTTGCTCGGCCACCATTGACCAGACATTTTCAATTGGTGAGAGATCTGGAGAATTTCCTGGCCATGGCAGCAGTCTAGCATTTTCTGTATCCAGAAAGGCTCGTACAGGACCTGCAACATGCGGTCGTGCATTATCCTGCTGAAATATAGGGTTTTGCAGGGATCGAATGAAGGGTAGAGCCATGGGTGGTAAGACATCTGAAATGTAATGTCAATGCGAACAAGAGGTGACCGAGACGTGACCAATGGCACTGCATACCATCATGCCGGGTGATACGCCAGTATGGCCATGACGAATACACATTTCCAATGTGCGCTCACAGTGATGATGTGAAACAGATGCAACCATCATGATGCTATAAACAGAACCTGGATTCATCCGAAAAAAATGACGTTTTGCCATTCGTGCACCCAGGTTCGTTGTTGAGTATACCATCGCAGGCGCTCCTGTCTGTGATGCAGCGTCAAGGGTAACTGCAGCCATAGTCTCCGAGCTGATAGTCGATGCTGCTGCAAACGTTGTCAAACTGTTCGTGCAGATGGTTGTTGTCTTGCAAACGTCCCCATCTGTTGGCTCAGGGATCGAGATGTGGCTGCATGATCTGCTACAGCCATGCGAGTAAGATGCCTGTCATCTCGACTGCTAGTGATACGAGTCCGTTGGGATCCACTATGACGTTCCTTATTACCCTCCTGAACCCAGCAATTCCATGTTCTGCGAACAGTAATTGGATCTCTACCAACACAAGCAGCAATGTCACAATACGATAAACTGCAATCGCGATAGGCTTGGTATGGTTTTCTCCTCGCCACACAAGGCATCACAAAAAAGTTTCACCAGGCAACATCGGTCAACCGCTGTTTGCGTATGAGAAATAGGTTGGAAATGTTCCTCATGTCAGCACATTGTAGGTGTCGCCACGAGCTCCTACCTTGTGTGAATGCCGTGACAAGCTAATCATTTGCGTATCACAGCATCATCTTTCTGCCTGCAATTTCATGTCTGTAGCACATCATCTTCATGGTGCAGAGATTTTAACAGCCAGTAGTGTAGTTCCCGGTACTCCTTTTAGGGTATGCAGTATTTTAGTGCAGTGTAACATAAATGAATACAGACAGATAGTTACCACAGATTTGTGTTTGCTTGTACTTCCAGTTCCAAGAACATCCGCCAGCCAGGGCAAGTAGTTGTTTTTATGCTGCAAAGTGGTGGGAACGACAGGGGCACCCATGACTGTCCTCACCAGCACCAACAGAATCAGCCTCAGCCAGAGGCTGGCCGAAATTATATACATGTGGAATGTGGAAATTGACAGGAAAGGAATGCTCTGTTAAGTGTGCTGTTCACAAAGTAATGAGGTAGACAAAAAGGAAATGTGGGTAAAGCAGCTGAAGAAATTAATTATACTCTGTGCGCTCCCCAGCAACCCTGATTTCGGTAAGCATAGCAGACACTCCACAAATGAGTCACATTACCTGATTTTTAGTATTTATGACAAATTTGTCTTTAAACAAATTGTGATTTCAGCACAACATGGGAAAAAGGGAGGGGGATGGTGTGATCATTCTAGTTGAGAGTAGTTTATGGCTGTTATGGAACACAGAGATCCCTGCTATTTCGGTGGACCACCTTGCTTATTTTGAATGTTACTAAATGTAAAAGACTGAGGATCCTGTTTTATTCAGGGAGTGGAACGTTTGGCAACGCTGCTCTACGAGTATAATCTAAGCTTTCATTGTTGTATAAAAACTCAATGCATTGTTGAAGCTGTTGTAAGGTTGTGACAGTCAGTCGACAAGTAACTATGGAAGTGTGATGTGATTATGTAGTGTACTATGTGCAGTCTTCATCAGTTTATAACATAAAAAGAAGTGTTAGTGCCAAAACACAATGTCGAAACAACAAACCTTAATTTCTTTCTTTTCTAATAAAGACAGTGTATTGCAAAAGACAGATGAGTGTGACTACTGAAAAGTGCTAGTGATTGTGATGAACTGCATAGGTCTACCAAGTCATCAGTTTCCCTTCCACAGTTTTCAAACAATACATGTGCTATTTCTGGCACATCCATGAATTGCAATTCTAAACGAAGTATTGAATGCGAAATTAAGTATCAGCAAAAATGGGAGTGTAAGTACAATTGGTTGTACTTTGATCATGAGCGGGGTGGGGCTTTCTGCAAATTGTGTGAAATGCATTTAAAAAACTATACTGAAGCTCTACAGAATACAGGAGGAGTGTTCATTTCTTTAGCTTTCACTAAATTTAGAAAAGCTACTGGAAGCACGGGAAAACTAGAAAATCATACCGACTCAGAAAAACATACAATTTTCAAGTGCAATGGCTCTTGCATATTACAGGGATTAAATGCTCCAATTCAATTCACACACATATTTAAACAAAATGGAACTTTAAAGATTTAAATTGCAAAGCATTGTAATCATTAACTCGAAGTCTGTATTTCCTTAGTAAGGAAGAAATACCCCACACAACAAAATATGAATTTCTAATTAGTAAGGTAGTACTCAAAAGCGACATTAACCATGAAAAGTGGTTAAAATTTCAGAGCAAAAGCTCCACATATTTTAGTAAGTATACTGCATCAGAATTTTTGACTTGTTTGGGAGAGTCTTTACACTTTGAATATGAGATACTGCTCCACGACAAATTTTTCATTAATGGCAGACAAATCAACAAATGTATCCAACCAAAGTCCATTGTCTTTAGTAGTTTGATATGTTGCACCGTCTCCATCATTTGAAGTGAAGAAAACATTTTTATGTATCGTTGAGTTGGAAAGCACATCAACCGAATCCAATCATACAGCAATTGATACTGAACTAAAGTAAAGAAAACTTTCTTATGACAGATTATTTTCTTGTTATTTCGACAGTGCTATTAATTTTAGTGGTTCTATCTCAGGAGTCCACGCTCAATTGTCAGAGAGGAAGGGCCATAAGCTGCAATACATTCACTTTAGAGCACATGTTTTGTCAATTGCTGCCACCAACTCTAGGAATAAACACCATTATAAAACGCACATTACATGTTATTCAAGACAAATTTTTTCATGGTTCTTCCAAATGAGAAGATGTTTTGCATGAAATTCAGTATGCATTAGAGCAACCTCTTAAAAATACCCAAAGCTGTTGACATCTGATGTTTTAGTACCTATCCCATAGTTCACATGCAATTATAATGGACTTGTAGGTTAGGAAAATAGCGTGAACATATACAGAAGGATGGCACGGATTTACCAAGTATAGCTGGAGGAATCTTGTTAGAAATGATGAATTCCAATTTCATTGTAGGTGTAGTGATATTAGACGATAAGTTAAATGCAGTCTCAAACTCCCGTAAAGATTTGTAGAGACAGTCACTTAAAATTTAGCGAATCCCTCTACTTGTTTTTTGAACTCTCGAACATTTAAGACACATTGACTGTCTTTGTGACTGCAATGGACACAGTGCAGAAAATGAAACTCTTAATGAAATTAAGAAACTGCAGGAGGATGCAACAGAAGATAAGGGTGTGCTATTCATGAATGTAGAGGAGCAGATTCAAGCTATGAAAAGTGCAAGGAAATTTGTTGAAAGTATGATTGATGAAATTGAGCAACAGTTTGATGAGAAGGCAAAACTGATATAACTAAGAGCATATTTTGAAAGTTTTAAAGAATTTCTGGATTTTAGTGATAATGATTGTAAATAACTGTGCTTGATTTTGGGGCTTACAAACATCAACACTGTTACTAGACGATACGACTTCTCATGTCGCTTCATTCATTCTGAGAGCCGACATCAGCTACAAAGCACTACGGACACTCACTGAATGTGTACTGTGCATTCCAGTTTCAACTTGCCATGTGGAAAGGTCATTTAGTACTATGAATAGGGTAATGACAAAATTAAGGAATAGGATGGGTCGGGAAACTCTCCAAGCTTGTGTGAATATTTCAACTTCAGGGGACAACGAGCCAACAGGAAGTTTTATTGATGACATCATCTAGAGAGATGTTGTAAAAAAGCCTCTACATATTAGTTTGATGTAAATGTGAGTTTTTGCATGCAATAAAATTATTCTATCATTTAATACAATTAACTTAGGCTTAGCCCAACAGCTTAGTATTTAACCTACATATTCTTTAATTGTATATTAGCTACTCATGAAAAATTGAAACTATTAATAGTGCTGCTATGTCTTTAGAACGCCATCACTTAAATTTTAAGCCTATAATTTTGTCCTGTTTTTATTAACTTAATTCTGTCTCAAGAATGGAGGAAAATACGACAACTCAGAAATATTTGTTTCAGGAAATAACATTAACAAATTATATACAAAGTCCACGCACTTCTGCGTGGTCCAATTAACTGATATTAAAAATGGAAGTTATAAAACATAACTTGATGAAATAGAAACTGAAGAAAATCTATGTGTAGTTCGGCATGCTAAAGTTTGTTAGAGATTCAGGAGCTTGAGTGAATGTCACAAGTAATGATTGTCAATCACAAATTGTGCAGGGTAGGTCATTGTATCATATTTTGTACTGCTTCAAACTGCTGGTAATAGTAGTTACAGGTACTCCTTTTAGGGTATGCAGTATTATAGTTCACTGTAACAAATGCATATTGAGAAATACTTAACACAACCATGTATTTGCTTTTACTTCCAGTTACAAGGATGTCTGCCAAACAAGTGTCTGGTGTGCGGTGGAGCAGTTGGTGCAACAGGCTCACCCCTGATGGCCCGTACTGGAACCACAAAAATGTGGCTGTATCAGAGGCTGGCAAAAATAAGACATTCTGGACATCGCCATAGAGCAAGCCGGAATGCTGTGTCAAGTGTGCTGTGCCAGAATTAATAAAATAGATGAGCAGGAAACCCAGCTGAAGCGAAAAAAAAAAAAAAATTATAATCCTCCTCACGTTTCCCCGGGACCGTGGTTATTGTAATCACAGCAAACACTCCAAAAATTAGTCACATTATCTGATTTTTAGTCTTTGGCACTCACTGCAACACACATGTTATACTGTTGTTTATTACTTCCAGTATCCCTGAAAGAGCTGTGTCAGTGTGGTTTTCTTACAAATGTGGTGCTTTAAATGAGTGATTCCTGACTGGAAACAATAATAAAAAGTAGCTTATGTGCAGTATGTACCAAGTAGACCTGATGTTTCCATCCACAACCATTCAAAATTTGTTCGACACTTCAGTGATTAAACTTGCCACAGCGAATTAAGCATGTGACCAAAGGTAAGTCTACTTCAAACAGCAGCTGTCCAACATGGACATTAATGTAATGAAGTGGCTGTGACTGCTTACATGAACACAATGGAAAATGTGTGTGGAAGTAGCACGAACACTGTCAGAGAACTGGCTGTGAAACAAACCATTTATAGCTCATGTTCTTTGGGATTGATTTTTTGACACCTCCGAGGAAGTTGCCTCTTCTGACAGACGCGTCCAATGCCTCACAGATTCGGCACCAGGGTGCACGACTGAAGTTGGAAATAATGGAGCATTCTGGATAAAAATTAAGGCACTGAAAACGTTTTACTTTTTCTTTCTTCCTTTCTTTGGCCTGCTGCACAGTTTTCTGTCAGTGACAGCAAGCACATAATATCAAAGATGAGAAGAAAATTTGAGATAGTTGTAATTGACATTACCCTTGTAACTGAAATTTATTTCAATTTAATATTTTGAGTATTATGATCTCTTACTTGCTTTATGTCTATACACACAATACACTGAATGAATCAAGAGTGTCCCTTTTTAACACTATTTCTTTTTACTTAAAATTTATCTCTGTTACCATCTGTTGCCACCCATCGGGCTGCCAAAAAATGTGCAAAACATATCTTCTGATTATATATATAATATCAGTAGGACGACTTGTTTATATATTGAAATTGGTCTGTGCTGCATTTATTTGCTAGAGTGCACGTGTTTTCTCATGGTGGAAATAGAATAAGAAACAATGACATTTCATTTGTGTTGGACAGAATGTGTGTTTGTCTGAAGCACTTTTTCCAGTGATCATTCTTCCTATAATGGAGGAAAAATGCAACTGCGGACACTGCATCATGTAATTTCCCATTGCATCCTCCACAGTTACACAAATAACAGCTTTGATAGAGACCATCTGATCAACAATTGGTCATTTGGCCCAATCAGTGCTACCTAATAATAGCACCAAGACCATGCACTCAAATTACTTACGAAGTCACAATCTGCCTTACATCACTGCACACTTCAGAAATAGCTATGGACTCCAGTTATCGTTATCTTCAGTCTGAAGGTGGGTTTGGTGCAGTTCTCCATTCCAGTCTACCTTGTGCAAGCATGCTCATCTCTCAATAATTGTTATTAAATCCATTATCATCTGTTTAAAGCTGGTAGGAGGCACCCAGTAATGATCGTAACCACACACACACACACACACACACACGCACGCACGCACGCACGCACGCACACACGCACACACACACACGGAATGACTTCAGTGCCGTCACCTGCGCCAACTTCTGTCCAAATGACTGGCCAGAGGATTCCAGCACTGCAATACCTCATGAGGAACAAGTACTTCTATTTAGTGTGTGAAGGCAGTACAGAAGTCAAGCTCTCAGTACACCCCATGGTCACTGCCTTACCACATTCGTAACATTGCGCGTGCGCTAGTATGTGGCATTGCTGCTTTGTTTGGACTACAACATTCCTTTCTATTATTTCCCTTACATTAGCATGAAGACAAATTTTCTAGTCATCAGTAATGATATAAGACAGAAATGATACAGGATAGAAATGCTCAGTAGCGTTCACATACTAATTGGTGCAAGTGAGTGGGTACTGATTTTTATGGTTTGGCATGTGGTACCCAAATGTTTTATTGTTGAACTTTCTCCGTTGTATTCAAATGCTGCACAATGATGATATGATCATACTTCATCACATTGTCAGGTCCCTGAGTGCAGTGATTTGGATCATCATGAATTAATGCATTTAGATGATCATCAAATGCTGAAGGTCTTTCCGAAAACGGAAGGTCATTAATGTCAAAACAATCATGCTTTAAATGAGAAAAACATTTTCTTGTCATGCTCTGTCCCATTGCATTATCCCCATTCATGGTGAGAATGTTACCATTGAAAACACTTATTCATATACACCACTATTCTCATTTTGTCCATTTAGCAATTTTAAATTTAAATTTACCAGTGCTTCGCGTCAACCTAATATTCATGGATTGACTCTTTACCTAAAGATGTCTGTCCATATTAAGTGGGAACAAGGTAATGTACTTTATAAAAATGTTGAAAAAGCACACTGTATCCTTTGGGCCCTAGGCATAAGAAGATAAGACAGTTCACAGCATTTGCCATGAAAATGGGAATGAATTAATATTGAAATACATGGCCTGGTTCATTTTGATTGTAACTGGAATGAGTATGCCCACATTATGATATGAAAGTCAACTCCAGCTTGAACTACACTCTGCAGGTTGAACACTCCATTTGGCCACTGTTGCAATGTATGACTCAGTACTTTGAAAAAGAGGCTGAATTGTGTCTCATGTTGTGCTACATGCCTCCAATGAGCTAAGTTTCCGTTTCATTGTTTGGCCTACTGATAATGTGCAGCCATATGTGCCACTGTGACCAATAGCCCTTTGCAAGGTACAAGACTGATCTTACATTTTATGCAGTTCGCAAGGGAACAGGTTAAGACAGATTAGCATTCACTGACAGCACTAGTATTTGTGGAGTATGGAACACATTGTCATAAGAAAAGTGAGACACCCATGTCTGGTACCTTTCAGGTAGAACATTTTTTCGATACCTCTTCCTATATTGTCTGAAATGGCTGCGAGTTGAATGTTTTAGTCATGTTACGTAGCCCATGTCGACACAAATTGGGGAATTTCTTCATGGTGTAGTCACGTTCATCTCCAAACATGATACCTCCTTTATGCCATTCTCTTGCACCTCCCATGAACTGTTTCCTCTGTGGTGATTCCATATGTACCACAAGACTCGCCAGCTCTGGGGTAAGAGCAGAACTGGTAACAGTTCTAAATTATGTCAAACATGTTATTTTAAGAGTGTGACATTTACCTTGTACGAGCTTAGCTGGAAGTAAGCATCTATTTCTAATGGCAAATCTTATTTGTAGAGCATTGGAGCACCAAGTGATTCCAGGTGACGAAAGCTGCACATGATCTATCCTTTCAAGAACATTTGCTGCGAAGACTAATCTGACATCAGTACGTTTTAGAATTGTGGAATATTTTTTTGCACATGTGTTATGACCTCCTTGGGGACATGTGACCTCAGTAGGTATCAACACAGTGAAAAATGTAAATGAGCAAATACCAAAGAAATTGTAAATTTCAACTCATTCTGTTCATGAGATATCCAGATGGTACAAGACACTGGCATCCAGGTTGATGGTATGTCCCTTGCCTTCAAGAAGGCTTTTGGTACACACAATGACAAACTGAACAAAATACAAGCTTACAAGATTATTAGATAAGCTTTGTTGTCGTTTGATACTTCTTAGCATGTACGAGTCAACAAAATGTTCTTGGTAAGTAGTACTTGTGATTTGTATGAAATTAAATTTCGTTGCATCCCAAGAAGGTATGACAGCCATTGTTCACGATACAGAAATTTCTGTACCCATTCTGGAAATATGTACTATTGTTGCTCAGCCAGCTGAACAGCCTCCAGTTTGAATCAGTCCTGAAAGAGCACTAACTGTAGGAACCACAGACATTCTGCGTGGCCTCATGCAAGTATCTGAAACTTATCTTTTTATGGTATAAACTGCCAAATTAAGTAATGAAGGATCTATGTTGGCTGTTTATGAGCTTTGTATACATATTATGATATTCACCCTAATGCATATGACATACGAAAGACAGTATCATGCTTTTACTACTTTGAAAAAACACGGACGGCAGCACTTGTTCGTCTTGACAAGAAAGGCGTACAGACAATGTTTGCTACTTGCTTCACAATGTTCACATTCCCATTGTTGCCATGAACTATACTATGCAACGCCACGTGCAGTCCGAAGACCATTATTTTCTGCATTATGTCACATGTTTATTTTCTAGCTGGCCTTACAGCATAGAACTGAATAATAGGACTAGCTAAAGCTCTAATTGCCCAAAAGGTGAAAAGTGAACTTTCATTTCACAGAAAAAGAACCTTTGCAGGTTGTGAACTGGAAAGAGACTAAGAATTACTGCATCCAGGAACAAGGTTAGGTAAATGATAGAGGAGATGAAATCTGTAATTTGCATTATTATAAGAACAAGAATGGGTGGCTCACCGTGACCACCAGCTAACCCCTTTCAGAGGAAGTAACTGATGGGGAAAAAATATTGTGGGTTCCCATGTTTTCTGTAAAACTCTGAGCTGTACTAGCAAACAACTAGCTTAATTCATTACTGATGTAGCACAGAGACTGTATTCAGTCAGAAATGCGCAAAGTAGGATGTACTTTGCAGCTGAACCACCAGCAGGTGGGCACTTATTATGCCTTACAGAAACACTACAGACATTGTGCGCCAAGCTAGCCAAGCAACCTGTGGAAATAGTTGCCACAGCTGCACCTAAGCAGAAGGAATCCCTTCCACACCAGCAACTGCAAAAGCATTTAGCAGATGTGCCACAAAAAAGTGCAACCTGTGAGCATATACATTGATCAGCCAGAACATTTACCATCATGCATCCAGGTGATAGCAACACCACCTGGTGAGGAATGACCGTCACATAGATGCACAGCGCATGTAGAATCAGTGACCGTGCTGTCCAAATGTAGAATGGGAAGGTGCGTGAACTGATAATGTGAAATCCCAAATAGTGTCTCCTGACAGTGTGAAAAAGGGCAATGATTCAATATTAGAGATCCCTGTAGTAAAGCAAAAATCAGAAAGTGTTAAGTTATTGGATGATAGTTTCCCTGATGAATTAAAAATGAAACAGTCATCTGAGATGGTAGAGTTTAAAAAGGGGAAGTTAGATATGACTGAGCAATCAGAAGTTTCATTTAATTTTGATGATTCTGGTGTTCGAGCTAGTTTTTCGTCACCTGAGTGTGATAAAAAGCCAGCTAGTGAGCAACCCAAAAGATACTGGGGCTATTGATATAAATGTAATGTTGCAAGCAATAGCTGCCAGTAATGCAAAAATGTCAGCCAGTAATGTTAGAATGACAGCTGAGTTAAAATCTGATACGATTGAGGTAAATAACAGGATTGTGGCCAGCCAAACCAATTTTAATAAACAGTTTGAGGCAATGAACAATAAATTAGCATCCAATAAAGCTGAATTAGAAACTTCCTTCAAGACTGGCTGCAATAAGTTGAAAGAGGATCTGAACAGTTTAAATTATAAAATTGATTACAACCATGAGGATATTAAGAAAAAGGTTGCTCAACAGTTATCCGAGATGTATGAAACAATAAAATCCAAAGTTGTTGAGGTTCGCAAAGACTTCCAAATGGAAGATGCGAAGCTGGAGCACAAGTTAACAGAAAAGATTGAGGCGGAATCTGAACTGTGCTCAGATAGGTTTGAAGACGTTAATATAAAAGTAAACATATGTCAAGCAGAAGTAGACGCAATCAAAACTATCTACTCTTTGCACAATATGAGTAGTATCAATGTTGAAATGAGAGTAGAAAATATTAGTACTAACATTGCTAACCTTGAGAGTAAAGTAGCTACAGTAACTTCTGGTAATGGTAGTATACAACAAGTTGTAGCTGCAAATGCCGCGTTTATCGAATGTCAGCAGTTCTTGCGGTTCGATCCAGATAAAAATATCTACCCGCTACATTTCTGGAACAATTTTGAAGATGTGATTCCACCAACTTGGCCTGAACAAGAGAAAATCTCATTTATTAGAAGCCATTTAGCAGGTGACTCCATGCGTTGGTCAGCTGATGTTATGTTTAAGTGTAAAACATTAGCGGAATTTAAAACAGCTTTCATTATTTAGTATTGGTCTAGCAATAAGCAAAATGAAGTGTTGAGAGAATTTTGGAGTGGAAAACGATTCAATGCAGGCAAGGAATCTATTAAAGAGTTTGCCAGGTCATGGATCTCACGTTTGTCACATATGGCTGAAAAGCTAAAACCTGGAATGATAATACTAGGTCTTGAATCCAAACTGCCATGGTATTGGCAAACTAGAATTATATCTGCCCCTAGAGACAATCTGGATCATTTCATTGAATATTTTGAACGTGTAGAGCGTGTGGCTGCCAATGAGGAGCAAGCACGTAATAACAGAAATGGTAATAACACTAGTAGTAATTTTAAGAACGAGCAGAATGGCAATGTAAACATCAGAACAGTAGGTGTTCGCCATCTTAAGAGAGGTAGGAATTGGAGAAATAATTATCAGAACCAACAATGGCATCCAAATGATAGTAATTTTGTTCCGAACAAAATTATGCAGGTAAACGGAAGTGCGGAAAGCAATGCTGTGCCAGTTAACTGTAATGGAAATAAAGGAAACAGTAGTAGGTCAAGGCAGGAAAACTAGTTCCTGTCTATGAGGACACTGGCACTCACCAGGTGGTTACTTTTCCTAAGCCAGTAATTACAGTAATTGGTAAGACACATCACAATACTCAGACTGAACGTGTGGATGAGGGGTCGGTAGCATCTAAGGATACAGCAGAAATATTAAACCACTCACAGTATTTGATAGATACCATGTTAGAGACGCTTTCTAAGTGGGAAGAGAAAGAGAAGGCGCAGCAGTGTAACAGTAGGGAACAGTTACAAAATACTGAATTGTCGGGTGAAGAAGCAGAAGAAGCAGAAGAAATTCATGCTTATATTTACGATGAGGATGATGTGCTCTTATCTAAAGTGCCTGTGTAGGATGTTGATACTGTACTAATAGATTTAGGACAGGAGGTAAGTGAGAAAGTAGAGGGTAGCCTGTTGGGGGTTTATGAACCCAGTAGCTGTGACCAGTTGTCACTTGAGAAGGAACCCGATGGTAATAGTGGAAGTGGTTTAGCTGTAACTCATGTTATGCCCAGTTTGGAGGCGCAGTATCTCTCAGACTAAATTAATTTGGGTCACGTTCGGCAAACTAAATGTAATGAAGTCGTGCGGTGCTTCGATTTGGAATTAATAGACCGACTGGAAAAGGCAGCTGAAAATGTAATTCAGGAAACCCCTACACACTTTGACCTAAATGTAATGAATACAGATGTTTATCACTTTAGTTGGAGACAAATACAAAAGGAACTATTGGACGAGTTTGAGGAACCACCTGTACAAACAAGAATAAGCCACCCTAT
The DNA here is from genome assembly GCF_021461395.2 of Schistocerca americana. Classification (NCBI taxonomy): domain Eukaryota; kingdom Metazoa; phylum Arthropoda; class Insecta; order Orthoptera; family Acrididae; genus Schistocerca; species Schistocerca americana. The sequence continues at coordinate 253,005 of NW_025726225.1, read as the reverse complement.
AATAATAGTGAATATGTTGGGTATGAATGTACATTGTCTCAGACAGTGGAAGTGAGGTGAGTGCGATATCTCAGTCCTCCTTTGATGCAGTGCCTAGTAAAGACAAGCTTACCGTAATGATGGTATCAGGACTAAGAATAATTGGTGCTACTGGCAAGGTGTCACAAACAGTAAAGCAAGAGGCTTTACTGCCCTTTGTTTACAATTTAGCATGGATGATCAATTAAATTACCATTAATATCAATCTCGGTATTTAGGTTTTAATTGGTATAGATTTCTTGTCGAAATATGAGTGTTGTTGACTTGGAAAGAAGCCAGTTAAAATTGGTCTTGCCAACAACCAGAGTAATTACGGTACCTTTTATAGATAAACATGTAACTAATGATGAAACCTGGGAGCTGACTATATGAGTTCTGGAAAATAGGAGATATTGGGACAAAGGTGTTAATCTTAGTAAAAGTAAGCTAAATGCAGAAGAAGAAGCAGCAATTATTTTGGACAAAATACAAGCTAAATTGCAGAAAATCGATAAAATTTCAGCTAATCGGAAGGAAGAACTGAGACGGGTTTTAAAAAGGCATCATAAGGTATTTACAAATCGACCTAGCGTGGTCAAAGGTTATGAATGTCAATTAAAGGGGAAACCTGGCGAAGTGTTTTCCAGGAAGCCATACCAAATACATGTAGCTAGGAAGGAGGCGGTTCGAAAGGAGATACAGAGAATGCTAGAGTGGAGTGTGATTGAAAAAGCGGTCAGTGAGTACAATAACCCTCTTGTTGTACCAAAAGGAGACGGGAATATCAGATTGGTTTTGGATGGTCGTTGGTTGAATGAAATAGTGGTTAGGGAAAGTGATAGACTGCAGAACATGGATGAATTATTGCAAAAATTCTGGGGAGTAAAATTCTTAACCTCTATGGACATCACGTGTGGATATTGGAATTTGCCACTGGCAGAAAGTTCAAGGAAGTACACAGCTTTCTTGTACGAAGGAGTTTGTTACCAATACCATGTGGTACCTTTTGGACTTTATATCTTTGTTTGTGCCTTCGTACGTGTGATGTGCCATATTTTAGGACCAGCCTTAAGTAATAAAATAACAGTGTATGTAGATGATGTGTTAATAGCAACTCTTACCTGGGAAGAACACAGTTTTATTAGAGGAAGTTTTAGAGGCTATTGAGAGAGGTGGCGTGAAACTAAAGATTGAAAAGAGAGTGTGTCAAAGAGGAAATACGTTTCTTGGGATATATGATACGTGGAAAAGGTATTCTGCCTGACCCAGGCAAACTAGCAGTCATTGAAAAATTTGAGGCTCCCAGAAACAAGAAGTAGTTGAGATCGATGTTCGGTCTTTTCGGTTTCTATAGGTGTTTTGTTAGTGATCAGGCTTTTAATGCACCCTGTCTTCAACTCCTGCTGAAAAAGAATACCCCTTGGGTTTGGACAGCAGAATGCCAACAGGCGTTCAAGGTGCTTAAAGAATCTGTAATTAATAGTCCTATTTTACATCATCCTGATTTTGAAAAACTATTCTGTATGTCTGTTGATGCTAGTGGCTATGGTATAGCTGTGGAGATATTCCTGGTAGAAATAGAGAATGAACAAGAAGTGCACAGGACTATAGCTTTCGCAAGTCGATCTTTACAGGCAGCAGAGAGAAATTATGGCCTCTCAGAACTGGAAGCTTTGGCAATTGTATTTGGGGTGCAGCAATTTGAGCAGTATCTATTAGGTCACAAGATAATTGTTCACAGCGACCATAAGGCGTTGACCTTTTTAAAGACCTGTAAGTTGAGGAATGCTCGTTTGGTAAGATGGTCATTGTATCTCCAGCAGTTTGACCTTGAGGTTAGATATATTCAAGGGAAAGACAATCTGGTAGCTGATGGGTTATCTAGAAGTGTGGAGCTTGTGATGACACGGGAATTATAGCAACTGATCTAAGTGAAGTACGAATGTTTGCGTTGCACAAAGTAAACAAAGAAAGTGCATTAAAGAGGATGGTTAAGAACTTGAGACATGAGCAGAATGCAGATGACCAGCTGAAATCAGTGAAAAGCTATTTAGGAAATATGAACTATCCTTAGGTTTTGCAATACTATTGTCTGCATAAAGGCATTCTATTTAGAAGGAAAAATGTAGGAGTTTCAGAGTGGAAGCTGTGCTTTCCCTCACAACGTGTAGACTTACTAATCGACTATGTACACCTGAGGTATGGGCACTATGGTGCAAAGAAGTGCATTGCCAAATTAAAAGAGAAGGTCGTGTCTGACAACATGTACTGCCGTGTTGCCAAGCGTCTAGCATCTTGTGTAGTGTGCCAGAAAGTCCGTGCTGCCAACACCAGAATACAAGGGGATATGCATTCAGTAGAGCCAACTGAAACCCCACAATTACTGGCTTGTGATTTGTTTGGCCCTCTTCCTGCTTCGAGAGGTGGGTGTACCCATGTTTTTGTTGTGGATGGATTTAGTAAATATGTTAAGCTATATCCAATTGAACGAGCAAATGCAACAACGTTGATAGAAAAATTTCTTCGTGAACGTTGGCGTTCCGAAGAATTTGCTGTCAGACTATGGGCCTCAATTTACTTCTGATAGATTTAAAGAATGTCTGTATAAGGCCGGAGTGAAACATCTGAAAACATCTGCGTGAACGTATTATGAGAGAATTGAGTAGGCTTTGCAGGACTTATTGTGATCGGAAACACTCAAGTTGGGCAGAGCAAATTAAGTATTTTGAGAATGTAATTAACAACTTAAGGCATGATGCAACTGGTTTTGAGACTTGCAAATTTATGTTTGGCCAGGAACCACACAATGTGATTGCAGGTATAGTAGAATTCCCTAATCTAACGCAAATATCTACAGACAAAAAGACATGAAGGGCTAGGGCAAATATAAGGGAAAGAACATTAGATAGAAAGAAGCGTCATGACAGAAAAGCTGTACCCACCAGTTTTGAAATAGGGCAGTTAGTCCTTGTCAAAACCAAGGAAAAATCAAAGAAAATAAATGCAGAAACAAAGAAATTCATGTTCGTGTACCAAGGACCTTTCAGGATCATAGGGTTCTCTGGCCTATATGCATTGGCATGTAGTTTTCGTAAGAGTAAAAAGCTATTCGGTCTCAGGAACATGATCAACCTAAAGAAGTTCGTAGGTAGTGAATGAATTCTGTAGGGAGGAGGTTGTTCTGTAACCTCTACACAGTGTGGCAGCTGTGCAGTCCCAGCTGTGCGAGATCTTATTTCCTTTTCAGGTCTCACTCATTCTTCATCTTTCCTGTCCACCAAAGTTTCGACTCCTCCTTTGCAATACCAAAATTTTCTGTCATGGCTATGAAGCCATGAGTTCTGTAACCATTCTATCCACCAATTAGCGAAGAAAATACCTAATGCGACAAACCTAACAGTGACATAAACAACAGAGAAGCATGATGTAATTAAGATACAAAGGTATTTGAGTAACAAGTATGTATAGAACGCTGGTAATGTTATAAGTACAAAGTGTTTTATTGGAAAATGTCCCACAATAATATTTAAAAAAGATATACAAGTTCGTTTATAAGCAGGATCGTAAGTGGCAATGAAACCTATTGTATGCTGTAGAGCTAACTAATTAATAGTAAAAGAGATTGTTTAGTCTTATGAAAAATATGCAGATACGTTAAGAATGAACTCACCTTGTGTAGCAAGGAATGGCAGTGTAATAGAATTGAGCAGTGTGTGGTTGAGATATGAAGGACACGTCCTTGAAATATTTATAAGGTTGGAGCTGGCCGTTATTTGGTGTAGCGTATGACAGGACACACCTACACGTACTGAGGTTATGAGTTGGAGGCATGAATGCAACCATACGTACCCTTATGTTAGATGAGACAGAGCAGCTCGTGGTGTCCTATAGGTTTAAGGAATTTAGCATTATGCTTGTCCGTAATTACTTAATGCACTTTAGTGGTAGGTCGAGAGAGACAACCTGTGGTTTCAGCATCCAATCAAGTGAAAATGGATTGCATCATGAGCAAACTGATGAGCTGCAATACACTATAGATATGAAATAAATGTACTATCCTATGCGTTAAGTGTTAATGTAGTGAGTGTTAAGTACATACACTAGCAACATAGTTGAGTAACATAATGGCAGACGTGAAACAACATTTATAGCTCAGCATAAACACACTTCGATGAAGTACATAATTGAAGATGTGGAACTGGCACAGCAGCAGAGGACCAATAAGTGGATTTAGTAGTCAACTAAACAGTGTGTTTTGAACACTCAGAACTGTACTATTACCAAAAGTTACATGTACAAAGAGGCTGAGACGACAACTACTAATCAAATATACTCAAACTATCTCTAAGAATAAGGTAACCGAAGGTGAGTCAGCTAAGTAAACAAAAAACAAATATATCAAGAACGTATCAAGCATTGGTTCAGTGTTCTGGCCCAGAAATAAGAAATTGAGATTAAATAGGATTCATGATTGTATGCCTTGAGCATAAATTTTCTCTAGTACATGAATAACGGCGTTTTGAGCCATTTGTTTACCGATTTTATGACAGTTAAGTAACCAGAAGAGTAAAATTGATAAAATTCTGTTAACTTTGTTCCAGTGACATATTGAAAGAAAATGTATATCCCCATTTCATTGTGACCCACCCTTAGATATTAAGTGAACAGAGTCTGAGGCACTCTTTTTGTTTGTTCTACAGGACAAATCAGATAGTGGCAGCCTGGTAGCTACATGAAAGCGTGGAGTGACTGACAACTCACAGTGACCCCTCCCGTTTCCCCACGTAATTTAGAGTGAACATGAAGGACGCACACCACAGCAACTTCCCCTCCTCTACCCTTGTGAATGGAAGTGAAGAACGCCAGCCAAAGCGGCTACAACCACATGTGTAAAAATGAAATCGTCATGATTTGTCAAATTTTCTTTCAGGTTTAGAGAATACTGCTAAGATATAATTATCTGTTTGTGTATCATGAATAACTGTGTTATTTTATTTGAATTTGTGTAAGTAAGAATATTTACAGACAATTTAATGGATTTAAGATTTTCATAATTTTACATATTTTTGTGTGTTTGGCATACATATTGCCTTAGACAGACAAAGTGTCATTGATTTTGCTTACATTTTGTGTGATAATGTTGCTTAAGAGACAGTGAACATGCCAGCAATTTAAATAATTGAAGTACGTAATAAGTTCTCTTTTAATATTTCTATATGTTTACATTTCAATTTTAATTTTCATAGGGAGTTAAGCTGTACTCTCACTTGCCTATTTGTAATTAATTTTTTCATTTACAGTCAACAAAATTAAGTAGAGGGTGTTTTAGGGAAGCAGCATACTCACGCCTTATAAAATTCACATCAGTCTTTCCATTGTGTGCCAGCCTAGTCTGCTGTAACTAGCTCTGACGTCATAAATATTGCGCAATACTTTAAAATGAAGTAAATAACCCGAAACGTTTCTAGAATGTCAGGAGTAATACAAAATCAATGTGTGTTGAATAACCATTTTCGAAATTTGGATGTTTTGCTGTCGAAATCATTGGCGCAGCAGAAAAGAGCTAGAAACTTAAAAATTTGTATTTAGATACCTTTTGCATAATAATTTAGTAGAAACAATATTCGGGATCTCACAAATTAAAATTTTAGTTAAGATTCATGATTTTCTGGTTTTTGTCTTAGAAATTAAGTAAGTAAGACAGATTAAGTAGGCGAATAAATAAAGCTAGGATGTTTGAATTTAAGTAGAAGGGAGATCCACTATAATGATAATGATGTGAGAAGTTTTAATTGAATAACTATGAAACTATAGCGATAGCGTATCTCCAAAGGGCAAGTTCAGAGCTCGTCTACTGCATGTAGTGTAATTAAATTAATTCGCTCGCCCAAAATATTTGACTTAGCCACGTCAGACTTTTATTATGATTACTTACCTGTGTGCTCAATGCACATTTAAATTGAGAGCTTCATCGGCCATCAGCAAAGGAAGCAATGATTTGATAAGGTGGTGCATTACTAGCCCAGCAGCTAGTCGGGAGAGCAGATTTGATCAGGTGTTCCCTTAGCCATCCGCACCACGGCTTTATATGTAAGAACACTGCACGAGAAAAAGAAGGCCCCAGTTCTCTCCAGATGCTGATTAGCGCACCACCTGTGCCGGGAGTGTAGCCACATTGCGTCGGTATCGTTGATATAAACAGCCTCGGATGCAGTAATAAGTTACTCAGGATACGCGCAACCATGAAATCTTTTTAGAGTGAAGTGTTAATTCTGGGATGACTTTAATGATCTATCTTTAGTTTGCATATGTCGTATTTTCATGTGCCGCCGCAGGACAGACATTCTACCATTATTAGCGCGGCGTTTGATGAACAGCATCAAATTATGGCGAGCATTCAATTAAACATATAATTTCAACAGTTGCAGTTGCATCAGTGCATTAGACTCTAAACTGCTCTGGTAGATGGATTGTGTGGATTCTTTTTGATCTGTGACTTTCAGAATATAGTGAACATTTTAGAGAGAATGTTTTTGATTATGAATCCCAGACAATCTCTGAATTCCTCAGAGCTATAAGCTGTAGCTATAAATGTATTTCTCAGATGAAGTGGGCACTAGGAATTCTAATTACAGGCTTCACATTTTGATAATCACCTTCTGGTTGCCAATATTGTAGTTAGAGAGCCAGTGTTTAGAACGGCCAACAACAGCATTAAATAAATAATAGGAACATTAACAATTATTCCACCCGCTGCCCCACATACACACAAACTGGTGATCAGACAGCAGGGTGTGGGTATGGCGAATGCCCGGTGAATGTCACGTGACCACGTGAGCAGTACTAACAGTAAATTTGGAGGCGGCGCGGAGGTGATGTGTTTCTCATGTAGGGGCCTCTCACCCCTTGTTGTGTGTGGCACTATCACAGTAGAAGCCTATACTTATGTTCTAAGCACCTTCTTGCTTCCCACTGTTTAAGAGCAATTTGGGGATGGCGACTACATCTTTCAACACGATTGAGCACCTGTTCATAATCCACTGCCTGTGGTGAAGTGATTGCATGACATGAACATCCCTGTAATGGATGGGCCTGTAGAGAGTACTGACCTGAATCCTACAGGACACGTTTGGGATGTTTTGGAACGCTGACTTCATGCCATGCCTCACTGATACTTTTCCTCACTGCAGCACTGAGTGAAGAATGGGCTGCTATTCCACAAAAATCCTTCCAGCACCTGATTGGATGTATGCTTGCAAGAGTGGAAGCTGTCATCAAGGCTAAGGGTGGGCCAACACCATAATGAATTCCAGCATTGCCGATGGAAGGCACCACAAACTTTTAAGTCATTTTCAGTCAGATGTCCAGATACTTTTGATCACACAGAGAGAGAGAGAGCGCGCGCGCGCGCGCGCGCGCGTGTGTGCGCACGTGCGCGCCATAGGCTGGGGAGACTGGTAAAACAGGACAGGTGGCAAACTGTGACAAAACTACAATCGTTCTGTAGTGCTGGGAAGAGTACAAGTTTGAGAGACCACAGTGCACTGAGCACTCCAGCAATGGGCCTCCACAACCAACGAACCATGCATTTGCTAATGTTACCACAGCATCGGCAACTACAACAAATGGGCATGTGACTCTTGGTACTGGAGATTGGTGCATTAGCGGAGCATTGGTTGGTCTGACGAATCCTGACACCACCTCTACCATGCCGATGGAAGCACTGCAGGACAGAGACAAGCCCTGGGACACAGTGCACCTGATTCAGTACTACTGCTTTGGGTTACTGCTGCCAAAGCACCGGAGGCATCGGCAAAGTCTCAGCCACCAAGCAAGGAGAATATCGCAAACAGAAGTACTAGTGTTACAGTATCCCAGTGGAGAGCCATAATAATGGAATTTGAAAGCAGAACACAAATCTTCCAACTAGTCCTTTTTAAATGTGGTGGCAATGTCTAAGAAGCAAAGGAGGCATTACTGAAGTAAATTTCAGTTGAAATAGTGCTTCCATCAGCAGAGTCAGTGGAACAGATGTTCCTTAACTTATTTCAGCTACAGTGATGTCAAAATGGTAGAGTAGTAATTGTGTGTAAAGCAGAGCAAATCTGATTTAAAATGTAATGAAATCTTTCAAGGGAATTCAACATCACAAGTGTGACAGATGGTGTTATTTCATAGTTTTGTTACAGAGGAAGTCATTTAAGAAATCAAAGGGTGGAAAGGTTGAGTTAAATGGGAGAACACAGTTATTGGGATATGCAGCCATCACTGCAGATCTAGTAGAGAGAGAAAGCAATTGTCGGAACAGTAAGATATTTAGCTAAGAAACCATTATATTAGGCTGTGGGTTAATGTGGAGAATGCTGTTATGGAAGTAGAAACATATGTGAAACTTTTCAACAAGCTTAATCAGAAATTAACATATTTCAAGACGTCAAATTTATTTCACTCACTAACTTATCAGAAAGTCTGCCAAGTAAGATCAAACTTTTATCCTATAATCCAGTGATCTGTTTAATATGGGACAGGAATCTGAAGCATTGCAAGATATAGATGAAGAGAACTTTTAGATGTTTGAACAGAAAAATACAATGAACAGCTTTGGGTGCAATCCCTGAATAAAACACCTGGACATATAGAAAAAAAAAAAAATAGTACAACCTGGTTGTACACTGAATGTCATGCTGAAAATGACAATGCAGAGGTTAAGGCTGGCAGTGCACATTGTGAGGAGGAAAGACACTTGCCCGGCCAAAGCTGTGCTTGTGGAAAATCTTGGATGTGTCCGATTACAAGACCAAGCAGGCAGTGCAGACATGAGCTGCAGAATGATTTTCAGCAATTGATGGGTCTATGAGAACTGGATCCAAAATGCTGAGTTGCGTATTGTAAACCCTGTGCACCATCTTAAGGGTCGACAACCACCCAAATCTGCATGCATGTCCATGTGCCTGCCTGTACAGGGTGTTCCAAAATTACACTAACCTAGAGGGGATTTGGAGAGTGCCTTAAGGAATAAAATGAAAATATGAATCCATTTCCAGAAATATCATCCAATGCCATAAGCGAAGCCAGGCTGGATTATCTTGTCAACATGTGGGTGAAGCAGTCATTAAAGGTGTAAGACCGATCCTGCACATGTGTTTTCAAATCTAAAGATCTGGGAGTTTTTTCATGGAGAACTTATCATATTAAGTAGAGTGACTCCACATTCCATCCAGGAAACCAATGCTCCAACGGTCTAACTTAACTGCTTTGATCCAGGTGTCTTAATATCATTGAAGATCATGCTATACAAAACATTGATCCTACCTATGGTACTGTATTGCTGAGACATCTAGTATTGATTGGAGACAATGGACAAGGGAACTTTTAGCTGCATAGAGTCCATTGGGTTTGACTGCATGGAAGCAAATTAAGGAAAAACTTATTCACTTGTTTTTGCTGAAAGAGTGTTGTGTGCATGTGTGTGGGGGTGGGGGATATTGTCAGTTTCCCTAAATCTGCTATAGCCAGATTCATTTTTGTTCACATAATAGGGGCATATGAATACTTAACTGTAGAGAGGTGGGGGTGAAAGACTGTATAATGTTCGATACCTGAACAGCGTAAGTTCACATACCAAACTTTTTGTGAAGAAAGGGGAATGAGGATTGAGCAGTTGGTTCCTCTCTTTTCTCGTATTGTTTTACAGAGGAACATATTCACCTTTTTTCACTCTGACAGGAGAATTCTTACAGTGCTTGTGTAGTACTTTAACATGAATACAGACATCTGAAGGGAAATCTGTAGCCAATAATTGGTGTGCTAAAAACATAGAAGAAAAAATGAAAATGCATGGACATTAATAACTCAACATTTATTATGTTTATGTCACTATGCAGCCAGAATACTGTAATTCTAACTTTGCATTCTTATGTCATCAAGTATTTGGCAACCACTGTTCCACTAACTGGTATTCAGTTCTATCTTCCATGTCCCTGTATGTGACTCTAAGTTTTGGTCAGTAAGTAACTAGCCCAGAGCCACTACCAGCCGCAGATTACTTATGTCAGAACTTTTAAGGACAATGAAAAATTCATAATGATTATTTCCCCAAATTGACAAAATTCTGAAATTTAGAATGCCCTAATTTACTCTTTAAGATGTGTAACATAGTAGAAGTTCGAGTGAATAAGTCAAATAGTACTGTTAGGATCTGGAGAAAGTGAGTGCTTGCCTTAGCATGGATTGCAAGCATCTACCTTGACTTTATCCAGCCAGTGTTGTTGAGAGAGCAATTACCAACTTCCAACAAACTTTATGCCTAACATCAAACCTTTCCTAAATTACTAACATATGAACTAATATACAGAGCAATTAGTCTGCAGCTCTTAAACATGGGTGATCAATTCTTTAGACAATACGGATTTACCAGTACATTTGTAAACTTGTATAAGGCACAGAATTTTCAGATACAGTACAGAAACATGGTAATATCATTGCAGTAATATGTCTGCATTCAAAATAACAATGCAAGCACACTTCGTAGTAACTTCCAACAAACTTTGTTCCTCATGAGTGTCACTTGCAAACCAATATGTACATAATACTTTACTTCATTCATAAACATTATCTGACTGCTAATACTAATATGAAAAATGGGAAATGTTTTGTTCACATTCATAAGCAATGAAGTCATCAGTTTAATTCATATGGGGAACTATGTTATACATTTCACAGACTTGGGGTTTCATTGTAGAAATGTTATCAACAGACAGTTCTATGAGCATTACAGATTAACAACATATTTATATTACTGCATAGTAATATTCATTAAGGAAGGCTGAATGAAAGCTGGTGACATGCAAGCACATTTTTACACTGACAAATAATTTGCTCCCAAGCTTGGTTAATTGGATCAGCATCTATGTCAGCTTTTCAATAAACAACATACTTGCATTGAACCCAATTGACAACATAGGAAGAAATAAGGAAATTAGATGTTAACATTATGCATAAATTTATGTGTAGTAATTGCACACGATTCCACTATCTGTATAGTAGCAGATGTTTGAAAACTAGATATGCAAGATGCTGTATTACTGAGGCACAATAATGTATGCGAACCATTTTCTCTTAATCTGGTAACTAACAAAAACAGGGTATTTCACAATTCCTATCACACGTTTGTAGAACAAGTTTAGTAGATGAGGTTTTGGTAAGGAGGCAATGTCGACAAATATACAAAGTCTCCTGTACAATCTGTGAAAGCCTGGAATAGGAATTGTGCAACACCCTGCACACTGAGGAGAACAGTGAGAGCGAACAACAGATTATGTCTTTTGGTTGCGGTGGTGAGGTGAGGATTCCTTCACATTACCTTCACTGCATCCCAACAGTGAACAGTAAGACATCCTTGATGAACAGGTGCAACTGCCTAACTGTCTTTCTCAACTTTTTCAGGAGAGTTCACAGTATACTTCAATTTAACTTTTGTATTAACACAAAATTACAACTGCTCTTCAGTTCTTGTACAACTAGGCAGTCTTTTAGCTTTAACTGCAGTGCCACAACCAACAAGTGCATTACAGCAGGTATGGTTCAAATTCTGGGACATAATTTTAATAATTAAAAACCGAGTGGTAAACTTGACTTTACAATGTTTATACAAGTGTCTGAATTTTCATGATGTAAAGAGGTATTACATAACTTTAATAATAATTTGTGAAACATAATATGAATGTAAAGAAACTTATTATTCACTATCATCTGTTGAGCCAATCACTTAATTCACAAATATGACAGTGGAAAACATAGCATCCTATATAAAAATTGTGCAGCACAGCTTGCATGGAACTCATTTTGGTGTGAAATATCCATACAAAGCTAGCTGCAGAGTAATAAAACATTTAACAGCTTGGTGTGGTTTTTTAACTGCAAAATACACCTCTCTTTCACATATCTATCAGCACTGAACATAAGCTAAGCATCAAACTGGTACAGCATTTTTTACTATATAATAAATGGCAAATATAGTGACATTGTGATTTCTTTCAGTACATTTAATTTTAATGATCAAAATAATTTGTCATATCTGTAAAATATTTGTAGGTTTCTGTTACTGTATATTATAGATGCCAATTAACTTCATTTACCTGGTACATTCATTTAAATCTGCTTATTACATACAACATAAGTTATGTTACTTGATACATTGCAGGCAGTAGTGTTAACATTTCATCACCTGTGTCAGTTGGGGCTTCCACAGCTTCTGTCCTGCACTATTGGTGCAGAACAGAGGCAGGTAATTCTCAAGTAACAAATATTTATGTACACAATATTTATCGTTAAATATAATTGACGAGAAAAACAGCAAAGCTTCAGGAAAGGTACATACATAAATATGTTAGGAATATCTCAAGCGAAACTAAACCCAGGTTTATTTTTTCCCAGTGACACTGCCTGTGCTAGTAAATTGTTTTTGTCCTGCTCCTGGTCACAACTGATTTCATGGCACATATGTCACACCAGTGGTAACTGTGGCTGATATTACACTGAAGACAGGTTAACAGCAGTGACTAGGATGCAATTTACTCCTCATAACAGGTTACTTTGTACCCTTTTACCTCATATCACAAATTCTGGATAGTATTTTTGTGAATGTAGTTCACTGCAAAGTCTACACAGATCTTGGAAGACAGGTGGTAGTTTCTTGTGCCACACAACATGCTGCATTCTTCTGGTTATCCTGTCTCCCTCAAGAAATATCGTGATATAAATCCTCAGCCGGGCCAACTTAGAAACAGCCACTCAGAGGTACCACTATTCTTTGAACTTTTTCAAGAACACTCACAGTTCCACCACATCTCACTGATTGGTCCATGAAACATCAGGATGGGACTTCCACTAAGACTGGCATCTCTCACTGTATTTATTATAAGCTGTCCATTTTCTCACCAGACGAAATTAGCCGTCCACTGGTATGTAAGACTGCATTCAGCTGAATATTCTTTGAGATATGACGATGTGTTAAAAGTGACTGATACACTTCTACATCAGAAAATCCACAGCATGCAGACACAGCAGTCATTGTTTACTGTTCGTTCCTTGGTTTCTTGGCTGTAATGGTAAACATGTCAGCAAAGGTGAAGGAAATTCACGACAGGAGGAAACGTGCTGGCTGGTTAGCAGGTAGAGCTACTTTGTCACAATTTTAACATTTTTGTGAAACTGTGTTGGCATACAGGTAGTTTACGTCCCTCTCCCAAATGGAAGATTGCAGGTGAAGGTGCTTCACATCTCTTGACAAGCTGACCGAACATCATGTCTTCCTGTTAAATGTCCAGAAACATCTTCAGTAACCGTCATATTTCTCGTAGTGTGGTCACCAAAATACAAATGAAGACTATTAGTGCAGATGTCCATGAGGTATGGGATGACAGTCAACTCTGGAATCTTATCATCTGAGAGGCTATGTAATGTGTGTTTTGGGATGAAGTACATTGGTTCATCATTACAGCAACAGTCCCTCACAATGTTTAATTATTTTCACTTCAGGCTTCTCTTCACATTAGGCACCAGTAACATTACTTTCATTCTGTCCCTCAGCAATATCCAACCAGTGCATATCACGACATGTATTTTCGAACACCAGCCTCCTCTGTTGCGCTTTGTCACTTGCCTCAGTGCAGTGGTGAAGTGCTGTGCTTCTCTTCAGGATTGTCCTTGTAGGGACTGCACCAGCATGGGGTTACAAGTTTACATTATTCCTCATTACTTCTTATGATGATAATTCTTTGAAAATCTGGAACAGTTCCCATTTTATGTGGTCACCTACTTTATTTTCCATGCAGAGCAATGTCTGCGACTGCAGACCACATTGTTCCCAAACGAGTGTCATTGTGGGTGAATGATGGTAGGAACACTCCTGTCTACACACCCATTATGGTCTATTCTGTTCTTGCCATCTCTTTTCTCTTTGTCAGCCTTCATACCCAGGGCTTATTCTGAAGCTTGTGAGCACTAAGACCCTTGCAAGGATGGATTGCCAGCTATCACATAACTCACAGTTAGGAGGCCCACATTTTCCTTACAGGTTCACACCCCTAGGAGGACTGGCTTCACTCCATCTATGGAGGCCCTCCTCTCCATGGAATGTAAGATTAGAAAGAGAAAATGAATGACACCCTCAGGCCTCGCAACCTAATACCGTCGGGGTCGAAAAAAATCAAGAGTTGGCCAAGGGAGGCCGACAGGAGAGAGAGAGAGAGAGAGAGAGAGAGAGAGAGAGAGAGAGAGAGAGAGAGAGAGAGAGAGAGAGAGAACCAGATGTCTGCAAGTAAGCAGAAACATTGTCAGAGCAGTTAGACATGTGATTATCTTTTGAAAGATTGTCTAAGGTTATTTGACACACAGAAGCAAGATTCTTGCAATAAGGGTTAGACTCCAACTATTACTTATATTTTTCTTACATGGATTGTTGAGTAACAGTTTTTCCCGCCAGTGCATAAAAAAATAAAGATTAACATCTAGATTAACAGTGCTGCTATCCAATAGCATTAATTTTTACAACATGCATACACTTTACAGAGACTTTTTACATGTTGCATCGAATTAACATTGAAAAGTTTATGTTTACCTGCTACAAGCAGGTTACTCCTTGGCTAAAAATAGAAACTACTACACATTAAAGATTTTCTCATTTTAATAATAGTTGAAATAGCTACACTGTTTGTTTGATGTGGTAATACAAAATATGATATTCATCATAACCAAATTGAAATCATTCGATAGAAATGTTACAATCTTTCTGAATTACATATTCAATGTGTATCTATAGAAAAGCATCGTACAGCAGTAATACGCCGCATGTTTAGCACAAAGCTGGGAGACTTTACAGATGAGTCACCATCAATTGAAACAAAATGTTTTGTCATGATTTTAGCTCCTGCATGTTTGGATAATGACTGATTTCAACTAAGACAATTTATAGATTTTTTACATACCTAGGTTATAGAACACAGGTAAACATGAGAGGAACTCCTAAAAATGTTGTTTACTAATACTTAGAGGCAGTGTAGGTTTCCCTAAATAACGTTTAAATAGTGACATTTAGAAGCTCTAACACAGTGTACACCATCTTAGCTAACAATTTTTTCATCTACAGTTTACCAATTTTGAGTAACATTTGTTATATGTGAGGACACAGTCTTCAAATATTCCACAAAAGGAAACTTTTTTAGCCTGTACATTTATCATATTACTGGCCAGTTTGGACTACCTCACTGCTGTCAAGTGCCTATAAAAAGATATACCGCCACAGAGCAATACGTAATTTCTACCGTCGAGGGATGTCAAAAATGTATTAATGACAATTCAAATTTCAATTTTCATTATCAGCCATTAGTTAAAACTACATGAATAGTGTACACTGTGTCCCACATGATGTGGCACACAAATTATCAATCTACATATGAAGCCATGTATGCATAATAGTACACTTCTTATGAAATACCTACTGAAGGGCATGAAGAAGCTGAAGATCTGTAAGGCAACATGACTTACAAATATTCTGTCCTTTCACTTCAGAACAACATTGTATCATGTGCAAATTACAACAAATCTACTAGTAACATCAACATACAGAGTCAAGTTCTAGTTAGCTGTCTTAACTTCTGCCAAAGATACAAAGACAACATACAGGTCTGTCGATAATATATGAACGTGTGGCTGATGGTATAATATACATCTTTAATGCAAACAAAGCATGTCTTACATCTAGCTGGGTAAGAGTTTCTAGTGACTGAGGAATATCATTTTAAATATTTTCGTATTATGGAACATGCAACCTAAATACTGGATGTTACATTAAGGGTAGAATACATTTTCTACATCAGTGCTTTACAACTTCCTGTAGTTCATAAATCTCCAGATACTGTAATGTATGTTGGAAGTACAAAATATGACATTATGTCTTTTAGTTGAACTTCATGAAGCTCCAATTGTTGCAAATATTTGTACCAGACATTTTACAATGCTTGCAAGAATCAACAGTAATGTTGGAGCTTCAGTAATGGCAATATAAAATACTTTTGCTTCCTTTCAAAGGGACGCAATTTAAATGTCTAATAGTTACAAATGTGAATAATGATACATTTTTGGAACACAATGTTTTAAAGGGTGCTTCTGGATAACAGTCCAAGCACAGCAATTCTGATTTCAGTAACTACTTTGACAAATGCAAATTTATACTACTAATTTAAGTTAACAGAATGTAAACTTACATGAAATCTATTTTATTTTTACACACTTTTAAATACATATCATACAACTGTAAAAGAGGGTGAACAAGTCATATCAGAACAGTGGAGATGTCAACAGAAATGTTTAAGTGAGGAAACTATGGCTTCTTGAGCTAATTATTCTTTCCTTAGACAGGTGAGATTAGTGAGAGGTTACTTTATTACAACTGGTTTCAGTCATTTACCATCTTCACAGTACCAGTATTGGGTAAAAAATAGAACTGAAGAAAACTGAATAAAAAAGGGCACACATATTCTTGACGTATATATGCCATAACGAAGAAAGCAGTGTACCAACCATAACTTACGTAAACACACACAACTGCCATGCCATAAGCAGCTCACTCGCTAAAGCTAGTCAAGTCCAATATAATTACATCATGTCAAGGAACGTAAGTTTATTATTATGTCTTATTGATGAAGTCTAGTATTATGAAGAGATGGTAATCTGTGTGTCAATCAATCTTAAATAAGTGGCCACCCCTAAGCTTATATATAATCACATTAAATTGCCAGACAAAACACACAATAAGTGCTTTGTAATGTAACCATACATCAACCTATTTATTAGTCTGTTTAGGACAAGACATGGGATGTCAACATTAACTGGCACTCAGTATTTCAGATCATATTAGGAGTGCGTCTAATATTTCTATATGCACAGTTGTTCACTTCAAAGGAAACAATTTGCAACTGAATTACAGTAGTATGCACAAATATATATTTACAGGAAAATATATCATAAAAAGCCCACAAATTTGTGATTTAAGTTCTCCTACAGAGATTAAAATGCACAGGAGTAACAATACAATCTTGTGTAGCTGTCCATGAAGATCAGAGCATATTTTTCTACTATGTATGTCTACAAACTACCATGTCATGTACTTAATATAACCTATTTAACAGCATGACAGGAACTAGAGTCATATCACATTACAATTATTTCTATGTTCTTAAAGCTTCAACAGTATGCAATAAA
The DNA here is from genome assembly GCF_021461395.2 of Schistocerca americana. Lineage (NCBI taxonomy): Eukaryota > Metazoa > Arthropoda > Insecta > Orthoptera > Acrididae > Schistocerca > Schistocerca americana. The sequence goes on along the minus strand of NW_025726225.1, from coordinate 235,725 downwards.
AACCTTGGATGGTGAAAAGGCAAATGGACACAAAGCAGGAATGTAATACATATGTTGCTTTAAGTCTTAATTTCAAAAGCATGTGACAGAATTCAAAGGAAAATGAAGTGTGGTAAACTCACATTTGTAATATAGTTTTCATAAACCTGAATTTATTGTAGCTCAAGCAAACCTTGAAAATGTTATGGCAGGCCACAAACAAACTAAGGGAAAACGTTTGCTATTGGCTTTCTAATTACTATTATTGCTTCTAATAACTAAACTTCAAATTGTTTGGAGTTGTTTTACACACTGCAGTTTCTTTGAACTTCTATGATGATTTAAATGTCTGCTATTAAGACTTTTGAAAAGGTTTGAATTTATAATCAATGTTCGTTGGAAGCAGTTGAGTGCTCTCATTATTAAACACTGGATGAATATAGTGTGTTTTTTTTTGTGCATCTTTATCTGCACTCGCTGAAGACTTCCACACCCTTTCTTAATACTTCTCTTCCTATGTTTAACCTCTGCTTCAAGATCATACCTCTTACTGACTAAATTCTGACAACAGTTTCATTTTCAGTATTTTTGTAATTACTGGCTGCATTTAAAAAAAAAAAAAATATTTCTGTTGACCCAGGACACTGTCAGATAAGCAATATGAAACTGGTGCTGCATGTCATGAAGTTAGTCTTTTAGTAATATCAATGGAACAGGGTTTCGTGGGAAAAAATGCCTTCTGTGGCTGTCCTCTGATTTCTGATAATCGTCTGCCTGCTATTGTGAATGGTGTTGAGTACAAATTTACCATGTTTGCAGATGGCAGCAGTATTCTAACGGAATATCTGTTTCAGGACAAGTGGCGCATCTGTGAATTATAGCCTCCTTGAGCTGTACTGCTGGTGCCATGGGAATCAAAGGAGTGCAATGTGGAATAAAGTGATGGAGGCCAGTTCAGCAGGACAATGTCTGCAGTATATGAGCAGTGCTGGCTTGTTTTGAGTAAATGGCACTGGTTTTACTTTGCTGATATACCAGTGCTTACCCAGAATGATGTTCTTACTTGCATGGTAAGACTTCTTACAATTGAGACTGAGGCCAAGATTCCTTAAGATTATTAAACTTCCTTCTGGAGTAATATGGTGTCATTTGTGGCTGATGAAGGACTAATTCTGTAGCTCAGCTTGTACATTCCAAGACATTTCTTTAAGGTAAGAGGAAGAAGAAGTTAGCCAAGCCACGAAGAGGTTTAATTCCCTGGAGCTTTTTCCATGAAGGGAAGACCTGTATTAATACAAAGGCGATACCACTTCCTGACAGCAACACAAAGAGCTGAAGGAATGGAAGAACTAGCAGGCCAAGGTACGAGGACAGCTGCCACAGCAGCAGTATCAGCAGCCTCATTTCCTATCAGATTGTTGTGACCTGGGACCCACAAATATATCACAGTGGCTCCATAAAGGGTTAGCAAGTGAAAGCTCTCTTGGATCTGTTTCACTAAGGGATGGACAACATACAGCACAGACTCTGAATGGCATAGAGAGAGCAGACGATACAACTGAAAAGCCTGTGTCACTATGTGGCCTGATACACAACAAAGAACACTGCTGTAAATACTGAGGAATGTTTCGACAGCTGATGCTGGAAATAGTCTGTGCCAATGAAGAATAGACACCCAACACCACAGCCCGAGCCATCCATGTAGACAAAGGTACTACTGCTAATTTCTGCATGAAGGTCAAGAAAGAGGATTAAAAAAAATCAGCCAGCAAGTCGCAAATAAAAGTTGTGAGTAAAAGTTTATTATCTCTTCACCATGGTTTTGCTATTTTTACAAATATTCAGAATAGCCCAAAAGGGGATGGTGCACATTGAAGTGCAAAAAGTGAGGAAGTTGCCCAATAAGCTGAAGGACGTCTGCGCTGGTAACACCCAATGATGGAGAGACGTGGACAATAGAAACAGGAAAGATGAAGTGATGACTGCAACAGCTTCAGTCTGGTGTTCAGTGAGACAGAGTGACAATGAATGTCATTGCAGATGAGCAGTGTGACTCCTCAGATGGAATGCCATCCCCAGGAGGAAGGTCAAAGAGGACTGGAAAGAATACCGAGAGGTTTGAAGCAGTTGTGAGGACAATTTGGTTTCCTGGAGAGAGAAAACAAGTGGACACTGCAATTGCAAGAGCAGCCATAATTCCTCCTTGTTGGATCTAGTGCTGTGACTGTTCCACTGAAGGGAAGTCACGGTGGAGAAATGGGAAGAGGGAAAGAAATGACGGGTCATCACCTCTGTCGCCTGTAGTAGTGAGTCTTTGAAGGATGGCACTTGGCAGCTACAGTCACTGTAGGGTCCTGTTCCATGTGAGCTACACGTGTGTCAGCATTCTATCAGAGTCAGCGTGGAGATTCCAGGGTAGCCAAATGGTTAGCAGTGTGCACTGGCAAAACGGAGGTTGGGCACGTGAGGGTATTATTCGGTGACCCTGCTGAAAAGGACCTGTGAGTCAGTGAAGGAGAAGACTGTTTGCCTTTGTTTGGTTTCTTGCAAGCACTGGGCAATTTTACAGCTGTAGTGCTGAATTTGAGGTCACACGTCTGCATGGCTATGTCCTTTGTGGAGCAAGGCGTATCAAGAACAGTACTGCAAGTGCTGGATGGTAAAATGCAGGGCTTTCAACTAGCCAACAACTTGCAAGCCTTCACTCAGATCTGCTGGATGACTTTCTGATCTCGGGATGAAGCTGCATGGTCGCCACTGCAATTTATGCAGGAGGGAGGAGAAGGCAGGCAATCACTCATGAGCATCCCTACCAGAAGTAACATTTGGCTGTGTTGCGACAGGAGTGTGGTTGTTACAGTAGCAGTGGTAACAGCTCAACTGGTTTCAAATGTGTGGTTGGACTTTGTCAAAGATAGAGTCATCAGAGGCACTACTCTGTCAGAAGTGAGAGTATGTATGAACAAAGGTTGCATCAACCTGTTTCATTATCCAATGGACTGCAGTGACACACTGATCAGAAAGGTACATTTGGATTTGTCCTTCATTCTGACCATCGAGCAGTCTGGTGTAAATACCACTACATAAATTCAGGATTCGATGGGCCTTAACACTAATGTGATAGCTTTGGAGGAGTGAAGCTGCAAGCAGTTGTTGCGCTTGAGGACCACACTTGGTCTCCAAAAGCAAACTGCCATTACATAAATGGGAGCAGGATTTCACAGGGCTGGCAATTGTTTCAACACCTTTCTCAATAATAAATGGATTAACTGTAGCAAAGAAATGAATGTAAAGTATGTGGTATGAGCAACCAATGTGCAAGCCAGAAGAGTGAGTCTACTAAACGTAATGGGAATGAGGCTAAACATTCAGATTGGAATTGCCTCATTGTGACAGAATCCCAAGACCGCATATTCCTTCCTGCTGAGGGACCCTTCCTCAGAAGGGAGCTCACACTCATTAGGCGATTGTCTACACCTCCCAAACTTCTGACAGGAACTAAATGGCAACCAGGGAGCATGCTATAATACCATATAGCACACACCAATTGTGATGTCTGTTCAAGTTATCTTGGTCTGTGTACAAATCGAAACAGCAAGAACTACTGGATTTTAGCCATATGAGGTGGTATATGGTCATAACATGCATTCAATTATTGACATAGGAAAACAAGAAGGGAAAGACAATAGGTTAAGGCATTTGTGAGGGTGGCAAGAGAAGAATTGAAAAGGTTGCTTAAGGCAAATAGGCTGGCACTGTAAAAGCAAGAGGAAGCAGTGACTCACAGAGAAAGATCACCCCAAGACAATGATGGCCAATTTGTAATCTATCGGCTTCACACACTGCAAATGGGAAGACACTACTTTTTATGCAGTGTCAAGGCCAATATCAGGTTGTGAAGCTGTCACCAGTGACTCTCAAAATGCAGTTATCTATGAGAATTCTGCCTGTGGACGTATGAAACTTTTGTGACAAGTCCTTGGATTAACCCAAGAATTGGAGGGCTGAGCCAGAAAGAAAGTGGGAAACAAATGTTGAGTAGCGAGCAAGAAGTTTTAAGTCAAACAGCAATAGTAGGTCTACATGGGAAGACTTAGGAGGTAAGGGAGTTTTCTTTGAATGTCTAGTACAAGGAAGATTACCTGCTGTGCAGTAGCAGTGGATTTTCACACGAGAGATGCATAGTAGGTAGTTCTGTCGTCAGATTAGCTATGCCAGGAGAGAAGATAAATCCAGTCTCCAGTGGACTACAGCTTGTCACTGCAGTGGGAAGCATTGCTGAATGACCATGTTAACAGTGAGCACTGTTCACCAAGCACATCAACAAAATGAGGTTATCACTGGGTGATACAGGTGTTATTTAATGCAGGATAGGCATAGAATGAGGTAACATGGTTAGAAGAAGCCCTCTGTAATTTTGAACTGATGGTATATCATCAAAGAATGTTTGAAGGAGTTTCCAGGGTGTGTAGGAGGAAACATGGGAGGATTTGAGGGATGAGGTGACTCAGGCTTTGGGGAATATACCACATACCAGAAGCAGAGGTTGGATCACTGTGTTAGGATGACATGTGGAAACAGTGGGACAGCTGATAAGGGTGATAGAGTGAATGATATAGTAGAATAAAACAATGGGTGGAATAAGTAAGGTAGTAAGTGAGTGCTACAACACAAAAACTAGTGTCTGCAGAAAAATATGCTCTTACTGCACCAGCTGAATGGAAGTGTTTTTTTACACAACTACGGAAGAAATGGTGAATCTTAACTTAGATGTTGCTAACTGAAGCACAAAATTGGATAAAGAACTAATATACAGTAATCTATGGAACAAGTGAGATAAGCCAGCTAGGAGTGAAATTCCTATCACCAGACAATGCCTGGAGGTGCAACATCAAGTGCAAAAGGAGCCACCACCAGAGAGTGAGTTTGCCCTTTAGCATCATTGTAACAGCTAACCTTTTCATTATAACCTAGCCACAGCAGAGGAAATGACCAACAGGTGAAGTATAGATTTCAATTTCCTTTCCAGGAGCAGTAAGTATGCATGGTACCTACATTATGCAGTTCACATTTATCCTCATTAAGTGTGAGATGCAGAAGAAATTTCTTGAAGTAAAGGAATAATAGTCATTGGTTACGGAAGACAAGCACAGATTTGTCTATATGGAACAAGGGGTTAATGAAGTATTACAGGGTCAGAAATCCCGTGCAGTTTATGTTAAAGGAAGACAGGGGAAATTATAAATGAACAGGACACCATGTAAAACAGTATTTATTTTTGCTCCACCTGCCACAATTTCAGGCACAATCCTCAAATTGTATAGGCCAGGGGGAACACATGGAAGTGCTAACAGCCACTAATTTGACTGTATTAAACAGAACTTTGGGGCCCGAGCTTATATAGTCCACAGACAAATTCATTAGCCGGAAGGCTGGGCCCATCTCCATGGAGACACTGGTGTATCATGCAAGTCAGTACAGGGAGAGTCAGAACCAGAGGGAAATAGCATTGACCAAAGTAATACCAGTTACTGCTGTGACACTACTAACTATAATTCTTGTTTACACATACTGGAAGTGGATCACTAGACAAAGCCTGGATCCAGCTGTAGATAAGGAGCCTACTCACGCCTTATAAAATTCTCATCAGTCTTCCCATTGTGTGCCATCCTAGTCCGCTGTAACTAGCTCTGACGTCATAAATGTTGCGCAATACTTTAAAAATCAAGCAAATAACCTGAAATGGTTCTAGCATGTCAGGAGTAATACTAAATCAATAAGTTTTGAATGTCAGTTCAATAACTTTAACCATTTTCAAAATTTGGACGTTTTTCTGTAAAAATCATCGGCGTAACAGAAAACAGCTAGAAACTTAAAATTTTATATTTAGATTCCTTTTTCACAATAATTTAGTAGAAACAGTATTCTGGATCTCACAAATTAAAATTTTAATTGAAATTCATTATTTTCTGGTTTTTTGTCTTAGAAATTAAGGAAGCAAGAGATTAAGTAGGCGAATAAATAAAGCTAGGATGTTTAAATTTAAGTAGAGGGGAGATCCGCTATAATCTTAACGATGTGAGAAGTTTCAATTGCGTAACTATAAAACTATAGCGATAGCATATCTCCAAAGGGCAACTTCAGAGCTCGTCTACTGCGTGTAGTGTAATTAAATTAATTCTCTCGCCCAAAATAATTGACTTAGACACGTCAGATTTTTATTATGATCACTTACCTGTGTGCTCAATGCACATTTAAATTGAAAGCTTCATTAGCCATCAGCAAAGGAAGCGATGATTTATTCAATATCTTTAAGTGGTACATTACTAGCCCAGCGGCTAGTCGGGAGAGCAATTTTGATCAGGTGTTCCCTCAGCCGTCTGCAGCGCGGCTTTATATATAAGAACGCTGTGCGAGAGAAGAAGGCCCCAGTTCTCTCCAGACGCTGATTAGCGCACCACCTGTGTTGGAAGTCGCGTCGCGTTGGTATCATTGCTAAAAACAGCCTCTGATACCGTAATAAGTTACTCGAGATACGCGTAACAACGAAATCTTTTTCGAGTGAAGTGCTACTTCTGGGATGACTTTAATGATCTATCTTCAGTTTGCATATGTCGTATTTTCACGTGCCGTCGCGGGACAGACATTCTACCATTATTTAGCGTGGTGTTTGATGAACATTATCATCAAATTATGGCGAGCATTCACTTAAACCTTTAATTTGAACAGTTATAGTTGCATCAGCGCATTAGACTCTGAACTGCCCTGGTAGTTGGATTGTGTGGATTCTTTTTGGTCCGTGACTTTCAGAATATAGTGAACATTTTTTGAAACTCGGTTTTGATTATGAATCCCAGACAATCTCCCAATTCCTCAGAACTATAAGCTGTAGCTATAAGTATATTTCTCAGATGAAGTGGGCACTAGAAATTCTAATTACAGGCATCATGTTTTGCTAATCACTTTCTGGTTGCCAATATTGTAGTTAGAGAGCCAGTGTTGAGAAAGGCAAAAGACAGCATAAATAATAGGAACAACATTTTATATAACAAATTCCACCCGCCGCCCCACATATGGTGCATTGGCCGGGAAATGCATCTCTTCTACATTACGTTCTACATTTAAATAACAAATTCCACCAGCTGCCCCACACAGCCAATGTTTCATCTCTTGTGGACTGGATTCCCAGAGACTAGGAAGCAGCAGAGGGAGGGCTGTAGCAATAAACTGAATCATGAAACAAAGACCTCATATGAGTAGTGTTTAAGGGAACACTGTGGCGAAAGTAATCCTTAAAAAGCTGACTGGAGCCATTTGTGGCAGCCAACAGGATCAGTCATTTTGGTGTAATGAAGTCCTAACTATGAGGATCCAAGAGGCCAGGTCTTGTCAAGGAGGAGGACACTGTAGCACAGTAATCATATACTGTCTTCCAAAACACGCGAAGTAAGAAGTAGGTCACAACTGAGCCTTCCACTGGTGAACACACATGTTATGCCTTATGTAACAGCCATTGTGTGTTGTGAGGCGAGCTGGTCAGGCACAGTGTTGAAATAGTTGACATAGCAGCATGTAACCTGAAATAAGAGACATCCTAACAGATATCCTTCCCACACCTCCTGAAGTAGTCTTCCATGCCCACACAACCTCCACAGGATTCTAATCACCCCTTTGACACTCCTAATCCATCACCTCTCCACAGGGGTATTATCTCCATGCAAGAACTAGGTGCATAGCCTGTCCAATCCACGAAAACCATGTTTCTAGGTCTGTCACAGGATTATCCCAACCTATCAGAGGAAACGCTACATGTGAAAACAGCTTTATCAGATACCAGCTCTCAGATGAACCAGACAGACTGACTATGATTAACTGAGGCCAAATAATAAATTTGAAGGATCTCTGGGTCCACACACATTTCCCAAAGATACAGAGAGTGTCGTGGGTATCTTAAAAAGATCTTTCCCAATATATAATTCTAACACTCATAGGTTTCATTGCTAATATACTCACAGTCAACATTGCAATAGAAGGAAACTGGACTTTAAAAAATGCCAAATTTGTGAACATTATAGGATCCGAACTTATAAAATGGTTAGGGCTTGCTATCCTTATGGGAATTTTCGAAACACAAGGATCTATGATTACTGATCAACAAATCCATTGATAGACACCGATATTTCGCGAAACTACACTCCTGGAAATTGAAATAAGAACACCGTGAATTCATTGTCCCAGGAAGGGGAAACTTTATTGACACATTCCTGGGGTCAGATACATCACATGATCACACTGACAGAACCACAGGCACATAGACACAGGCAACAGAGCATGCACAATGTCGGCACTAGTACAGTGTATATCCACCTTTCGCAGCAATGCAGGCTGCTATTCTCCCATGGAGACGATCGTAGAGATGCTGGATGTAGTCCTGTAGAACGGCTTGCCATGCCATTTCCACCTGGCGCCTCAGTTGGACCAGCGTTCGTGCTGGACGTGCAGACCGCGTGAGACGACGCTTCATCCAGTCCCAAACATGCTCAATGGGGGACAGATCCGGAGATCTTGCTGGCCAGGGTAGTTGACTTACACCTTCTAGAGCACGTTGGGTGGCACGGGATACATGCGGACGTGCATTGTCCTGTTGGAACAGCATTGGCACCAAGGCAGAAGCGACTCATCGCTGAAGACGACACGTCTCCATTCGTCCCTCCATTCACACCTGTCGCGACAACACTGGAGGCGGGCTGCACGATGTTGGGGCGTGAGCGGAAGACGGCCTAATGGTGTGCGGGACCGTAGCCCAGCTTCATGGAGACGGTTGCGAATGGTCCTCGCCGATACCCCAGGAGCAACAGTGTCCCTAATTTGCTGGGAAGTGGCGGTGCGGTCCCCTACGGCACTGCGTAGGATCCTACGGTCTTGGCGTGCATCCGTGCGTCGCTGCGGTCCGGTCCCAGGTCGACGGGCACGTGCACCTTCCGCCGACCACTGGCGACAACATTGATGTACTGTGGAGACCTCACGCCCCACATGTTGAGCAATTCGGCGGTACGTCCACCCAGCCTCCCGCATGCCCACTATACGCCCTCGCTCAAAGTCCGTCAACTGCACATACGGTTCACGTCCACGCTGTCGCGACATGCTACCAGTGTTAAAGACTGCGATGGAGCTCCGTATGCCACGGCAAACTGGCTGACACTGACGGCGGCGGTGCACAAATGCTGCGCAGCTAGCGCCATTCGACGGCCAACACCGCGGTTCCTGGTGTGTCCGCTGTGCAGTGCGTGTGATCATTGCTTGTACAGCCCTCTCGCAGTGTCCGGAGCAAGTATGGTGGGTCTGACACACCGGTGTCAATGTGTTCTTTTTTCCATTTCCAGGAGTGTATGTCTGCAACCAATTCAGACAAATATCATTTTTACATTTTTCTGACAACAACAAACCAGATAATGCTCACTGGCTATTCGACGTGCAATTTCCAATTGCTAATTTTTTCAAAAAGTTTAAAGAAATGTTTAATCTAAGTCGAAACATCTCAACTGATTAAGGAATGAAACCACGGCGTGGACAGTTAAATTTTAAAGTTTACAATCCATCAAAAATTACCAAATAAAGCATACTCATTCGGATGCTGTGTGATTCGAGTACGGGATACATTTCTTCATTCAAGATACATTTCGGCACTGGACAACCTTTAGCAAAAACATTGATGGAACTATTGAGATCATCTTATGGAAAGTGGCATCACCTCTACATTGATAATTATAATAACAGTGTAGAACTTGCAGAGAAGCGACTCAAAAAGAAAATTCGACTTTGTGGAGCAATATGGGAAAATAGAGGATATCTGGAAAAATTAAAGTGCACAAAGGTCAATATGTTTGAAGCTTGTTATCAACATAAAGGTGACAAGCAGCCGGCAACAAGCAAAGTAATTGAATTAGTGCTGCCGGCACCAAGCAAATAACACTTTGCTGTCCACACGTCTCGCACAAATTTAAGTGCTACTTCAAAGGAAGTGTCGTGTCCCAAGGTATTCTCGTTGCATGTTATGATAGTCTCCCTCAAAATGGAGATCAAGAATTCTGTGTGTCAGTCTGTTAGACACATCAAAAAATGCAATTTCAATTTTAGCTGTGGTAGTTTGTAAGCACCCTTTATAGAAGTACAGGGTGAAGATGTCTATCAGAAGTTGTTGCCAACTTCTGTGTTGCATAGATGTTGACCAATCATCTGCATAGCGAAAGTATATGGGCTATACTGGATAAATATCACCTACATTTAAATTTAAAAAAAAAGACAGAAATGAGGACTGATCTGTGTGGTAAGACATTATGCAATACTTCTGTTCAGATACTGTCATTCATTTTTGTTACAGAAAATGTCTTTCCAACTAATGTTGTCAAATAGTTCAATTGCCTTGAATTATTACAATTTATTCCATGAATATGGACAAAGATCTAAAGCTAAGAAGCAGAGGCAGTCACAATCCTGAAGATCCCCTGGATAAAATGAATTTGCAATACATGAATATCCAGTGACTACTGACATTCCATGCTTTGACTCACAAAACTGTAGAAATTCAATGTGATAAGGAAGCTAGAAAATCTGAAGAGGTAATTTTAATGTTCACTCTGGATGTAGCTGCAGTCAGTGAAACAATATAGGAAGAATATCATTTCTGGTAGGATGGATTTCTCATGAGCAGAAATGTAGGGTAGAGACTGAGTCACTGAATGTTCTAATCCTGCAAGAGATCACTATATAATGGACAACAAACTAAGTCTAAAACAGAACTTGTACCAGGTACAGAGACGTGCACAATAACAATGAGGTAACATGCATGTCAAGGTAAACATGACTGAGCTAGAGGTGGCTCGTCCTATATCTAAAGATGTCAGCTGGACAGCAGAGTGCATGGATGAGAGGCTGTGTGCATCCACAAGCAGCAACCTCTATTGTTTACATTCTAACTGCATCTGACTTGCACAGTGCACACTGCAACTGCTTACAAAGATTTTGGGTGTGGATGTGTGGGTCAGTACAGTGGACAGTTCAGTAATAAGATTATCCGCATCAAAATTGACACCAAAAAGCTAACGGTTATGTTTCAGGTATATCCGCCAATGACACAATCTGATGAAGAGGGAGTAAAAGTTTATGACAAAATGTGTATGTAATGAGGATGTAAATCTAATAATCATGAGCGACTGGAATGCTGTAACAGGCAATGTAATATGTGGCAGAGTTTAAGAGTATGAACTTGATAATAGAAGTGATGAGTATAAACAAATTCAATTTTTCTCTAAGTCTGTTATTAATTATGAATATGCTATATTAAAATTACTAGAGGAAGAGGTATATTTGGGGAAAGTGAGGGATATGTGGAGATTCTAGCTGGATTACATCATTTTGAGACATTTTGTAAAATCTGGTATTGGATTGAAAGGTACACTCAGGAACAGATATAGATTTATATCACAAGTTAGTAATGATGAAGAGCAGACAGGTTTAAGAGAATAGTCAATAACAGTTAGTGGTGAAGTAAGTGGGGTACTGAGAAGAATGGTGTGTGTTTAAAGTTCTCTGAAGCAATAAATAGTGTGGTAATGAATACTGCAACACACAGGTCATTTGAAGAGGGAGGGATTTATCTAAAAACGGCAGTCACGTAAGTTGGAGAGAAAAATTTAGGTATGCACGAGGTAACTGTAAAAAATCTTGTTACAGAATAAATACTGAAATTGATTCGTAAAGTAAGGAAGTACAAAAATGTGCAATAGGAGACAGAAATACATCAATGTAAGTCACTTATGTGTGAAACAGGAAAGCAGAGAAGGCAAAGTGAAATGATGCGAAAGTAATTCCACTGTTGAACTCGGAGGAATGAGCTGACATGTGGTAAGAGTACATTAAGGCTTCTATGTGGGGTAAGATCTGTTTGATGACGTGACACATAGGTGATACAATGAAAATTAGGAGTTGAACAAATTATTGGGAGACCTGCAAGCAAATAATGCTGGAGACACACAAAGTAATGTTTGAAGTCCTAAAACCCCTAGCAGAGGAGGGGGTGAAGCAGGTGAGAAGGGAAATTTTACTTTTGGAACACAGAATTATATTTCTTTATGTGTAATTCTCTCAATCACTTTAATTAGACTACATTCGATTACACTTTTTTCACTTTTGTTGCTCATCTTATGACCTCTCAAAGACACTATCCACTGTGTTCAACTGCTGTTCCAAGTAATTTGCCATCTGACAATTCACAGCCAAGGTTTTCCTTTTATCTTTTTTAACTTCTTTGTTCAATGTACAGACTGAATAGCATTGTTGGTAAACTCCAGTCCTCTCTCCCTTCCTTAACACTATTCCCCTTATGCGTCTTTCAGTACTTAACTGCTGTGTGTCATCCATACAATTTCTTAACTTTTCTCTTCATGTACAGAATGTCAAACCAAACACCTTTTAACCATCTAAATTTCCAAATTGCTTTGTTATTGAGGAAACAGTTTTGATGATGTATTATGCTGTCTTCAGGCCCCATGCCCAATGTGTTTGAAGTTTTCCCACCTCTAGCCCAGTCACAATAGGGGCCAGTATTCAATGACTGGCATCTAGATTTTTGATACGATGCTGCTCACTACAAACATCACCTGCCGACTACTTAGTTGTCCTAAAACAATCTGTACCGAAAAGCCAAGGTCCCACAATCATCTGTGAGAAGATGTGTCATTTGAGCTCAATAAAACACATGGAGCGAAATATGTCCATCTTGTGTGTTATGTATATGCCATTCTTTACGTGGCTAGTTTTCGAAATAGCACTATAATGCCTACTTATTGTTTTTCACTGCAGTATATTTGTCCTATTCTCTGAGTAGGAAGTCATGTTTGTCAGTAACTATATCTATTTAAAATTAGACCTCTCCCTACCACCTACATCTTTGTAAAATATTCTGCATGCCTCCATTAGTGTGGTGAAGGCCTTCAAGATAGGCACCTTTAACTAGACTGACTTCGGTACTTTCCACATATTACTTTTATCATATTCTAAAGATGCTCTGTCTGGCCAACATTTTACAGTATATGCCCCTGTGTGTATAGTATTCATCACGTCTTTTCCTCATTTCTGTAATTAACCTGGCGTCTAACTAGGCTGACACAGAAAATTGAACCTGCAGATGAATGTCACCAATTCTTGTTTTCTAAGGAGTTAACCTACCACATTTTTACCTATCTTCACTTTGCAAATGGAGGTTTTATTTTCTTTGTGTTATGCAGTTTCTCTGATGTCTGACTTTTAGTGGGCTGTTCTAAATTTTTAGAATTGATGGAATTACTGGGCTGCAGGTTTGATTATACGCTTACATGGATGTCATACTTATGACCTGATTCACGATTCCGTATGTATTTTAATGTACATTAATGTAGACTGGGCAACAGACCATGCTTCCTTGCCTCTCCCAATTCTACATAACTATGTCTGTGATCCAGCTTTATTTTGTATGCATACTTCCTGTATCTGAAATTTATTATGATACAGGAGTCTAGCATACTACACACAAGTAGAGAATCAAATGAACCATGAAAAAAGGTAGTTTTGTATGGAACACACCTGAGGAACTACTTGTCAAACAAAATTATTCGAGACAACCAAGTCTGATACTTTCTGAAGGTAGGCTCATCCTGACGATTCATGTCTGGCCACAAAAAGTAACTTTCTTGTTGACCTCTTCCACTCACCAGGCAGACCCGACAGCAGTTCGTGTCCTCCAAATGGATCTGGTAGCCCGTATTTCATTTCAGCCATAATGATCACTAAACTTCAGATTAAAATGGGTGCCTGGTGCATCTTGTGGGCAATTTGAATGTGTACAACATCTTAGAACCACAATTGTAAAGAAATACTATTACGTTGAACTGTCACCTAAATCTCTCCTTTGTTTCCTTCACTTCCATGAGATTACCACTCCGTGACATTCCCCCTGCCACTTTATCATGTGTGTTTCATGTTTGTTATACATCTGAAATAATTTACATTTTTTTATTTTTACCATAAACTCATAACTAAGTAACAGTACACTATTAAAAAGTACCATTAAGCAGAATGTGCCTTTGTCTTGTAGCAAATGACAGCATTGTTTTGGACAAGGCGACACTGCAAGCTGCTGGCATTAGAATAAGCAAACGTGGCCGTCCCCAGATCCGGTGCATGAAACACTGGCTAGGTAGTAACATTATACTAATTTACATCTCTTTGTTGGTTGTAAACAACTCTGATAAATATTCAGAGTTACGGCATAGTTTGTACAAAAATTACTACTCAGCTTGTGAAAGAGGAAGATCAAGAAATTTCGCCAAAATATTACGTTGAATTACGTCAATTGAGGCATTACATTGTATTCTGCAGCTAGAAGGAAATTAATAATAGAGTAATATTTCTGGTAATATTGATATTTACATCTATCGTTTCCTGCGGTTGTTGCAAGTAAGACTGATATTTACCTGCAAGATTCTGTAATTGCTTTTCCTCGAACATAGCTCGTACAAAAGCACTGCCTTCTAGAGGTGGCAAAAAAATAACGTAACTGATATAAATAACCGGTTACTGAGAAGTAATGGTGACTGCGATAACCGTTCCTCTGATTCTGGCAGTTATTTCAATAACTGTTTAGTGTCAACAGTGCCTCGCGCCATCTGTTGACCGAAGATCGTACTGCGCATTTGGAAGGCGTTCTATAGGCCATGGGAATAACAGACTGCGCGCCATCTGTTGATAAGAACTGTGTACTATTTCGTGGGCCTTTGTTACTTTTAGCATAAACAATTAAATAAAGTTAATGTCCGAGCCGTGGCTGATAGGAGCTGCAGTACAGCCATTAACAAGTACGGTCGTTCCCTTAAGCCACCGCCTTACGTGTTAATTTAGCTTGGACGGGAAGTACTAGGAAAGTTACTAAGGAATTCGAGCGACTGTGGAAATAACTGTCAGAGAGCGGTATTCCCCTCTGGCAGTTATCGTTATTGGCTCTTAGTTCTAGTTCTCTGGTAGTTATCGGGGTACCACCACAGATAACCTGGAAGCTGGTAACGGAATAACTGTGTGTCTAGACGTTCCTGACTCGGTGACTCCAATTCAAGGTTGTAGTTCCAGGTGATATTTCCAGAGAGGATAGTAACTGGAGCGAACAAATATTTTCGTACTGCTACGGAAATAGCCGCTGGCCATCGCGAATGACAAATAACATGTCAGAAAGTATAACATAATACAGTGGAATATAATAATTATTATCCTCATCATTTGTCAGGAGATTGTCAAAATATGTGAATATATCACAGTAACTGCTAATATTTACATAATTGGTACACTGACAAAATAAAGCACAGTTACGTACTTTTAATAAATTTATCGTACACAGAATACCTGATCTTGACTGTTGCAACCAAGTGCTGTCAAAACTGAAATATAGCAGAATTTTTACCGAAGCTGGTCTATCAGTCTCTGTTACGGTATTCATCTACAGGGTAGAAAGAGGGGTCAATGGAAGAGTCTGATTCCACCCGTTTGCTTCGACGTAAAGGTGTTGATTTGTGTGAATGTCATTAAAGCACGGTGTTTACGAGTTGGTTTGTGTGTGTGTGTGTGTGTGTGTGTGTGTGTGTGTGTGTGTGTGTGTGTGTGTGTGTGTGTGTGTTGGGGGCGGGGGGAGGGGGCTGTCGATCTAGGTTGCAGTGCCAGAATTTGCCGGTGGTAATTTCTTTTTTTTCTAGCTGTGATGTTTTGTGTATTTATAAAGTATTGAATGTGATTTAATTTATGTAGGGATGATTGATTTGTGGACTTTTGGGATTGTGGTTTTATTTTTCGCAGTTGTAGGTGTTGGTTTTTTGGCATCAGTAGCTGTGGTGGACCTATATAGGTCACCAGAAATGACCTATTCCCATTTTCATAGTTGTGTGTGTTGATGTTTTAGTATCGTCATCTAAGGTTGACCTACGTAGGTCAAGGGAAATGTCTGATTCCAATTTTCGTACTTTTAGTTGTGGGTATTGGTGTTTTGGTATGGTCACCTATAGTTGACCTATATTGTTCAAGGGAAGTGTCCGATTCCTGCAGATTTTTGTTGGTGTAGCAGAATGCTGTATTTATTTTCTTTTTGTTCATTTTGTTTTGGGATCATGGTGTGTTTTTTTTTACTAGCTTGTCCTCACCCTAAAACCCCCAACTTCCCGCAGTTGTCCCATTGGTTTGATTGTATTTTTGGTGGGAAATGTTATTTTATTATTTATATGTATCTTCGTGTTTGTTGCCATGTGTATGTAGTGACGTCATAGACACACTTAAAATAGCCATTTCCGGCATATTGATGATGGGTGGAATCAGACACTTCTGTATCAAATAGTCTTTCAAACACACTGTAAACCATGCCTTATCTGAAATCAAGTTTTTAATGGTTGCTGACTTGCTGGCAGTTTATTGAAAATGCATGTTCCTGAATATTGGACCCCTTTTGGACCAAGGTAAGTAATTTTAGGTCTTTATGTAGATTGCTGTTCCCATTTATAGTACTGATATTATGTATTAAGCTATTGGTTGGAAATACTTTTAACAAATTTCATTAAGGAATAAATATACTAGGAAGCAGTGGTTAGAAAACAAAGTTCCTTGAACAGGTTCCTACATGATGTTCTTGAATTGATACCACAAACGATTTTTATTACACGCTTTTACATGCAAAAAACTTTTGCTACGTTTGATAAGTTACCACAGAATATGCTCCCTTATGAAATAATAGAATGAAAAAATGTGGTATGCCCTTCCCAACTGAATTTATTATCGAGTTGTAGTCCCAGAAATGTAACACTGTCAACCTTTTCGATCTGCATGTCTTCATATGTTATAAACATGCTGTCGCTGGAGAAATCTAGCAGTTTGCAAATCTGACATAAAACTTGGATTAGCGTACTCACACTTTCCCCAATAGGACTAGCTTTTACAGCACAGGAGTAAACGAATCTGTCACATTACGTATATTTTTTTGTTGTATTACAAGGCTGTACACTTTATTCTATTATGTGAGCAGCACAAGAAATTAAGCTTCGAATTTAACCTACAGTACTCCGTTTACATATTACTTCATACTTAAAAACGCACGTTGTTAACATTTTACTTAAACAGTGCTTTCGCGAAGTTCCGCGTACTTTCTGTCGCAGCTGCGAAGATAATATTTCTAATAGCGACCGATAACCTACAAACATATAATATGGAACACTAATAATCGTTCTAACATCAACTAAAATGTACCCGGAGTTAATAAGCTAAGGTTATGACACGATTCATACGACATTCCTGCTATTTCACACTACTCGCAGTTATACTGATAACTAAAACAGATGGATTCCAACTATGTCGTTATTTAACTGTCTGAGTATTCGGTATTCGCTAGCGAAAAATAACTTGGCATTTATTAATAACGGTTAACGATAACGGTTATCAAAGAATAACGAACTGTGATAATGGTTACTCCAGAATAACCGTTTGGCCCACCTCTACTGCCTTCTCGAAATTACAGAGATTGTCTTTACCTTATTTCCACCGTAATCTGTAGTACTATTCTTCTTTTGGAGCCATAGTAGTACAACCAACTGCCGCACAATGAGCATTAAGTGACTGTTAGTGCCACAACAAAGGAATTGGATGTAAACTATTGAAGGAAAACAGGCTGTGTGCAGGAACGAGCAGCATCTGTTTAAACGAAATAAGTCAGTGACTTATTTGGTTTCACCAACAAACAGCGTAAAATGCACTACTTTTTCTACCATTTGTAGAAGTACGACTTGTTTCAACACCAAACGACACGCTACACTCTTAAATGACTTCAGTGAAAAAACGAAAATTGAAAATTGACAATTTGCGAACCAGTTTCTTGCCTCGCTGTTTTCGGTCAAAAATCCATGATCTTAAACTTACAAGATACATCCTGGGAGATGATGGAACAGGCTTTACTGATTTTGAAAGTTTCATTGAGGTGACCTAAGAGATGTCTTCAAAACTGTCACATTCAAAAACGAGAATCTTGCCAAGATTAATGGAACGACAATTGATATCTTAAGGACAGAAAGAATGTCGTGAAGAACGAGTTACTGGTTTATAATTTCCTCAAAGGGTTATCTGAGTGCTTTGGCGTTATCTCCGGGAACGAATTGGTCAGGCAACGTTACTGGACCTCCGATTCAAACAAGGATTTTCAGCATGAGGGCTATTGCAGGGAAGTAAGCGTTGGTTGTTCAACAACACAGCTCATTTCTGAACCATTTACCACTGTAATACCAGAGCAACCTGGAAGGAGTTTGGTGAAACCAAGAAAGGCACCACGTGCAAAGTGCGGCAATTGTAGACTCGGATAAATATTTAGCGGAGGGATATTTGCCTAGAAACATCGATCCCGTGAACTAGTGAGAAACAAAATTACAGTGGCCGACGCTGTATCAATTTGTTCCAAAAGTGTTATGCATCAGAGGAACATCAGTGCCCTGTTAATGAATACTTTTAAAAGCAAGACAAATATCCACTGTGAAGAGAGACATCGACTAAAGAGGGTCAAATTTTAATTATAAATTTCTGTTTGAATACACATATGGTAATACTGACTAAATGAAAGCAGAAACACTAATTACGGTTTTAATTTATATACTGTATTTTTCCAATTAAAATATCAAAACATAAGAAGGATCACTTGATAAATATTTAGTATTATTTTGCAACATTTGTAACTTTTACAGCAGACGATGTTTAAAGCTTTAATATCTCACCATTAATAGGGCAGTAACGATTACTATTTTTAAGTTCTTTAGAACTAGGATCAAACCAGATAAAAATACAGGTTTAGTGACCTGAATTAAAAAGGCAATGTGACTTACTTTCACTTATTTTGTGAGTGGTGAGTCATGAAAAAGAAATAGTTCCTCCCAGTGGTTGACCAGTTCTGATCCGATTTCTGAGAAGTTTTGCCCATCTCTAAATCTACCGCAGCCATTTGCTTGGCTGGAAGAAGGGGGGGAAGTCTAACAGTAGCGAATTACTAGGCGACGGATGCAGTATTTGTTTCACGCGCACGGGCAGGAACAGGGGAGTTAATTCTTCTTACCTAATTATTGAAACAGTCACTAGAAATGTCGGCTGACCATTGCTGTCTCAGATGATCAGCTTATGGAATTGATATCCGAACAGCGTATTCTGTGGAACATAGCTAACGCTGAGTTGAAAAACGAAATACAGGAGTTGAATTGGATACAAATATCAATAAAACTGAATGAAACATAAGCAGTAATTTCTTTTGTCCAAAGCACTGGGCGTGTGAACCCATTTGTTCGGAGGGGTAGACCAACGTAGTCCGCCCGTTTTCTACTGGTCAGCATCACGCTGCAATGACGGAATCCAGACACGCCCTGCAATCTTTCTCAAACGACTTTACAGAAAACATTCGGCAAAAAATTTCTTCTTTACTTTTATCTCTGATTATGCTAATGTTCCATTTAGGTTCATAGTTATAGTCATATTTACGAGGAATTAAGGCACTGCGCGAAATTCGAAGAGTTTGAAATGAAAACTATAGCTTGCTATAATTTTTTGTCTATTGAATATTACATAATGTTACTGCACGTGGAACTTACGTGATGCACTTTTCAGGAGACTTGAGCGGACGTCTGTCACCAATCTCGAGGAGATTTATCTGGGGCAGCACACTCATTTAGTATCGCACCGCGCCAGCGATAAAGCCGGAGTGAAATATCGAAAACATTCCCCATATTTCATAAACGGTTTGAGATATCTAAACGAGATTTTGGCAAATGATACACACAGGATTTTGCCTTACGATTATTATGCAAAACATTGCCGTATTGTTCCACTAACTACAGACTTTTCGATGAAAGTCATTTTTTAAGGCAATCGATGGCTGGTGAAACGATAAATGCTACGGATTTTGTGCAACTTAAGTGAAGACGTTACATGTTTTGTACTGAGGATGTGCTTTTCCATAAGCTACTGACCTTGCTTTTCCTCAGTTCGTAACTTCATGAACTTACGAAGCCACTGTTTTAGAATTCTGTCACAGTGATGTCTGTAACATGTTACAGGGATGATACTGTTGAAAGAAGCTAATTTCAACATCGAAACCAGTTAATTGTGATTAGTTTACTCAATATTCGCCATTCATGGCGTTTCTCTAAACGTTTCGTACGGTCAACAAACCAGGCTGCATTTTCGGCGAAGTTATTTTTACGTACTAACCAGAGCAGGTGACAGATCTTATTGACCGGCCACCTATCGAGTGTGGGTGTGGAGGGGCCCCACTTCGTATTTACAGAAATGTAAGCGTAGGTTTCAGATCGGAACGGCACTTCCCCTACAGCGCCTGCCCTTAACCTCCACCACTACTGCTCTCCTCAAAGGTACCCTGCCATCTACCGGCCACTGTATTCTGCGCGGACTACCGAGCCTTTAACCAGTTATTTTGAGTTGAGTGCTTTGTGGGCAATACTATGAACGACGATTAAAACTCAGCCTGTTGAAATCTGTGAACTTTCTTCTCATAGTCAATCCTGTAAGGGTCTACGGATTGTGCACAGCCGTACGGTACGTAACATGTGCTCGCCAGTCGACCTATCTGGAATGCTGACAGTTTGCTTGGTCAATAGACGCGCATCCGGCCGCAGTGCGACGCAGAGTACGCCACTGGCCACTGTCTGTCCACAGCGCGTGGTATTAACTAGCGCGGCCTCAGGCGCGAGTATGTCTCTTCGTAGCTCACCATGGAGCCTTTCGATATGACCGCATTACCCACTGTTAGGATGTCTGACACAGTGACGATGGGTACGCGTAGCGTGCGTGTTCTATAATCCGCCTTCACTAATAGAACTGTTTAAACTTCCTTCTTGGTGTTCGCATATTGCTGTACCCCAGGGACCGACTGCTTACAAATCCTGACAACTATTTCGTCTAATTATCATCCTGGGCAACAACACAAACTACCTCCCTTATAGAAGTGGCAGCATGAGGATAATTCTGGAAAATCTACAGTTCTGAAGATGGGCAGCACAACGTGAACTTCGAGGAGCAGCAGCAACATAAACATCTTTCAACTACGCGGGGACATGCAACGCTGGAACTCGGGTTGGTCTCCTCCAGTTTGGCTAGAATACGAACGGCAGTGATCTATTTTTATTCTACATTTGAGTGACTCACTGGCGTTTAGTTAGACGAAATGTCGCAATCCAGTAAGAGTACTATTGTCGATCTACAAACACATTATGAACTCAAGAGAAGATTCGGCAGTTAAAAGCAGAAAGAAGCGAGGGTAACATTCCGAGAGACTTGGCAAATGATAGTTCATGCAGTACAGGTAGAACTACAATGAATTTATTATTGCTATCAGCATCACTGTTTAGCGGGAAACCCGAACGTGATGTGTAGGAGTTTTTTCGGAAACTTGTAGGTGCCGCCCTGTTAGGATCATGGACAGATTCCGGTAAGCCAGTGGTTGCCAAATTAAGAATTCAGGGAGCAGCACAAGATTTCATTAGCACAGAGCCTACTTGAGTGAAAACAGAAGATTACAATGAGTTTAGAACGACTTTTGTTCAGAGATTTAAACGTAAAAGCGCGATCAGTTTTTACAGAGAGCAGCTTTGCAGTCTGCAAATGCGACGAGACGAATCTATTGAGCAGTTTGCCGACAGAATTCGAAACATCAACGCTCTAACGTACGAGTTAGAAGATGAAAATCGCATTCAGTTGTTCAAAGCTGACCAGAGAGCCTTGGACACATTCATTCATGGATAAGCAAAGCTGTTCGAT
This sequence comes from Schistocerca americana, assembly GCF_021461395.2. Taxonomy (NCBI): domain Eukaryota; kingdom Metazoa; phylum Arthropoda; class Insecta; order Orthoptera; family Acrididae; genus Schistocerca; species Schistocerca americana. Next base: position 213,882 of record NW_025726225.1, on the reverse strand, counting down.
TGGCACGATGTAAAACGTTTCAGAAAGCAGTAGAATCAGCTGTTTGTTTCATTGAAGAACTAAGACGACCGAATGAGATGCAGAAACAAGAATGCAGTTTTGCAACACAGCAGTACAATGCTACAGGTGCAATAAGCTGGGTCACAAGCGTAGTGATTGTAAAGAGAATCTAATGTATCAATTGCGGGATGCAGGGTCAGGTTTTGAGAGATTGTCGCAACAAGAAGAAAGATAATGCGAAGAACAGACAATCTGCGAGATATTTAAACGAGTACGGGGATATACGGACCACCACTCCGTCTGCCCCTTGCCAGGGACTGTTCCTGTTAGTTCCAGCGAAAATCAGGCCGAAAATGACTTCGATGTTTTTCCCGCGATATACAGCACCTATCACGAACTACTTATTGACACAGGACCACAGACAATGTGGTGTGGCATAGATGAAGGGGGTAAATTGAAACTGCCGCTATTAAAAGTGCGTTGGTTAAACGCATGGAAACTACGTAACTATGGAGAAGTTGACGTAGGATTAATTCTTGGCCAAGGCCAAGATTAAGGCGAAAATAAAGATAAATACACAGCAAGGGTGCAAGTAGTTTCAAATAACGAAACGCGTTACGATGGTGTACTTGGATTTGAGTTCTTGTCCGCTAACGAGGCTGAGATTTGTCGCAGGAGAAAGAGCAGACTAGGCCGTAGCAACAACCCAGAAATTCGCTCTTCAGATCGTACTCAAAGGAGCAGCAATACTGACGTCATGAGAATGGACCACCCAAACGATGCATCAGTTCACAGTCCGGGTCCATGTTCAGATTGATCAGCCTCAGCAAATTCCCAGTGGAGCAGGAAAGACAATCGACGTTGAAGTTCAGTCACCCCGATGCAAGGAACTAACTTATTAATTGAGGATCCGAGAAGAGTGAGTTACTGGATAGAATGCATTGTCATGTTGCTAGAAGTGTAGGTGAGAGAATGTCGCAAAAGTCCTGGTTACAATAGCGAATATGAGCAATGAGGATGTTTTTGCCAGGAGGAACGAAAGTTGCTGAAGAGTCGAGCGTAAGTAAAAGTGATGCAATACAGATTCCGGATGAGGTAACAAACGTTGCAGTTATGAACACATTTTTGTGACAGTACTGCAAAATTGCTACGAGGAGATGAAGTTAATATTGAACTGAAGTCCAAGATTTGGGAGAAGATACATTTGACAGCTGATATACAGAAGATTTTAGCACCTGTTTTGTTGGAGTATGCAGATTTATTCACAGAACGTGCAAATTTACCTGTCACTCGATTCAGCATCGTATTCATACAGGGAATGTGTCATAGAAACCTTACCGAATACCATTTAGTCAAAGATAGTTGATAGAAGACATCGGTAAAGAACAATTAGAAGACGGAATTATAAAACAAAGAGATCCTTCAGACCCACCGTGGTGTTCACCTGTTGTAATTGTAAAGAAGAAATCAATTTCTGGAAAACAACAGTTCCGTTTTTGTGTTCATTACTGTTCTTTGAATGCTGTGACCACACCCAACGTTTACCCCTAAACTGGAAACCGCGGGCTAGAGCCCATGAGTGGGCCTTGTGAATGGCTCCCTGGAGGCGCCGCTCGGCCAAAGTAGTACTAGAGCAGCAGTACGAAATGCAGAAGTGATCTGCATACAGAGAAGGTGAGCCAGAGGGCCGAACAGCTGCTGCTAGATTATTAATGGCCACTACAAAGAGACAATACAGAACCCTGTGGAACTTCTCCTGGGTATGGAAGGAACTATGAGAGGCACCAACTTGGACATGTAAAGTATGGAGCGACAGGAAGTTTTTGATAAAAAATGGGGGTGGGCCCCGGAGACACCACTCATACAATGTGCTAAGCGTATGATATCGCCAGTTTTTTTGTTTTTTTTTGTTTTAGGGCGCAAAACTGCTATGGAACTGCTATGGTCATTAGCGCCCGGTCCGTTACTTAGGAAACAGTAAAAAACCGAAAATGGAAACCAGCAGCAATGGGAACGAACTCAAAAAATTGGATAAACTAAAAGCAGAAGGAAGGCTTAAAAATCCACTACAGAAAGGGGTTGGTTGTCCCCAAAAAAAAGCTTCAAATGACTGACGTCATTTCACTGGCACTAATAAACCCGAGAACGCGATCGGCCGAGCGCGTGTCATCTGCTAGAATGGACGATATATCGGGCGACAGCTGTAGACGGGCGCGTAACGGAGTAAAATAGGGGCACTCAAAAGGTGTCTTACCGTCAACAGCTGAGAGCAGTGGGGACAGAGTGGGGGAGGATCGCAGATTAAAAGATGTCGATGGCTAAAACGACAGTGTCCTATCCGAAGTCTAGTTAAAATTACCTGCTCCCGACGACGCGTTCGGGAGGAAGAGGTCCAAGCACAGGGAAGAGCTTTCACGTCCCGCAGTTTATTATGCGGAAGTGCCGACCAATGTGCGTACCATAGAAGAACACGACGACATAAAACGCTCCGTAGATCGGCGAAGGGAATCGATCGAATAGCTGGCCGAAGAAGAGAGACTGCAGCCTTGGCCGCTATATCGGCCGCCTCATTTCCAGATACCAACGTGTCCTGGGAGCCAGAGGAACGCCACCGTGACGCCCCCCAGGTGGAGCAAGCGCAAACAATCCTGAATCCGGTGGACCAGAGGGTGAACAGGGTAGAGAGCTTGGAGACTGAGGAGAGAGCTGAGAGAATCTGAACAGATAACATACTGTACCCGCTGATGGCGGCGGATGTAGTGGACAGCCTGGAGAACAGCGTAAAGTTGGTTGGTTTGGGGAAGGAGACCAGACAGCGAGGTCATCGGTCTCATCGGATTAGGGAAGGAAGTCGGCTGTGCCCTTTGAAAGGAACCATCCCGGCATTTGCCTGGAGCGATTTAGAGAAATCACGGAAAACCTAAATCAGGATGGCCGGACGCGGGATTGAACCATCGTCTTCCCGAATGCGAGTCCAGTGTCTAACCATTGCGCCACCTCGCTCGGTGAAACAGCGTAAAGCTCCGCAGTATACACCGAAAACGATTTGGAGTGTCGCCAAACAATATAGGCACTCCCTACACCTAACGATGTTTTCGAGCTGTCGGTGTAAATAAATGTGGCGTCCGTCATTTGTGCACATACAGCAGCAAATGCCCGACGATAAACAAGTGAAGGGGTACCATCCTTGGGAAATCGACAAAGGTCACGGAGCAGGCAGATCCGGGGGCGGAGCCAAAGCGGTGCTGTACCCCAAGTTGTCAAGAGGGTTTTAGGAAAGCGGAAGGAAAGAGAATGGAGCAGTTGACGGAAGCGGACTCCCGGTGGTAGTAGGGAGGAGGGGCGGCCTGCAAACCCTACATCAAAGGAGGCGTCGAAAAAAATGTCGTGGGCTGGATTAGCAGGCATGGAAGACAGATGGCTAGCATAACGACTCAGACTGCTCGCCGATTGGACAGCGGAGGTTCAGCAGTCTCAGCATAAAGGCTTTCCACAGGGCTGGTGTAAAAAGCTCCAGACACTAAACGTAATCCACGGTGGTGGATAGAGTCGAGACGCCGAAGAATAGACGGCCGAGCAGAGGAGTAGACTATGCTTCCATAGTCCAATTTCGAGCGCACTAAGGCGCGATAGAGGTGGAGAAGGACCACTCAGTCCGCTCCCCAGGAGGTACCATTCAGGACACGGAGGGTGTTGAGGGATCGCAGACAGCGAGCCGAAAGATAGGAAACGTGGGAGGACCAGCTCAGTTTTCTGTCAAACATGAGACCCAAAAATTTAGCCACGTCCGAAAAAGGAAGGTTGACAGGTCCTGGATGTAAGGAGGGTGGAAGAAACGCCTTACGTCACCTAAATTAACACAAACCGTGTTACTGGGAGAAAAACGGAAGCCGGTTTCGATGCTCCAAGAGTGGAGGCGATCGAGACATCCTTGAAGACGTTCAAGAAGGCTGGTCCGTTGAGAGCTGCAGTAGATCGCAAAATCGTCCACAAAGAGGGAGTCCGAGAAATCAGGAACGAGACAATCCATAATTGGATTTATGGCAATGGCAAACAGTACAACACTCAGCACCGAGCCCTGGGGTACCCCGTTTTCTTCGGAGAAAGTACGAGAGAGAGAGTAGTGTTCACCCACACTCTAAATGTGCGCTCTGCCATAAATTCGCGAAGAAAAAGGGGCAGCCGACCTCGAAAGCCCCAAGAGAACAGTGTGCGGAGGATGCCTCTCCTCCAACAGGTATCGTATGCTCTCTCCAGATCAAAAAATATTGCTATTGTTTGGCGTTTCCGGAGAAAATTGTTCATGATAAAAGTGGAGAGAGCAACAAGATGGTCAACTGCAGAACGATGCTTTCGGAATCCGCATTGGGCAGGTGTTAAAAGACTGTGGGACTCCAGCCACCAAGCTAAACGGCAATTCACCATATGCTCCAAAACCTTACAGACAGTACTCGTGAGAGAAATGGGGCGATAGCTAGAGGGGAGACGTTTGTCCTTTCCAGGTTTCGGAACAGGAACGACAAAAGCTTCCCGCCATCGTCTGGGAAAAGTACTGTTGGTCCAAATTCGATTATAAAGGCGACGGAGGGAACACAGACTATGGATTGATAAATACAGCAACATTTGGACGTGGATACCATCCGGTCCTGCGGCGGAGAAGCGAGAAGAGAGTGCACGTTGGAGTTCCCACATAGAGAAAACCGTATTATAGCTTTCGCGACTTTGAGAGAAGAAGCAAGTGGTTGCACTTCCGCTGCACGTTTCTTCGGGAGAAACGCTGGCGGGTAATTTGAAGAGCTCGAAATCTCAGCAAAGTGTTGACCCAATGAGTTAGAAATTGCGACAGGGTCCACTAACATGTCATGTGCGACAGTGAGCCCAGAGACCGGGGAGAAACTAGGCGCGCCAGATAACCGTCGAATCAGACTCCAAACTTCCGAGGAGGGAGTGAAGTTGTTAAATGAACTAGTAAAGAATTTCCAGCTTGCCTTCTTGCTATCGGGAATGACGCGCGGCATCGCGCACGGAACTGCTTATAGCGGATACAGTTGGCCAAAGTAGGATTGTGGCAGAAAACGCGAAGAGCACGACGACGCTCACGTATTGCGAACACGGCATGCCTCGTTCCACTAAGGAATTGGGGGGCGCTGGGGCAATTTGGAGGTGCGTGGTATTGAACGTTCCGCAGCTGTAAGAATAACGTCTGTAATATGTGTGACCATCGTCGACGCTAGGAAAGTGACGGTCATCGAATGTCGCTAGATACGAGAAGTGTCCAATCGGCTTGGGCAAACTTCCAGCGTCGCAGGCGCTCATACGGTAGTTGAGGCTGCAGTCTAAGGACACATGGAAAGTGGTCACTCGAGTGTGTATCATCAAGGGCGAACCATTGGAAGCGCCGAGCTAGCGGAACTGTACCGACCGAAAGGTCCAAAGGAGAGAAATTTGCCGTGGAGGCAGACAAAAATGTAGGGACCCCAGTGTTGAGGCAAACTAGATCTGCTCGGTGGAAGACGCCTAGCAATAGTGAGCCACGTGGACAAGGATGTGGAGATCCTCAAAGCGGGTGGTGGGCATTGAAGTCCCCAACAAGCAAATAGGGGGGTGGAAGCTGACCAAGAAGATGAAGGAGATCAGCTTGTGCCATTGGTGTAGACGATGGAATGTATACGGTACAAAGAGAAAAGTTATATCCAGAAAGGGAAAGACGGACAGTGACAGCTTGGAAGGAAGTATTCAAGGGGATTGGGTGATAATGGAGAGTATCATGGAGAAGAATCTTGAGTCCTCCATGTGCTGGAGTGCCTTCAACAGAGGGGAGATCAAATCGGACAGACTGAAAATGGGGGAGAACACAGCGGTCATGGGGACACAGCTTTGTTTCCTCAAGACAGAAGATGACCAGCGAGTTGTATTGTAAGAGGATCGACAATTCATCCTGATTGGCTCGAATGCCGCGGGTATTCCAGTGGATAATGGACATAATGAACAGAAAATGGAGGAATGTGACCAAGGTTGCCGTCAACTCAGCGACTGCTCAGAGCTTGCAACCGACAGCTTGGAATGGCAGTCAGCCAAAGGCAGAAGATTCTGATCCATAGGTTGTTCAGGAGCAGCTCCTGCCACCAGCGATCGGCCGGTTGATCGGCCACCAGCAGTGCGCCTCGGCGACACAGAAAACGGCCGAGGGCTATTTCCGCCAGGTGGTGCTGTAGATGAGACACGCCTTGGCGGAGAAGGAGATGAACTGGGTTTCTTACTAGCCTTCTTTGAAACGATGTTTAGATGGAGGAGGAACTGATGGTTGTGAAGTTTGGGTATGTAAAAAATCTTCACAAGTATGCACTTTTTTCGAAGTCTTGGTGTCTGACTTTTGGGCTCGAGATTTAGCAGAACTCGACGAAAGGTGAGCCATAGAGTGCGCAGGCGAAAGTGGGGATGTTGAACTGGCGATCTTTGCGCTGGCGGATCTGATGACCGTGGCACTAAAGGTGAGGTCGCAAGTCTGCGTGGCCACCTCCTTTGTTGGACGAGGAGAAGCAAGAACACTGCTGTATTTTCCTGTCTGAGGCACGGTGGGCTGTCGACTGGCGAATAACTTTCGAGCAGCAAAGGTCGACACCTTTTCCTTCACTCTGATTTCTTGGATGAGCTTTTCGTCTTTAAAAACGGGGCAATCTCGAGAGGAAGCAGCGTGGTCACCCATACAGTTGATGCAGCGAGGGGATGGAGGTGGACGAGCACCCTCATGGGCATCCTTGCCACACTTAACACACTTGGCCGGATTGGAAAAGGATTGGGTGGTGTGATTGAACCGCTGACACCAATAGCAACCGCGTAGGGTTTGGGACGTAAGGGCGAACGCAAATTATCTCATGGCCTGCTTTGATTTTCGATGGGAGTTGAACTTTGTCAAATGTCAAGAAGACAGTGCGGGTTGGAATGAGGTTCATGTCAACCATTTTCATAACTATGAACAGCCGTTACGCCCTGGTCAGACAGGTAGTGCTGAATTTCGCCTTCAGACAATCCATCGAGGGAGCATGTATAAACGACTCCACGCGAGGAATTTAAAGTACGGTGCGGTTCCACCCGGACAGGGAAGGTGTGGAGAAGTGAAGTACGCAGCAATTTTTGTGCCTGGAGGGCACTGACCGTTTCTAACAACAAGGTGCCATTTCGTAATCTGGAACAAGACTTTACAGGACCTGCAATTGCGTCGACACCTTTCTGGATAATGAAAGGGTTGACCGTGGAGAAGTCTTGACCATCATCAGACAGAGAAACAACAAGGAACTGTGGCAACGATGGAAGAACTGTCTGGCTGAGACGCAGTCAACTTACGCTTGTGAGCTGACATAGTGGAAGGTGAGGAAACCATTGTGGAAGAATCTCCCATGATTACCGGCGTCTCCGATGGCGTGCTCCTCCCTTGTGGGGGCCCTCACTGAGGGCACTCCCGCCTTAGGTGATTGTTCACACCTCATGTCACACCTCCCAACAAACGGATGGAGGGACCAATCGGCACTTTCGGAAGGTATCGGCTCGGGTAATCACCCCTCCCTGGGCCTGGCCGTTACCAGGGGGTACGTACGTGTCCTACCTGTCTACCCAGGGCGGGAATTACGTGTTACCCCGTCAACGGCTACCCATGGAAATGCGTGGGTCTGCCTTCAGACACGCACAGGGAGGAAAAAAGAGAAAGGGAATGGAAAGAAGAGAGGTCTCAAACGCCGTAGCGGAGAAAAGGGCAAAGAGAAGAGGTAAGGAAAAGAGAAGGACAGAGAAAGGACTAAGACTTGCAAGCAGAGAAAGCAAGGAATTGGTAACAGTTCGGAGCATCCGTCTCCGGATGTAGGCTCAAACCATACTCCCAGAGGGGGAGAATAGGGAAGAAAAGAGCCTGAGGTGAGGGTGGGGGGGGGGGTGAAGATGGGAGATGGGAAAGTATGCGGAAAGGGAAGATATGCAGCCCAGAAAGGAAGGAAGGCCACATTAGCTTGGGGTGCCATGCTCGCTACCCACGTATCCACAAAAGAGTTGTGGACCCCCTTGGGGGGGGTCGTCAGGTTGTGTCGTATGCTTTATGTAAGTCAAAAACGACGGCAACCAGGTGTTGCCGTTTGGAAAAGGCTGTTTGGACGGCAGACTATGGACAGAAGACCATCAGTGGTAGAGCTACCCTGGCAGAAGCCACGCTTACTTGGAGCCAGCAAGCCACATGACTCCAGGACCCAACCCAACATCTGACATACCATACATTCCAGCAGCTTGTAAAGAACGTTTGTGAGGCTGTTGGCCGATAGTTATCTACATCAAGTAGGTTTCTACCGGGTTTGAGCACCGGTATAACTGTGCTCTGCCACCATTGCAATGGAAAGGTGCCATCGCGCCAGATTCAGTTTAAGATAGTGAGGAGAAGTCGCTTGTAGTTAGATGAGAGATGTTTAATCATCTGAGCATGGATCTGATCCAGCCCAGGAGCTGTGTTGGGGCAATAGGCAAGGACACTGAGGAGCTCCCACTCTGTAAATGGGGCGTTATAGGATTCACTGGGGCATGTAGTGAATGAGAGGATGTTCTCTTCTAGCTGCCGTTTGAGAGTGTAAAAAGCTAGGATGTAATTCTCCGACACAGAGGCTTGAGCAAAATGGTCGGCAATCGCGTTTGCGTCGGTAAATAACACGCCATTTATGCTAACACTGAACATCTGTTGGGGTCTGGTTTGATCTTTGCCCAGACTTGGTAAGGTGACACATGGCACCCATTGGTCGAGACTTATCTCTCCCAACACACCTGCTTCCATCATTTGGTAAGTTGCTGAACGAGGGCACAGAGCTGTTGCAAAGGTTATGAGTTGCTCCAGGGAAGGGTGCTGCTCGTGCATTGTAGAGCTCGCCGACGCTCCGTAACTGCTTCAGCGACTTCTGGCGACCACCAAGGGACTACCTTACACCTCTGGCACCCTGAAGAGCGAGGGTCCACGTTTTCTGCCGATAAACAATTTTAGTCACCTGCTCAACCATCAGATCGATGTTACCGTGTGGGGGTGCGTCAACAGTAACAGCAGAGGTTCAAGTTTCCCAGTCTGCCTAGTTTAAAGCCCATCTGTGCAGGCGTCCGTATGTCTGATGCTGGGGCAGTAACACTAAGATGGGGATGTGGTCACTACCATACAGGTCGTTATGTGCTCTCTTCATCGGATTAGGGAAGGGCGGGGAAGGAAGTCGGCCATGGCCTTTCAATGGAATCATCCTGGCATTTGCCTGGAGCGATTTAGGGAAATCACAGAAAACCTAAATCTGGATGGCCGGACGCAGGATTGAACCTTCGTCCTCCCGAATGCGAGTCCAGTGTGCTAGCCACTGCGCTACCTCACTCTGTCGTTAAGTGATCACCAGTGGATAAATGGGTAAGTCCTGGGCTGCAAATTGATAAATCAATGGCCGAGTAACTACCTCGAGCCACATTGAAATGTGTGGCGGCCCCAGTATTTAAGAGGTAGAGGTCGAACTGAGAATGTTTCGGTATCTGACTGCCAGTAAGCACACTGCCACCTCAAGGGGTTATGGGCGTTAAAATCTCCTAGATGTAGGAAGGTTTGGGGAGTTGATCAATCAGTGCAGCTAATACAATCAGGGGTACTGCACCATCTGGAGGAAGATATACACTGCACACTTATTTCCTGTGTCGTCCTCACTCTGACAGCAACAGCTTCAAGAGGGGTTTGAAAGGGCACAGGTTCACTACAGAGTTTAGGACAAACATGAACACAACCCGACACTTATAGACGCTAAGGTTCCTGTAACCGCGTATAGCGGGGGTCCACATTGCTGGAAACCAGGTTTCCTGGAGGGCAATGCTGATAGCAGGTGTAAAGCTTAACAGTTACCGTAGCTCAGCCAGGCGATGGAAAAAAACTGCCACAGTTCCACTGGAGGATGACATCGTGAGACTGGGAAGGCATGAAACATTCAGTGAGGTAGTTTACGCCTCAGTGTCACCTGCTGCCACCGATTTATTGCCTGAGCAGTCTATATTTTGTTTGAGGGTCTGGCGAAATCTAGGTCCTCAGCAGATGCCAAAATCTGCCGCTCCATCCTCAAACACAGCTTGTAGGTAGCAGTGTTGTGGGTGCGACCACAATTTCTTTGGTCTTAGGGGTTTTCTTTTTGAATTTGTCACGCTGTTCCTTGGGCTTCCCTGGCTGGGAGGTCTTCACAGGCTCAAGTGTTCGGATGAGCGTGAAGCCCTACGACCAGCTGATTTTGGGCTCTTCAGCCATTGGCAGGTGTCATCTTTCCCACTAGCAGAAACCTGGGAGGAGAGTGACCCAAATGACTCCGTCCTAGCAAGAGGAGCCAAAGAAGCCTTGGCTCAGAAGTGGGGACTGAAATCCCATATGGTTTTGGGTGGGGGTGTTGCTCCTGAAGTAGGTGGTGCAGGGAGGGAAGTGGTCCCACCATCAGGGGGACAGGTGTAGCCTCGGATCTGGGAAGCGATAGGAATTCGAGGAACTGCTAGGGCGACAACTGTTCTTGTTGCAGTAGCATATGACGTGGTCATAGCCACAGGACGTAGGCGCTCAAATTTCCTCTTAGCCTCCGTGTAGGTAAGTCAGACCAGGGTCTTATATTCCACGATTTTCATGTTTCTCTGTAAAATCCTGCAATCTGGCGAGCAAGGTGAATGATGCTCTCCACAGTTGGGACGCGGGGCTCATTGAGTACTGGGATGCATGGATGGATGGTTTTTTTTTTGGGGGGTAAGGTTTAAGGGCGCTCAACTGCTGAGGTCATTAGCGCCCAGTCACTGGTGTTAGAGCACATGGAATCTGCTAAAACTCAAGGGGATGGGGGGACACCAGAAGGACCTGACAGAGATGCAGATAAAATAAGTAAAAAGGTTAAATGTCTTTGGACAAGCCAGTTAAAGTTATAAAACGCAGAATACGAGCAGCTGCTCGAGCGTCATCAGCTAAAACATCCGGTAAAGTAGATGGCAGGGACAGGACAACACGAAATTGACTAAAACGGGGACACGACAATAAAACATGGCGCACTGTTAATGCCTGACCACAAGGGCACTGCGGGGCTGGGTCACCGGAGAGCAGGTAGCGGTGGTTAAACCGGCAATGCCCAATCCGCAACCTGGTCAGAAGGACCTCCTCGCGCGGAGATGGTCGGGAGGATGTTGTCCAAGCAGTTGGGAGCGGTTTTACTGCCCGGAGCTTGTTTCCTTGGAGGGATGACCAAGCATCCCACCACAACGACACAAGCCTCTTACATACATCCCCACGAACGTCAGATGACGGGACACAGTGGGAGGCTGGCCGAGGTAGGAGGACTGCAGCCTTGGCTGCAGCATCCGCAGCCTCATTCCCAGGCACTCCTACATGTCCGGGAACCCACAGAAAGCTGACAGAACCACCATTATCAGCGAAAGAATGGAGGGACTGCCGGATCCGTTGAATCAAGGGATGGACCGGATAGGGAGCTCCAAGGCCCTGAAGAGCACTGAGTGAGTCAGAGCAGAGTACGTACGATGAATGGCGGTGGCGGCGGGCATACTGAACGGCCTGATGGAGAGCAAAAAGCTCGGCCGTAAAGCTCGAACATTGGTCGAGGAGCCGGTGTTTAAAGGTGGCGGCCCCGACGACAAAGGCACAGCCGACACCATCGTCAGTTTTGGAGCCATCGGTGTAAATAAAGGTGTGACCGGCAAGGCGAGCACGAAGTTTGACAAACCGTGAGCAATACACTGCAGCCGGAGTACCCTCCTTCGGGAGTGAGCTGAGGTCGAGAGAAACATGGACCGGAGCCTCGAGCCAAGGCGGTGTCGGGTTCTCACCCTCTCTGAAGGTGGTAGGGAGGGCAAAATCCAATTGTCGAAGCAGGCGACGGTAGCGGACTCCGGGGGGCAGCAGGGCAGACACATACAACCCGTACTGACGGTCGAGAGAATCGGCGAAGAAGGACTGGTAAGAGGGGTGGTCAGGCATAGACAACAGCCGGCAGGCATACCGACACAGCAGTACGTCGCGCCGGTAGGTCAATGGTAATTCGGCAGCTTCAGCATAAAGACTCTCGACAGGACTAGTGTAGAAGGCTCCGGTCGCAAGACGTATCCCCCGATGGTGGATGGAGTTGAGCCGGCGTAAGAGGGATGGCCGAGCGGACGAGTAGACGAAGCTCCCATAATCCATCTTCGACCGGACTATGGACCGATACAAGCGAAGCAGGACAGTGCGATTCGCTCCCCAAGATGAACCGCTAAGAACTCTTAGGACATTAAGGGAACGTGTACAACGGGCCGCCAAATAAGAGACATGTGGAGACCAACACAGTTTCCTGTCCAACATGAGTCCTAGAAACTTAGTTGTGTCCACGAATGGGAGAACAACGGGACCGAGATGTAAGGATGGCGGAAGGAACGCTTTATATCGCCAAAAGTTGATACAAACTGTCTTCTCTTCAGGGAACTGGAAGCCATTTGCCACGCTCCATGAGTTTTTTTTTTTTTTTGTGGTTTTAGGGCGCACAACTTCAATGGTCATTAGCGCCCTGACTACTCTAAGAATGCACCGCGAGGCACAAGTGGACCGCAACTACTAAAAGGGAAAACACGATAAAAGACAGACTGACAGGCATAGGATTAAAAAACAGCATCATCAAATGTCCTTAGCGAGGTTTGTCAAATTGATAAAACGAAGAACACGAGCAGCTGCTCGTGGGTCATCCGCTAAAATGGCATCGAAAGTATTTGGCAGGTTAAGATCGAGGCGCAGTGTGTTAAGATCTGGACAGGACATTAAAATGTGTCTAACCGTCAGCAAGTGCCCACATGGGCAGAACGGCGCCGGCGCAGCCGTCAGCAGATGGCGATGGCTGAACCGGCAGTGTCCAATTCTTAACCGGGCTAAAACGACCTCCTCCCGCCGAGAAGGGCGTGAGGAGGACGTCCAAGCCACGGGAAGAGGTTTTAAGGCCCGAAGCTTGTTGTCGGTAAGTGCAGCCCAAGCGGCATGCCACAGAGATAAGATGCGCCGACAAATCACCCTGCTAAAATCGGACGAAGGGACGCAACAAGAAGCTGTCCGAGGCTGGAGGACCGCAGCCTTGGCCGCGGCATCTGCAGCTTTGTTCCCAGGGATACCGACATGGCCAGGAACCCACATAAAGCTAACTGGAGAACCGACGTCCACCAGCTGCTGAAGAGAGCGTTGGATCCGGTGTACGAAAGGGTGAACCGGGTACGGATCACTGAGGCTCTGGATGGCGCTCAAGGAATCTGAGCAGATGACATAAGCAGAATGTCGGTGGCGGCAGATGTAAAGAACAGCCTGGTAGAGGGCAAAGAGCTCAGCTGTGAAGACCGAACAATGGCCATGGAGCCGGTATTTGAAACTTTGTGCCTCGACAATAAAGGAACACCCGACCCCGTCATTGGTCTTAGAGCCATCTGTATAAATGAAAGTCATGTCGATGAACTTCGAACGAAGTTCCAAAAAACGGGAGTGGTAGACCGAACCGGGGGTGACCTCTTTTGGGAGCGAGCTGAGGTCAAGGTGAATGCGGACCTGAGCCTGGAGCCAAGGTGGCGTGCGGCTCTCTCCCACTCGAAAGGTTGCAGGGAGTGAAAAATTAAGGTGTTGAAGGAGGCGACGAAAGCGAACTCCAGGGGGTAGTAGGGCAGAGACATACAACCCGTATTGACGGTCAAGAGAGTCGTCAAAAAAGGAACGATAAGACGGATGGTCGGGCATTGACAGTAGCCGACAGGCATACCGACAAAGCAGTATATCTCGCCGGTAGGTGAGTGGCAATTCGCCAGCGTCAGCATGAAGACTCTCTACGGGACTGGTATAAAATGCTCCGATCGCAAGTCGTAAACCCCGATGTTGTATGGAGTTGAGGCGGCGTAAGATGGATGGCCGTGCAGAGGAGTATACGAAGCTCCCATAATCCAGCTTGGAGCGGACGATCGACCGATATAGACGAAGTAGGACGGTTCGATCCGCTCCCCACGACAGACCACTGAGAACACGGAGGACATTTAAAGAACGGGTACAACGGGCGGCCAAATATGACACATGTGGAGACCAGCTAAGTTTCCTGTCAAATGTAAGGCCTAAAAATTTGGTTGTCTCCACGATTGGGAGAGCAACGGGACCGAGTCGTAAGGACGGTGGGAGAAACTCTTTGTAGCGCCAGAAGTTAATACAGACCGGCTTCTTGGCAGAAAAACGGAAGCCATTGGCGACACTCCAGGAGTAAAGACGGTCAAGAGAACGCTGAAGACTGCGCTCCAGGACATGTGTACACTGCGCGCTGCAATAGATGGTAAAATCGTCCACGAAAAGGGAGCCTGATACATCAGCTGGGAGGCAATCCATTATTGGGTTGACCGCGATGGCGAAGAGAGCGACGCTCAAAACTGAGCCCTGTGGCACCCCATTCGCCTGGCGAAAGGTGTCGGACAGGACAGAACCCACACGTACCCTGAACTGTCGATCCATTAAAAAGGAACGAATAAAAAGAGGGAGGCGACCGCGAAGGCCCCATGTATGCATGGTGCGGAGAATGCCCGCCTTCCAACAGGTGTCGTAAGCCTTCTCCAAATCAAAGAACACAGCCGCGGTCGGGCGCTTCCGCAAGAAGTTATTCATAATGAAGGTCGACAAGGTAACCAGATGGTCAACAGCAGAGCGGCGCCTACGAAATCCACATTGTACATTGGTAAGTAGGCGTCGAGACTCGAGCAGCCAAACCAATCGAGAGTTAACCATTCGCTCCATCACTTTACAGACACAGCTGGTAAGCGAGATAGGTCGATAACTGGAAGGCAAGTGCTTGTCCTTCCCCGGCTTAGGAATCGGGACAACAATAGACTCGCACCAGCATGTGGGAACATGTCCCTCAATCCAGATGCGATTGTATGTACGAAGAAGAAAACCTTTACCCGCAGGAGAAAGGTTCTTCAGCATCTGAATATGAATAGAATCTGGCCCTGGAGCAGAGGACCGTGATCGGCCAAGTGCGTTTTCGAGTTCCCGCATGGTGAATGGGGCATTATAACTTTCACAATTCGAGGAGCGGAAGTTAGGTGGCCTAGCCTCCTCTGCCTGTTTGCAGGGGAGGAAGGCAGGGTGGTAATGAGCGGAGCTTGAAACCTCTGCGAAAAAGCGGCCGAAGGCATTGGAGACAGCCTCAGGGGCCACAAGGACGTCATTCGCGACCTTCAAGCCAGAAACTGGTGAGTGGACCTTAGTGCCAGATAGCCGGCGCAGGCTACCCCAGACAACAGAAGAAGGAGTAAAACTGTTGAAGGTGCTTGTGAAAGCAGCCCAGCTGGCTTTCTTGCTTTCTTTGATAATACGACGACACTGAGCACGTAATCGTTTATAATTGATACTATTCGCCACTGTAGGGTGGCGTTTAAATGTGCGTAAAGCACGTCGACGAGCACGTAAAGCGTCTCTACATGCTTCGGCCCACCAGGGGACCGGTACGCGACGTGGAGAAGGAGGGGGGTGAGGGATGGAATATTCAGCAGCAGCGAGAATGACTTCCGTGAGGTGTGCGACCTGACGATCGCAGCTTGTAAAGGTTTGATCCTGAAAGGTCGCCCTGGAAGAGATTAGCCCCCTGTCTGCCTTGGAGATGGTCCAATTAGAGAAGCACGGAGAGGGGGTATACTGCAGGAGATGGATAACACACGGGAAGTGGTCGCTCGAATATGTATCAGAAAGTGCATACCACTCAAACCGGCGTGCAAGTTGGGGAGTACATATAGAGAGGTCTAAATGGGAATAGGTGTGAGATGTGTCCGAAAGAAAAGTAGGGGCGAAAGTATTGAGGCAGACAAGATCGAGCTGGTTGAAAAGGTCTGCTAACAAGGAGCCCCTCGGGCAGGATGCTGGAGAGCCCCAAAGGGGATGGTGGGCATTGAAGTCTCCAGTTAACAAAAATGGTGCAGGTAGCTGAGCAATAAGTTGCATCACGTCTGCCCTGGTAACGGCAGATGACGATGGAGTGTAAACGGTACAAAAGGAAAACGTAAAAGTGTGGAGAGTAATGCGGATGGCAACTGCCTGCAGGCCGGTGTGCAACGTGATGGGATCGTAGTAAATATCATCCCGGACCAGCAACATAACCCCTCCATGAGATGG
Organism: Schistocerca americana; assembly: GCF_021461395.2. Lineage (NCBI taxonomy): Eukaryota > Metazoa > Arthropoda > Insecta > Orthoptera > Acrididae > Schistocerca > Schistocerca americana. The sequence continues at coordinate 197,711 of NW_025726225.1, read as the reverse complement.
GATACCTACCACAGGGGGTAGGTCAAAATGCACAGAGGTGTAGTGTGCCAAGGCAATTTGATCGCATGGGCGTAGCTTCGTTTCCTGGAGGGCTACGACAAGCGGACGGTGCAAGCGGAGCAGCAACTTCAAGTCCTCTCGGTTGGAGCGAATGCTGCGAATATTCCAGTGAATAAGTGCCATCGTAAGAAAAGGAAGATGAGAGAAGTGGTCACCTCGAAGGCCGCTTAGGGCCTGGCTTCGAGCGAGCACTGCCGCCGCTATCAGTAGGCGGACAGTCATCGTCCATTGGGTCTATAGGGTCATCGGCCATCTCAGGAGGATGGCCGGGAGGGGGAGCTTCCTCCGACAGTGAACGGCCAGATGTACGGCGACCAGCGGTGCGGCCAGGCGAAACGGATGACGGCCTGGGGCGGCAACCGCTGGGTGGCGCAGGAGAAGAAATGCGCCGTGGCGGAGAAGGAGAACTGTGCTTCCTATGCGCCTTTTTGGAAGGACGTGTAGTGGAAGTACCGGTCGAAGGCTGGGAGGTCGAGGTACGGAGGAAGTCTGCACGGGATGGTTCCTTCTTGAGGGCCCGTGCATCTGACTTCTGGGTCTTCGTCTTAGCAGAAGATGAGGAACGTGCTCGTGTCTGTGGGGTGATGGGAGGAAGAGGAGACGTCGACCGCGCGATCTTAGCACTGGCCGAACGGACGACCGTGGTGCTGAAGGTCAGATCGCATGTCTGGGTTGCTACCTCCCGGGTAGTCTGAGGAGAGGCGAGGACAGTACTGTATTTCCCCGCTGGGAGCAGCGTGGGCTTCCTACTAGCCAATAGCTTGCGAGCAGCCGAGGTGGACACTTTCTCTTTGACCCGAATTTCCTGGATACAGCGTTCTTCCTTATAGACAGGACAGTCGCGGGAGGATGCGGCATGGTCACCCTGACAGTTCACACAACGAGGAGACGGAGGTGGACAGTCACCCTCATGGGCATCCCTGCCACAAGTGACACATTTAGCCGCATTGGAACAAGACTGTCGAGTGGGATTGAAACGCTGGCACTGGTAGCAGCGCGTAGGTGTCGGGACATAGGGGCGAACAGAAATAACCTCGTAGCCCGCCTTGATGCGCGATGGCAGCTTAACACTATCGAAGGTCAAGAAAATTGTCCGGGTCGGTACAAGGTCATTGTTGACCTTTTTCATGACCCTATGGACAGCCGTCACGCCCTGCTCAGCGAGGAATGATTGAAGCTCCTCGTCAGTCAATCCGTCGAGGGAGCTAGTATAGACTACACCACGAGACGAATTCAAAGTTCGGTGGGCCTCCACCCGGACAGGGAACGTGTACAGGAAGGTGGCCCGAAGCAGTTTTTGTGCCTGAAAGGCACTCTCAGTTTCTAGTAATAAGGTACCGTTACGCAACCTGGTACAAGATTTGACAGATCCGGCTATGGCATCTACGCCCTTCTGAATAACGAAAGGGTTGACAGAGGAAAAATCCTTTCCGTCCTCAGATCGAGAAACTACGAGGAACTCTGGGGCAGGCGGTAGTACGTTTGTCACTGTTGGCTGGTCACGTTTCCGTTTTTGGGTCGAAGTCGAAAGAGATGGAGTAGAATCCATTGCGGAGGAATCCCCCATGATTGTCAGCGTCTCCGATGGCGCGCTCCTTCCTTGTGGGGACCCTCTCAGAGGGCACTCCCGCCTTAGGTGAATGTTTACACCTCAGGTCACACCTCCCGAGAAACAGACGGAGGGACCAATCGGCATGGTCAGAAGGTATCAGCTCAGGCAATCACCCCTCCCCGGGCCTGGCCTTTACCAGGGGGTACGCGCGTGCCTTACATGTCTACCCAGTGCGGGGACTTACGCGTTACCCCGTCACCGGCTACAAGTGCGAACGCGTGGGTCGGCCTTCAGGCACGCACAGGGAGGAAGGAAGAAGAGGAAAAAGAAGAGAGAGAGGGAGAAAGAGGACAGACTGTCTCAAACGCCGAGGCGGAGACCAGAGAAGGCAAGGAGAAGAAGGCAATGATAAGGCAAGGAGAAAAAGGCAATGAGAAGGCAAGGAGAAAAAGGCAATGAGAAGGCAAGGAGAAAAAGGCAATGAGAAGGCAAGGAGAAAAAGGCAATGAGAAGGCAAGGAGAAAAAGGCAATGAGAAGGCAAGGAGAAAAAGGCAATGAGAAGGCAAGGAGAAAAAGGCAATGAGAAGGCAAGGAGAAAAAGGCAATGAGAAGGCAAGGAGAAAAAGGCAATGAGAAGGCAAGGAGAAAAAGGCAATGAGAAGGCAAGGAGAAGTCAAGGGAAAGAGTAAGGAAGACAGTGAGGTGGAGAAGAGCAAAGAAAGGAACCAACAAAAGGAAGGAAGAAACGAGAAGTGAAAAACCAAAAGGACCACGATGATAGGTCGTGGAACCGTCCGTCTCCGGACGCAGGCGCTAACTACCCCCGTGAGGGGGATGGACTCCTTTTAGTCACCTCTTACGACAGGCAGGAATACCGCGGGCCTATTCTAATCCCCGGACCCGCAGGGGGGACGCTCCATGAGTAGAGGCTGTCTAGACAACGCTGACGTCAGCGCTCCAGGAGGCATGTTCTCTGGGCACTGCAGTAGATCGCGAAGTCATCGACGAAGAGAGAGCCTGAGGCATTAGGTGGAATGCAATCCATAATTGGATTGATTGCGATGGCAAAAAGGGCTACAATCAAGACGGAGCCCTGAGGCACTCCGTTCCCGTGGAGGAAGACGTCAGACAATACGGAACCCACACATACCCTAAACTTCCGATCCGTTAAAAAGGAATCAATAAAAAGGGGCAGGCGACCGCATAGGCCCCACCTGTGCATAGTGCGGAGGATACCTCCTCTCCAACAGGTATCATAAGCCTTCTCCAAGTCGAAGAACACGGCTACCGTTTGGCGCCTTCGCAAAAAGTTGTTCATGATGAATGTCGACAAGGTCACAAGGTGGTCAACAGCGGAGCGGCGGCGACGAAAGCCGCATTGGACATTAGTAAGTAGTCGTCGAGATTCCAGAATCCAAACTAACCGAGCATTAACCATGCGCTCCATCACCTTACAGACACAGCTGGCAAGAGAAATGGGGTGGTAACTAGAAGGAAGGTGTCTATCCTTCCCGGGTTTGGGTATAGGAACAACAACGGCGTCACGCCAACGCCTGGGGACTTGACCTTCGGTCCAGACGCGATTGTAGGTACGAAGAAGGAAGCTTTTGCCCGCCGGAGAAAGGTGTGCCAGCATCTGAACGTGAATGGCATCTGGCACCGGAACAGAGGATCGGGACAGTGCAAGCGCACCTTCGAGTTCCCGCATAGTAAATGGGGCATTATAAGTTTCCAGATTCAGCGAGTGGAAGGAAGGTCGCCGAGCCTCTTCTGCCTCTTTCCTGGGAAGGAAGGCAGGGTGGTAATGGGCGGAGCTTGAAACCACCGCGAAAAAGCGGCCAAAGGCGTTGGAGACAGCCACAGGATCAACAAAGACCTCATTACCTGAGGTCAGGCCAGGTACCGAGGAGTGGGCCTTAATGCCCAACAGCTGGTGCAGGCGACCCCAAACGACGGAAGAGGGAGTAAAACTGTTAAAGGAGCCGGTGAAAGAGGCCCAACAAGCTTTTTTGCTGTCTTTGATGATTCTACGGCATTGCGCTCTGAGTCGTTTGTATTCAATACAATTCGCCAACGTAGGATGGCGGCGAAAGGTGCGTAAAGCACGTCGTCGAGCACGGATAGCGTCCCTACAAGCCTCGTTCCACCAGGGGACGGAAACGCGACGTGAAGAAGTAGTACGAGGAATGGAACGTTCAGCAGCATTGACGATAACAGCCATGAGGTATTCGACCTGACTGTCACAACTGGGAAAATCGTGGTCCGGAAAGGTCGCCTGGGAGGAGTAAAGTCCCCAGTCAGCTTTCAATAAGTTCCAGCTCGAAGGACGTGGGGATGGGGTGTGGTGCAGGAGACGAACGACACAGGGGAAGTGGTCGATCGAATAGGTGTCAGAAAGGACATACCACTCGAACCGACGGGCAAGAGTGGTAGAACAGATCGAGAGGTCCAAGTGGGAGTAGGTATGAGTAGAGTCCGAGAGGAAAGTCGGGGCGCCGGTATTGAGGCAGACAAGATTGAGATGGTTGAAGACATCCGCCAAGAGTGAGCCTCTTTGACAGGATGCAGGAGAGCCCCAAAGGGGATGATGGGCATTGAAGTCGCCAAACAATAAAAACGGCAGGGGAGGCTGAACGATCAGGTGCATCATGTCAGCCCGACTAACAGACGACGGTGGAGTGTAGATGGTACAAACTGAAAAAGTAAAAGCAGAAAGAGTAATGCGGACAGCTATTGCTTGGAGTGGGGTGGTCAATGGGATGGGATGGTAATAGACATCGTCCCGAACGAGCAACATGACCCCACCATGAGCTGGGATACCGTCCACAGGGGTGAGGTCATACCGCTCCGAGGTATAGTGGGTAAAGGCAATACGGTCAGTCGGGCGCAACTTGGTTTCCTGGAGACCAAGGACGAGCGGACAGTGCAGGCGGAGGAGCAGTTGTAATTCCTCCCGATTAGATCGAATACCTCTTATGTTCCAATGAAACAACGCCATCGCTAGTCAAAAGGTTGGGGGAACGAGACGGGGGAAGAGCCGGTCACCTCGACAGCCGCGGAGGGCCAGGTTGCAAGGGAACAACGCTACAACCGACGGAAGGCGGATCCGGTTCCATCGACTCGTCGCCAGCTGCGGCCGCTGTCCCTGATTGTGTAGGAGGGGCCCCATCATTTGCCGACGAAAGGCCGGCGGAGCGCCTGGCAGCAGAGTGTCCTGGCGAAACTGAGGACGGCCGGGAGCAGCGACTCACGGATGAAGCGTCAGACGAAACGCGCTGGGGTGGAGAGGGGGATAGGGACTACTACTTGGAGGCCTTCTTGGAAGGCCGAGGAGGCACAGGGATGGTGGGCTGGACCCGAAGGAGGTCCTCACGTGCGGGCTCCGTTTTGGAACGCCGGACCTCGGAAGCTGGGGTCCGGAACGTTTCCCCAAGGGACGCCTGAGAAGAGGATCGCTTCTCAGGTGGCGAGGGGGGAGAAGGAGGAGGAAGGGTGGCCCCTGGGGCAGAGGGGGTGGGGGCCACGGGGGAGGAGGATTTGGAAGGGAGGGATTTGGGAGGCGGAGGCAGAGCCCCCTGATGGGCGGAGGAGGTGGAGGGGGGACAGGATAGGGGTGAGGATACCGCAAAAGGAGTGGACACAACTGAGGCAAACGAGGTGGTCAATGGCACGTGATGAAGGCGGTCATATTGCTTCCTGGCCTCAGAGTAAGAGAGCCGATCCAAAGTTTTGATTTCTTGTATCTTCTTCTCCTTCTGATAGGCGGGGCATTCTGAGGATCTAGGTGAGGACGCCAGGACAATTAATGCACCGAGGTGGTGGGGTGCATGTATGTTCCTCACGAAGAGGACGTCCACAATCGCCACGAAGGGGCTCAGCCTCACACCGTGACGACATGTGCCCAAAGCGCAGACACCTAAAACAGCGCAATATCACAGTCTGCACTTCATACATGGTAACAATTTCTCAGGCAACAGTTGTCACCGAAACCACCACTCCCACCTATAGTTCAGACGCCAAAAGAGGCAGATTGTCGCGAGCGTAAAAGTGAATTTAATGCTTCCAACAAATGTAGGGGAGGAACGAGATAGACCATGGCGCACATCCACTTCGTGGCGTTGGCTGCCTACACCCTTGTCCTGCGCTTCTGCGATAGCTGAATGAGTCATTGTCACATGGAAATCCGATCCCCTGTGCTGGAAGTTAAGCCCTCATAAACGACCAAACTTTAACGAATCCTCAAACAATGGCAAATTCGACAACCAAACCCATACAGGAACGAAGTTTGTCACTTTACTCTCACTTTGAAGTATACACTCCTCGTATTTTGACACTGAGAATGGCACTAATGCAGATAAAGCAGTTGTGGCTTTCACTTCGGCGCTGTTTAGTGATGAGAAAACTGGCACTTATCGAGTTTTTGGGGACAATTTTCGAAAATCTCACTTTTTGATCAGTTAGACTATGTTGATCTAAGATGTCTGTTTTCATCCCCGATAAATACTTTATAATATATCGAGAAAAAATTTTAATGAAAAATCTCATTTTTTGACCAGACCACGATTATGTTATTTGCAAACATCAATCGAACTAAATCGTAGCACATGAAAGCACTAGGATAAAATCGCCTCATTCAGTTTACACTGAAGTCAAGTAACAGTGTATTTTAGTGTTAGTTCGGTGTTTCTTCTGTGGGTTTGTTCTAGCTCGCAACGATTAGAATTTTCCCTGATTTGGCCGAATTTCGTATGGCAAATTTGTTCGACGTTTGCCGTGATAGTGATTCAGCTACTGAATAGGCCTTTGGTCATGGTTTGCTTAAATGTGAGATTCTGTGAAGATGGACAATGCCTTGGCGGTGCGAATAAAATGTTCTTAGAACGCAAGCACTCTGCCGACGGGGGTACTGTGAGACGCATTAGCCGGAAGATTTCAATTTGCAAAGATTCTTTTTTTACAGGTAGTCATCGGTCTATCGAATGCATTATAAAAATGGTTTACTTCTGTAGCTTCGAACTGTAGAAACAGGAATTTTTGATGCGTGAACTGCAAATCTCTGCTAATACGGCTGTGGATTGGAAACAGTTCTTCAGAGACATTTTCCACGAGTATTTCGTGCAAGAACCGATTGTTTTAGGCGGTCAAGGGCGTACAGTTGAGGTCGGCGAAAGCTGTTTTGTCCGAAAATACTATCGAGGTGACAAGGTTAAGAAACAGTAGTTATTCGGCGGATACATGCTGCAACTCTGCTGCCGATTCTACAACAATATGTGCGGCCTGGGACCACTATTGTTTGCGATTTGTGGGGAGCGTTAACAGTCCAGAATCTAGGTTATCAGCATTTGACTTAATCATTACATACATTTCGTTGATCCAATTATTCACGCAGCTACTAATCATATGGAAAGCGTATGGCAGAAAGCAAAACAGAAAAACAAGCGCATGTTTGGTACTCGTCGCAATATGCTGTCCAACTATTTGGCCGAGTTTCTATTGCGGCAACGCTTTGGATCACACCAATTTCACAATTTGATTAATCACATCGGGCGCGTTTATCCGAATGCTGCGATTTAGGTTGTTGCAATTTAACTTTAGTGATGTTTACGCATTGTTATATTTCGATTACATGAGAATGTTTTATTGTTTCAATCACATTGTTACGTTGTATCGTTACATTTTGATTAAATGGCAATAGGTTACTTTACCGTTTCAAAACTGATGACATGTCATATTCGTGACCAGCATAGTGAAAGTGACTAATCCGTAAAAAATCAAAGATTTCATGGGTATCCCCTAAACTTGATAAGTGTCTAAAAACGTTCAGGGAATGGGTTAAAATTGGAAAAAGGTTTATCAACGACACTCCCAGAATACATAAATGGTAGAAACTGGTGGAAAAAAATTCTCAAAAGCATCAGTGACATTTTCTGCCAGTAGTTTCACCCTGAATTTCATGTTCATTTCCCAAAAAACTTGCTGTAAGAATAGTATGTGGCGCTCACCCGCGATCATCTTTTAGACATCTGTTTAAGGAGCTGGGCACCGACTTCTACAGAGTCTACTAATTCCTAATGAAGTTAACAAAGAGCTACATAATTACAATACCAGAAGAAAAAATGACGTTCATTAATCAGCATTAAGATTGTCTTTAGCACAGAAAGGTGTGAACAACACTGCAACAAATCTTTGCCCACTTACCCAATGATTTGAAATGTCTGATAGCAAGGTAAACTGAAATTGAAAAAGTTTATCCTTGACAACTATTTCGTAGAAGAATTCCTGTGTTTGTAATGTGTAAAAGCCGGTCGGTTGGAATTGCTAACTCAATCTGTATATCTTCATTTCGGGAAAGGGGGGGTGGGGGAATTATATGGTAATGTTTGTAATACAAATTTGCAATGTGAATGTAAAATGACTCGTTCCACATAATGATTTATCGTGCAAAATGATCCGTGAAAATTTAAAGCACTAACTCTCCGAAATGAAATAATTTTCTTAAAACCTGAATACACGAACTTTCTTCGAATAGTTGATGAAACCGTTAATAACTGTTTACGCTGCTTCGTCCTCACAGTGCAAGAGGCACACTGATGCGAAGATTTATCCCCATATTTGGTCCTCTTATGGCAGTTCCTTAAAATACAACGTAAGAAAAATACAGCCCACATTGTCCGTAGACGAACCGGAGAATAATATTACTATTTCACTGCGCTTCCACTTTTATACTGTGGGTGGAATACATTCCCATCTTCATCTCTTCATGAAAGATGCGACATCAGTCCCCTTTTGGTTATTAAGAGTGATACTTTCTTTTTACCTTTGTAGTTTCTACAGTTGTGGAAACTCATGACACGCTGGGTTAAATTGTAATAAAACTATTTTCATTGAACATAAGCAACAAAACTTCGATAACTGCTGGCATCTTGTTAAGCTTTTATCGAAAAGCTCTCGCCAACACGATCTATGCTTGACAAGTTACACAGCGCGGTAAAAATATAGTTACGTTTATTAATTGTAGTGAAATGTTTTATAGTGTACGAGGGAGGGGGATCTTCAAGCTACCCTAGTGTACCCACTACTCCGCCATAAACTAAAACGTTCTAGCAGCCACGCTATTTGTAGAAGCGGTGACCGGCTCAACGCGTTACGCAACATTATTTCCTTGTAATTACGGGACACCCTTTGTGCTCATCTTCCAACACCGTTGCCAACTGTGGTTAATCTTCCCAGTAAGTATTCTATGCAATGAAAATTCTGCGACATTTCACTACAGAGCGCAACTGCGAAGCTAAATGTCCCTAAGCAATTATTGCACAAATCGTCAAAAACCCCGAATTAACATTTATTCAAACAAGTTTCACTAAGAGTGTGCTGAAGCAACTAACTTTTGACCTTTTTCCTAAGTGTCAGTGGAAGTGAAAATTCTCTAAGGAATTAAAGTAAACCAAAGTTCGCTAACACAGCAAACACTGACATCACGCATTAGCTTCTTCGTCGCCCGCAGATAAACAGGGAATGTTCTCTAACAGCTGCGCTGTGAGGCGTATCAGCAAAGAATGATCCGTACTTACCGAGAACTGCGCAGTCAGACAGCAGAGAGATACAGACCCAGGAGACACTGCTCGCGAAATACGGACAATCGCCTTCGTAGCTGTCGTCCTCGTCTCCATTTCGTTATCTACGTGCAAGTCGCCGAACTGTGGTAAAATAAAAAATATTCGCGGCAGGCGGCCGAACACCCAGAAACGGAACTCCCGTCCAGAATACGCACATTTTACCATAAACTCTGGTACTACTCACACTCTCCACGCAAACGGACGCCTCGCGCCGTAAGGCAGAACTGCGGCACTCAACGTCAACACAGACAGAGTTAATGGGGTACCACCGCTTGCACAGACACCAAGTGAATCGACCCTAGCGCCTTCAGTACCAGCAATCGACACGAATCACATGTCGATATCAGACACAAGTCGCAATCTACAAATTGGTAGATAACTCTCAGAGCAGGCTTTCCAGTCATGATTGTCGATACCGGATGTATATTTTAATATGAAGAGTCTTGGTTTCTGGCACTGTGCAGCGTATTAAGTTATGGATGAGGTGTTACCTGTAGTAATTCGCTGGGCTATGGAAAATAGTTTCAGTTAAGCGCTGAGGGAAATTTAATCAACGCGATATTCGACTTTAGTAGGGAAGAGGGCACACTAGCTTCCACCGCAACGTTTCTTTCCTTATTGGGAGGTATAACTGAGAGAAATATTCAAAGTAATAACAAATATTCTGCGCATGGTTATGAGTTTGCCACGGGAAAGACGCTTCACAAATACAATGCCATGATGTGGTTAGTAACATTACGCATACCTACGCAAATATAATTAAACCTTTCAGCACACTGAGTCGTTACTATGTATTTTAACCTTCAAGCCGTCGATGTTACATTCTTTCGGTGTATTAGACCCTGGTTGTTACTGCGCACAATCGACCATCGCTGTTTGAAGGCTCGTTGACCGTAAAACACTACTCTGCATTCCACGTAAAAAGTAAATATTCGATCGGACTTCGTAAAAATAGATCTTCAGGTCCGACCTGTGGAGAATAATATGCGCAAAAGGCACGTCGCAATAAGCAATCGTTCGTTTCGCCTTCAAATAACGTGACCACAATTCCGTGATACATCTACCTGGAAAATATAAAACCATTAAAGAAATTCAATACGGTAACGCTAAAAGGTTCACTACAATAATTGCAGACCCCGATATTTATGAATCATAACCTTATGTTCCATAAAAATTACGTAACACACGGATTTCGGCAACCTACCTTTTAGTACATCGAATGTCACAACAGAAGTGAATCATAAGAAGAGAAAGTCTCCGTTTCTTCCCAAAATCACTTGTTTCTTTCGAAAAATTAACGTAGTTTTTGCTACAGAGGTTTCCTTTTTAATTTTTTAAAATTTTCGTTGATATCTGTTAGTTAATCATTGACATTATATGTACTACTCGTGAGGCAGGAGGTTTAACGATTTGAAAGTTTCTGCGTAAAGGAGCGACTGAAACGTCTTTTTTTTCTTTTCGCTTCACTGACCTGAATTCTGCATGTTTCCGTATAAGAGCACCTCACATCTAGGATTTGGCTGGAATTATTAAAATGGAAATTTGGGGTGGTTACTTGAGTAGAGTAAACGGAGTTTCCTACGTTCACACAATCTTACAATATAACAAAAACTGATTATTCTCCGCAAAACATTTGAGCATTTAATGACTCATTCAGGAAGTGTGGAAACATTTTGTCCTTCGTCTGGACAGATATTTTGGTTTTTTAACCAGTTTGGCTGCGTATTGAGGAAATCGGACTAAAAACACCAATCAGAATCTTCAGATTCCTTATTTTCAATATTTTTGATTACATGACTTTCAGTGACTGGTACATTTATGTAACTTGGGAAACGCCATGGAATAAATGCTCGGTTTGTAAAAAGGCAAAGAATAACTTTAGTATTTTTAGTTGCAAGATAAGTAGAATTAATTTTTGAGTAGGTTTTCATGATGTTTTGTAACAGTACTTTGAAATTAAGAGTTCATTTGCGTTAAGGAAGTGAATTTAAAGGTATTTTCTAGAACGACTTTTCTTTATGTTTCATTGCGATCGTATAATACAGTTTTGATTTCAGTTTGCAGATTAGATAAGTATGTTTTACAGAAGCGGGTTTAATAGTGAATAAGAAAATAGGAATGCAGGTAAGCTACTGTGAACATCATAGTGAACGTTTTACCATAGCCAAAATAGACACGAAGCCCATACTTACTACCTAGTACAAGTTTATATGCCAGTTAGCTCCGGGGATGATGATGAGAATGAAGAAATGTATGGTGAGATGAAAGAAATTATTCAGGTAGCTAAAGAAGACGAAGATTTAATTGTGTTGAGGACTGGTTTTTGCCAGCAGGTAAAGAAAGCGAAGAAAGAATAGATGGTGAAAATGGACTGGGAGATAGGAATGAAAGAGAAAGCTGGCTGGAAGAATATTGCACACAGCATAACTTCATGATCGTTGATACGTGGTTTAAGAATCATAAAAGAAGGGCATATAAGTGGAGACATCGGAAAGTTTCATGTTAATTCTATAGTAATAAGAGAGATCTAGGGGCTAAATATTGAATTGCAAGATTTTTCCAGGGGCAGATGTGCACTCTGGCATTTTATTGGTTATGAAATGTCGATAAAAACTGAAGAAATTGGAAGAAGACAGGAAATTAAGCTGATGGGACGTGAATAACGTAAAGAAAATTAATAATTTTTTATTACTGATGTACAGATTAACAGTTATTCAACACTCATACCAAAGATCAATTTGAAAAGGATTTTACACTGGCAGACAAAGGAAGATTTACGCTCTTCGTTTATTAGTTTTAGTAACCGTTACCATTCGTGGTTCTTATGTCCTGGTAATTAGACGTATAAACGAAGTGCTCGGTATTGTCAAGTGAAATTGTGCTAAATAATGAAAGCAACTTCTGAAACAATATGAGTTTCTCATTTACGATACCATGGATACAGCTCCTGTAATTATTATTAACTTAATTTTGGATGGGGAATTTAGATGATGGCGACGATCTTCATGACGGCGCTGCTCAATTACAGAGGTACGTGAATGTATTCATCCCTTTCCCTTCGTGCCCAATTTCAATATTTAGGTCATATTTGCCGCGACATTCAGAACATGCAATCTTTCTTTTCATTTAATTTCGAAGTCCGATCATTTTCTTACTCAGGCGAATAAAAGCATTTTAACCACAATTCTCTTTACGCACGCCACGGGGAATGATGGTACCTAGAATGTACGTGCCTCTATCCCGATCGTGCGTTCGCGTACAACTGAGTATGTACCAACGTAACTATACTTATGACCCATTTCCCTTACAGTATTAATTCTTATTTTGAAGCACTCGCTCGCGCATGTACGTGCCCTTTTGTTTTGTGTAGTCCGCCCTTAATAACGTTACTTTTAATATTCAGTGGCTTAGTTTCCACAATTGACCTTTGCCTATGTCGCAACGGCGCTTCAAGCGAAACATTTACTACGCGATATTCGTACTAACTCTTATTTCAAAATTACGACACCGGCTGACTATGTTTCTAACAATTTAACAGGGCGGTTACAGTAAGCTAACAGAACCAGAGGTTGATGTAAGTGTCAGAGGCAGCATTAAGCAACAGTTGACTAGAACAGGAGAAAAGAACGCGTAGCTTTAAGAGATAAAATAGTGACCAGGCAGCAGAGGATCAGATAGGTAAAGAGATAATGTCTAGTAGAAATCCTTGGATAGCACGAGATACATTCAGTTTAATTGATGAAAGGAGAAAATATAAAAATGCAGCGAATGAAGCAGGCGAAACGGAATACAAACGTTTAAAAAATCAAATTGACAGGAAGTGCGAAATGGCGAAGCAAGACTGGCTAGAGGACAAATGTAAGGGCCAAGGGAACTAGAACCAATCAGATAGGCCATTCCGGCGTGTCGTGCTGCTACTGGCTAACGCGAATGACGTCAGCAGGTATACTGCTCTAACGCGGTACTGATGCACATTATTAAGCATCGCTTGAATCTAAAATTATAATAAATGAACACCTCCATGTCACAATAACAGCCACCTTGAAAGGCTTAAAATTAAGAGCTAGAACTCACCGTAACACACTGTAATTCAGGAAGATCACGAAGCAACTCACTAAAGATTTTACTTCATGGGGAATTTTAAAGTTCCCTGTTTTAGTTTGTGTGTACATATGCCTTTTTCTAAAGAAGGTTCTTTGTCTTACGTAGAGAGAAACCATTTTATGATGCATTTCGGTAAACTTTGAAGATATTGTAGAAATAATGTTTTCCATCAGTCCGTCACACTTAGCAATATGTCGCCCATGAAAACTGCAAAAATCACTTAAAACTCCATTAATTTATTGAACCGATCAATTGAAGGAGAAGAGAGCTTATACCAGTCATTAATGGTGATGTAGTCTGAATCCGGAATATGTTTCTCTGAGAGTGAACCCAAGAAGCTGTCAGTGTAAGATCGAATCTGGCCTGGTCTGAAAAACTGTCTAATTTGTTGTTTTATTGCAGAAAAAACTGACGATTGACTCTAAATAACTGAAAGTATGAAGTCATCCAGGTGAGTACTAAATGAAATCCTCTAAATTCCCGTTACACGATAAATCACGCAAATCTAAAGGCTGTAAATTCAAGTAAACACTTAGAGACTACAATTACGAATAACATAAATTGGAACGATCACATAGATAACGTTGTTGGGAAAGCAAACCAAAGACTGCAATTTATTGGCGCAACTCTTAGAAAACGCAACAGGTCTATTAAAGAGACTGCTTACATTACGCCTATCCGCCCTCTTCTGGAGTATTGCTGTGTGGCGTGCGATCCGCTTCAGACAGGATTGACGGAGGACTTCGAAAAAGTTTGAAGAAAGGTAGTTCGTTTTGCACTATCGAAAAATAGGGGAGAGAGTGCCTTGCATATGATACGTGAACTGGAATGGCTATCATTAAAACAAAGGCTTGTTTCGTTGCAGTAGAATCGTCTCCTGAAATTTCCAACACTAACTTTTTCCACCGAATTGGAAAATATTTTTCTTGGCGCCCATCTACATAGGGAGAAATGAGCAGCGTAATAAAATAAGAGAAATCAGAGTTCTCACGGAAGTATTTACGAGCTCGTTTCTCCCGCGATCTGTTTGAGAGTGGAATAATAGAGGAATAGCTTGAGGGTGATAGGATGTGTGGTGTCACCGCCAGACACCACACTTGCTAGGTGGTAGCTTTTAAATCGGCCGCGGTCCGCTAGTATACGTCGGACCCGCGTGTCGTCACTGTCAGTGATAGCAGACCGAGCGCCACCACACGGCAGGTCTAGAGAGACGTCCTGGCACTCGCCCCAGTTGTACAGCCGACTTTGCTAAAGATGCTACACTGACGAAGACTCTCTCATTTGCCGAGAAGATAGTTTGCATAGCCTTCAGCTAAGTCAATTGCTGCGACCTAGCAAGGCGCCGTATTCAATTGATATTTATTATATGAAGCATGTATCATCAAGAGCGATGTTATACAATTATGGATTAAAGTTAAGCATTCCAGAAGCTACGTACTTTTCTTTATAGCATTCATTACGTATCCTGTTTCAGACCTCACGCCAGCCTGCGTGAGTTTAAGCGCGTGCCTTTCGGCTTCCTCTCATTGTGTCTAGGCTGTCTTGTCTAGACACAACAGGATGAACCGTCAGCCTCTTAATTACGAAATGCAGTGTAGTCACGTAGATGTAAAAGCACGTCTCTCTACTTCCACAACATACTTCGAATACTTTGCTTGCAGGCCCTTCTTTCTTCTTTCAAAAAATGGCTCTAAGCACAATGGGACTTATTATCTGAAGTCATCAGTCACCTAGACTTAGAACTACTTAAACGTAACTAACCTAAGGACATCACATACATCCATGCCCGAAGCAGGATTCAAACCTGCGACCGTAGCAGCAGCGCGGTTCCGGACTGAAGCGCCTAGAACCACTCGGCCACAGCGGCCGGCCTTTACTTCTTTTCAGAGTGTAGTTTTCTCTCTTCTACAGTTGTATCTCAGTTTTTAAACTGCCAATTTCGTGTTTAACAGCAACGTCTAGGTCAAGAACTACCTCTGTACCGGTCAACTGATCTAATTTAGGTTTCTTCGGAGATAAAGCTTTCAAGGCAGGCATCGTATGCTTCTCTTTTCACATCGGCGATCCCTTGCCCATGATACTTATTAATACACAATATTTTAGAACAGCATTGTCATTGGTATAGAAATTAAACTGCAACGCTATGAAGAATCAATTCGCGAATAACTCTATAAGCGATAAAACACAAACGTTTTCTAAACAGGCAGTTACCTGTACGTTGTCCTTGCCGGTGCTTGCGACAGCCTCGAATGAATCTCCATGACAACTTGGAATTTTTTGTAATGGCAAAAAGGCACCCTGTAATTATCGTTTCATATGAAACCCCCCAAACTCATTCTCTGACTCCCGTTCATAATTCTGGTAAGGAAATTATTTTTACAAATCCGTGCGTTATTCACATTAACAAGATTAGTTCTTTTAAAGCAAGGCACCCATTTGCCCTGAAGTTACCTTACCTTTTGGAAATTGGTTGTAAACGGCGTAAGCAGTTTTATGCGAAACATTTTAGTATTCAGCAATAGCACAATGTCTTCTACTTTCGCTCATAACGCGACAAAACGACCACCAAGAAGAACAGCACATCAAAACGACCACCAAGAAGAACATCAAATAAGCAGTTACTGCATTCCATCTATTTCAACGCAGGGATCTGGGAATTTGCATTAGCAATGCTCGTGCAGTGTTCACGCATAGCGCTTCTCGCTTCCTATATTCCTTATAACGTCACGGCGTTTCGCCAGCAGTCTGCACGGGAAGCCGATACGGTATGCGCTGTGTAAGGATTTAGAAGCTTATTTCACTAGGGGAAAGGTAGATACCGCCTACAGGAAAATTAAAGTGGCCTTTCGGGAAAAGAGAAGCAACTGTATGAATATCAACAGTTCAGATGGAATGACAGTCCTAAGCAAGGAAGGGAAAGCTGAAAGGCGGAAGGAGTATACAGAGACTCGTTACACGGGAGATGAATTGGAAGGCAATATTATTGAAATGGAAGAGGATATAGATAAAGATAAGACGCAAGATATGACACTACGAGACGCATTTGACAGAACTCTGAAAGGTCTAAGTCGAAACAAGGCCCTGGGTGTAGACGATATTCCATCAGAACTACTGATAGCCTTGGGAGAGCCAGCCGTATTAAACTCTTTGATCTGGTGTGCAAGATATGAGACAGGCGAAATAGCCTCAGACTTCAAGAAAAATTTAATAATTCGAATTCTAAAGAAATATGTTACTGACAGATGTGAATATTACCGAACTATCAGTTTAATGAGTCATAATTGCAAAATAATAACATGAATTCCTTGCACAAGACTGGAAAGACTGGTAGAAGCTCACCTTGGACAAGATTAGCTTGGATTAGGAGCGCGCGAGTCAGCACTGACCCTATAACTTATTTTAGAATAAAGGTCAAGGAAAAGAAAACCTATCTTAATAGCATTTGTAGACTTTTGACAATGTTGACTGGAATTTTCTCTTTGATATTCTGAAGGTAGCAGGTGTGAAACACAGGGAGCGAAATGCTATTTACAAATTGTACAGAAACCAGAGGACAGTGTAGTGGGTGGTGGTGGGATCACTCATGGAAAAATTCCTATATAGTTGGTGTCAGAGCTGCACCTTCTTTAGATTGAAGTCAGCTGATAGCCATCTCTGCTTAAAGGAAGTTCCTCTAACGAAGGAATCGCTGATGAGTCAGATATATGTACAGTTTTTAACAATCAATTTCTGAGCATTGCTGATGCATTAAATAAAAACTTAGTTCCTGTAGAGAATCATATAAGTGTCTTGGCAAATTCCTTTCCGAGATTGATGTCTGAAATACTCCTCTGTCATACTGACTAGGGGGAGACTGAATCAATAACCACATCACTGAAGACTAAGGACTCATGGATATGATTCAGTGCCTAGCAGAATATTAAAGTACTGTGCCGCACATGTTAGCCCTGTGCTTAGCTGTATTTGTAATTTTTCTTTAGGAATGGTCAGTTTCCTGAACAATTGAAGTACTAAGTGGTAAAGCCATTTTATAAAAAGGGAGAAAGGGATAATGTAGACAATTATAGACCTATTTCTGTGCCATCAATGTTTGCTGAAGCTATTGAATTGGCTCTGAGCACTATGGGACTCAACTGCTGAGGTCATTAGTCCCCTAGAACTTAGAACAAGTTAAACCTAACTAACCTAAGGACATCACAAACATCCATGCCCGAGGCAGGATTCGAACCTGCGACCGTAGCGGTCTTGCGGTTCCAGACTGCAGCGCCTTTAACCGCACGGCCACTTCGGCCGGCGAAGCTATTGAAAAGGCTGCATATGTAAGGATAATTATGCATCCTATGGCACAATTTGCTGTCAAATGTACAGTTCGTCTTTAGAAGTTGTTTAACAATTTAAAATGATGTATTCTCTTTTCTCTGTGAGGTACTGGATGGATTTAACAAACGCTTTCGAACGCTTGGCATATTTTTTGATTTTACTAAGGCGTTTGATTGTGTTGACCACAAAATATTTCTCCAAAAGTGGAAGCATTATGAAATATAGGCAGTAGCTCACAATTGATTCACCTCTTACTTTAACAACAGACAGCGAAAGGTCATTATTTACGGTGTTGAGAATGGCTGTGATGTCGGGTCTGAATGGGGCACAGTCAAATGGGATCAGTGTCGGTGCCACTCCTGTTCCTTATTTATATAAATGATTTGCCCTCTAGTATTACAGGTAACTCTAAAATATTTCTGTTTGCTGATCCTTGGTAGTAAATGATGTGTCCAACATTGGCCTGTTTCAAATAATGTAGTTCATGATGTGAGGGTCTACGGATTGCGCGCAGCCGTACGGTACGTAACAAGTGCTCTCAAGCCGACCTGTCTGGCATGCTGACAATTTGCTTGGTCAGTAGACGTGCGTCGCGCCACACTGCGATGCAGATCACGGATGGCCGCCGTCCGCAGCGGGCAGTATTAACTGGCGAGGCCTCGGGAGCGAATATGTCTCTCTCTCTTAGCTCACCATGGAGCTTTTCGATGCGACCGTAATTAGGATGTAGGACACAGTGATGATGGGTGCGCATAGCATGCGTGTTTTATAATCCGCCTTTGTTAATAAAACTGTTTAAACTTACTTCTCGGTGTTTGCGTATTGCCGTGCCTCGAGGACCCACCACATTCAAATCCTGAGAAATATTCGTGTAATCATCAGCAGGGGCACCAACACAAACAATCCACCTTATAATGAGATAAGTTTATGGCTTGTACAAAATAAACTAATGCTAAATCACAGTAAGACTCAGTTTTTATAGTTTCTAATGCACAATTCAACAAAATCTCACAGAATGGGTATACGATTAATGAAACTGAACAGTTCAATTTTCTAGGTGTTTACAAGATAGTGAACTGTTGTGGAAAGCCCACTTTGGGATCTTGTTCACAGATTTAATGCTGCCATTTTTACTATTCGAACAGTATCTGAAGTACGTGATCGTTCGACACGAAAATTAGTCTACTTTGCTTATTTTGAGTGTCACACTGTATTATATTTTGGGTAACTCTTCCGATTCTCAAAGGATATTTTTGGCTCAGAAATGGGAAGTTCAGCCAATGAGTTACGTAGGTTTGCGAACCTCTTGTCGACCCCTGTCCACTAGTCTGGGTATTCTGACACTGCCTCGCTCTAACTCTTGTGCAGAAAGGTGTCCAGTATACTGCTGCATCCATTTTCAATAAGCCACCAAAAGAATTCAAAAATCTTAGCAGTAATCCACGAGCTTTCAAATCTACACTGAAGAGATTCCTCATGGGTCACTTCTATTCTGTCGAGGAGTTGCTTGAAAAATTAAGCTGCGTCTTGTGTTATATTGCTCAATGTGTTAACTAAATTAATGGTTTGTCGATTCAAAAACATTTTATTTTATCTCTTATTTTTGTGTTTTAGTTTCATGTACTGACGCGTTCCATTACCTTGAAGATTTGCTCCTTAATTTGGCCCAGCGAAACTAGTCGTGTAAATAAAAATAAATAAAATAAGAGTCGAGCGACATGAAGGAGATGCAGTGGTTGCGAAGGGAGTAAGATAGGGCTGTAGCCTATTCCAGATGTTTTAAAATCCGTACATTGAACAAGCACTAAATGAAATCAAAGAAAAATTTGGAGTAGGAATTAAAGTTCAGGGAGAAGAAATAAAAACTTCGAGATTTGCCTATGAGATTGTAATTCTATTAGTGACAGCAAAGGACTTGAAAGAGCAGTTGAACGGAAAGAACAGCGTCTTAAAATGGGGTTATAAAACTAACATCAACAAAAGCAAAACATTGATAATGGGATGTAGTCGAATTAAATCATGTGATGCTAAGGGAATTAGATTAGAAAACAAGACATTCGACGTCATAGATAAGTTTTGTCGTTTGGGCAGCAAGAAACTGATGATGGTGGAAGTAGAGGGGATATACACTGAGCAGCCAGAACATTATGACCACCTACCTAACCGCCGGTATGGCCACTTTTGGCACGGATAACAGTGGTGACACATCGTGGTATGGAAGCAATGAGGCCTCGGTAAGTCGCTGGAGGCAGATGGTACCATATCCGCACACACAGGCCACCCAGTTCCCGTAAATATTGGGGAGCGGGGCAATAAGCTCTGGCACCACGTTCAATGACATCTCATATGTTTTCGATCGGGTTCAGATCTGGCGAGTGGGGGGAGGGGGGCTGCACATGAATTGGAACTCACCGCTGTGTTCCCCGAACCACTCCATCACACTTCTGGGATTCTGACATGGCGCATTCCCTTGTTGAAAAATGCCACTGCCGTCGGGAAACACGATCGTCACGAATGGGTGTACGTGGTCTGCAACCAGTGTGTCACACTCCTTGGCCGTTATGGTGCCTTGCATGTGCTCCACTGGATCCACGGATGCCCACGAGAATGGTCCCCAGAGCGTAATGGAGCCGTCGACAGCTTGTATCCGTCCTGCTGTACAGGTGTCAAGGAGCTGTGCTCGTGGAAGACGACGAATTTGCTCCTTCCCATCGGCCTGCTGAAGAAGGTGTTGGAATTCACGAGAGCATGCAACTCTCTCGACTGCGGAAATGTCCAATGCCGATGGTCACGAGCCCATTTCAGTCGTAGTAGCCAATGTCGTGGCATTAACATTGGCACATGCACGGGTCATCGGTGTGGAGGCAGACTGTTAGAAGTGTTCAATGCTCTGTGTGTTCAGATACACTTGTACTCCGCCCAGCATTAAAGACTTGTGTTAGTTTAGCCACAGTTCGTCGCCTGTCCTGTTTTACCAGTCTGCCCAGCCTACAATGTCCGAAATCTGTAATGAGGGGTAGGCGCCCAATCCCAGAACGTCTGGACGAGGTTTCACCTCGGTTTTGTCTTGTTTTGAAGACACTCACCACAGCACTTCTCGAACACCCGACAAGTCGTGCAGTTTCCCAAATGCTCATGTCAAGTCTCTGGACCATCACAACCTTCCCTCGATCAAACTCAGATAGATCGCGCGCCTTCCCCATTCTACACACGGTCAGGATGGTTACTGATACAACGTGGACTGTGCGTGTGTCTGACTAGCAGTCATTCCTTTCCAAGTGATGTTGCTATAGCCTGGAAGGGTTTATACCGATAGTAGGCCGGTATTCATAATGTTATGACTGATCAGTGTAAAATGTAGATTGGCAATGGGAAGAAAAGTATATCTGAATACAGATTTGTTAACATCCAATACAGATTTAAGTTTTAGGTAGTCTTTTTTAAGGCATTTGTCTGGAGTGTAGCCATGTATGGAAGCGAAACATGGACGATAAACAGTTTATACAAAAAGAGAATAGAAGCTTTTGAAGTGTGATTTTACAGAAGAACGTTGAAGATTAAATGGGTAGATCACGTAACTAAGCAAGAGGTGCCGAATAGAAATGGGCAGACAAGAAATTAGTGACACAGCTTGACCAAAAGAGTGGATCCGTTGATAGGATTCATTCTGAGACACGAAGGGATCGCCAGTATAGTAGTGCAGGGAAGTGTGGGAGGTAAGTAAGCAGATTCAGAACGATTCAGGTTGCAGTTGTTATTAAGAGATGAAGAGGCTCGCACAGGATAGTGAAGCATGGAGGGCTGCATCAAACCAGTCTTCAGACTGAAGACCACAACAACAACAATTTACAAAACAAGATTTTGTTGTATTTCTATGTCGGAAGGTTGAAATCGTTATTATGTGATGGATGGCGCGTGTGCGTGGAATTCTGTGAAATCAGGCAGACAGGAATCGCGGCGTTCAGGCGATCGCTGTTGCTACTATGCCGCCTCTTTTGCGGGGTCGTCATCCGTTGAAGTCATTATCGCTCAGCTGTTCTTCATTGGTAAGAACAGTCGCTCATCCGGGTTTGTATGCAGTTCACTAGTAGGCTTCTGGTCGTGCGTCTAGCAGTACCTGAGGGGAGAAAAGACGCGGAAAGTCCTGTTCCGCACACATGATATTACAATATTTCCTGACTGGGAGAGGACTATAGTGGGCAGACTGACTGTCCAGTTCGCAAAATGCGGCTACATGGCACTAAGAGTGGCAAGTCAGTTATGGAACACACCATATTCCGACTCTAAATTGAGTTCTCATTTCACAAGATAAACACGAATTTGACACATAAAAAAGTGAAAACGTAAATTCCAAACATGAAAAAATTAGCTAGTGACAATATCAAGGCATATAAAAATTAAATAATATAACAATTATAATACACACACCAACAAAATATTACTATCACATTTCATATGAAACGTGAAGGGTACTAACGTGTAACACATAAAAAAACAATATCAGTGACATATTGCATAAGAGACATTAAAGGTACTAACATTTAAGAAATAAAAGCAACAAAAGTATTACTTTCACACAGCACATGAAATTTAGGAAATCAATATTGACAACAGATTTTGCTATATGCAGTTTTCACCACAACTACACGGACACACTTGTCAGGTCCAGGGAACAGCTGCCTGACGATACCCAACCCAGCCCCCGTACCAAGGGAGCACATGATCGCCGATCTGGTGCTACCATGTGTCTTCCTATGCCGATCTACTGTGTTGCTGCAGCTGATGCACGTACTCAGTGAACCACCTCTTCAAAAAGGGCTGATGCAGCTGCTGTACAAGTTGTCACCTGTGAAACCTGTTCACAGAAATCTCAAGGATACGTCATGAGAGCGAGCCCACAACGGCATTGAATTTAGGCATGCTTCTGCCTGTCAGTTCTTCAGATGTCAGTACTGTATTGCCAATAACACGCTTGAGATGTGACTATACATTTGACTACTGATTCCCACAATCGGCCAAAGTGGGTGACACGAGGTGGAGTAAAATATTAAATTATACTCTGAGGCCGAGAAGTTCACCACACTTTCATCTGTAGCCTCTTCACAGAGGAAGCACCTACAAATGTGGTACCATTATCACTATACTTGTGAGAAGGATTTCCTCTTCTCGCAATGAATCCCGTGAGAGCAGCCAGAAATGATCTGGTTACCAAGTCGCTAACTATAGGTGAATGGCTTTGGTTCCCACGTAAATAAGCCGGCCGGAGTGGCCGTGCGGTTGTAAGCGCTACAGTCTGGAGCCGAGCGACCGCTACGGTGGGAGGTTCGAATCCTGCCTCGGGCAGGTTTAATTAGTTCTAAGTTCTACGGGACTGATGACCTCAGAAGTTAAGTCGCATAGTGCTCAGAGCCATTTGAACCAAGCCCACATAAATAAAGCAATATAGGCTTTGGTAGTAATATTAATCCGCCGTCCTCCATGCTTCACCGTAACACGGCCTGCATATTCCACTCCACTGGAATGGACAAGACTGGTTTACTGTAGATGCTGGTAGGTGGCCCATAAGTTGAACTGCAGCCTGGGACTTCAAGCATTTCAGTCATTTCCCGGTAACTCCTTTGACTGTGTTGCGACCGAGGGAATTCAAAACATCCTACGCAACATAGGAAGTTAAAACTATGGCACAGCATACAACAAACGTTCATATACATACACGATGAGAATTTATGATGCTTACATGGTGTGAAGTCGCTCATCATACGGTGCGTTGGCACTCATCAGCCTCCCTCCCACTCATTAAATAGCTTCTGGATCAACTGATGGATGCATACCTCTTAATTAGATATTATGAGGAATAGAATAACTGGCCTTCAACAATGCGATCTCACTAGCGTAATCACCATGTTGAACTATGCCAAAGGCTCTTTTGATAGCGTTTTGGTATTCCTGTGGGGCGAGTGTCCCAGTTATCCTCTGTTTGTTGCAGCCTTTTATTGTTAAACCTCAGTGCATAAGCCAAAACCCTGTAGGTTTCTTTGAAATAGGAATACTTACACTACAATTCAGCATCAAGCTTAATAACGGACATCAAAGGCACCTACACACCTTTCTGGCGCATCTTCTATCACACGTGAAGGACAAGTGCTGTAGTCCAGGTCACAGCTGAATAGCCATGATGGGGCAGAGCACCACTGCAAAAGTGAATCCATTTGTGCTGCGCTGATGCCACGTGATAAGCAATCAGTGGGAGTGTCTTCTGATTTGACGTGTCTCCAGTTGGAAACAACTCAGTTCCTGAATTTCAGAGACTCTGTTGACAACAAAGGTTTTCCAATGACAGACCACGTTGCAGCCAGCTGAGAACTATTGGAGAATCCGTCCAAATATGGATATCACTAATGTTTACAATGTCTAAGTCAGTGGCCAAATTATGAATGAGTCGAGCAAGAAGAAGAGTATCTCATAATTCCAGTCACGGAAGAGATTGTTCTTTGACAGGGGCTAAACGTGATTCGGCCACAGCCAATGAAATTACAATCTTTTTGTTGGGAAGAACACATGTGATGTATACACAGGCATCATATGCCAACTATGAAACATCACAGAAACATGAAATTTCGAATTTAACGTATTGAACACAGGGAATGACATGCCTCCTAACAAAAATATCAGTTCGAGAAGGCAGTTACATATAAAGGACATTCCATTCATCAGCTAGATTGGATAGAAGGACTTCATCCAAATGAAGGCTTAGTTGACACGAGTGCTGCAAGAACAGTTCCATCTTGTGACTAGTGGGTCCAAAAGGCCTAGTGGGTCAAAAATGAATGCTATTGTAGACAGGCGATCTTTGAGCACCGACTATTCTTCAGCTGTGCGTGGCACTGAAATGGATCAGAGCTGTGGTACCGTAAGATTACCAATGTTTTTATTGCTTCTCCATTAATGAGATTACAATGTACAAACGTTTCTGTGTGCCGCGCTGGAATTTGTTCCACAACCTTGTGGCTACTGGAGTTCCATTACCTCAGTGGAAACCAATCAGAAGCAGATAGCTGAGTCACCTGGGTTTGAAGTTTCTGAGTTTCAGATTGCATATCTGACTCGCCTAGGAAGTCGTCCACATAGAAACTAGACAACAAAGTTCATGCTGCCACTGGAAACCTGTCTTGATTTTCGAAGCCCAACTGTTGGAGACATCTAGTCGCAATAAAGGCAGCAGCAGGAGCAGTTCCATAAGTGGCTGTGGACAATCCATATTCTTGTATCAGCTCACACAGTGATTCTCACCACAGAATTCTCCGAAAGTTACTACTATCAGGATGGAGAGACAGTTAGTGATACATGGCCTCGTAACTGAATGAGAGAAAGAGCTCGAAAATCTTGATTTTGCAGCAGCAGATTCCGACATCTCATCTCATAACATGCTTCTGGCTTAAGTGTTTCAATACTATACCTTACCATATATGTAGTATATCGATGCGAAAAGTACGACAGATCACTGGCGACATCCAATGGGGAGTTACTGGCAATGCTTGAGGGAAGTTCGGTTGAGTGGCTGACCAAGATTTCTCGCGGAGGTTTGTTTGTAAGCTCAGGATCGTTCCTTGAAACTAGTATGAAATTATCGAGCAAGGTAACGCAGTAGTTACCACAATGTACTCGCATTCGGGAGGTTGACAGTGCAAACCTGCGTCCTGCCAGTTAGGTATAGGTTTTCCGTGATTTCCCTTAACTATTTACTGCGAAAGCCATGATGGGACTCTTGAAAGGGCACGGCCGAATTCCTACTCCATCCTTCCATATTCCGAGCTTGTGCTCCGCCTCGTTGTCGACAGGACGTTAAACTATAACCTCCTACTCCTCCAGCTACAAAATAGGAGTTAATATTTGCCCAGATCTGAGGGAATTAGATTAGGAAATGAGACGCTTAAAGTAGTAAATGAGGTTTGCTATTTGGGGAGCAAAATAACTGATGATGGTCGAAGTAGAGAGGATATAAAATGTAGACTGGCAATGGCAAGGAATGCGTTTCTGAAGAAGAGGAATTTGTTAACATCAAGTATAGATTTAAGTGTCAGGAAGTCGTTTCTGAAAGTATTTGTATGGAGTGTAGCCATGTATGAAAGTGAAACATGGACGATAAATAATTTGGACAGGAAGAGAACAGAAGCTTTCGAAATGTGGTGCTACAGAAGAATGCTGAAGATTGGATGGGTAGATCACGTAACTAATGAGCAGGTATTGAATAGAATAGGGGAGAAGAGGAGTTTGTGGCACAACTTGACAAGAAGAAGGGACCGGTTGGTAGGGCATGTTCTGAGGCATCAAGGGATCACAAATTTAGCATTGGAGGGCAGCGTGGAGGGTAAAAATCGTAGAGGAAGACCAAGAGATGAATACATTAAGCAGATTCAGAAGGATGTAGGTTGCAGTATGTACTGGGAGATGAAGCTTGCACAGGGTAGAGTAGCATGGAGAGCTGCATCAAACCAGTCTTAGGACTGAAGACCACAACAACAACAACAACATGGATACCACAATTTACCCACGGAACGTGGTGTCACTAAAAACCTGTGCGCCATATTTTGCGAACGATTCTCCGCTGTTCATCAGGAAGTAATTAAAGTTTGTGCCAGAACGAAAACATTTATCCGGCTGTGTTGGCTATCATCAGAGACCAGGTAAAGGAAACAGAGGCAGCTCAGCGTCGGAAAGCAGTGAAGTCTCATTTTTCATTGGTTTAAGTATAAACGAACAATATTTGCGTAAATTAGGGCGTATGTAACACCCCTTCACACGCACCAATTTACTGGCTGACAGACGACCAATTCCCTGACAGCCTACACACGTCCCGACCGACTGAACTCAGCGATTACAGTGCGGGCCTGCTGTCGTAATTTGTTTATTTTATGTTTAGTTCATTGTGTTTGCCCTATGGGATCCCGCTCGGTTTTTCACAAAAGCAAAAACGGGTGAATCGTGCATTACGGAAGTGCTGAACATCATAAAACCATTCTTAAGGGAAAATACTGCAGTCCTGGCATAGGTTGTAAACTCCGAGGAGAGAGTGTTAGCTACGTACATTACGATTTCTCGCCAATGGCAGCAGACGTAATATTCAGTGCTCTTCTGCCACCACAATTATTAACTAAAATTGTTCCTGAAATGTGCAACTTGATTTATAGTTGACTGAGAAAATACATCGTGGTAAAGCAAAATAAATACAACAATAGACGTTCGTGAAAACATTTATTTATGGACGTAGCAGAACAAGATGACCCGTAAATTTCAGAGACTCTTATTCGAAGAAGAAAGATTACACATGGTGGCGGCGTGCGTCATCTAATAAATACAACAGATGCGTAAGAAATGAAGCATTTGGCGACTGTTAGAATTGAAAAAAAAAAACTACATAGTTGATGGCTGGAATTTTTTAGTACTTACAATAGTGAAGCAAGTACATTTTATTAATTAATGTCCATGGAATGTCGATAGTTCCGTTTTTAGATTTCATTTCCGATAAGTATCGGAAATAAAACCTAAAAACAGAAAGAAGATCGACGGACTTAACCTCGTGTTGCACACAGAGAAACCAATATGTATTCGGTAAAAAATGGAACAGGTGCTTCATTTCTTGCACCTCTATTGTTAATACTCCTCGCACGACGTGCCACGAATACATCAGCATTCTTTAAATTTCTTTAAAATCTCTGTCTTTAAAGTTTCATCCGCCTCGGACGTCGACATGTATATTAGAATAATATTTAATTCCGTCAGCTGTGACAAAACACGAATTTTAGTCGGGCGGTTGGCACGATTGCACTACACTCGACACAATCTGTTGCGTCGGCTGTCGAGTGGTGGGACGCGCCCGACAGTGAAAGTTCGTCGGTCGGTCAAAACACGGACACGCAGCCAATTTGTCAGACGATCTGAGGTTGAGGCATCACGTGAGGCGCTGCTGGCGAGTCCTGTGATCAGGCTGATGGCTGCGACAGACGAAAGGAAGAGCTGTGAATCATTCGTCCTGCTTTGCTCGTACAGATAAAGTTCGAAATTCTTTCTTGAGTTGTTTGGTGGAGTTGGTGGAGTAGTTGTTGTTGGAGTAGTTTTCGCTGTTGGAGTTTTTCAAAAACGTGACCAGATCTATGTGTGTAATGATGTATAAGCTTTAATTCCTTCTGAACAGAGACCGAAAGCCATGAGAAGGTGTTTGTTGGAGATAAATCTTGTGCAGAATTAAGCACAATTTGAGGTGGCTTGAAGAGCTACCCTGACTACTCTGAGAAGAGCAAAGGGGAAGTATATCAAGGGCATCATCGTGGAGGCAGAAACAGATGAGAGCAGACAGTGTCAGTAATGCTTATAACGGTGAAGGGTTTTATTAAAGGGTCAGAGGCTACAAAGTATTTTGTCAAAGAGGTTGTAAAATAGTTGCAAACGACTGAAATCGCCAGAAGATGGAAGGAGTACTTCTACCATCCCCAATTGTAATGAAACCAAAGTAGGATTCTATTTCCAGTCTAACCACGGCTGACCCACACCACTTTCGTCTCTCCCCCCCCCCCCCGCCCCCCCGGTCCCCCTCCCCCCCCCCCCCACACACACAATCCAAACGAATCAAATAGCTTAAGAAGGGTGGAAACAATACAAGCCAAATTGATCCAGACGGGAGGTGAGAAACTTGCAGCAGACTACACCAGCAGATAATTGTAAGGACCAAAGAAGCAATACCAGAAGGGAAAACGCTGCTAATCTCTGCAGTCCATAAACGAGGATGACAGACAAATGTGTGCGTTATTGTTGAGTGGCCCGGCTTAGTCAAAGGCACGTCATCCCGTCCAACTGCCCGTATACAGAATTGAAATCTTGAAAATTAGTAATTGGTGAATTCTGGGAGGTTTGCAGCCAGGGTTCTGAACAGTAGATCAGATCTTCGTTCTCTCATAATTCACCGGAAAACAGATGACACAGTAAGGAACCAGAGTTAATCTGTCGATTTCACGAAGTTCTATGATTGCATACACCACAGAAGCCTGTTCATTAGCACTCGTCGACAAGGTCAATATACTGGTCAAGTAGTTACTGTGGATGGAAGAGCGGTCCTGCAACTGCGTTTCTCAATGGGAACCCTTCATATTAAGTAGAGATCAGCATCATCCATGCAGGGAACCACTCCTCCTACAGCCCAATGGAACTGTTTTGGCCGAGGTGAATGTCGAGACCGTTAAGGATTCAGATATAAAAAAATATTGATCCTACAAATAGTACTATATTCCTGAGACAAGTCGAGTATCGACTGGACACAGTGGAGAAGGTAACTTTTAGCCACATGCTGTCCTTTGGGTCTAACTGCATGGTACTGAATTAAGGAAGAACATATTCGCATTTTTGCATTGAGAGACAGTAGCAGAGAGACTGTGGAACAGAGGCGACAGTGGCAGTGGTAGACAACAGGTGGAGACAGCTGCAGCGAGTGAGTGGAGCCTAGATTTTCTCCCGTCATCGTCACTACTTTCATGTGGTGGGGGGCGAGGGGAGGTGGTAGGGGGAACTATTTTCCTCTTTTCCACATCCCTATAGCCATGTTTTTGTTCCCCATTCTACCAGAGTATGAATACTTAGAGAGATTGGGTGAAAGGATGTACAATGTTCCATGTTAAAACAGCGTGCGTTCATGTGCCAAAATGTTTGGTGAAGAAACGAGAATGAGACTGAGCAGCTGCGTCCCCACTTTTCTGTCATTGTTTTACAGAGAAACATATTCACCTGTTTGTGCTCAGGGGAGCATTTTTAAACTGCTGGTATACTACACAAATGTCAGTGTAGTGGGGACACCATCTTACATGAATGAATACATACATCTGACTGGGGGGAGGGGGAGGGGTGACATCTGTAGCCAGTAG
Organism: Schistocerca americana; assembly: GCF_021461395.2. Lineage (NCBI taxonomy): Eukaryota > Metazoa > Arthropoda > Insecta > Orthoptera > Acrididae > Schistocerca > Schistocerca americana. The sequence continues at coordinate 168,149 of NW_025726225.1, read as the reverse complement.
CTGGTGTAATAAAAACATTGAAGTAACACAAGAGAACATGCAGTGCCAGTAACTCAGGGTTCAGTATGTTAAAGTCACTATGCAGGCAGTCAGAGCATACTGTAAATCTAACTTTGTTTTCTTGTTATGTGAGTACTTTGATTACAACGATTATAATAACTGTTCCAATAACTGGTATTCAATCATGTCTTCCATGTCCCTGTATATCACTAAGATGGTGACACTAATAACAATCCCAGAGCCTGATACCAGTTTCAGGTTGCCTACATTACAGCTTCCAAGGACAACAGAATTTTTATAATTATTATTTCACATAATTGACCAAATTCAGACATTCAGAAAGCCGTAATTTACTCATTAAGATGTGTAATATAGTGGAAGTTCAACAGAATAACACAAATAGTTAGGAACTTGAGGAACCGAACGCTTTTCGACTCTCCGTAGATTGCATGCGTATACCTGGACTTTATCCATTCACTGTTGCTTCCATCAAACTTGACACAACTTCAGACCTTTCCTGAACTTTTTCTTGATTACATTTTTCAAGTCAATTAAAAAAATTTACAGAGCGATGAGTCTGCTACTCTCATGCGTGGGAATCTTTAGGAAATCAAGTTTTACTGGTACACTTTTAAGACCTGTGTAAGGCACAAAATTTTCAGATACATTACACAAGGACGGTAATATCACTGCAGTAATAAGTTTGCATTCAAAATTACATAAGCGCGCATACTAACTTTTAACAAACATCTTTGTTCTTTATGAGAGAATTAAAGTGTCTTGCAAACCAGTATTTCCATAATTCATTACTTCATTCATAAACATTATCTGAGTGTTAATACTAACATGAAGAAACTAATTGTATTGTTCACATCCATAAGCCGTAAAGTCATTGGTTTAATTCATATGGGGAACTTTGCTACAAATTTTACAGACTGGTAATATTTCTACAATGAAACCTGGCCAGAGAATTTTATGGGCATCACAGAATAACAAGGTGTTTTTATTACTGCATACTGATGTTCATTAAGGAAGATTGAAGGAAAGCTTGTGAAGTGGAAGGACGTTTATTCGCCGCAAAATTTCTCTCCAACAAAAACTCCATCATTTACAACTTAGTTCATTACGTTAGCTATGTTTGCTTTCCAATGAACAATGAACTTCCAAATATCCCAACTGGAAACACTGGAAGAAATATAGCAATTAGACGTTAACTTCGTAATTTTGTGTGTAATAATTGGACGTAATTCCACTTGCTACATAGTAGCAGATGCTGCAAAACTAGATATACAAGACACTGTAATACTGAGGCTCAGTAATCTATGCAAAGCATCTGTCGTCAATCTCATCACTAATAAATGCAGGGCATTTCACGATTCTTGTTACAGGTTTTGATAGAAAGCTCAGTAGACGAAGTTGTGGTAATGCGCTCATGTCCAGAAATGTACGCAGTCTCCTCTACAAACCGTGAAGGCCTGTATTAGGAATTGTGAAACACACTGCACACAGACAACAGCGAGAGCAAACTGCAGATTTTGTATCTTGCCTGCGGTGGCGTGGAGACAAAGTTAATTCACATCACCTTCAATGCATCCAAACAATGAGCAGTAAGAAATGCTTAGTGAACAGATGCAACATCCAAATTGGTAGTCTCAATTTATCTGAAGTTGTTCATAGTATACTTCAACGTACCCGATTTATAGACACTAAACTGCAACTCTTCAGTTCTTGTATAGCTTGGCATAATAGCAAGTCTCTTGACTGTAGTGCCAAAACTAACGAGTGCATTACAGCGGATGTTCACATTCATGGAGATACAGAGGACATTAATGAGATGAGGCTGCATGGCCGCCATTGTAATTTATGCAGCAGGGAGAAGGTGGTGGGCAATTGCACTCATGAGCATCCCTACACTTTTGGCTGTGCTTCGACAAGGTGTTTGAGTACGGTTGCAATGTAGACACCAGCAACGGCTCATTGGGCTTGTCATGTGGCACGTGATGAACTACTTAGCTTGGCCTGATCTGACAGAAGCACTACTATATCGGACATGGAATAGTGTGTGTAGGCACTATGGTTTCATCAACCTGTTTCATTGCCTGATGGTCTTCATCCACCCAGGTAACACTCGCTGCAGGAAAACCAGAAATATCAGTGGAAGATCGAAAAAATGCCTCCCACAGGTGAGAGTATTAAAATCCTAAAGGTAAACTTCATTTTCAACTAAGTGCCAGAGTTTGAGGTGCTCATCAAAAGCAGTGATGCTCACATTATGGTAGGTACAGAAACCTGGTTCAAACCCAAAATTGTAGATTTTAGGGAAAATTTAGGTGTACATCGAAAGTATAGCCAAATGACAAATGGAGGACGTGTATTTGTCGCAGTACAGTAACTCAAATACACAGAGAGGAATTGAAGTTGCATTTGAGTGACTGCAAGACTGAGTATCATGAGTGGGTATCACGGGTGGGTATAAAACGATCCTATCGCCCAACAGACTCCTCTCCTGATGTAACCAAACACTTTGACAAAACTAATTTTCCCAATTAATTGTTGGATGATTAAAGTCTCCACCAATGATTATAGCATGATTGGGGAACTTGTTGAGAAGTGAACTGAGGTTTCGTCTAGTGGTGGGTGTGGTAGGCCGTTCTGTGAAAGTTCACTAACAATTATGTATAATTGACAGTTAAGAACCCCAGTGATGATGGAAATATATTGGATTAAAATGCAACGAACATACCTGAACTCTGAGGATATCTACATCGAAACTCGGATCAGTGACCATGGTGGTGTTCTGGCAACAATGATTATTGAAGTACAGAGGTCAACTAAAGCAGAAAGATATGTATGTTCTGTAAACTAGATAAAAATGAATGTTGTCATATGTCAATGAGGAAGTTTCAACAAAGCAAGAGCATGTGGAGGAAATATGGGTCAAATTTGAAAGGGTAATTGACCACATGTTGGATAGATGTGTGTCCCACAGAACAGTTCATAATGGGAGATAACCTCCATGATATAGAATCGCTGTGACGGAACTTGTAAAGGAACATTACTGCATAATAGGTGTGAAAGCGTAGGGCTATAGATAGATGCTGAATGAAATGTTTGCCTGTCAACAGAGCAATGCGTGATCCCTTCAGTGACTACCGTAGCAAAATATGTGAATGTAGCCCTTCCCGGCGTATACTCCTGATGAAATCTTCTCGGGCTTCCATCCGGGTATCTGCGTCGAAAACCCTCGACGTTTCGATGAGTGTCATTCTCAAAATCTTCTGGCGAAATTTCGATGGACCCCGGCCGTCCTCTGTAGGTTGTCAGCGGCCTGCAGCCTGCAGTGGCCCACTATAGGTTTTACGAGGAAGCGAGGCTACATGCTTTGCTACTGCGTATGTAGATGCATTAATGTTGCTCACTATTGGGCAAAGAGGCACCCTATCGTTGTGAACCATGGGCAGTCCATGTAGCCGTGGAGGTGCTGGGGCCCTGGGCTAGAGTCGTCTCATCATCTTTTGTTAGATCCGCTTGGTTCAGCAAGGCTATGGTTTTCCTTGTTATCTTCGGTGTGGGATCTTACTTTAGCTTCTTGTAGACCGAGTCCAGCAGCTAAGCATTTACCTTATGGTGATAGTCTTCAGACAGACAATAGAACTGTAGCATATCCTTTATCAGCATTAAGGACTAAGGTGTTTTCATCATCTCTTAGCGCCCTTAGTGCTTTCCGTTCTGCTAACTTCATATTCCGTTTCGGAAGCCGGGATTTGTCAATTATTCTGCATGTTTCACGAATGATTTCTTCCGCTTTTTCCGCAGGCAATCCACGGATGGCTTCTTCCACGCCGACTATAATGTCCTGTTTCGGTATTGTCTTCGGAACAGGAGGGCAATTCAGCCCTTTGCACAGGGCAGAGGTTGTAGCAGCGTCAACGCAGAAAGAACCGAGGGTGGGGAGGCACGGCCGCCCCGTGCCGCTGATCAGTCATATATAGAGGACAGTCCTGGTCCATCGACACTTCGCCAGAAGATGATGAGAATGACACTCACCGAAACGTCGCGGATTTTCGTTGCAGCTACCTCATGGAATCCCAAGAAGATTTCATCTACCGTAGCAAAATATTGTCAAATGGCATTTTACAAAATCCAAAGAAATTCTGGTCATATGTAGAGGCTGTCAGTGGCGCCAGAGTTAGGGTCCAGTCCGTGGAGAAAGAGAGAGACTGAAAATGAGGATAGCATAGCAAAAGTTTAAATGCGTTACTGCGTTTCCAAATCTCCTGTACAACGGAAAACCTAGGAGAATTTCGGGATCGTTTAAATTTAACGAACCTTCAGGCTCGCATGTTATCTCTGACTGCTTCGATACTGAATTTGCGGCTGAGTTAACCCTCTTCTTATGATTATCAGTCAGATCCCTTGAACACGAAACTACCTAGTTCTTGGAATAAGGCACAGGTCATACCCATCTACAAGGAGCGTAATAGAAATGAACCACAGAACTATCGTCCACTACCCTTGAAATCTATTTTTCGTAGAATCTTAGATGATGTTCCGAGCTCAAAGATAATGGGTACTTCGTTTTGAACAGAATGGCCTTTGTTCCAACTAGCATGGCTTTTAGAAAATCTCTCGTGTGTGACCCAACTTTCACTTCTCAGATGACTTACCGAGCTTTTGATCAAGGCGACAATTTTTTTTTTTTTTTTTTGTTTTAGGGCGCAAAATTGCTATGGTCATTAGCGCCTGGTCCGTGACTTAGGAAACAGTAAAAAACCGAAAATGGAAACCAGCACAATGGGAACGAAAGTCATAAAATTGGAGAAACTAAAAGCAGAAGGAAGGCTTAAAAATCCACTACAGAAAGGGGTTGGTTGTCCCCAAAAAAAGCTTCAAATGACTGACGTCATTTCTCTGGCACTAATAAACCCGAGAACGCGATCGGCTGAGCGCGTGTCATCTGCTAAAATCGACGATATATCAGGCGATAGCTGTAGACGGGCGCGTAACGGATTAAAAGAGGGGCACTCAATTAAAAGGTGTCTTACCGTCCACAGCTGAGAGCAGTGGGGACAGAGTGGGGGAGGATCGCCGCTTAAAAGATGTCGATGGCTAAAAAGACAGTGCCCTATCCGGAGTCTAGTTAAAATTACCTCCTCCCGACGACGCGTTAGGGAGGAAGAGGTCCAAGCACGAGGGAGAGCTTTCACGTCCCGCAATTTATTATGGGAAAGTGTCGACCAATGCGCGTTCCATAAATGAACAACACGACGACATAAACGCTCCGTAGATCGGCGAAGGGAATAGATTGAATAGCTGGCCGAAGAAGAGAGACTGCAGCCTTGGCTGCAATATCAAACGCCTCATTTCCACAGATACCAACGTGTCCCGGGAGCCAGAGGAACGCCACAGAGACGCCCCCCAGGTGGAGCAAGCGCAGACAGTCCTGAATCCGGTGGACCAGACGGTGCACAGGGTAAAGAGCTTGGAGACTGAGGAGAGAGCCGAGAGAATCTGAGCAGATTACGTACTGTATCCGCTGATGGCGGCGGATGTAGTGGACAGCCTGGAGAACAGCGTAAAGCTCCGCAGTATAAACCGAACTCTGGTCGGGAAGCCGAAATTGATTTGGGGTGTCGCCAACAATATAGGCACTCCCTACACCTAACGATGTTTTCGAGCCGTCGGTGTAAATAAATGTGGCGACCGTCATTTGTGCACATAGAGCAGCAAATGCCCGACGATAAACAAGTGAAGGGGTACCATCCTTGGGAAATCGACAAAGGTCACGAAGCAGGCAGATCCGGGGACGGAGTTAAGGTGGTGCTGTACCCCAAGTTGTCAAGAAGGTTTTAGGAAAGCGGAAGGAAAGAATGGAGCAGTTGACGGAAGCGGACTCGCGGTGGTAGTAGGGAGGAGGGGCGGCCTGCATACCCTGCATCAATGGAGGCGTCGAAAAAATGTCATGGGCTGGATTAGCAGGCATGGAAGACAGATGGCTAGCATAACGACTCGGAAGGACTGCTCGCCGATTGGACAGCGGAGGTTCAGCAGTCTCAGCATAATGGCTTTCCACAGGGCTGGTGTAAAAAGCTCCAGACACTAAACGTAATCCACGGTGGTGGATAGAGTCGAGACGACGAAGAATAGACGGCCGAGCAGAGGAGTAGACTATGCTTCCATAGTCCAATTTCGAGCGCACTAAGCCGCGATAGAGGCGGAGAAGGACCACTCGGTCCGCTCCCCAGGAGGTACCATTCAGGACACGGAGGGTGTTGAGGGATCGCAGACAGCGAGCCGAAAGATAGGAAACGTGGGAGGACCAGCACAGTTTTCTGTCAAACATAAGAACCAAGAATTTAGTGAACTCTGAAAACGGAAAGTTGAATGGTCCTAGATGTAAGGAGGGTGGAAGAAACTCCTTACGTCGCCAAAAATTAACACAAACGGTCTTACTGGGAGAAAAACGGAAGCCGGTTTCGATGCTCCAAGAGTGGAGTTGATCGAGACATCCTTGAAGACGTCGTTCAAGAAGGCTGGTCCGTTGAGAGCTGTAGTAGATCGCAAAATCGTCCACAAAGAGGGAGCCCGAGACATCAGGAAGGAGACAATCCATAATTGGATTTATGGGAATGGCAAACAGTACCACACTCACACGGAGCCCTGGGGCACCCCGTTTTATAGGGAGACAGTATGGGAGAGATTAGTGTTCACCTGCACCCTAAATATGCGCTCTGCCATAAATTCGCGAAGGAAAAGGGGCAGCCGGCCTCGAAAGCCCCCCAAGTGAACAGTGTGCGGAGGATGCCTGTCCTCCAACAGGTATCGTATGGTCTCTCCAGATCAAAAAATATTGCTACCGTTTGGCGTTTCCGGAGAAAATTGTTCATGACAAAAGTGGAGAGAGCAACAAGATGGTCAACTGCAGAACGATGCTTTCGGAATCCGCATTGGGCAGGTGTTAAAAGACTGCAGGATTCCAGCCACCAAGCTAAACGGTAATTCACCATCCACTCCAAAACCTTACAGACAATACTCGTGAGAGAAATGGAGCGATAGCTAGAGGGGAGATGTTTGTCCTTTACAGGTTTCGGAACGGGAACGACGATAGCTTCTCGCCATCGTCTGGGAAAAGTACTGTCGGTCCAAATTCGATTATAAAGGCGAAGGAGGTAACGCGGACTATGGGTTGATAAATGCAGCAACATTTGGACGTGGATACCATCCGGTCCTGGCGCGGAGGAGCGAGAAGAAGAAAGGGCATGTTGGAGTTCCCGCATGGAGAAAACAATGTTGTAGCTTTCGCGATTTTGAGAGGAGAAAGCAAGATGTCGCACTTCCGCTGCACGTTTCCTCGGGAGAAACGCTGGCGGGTAATTTGAAGATATCGAAATCTCAGCAAAGTGCTGACCCAATGAGTTAGAAATTGCGACGGGGTCCACTAATGTGCATGCGCGACAGTGAGCCCAGAGACCGGGGAGAAACTAGGCGCGGCTGAGAACCGTCGGGGCCGACTCCAAACTTCCGATGAGGGAGTGAAGGTGTTAAATGAGCTAATAAAGAATTTCCAGCTTGCCTTCTTGCTATCGCGGACGACGCGACGGCATCGTGCACGGAACTGCTTATAGCGGATACAGTTGGCCAAAGTAGGATGGTGGCGGAAAACGCGGAGATCACGTCGCCGCTCACGTGTTGCATCACGGCATGCCTCGTTCCACCAAGGAACTGGGGGGCGCCGGGGCAATTCGGAGGTGCGTGGTACTGAATGTTCCGCAGCTGTAAGAATAACGTCGGTAATATGTGTGACCTCATCGACGACGCTGGGAAAGTGACGGTCATCGAATGTTGCTAGAGACGAAAGTGTCCAATCAGCTTGGGCAAACTTCCAGCGTCGCGGGCGCATATATGGGAGTTGAGGCTGCAGTCTAAGGACACATGGAAAGTGGTCACTCGAGTGTGTATCATCAAGGACGAACCATTCGAAGCGCCGAGCTAGCGGAACAGTACCGACCGCAAGGTCCAAATGAGATAAATTTGTCGTGGAGGCAGACGAAAATGTAGGGACCCCAGTGTTGAGGCAAACTAGATCCGCCTGGTGGAAGACGTCTAGCAATAGTGAGCCACGTGGACAAGGATGTGGATATCCCCAAAGCAGGTGGTGGGCATTGAAGTCCCCAACCAGGAAATAGGGGGGTGGAAGCTGACCAAGAAGATGAAGGAGATCAGCTCCTGCCATTGGTGTGGACGATGGAATGTATACAGTACAAAGAGAGAACGTGTATCCGGAAAGGGAAAGACGGATGGCGACAGCTTGGAAGGAAGTGTTTAAATGGATTGGGTGATAATGGAGAGTTTCATGGAGAAGAATCATGAGTCCTCCATGTGCTGGAGTGCTTTCAAAAGAAGGGAGATGATATCGGACGGACTGAAAATGAGGGAGAACAAAGCGGTCATGTGGGCGCAGCTTTGTTTCCTGAAGACAGAAGATGACCGGCGAGTAGGATCGCAAGAGCATCGACAATTCATCCCGATTGGCTCGAATACCGCGGATATTCCAATGGATAATGGACATAGGGTGAACAGAAAATGGAGGAATGTGACCAAGGTCGCTGTCAACTCAACGACTGCTCAGAGCTTGCGACCGACAGCATGGAATGGCATTCAGCCGAAGGCAGAAGATCCTCATCCATAGGTTGTTCAGGAGCAGCTCCTACCACCAGCGATCGGCCGGTTGATAGTCCGCCAGCAGTGCGCCTCGGTGACACAGAAGACGGTCGAGGTTCCGCTAGGTGATGCTGTAGATGGGACACGCCTTGGCGGAGAAGGAGGGGAACTGGGTTTCTTTGTATCCTTCTTGGATGTATCATGTTTAGATGAAGGAGGAACCGATGGTTGGGAAATTTCGGTACGTAAAAACTCTTCACGAGTATGCTCTTTTTTCGAAGTCTTGGTGTCTGACTTATGGGCTCGAGATTTAGCAGATCCTAACGAAGGGTGAGCCAGACAGTGGGCAGGCGAAAGTGGTGAGGTTGAACGGGCGATCTTTGCGCCGGCCGATCTGACGACCGTGGTACTAAAGGTGATGTCGCAAGTCTGTGTGGCCGCCTCCTTTGTTGGCCGAGGAGAAGCAAGGACAGTGCTGTATTTTCCTGTCTGAGGCACGGTGGGCTGTCGACTGGCGCTTGTCCTTAAAAATGGGGCAATCTCGAGAGGAAGCAGCGTGGTCACCCATACAGGTGATGCAGCGAGGGGATGGAGGTGGACAAGCACCCTCATGGGCATCCTTGCCACACTTAACACATTTGGCCGGATTGGAACAGGACTGGCTGGTGTGATTGAATCGCTGACACCGATAGCAACGCGTAGGGTTTGGGACGTAAGGGCGAACGGAAATTATCTCATAGCCTGTTTGATTTTCGATGGGAGTTGAACTTTGTCAAATGTCAAGAAAGTGCGGGTTGGAATGAGGTTCGTGTCAACCCTTTTCATAACTCTATGAACAGCCGTTACGCCCTGGTCAGACAGGTAGTGCTGAATTTCTTCGTCAGACAATCCATCGAGGGGGCGTGTATAAACGACTCCACGCGAGGAATTTAAAGTGCGGTGCGGTTCAACCCGGACAGGGAAGGTGTGGAGCAGTGAAGTACACAGCAATTTTTGTGCCTGGAGGGCACTGAATGTTTCTAACAACAAGGTGCCATTCCGTAATCTGGAACAAGACTTTACAGGACCTGCAACTGCGTCAACACCTTTCTGAATAATGAAAGGGTTGACCGTGGAGAAGTCGTGACCTGCGTCAGACCGAGAAACAACAAGGAACTGTGGCAACGATGGAAGAACTGACTGTGGCTGAGACTCAGTGAACTTACGCTTGTGAGCAGATATAGTGGAAGGTGCGGAAACCATTGTGGAAGAATCCCCCATGATTACCGGCGTCTCCGATGGCGAGCTCCTCCCTTGTGGGGGCCCTCTCTGAGGGCACTCCCGCCTTAGGTGATTGTTCACACCTCAGGTCACACCTCCCGACAAACGGACGGAGGGACCAATCGGCACTTTCGGAAGGTATCAGCTCGGGTAATCGCCCCTCCCTGGGCCTGGCCGTTACCAGGGGGTACGTATGTGTCCTACCTGTCTACCCGGGGCGGGGAATTACGCGTTACCCCGTCACCGGCTATGCACAAAAATGCGTGGGTCGCCCTTCAGACACGCACAGGGAGGAAGAAAGAGAAAGGGAAAGGAAAGAAGAGAGGTCACAAACGGCGCAGTGGAGAAAAGGGTAAAGAGAAGAGGCAAGGAAAACAGAAGAACAAAGGAAGGATCAAGACATACAAGCAAGGAAGGTGAAGAATGCGGTTCATTTACGAGCGTCCGTCTCCAGACGTAGACACAAACCATACTCCCAGAGGGGGAGAAAGGGATAAGGGATGGAAAGAGCCAGAAGTGAGGGGGGGGGCGAAGATGGGGGATGGGGAAGGATGCGGAAAGGGAAGGTATGCAGCCCGGAAAGGAAGGAAGGCCACATTAGCTCGGGGTCCCGTGCTCGCTACACACGTATCCACAAAAGAGTTGTGGATCCCCTGGGGGGATTAAGACGACAAGACAGATGTAGTTTTTCTTGATTTCCAATAAGCATTTGACTCAGTATCAGCTACAGGTATGGTCCGAAGTACCGCCATGTGGGGGTATCAAGTGATGATTTGTGACCTGCTTGAGGAACGTTTGGTAGGGAGGCCACAGCATTTTGTTTTGGATGGAGACACATCGTGTGATGAAATAACATCCAGTGTGCCCCCAGGGAAGTGTGCTGGGACCCTTCCTGTTGGTTTGTGTATTAATGAGCTCGCAGACGGTACTAGTAGTAAAGTCAGACTTTCTGCAGATGATGCAGTCGTCTATAATGAATTAATATATGGGAGAAGTTGCACAAATATTCAGTAGGATGTTAAGCCTTCAACATGGTGCAAAGATTGGAAACTTGCTCTAAATGTTCAGTGAAGTTTAGTGAAATTTAGCACTTCACCAAACAAAAAGGTTAGTACCCTTTGACTGTAATATTAGTGAGTCACTGTTGGAATAGGTCAGCTCATACAGCTACCTGCGTGTAATACTGCGCAGAGATATGAAATGGAATGATCACAGGTTCAGCCGTGGGTAAAGCAGGCCGTAGACTGGTTTATTGGTACAATACTGACCAAGTGCAATCTGTGTACAACGTAGATTGCTCACAGATCAACGTGCGACCAGTTCTAGAATATTGCTCAGTATGTGGGACCTGTACCACAAAGGATTAACGGAGGGTATTTGACGTATATAGAGATGGGCAGCACGAATGGTCACAGGGTTAATTCGTGGGAGAGATAATGAAGGAACAAACACTCCAAGACAGAAGCTAACTATCCTGAGAAAGTCTGTTAAAGTTTCAAGAACCGGCTTTAAATGATTACTCTAGGATATACAACCATCCCAATTGCTCTCATTGGGATCGTGAGTATATGATTAGAGTTAGTACTGCACGCACAGAGGCATTCGAACAATGGTTCTTTCCGTGCTGTATACGTAAATAGATAAGGAGGAAACACTAGTAACTGGTACAATGGGATGTAACCTCTTCCATGGACCTCATGGTGGTTTGCGGAGTATGGATGCAGATGTAGACGTAGACGATACAATCTTGAAACTCATCTGCAACGTCCTCTCGTTTCCTCCCATACAAGCCAAGCTTTTCCTTTTGGCAGTCAACAATTGGCGGAACTGTTGTCGTAGCTCTCTTTTTTTTTTGACATGTCCTCTTTACTTTGGCGCCCTCACTTTGATTTCTCTTACCCGCTAACAGTCCACCCGCTAACAGTCCACCCGCTAACAGTCCACCCGCTAACAGTCCACCCGCTAACAGTCCACCCGCTAACAGTCCACCCGCTAACAGTCCACCCGCTAACAGTCCACCCGCTAACAGTCCACCCGCTAACAGTCCACCCGCTAACAGTCCACCCGCTAACAGTCCACCCGCTAACAGTCCACCCGCTAACAGTCCACCCGCAATTTCCGCTTTTAATTTGCGCAGTGGAATGTGTCGTTCTTGAAGTAACCACTACATCCGAGTAACCTGGTGACTACCACAGTTTTAATTGTGTGCCGGAAGCTGTATAAATGCTACATCATCGATGTTACGTAGTATTTCTATAGTGATGATAATTTGTCAATCAGATCAATACCACCCATACAGGTGTTGTAAGGTGTAATAACCTTTCTTGGGACTTGCACGTATTGTCTTTGTGGTATGTTCCACCCGTGTCTCATCCTGGGTCTCAATACCAACGAAGAATACAGCAGATTAAGACGTTTGTTATCATACCGTATCACTACAATGGATCTCCCTGTGTCGTCTATTGGACATGCTATTGCTCCTCGTTCTGCAGCCTTCATGTCTTTTCGTTGGGGAGGTCAATCTTTCAGCCTATTTGCTCTTAGTGTTTCAATCGAAAAGATGCCTCTATTCAATAGGTACTAAAGTGTATCACTCGTAAAGAAGTTGTCGGCGTGTACCTTGAAATTGGGGTTTTCTGTCGACGTGTTTACTTTACGACTACTTCACATGCGAGCTCTTTCCATGTTATTCTGTTCCATTTTACATTTTCCCTGCTACACCCTGAGAAATGTCAGTCATGTAAGTAGCCAGAATTTCGTGCCCTACCCTTTGAATCCTCGCCTTATATGTTTGTGTTTACGTATGTTGTTTCATGGTGCGTTTGCCTTTAAAAGCAATCATTACTTCGACTCCGAAGTGCTGTTCTGGAAGTTTTTCAAACAATTTTTTCTGAATTGATTCAGTCATGGTCGAATTTTCCAGTGGTTATCAGTTTTAGTGTCTTAAGCCGCTAATGAATTTTCGAAGTGGAGGACACTCAACAGTTTCTCTAATCTATTTCATGTCATAACCTTACAAATCAATGGGTGGGCCATACGAGTCTCCCAGTAGCAGCGAATGCTAGGCATTTGCTCAAGTCCCATTCTGAAATACATGCCTAACATTTGTTCCGGTTCCAAGTTGTGTATGACCACTGTTATGGTCTTTTGTATGCTGTACTGATATGATTGGTGTACCAAGTAATGAAGCATGTCATCTACCTAGTGAGTTCTAAAATATTCCAGAAGAGTCAAGTCCAGCAGCCGCTAATGCAAGAAGAGGATCAAATAGCTGTGTGACTGGAGCAACATCCCCTTTTTCCAGAAAAGTATCATACTTTTCTGCAGCATTGTCGTCCACTGTATGGATACTTCCTTAGCTAAATAATGTTCAGCATCCTTTTCAGCAGAGATTGGAGTGTAGGGTATACTTGTTCACGTCCTGGCGAGTCTTGTCAGAACTGCAGTGGTTTCATCAGTCATCAGCATCATCTGTATACAAATCTGTTACTGACATCAGGCTCGTGGATATTAGAAAGTGTATCTTCGGTGGACTGCTACAAAGCGATAGAGCGTCACTGTTAGTTTGATTGAATCACGAATTCAAATGTTTCAATGAAATGAAATATGGGCTTCATCCACAACTACGTTATTCATTGCCCGAACCAACATTTGTAACATCCATTTTCAGCCCTGTTACAGCACACTACAGAATGGTTATTATATTCTGGAACAATATTTACGGTTTGTGGAATGACAACATAAAATATATTAAAATATTCCAAAATTGGAAGCAATAGAACGAGAATGAATGTACCTATGTTACATGGTGTGACGTGGCTATTCACAGCAGCCGTCGGATGGCGAAGCTATTTTCGTGCGCCTTGTCCTCACCACTGATTCATGTGAATGACACCAGAGGTTGCTAGGGAGGCTGTAACATGTATTACGCCATGCATTAAGCAGAAAGGAAGCGAATTTTAATGTCTCCAGTACTTCAAACCCTGTGTGACGTGTTTCACGCAGGGCACTGGAGGGTTATGTGAAGACCAAGCAGCATAGAATCTCCGCTTGCACAATAACTGAAAGTAAGTGGTACTTCTCTGCTGGGGTTTGATAACAGTTTTGCGCAAAGCGTGTGGTACTAGTTGCCCAACGTTTCTCAGTACGTCTAAATGGCCAATTAGGCTAGGATCCTTTATGGGTGCACAGGGAAGCCCGTGCTGTCGTGTCACCAGAAAGATGTTCTTGTGTTTGTAATCGTTTTCAACTAAACATCCTAGCAGTTTGGATCTGTGTACCACAATGCGACTAACCTGCGATTTTGGTCTACCGAGCTATCAAAGTACAACTCATGATCCGTCCTCAGCGTTCCCTAGTACACAGTCTTCCATGCTTCACAGAATTTGTCCTGCATACCTTGTGGAACTCACGATAGCCAGTAAAGTTGATGTGGACACGTAGCTTAGCCACAGCCTGAGAGATTGTTTGCAGGAGTGCTAGCCCACGAGGTATGCAGGAGAACTTCTGTAGAGGTCGGGAGATGGGAGTTGAGGCAATGGCGGCAGTGCAGCTGCGGGGGTCGTGAGCAGCGCTCTAGCACCTCAGAGTACTCCCGCCAGAAGCAAGGTCCCAGGTTCGATTCCCAGTATGGCACACAGTTTTACTATCTCAGAAAGTTTCGTTTTAGCCTACAGTCCACTGCAGACAAGAAACTCATTTCGGAACTCGCGCTAAAGTTGGTAATTACGAAGGTTCCTCAGATATTGAGACTGCTCGATATTTCTGAATGTCAGGCACTGGGGAACAGAGGCAAAGGGAACACTAAAAATTGTACATAGCCTTGAGAAGCAAAAGAAATGCTCTCTGACCACGCAATGAGCTCCTAAGAAAGATTACTGCGGACTTGACATAGCCTGCATGCAGTTTGACGCACGGCTGCCGGCTTAGCATTAACCTAATACGAGAAGGTGCAACTAATCCCAAGGAACGAGTGAACAAAGGTAAATTCATACACAGTATGAAACAACCCTCAAACCTAACTCTGGAAAATCAGTGGAATGAAGTTGTCCCCTATCAAACACCAAATAACAAAATTCAAAACTTCAATCCTAGACTTTTGTTGGAATTTGTAGAGAATCACTAGTCAACAACAGAAAGAAGATCCACCAGTAATTAATGGAAATGTGGCAGCTGTCTTCTTAGAAGTACTCCAAGTGGTAAACTCACACCTAGAAGACGAAAATTTTGACTATTTACACGAAGGAACTACGGAAGCAGAAACAAATTAATGCTTAGTTGGACATGAGCCACAGCATAGGATGAATAATCTCAGAAATCATCTCGACTCAACGGAGAAAGACTCATTGCACCCCGTGCGGACAGAACCATCCCCTAGTCCTGAGGCTAGTGCCATCACACACATTAACACCCTGGACGATAATGCATTCAGACGCTGGAGTAAAACTTGTTCCTAAAGCCTAGAAGACAAAAAAGCCACAAAATCAAACAGACGGATCACCCTGCGAAAGGATTACAAGATTTAACAGTCATAAATTGTGGAACTCATTTTAAACTATGTGGAACGATAAAATATTAAGAAGAAAACAGTCATCCGAAGCTTACACCTCACGTGCTGGAGTACCTCAAGGCGTAATGACTTGGCTCTTCGTTTACAACTTAGGTATTACGTATTTCTCAGACCGGTAGCATCTGACGAGAAACAAGACCTGTGCGACCTACAGGCGCCACGCTGCTGCCAGCAAATTTATATCCGCCAATACAAGTAAATACACTGAAATATTAGAAGCGTGTACCGCGAAATGGCGCTGGAGGCCGAAACGTGCCAAGTGAGAATGTCGACCCGGGTGGGTTGCCCAACTCACCTTTTCAGTCGCTGCTGGTTTTTCATCTACACTCAACTGTGCGATCACAGAACACAGTACTGAGTAGGCCAGGTGCGCGCAGCTGTTGCACGTGGCTCGTGAACGCACGGTGGTGCACGTGAGCATCGCAGTTTCTGAGTTGTTTTCGAGGGTGTTTGTTTCTGTAAATGAGGCGCTTCACTATTTGCAGGTTAAATTAAGCAATATACAACGTAAATGTGATCAGAGACGATTGCAGCTGGAAGTTTAATAGTATTTTGTCGAAACTTTCGACACCAAGTGTTTCCTCGTCGAGCCGCCGAAGTATGAGTACGTGATGTGGAAACCTTTGAGTGGTGGCGTCCGTGGTGGGAAACCGGACGTGGGTTTGGTCTGGACTTTGCTCCAGGCAGCTGCAGCTGCAGCTGCTGCTGCTGCTGCTGCTGCTTGTGCAGGAAGCTGGGCAACACCAATATTGGATACCGTGCCCCCTACGAGATTCCTGCATTTGTCGTCTTTCATCGGGACTCCGTAGCACGTGTAGCGCACAGTATGTGCTGCAGTCTAAGAGGACATCGTCAGCTCACAGCTTTATGTATTCCACTTCCCCTCGCAGTTCAAAGTGACTGCGCCAGTAAACTTACGCATTATGACTGATAAAACGCTTCAGCAGCTATTCTGCTAAGTTAATAAGAGAGCAGTACCTGGTTGCCTGAGTGCCCTGGTATTTCTGCAGAGTTGAAGTAGTAAGCCCACTGGCAGTGTTGCTCCGAGATTCACTGCACCACTTTCCACTGAATATCAAAGAATTCTGATCGCTGCACACAGCACAAACCACGCTGGTGTTAATCGGGACGACGATGTACATTTCTCATCAGTTGATCAAACGGTGAGTTAACGCATGGAAGGCTGTCACCATATTCAACTGTGCATGTAGCACCATTACACCTGCAAGGACGACTTCAGATTATCGAAAACGAACCGATCTTCGCTTGTTGCTTCAACCTCTTCCTAGTGCATACACATAATGCGAGCCGCATTCCACCTTGTCAAGCGAGAAATATCTAAGATAATTTTAGCTTCAAGTGCCACTATTTTTATGTTGTCATTTGGTTCAGTTTGGTGACACGCTTCGTAAAATCTATGTTATATGGTTCAAGCTAGGAATTCTTATTAAATTCGGAAAACGTCTCATTACCAAATTGACTCGCTGCTTCAATCACTGTTTAGTAACTCAGTAACTGGTTGTACATTGGAATCAGATTTAACGTTTCAGCCACTGAAACAGCAAAAAACACCCGTTTACTATTATCTAATTAATCACAGCTGTTGCCAAAGAGTCTATAATGGAAGGGATTACTTACGACCAGCAGGGAACCACATTGTTCAGCTAACATCTACATGAAAAACTGCAGGTATTAAATCAATTACTCTTTGCAAAGGAAGTATTACATACTCCTTTCTCCCAGAACTGACTCCTTACTAACTTTTATAAATAAAGAATTCATTAACATTACTGTCATCAAGATAGATACTGCCTACAGAAAAATTAAAGAGACCTTTTGAGAAAAGAGAACCACTTGTATGAATATCAAGATCTCAGATGGAAACCCAGTTCTAAGCAAAGAAAAGAAAGCATAAAGGTGGTAGGAGTATATAGAGGGTCTATACAAGGGCGATGTACTTGAAGACAATATTATGGATATGGAAGAGAATGCGGATGAAGATGAAATGGGAGATGTGATACTGCGAGAAGAGTTCGACAGAGCACTGAAAGACCTGAGTCGAAACAAGGCACTGGGAGTAGACAACATCCCCTTAGAACTACTGACAGCCTTGGGAGAGCCAGTCCTGAAAAACTCTACCATCTTATAAGCAAGATATATGAGACAGTCGAAATACCCCCAGACTTCAAGAAGAATATATTAATTCCAATCCCAAAGAAAGCAGGTGTTGACAGATGTGAAAATTACCGAACTATCAGTTTAATACGTCATGGTTGCAAAATACTAACGCGAATTCTTTACAGACGAATGGAGAAACTAGTAGAAGCCGACCCTGGGGGAGATCAGTTTGGATTCCGTAGAAATGTTGGAACACGTGAGGCAATACTGACCCTACGACTTATCTTAGAAGAAAGATTAAGGAAAGACAAACCAACGTTTCGAGCATTTGTAGACTTAGAGAAAGCTTTTGACAATGTTGACTGGAATGCTCTCTTTCAAATTCTGAAGGTGGCAGGGGTAAAATACAGGGAGCGAAAGGCTATTTACAATTTGTACAGAAACCAGGTGGCAGTTCTAAGAGTAGGGGGGCATGAAACGGAAGCAGTGGTTGGGAAGTGAGTGAGATAGGGTTGTAGCCAGTCCCCAATGTTATTCAATCTGTATATTGAGCAAGCAGTAAAGGAAACAAAAGAAAAATTCGGAGTAGATATTAAAATCCATGGAGAAGAAATAAAAGCTTTGAAGTTCGCCAATGACATTGTAATTCTGTCGGAGACAGCAAAGGACTTGGAACAGCAGTTGAACGGAATGTACAGTGTCTTGAAAGGAGAATAGAAGATGAACATCAACAAAAGCAAAACGAGGATAATGGAATGCAGTCGAATTAAGTCGGGGGATGTTGAGGGAATTAGATTAGGAAATGAGAGACTTAAAGTAGTAAAGGAGTTTTGCTATTTGGGGAGAAAAATAACTGATGATGGTTGAAGTAGAGAGGATATACACTCCTGGAAATGGAAAAAAGAACACATTGACACCGGTGTGTCAGACCCACCATACTTGCTCCGGACACTGCGAGAGGGCTGTACAAGCAATGATCACACGCACGGCACAGCGGACACACCAGGAACCGTGGTGTTGGCCGTCGAATGGCGCTAGCTGCGCAGCATTTGTGCACCGCCGCCGTCAGTGTCAGCCAGTTTGCCGTGGCATATGGAGCTCCATCGCAGTCTTTAACACTGGTAGCATGCCGCGACAGCGTGGACGTGAACCGTATGTGCAGTTGACGGACTTTGAGCGAGGGCGTATAGTGGGCATGCGGGAGGCCGGGTGGACGTACCGCCGAATTGCTCAACACGTGGGGCGTGAGGTGTCCACAGTACATCGATGTTGTCGCCAGTGGTCGGCGGAAGGTGCACGTGCCCGTCGACCTGGGACCGGACCGCAGCGACGCACGGATGCACGCCAAGACCGTAGAATCCTACGCAGTGCCGTAGGGGACCGCACCGCCACTTCCCAGCAAATTAGGGACACTGTTGCTCCTGGGGTATCGGCGAGGACCATTCGCAACCGTCTCCATGAAGCTGGGCTGCGGTCCCGCACACCGTTAGGCCGTCTTCCGCTCACGCCCCAACATCGTGCAGCCCGCCTCCAGTGGTGTCGCGACAGGCGTGAATGGAGGCACGAATGGAGACGTGTCGTCTTCAGCGAAGAGAGTCGCTTCTGCCTTGGTGCCAATGATGGTCGTATGCGTGTTTGGCGCCGTGCAGGTGAGCGCCACAATCAGGACTGCATACGACCGAGGCACACAGGGCCAACACCCGGTATCATGGTGTGGGGAGCGATCTCCTACACTGGCCGTACACCACTGGTGATCGTCGAGGGGACACTGAATAGTGCACGGTACATCCAAACCGTCATCGAACCCATCGTTCTACCATTCCTAGACCGGCAAGGGAACTTGCTGTTCCAACAGGACAATGCACGTCCGCATGTATCCCGTGCCACCCAACATGCCCTAGAAGGTGTAAGTCAACTACCCTGGCCAGAAAGATCTCCGGATCTGTCCCCCATTGAGCATGTTTGGGACTGGATGAAGCGTCGTCTCACGCGGTCTGCACGTCCAGCACGAACGCTGGTCCAACTGAGGCGCCAGGTGGAAATGGCATGGCAAGCCGTTCCACAGGACTACATCCAGCATCTCTACGATCGTCTCCATGGGAGAATAGCAGCCTGCATTGCTGCGAAAGGTGGATATACACTGTACTAGTGCCGACATTGTGCATGCTCTGTTGCCTGTGTCTATGTGCCTGTGGTTCTGTCAGTGTGATCATGTGATGTATCTGACCCCAGGAATGTGTCAATAAAGTTTCCCCTTCCTGGGACAATGAATTCGCAGTGTTCTTATTTCAATTTCCAGGAGTGTAAAATGTAGACTAGCAATGGCAAGGAAAGCATTTCTGAAGAAGTGAAATTTGTTAACATGGAATATAGATTTAAGTGTCAGGAAGTCGTTTCTGAAAGTATTTGTACGGATTGTAGCCATGTATGGAAGTGAAACGTGGACGATAAATAGTTCTGACAGAAAGAATAGAAGCTTTCGAAATGTGGTGCTACAGAAGAATGCTGAAGATTAGATGGGTAGATCACGTAACTAATGAGGAGGAATTGAATAGAATTGGGGAGAAGAGTTTGTGGCACACCTTGACAAGAAGGGACCAGTTGGTAGGACATGTTCTGAGGCATCAAGGGATCACAAGTTTAGCACTGGAGGGCAGCGTGGAAGTTAAAAATCGTAGAGGGAGGCCAAGAGATTAATACACAAAGCAGATTCAGAAGGCTGTAGGTTGCAGGTTGCAGTGAGTACTGGGAGATAAAGAAACTTTTACAGGATAGGGTAGCATGGAGAGCAGCACCAAACTAGTCTCAGGACTGAAGACCACAACAACAATAACAACAACAACAACAGTCATTGTATGGTAAGACACACTCAAACCACTTTATTCTCCTTCATTTACATTTTATTTCGCTTCTGTAGATGTGAGTAGTATTCAGTGGGCTCAAGCGGTACTGCAGAACTCATTAGCATTGCCAATATCAGTTCTCACGTTAGCCGAAGTAACCGCCAGACCGTCCACCACAGCCAGTAGGCGGTGGGCGGCCGTCAGGCATACATGTACTGTACGTCAGCGACGCCACAGCCCACCTGTCACCAACGAATTTTGTTCAGTAAATATTATTAAAAAACCACTTTTTCCGCTACAGGTAGACGAAGCCCACCAGTCTTAAGCACTTGGTTACACCACTGTTGGTACACAAAGGAGTCGGTAGCTTCAAACAAACGAAGTTTTACGAACAGCTAGGGTGTTTCGGGATTGTAACTACGACATATCCACTAGAGGCATACACTAATTGCCGTTAGGCTACCTTGCGAGTGGGTTCTGACTTAGAACCAAGCTCCCAAAAAGTACTCGTTGTTGAGTTGGAAAGTGACGTTGTTTCATTGTCAACTGAAATTGAGCTCTATCTGGCCAGCAGGAGGAACCATTCATTACCACATCTGAGTTAACCGCAGCGTAGGTGCAGTTGGAGCAACCGGCAGTTCGAGGAGTTGACTGACCTCTGAAGTGGCCACGTTGTATCTCAGCACTGAACACTGCGACCACTGTGCAGAACGAGTTTCCTCTGCAACCCCAGCATCGCTCCAAATGAACTCCTGTGGAAATGGTTCGATCTCGTGTAAGCTCGGTGAACACAGACCCCGACCAGCGCTTACGGTTATCACACCTGCTGAAGATGCTTCACCTTTTTTTCCAGCCCAGGTTCCGTATTTCCGTCTTGTTCCGTATGTCCTGGAACACCTTGCCGATTCAATATTTCAAACTCTTGCTTACTGATATTGAGGATTTCTTCGTGATCGATTTCTTCCAAATTACTTGATTGTGCAGCTTCGGCAGTCCTCCACAAATCCTGATTAGTAGATCACCATAAAACCAAGAAATCTGCTGCAGGCTTCACACTTTTATGTTTGTAGGCTCCCTAGTCATTAATGGATTCGCTGTACTGCATTCCGCTTAAGGTTCCAACTGATTGTATCTGTCCTAGCTGGCAGTCCTGCTCCCCACATTGGCCTCATGGCATACGTATGCCGCAACACGACACTAATTCACTGTGGCTGTTGGAAATACTGTTTCGTTTCCCTGCATTTGGGTGCCGTGTGTGTTTAGTTTCAGTACCATACATCCACACCTATGTGGTGTGAACCATTCCCCACATTATTGTTGAACTTTTTAATTCAGTCATTGCATTACCTCGACGCAGGATTGAAGTGTAAAGGCTAGTGCGTTAGTTGATTCGTTCCAAACTGGTATTTTAATATCCAAAATAATGGGACTACCTATACACTATGCGTGACAACTCATCCGAATCATTTTGTCGGAAGTGCCAGGAGGGTCTTTTGCTGTTCGAGAAGAGGAAAACCCCACACAACCTTCGTGATGTGCTTCTTAATTGTCGCAGACAACTTCTCTCAAATAGTAATCCTTGGAACTGTTGCGTAGATATCCTGAGATTCTCCCATCTTTCAGCCTAGCGAAAAGGTAAGGCCACAAGAGGATGCTGAATTTACCTATCGTAGCATCGCAGATATTTTGCCTCTGAAGTTGTTACGAGGCTTCGCCCTACGGTAATTCCATCTTCGACTGCCCCTCCCCAAGTCCATTTTAATGGTGGTGGTGGTGGTGGTGATGGCCAATCAGCACTCAGGCTGGCTCAGGTTGCGTTCAGAGGCACCGACAACAGTCGTCAGTCACTTGTCAGATGTTCCCCAAACATCGCCCCACAACTGTCATGGTGCGTCCAATCTCCTCTGCATTTTTTGGCGGGTGGGGTCAAGGACGTTACGTTCGAATCTATTCTATGACTGAGGCACGTTAGATTTTAATCTGTAAGGGTGAGGTGGGTACTAGGACGCCTCAGCTTTGAGGCGAGTGCTGCAATGCGGCTTTTTCCATTAATGTTTCGAATGCTTGTAAATGAGCTGTATTTGCCTCAGAAAGAACATGACCAGTACTGTACTCACTGTCCCCAGTCACTGGTATTTTACCAGACCAGGTTTACGTGACTGAGATTAATGGAAAACACAAGACCACGAAAATTGTAAACGCTTTCATTTTGTGATGCCTGTTTACTTCTCCAACCACCGATTAGCGGCAGAAGGGGCCACCGCTTCTGAAACTAAAAAGCAATATCCGATGTATCTGGTATTTGTACATGTGTATTACAGCAATACGTAATTTCAGTGATGCATTGCACTAACGATCTCTAAAACAACTTGTTCCCTTTGTGGTTTATTCTGATACAGTGATATCTTGTGACTTCACTTTACTGCATGAAGGTTTTGCCAGTGAGTCTGGGAGCACATAATTTACCTGGCGAAAGTAGATATTGTGTGTTTTCATGAATGACATTTGTGAGTAACCAACTATTATTTCATTAACGAAAGGTGGACTTGTGTTTTCACAACAGCTTACTATACTCTAGAAAATGGCGAATATTAACGCAAAACTGGAAAGTATATTCAGATGTTCGGATTCTAGTACCGGAAACTTAAATGCTTCTGCACCTGCAACATTCAGGCTGAGTGCAGCTTTTAAGAAAGGAAATCTACTATTACAGTGTACGTGTACTTTAACGAGGTGTAGCTCCAAAATTTGGTATGGAAAAAATAGAATACTTAGTCCTACTTTATGTGGGTGGCAGGAGTGAAGTAAACAGCTTTTAAGTAAGTCTTCAGGGCATCGTAGCCTGAATAGCACGCAACACATGACAAGAGCTTGTCAGAACGTCGTATAGGTCTCAGTATTGGAAAGATATAAACGCCAGATAGCAAATAGAGACTTGTCATTTCCCGTTTTACGTTAGCCAGAACTGCAGCCTCAGATTATCTGATTGTAGTAGACCCTAATCACACCTCTGCAGGTATTCAAAATCCGAAAGTGAGTCACCTACAAGTCTTCGGTGCAACATACTTTAGAGGATTCGTGGTAACCTTTAATATCTCTTACTTCACGGAAGTATTTAGCAGGCATACCGGCCACCAAGCTTCCCATATTGCTGAGCCCTTTTCTGCCGTTTGCTAAAATTATCTTTTTCCATACTGAAGGCGCTCTTCCCTCTAGCCTTTTAGCACCTCCACGCGCCCGTTGCCATGTCTACGTGATTCCTCTTCGTTGCTGTTATCGCTGCACTGACCCTCTCCCGCGTGAAGGGAATTTTGGTATCCTGTCACTACGAAATATGGTCAATCTGTTGACCCAGTGACTCAAACCCCCAGTAACAAAAACGAGCAGCAGCAGCTCACGGACCAGAGTTTCAGTTGGCAAATCAACTGTTCAGGGCACCAAACGGGCGGCCCAGGTAGTTCGTATGTAAGTATACGTGCGAGATGCGCCTATTTTCTCACATCAGGGCCACGGAAGATGGGAAAACTTGATCGCATCGATCCTGGATCCTCTGACGGTCTGTTCGAAATGGTGACGGCTGTACAGACTGTTCTGATAACCTCTCCGGCAAAGTGTGATCGCTCTCTCATGTAACGCACCTCCTTATTGGTGACCATGTCCACAAATAGGAAATGCAAGACAGGTATGAAGAGTTTGTAGCACTTATTCAGCTTTCCACGAGTGCCTGAGTTCATCATCAAGCGAAGGTAGCCCAGTATTGCGACACAAAACAGATTCTCCATTTGTTCCAGAATTGTTAACATGGTGGATGGAAGTTCATGTTCCTTCTTACAACGAATAGTACGTCTTAGAACGATGTCCGAGTTTCAGTATTTCTCCTCTGTTGCCTTCTAATATCAGCATTCCGCCTTCTGTTCTCTATGTAAGTGAATTCCATTTCGTTCCATTCCCAGAGACCGATGATACGCTGTTCTTGCTCTCTAAACTGGTTTTCTTATCTTTCGAATTTGTCACTGTCTTACACCGTTGTTGCCGTAGATACCGATACAAAGTGACATAAATTCTGTTTACCCGTGCTTCCACTGTCATTTTTAATGCATCGTAACTGTTGCGTTACAATATCTGCAGTCAAATACCATTTGTATTAGTGGTATGGCCAAAATAGAATCAGTGCGGTGTTTCTTTTCCACCGAGTTTAACGTATGTAACAATTACTTTGTCATCGTGTAGTATATCAATCTGTTATGGGGTTTGAGAAATTACAGCTCTTAAGTCATTACATTTCATACAGACGTCACGGCATATTAGACTGAACAGTAATGAGGACAAACAGAAAGAATGATTGAACTACTACAGCATAACATCAGCTGTGACAATCGTCGGGTGTTTGCAGTAAACATTTAGATGCGCGAAACGATTTTCGTCGCTGAGTTACTCTGCCTCCAAGGTCGCGAAGCAGTTGGTGTTTCGATATACACGATGGTCAGAAACTGACTGTACAGCTTGTAAGGGTGTTGCAGGGCCGGTTGTGCCCAAACATGGTTGTGAAGCAAAGAATTCGATACGCTGTGCCGTTTTCGAGTTAACACTGAAATTGGCCCACCAGGCCGTTGCGCGGACGAATTGAAGCTTCCTGCCACATACAGTCAGAGTCAGTTCTCGTAACGTGGGTGTCAGCGCACGCCACTGCTCAGCTTTTGGATCGGGTTCGATCCTTACTACTGTCGAGTGTCCGGTCATTTTATCACTCCCTTGCTCCTCTTCAGGAAACCAAACTAAGAACACGTTTGGCGATACCATCTCTTGGCGGGTTCCTTAAATTTGCGCGCACAACGACCTTATTTGCTAAATTCAATACATTGCGCCGTTTCAGAGTTAGCATTGAATATTTTTGTTATTTCTCTGCACAACCTACGCTGCAACACCCTTACAAACATTTTTGGTGCTTTCTAATCATTTTGTATTTAGGTTTCTATGTGCAGCAGTAACAATCATTCGCCATATCTGTTCCTACTTAATCTGCACTAACTGAACAAACAAGTAATGTCATAGGTCCGGTCTTACTGTAAAAAGACAGAAAACGACGTTACACTGTAGTATTGCAACCAGTTCATCTTTGATGTTTCCCGTATGCACAGTATGCGATGCGAACTCCACAGCTATTCCTACCTGGTGACTTGACACTATTAATTTAAATCCTTATAAAATATCACGGCAGAGATTTTACATTTTGCGGCACTGCAACAAATGTTGCCATTAAAGTGCAAGTTTTGGCAAGGTACAATAAAATATAGTTCACAATATTTAAATATTTGTGAAATAATTCGGTAATGAAACAGGCAACAACAACAACAACAATAATCATGAGTCGGCTTGCACAGAACATGGCAGAGTGGAGAGCTGCCTCAAACCAGTCTTCAGAGTGAAGACAAACTCAGCAACAGATAAAAACAGCAACAATAACAACCGTCCGTCCTAGTTTTGTATGCTCATATGCTAAGGCGATGTCCGCACTAAATCATGTAACGGAGTAACAAGACGTTCGAGAGAGTGATGCATTTATGAAGTCTTCAAGGATCTGTTTAGCGAATTTTACACCAACCCAACAATTCGTGAATTGGAAACTTCCAGCAGCTGCTTATGCGCAAAAAAGAACTGGGGACCATACGCGTCCAAGTCAAAACTATAAAACACGAACACAGGAGTTAAACGACTATACGTCAGTCACAAAGGACACAATAGGAGACAGCTGAAACTAGGCACGTGAAAAGGGGCTAAAAAACCTTACAGAAATGGAGGACCAAAACTGAACCATAAATGGGCTTCGCCATATTACTTCGGCGGATAAAAAGTAAAACGCGGTCCACAGTCCGCGCGTCATTCGCTGAAGCGGCTGATGAATCAGACGGCAAACCCAATCTAGAATGTAAATTATTAAAAAAGGGCATTCCAGCAGGAAGTGGCGGACAGTTAAAATTTTGGCGCTATCTTTACGAAGTGGTGCGGTAGCGCCACTGAGCAGATGACGATGGCTAAAAGGGCAGGGCTCTATACGCAGCCGAATTAAAATAATCTCCTTCCAGCGGGAGGGGGGGGGGGGCGAGAGGAGGTCGTCCAAGGTGCTGGGAGAGGCTTAATAAGTCTAAGCTTATTCTCGTAAAGGGCGGACCATTGGCGATGCCAATGGGACACCACCACCTGACAGACGGCAATGCACAGATCGGAGGGAATATAGGTACTGGCGGGCTGAGGTACGAGGACTGCAGCCCTGGCAGCAGCGTCAACAGCCTCGTTTCCTGGCAGACCGACGTGACCAGGGACCCACAGAAACACATTGGCTCCACCAAGACTGAGCAAGTGACAGTTTTCCTGGGCCCGCTGCACTAAGAAATGAACAGCGTACAGTGCACAGAGACTTTGGAGGTCGCTGAGTGCGTGAGCAGAGGACAGAATTGGAAAGACAGTGTCGCTGGATTTACTCCGTTCCCTGATAAGGGGAAGAGCACGGCTGTAAATACTGAGGAGCGTGCCGGAAGCCGATATCGAAAGACACGAGAGCCTATGCTGAAGGCACACCCGACCCCCAGTCAGTCCGAGAGCCGTCAGTGTATACAATGGTACTATTGTGATGTTCCATGCGAAGGCCATGGAACTGGAGGCAATAGACCGAGGCTGGAGTAGTGTCCTTAGAAAGCAAATGAAGGCCAATGTTAACATGGGCCACTTCACAAAGGCAAGGTGGTGAAGGGTTCACACCCAATGGGAAAGTTGCAGGTAGTGTGAAGTTAAGTGCCTGCAGCAAGTGGCGAAAACGGACTCCAACAGGTAATAGGGACGAGGGACGAGCCCCACACTGACGATCAAAAGAATCACCAAAGAAGGAGGCATAGGAGGGATAGCCACACATGGTCACATGGTAGAAAAACGGCACGCAAAACCTGCTCAGGAGAAGGTCACAGCAATAGGACAGTGGTAATTCAGCAGCTTCAGCATACAGACTCTCAACTGGGCTGGTGTCAAAGGCGCTTGTGGCCCAACAGATGCCATGATTGTGATTAGTGTTGAGATGACCTTAGAGGACGCATAAACAAAGCTCCCATAGTCGAGTTTCGAACGGACAAGGGACCAGTACAAACGGAGGAGGGTGGTTTCATCGGCACCCCAGGAAGGACCATTGAGGACACGTAGGACATGGAGCGACCCCATTCAGCGGGCTGCCACGTAGGAGACATGAGAGGACCAAGGAAGTTTCCTATCGAGCATGATCCCCAGAAATTTCGTAGTATCAACGAATGGAAGGGCAAGAGGCCTAAGGTGTAGACATCGTGAGAGAAACCATTTGCCCTCCAGGAACTCATACAGACGGTTTTGTCAGGGCAAAAGCGATAACCGTTGTCGATGCTCCAGGAGTCAGATAGGTCCGTGGAGAACTGCAATAGTCGGCAAAATCGTTAATAAAAATATAGCTGGAGATGCCCGGCGGGAGACAGGCCATTATAGGGTTAATGGCGATAGCAAAGAGGACGTCACTCAGCTCGGAACTCTGAGGCACACCAATTTCCTGGATAAGGGTGTCCGACAACTTTTTCGATGTACTCCGTCAGTCCTATCTGGTAAGAATCCCACACTGCGCGACAGTATTCTAACAGAGGACGGACAAGCGTAGTGTATGCAGTCTCCTTAGTAGGTCTGTTACATTTTCCAAGTGTCCTGCCAATAAAACGCAGTCTTCAATTAGCCTTCCCCACAACATTTTGTGTGTGTTCCTTCCAATTCAAGTTGTTCGTAACTGTAATACCTAGGTATTTAGTTGACTTTACGGCTTTTAGATTAGCCTGACTCATCGTGTAACCGAAGTTTAGCGAGTTCCTTTTAGCATGATCTGCCTCCCTCATAGTAAAGGCGGCATTGTAGCACTCACGATTCGGAGAAGGGAAGGGTACCGCCTGAGCCGCCTCCGATCGTTTCCGATGGAGGAAGGCAGGGTGAGCTCGAAACTTCCGGAAAATGGCGGCCCAAGGTGTTGGAGATAGCAACAGAGTCCACAATAACACCGTCAACTGTCAGGCTGTGTATTGGGGAATGTAGCTTGGTTCCAGAGAGCCGTCTGAGGCTGGCCCACACAACAGAGGAGGGTGAGGAACTGTTAAAAGAACTAGTGAATGAAATACAGCTTGCTCTTTTGCTATACCGAAGAAATCTATTACACTTTGCACACATCTGTTCATAACGATGCCGTTTGCAGTGTAGGGTGGCAGTTAGAAACACGGAGAGCACGTCTCCGTGTGCGAATTTCATCGCGACATTCCTCAGTCCACTGAGGGGCTGCGACACGACGTGGTAAAGAGGAAGTGTGAGGAATGGAACGTTCTGCAGCAGTAAGGATAACGTTGGTTAGATAGTCCACCTGCTCATCACAACTGGGGAAATCTTGTTCTTCGAAGGTCGCCAGGGAAGAGTAAAGCCGCCAGTCAGCTTTAGTAAGCTGCCATTTGGGTGTGTACACAGGTCGGGTAGGAGTCAGCAAACAGAGCACACAGGAAATGGGCGCTCGAGTAGATGTCAGAAAAAATGGACCACTTAAGACAATGGGCGAGCTGGGCACTGCAAAATGGTAAGTCGAAATGGGAATAGGTGGGCGAGGAGTCAGAAAGGAAAGTGGGTGCTCGATTGTTAAGGCAGAAGAGGTTAAGTTGGTTAAGAAGGTCAGCCAAGAGGGCACCTCTCTGACAGGGGACGATGTGCATTAAAGTCACTGAGGAGCGAAAGTGGGGGAAGTAGCTGCCCAATAAGCTGAAGGAAGTCTGACCTGGTGATAGCGAATGACGCAGGGACAAATGGTACACACGGGAAAAGTCAGGCAGGGAAGGAGGAGGGGAAGTGCAAGAGCTTGAAGACAGGTAGTCAGGGAGATGGGTTGCCTATGGAGGTCATCCCATATGTGCAGCATGACGCCCCCACGAGTTAGAACGCCAACCTCAGGGGGAAGGTCAAAACCAATCAGTATGTAATGTGACAGCTCGAAGCGGTAGCAAGGGCACAATTTAGTTTCCTAAAGGCAGAGTACAAGGGGACGCTGCAGTGCTAGAAGCAGCTGTAAATCCTCTTTGTGGGACCGAAGGCTGTGAGCATTCCACTGGAGAAAAGTCATGATGAGTAGACATAGGGGTGTCACCTCTGCGGCTGCCGAGTGACAGCTGGGGAAGAGGCGCTACTACGGAGCACAGAAGCAGGAGGATCCTGCTCCATGGGGTCCACAGAAGCATCAGCTTGTTTGTGCTGTCAGGCTGTGGAATTAAACGCCCGAAAACGGTTGTTGGTGCGCACCGGCGACAGAGAGGCTGGCCGGCCTAAGGTATGCGTTTTGTGGACTTCTTAGAGCCTTTCCAGTTAGATGAGGACACTTGTGTTTTTGGCTGGAGGGAGGGAGGGAGGGAGGAAGTGTTTATGGGAGTACTACTATCCATTCCAGCTTTCCTGTTCTGTAGCTGGCGGTGCCCCTGTTGTGATTTGTTCATATGATAAATGTCTACGCGATTCCGGTTGGTTTTACACAGGAGCAGAAACTGGAGTTTGCCTTGGCTGTTTGATGAGTAACAAGGCCAGAAAATCCAAGATAAATGCTGGCAATGATGCGGCTAACGGAAGGAAAGAAATTTACCTACATTGTTACTTAGACGGTAGCTTATGATTTTCGTAATTATCTAAGAACTGCTGAACATCAAACCGTTTTTAACCAAAAATAAATTCATCATAGGATGTAAGCTGCGAGGACAAGCAGCTCGCTACATTAAGATTTCTAGCCAATGGCAGGATTTAAGCGCACCTCAAATTCAGTGCTGTTGTATCCCCACGATTATTGACTAAAATGATTCATTTCCCAGCAAAGCGATTTATACTTGACCGAGGAAGTACAGCACGGTTAAGAAAAATAAAAGATGTTGACATAAACGTTAATTCCAATAAACATTGCGAAAGTAACTTACATACTTCCACTAAGACAAATTACTACAGAAATTGTTATAAATAAAAGCAAAATGTATTTAACAGGTACACATTCATCGAGATCTAATAGTAATGCACCGTTACACCTTTTTATAAAGTTCCATCCTGCAGCCCTTTTTCCTGGGCGTAGACCGGTGGCGAGAGATATGAAATCCTGCCTATTTGATTTCGGAGTTCTCTTCTCTACAGCCAACACAGTGAATTTAGACAGTGTCATTTGTTATTGTGTTGTAAAAGTAGGATTTAACCCGTTTCAACGTACTCACGCTTCTTTTGCAAGACACGGTGTTTCATGGAATTGCAAGAACCAACGACAGTCATTTCACTCCTCTGGAGAACACGGTTTTTTTAATCAATTGTTTATAATGGACTGAAGGATGCCCTGAAGCTCCAGACGTTTATCCTCACTGCTGTAAATAAACTTTCTTTTCTTCAATTTTTCATTGTCAGAGGATATATTTTAAGTAGCTTTTCAACATTACGTATAGGGAAATTGTTTCACTGTAGTCCTGGAATCTAGTTTCCGTGTTTACTATTACTGTGTCAATTACCTCGAATACTAGCCTTCTCCATTTCTGAATACATACTTCTGTTTCGCTACACTTTATTTCAGTACTCCTGCTGAATTTATAAGGCTCTTACCTTCCACTTTGCGTTTCATACACATTAGTCTTTCACTAGCCTTAATGCAGTTTTCTATTTCAGGCTCACAGCCTCGTATGTCCACAGTTTCACTTTGCAGAATGTCGAACAAGATACTGGTATGCAGGAAAATCTAATTGTACAGCTGCAGTAGAAAAAAAAGAAGTCTGGCGGTCAAGTATACTATTTGGCCCAAGTGGTCGATGTGAAAGAAATATAATCCCAGTCTTGCTTTATCACATTGAATGCTGCCCATGTCCGTATAGCTAAGAATAATGGTTTTTACAGCGCGTGAATGAGAATACCTTTTTTCGCAAGGACCTTATGGTTTAATCCACTTCCCCCAGAAGTTAACTTGTTTTACCGCAACGGCTAAAAATACGTGAAATCCTGGTTTGCTACCAAAAAAATTTAATTGCGTAATTTTTAGAAGCACAGGGGATGGTCCAACTGATGTGCACAGCAGTGGATACAGACAGCACGAGGGTGTGCAAGTTTCACTATAGGATGTACACAGTTTTTCCGTGTTATTGCACTACAGCCGTCTTATGTTTACGATACTAATTTGTTTTTATCAATATTCTAACTGCTTACCACTTGCAGCTAAACAGTGGCTATGCCTTATGCACACCAGTTTTTAGCTAAGTCATAAAACCCTATGCATCTCTTCTTTCTCCTGATTTGCAAATCGAAAAATTGCTAATAGCTTAGTTCAGACATCCGTTATTTCGTCGGCTTGAAACTTGCTGTAGAGGACTATTTTTAACTTCACTTTAAATCTGTTCTTTAACATCCATAATACAAGTTGTTAAATCATGGTCAGAAAGTGCCTTCAAGTACTCCATTATGCTAAATGATTTTCAAAAGTTCTAAAAATTTTATTTACTGATGCCTCACATTCGTCACGAGTTTGGAGACAACTTTTGCCATGCTGAAAAGCAGATAGTCATAATGCATCTATTACGCTCCTGTTTCGGTAAACTTCTCGTTGTGTTTCAAAGTTCCAATCGCGCTGCTTCTGAAAGAGCATGGTCAATTCTTACTGTGCTTAGCTGATTGTATTTATCAGCTGCTGTAACATGTCAAATTGAACTGTGGTGTTTTTTAGCATTCGAAATAAAATTGATGCCTCTTCGCCTAGTCCCCACTTACGCCATTAACCGTCAACCATTCCAAATAGCACACAGTAAGAACAAAAGTTGTTCCTTACAACGCTGCCACTTAACCACCGTTTTGAATTTTACTATTGTGTTGCAAAGCTTCTTACAAATTTTCCCTAAAATTTAATAGACAAACTGCGTCAGCTTTCTTTCTTACACTATTGCAGAGAGACGAGTAAAGGATGCAGTGTTTTCAGTTAAAAACATTTTGAGGGTCTTGTGATGAAATAAATGCGTCCATGGGAGTTTTGACGTAGACGGCAATACCATGCTTTGCAACAATAAGTGAAATACTAGACATCTTACCATTTCCTTTCGACAACGGTGTCAAGACATTGTCGATGACACCTGACAGGACACACCGAAACATACTTCACTAGTCAGTTTTATCACTGCCACTGCTTACTGCATTTTTGCTACTTAATTCATGTTACAGCTTTCACCATAAACATGCCTATGTTGATTTGAGAACTTACGAACACTCTGCATTACTACGAACGTGTGAAATAAGTAAGGCTACTAAATTTTAATCCGAGGAGCAATGAAAACACAAGCTATTCCCTGTCATCTTGCAATGACATCCAATGATGGATTCACATTTATTTTAAATGAATTATGAATGTCTTCTTGTGCTTTGTGTCTTATTCTTCTCGGCTTGCTGCTAGCGCGCAAGACTGTGCTAAGACCGGTATTAGACTGTCATATTTCTTTGACAAAGAAATATCAAATATTCGTCAAATTTTTTTGACTAAGATCGTGGCGATAAAAAGGGGATTACACTGTAATTTTTCGTCAAATTTCAAGATGGCGGACGGAAACATTATGCGCTGCAGTTCCTAATACCACAATTGCATTGTGTGTGTATTTGGAAGAATAGCGGTAGAGAAAGAGTTGAATGAAGCCCTAGGTATTACGTCTAGATAGTAAAAGAATTCAGCAAAATTTGTTACGAGAGCTGCAAGAGGAGGAATTAAAGTCTTAACATATGAATTACTTACGAATGGATGAGAGTATTTCAGTATTTGATCAGTAAAGTGGCTTCTCATGTTACAAAACAGAATATTCTTAGAAATGCTACATGTCCAGAAGACCAACTGTGTCACTGCGATTTCTTGATACATGAGAGCTACTCTGGTTTACAACACAGCACACTAATATCAAATTGTAATCAACCAAAATAATGTCAGAAACGTTTGAAGCGATTTATAAGCCGATGAAGGTGGAATATGTGAAGGTAAATAAACGTTTAGTACACTTTACGGACTATAAGAACAATTTTGAATTTTAAATAATTTAATTTCTGGAATTAGTGTTCCCACAACGGCAAAATTAATACAAAGTATGAAACAGATAATGCGCTTTTTAATTTGTCGCATCCAGAATCCAAAAACAGACAAAGTAGAAAGGAAAGCAAAGAATTTTTGAGTGTGACCACATCCTCTATTCCGGCTTGCTGCACGTATGTTTCCAGATGTAGAGGTGGATGGCTGTAGCAGTGATTGTGGACATGAAGTCGCCTGCAGCATATTACACCTCCCATCAACACACAATTGATAGCATGCATTATGCCCCTTGCTCCCCCCCCCCCCCCACCCCCCCCTCCCATAGCCCAAGCTAGTTTATTTTAAAAAAGTCGACGAAACTAACTTTGAAGCCATGTTTACAAACACACTACAGATACGTCCAACAGCTGTAGCGACGCCAGCGCTCGAAGGTGTTACATTTCACATTGCAGTGAACAGATGATTAACGACTATGACCAAATCTATGGCGAGGCTTTAGATTTGATCTTACTTGACGACATGCCAGTTTTGACAAAGTTTCCTATTACACCATCAAATTTCTTTGACAAATGTTTAACATATCAACTTTGACAAAGGAATGAGATAGTGTAATAGCGGCCCAGGTAGCACTCAGTGAACTCGTGGAAGACATTACACAGGCGTGTATCCACCTGCTGGCGAGAAGCAGAAAAATCTAACGCCAGCTTTTAAAAACTGTATCCACGCTGTAGAAGCCCCAGTCCGCCACGGAAAAGAAACGGGCTTACTGTGCATGCCCATAAGCAGCACAGAATTTCGAGCTGCTATTGGTTACAAAGCTGGGAGTAATGCATTCTACCAGCGGGTGCATATAAGAAGTTCTAACGTAAAACATTCATTCACAAGTTTACATTGCCCGATCTGATTAAATTAAGTATGGGAGAATTAATTTGATTCTTTTTTTGGGTTGGCTTCGCCACCGATTAATTCATGTACGCAGCATCAAAGTTTAAGACTCATTTGGAAAACACTACACAGACCAGTGACGCAAGTCTAATAAATAGAACATACATAAGAAACGAAGAATTCAGCATCTGTTGGAACAGAAAATTATCCCATAGTTTGCTCTTCATTGAGGGCCTGGATACAGGCTGGACTAACGATGAAGGAGGGATATTTCATGAATTAACGTCAACTGAGTGTCGCTATTTCGTTTCTTCAGAATCATTTCCGTTAGGTATCTGAACTGAAAGACAAAATCAGAAATGCAGAAGGTCGCCCGACTTACTCTGTGCTGCCGGAAGTCGCCATTGATTCGTTGGAAACTGAGAAAAGAACTTAATTTATTGCATCTATATTGATGTACTCCTCGACGTGTCCCACAAACATCTGCAGAAACGGCCCAATATCCCGACAAGGAAAGTTGGTCGGTCGGTCAAAACGCCTACACATGTTATATATGTCGATTGGTCGGTGCGCGTGCAGGGGCCTTACCACAACCTTTGGCATTTATTCACATCCATTAGCTTCACCAGTTCACCTTTCAACCTCTAGCCATGCTGCAGATCAATCTGTCACAACCAAGATTCCAGGGGACTTCGCAGAGGGTTGGTGGGTGGGTGGTGGGGGGGGGGGGGGGGGGCTCGCAAAATCTCCTTCTGCACTTCACTTCATACGTGGTCACAATTTCAAATGTTTCACCGAAACTACGAATCCCACCCATAGTGCGGACGCCAAAAGTGGCGGAAATGTGAGTCAGTCGTTCCCACAGGTGAGGTGGGGGTGACACCACAGACCACAGCTCGCCTCCACTTCGTGTCGCTGGCTGCCTACACCCGTGTCCCGTGCTTCTGCGAAAACAGAATGAATCACTGTCCACGGGACCTCCGATCCCTTGTGCTGACAGTTAAGACCCGCCATAAACGACAAAACTCTGACGAATCCGCAGCTAGACAAGGGCAAATTAACAAACGTGTACAGGTACGAAGTTTGTCACTTTCACCTCACTTTGAAGCATACCCTGCTCGTATTGACAGAAAGGCCACTAATACAGATAAAGCAGTTGTTGCTTCGATTTCGACGCTGGTCCAGGGAATGGCTTTCAATGGGAGAGACTTACCTACGAAATTCCTCGAAAGGAAATATTGCTCTTAAAACCTGATTACACCAACTTTAGTCGAACTCTCAGTGAAACCTGTAATGACTATTAATGTTACTCAGCTCTCACAGTGCAAAGGTACGGGGACGTAGCGATTTATCCTCATATTTCATCCTGCTATGGTAGTTCCTTAAAATAGATTGGAATATACAGCCCACGTCGCGCGTAGAAGAACCGGGGAACTTCGATTACGTATTATTTCGTTGCGCTTCCGTCTGTATTACGGGTAGAATATATATTCCCATCTTTACCTATTCCTGAAAGATACTGCACTGCCATTTTGGTAATTGACAGTACTACTTTGTTTTTACCGTTGATAGTAGTTTCCATACTTGTGGAGACTCACGATAAAGTGAGAAATTATAATGGAACTTTCATTAAACATGTGCGGCGAAACAGACAACATCCCGCATCTTGTCAAGCTTTCCGTCAAAAATGTCTCAAAACACGACGTATGCTTAAAGTTAGACAGTTAACCAGTATCCAGTCATAAACTGACACGCTCTAGTCGCCACTTCATAGCTATTCGTGGAAGCTGTTAACAGTCAAAATGTTGCGCATCGTCAGTTACTTGCAGTTATGGGACACCCTTTGCGCCCGTCTTCCAAGACTTGCCAGTTGTGGTTGATCTCAGTGAGCAAATTCTACGAAATTTGATTGCAGAGCTGAACTACGAAGCTTAGTCTCCCGAAGCTGTTATTGCACAAACCGAAAGAAACCCCGAATTAACATTTGTTCTAATAATTTTCGTTTAGCTACTAAGAGTATGCTGAAGCATCTAACTTTTCAACTTTATCCAAAATGTAAGTAAAAATTCTTTAAGCAATTAAAGCGGCTCAAAGTTCGCTACACACAGCATGTACTAACATCACGAATTAGCTTTTTCGTAGCGCGACAATAAAAAGTAAGTGCTTTGTAACAACTGCACTGTGCGGGATATCACCGAAGAACGTTCCATAGTTACCAAGACCTGCGCCGTCGGACCGTCAGCCGCCACGAAATACAGACACAGGATGCTCCGCTCGCAGAACACGGACAGCCGCCTCCGTAGCTGTCGCCCTCGTCTCCATTTCGTTGTCATCTACACGCAAGTCGCCGGGTCGGGGTCAAATAAAATGATTCGCAGCAGGCGACCGAACTCCCAGAAATGGAACTACGGTCCAAAACACGCACTTTTCACCGTAAACTGTGGTGCTATTGCTTACACTCCTAAGTGAAAAGAAAGTCTCACGCCACAAAGCCGAAGTGCGGCACTCAATGCTACTAAAGTTAATGGGGTAAGATCATGTGAAAGATACCACGTGTAATCTACTCTAGCGCCCTCCGTACCAGCAATCGACGCGGATCACTTCTCGATATCAGACTGACTCACAATCTACAAGTCGACAGAGAACTCCCAGGGCAGACTTTCCAGCAATTCGCTGGGCTAGGGAAAACAGTTTCAGTTAACCTATCAAGGAAATTTAATAAACGCGATATTCCACTTCAGCAAGAAAGATGGCAGACTAGCGTCCACTGTAACGTTTCTTTCCTCATTGGTAATTAAAAGTGAGAGAAATATTCAAATTAATGAATAAATATTCTGCTCATTATTATGAGTTTGCCACAGGAAGGACACGTTACAAATGCGATGCCCCGGTGTGGTTAGTATCCTTACGCGTATAAAAAAAAAATATATATATATACATATATATGTATATAATCCTTTTAATATACTGGACCATTACCATAATTTACCCTTGAGGCCAACGCTGTTACATTCTTTCAATGTATGAGACCCTGGTGTTGGTGAACACCTTCGTCAACCGCTGTTTGAAGGCTCGTTGACTGCAAGACACTGCTGTCGATAATCGACCGGTCTTCGTAAAAACAGGTCTTCAGGTCCGACCAATGGAGAATAATATACTTAAACGGCACAACGCGATAAGCAGTCGTTCATCTTGCTTTCAAATAACGTGATCACAATTTCGTGATACATCTACCTATCGCAGGTACTGACGGTGTCCTGTAGTGCTATTCGATATTGAAATGGCGAATAGAAGGGACTTCTTAATATCTGTATCGCGATACCACGCCATCTGCTGGGTTTTCGGGCTGACGCCGTTCACAGTGGACACTGAGAAATGTGAGCTACGGAGGACACGTACTGGTACACTGTACGCAGCGGCTGTTCTCGTCGTGAGCCTGGCACTAACAGCGCTTATGATAAACTGGATGCAAGCAATGAACGCGATGAGAAAGGATTCCATCACCTTTGTGTGGTCTGTGGGCTATGTGATGACATCGCACGTCACCACGGTGACGGCGGTCGCCGCAGACCTGTTTCGAAATAGCCACAAGTACCAGAGGATACTCACTCTGTCTTAGCGGGACAGAAGCATCTCGCACTGGCGCCATTTCTCCGGCGCGGCGGTGAGGATCTGCTGCAAAGTGGTGTACGCAGGCTCTCGCGCTACGTGTAGCTGCTGTGACGTTCGTATATCTGATGGAAGGGACGAAATGGACGTACACGTTATCATTGTTCTCAAGTGGTATTCTACCTACAGCTGTTTGCAGGTATGTGGGGCTCGTTCTTCTTGTGAGCAGTGACTTGCGCCAGCTCAACCAGTGTCTGAGAGCTACAGCCCAAGTGAGATGCCAGCGGCAACCACTTGCAGATCGCTACCGCAAGTTGAGGAGAGTCTACTCCGCACTGTGCAACCTGTCCCAGGAGGTTATTTAGCCCACGAGATAGTCTTAGTCTTATTAATGGTGACTGCACTGTGCAGTATATCTTGGAATGCAGCTGCCGTAGTCTTAACACGTCAACAGAAACAGCTAGTGGCGATACACATGTTGTTTCTGTCGTGGCAGTCGTCACAGGTGTTAATGGTGACAGTGGCCTCGCACGCGCTGTCCATGGAGGCGGCGCAGACAGCTCCTGTCCTCTGCCGGCTACTCATGGGTTGTCCGCAGCTCGTAGTCGTGTGGCAGCGATCTCGCTTCCCGCGCCCGCGTCCCCGAGCTCGATTCCCGGCGGGGCCAGGGATTTTCTCTGCCTCGTGATGACTGGGTGTTGTGTGATGTCCTTGGGTTAGTTACGTTTAAGTAGTTCTAAGTTCTAGGGGACTGATGACCATAGATGTTAA
Source organism: Schistocerca americana (assembly GCF_021461395.2). Taxonomy (NCBI): domain Eukaryota; kingdom Metazoa; phylum Arthropoda; class Insecta; order Orthoptera; family Acrididae; genus Schistocerca; species Schistocerca americana. Next base: position 129,343 of record NW_025726225.1, on the reverse strand, counting down.
GTCCCATAGTGCTCAGAGCCATTTGAGCCATACTCCTGGGTTCGACTCTCCGCAGCTCAGAAACGTCAGAGTCGCGCCACTTCTGTCGCCTGGTCCGCAAACAGAATCCCACTCATCAACTTTACGGCGTCGTTTCCTTGGATTTGCAGATGTTGATTGCCTCCTTGTCTTTCATTACAACTTGTACTGCGATTCTGTTAACTTTCTGTGAAGCGTTCTGAAAAAAAGGATAGCCTGCTAAATATTGTTACACCACTATTGGTGAACAGGGACTCGTCTGCATTAAATTCTATATCTGTGTTGCTATGATTAAGAGCTATTAAGAGTCTGCTGCATTTTAAGAGATGAGACCATTCTTCTTCAAAGTGTTTCCTTGTTTAGCATTATACTCGTACAGCACAGCGAAAGGGTGCGAAGATGGACGTGTTCAAGTCAGTTGTGCAGTGTATCTGGTTACAGTGTCTAGTTTCGCTCAAAACCAACATGAAATCTCCCATTGATTGAAACTATAGGAAAAAAATTAAAATTGCTGCACTTTCCACACTGCGTTACATTTTGACACAATTGGTAATTATTAATAGCACGAGTGAAATGAATTACTTACAGATATAAATCGCATGAATTTGTAATTCTTGAAACACACATGAAGTTATTTCACGTAAAAGAATGAGAAAAGTTCAGGAACAACAACTGGAATATTTTAGAGGGGACCAAAGCTGTGTTTCGCAGGAGGAGGCGGAAAGTTGACAAAGAGGTTCAGATGCGACACGGAGCCACAGTTACCAACAACGGGACGCGGCGACAGAAGAAGACCAGAAACATCAGCTGACGCGGGTGCATGTAAACGGTGTTTCATCACTGTATTAATTTGGACGACAAATATGATTTATTGCAGCTGAAAAAGCGTACCGCATCAAAAATTACACTAGTGTTAATCTCGTACGTTAGCGTGACTGCTACTTGCATTGTTGCATAGCGAAATCGCGGCGCTACAGTCTTGAACACCACGACGGTCTGGAGTAACCATCATAAAACGTAATGAAGCATCAATGAAACGGAATCCATATCGAGATCTTAATCACAGTTATTACTTCCCTTGACACAATCAGATATGTATCAAGCAACCCGAGTGAATCATTTTACCTTTACACCATCTGGACATACATAGTTACTTTCAGCTGCCCAAGTTCTTCAAACAACACTCGCATCAAGTCCATCGATAGTAATAGATCTACAATCACACAGACACAGGGCAGAACATGATTAGAAAACAACATATAACATGAAAGACAAAATGTGCATTGCCTTGGCAGGAAAGACTTCGAACTTTCTACACTCATCATAGACACGGTCAGTATAAGCCGCTTAGCACTAAGATGGTAACCTCACAACACATTATATTCACTTTAATGCTCACAGTATACCCACTCTGGCTCAAATATCGAAAAAACGAAACATCTGTCACATCATATACTCATCTTCACAGACCAGGACACAACAATTGCAAATCATAACTCACTTTTCAGTATACTAGGACAGAACCATCTCGTCATTTGGAACACAGTAGAATCATAAATCGATAACACAAACATCTACAAAATATAAATATCCACAACATATCAGATCGTGCCCACGCTTATCTTGCATACGAATTGCTCTCTATTAAAGACGAATGTTTCTCACTCAAGGGAACTATCATCAAGTAAAATATTTAATAACGACTAAACATAACTGGCATAAATCCTGCTTTATATCATTCACAGCGTGTACTGAACCTCACTAGATAGATAATATCCACTCATAATCACACGTCACAGTTTCAGACTCACAACAAACAAAAGAAAATTCCTAAGTAGTATCATCTCATTATATCATACATTATTCTGATAAAGCCAGTATCACCACATCAAAATATTCATAACAATGATATGATGAAAATGAACGTTCATCAAAGCAGACCTGACACTCAAACAAGAAACTGCACAGTGCATGCAGAAAATTACTTCATTAATGAATAAAACAAGAATAAGAAAGTGTTACGTATCTAGATGACACATGGTAATCACATCTCTAATTAAATCATCATGTGTAAGAGCACTTCATACTGCCTCACTCGTCACTCGTCCCCATAATCAAGAAAAGCACTATAAATTGTCTCATCAATAGTACTCCTCAAGAATTTTTAATTCCTCATCACATGTTGCAACTATAATAATAATAGTCATACTGCGCAACAGCAAATCTTTCAAATCCAATGGCACCTGGAATATCCAGAAGATAATCCATCCAAGCACTAACCAAGCCTGACATTTTTTAACTTTGTTTAATCTGCGAGATCCAATGTGGGTAAGCCCATTGGCTATATCGCCACTCATACAGAAGAAATTATCTAGACACCTGGGTCTTGCAAAAAAAAAAAAAAAAAAAAAAAAAAAAATATCTATGAAACGTGAAAATATACTGAAAAGAGAACACGTGGAATGGTCTCGATAGACAAAGAAACTTAACTGGCACAAAAGTAAAACACCAATATTTTACACTAGATACCTTAACATCACAAAATATGGTACCTTCACACTACCACAAAGTAAGATTTGCACTTGACACTATATAAATTCTATATGTTCTAAGACTAGTGTTTAGCTTCTGATTGATACTGAGGCCATCTGACATAATTATCCAGTAACAGATAGAAGTATGTGCTACATTTCAGGAAAAAATTTCATGTTTTGTTGGTATATCCTTAGTTGGGGCAGCATGCACAAAACCACTCTAAGTGTGAAGTCACTTCTTCTCTCTAAACTTTAGTTTGTTATCTAATTATTTAATAACACAGGCCAACTATGGAAAAACTTTTTTGCTGAAAATACATTATTCTTATGCTTTTAGGGTGGGAAATCCTAATATGATACTTAAAAAAACTGTTTCACCCTCCTTTTCTTCATATTTTACAGTTACATTTATAAAGCAAATCGATTTTTTAAACAATTTGACAGCTTTTATATAGTTAAAATAATTTAAAAATGAGGTGTAATGTATGTAGATGACGTTGGTAACACTGTTGGAAAACACTAACTGGGAAAAAAAGGTTGATTCTATTTTTATGTTAACAGATGGTGTTTTGTTTACTGTCAACCTAACCTCACTTTCTTGTTTCCTGTACATGTGCTCAGCACAATGTCTAATTGCAGTTGTAAAAGCTCTGCTGACAGTTGTTGTTATATTTGTGGTGAATTTTGATTTAAGAAAACACCAAAGAAACATTACAGACTGTGTGAGAAAGGTTTATCTATCATTCTTTGGATCTAAACTTTGTGATCAAGATAAATCTTGGGGGCTGCAAAAGGTATGTTATGTGTGTGTTGATGACAGTGTAACACTACCGCCCTGCTCGGACGTAGGTTAGCTCTATAAAGCCTGTACTGTAATAAGTTCACGGGCTTCACCTTATAAACAAGGATTTTTAGTACATTAGTTGACCGCGTGTACCTAATCGAAGCAAAATCGGACTTATCTTCAGTCAATAACTACAGTGACGCATCAAGCAAATGTACAGTATAATTATTCTTTCGCGTGGACAAGAAGTACACACAGTAGATGCTACCTATAAATAACAATTCGGTCGCCAGCCTACTTAGGCAATTAGTGAGTTTTTTCCTTGTACAAGTGGGTGCATGTACAAGCATAGTAACACATAGTAACGATACGGTATATGGCAAAGTTTGGAATCCGAAAATTCCACTGAACTAAAGTTTGCTCTTTTTGTACTAATTTGGACGAACTACATTTACACAACACCACACAGTAATGATTACTACTAACCACATTTTTTGTATGTTGAGCAGACTGACATCGGGCATAGATTACCCTATAATTAGCAGTTTTGAAAGCACATATACAATGTTACTATTAAAGATGGAAAAACACTAATACACTTAGGTATAATATAGAATTTAGCTTTACTGGTCAAATCTGAGCAGTACACATCAAGGTTTTAACGAATTGATAAGAGAAAAAAAGGGGGGGGGGCCCTGAAACTGTTATAGTGGTTATACTGAAACTGTTAAGTACTGAAGGCAAATTAACACACAAAATTTATCAATCTCTGGATAACTACTCTTTTGTCTTACTTATGAATAATTTAACTGTCATTATTTCTGTTTCAAATTAATTAAATAACATCGCTAACTCAATTCAAAAAAAAAAAACTCTTTTGGTCTTTACCAATATTTGCAACAACATACAGAACTATAGATTTCTTTATGGCATAGATTACTCTGCTGATAATCTTCATCAACACAAACATTAAACTTTCTATTTAGGATACTCGGATTGCACAATACGAGGTAAGGATCCTGTCTAGGTCAGTGATCAGGATAAGTCATGGCTAAAGCAATTCTGGTAAAAGTCACGTTATTATTGAACCATTAGAAACAGTTTCGACACTGGTCCACACAGATACACTTCTAAAGATGAAATAAATGTTTGACCTGTGCAAGTCGGTGCGGCGGATGGCGGGCAGCGAGATAGCGGGCAGCACGGCACACATGCAAGCACGGCTAAGGCTCACACAACATCGGCACTTTCCATCTTCTTAGCGTCGTAATTTTTCCAATTTTGTGCCTCAGAATATAGCCATGCCAAGTAGTCGTCGGAATCGGTTCATCCGAGGCTCAATGGAATCCACTTTTCCTGGGTAGCCTCCTCGGTACAGTACGTGTACTTCCGACTGTTGCTCGCCTCCGACTGTGTTACTGTGCCCGTTGTGTCGAACCGCGCCCAGTGTGCGTTTTCCCGCCTCGCCTGCCTCCACCTTTTCCCGCTCCACTACAGGTAGGGTATTCACCACAGGTTTTCTACTACACATATCCTAATGCATTACCTACGTATGGACCAAGTGTATAAATTACAATTTTTACATCTTACAATAGTTTTAACACTAAATACACTTCCCTTTGATTACCACATTATTTGAAATCTAACAGAAATAATAATATTCGTTTCAAAAGTTACACACAGTTTCTTTAACATGACACGAAAAGAATCGAAAAAGAAATTCAACACATTGCTATTATTAATTTATCTAAATTCATAAAGAAAAAAATTTATTATACGTATAATTGTCGTTACACATGCCCCTGTTTCCAGAAAATTTTCTTAAGTCTAAATTTTATGGGAACACTAATAAATCTTACAATTATACAGTGGTTCCGAGTCTTTACTTAATTGTTCAAAAAGATTTACACTACATATTTCCTTTTGCTCACTGTATATAGGTTTACACTTTTTTAATACTTCTAGAATAATTACTTGTCATTTACTCAAGTGCCTTTTGCACAGTCCAACTTCCCATCATAACCTCACTAAAATAGCAATTTACTCATTTTTTCTGAATTTCTCAAAGAAATAATTTAAAATTCTGGAATACAAACATTTAACTACAAAAACAATTGCATATTTTGTATACACTATAAAATAATTTATCGCTGCATGCTTTGAATAGCAGTCCATTTTCTTACTTACTAAACAAAACACACACACATATATTCAGAAAATTAACTTCACATATTTGCTGCCTATTATGCGGATTTGGGCAGTCCTTTTCACTTCATATGGTGACATCTCCTGGATCACATTTACAATTTTCCATCGATTATTTATCTGCCCTCATTGGTATTTGGCAGTCCTTCATATTATGGTTCATACACTGCCCATTTTCATTTTGACAGTCCCATCTTTTATCTGACTGATAGCATTTATCCTTTCTTTTCAGTCCTTTTCTCCATACATTTTTACAGTTACAGTACAATTGGTAATCTGAAACTCACATAACTACATTAGCACACTTTCAAGGGTATACAGACATTTACAAAGATTAGATACATTTAGAATAATTTGGGTTCAGCATAAGATACAGCACATTTACTCGTTCCTAGGTACATACAATTTTAGGTCCACAATATTTCTTACGCCTAAAGGTCTTTTGGATTTTGGGTAGATCAGGTAGTAAGCATTGTCGTGTGGAATATTCTGTATTACATATGGTCCATTATAAATATACTTAAATTTTGAAATTTCATGGTTTAGTTCACTAGACTTTTCGTGGGTTTTTAAAAGAACATAATCTCCAATTTTAAATTTTGAAACTTTTAAATTTTTATTGTGTCTTTTAGATCTAGATTCAGCCTTTTGCTTTGCCCTTTTTATCACCAATTCTTTCTTTTGATCCAATCCCAAACTTGTACAAGGTGGAAACTCTAGTTTTTCTTCAATTAAACTTTTACTACTTCTGCCTAACAAAATTTCTTCTGGTGGAAATCCTGTAGTTTCATGATGCAGTGTGTTCATGACATTCTCAAAATCCGATATAAATCTGCCCCAGGCTCTAATTCAACAAACAATAATTCACTTTCAGATAAAACTGAGTTACAGTAATAATAAAGTCATGCATAATATTAATAATATATAAAAATACAACATCCTGCCCCCTAATCTCTTTATTAACAAGGCAGTCTTTTCTGGTTCATAAAACAGTCTCTTAAGTCTGGTGGCTTCTTAGGCTTCTGGAGTTCAAAGTCTTAGCTTACTTGAACTCTTCGCAAAATAAACACAGAGTCGTCAGGTGGCTCTTTCTTTCTTTGTTCAGTTTCAACGTCTGGATTTTGTTTTGTTACGTCGTCATCGTTAGGTACAATATCGCAATTAACTGCGTCCCCTTTATTTTCACTGATTTTCTCATATCCTCTTTCAGTAAAAGTATATTCATTTTCCTTTACACCTGAAAATTCATCTTCACTAGAGTCATCACTACTCTCTTCCTCAACATCAGATTCACTTAAGCACGCTACTTTTGCACAATAGGGAGCGTTAGTACATTCATTTTCGTCTGTTTTTGCGTATCTTTCATCATCTGAACTATCGTCGGAATCCGACCATTCCGGATCGCTTTCAGGTTCTAACATAAAAGCTTTTCTGAGACAGGCACTAAGTTCTTCCTCTGTATTGTCGTCAGGCTTAGATTTCAATTCAATCTCCTCTTTTGGCAAAACGGCCTCATCTTCAGCTTTATTTACATCTACTGTGACTTCATATTCAGTGTAATCCTCGTGGACTTTAATTACTTTCAGGTAATCATCTGCCCCTTCTCCACGGTGCCTCTCGGTAGCAGCTCGTACTATTGGCGGACTGTTAGCAGAAGTTATTTCTTCATCAATGCGGAGGATTTCATCCTCCAAATCCTTCCTATCATTAACCTTCATCCTATTGGCAGCACGCGTACTTTGCGCGGCGCTATTTATTCTCCCCTCTTCAAATTTGGGCCACGTCACTTTATGGACGTCCCTACTATCTCTCTTTCCACCAACTAATTTCTTCGCCTCATACTCCTTCTTAAAATCCTCCCACTCACATTGCTTTAGGCCCTTGTACCGATCATCGATCTGCACACGCCAATCAGTTACTTCTGCTAGTTCATCCTCGCCTTTTATCTCATTGCAAACACTGCTAACCGCACCTCTCTGTGTATTTACAGTTTCAATTATTGTTTCCTTTGCCACGGAATTATCACTCGTAAAATTTTCTTTAGCTCTGACGGCTATGTTCGTATCTACTGCTGCCGTATTGCTAGCGGCTTCTTTCCGAACAGATGTTCGGCTAGGCTGGGCCGTTGCCCTCTGATGCTCCACTCGCCTGTTAACATGTAGCGCTCTGTGCGGCAGCGATGATTCATTCTGGCTCGCACCTGACGCTTGTTTCGCCACAACACGTCGCGGCGTTCCACGCTCGTCCCTAGCCTGTCTTATTATATTACGGTCGGTCCGGTATCTTTTCTTGAATCGGGGCCGGTATATATTGTCCGCTTCCGTTTGGCCCGCAACGTTCGCGGAAATTAGTTTCCCGCGTCGTTATTATTTTGCGCGGTATACCCTCTACCGCGACCTGGATTATTTCCTCTACCTCTTCCTCTGCCTCTTCCTCTCTGTATTACATTGACGCGAAATCCATCGCCGTCATTTCGTTCGTCATTGTGTCGGTTATTACGGTTACCAAAACTTTGATAATTGGCACGACTTTCGCGCCAATGATCTTCGTCTTCGACTCTTTCGAGAAATGCTTGGAAGCTGCGATGATTGCTTCCTACATACCTTTTTGAATCCTCCGGAAGCTTTTTATATAGCTCCCAGATAATTTCCGAATCTGATCTTCTACCTCTTAGGTGTGTCAATTTCCGGTACCAATACTCACAGAAATCTTTCAAAGAATTTCTGCCCCGGTTATCATGCTGTTTGGCCATGATAAACTCGCGCCATAAATGGTCCTGCTTTTGTTCAGACCAATATTCTTCCGTAAATCTTTGCCTAAATTCTTCGAACGTCATTTGTTCGGTATCTAAATTTATTCCCCAGCGCTTAGCATCACCCGCTAAGGCGCTAATTACAACGTTTATCTTTTCCTGATCAGACAAGTGCTCAGGAAATACTCTCTCGCAATTTTTGATAAAATCTAACGGATGCCACCCGTTATGTTTCTTGGCCGGATCGAAGCGTTCCTCGCCTTCTAACAGCTTCGTAATTGGTGTGCCATTACAGACAACACCAGGCCTATCTTTAATTTTGCTCTCCAGATCGAAAATTTTGCCCTGAATTTTCGTAGTATTTTGTTCACAATTGTGAACACATCCGGTTACTTTTTTACTTAAATCACTTTCAGTGTCTGAAACTACCTTTTTCAATTGCGATATCCCGTGTTGACATTCGTTTACGATCTCAGTTTTAAGACCGAAAACTTTTTCGTCTACCTTAGTTTCAACCAAAGGTTCTACTTTCTCTTGGATGTTGAGAATTTCAACATCAAATCTACTATTAATGTTTCCAATTTCCTCCTGCATAGTATCCATATTTTTGTTAATGGTATCAATTTCAAATTTCAGAGTATTTACCACAGAACTTAAATTACCCACTTTTTGTTCTACCTGTTCTATCTGTTTACTAATTTTAATTCCCTGTCCTTCCACCTGTGCTTTAATTTGATCCACCTGTGTTTTGAGTTGCTCGTTAACGTGTGTTTTGAGCTGTTCATTCTGCGTTTTGAGCTGCTGATCAACATGTGTTTTAAGCTGATTAACCTGATTGCCGACTTGATTTTGAAGTTGCTCATTCTGTCCTGCAATTTGTTTGGTTAATTGTTCAAATAAGTCGTTCATACTTAAAATTTTTATACTGTTTTGTTCTACAGGATCGATGTGTTCCGATTCTACTTCAGAAGTTTCTTTCGGTTCTTTCTTTATCTGTGGTGAATCAAATATGTCAGTGGATTCGTTCACATACCCACTATCATCTACAAAGTCACCCTCTGCTTCCTGTTTTGTCCCTTGTTGTGTTCGAGGCGATCTCAGCCTTTCAATCTGTTCATTGACATGTTCGTGGTATTGTATGTACGCCAACTGTCTTTCGCTAACGCCATCTGTTATCTGGCCGCGTAAACTCCGGCTACTGCCAGCCGCATTCTCCATTTCACTTGGCGCATCTACCCTGCCTACGTTCCTGTCCATATTGAATGCCAACTATACCACACTATTATACTTGACTCACACTGCAGTTTATTTTGCTAAACTTTATTGCAATTCGTGCCACTGAACATCCACTGTTCGGTATTTACATTAATTTGTAACCGACAACAGATGGATGTCCTGTCACCGGGAAGCCACTTGTAACACTACCGCCCTGCTCGGACGTAGGTTAGCTCTATAAAGCCTGTACTGTAATAAGTTCACGGGCTTCACCTTATAAACAAGGATTTTTAGTACATTAGTTGACCGCGTGTACCTAATCGAAGCAAAATCGGACTTATCTTCAGTCAATAACTACAGTGACGCATCAAGCAAATGTACAGTATAATTATTCTTTCGCGTGGACAAGAAGTACACACAGTAGATGCTACCTATAAATAACAATTCGGTCGCCAGCCTACTTAGGCAATTAGTGAGTTTTTTCCTTGTACAAGTGGGTGCATGTACAAGCATAGTAACACGTAGTAACGATACGGTATATGGCAAAGTTTGGAATCCGAAAATTCCACTGAACTAAAGTTTGCTCTTTTTGTACTAATTTGGACGAACTACATTTACACAACACCACACAGTAATGATTACTACTAACTACATTTTTTGTATGTTGAGCAGACTGACATCGGGCATAGATTACCCTATAATTAGCAGTTTTGAAAGCACATATACAATGTTACTATTAAAGATGGAAAAACACTAATACACTTAGGTATAATATAGAATTTAGCTTTACTGGTCAAATCTGAGCAGTACACATCAAGGTTTTAACGAATTGATAAGAGAAAAAAAGGGGGGGGGGCCCTGAAACTGTTATAGTGGTTATACTGAAACTGTTAAGTACTGAAGGCAAATTAACACACAAAATTTATCAATCTCTGGATAACTACTCTTTTGTCTTACTTATGAATAATTTAACTGTCATTATTTCTGTTTCAAATTAATTAAATAACATCGCTAACTCAATTCAAAAAAAAAAAACTCTTTTGGTCTTTACCAATATTTGCAACAACATACAGAACTATAGATTTCTTTATGGCATAGATTACTCTGCTGATAATCTTCATCAACACAAACATTAAACTTTCTATTTAGGATACTCGGATTGCACAATACGAGGTAAGGATCCTGTCTAGGTCAGTGATCAGGATAAGTCATGGCTAAAGCAATTCTGGTAAAAGTCACGTTATTATTGAACCATTAGAAACAGTTTCGACACTGGTCCACACAGATACACTTCTAAAGATGAAATAAATGTTTGACCTGTGCAAGTCGGTGCGGCTGATGGCGGGCAGCGAGATAGCGGGCAGCACGGCACACATGCAAGCACGGCTAAGGCTCACACAACATCGGCACTTTCCATCTTCTTAGCGTCGTAATTTTTCCAATTTTGTGCCTCAGAATATAGCCATGCCAAGTAGTCGTCGGAATCGGTTCATCCGAGGCTCAATGGAATCCACTTTTCCTGGGTAGCCTCCTCGGTACAGTACGTGTACTTCCGACTGTTGCTCGCCTCCGACTGTGTTACTGCGCCCGTTGTGTCGAACCGCGCCCAGTGTGCGTTTTCCCGCCTCGCCTGCCTCCACCTTTTCCCGCTCCACTACAGGTAGGGTATTCACCACAGGTTTTCTACTACACATATCCTAATGCATTACCTACGTATGGACCAAGTGTATAAATTACAATTTTCACATCTTACAATAGTTTTAACACTAAATACACTTCCCTTTGATTACCACATTATTTGAAATCTAACAGAAATAATAATATTCGTTTCAAAAGTTACACACAGTTTCTTTAACATGACACGAAAAGAATCGAAAAAGAAATTCAACACATTGCTATTATTAATTTATCTAAATTCATAAAGAAAAAAATTTATTATACGTATAATTGTCGTTACAACAGGAGAAAATGGTTCAATAAGGAGAAAAATGCCTTTATATTTGCTGTTCCTATGACATGGAGGGAGCCAAGAAATCATTCCAATGATTGCTACTTTTGCAGTGTTGATATTACTGGTCATAATTCGAAAAACAAGAAGGTAATAAGCTACCCTAACCTGCTGTATGCCACCCAACCAGTAGGGCATGGTGCAGATTTTCCAGTTCCTGAACCACCAGATTATTTAAATTCTATTTCAACAGAAGTATCCGATTTAGATGATCCAGGTGATGATGAATTCCATTGTAATACGGAAAGTCTACAGCCCAAATTGTTCATTCAGACCGAGTGTAACGATTTGATTAGGGATCTGGGCTTAACGAAAGAAAAAGCCGTATTGCTTGGCTCTTGATTAAAAGAAAAGAACTTATTGGCAGTTGGAACCAGTATATACATGTATATAGAGAGAGAGCTGCAATTTTCCGAGTTTTTTTTTTAACAAGAATGTCAATTAGTGTATTGCGCAGACATCCATAGTTATTCATTAATTTGGTATTGAGTACAAAACGGAAAACTGGAGGCTGTATATCGATTCATCCAAAACTAGTTTTAAGTCTGTTTTATTACACATTGGTAACATGTATGCATCTATACGTGTTGGAGATTCTATACACATGAAAGAAAGCTATGAAAACCTAGAAATAGTGCTAAATAAAACAGGCTATTCTGCTCATGGTTGGATGATAAGAGGCGATCTAAAAGTAATATGTATATTCCTTGGTCAGCAAGGTGGCTTTACCAAATTTCCCCATTTACCATGTAACTTCGAATTTTTATACTATGTAAGAAAAAGTATATTGCTCGAAAACTATAGGTGATACAAAAAAAACTAAGGCTATATTTGGATTCAGCTCATAAAAATCTATAAGGAGCAGCTATCAAAGTAGAAAGAAGTATTTCAAAAAAAGTTTTCATTGGCCTTGTAATAGTTTCCCTTCAACAAGGCCCATGACAGGCTCTGTGCCAAGTTCATCACGTTCTTCCACTACCATAATGACACCTAACTCCTGTTGTACACTTTCTAAAAAATAATTCTAACGTAGATTCATCTCTCAATGCTGCTTTTACATGTACTGTGTGGTCAGCAGGTGCATCCACCAGTTCCACCTGACACACTCTGAGCTCAGTCACAAACACTGGCTTGCACTGGGCTATCCGAGCTCTGCATACCACTGACAGGCAGTTGGGCTACAGCAGTAGCAAGTTAATCAGCCTCGTATGTTTCCTGAAATACTATTTACTCTATTCACCATTAATACTTCCACTCCCTGCTCAAGATTTCCATGACCAGCTACTTGCTCTTTTACCTGACTTGCAACAGTCTGACTTGAAGCAACTTCTAGCCTATCATGTAACTGAGATTGTTCCATTAATCTATAAACACTATCGTCCCTGTCTTTACAACTAGTGTATGGCCGTTACAATTGCCTAAGATTATCCTCTTCAAATTCTATCAACCTGTTTAGTTCTACCACTTCGTTGTAGACCCATACAGTCTGTTGTTGTAACACGTTTATTTCATCCCCTGTGGAATCTAGAAACTTCCCAGACAAACTTCTGAAAAGGGGTAACCTACGGACTGACGCTGAATCGAATCTACATTCCAACAACAACAAAATACCAATTTACCGCAGGTGCACCTATGGAGTATAATAATAAATCAGAAAGGCCTTAATAGAACACAGAAGCATTAGACAGTCAACATTGTGGTCTGAGACACTTCAGGTTTCTGGCATTCATTTGCCCGTGCAACAAGATTTTCATAGCCCAGTATATACTTTCCCTGAGTAAGTAAATTCAATAAAGTTATCAAAGCAAAGTATTTACTACTCTTAAGAAACATGCAAATGATTATAAACTCAACTGCGCTCAAATCATACTTCACATCAGCATGAGAGGGGAGGGGGAGGGGCGAGAGGGTTGAAGAAGGGTGGGGACTGATCGACTCCCCGCTCTACTAAGCTACAGCTTCTCACCACTGCCAAGTACAATGATGAAATTGGCAATCAAACCTACTCTTACTATTCCATTGGAATGAAACTTACCGTGGCAACAGCCCACGGAAGCCCAGTGATGACTTTCGTTGCAGGTACTAAAAACACGAATTAGAAACAGATATACTCCAGATTCTTATGAATGGTCATTGGAACAGAAATCTTCAGGCAATTAGAGTTGAAACGTTTAGACTAATATTCTACACAATTAAGCACATTTAATGCACTGCAATATATCATACAATTAGCAGAATAAACGTTTTGCACGCAACACTTCAATATAGGTCTGCACGCAGCAGAAACAAACACTAAATCTATGCGGAATTACAAAGATAAAGTCCAGAAAACTTTTTAAAATTAAGTTAGTATTGAGTCGACAAGATCAGAAAATACGATACAACGTCAGTAGTGTCATTCAACAAGTTTCACCTACCGAAACATCACTATCTAACAGAAACTTCACCTGCTGGTATCATTAACTTCTATCATCCTGAAAAAATTCCTTAAGTAATGCAGCATTCCAAAATATCACTGTTCTGCTAGACATTCAAAATCACCTTAAATCCCAAAAATGTGTGTGATTTTCCTGGATTCCTAAGGGACCAAATTGCTGAGGTCATCTGTCCCTAGACATACACACTACTTAAACTAACTTTGCTTAAGGACAACACACACACCCATGCCCGAGGGAGGACTCGAACCTCCAGCGGGACCAGCCGCAAAGTCCGTGACGTGATGCTTCTGACCGTGCGGCCATTCCACGCGTCCTTAAATCCCACAAACCCGATAAAGAATCTGTATGGGAACTACTGAACAAGCAACTCACGCCTGACCAGTCAGTCTAACTGCAAGTTCCTCTTGCAGTACAGCAAACCAACACAAGTAGGAAGCCTAAAACTATTGCAGACACACTTATTATTTCAGTTCTATTATCCACAACCATGGTTTCATGAAATCTACCGAACCTATTAATATGTCAGGCTCCATAAGTAATGATTTATCTACACACAAAAATATGGCACCACAAAAGAACAGTGCAGTAGTTCAGTTTAGCAATAAGCAATGTAATTGCACTTCGCCACATGTGAATGTAACATTCCTCTTTGTGTGTACTCAACGGACTCCATTAACAGCGTGAGAACAGGAGTGCATATACGTGTGTATTAGTTATTGTGTCAGTATTTAACAAGCGGTACAGAAAAAGAAAAGAATCACTGTCATGAGAAGTTGTGTATGGTTAGAATTAAGATGCATGACTGTAACAGTTATTCACTCGCGTGTATTTCAAAATATATAAATTACTTTTCACTAACGGAGACGATCTTAAAATTAAGTTTAAAGATCGAGTGAAAAAAGAACGTACCGTCACATTTTCAAATACGCATTGTATCGAATAAAACGGACACATGCTATGAGATTTTTCACAGAAATTGTTGTTCTTGTAGGTGAAGAACCCCTATATTTCCGTATATTATTACACATGTTCAGTGGGTTAGACTGTTGTTTAGCGAGTAGATGGACACGTACGCTGGAGCTTGCAATCTTCGGAATATTATTTCGAATTCGTTGTACGAAGAAAAAGAAATGAATAAAAATGTTAATCGTTAGTTCGGCGAACTTGTGACACGAACTGTTGTTGTCTTCAGTCCTGAGACTGGTTTGATGCAGCTCTCCATGCTACTCCATCCTGTGCAAGCTACTTCATCTCTCAGTACCTACTGCAATCTACATCCTTCTGAATCTGCTTAGTGTATTCATCTCTTGGTCTCATGAACAAGTCCTGTGTGTGGAGCAAGACCCGGTGAATGACGACAATCAGCAACTGCGTGTCGTCATTCAGCGCTTCCTGCACCACAAGGAGATTGTCCATCAATATGGCTGTAGGTATGAAGACCATCACGTGATGATCTAGACTGGTCGCCTTCCAATAAACGTGCCTTGCGATCTAGACTGTTATTATTTGTTCCAACGATTATATTTCGTTCGCTGATTTCACCGGTGATGTTTCCAAAAATATTTATCTCTAATAAGTTCTGACTATCGTGGATGAATTTAGTTGTCGAAATGGACTACATTCTTAATCTGGGTCATAATCACTCTTTGCAATTAAAAAAAAAGTTTGCGACTCATCTGGAAATAAAAATATGTCACTTTAAATGGTTTACTGGTTATTTCTCTTCCGCATGACCGTACGAGCGAGGAAGATTGGTGTTTAACGCCCTGTCGATAGTGGAGTCATCAGAGATGTGGTGCGAGGTCGTACTAGGACAGGACAGGGGAACGAAACCGGCCACGGCCTTTCAGAAGGAACATCGCAGTCACAGAGATGCCCAGACGAACATTTTGACCGTCGTCTTACCGACTGCGAATCCAGTGCACTGACCGCTGTGCAGCCTCGCTCACTCACACTGATGGGCCGTCAAAACAGGCTGACCAGATTTCCAAAATCAAAATATGGAACCCAAATTAAAAGCTGAAATGAATGGACATTTTGTGTATATTAGATTTATGTCAACCACTTGGTTTATGGAACAACTACACTGATCATCGAAGAAAATACCTTGCATTACTAATTGAGTAAGTACTTTACTGTTTTATTGTTGCGACATGCAAACACAGTATATCACTTTAATATAACTATTTAACTAGGTTAGATAATTAACTACATAGGATACCTATTTTGTCCTCGCAATTGGCCTGGAAGATCCGCCATAGATAGTTTCTGAAAATGTTTCTTTGTTATACTTTGCAGAAGAATGTATGTTATTCAGGAATTTGATACATTTTGAAACAGAATTTTATAAAAATCAGCACATGAATAATCTTGAAAATGTATCTTATTTATGTGATGTTAAAGGCTTTCCCAGTGTACTGATTGTTCCATAATAACACGGGGAACTGCCGGATATCAGTAACTTCCTGCCACGATATTTCGGCGCAGAGTCTTCCGGCCATCTTCAGGTGAGTACCATTGTAGTAGTACTGGTGAGTACGCGCTGAGCTCCGCTATAAAAGTCATTCTGAGGTGATATTGCGCATGCGCTGCTCGGCGTGTGCATTCATAACAACTCCGTCCGCTGCGCCTCGCGCCCTCCACGGAGAAAGCTTGGCGTATCGATTTCAGGTCGATTTTCATCTTTATGCAGATAACTAGGTCGACTACGAAGTTTCTCTATAACAGGATTCCAAGCAGAGTTTAGCTGATAACCTCTATCTCGATTGATGAGAGTCTGGTTGTCAGATAATCTTATTTCCACAGATTCATTGATAATCGAGCTCCAAAAGTTTGATGTATGGGCCAAAATTTTTGTGTCTTTGTAATTCATGGAATGGTCTGTTGAAATACAATGTTCGGCGATTGCGGACTTGGTGCGTTGGGGAAGGCGAGTATGCCGTTGGTGTTCAACAATGCGTTCCTGCACAGTTGGTGTTGTTTGCCCTGTATATGATTTGCGGCATTCATACGGGACTTTTTAAACACCTGATTTACGCAGGGCAATGTCGTCTTTAACGGATCCCACCTATTATGAAATTTTGGAAGGAGGGCGAAAGATGACTCTCACGTCATACTTTCTCAATTTTCTGCCTACCTGTGAAGAAATATTCCCAATAAACGGTAGATAAGCAGTCGACCTGAAGGCCTCTTCCTCTTCCTTGTTCCGTCATTTGTAGGTCTGCAACACTCTGCAAGAATTTTTATGTCACAGGAACTCCATACATGAGAACATAAAGTTTACCATGGAAATAGAGAAAGATGGTTGTCTGCCATTTTTAGACGTCTTGGTGCGACGGAAGAGTGATGGCGCACTTGGTCACTCGGTGTACACAAAGCCCACTCATACAGACCTGTATCTACAAGCTACTAGTTGCCACCATGCAGCACAAACAATGGGCGTTCTCAAAACCATGATCCACCGTGCCCATACCATCTCTGACGCCGACAGTCTTCAAGCGGAACTGGAACACTTGCAAAAAATATTTATGGAGAATGGCTTTTCACCTAGGCAAGTGAACAGAGTGATACAGACGTACGAACGACGGAACAAGGAAGAGGAAGAGGCCTTCAGGTCGACTGCTTATCTACTATTTATAGGGGAATATTTCTTCACAGATAGGCACAATATTGAGAAAGTATCAAGTGAGAGTCATCTTTCGTCCTCCTTCCAAAATTTCATCACTGGTGGGATCCGTTAAAGACAACGTGGGCCTGCGTAAATCAGCTGTTTACAAAATTCCGTGTGAATGCGGCAAACAACACGGACTGTGCAGGAACGCATTGTGGAACACCAACGGCATACTCGCCTTCTCCAACCCACCAAGTCTGCAATTGCCGAACATTGTATTTCCAGAGACCATTCCATGAATTACAAAAATTTTGGCCCTTAGATCAAACTTTGGGAGCTCGATTATCAATGAATCTGTGGAAATAAGATTGACTGACAACGAGACTCTCATCAATCGAGATAGCGGTTATCAGCTAAACTCTGCTTGGAATCCTGTTATAGAGAAACTTCGCAGTCGGCGTAGTTAGCTGCATAAAGATGAAAATCGACCTGATATCGATACGCCAGGCTTTCATCGTGGAGGGCGCGAGGCGCAGCGGACGGAGCCGTTATGAACGCGTACGCTGAGCAGCGCATGCGCAATGTCACCTCAGTATGGCTTTAAATAGCGGAGCTCAGCGCGTACTCGCCAGTACTACAGTGGTACTCACCTGAGGATGGCCAGAAGACTCTGCGCCGTAATATCGTGGCCGGACGTTACTGAAATCCGGTAGCTTTCCCGTGTTTTTATGGAGCTATCTTACTTATAGCTATTTTCTTGCCAGTTTCCTCACTACACCTCTTCTTTTGTCCGGCTCACCAAGTATTTGCGATCGAGAACACCATTTATGTAGTAGCGTTAGTGCCAGGTAGAGCTAGGAGAATTTCAGTAACGAGCTGGAATCTTCTGCAGCAGTTATGTTGAGATGCAAGGAAGTTGAAGATGAGAGACCTCTTTCAGTGCGTATGACCACATTTGTTCTTCATTTGGTTATGCTGCTCATTTCGTAATAACACATTATTTCAAAATATACAGAACGGTTAATCAAAAACGGGACAACATACATCCCTTATGTATTTTGTGGCGCCAAAGGGACTCTCAAGCTAAACATGGGACGATCCCGTAAAATACGGGACGTGTGGTCACCGTACATTAAAGACAGTGCTGTACTGGAGGGCGATGAAACAGTGCGGCGCAGTAAGTGTCCGGTCTGACGTCAGATCTTTTACCAGCCGTCGAAGAAAGTGTCGAGCACAGGATGGGCTGCACGGTCCACATCAGCTGGACTGTGGGTCGCTGATATATCATAGAGATCGCTGTCTAGAGCATCCTGATGGCAAAGATCGCTACCGAATTTTGTGGATTATGGCTACCTGTAAATCAAGTAGTGTGCAAAAAGCCACTCGGTAATTCAGTGATGGACAACACAAAACGGTTTGTTTCAGGCGCCTCCTGGAACCACATCATACTTTGGAGAAAGGAAGCCGCAGCGAACAACGTGTAACTCTGCTTCCTGTGCTTAGTGGACCATTATAAGCGCAGGAACATCGCTGCCGTGTTGGTAAGTGGTCACCTGGAGCGATAAATATGCGTTGCTACAGTGCCACATCTCGTTATCAACCGAGACGCCAAGAAGGAGAGATTCATTAGCTTCATTATGAACCACCACAGACTGTGTGTGCAGGGGCTTGGGGGTTGAAATAAACTTACTGTTTAATTTCTAAACACAGCCAACCACACTGTTCAAGTTTGCAAATTGCCATTGATGTACCGTCTGTAATCAACAATGCTTCTTGTTGTCTTCTTTGTCTCATACACGATGCCATTTGTAGTTTCTACTGCAATTATGTTTACGCGGTGACCACAACCTGGGCACAGTCGCGCCGCTATATTTCTTTGTCATTACATTAAGTTACGAAAGACAGTGTCCAACTGTAAGATATCACTCTGGCATTAAAGCCTTTGAGTAAATGTGCGTACGAAACTCTTTACATGAATACAGATATAGTATATGATGGAATGACACCTAGAATTCTGGTACATCACACTAATGGTTGTTGTTTTCTGTTGCATCGTGGAGCTCGAGTCAACAAGCGGCCCCGCATTGGTTCTCAATACGGTGGAAGGCGAATAAATGACAGTCTCCTTTAATCATATAATCTTCATCCACCATCACAGTTTAATTTTTTATGCATTTATGATGCACCATCTTTTGTCGTTCGTTCACAACACGCAGAGCCAACTGCCGCAGTACTTCTGTGTCAATTTTAGCGATCACAGCAGCCGAGTAGCGCTTGTTAAGGACTCAGAACAGGATCTGCGAACTCTCGGTAGAAAGGTTAGTGCTTGCTGAGCCAAATGATGTACAAAGCTAATCAGTGTTTGTGTAGCACGAAATTCTGAATGGGAGAAATGAAACTACGAATCGCTGCGCCTCGAAAACGTTTTGGGCGGGAAAAATAGTTTGTTTTAAGTTTCAGCCAGCCGTAGCCAGATAGTAGCGATGAGCACAGCCGGTGTGCTCAAGAAGTCAGCCACTGGGCAGTACTGTTGACACTGCAAACGGATGAGTTTTGCGGCACCTGCCACGGCTAAGGCACGCGGAACCGCCGACACTGTAACACAGTAGTGTGGTCCAGAGTGTAGTGAGCAGCCCAGCTGTGCTTCATTCCCCAACCCCCTTAACCCCCCCCCCCTCCCTTATTTCCCAATAAATCGCAGAAAAGTATTGAGTGGACGATTTGGATGGGATTCGGTTAATGAAAAGGTAATTAATTGTAATAAATTACACTGAGGCTTACAAATTACAGTGACACAAACAAATCAAGCTGCTTACAATATGAGGTAATAAAAATGTTATATGCCACAGGTGAACAGAGAAACTTATTTGTGTCGTTTGAATCACTGCCAAACAAAACTGATATATTAACAAATAATCACTGTGCATTAAACTACATACTTTCATCTAATACAATTAAATTTTATAATGTGAAGCACAAATGAATAATTTACAATTAAATTTTCAGTCCAAGCTACTCCTTCCTACACCTTCTTTAAGAGAGTGATAAAATTTCCAAAAGGTATCTCAATTTAAAATGTTCTAGAACCCTTAACACAACAACACGTACATGACTATCTCAAATAATAAATATATGTACGGCAAAGCCCATGATTTGCTTTCTTACAGAAAGTTTGATGATTTCAACAGCCCAGACCACATTCAAACTCTAGACAGCATGGGCCGCTTGCCGGTCAAAACATGTTACGACTGCGGCAGCGGGCAAACTTACATAGGTAATAAAAGAACACATGCCGCCTAGCAATGTTACCAAAATCAGTTTACACGAAGGAGGAAGAGGGGGGGGGGGGACATAATAAATACCATATGCAACTGCGCTTGCCAAACCTACTACTAAAAACACAGTATAAAAGGATCCCAAATAATGATAAAAGCCGGGATAGGCCCGGCAATACTGCACCTGAGAGTTAGTAGCCAACATAAGGTTGGCAGATACCAAGGTCTGGCGTCAGGGCGAATTGGCACAACAAATAAATAAGAGTAAAAGAACAAGCAAATGGCAACGCCGAAGAATTTAAATAGGATTAAAAACACACAGGGCTAAAATCAATTGCTAGAACCTTGGACATCGTCTTAGGCTTAATTGACACTACAAATAAATAAAGGTAAAAGAACAGGCAAATGACAATGCCCAGATATATAAATAAATATAAGTAAGCAAAAGGCTAAAAGCAATAGCTAGCAACTTAACAAGCACACATAAAAATATCAGACTGCTGCCACATCAGAAAACGGAGCAGGCGCGCGCGCAGTCCCCAGCAAGCCAGAAAACCAATAACACACACTCCAGCAACCCAGCCAGCCTGACCACAGTAATTTCAACTCAGGATCAGGGCGCGTGAGCACACCGTGTCCACGCAAAACACACACTGCTAAATAATTCCCACCAACAGATACGGCTGCCCCCCGGGTGGGAAAACGGGGACGACGACCTGGTACACACAAGCAGAAAACTCGACACCTAGACTCCGGCCAAAACGGAATCACGCACAAAATACACTCCTGGAAATGGAAAAAAGAACACATTGACACTGGTGTGTCAGACCCACCATACATGCTCCGGACACTGCGAGAGGGCTGTACAAGCAATGATCACACGCACGGCACAGCGAACACACCAGGAACCGCGGTGTTGGCCGTCGAATGGCGCTAGCTGCGCAGCATTTGTGCACCGCCGCCGTCAGTGTCAGCCAGTTTGCCGTGGCATACGGAGCTCCATCGCAGTCTTTAACACTGGTAGCATGCCGCGACAGCGTGGACGTGAACCGTATGTGCAGTTGACGGACATTGAGCGAGGGCGTATAGTGGGCATGCGGGAGGCCGGGTGGACGTACCGCCGAATTGCTCAACACGTGGGGCGTGAGTTCTCCACAGTACATCGATGTTGTCGCCAGTGGTCGGCGGAAGGTGCACGTGCCCGTCGACCTGGGACCGGACCGCAGCGACGCACGGATGCACGCCAAGACCGTAGGATCCTACGCAGTGCCGTAGGGGACCGCACCGCCACTTCCCAGCAAATTAGGGACACTGTTGCTCCTGGGGTATCGGCGAGGACCATTCGCAACCGTCTGCATGAAGCTGGGCTACGGTCCCGCACACCGTTAGGCCGTTTTCCGCTCACGCCCCAACATTGTGCAGCCCGCCTCCAGTGGTGTCGCGACAGGCGTGAATGGAGAGACCAATGGAGACGTGTCGTCTTCAGCGATGAGAGTCGCTTCTGCCTTGGTGCCAATGATGGTCGTATGCGTGTTTGGCGCCGTGCAGGTGAGCGCCACAATCAGGACTGCATACGACCAAGGCACACAGGGCCAACACCCGGCATCGTGGTGTGGGGAGCGATCTCCTACACTGGCCGTACACCACTGGTGATCGTCGAGGGGACGCTGAATAGTGCACGGTACATCCAAACCGTCATCGAACCCATCGTTCTACCATTCCTAGACCGGCAAGGGAACTTGCTGTTCCAACAGGACAATGCACGTCCGCATGTATTTCGTGCCACCCAACGTGCTCTAGAAGGTGTAAGTCAACTACCCTGGCCAGCAAGATCTCCGGATCTGTCCCCCATTGAGCATGTTTGGGACTGGATGAAGCGTCGTCTCACGCGGTCTGCACGTCCAGCACGAACGCTGGTCCAACTGAGGCGCCAGGTGGAAATGGCATGGCAAGCCGTTCCACAGGACTACATCCAGCATCTCTACGATCGTCTCCATGGGAGAATAGCAGCCTGCATTGCTGCGAAAGGTGGATATTCACTGTACTAGTGCCGACATTGTGCATGCTCTGTTGCCTGTGTCTATGTGCCTGTGGTTCTGTCAGTGTGATCATGTGATGTATCTGACCCCAGGAATGTGTCAATAAAGTTTCCCCTTCCTGGGACAATGAATTCACGGTGTTCTTATTTCAATTTCCAGGAGTGTATAAACAACATCTGAAATAAGGTGAAACCAACCCCGCCACGCAGACCGGAAAGAGCAAACACACAGAAAGCCTGTCCTGCAGTCCTTACATCTCCTGGGTGCGGAAACCTAAACGATATCGAGGCACCCTTTTCAGAGGCGGAGAACCTCGAGCGATCGCATGCGGGGATCCATCAGTTGTCCACTACAGCACATCACCAACACGCCCCACCGCCCAACGGCCAAATCAACGAGACCTCACCTCCGTGCCGGGGGCGGAAGGCAAAATACCACCAGCTCGGTTCAAATCCAACTGCCGAGCCGAGCGCCCCCCCCCCCCCCCCCCCTCCCGCGAAAAACACTCCAGAGGGCAGCAGCCGCCTCAGCGCCTGCGTAGGCCGAACCAGACGGAAACAGAAATACTAGTCGCTATCGATAGTGCCGGATACGCAACGCGCCAGAGAAACGGCACAAGTATTAACACAGGGCATCCTGTTAATGGAAACTTAGAAAGACTGTCCTCCTCACCTCCCCCCCTTCCCTCCCCCTCGTATCTTCAACCATTCAAAGTGAAGCACTCTTTATGTCGATCACTGTATTAGAAGTCTATGGTGATGGAAAAAGACAAGTGCATATTTTGCGCCCCCTCATTCCTCTCCTCTTTCCAGCTCGTCACAGTGTAGTATGAGAAAATTGCCTATTTGCATGAATGGGAAATTAAAAATATATCCCCATCCTCTTCCCGAATCCCCCCTTCTCCTTATTTCTACTGAATCATAGCACAGATGACGGGAAGAGGTCAATTGCGTGGTTTATACCGCATGCCCCTCCTCTCTATCAACAAATAATCATACTATAAAGACGGTGGCAAATTACGTTATTTCTGATGCATTCATCAAGTAAAAAGTAAAGCCTCTTCCTCTCCTAATCTCCACCCAATCGTAATGACGGAAGCACATCGATTGTGTGGTCCAAATCCCGCTCCCCCAAATACCATTCATCTTTCTAACTCATCAGGATAGTGTTTAAATGCTGTACCATAGATGTAGTAAAAACTATGGAATCTACACTTGAAAGTAAAAAATATTCATTGTTTACTTCGAAGTCAAAGATGTGCATTATTCCCAGCATAAAAATGGTGTCAAATGACACAACCAACGTACAGAATGATTGTGTGTTTAATAATACACCTCGTCTGTGTTTTTCTACCAATTCCAGGGAAGTAATAAAAATCCAAAACGATTGAAATAGATGAGTTTTATGCTTTATGACCCACACAATATCCTGCAAATGCTAAACGGTAGACTTTAAGCAAGTAATGGCAAACAGTAAATGCAACACAGCACACGCTTTGCAATAAACACTAAGTGTCAAACTGTGAACACAGAATGCTAATACTAAATAGTAAATGCTAGACCGTAAATATTAAACCCATAACTGTGACTGCTAAATGGTGGACACTAAATGGTAAATGCTGTATGGTAAACAGTAAACCCTGAACACCTAAAAGCAATCACTAAACAGTAAACACTAAATGATAAACACACAACGCTTAATTGTATATACTAAACGCTAAATGCCCAATAGTAAATCCTAAATGATGGACGCTAAATGGTGAACTTTAAATGGTGAACATTAAATGCTTAGTGGTAAATATTATACGCTGTTGAAATATCCAAGTGAAGCTACAGAACTCTACAAAATTTATGATGCGTATAAATTTTGTTTAAATTATTTCTATGAAGATCAAAATTATGCATATCTATATACACACATATATCTGTATCTCTTATATCAAAAATACTATACACACTTGTGTTGCCACTATTGCAAAGTAATGATTTCATGTCTCTCTCCGAATCTCTTTCCCTATCTCTCTCTCTCTCTCTCTCCCCTCCCCCCCCCCCCCCCCCGTTCTCTCTCTCTCTCTGTCTCTCACACACACACACACACACATACAGAGAGAGAGAGAGAGAGATAACTGTATCAAAATTACTTTATTATTCAATAACAGATTACTGAAGAGGAAAGGGGAAGACAAACCTTATACTGAAGAGTTAAGAACTTTATATTATAAAAATTTTCTCAGAGAATTGTTACAATCTATACTGTTGAAATATAGGAATTTCATCCACATTCTGCACCGTTTTACACACTTTTTTTCGTATCGTCTATAGTAAGCAACAATTTCCTCCGGTCTGAGATCGTGTTTAAGCTAACTCGAGTAGGCAACCAGAATTACACTGCTGAATCTACCTTAACGAAATCGAAACAGTACTGAATGGCATTTTGCGGGCAATCTGCTCACATTACAAATAACATATGTTAAATATAGCTATCAGCTATATGCTTGTACTGGAACAGAAGCATTACTGTCGTTTGTAACCATCGTACTCTTCTAGAACAGCGCAGTACTTGGAGTCAGTCAGTAAACCACTCCCCCTAGAATCGATTGTCTTACGTGCTCAGTGACTACTGTAAGGGCTTTCAGCTCACCAATGACCTTTTGTGTGAGATAGCTTTGTGAATAAAGCAAGGAGTCACACCATTCTTCTTATCAGAGATCTAATGTTAACATGTTTTGTAGAAACTGGTATTTTCTGACAAAAAATTAGGTAATAAAATTTTCAAAATCGACTGCGCCTGTGTTTTGCACACTCTACCGCAATTGAGAAAGTTCAGTTCTGCAAGACTGATGATCGAAAATTTTGAAGGCACATACACCTTGCAGTCCTTCAGATGGACCAGCACCGTTGCTCCAAATTTGTTGGTAACATGTTCTGTGCTCAATATTGTATGGCCCCGCCCTTTCTCCAATGGTGATAGTACATACCGCACTCCTCAGACTCTTCCTGTTTTGTAATGTGTTACCCCTGTTTTCATGTATTACGACAAGAAACCGATTAGCAAAGCGTATAAATTCTTATTAGTAGCAGGAAGGTTCAGCATCAGATGAAAACTTCCTAACGAACTTTTCCCGCATTTACCTTACGCCCTCCTCCTGAATCAGCAAGAAAAAATGCGATTAAGAGGCATTAATCAGCAAGTTAATCACGATATGAAATAACGTTGCCACAGCTTCCGAACTGTTTGCGTTAGGACGTTAAAACTGGACGGTTGGCTGCGAGGCATGATTGGAATTAGTATGCGCTGTATGGTTTGGGTTAGCGACAAAGCCCGCTTTCATTTGGATGGGTTCGCCAATAAGCAAAGTTGGCGCATTTGAGGAACTGAGAATCCGCATTTCGCGATCGAGAAATCTCGTCACGCTCAACGGGTGGCTGTGGGATGTGCAATTTCCTGTCACGGAATAGTCAGTGCGATATTCCTTGATCAGACGGTAACTGCCGAAAGGTACGTGAAGCTTTTGGAAGATGATTTCATCCCCATCATTCAAAGTGACCCTGATGTCGACGAGATGTGTTTCACGCAAGAGGGAGCTCGACCCCATCGAAGTAGGAGAGCGTCTGATGTCGTGGAGGAGCACCCTGGGGACCGCGCTCTGGCTCTGGGGTACCCATAGGCCACTGCGATGGGCCTCGGTTGGCCGCCATATCCTTCGGATTTGAGCACATGCGACTCCTTTCTGTGGTACTATATTAAAGACAAGGTGTACAGCAGTAACCCCAAAACCAATACTGAGCTGAAAACAGCCTTTCAGGAGGTCGTCGATAGCATCGATGTTCCGGCACTTCAGTGGGTCATGAAGGATCTCGCTATTTCTCTGTGACACGTCATCTCAAATGGTGGTAGGCATATCGAATATGTCATAATCTACATAAAAAAAAGGTTCAAATGGCTCTGAGCACTATGGGACTTAACGTCTGAGGTCATCAGTCCCCTAGAACTTAGAACTACTTAAACCTAACTAACCTAAGGACATCATACACATCGATGCCCGAGGCAGGATTCGAACCTGCGACCGTAGCAGTCGTGCGGTTCCAGACTGAAGCGCCTAGAACCGCTCGGTCACCGCGGCCGGCCATAATCTACATCCAGATACCTGTAGTGATGTTGAATGCTGTGTGTGCATGCCGTAGCTTGTAGTTAATTTACGTTTCTTTCGTATAGTTCGATAATTTGCTCCCTGTATCATTCTCGGAAACGAAGTCAATCTCTCTCTCTCTCTCTCTCCCTGTGTGTGTGTGTGTGTGTGTATGTGTGTGTTTGTTGGAGAGGAAACCTAGTTAAGCAGACGGAGTTTGATGGTCCAAAATAAAACCTTTTACTAAAAAAGTTATTGTTGTAAAACATGTTTTTAATGACCACGCCGTGAGAATTGAACTGGCAGTGTTCTCAGCATTCACTTCAGCCTTGTGGCTGATAATTCGGCGGCGTAATCTCTTACAATGACTGTAACCTGTGCTTGCTCACACATTTTGCCCTGCACAAGGTGCATGTAATCCTGGTTCAATTACTTGATTAATATTTTCTGTTCATTTGAAGAAGCAAATATGATCTCTCACACATTATCCAATCTACTTCCACATCTGTATTCTGTAAACCACTTTTAAATGCATGGCAGAGAATAGTCCTATTGCAACATTTATTAGTGTTTGTTCCCATTCCATTCACATACGGAATGTGTTAATAATTATATTTTAAATAACTCACAATTCCTATTGCAGTGGTATGTGGATATGTAGCTATCATTTGGTTTTTTATTAGTTTTAAAATTAAATATCGATTGTTTTTAGCGAGTTATAATTTTTTCTTTACTTAATGGTTGTGCTCTTTTTGCAGATGTGGCACAGTTTAAGTGGTATTTTTGTCAGCTATTACTTCTTTCATTTGCTTTCATTTGCTTTGCCATTTATTCTATAAGCTATGTTGTAAAACTTTCTCTGAAAGCCTTTTTTCGGTGTCTGTAAAATCCACTGACTTTAAAATTTCTTTTCTACTTGCAAATGTTGGAAAGGTTCCTATTTGAGCATAATAATATTTTGGTAGAGTAGGTAAAAGCCGTTCTAACCTTTCGTTATGCGTGGCAGTAATGTGATCAGATAACTGTTTGATTTTATTCTGCATTATTCTTTAAGGGGGGTAGGACGTGAAATGGGCAAACTTGGAGCAGAAGAGACTCCAAAGGACATTTTGATTTCCACTGTCTAAACTTTTACAAATAAATTCATAAATCTTTGTCAGTACGACCAAGAAGGATTCAGCATTCATATTCATAGCGGTGAAAGTTCAAAAACATAACAAAATAATTTTTTTAGATGTGAAATTTCATCATTTTTTCATTTATTACTGGCTGCATTTGTTGCTGTAGGTACACTTTTCTTTATAAGTAACAGAGGTTCTTTAATGAATTTTGCATAGCGTACAAAACATAGTTACAGCTGTGTGGAACTCAAGAATTTTCCAAATCTATTAAAAACTGTGCTAAAAATTGAGTTAATTAATTATAAAATTTGAGTTTTTTCTAAACATGAAGTTTAAAATGTAACATGTCATTCATTTTTTTCATAAATTAGATAAATTCTAGAGTTTCATACATCTGTAAGTATGGTTTGTATGCTGTGCAAAATTCACCAAGGAATCTCTCTTATTTATGAAGAAAAGTGTACCTATAGCAATAAATGCAGCCAATAGTAAGTGAAAAAATGATGAAATTTCACATGTGAAAAAAACTATTTTGTTATGTTTTTGAACCTCCACTGCTATGAGCGTGAATCCTGAATCCCTCCTGGTCATTGTGTCAAAGTCCTATGGATGTATTTGTAAAATGTGTAAATCTAAAAGTCCTGTGGTGCTTCTCCTGATCCAAGTCTGCCCGTTTGACATCCTACCCTCCTTAAACTGTTTCTTGGTAAGTATGGTTTTGAAACTATTTTCTGTTCTAGTTACACTTTAGTCAGAATACGATTTTTGTAAAGATTTGTTTTTAGCAATATGACCAAAATTAATACTAATTTACTTTTCACCTTTCCTGCAGTGTGAAACGTACTTTTAAGGTAAATTCTTGTTTAATTCGTCGTTGTGTTTAGTACATACCTTGTTAAAAATAATGTGTAGGATACACTCCTTTATTTTCTTTTTCATATCCTGTAATATATAGGTTTCCTACAGTGCGTGATGCGGCATCACTTGACTGCATTTTCCTACTTTGAGAATCCTGAAGGAGTGATCTGTTATACTTGCTAAAAGCATTCAACACCCTAGATCTCATAAAACATTTCTTTATTTACGACGACCAGTTTCGACAGACTTTGCTGTAATCTTCAGGTCTGTATGAAAGTGCATATACATGGAATATGCCTCATAACATGAATGACACGTAATATTTGACATAAAAGATTCAGTTTGGCATTACAAAAACGGAAGTGGAACTGTACATATACATACCTAAAACTCTTTTTGTTCTGCAACGTTTTCATTTTAAGTTAGACCTTAAGCCAAGTTCTTATGTGGATAAAAATCAGCACCTCAACAAATTAGGATTCAAATTTAGGCATAAAATAGAAGACCATGAGAATAAGTACAACTGCATAGGTGACTGTAAATTAAAATATGGTAAATGCAAAAAATTTTATGTCGGTGATATTTTACACAAGTTTGGAGAGCATAGTGGAAACCATAATACCACCAGCTTCAGTGACAGCGTAATAGCGTCCAAGTCCAGTATAAATAATATAGAGCATGACACGAAAATTTTACGCTATCCTCCTAAAGCGGAAAAATTAGACATTCTTTTAAAATTACGAATATATAGCTGCGGAAAAAGACAAGCAAGTGTTCTTCTTAATGAGCACTTCGAATTTGTAGATAACAATTTCTTCATCCTGTATAATCATGTCCTTTAATACTTCCCATTAACACCAGCAGTTATATGCCTTTTCTTACATGAAACAGTAGTAACAGAGCATGATATAAATGACTAGCCTGAAAGTGACTATACATTATATAATAATATTCGTCAACACTTTTGATAATGATTGCACTACCATTTTCCATATGTTGAAATGACCCTTATCTTTTATTTTATTCATGTCACATGGCACACAGAAACATAGTATAATGTAAGTACAGACTTTTAAAACTTTGCTGTAATACAGCCATGCTGTATGTTGCACACTACTTAAACTATATATAACATATCTAAATAATATTAAATACTTCTTTCGCCTATAAAATATGTTGCACTTTCGCATTTTTAGCCGTTACCTTGAACTGTTAATTGTGGTTTTTGTCCACCACCCAGCACAACGCACTTTTATGTTAAGCAATAGTTTCACATGATTTTCTTTGATATGGTCCCTCTTTACAAATATGTTACATCTCGAAGTCATCTATGTAACTAAGTCACAATTGCTGTAAAATCATACTAATGTGTGAACCAGTAAAAGCAAGATATATCCAAACAATTTTTTGCCTATGTACTAACTTCATCTAACAAGGGAAACTCCCTCTGAAATCCCCCTCAGTTTTAGTGATAACGTGGTCCAGTGAAAACTCCGTCAATATCTGAACCCAGATCAAGCATGAAAATAGGAAGAACGTGTGCTGAACTTTAAGAAAAATCAAAGTAGAAACAGTGAAACGTCAAACCTTAACAAGTCCAATATTCAGCGAACATTTATAGCTGCGGCGTCGTGGTTAAGTGTTCAAGGGTTGGACTATGTTCAAACCTGCATCAGAACAATTTTGTTCTGTGTATTCGCTGTATTCAAATTTGTGTATGTCTCGCGGTGTAACGTCCATTTGCAACAGCGAGGTATAAGGAAGGGACCCATAACGTAAGGTATGGTTAAAACATTGTTATAGTATTATCATTGTGTATTTATGACTGTAATTTGGCATATTTTAAAAAAATTAAAAGAAAATTTAATTGCACACAGGGAGACAAGCTATGTCAGCGTGTTAGATTACACCATCCCTGATATCCATAATGTTATTATATGTACGTTGATATTGTGAGTACACCATATTTCTCACAATGTAAAGACCTGCCAAGACATTTTATCTTAAATGAGTGTCATCTTATGTCTTTAATGTTTGAAATTTTTTGCACAAAAATAATGGTACTTCTTAGTTATACCTTTAATTACATTCTGCAGTTAACCACTGCAGAAATGATATGCACCCCAAGTTGTCACTTTGCTAAGATCATTATTCTTAGAAATAAAAAAGCAGCCATGTTGCTACCTGCATAACATAAATAACAGGTACTATTAGTTTTTGTCATGGTTGGTCACACTGCTGTTTATGTGATGATTTCTCTGTCATACATATCCATGTACATTTTGCTACGTTGCAGTACAACAGCTATGTATGCACAGCCCCACATAGCAAAGTACCATTGGCGCCTGTCTATAGCAACTTTTGTAAAGAAAAACTCTGTCCATCTAAAGAACAATTCACCACGTGGCATGCTTGAACTGTGGTAGTTTCTAGTCTCACCAGGCTCACAGTATAATATTTGCAGACTACACTTTTGCATTTAGCTGTATGTGAATAATTATACCTCAGGGTCACAATAAACTAGTTGGCAAGATTTGTACATATTTTGTAGTTTGAGGGTATCTACTGAACCTATGCACTGCAAGTGCTACTTCATCATTGTTCAGGATGTATCCTGCCAAACCCACTCTCACCCCACACCCTCACCATCACCTGCAGCAATGGACCTGTGTGCTTTTGCGACTGTTGCTTTGCGGTATGGATGCGCGACAACAACAACAATGAAGTAAACTATTGCAAAGTAAATACCTTAATTTTTCTATTATGCATTCACTAGTAATAACATGCGAATTGGAAAATATGAACAAAATGTGATTCAGTTGTAAGTACAGTGCAGTTCTATAATTGTTATTATTCTTAAAGGTCATTCATTAAAGTAGTTAAATATAAATGTGAAAAGACTATTATTTACAGTCTCTTACACGCCACTGATGTAAGAGCCATCTAGCGATTGCAGGACGCTATACAAATGTTATCTTTTGCAATTTGCAATGTTACCTGTCAGATGTACCTTATACACCATTTAAAGCGGATTTTCGCTGTTTAGAATACATGCAGCTTATTTAAAAATATGTGCTGCTGTGTTCTGCGTTTATGTGATCTAACAAAGATCTGAGATCGATATATACCGCCCGACATTGAAAATAGGTACAACATACTTCATTATTTTTGTCAGAAGAACACATTTTTTTTGTAAAATAACTCAATTTCAATTAATACAGCGAAGCCGGATACCAGTGTGGGAAGGAATGACAATTTTTTTATTTAATTGATCACATGTGCACTCCCACAAAGTAAATCCCTACATCCAGTTTGGTGAGATCTGTGAAATGAATGAATGTATGGTCGTCTGCTAACCGCAGATAGTGAATGTGAATATATGATCATCTTTGAGTCGATCCTTTGGCCACCTTTGGTGGGACCAAAGAGATGAAATTTGCCTGAGCTTTGAGCGCCTGAAATGTGGCTGACCAATGCGGTAGAAAGGTGCTCCCCCACTTCGACAGAGGTGGGAGAGAACCTCAAGAACGGCCATGTTTCGGCACTCTGCCGCTGGATCTTGTGCTGTTAAGACCTGTTTTAGTTGTGCTCCGTAATGATGAGAGAGTGGAGACATGGTATGCATGTGGAATATTTAAGAGTAGTTTGAAATAACAATTTCTCTATTTCAGGAACTTTTTGGGGGAGAATTAAATGTCAGGCAGGTAATATTAAAGGGATTGTAGTAATCTTCGGAAGTGACCAACGGTCACAATGAAACCACGTGTAGCAATAAGTTGAAATACTTCCGTGTGCTTAAGTTAAGCTGAATTACTAGCGTGTGTACAATAAGTTGAAATATTTAAGAAATAGCGTGTTTACCATAAGTTGAAATATTTAAGAAATGGCGTGTGCAGGACTTGAAATTAGAGACGAGTACTTCCACGTGGTGAGTACGGTGTGAGTCTCAATCTGTGTATGAGACAAAGGATAAAGAGAAGTACTCGTCCATGGTATCAGTTGAGGACTCGCGTGTGTGATGAATACGTTCTTAAGATTACTTTGCGTGATATGATTCCATATGACGCTAGAGTCAAACTCTGAGAGAGAAGCAAGGTGAGTCGGCCGTCAATCCAGCAACGCCACTTGGCTTGCATTGCATAGGAAGACGTGCATATATCTCCAGAGTTCATAGTAGGAAAGTAGAATTACGAAGTGGGGCAGTGTCGTGTGAAACGGGGATAAATATTGATTGAAGTGGGAAAGCTGAAAGTGATAATGTTGTGACTATTCTCTGTGTAGTATTTCATGTTGTAGTGTGGTGTATGTCATGTAATTTGGGTATGCGTGGTTTGCATGGGAGAGTAGCGAGGTAGTTTCAAAAGATTAGTGGGTTATGCTTGTTCCTTCGGTACCGCTCGGTCTGGAGGAAAGTTTCGTGATGATGATTGTGAGAGTCGAAGTGTGAGGTATAATAAAAGATCCACCATCCTATTCAGAAAGTGCACTGTAGCGTTAAATAATTGCGAGACCATAATATAGAGATACACCAATGTAAAGCCATGCCCACTGGGCGGAATTTCTCATGTGATATTGTTGTAGGTTATAGAATTTGTGTGTTTAGGTTAGAGAATTTATCGGAATAAATAAGATAGTGAAAAGAAAAAGATTGGTGGACTTTTCCTTCGAATTGTATGTTGTCATGATGTCTCGAATTTATAATGTGTGCGCCATTCATATTCAGTGTGGTGGCCACGTCTTGATAAAAGCCGTTAAATAAAAGACAAAAAGAAAATGTGGTATTGCCAGTGCGTAGTGAACAGTCAGAGTTCTGTAAATCACTGATAGTCAGAAGCGTGTTTCCGTTGCGTATTAATCATATAGGAGGATAACTTGTAACTTAATTGTGAGTACTAGAGTTCACGTGACTCGATAGATAAGAATGAATCCACTCGCTTGGCAGACCACTCATATTGCAGGCCTGACTGCTTGATGCCACAGTATGAGCAAGGCATGTGGGTGCCTCTCATAATTTCGACCCTGCCAGGGTATTTTGGCCAGGATATATTTTGCCATAATCTTTTGCTGTTATTGTTTGCTGTTAAGATTTATTTTTATTTTTTGATGGAATGTATGGTGATAGCGCTAAGAAGTAAAATTTTTTCTGTTTGGAATTTCTTTCTGGATTGGTGAGGATCTTTTATTTTTTTAATGTAATTAATTGCTACATCGTCCAAGGCTGGAAGATCGTGGTATAATTTTTTTTGCGGAATGTCCGTAGTAACTAGGTCACAGTCGAAAAGTGTAGCCACCATGGAGAATAGCGATTCTGGGGTGAACGTAGCAGTGCAGCAGGAAGTAGCTGTTGACCATGGGTTAATGTGCGGGGACGGCAAACACTCGGAAGGGGTTGAATTGTTCAGTGGACCGCTGCAAGGTGATCCTTTGAGCGGCGGGCTTTGTTCACAATCGGGGGCTTTTCCCGACGACGCGGGCGAGCCGGGACTAGGTCAGGTATGCAGTGAAAGTGCAGCTACCCTTAGGGAAGCTACGGTTTCACAGACGAAAGAGGTGAGCGCGTCGAAAGTAGCAAATGACAATGTGATACTGCAGTTTTTACAGAAGATGGATAAAGATTATAAGGAAAGATTGGAAGCGATGGATAGGGAGAATAAGGAGAGAGATAGGGAGACTAAGGAGAGAGATAGGGAAGCTAAGGAGAGAGATAGGGAATTTAAGGAAATATTGGACGCGATGGATAGAGATAATAAGGAAAGATGGGAAGCGATGGATAAAGGTAGTAAGGAAAGTATGGGGGCATTGGATAAGGGAAATAAAGACGCAATGAGGAAGCTACACACAGTTATCGATGAGCGTCTGCCCGCAGTTAATAATCGGTTAGATGAGGGGGAGAGGAATCTGGGTGCGTTGAAGCAAGTATGTGACGCCGTGAAAGAAAAAGCTAATAATTTGGAGGTACAAGTATTTGCAATAGAGAGTGATACTACTGAGCGTAGGGACGTGTTGCCGGATGAGTGAATCAAAGAGGTAGTGGTCAGAATGAATACGATTAGTGCAGATGTAGAAAAGCTCAGTATAAGAGGCGAGACAGGCTCTGACAGTACGCAGCGAGAGGTTTATGCCAACCAGGGGGAGATACAATCACTATTACAACTTAAAGAGGCGCAATTAGAAATAAGTAGGAAACATAGGGAAGAACTAGCACAGTTGCAATTAGCGTGCAGTAGCGAAGGTGACACACCACCAGGTAGATTGCAGAGGGAGAGTGAGATAAATTCAAAAAACGAAAATAGGCAGAAAGCGGAAGACGAACTCAGAGAGTTGGAAGAACGGTTGTGTCGGATAAAACAGGTGGCAAACCCAACTGTGTGTAGTCCAAGGCTGTGTCAATTTCAAGATTCATTACCTTCATCGTGGGGACTGCCCCTCAAAATGAAGTTTGTGTGTGACCATTTGAGGGACGAGGCTAGAGCGAAAATGCAGGAAGTTATTAAAGACTGTAGTAGCTATTTAAATGAATTCTGGTCGAAAAGTAAGCAGGACCAGGTTACGGAAAGCATATTGATGATGTCAAATTGTAACGAGGGTGGTATAAGAGATCCAGTGGCGTGCTATCAGGAAATGCTGAGACGAAATAGGTATTTGGATGTGCCATACGAACCTGGGGAGTTCATTAGGATCTGTATAACGAAGTTGCCAGTGAAATTGCGCAGAGATATAGCGATAGCAGGGAGAGGCGTAGACGATTCTGCGTCTTTTGAACAATTGTCACAGGAACGGGGTAATGACAGCAACATTGTGAACGGAGACACGACTCATAGGTCACATAGTGTCGAGGATAGGAACGGCAGGAACTATCAGAATGACAGAAGAGCATGGAATCCAGGCATTTCTTTCTTGTCGTAATAGATTGAAGGATAGGAGAAACTAATCCAACATATCAGCCCTTAGCATCTTGCCTTAAAACACATGCAGCTGGCACTGAAAATTGTCTATGTAGCAGACATACTCTACTGATATGTAGGAGTGCAAATACCATACTTCTGATCAGAGAATAAAACACCAGTAATGGCAACTATTAGGCTGGTCTCTCAGAGCAAAATTTGCAAATTTTTATTTCGAACAGTAAAGTAAAAGGACTGTTTCCTCAAAGAAACCAGTTGTTAAAGTGTTATGTAACAATGCCAATGAGTCCAGTATAATTAGTGCAATTTGACTATTGCAGGTACTTAACACGTAATGTAAAAAGTAAACATTGTGATGTGTATGGAATAGGGTACGTTTATACTGCTGTTACAGGTAACATCAGTAATGTGATCGAAGTATTTAAATTAGATGCCATCTGATCTATAGTATGTCATAGTCGTGGAGACAGTTATAATGAGATGCTGCGTATGGTTGTTCGGAATCTGGTGTTAGTGAAAGAGACCACTAGCACCAAAGTTTCTAACACTTGGGCTGTCCCATCTCTCCCAGCTTGTATATTTTCTGCACACATTTAATATTCGTGTAAACTTAGATTCCTGACTAGCAAATTCTTTACTGTGTATAGTGGACCATTCAGAGTAGGCGGATTGTCCATGAAAATGCTGTACTGATTGAGACGATCAAGGGAAAACAATCTCGTGGGCTTCATCACATTTCTAACATCAAATTATGGAAAAGTTAAAGATAGATCGAAAGTAGCCAAGTTATGGTAGATAGTCAGTGTATTTATTTGTGGTGTGTAACGTTGTGCAGGTTCAAATCGAACATAAGAATTTTCAGGCGGGATGTCGGGAAGTATGAAGGAATAGACTGGTCGAATGAGTCATGAACAGGAGTCGACAGAGTGGTGTAGGTATTTTTTTGTGATATGAATAAGGATCAAGCAGAAACGACGTGATGATTAATGAGTGGATAAAGATGGTAGATAGGGAAGCGACGTGATAAATAGTAGTGGATAAAGGTGATATATAAGGAGAGAAGCGACGTGGAGCAGTGTGATTAATAAAGAGAGATTCGACGTGATGAAACAGTGGTAAATAAAGGTGAGTAGAATTGAATAATGTGGAGATGTCTTAGATGTACGTTACAGAGAGGCCGGTGTATGCTGCAATCGAGATAGATGCGAATGGCGAAGGAAGACCAGGAAATGATGGAGTAATGGACGGACGGAGAGCCGAAATACGAATGAAGAGATGAGGACAACTGCACAACGTGAAAGGACATAAAAGGAGTATGAGATCCAGATGGTGAACGTTGTGGAATACTTACGTAAGATGTAATATAAGTGTAAATCTAATTCTTACCATAACAGTTGCTATGTGAAGAAAATAATTTTTGTTGTTGTTGTTGTTGAAGCCTGGTACCAGTATAACTAATCAAAACGATACCAAGAATGTGTACAGTTATTTTGCAGGAGGAATAATTTGTGTATTTTTTGTTCTTAGATGAATTGTCGCAATTCTAAGTGATATTTAGCAGGATGAATAATCGGTAAAGTGAATGCAGAGGTAAGCCGATGGAGAGAGGTGCCAGAGCGAAAGGACGAATTCGGAGACTGGAAAGCTATCTCCGAAACAGCTTCATGTGTTATGTGGTTGAGTACAAGGGAGCAAAGGTATGGTATGTTGTGGTGAGTGTGGTGGTGTTAAGGTTAGCTGACTTCTGGACCTATTCTGTTAGTGTATTAATGGATTGAATGAGAAGGAAAATGTGATGTCTGGTGAGTGAGAGTCGTAGAGTAGTGTGATCAATGCTACCGATCCACAACTAAAACATTATTGTGTTTTATTGTTTGATTGGGATGAACCTCGATGGCAGGTCAGGATCTGACATGTGGATGGTTCATACATGTCCTAGAAATGTTGTTGTATACAATAAAGGTAAAATATATAAAGAGATGCGAATTTCAGTCTGTCACAAGCACAAAGGTGCATCGTATGTTGTAGATTTAGAATCATCAGTTTCTAAAATGTTCGTTGTCTTAGTATGTTAAAGTAGTTTACTAGTTAATAACATGTGGCAGGAAGTTGTGAGCTGTGTAGATTATTTCTTATTTTTTTGTTAGAACACTTTCAAGCGGTATTAATTTCAGTCTGTCACAAGCACAAAGGTTCACTGTATATTGTAGTTTAAGAATAAACAGTTTCTAATATTTTCACTGTGATAGGATGTTAGAGTAGTCTACTATTTTATATTGTAATTATGAGTTGTATAGATTGTTTATTATTTCTTTTTTTTTTTTTTTTTTTTTTTTTTTTTTACACTTTGATGTTTTGTATGAGGGACGACAGGTACAATCAATAGCACAAGTGTGGGCTGTATATAGAAAAGGGATAAATGTTGATGTTGTATGTGTAGAAAACTAGTGGGTATGATTTTATGTTTTTTTTAGAACAAAGATTCTTTTATTACCAATGTATCTAATAGATCATACATGTAATCAATCAGTATTTAAATATATGCTTTTGTCTGTAATGTTGCGAGATGCACAGAAGGGTCTGACTGATTGGGTGTCGTAACGCCCATACCACTAGCGGGCCGAGCTGACGTCGCCAGGGTGACGGGCGACAGAGCTGCAGCACTCCCCACTCCACTGCCGGTCGGGGTAGACTCCACGCGCCCGCTACAGCAGGTCAACGGCCTGGGGCGACACGCATGTACCACTGGCCATTCATAAGCTCCGCCACCCTTACGACTGGGGAAAGTATCCCGCGGAGGCAACAGTGGGTGGTTTCTTCTGCTCAACGGCGCGCGCAGCGGCGCCACGGCAGAATGGACGACGCGCGGCAGAGCCCGGCGGGCATTTGTTACCAGCAGCTATTAACTATACTGCGGCTTTCCATAAGGTGGAAAGTGAAGGACTGGTGTTTCTACGTTGTGAGTGGTGGAAAAGATTTTGTGTTTAGCAGACAGGACGATTGTTTTGTTTTGTCTTGACCATTGGACGGTGGGATCCATAAACTTTTGGCAGTGACTTGTTAAGTGTGCTATGTGAATTACATGTGGGACACTTGGTATTCTTGAAGAGGACAGTTGTCGTTTCGTGACTAATTATTGTATGAACGCAAGAAACTAGAGTGGGACATTGACATTTGCGTCTGTAGTAGGAGTCATTTCTTTAATTGGTGTGGGAATAAGTGCAGTTTGTTGGAACTTACGACTTTTAATTACACCATGAACTGAAAGGACAGAACTGTGGGTAATGGTAGTTGTAGGACCATTTCTGGACGACCAGATTCGTGTGGATGGTACGCTGAGAGTGACTATGGCATTCGTGTTTAATGTGAGATACAGTTTACTGTTCAGTGCATGTTCAAAAGGCCGATTTGAGTGACTTAAAGACTTTCGTCCGGGAAACCATGGGAGAGCTTTGACACCGAGACAGTGTTTCTAGGAAAACTATCAGCAACTTTTTGACCCCAAGAAAATCACAGAATGAAATGTTTCCGTGTGACTCGCAAGATAGAGAATAATGTATTTGTAACTGTGTAAATGTTTTTTTTTTTATATGTTTCATTCCTGAAGGGACAGCAAGTGTAATGGTATTTCATTAACATTTGTGTTTAGAATAGTTAGTGTTTGTTTTTTGTTTGTTCTGAGTTATCAAGTTCACGTAGCATGTTTATTAGAATATTTGGTACAATGATGCTTTAATTATTAGCCGGTGGCGTAATACTAACGTTGCGGCTCTTGTTGCATTGGTCAGTAAGGTTGTCACAGGGGACAAGAATTTGCATTGCACAGCAAAATATCGGAATTAACTGATGTATTTTGATGTCGTGGGCAGTAATAATCTTGTTGGTGTGTTGACTGAAGCCACTTATTTGCATTATCACAGTGGCGATATTTCACATTAAAGTGTAACGAAAGCTAGTCGAAATGCAAGTTCTTGTCGTTTAAATGTGTAACAATAGAGAAATGAGCAGTAGAGTAAGACACAAGAGCTACTGGTGGTTTCAAGCAGTTATTGCTAACTATATATTGCGTGTATTGATATGGAGCCTGACTGCTACGTGTAACTAGTGTACGCATTTTTTTTTTTTTTTTTGTTGATTTTGTTTTGTATTTAGACATTGCCGTGTAAAGATTATTACAACGCAATTTATGAATGTCAGATTACTTGGTCTGTGTTTGGACGGTGAGCTACTTAAAATTTCATGAGTACAATTAGTATTTTTTTTATTTGTCATAGAATTAGTGAAGTTGGGATTACTCATAAAAATAACGAAGATCCCAGTAACTAAGCAAATTTTTATCTCAACATTATTTTTTATTTGTGTGGTGTAATGTTTTATTTGTCATATGGATTGTTGCAAACTTGTATGTGTATGTTACTCCAGATTGTGGAGGGTACAATAATGGAACAACTGTGTCAATACTTTGGTAAAGTAACAGCATTTGGTCGTCTATTTGAGGTCACCAGGGGCTAAGGACTCCTCCTGGTTATTTTGATGACTTGCTACGTTTGTTCTAATACAGCTTTCTTAAAAAAAATGTTCGGAACTACCCTCGCATTGCAAGGATAGTACCGTGCCATTTTTTTCTGCATGGGTAGCCGGTGGTGAAAGGGTACAGTACCGCCCGACATTGAAAATAGGTACAACATACTTCATTATTTTTGTCAGAAGAACACATTTTTTTTGTAAAATAACTCAATTTCAATTAATACAGCGAAGCCGGATACCAGTGTGGGAAGGAATGACAATTTTTTTATTTAATTGATCACATGTGCACTCCCACAAAGTAAATCCCTACATCCAGTTTGGTGAGATCTGTGAAATGAATGAATGTATGGTCGTCTGCTAACCGCAGATAGTGAATGTGAATATATGATCATCTTTGAGTCGATCCTTTGGCCACCTTTGGTGGGACCAAAGAGATGAAATTTGCCTGAGCTTTGAGCGCCTGAAATGTGGCTGACCAATGCGGTAGAAAGGTGCTCCCCCACTTCGACAGAGGTGGGAGAGAACCTCAAGAACGGCCATGTTTCGGCACTCTGCCGCTGGATCTTGTGCTGTTAAGACCTGTTTTAGTTGTGCTCCGTAATGATGAAAGAGTGGAGACATGGTATGCATGTGGAATATTTAAGAGTAGTTTGAAATAATAATTTCTCTATTTCAGGAACTTTTTGGGGGAGAATTAAATGTCAGGCAGGTAATATTAAAGGGATTGTAGTAATCTTCGGAAGTGA
Organism: Schistocerca americana; assembly: GCF_021461395.2. NCBI lineage: Eukaryota > Metazoa > Arthropoda > Insecta > Orthoptera > Acrididae > Schistocerca > Schistocerca americana. The sequence continues at coordinate 88,179 of NW_025726225.1, read as the reverse complement.
CCAACGGTCACAATGAAACCACGTGTAGCAATAAGTTGAAATACTTCCGTGTGCTTAAGTTAAGCTGAATTACTAGCGTGTGTACAATAAGTTGAAATATTTAAGAAATAGCGTGTTTACCATAAGTTGAAATATTTAAGAAATGGCGTGTGCAGGACTTGAAATTAGAGACGAGTACTTCCACGTGGTGAGTACGGTGTGAGTCTCAATCTGTGTATGAGACAAAGGATAAAGAGAAGTACTCGTCCATGGTATCAGTTGAGGACTCGCGTGTGTGATGAATACGTTCTTAAGATTACTTTGCGTGATATGATTCCATATGACGCTAGAGTCAAACTCTGAGAGAGAAGCAAGGTGAGTCGGCCGTCAATCCAGCAACGCCACTTGGCTTGCATTGCATAGGAAGACGTGCATATATCTCCAGAGTTCATAGTAGGAAAGTAGAATTACGAAGTGGGGCAGTGTCGTGTGAAACTGGGATAAATATTGATTGAAGTGGGAAAGCTGAAAGTGATAATGTTGTGACTATTCTCTGTGTAGTATTTCATGTTGTAGTGTGGTGTATGTCATGTAATTTGGGTATGCGTGGTTTGCATGGGAGAGTAGCGAGGTAGTTTCAAAAGATTAGTGGGTTATGCTTGTTCCTTCGGTACCGCTCGGTCTGGAGGAAAGTTTCGTGATGATGATTGTGAGAGTCGAAGTGTGAGGTATAATAAAAGATCCACCATCCTATTCAGAAAGTGCACTGTAGCGTTAAATAATTGCGAGACCATAATATAGAGATACACCAATGTAAAGCCATGCCCACTGGGCGGAATTTCTCATGTGATATTGTTGTAGGTTATAGAATTTGTGTGTTTAGGTTAGAGAATTTATCGGAATAAATAAGATAGTGAAAAGAAAAAGATTGGTGGACTTTTCCTTCGAATTGTATGTTGTCATGATGTCCCGAATTTATAATGTGTGCGCCATTCATATTCAGTGCGGTGGCCACGTCTTGATAAAAGCCGTTAAATAAAAGACAAAAAGAAAATGTGGTATTGCCAGTGCGTAGTGAACAGTCAGAGTTCTGTAAATCACTGATAGTCAGATGCGTGTTTCCGTTGCGTATTAATCATATAGGAGGATAACTTGTAACTTAATTGTGAGTACTAGAGTTCATGTGACTCGATAGATAAGAATGAATCCACTCGCTTGGCAGACCACTCATATTGCAGGCCTGACTGCTTGATGCCACAGTATGAGCAAGGCATGTGGGTGCCTCTCAATATATATATATATATATATATATACCTTTAACAAATGGCAACAAGGCCATTTGTTAAAGATGCTTTATGTTTTTTTAAATATTTCAGTTATGACAAGCCTTTTATAATGTGCTGATTTTTATAAACATGACTAATTCGCGTGACATGCAACATAAAATAAGCACGTTTCACAACAAAAAATTTTAAGATATGTAAATGTACAGTTCCACTCTCATTTATGTGTTGCCAAACTGAAACATTTGGCACAAAAGTTGTGTCTTAAATCATATTATGAGACACATTCCATGTATATGCTCTTTCATACAGACCTGAAAACCACAGTAACGTCCGTCGAAACCGATTGCCTTAAATAAAGCGATGTTTCATATGGTCTGGGCTGTTGAGTGTTTTTTGGAAACAAATAATAAGTTACCATCTAAAAGGGTCACTGTGGTAAAAACGAATTACGTAGACTGTGAGATATTGCAAACAGAAGCAATAGCAACAAGACCAGGGTGGTAATGAGGGGAAGACAGGGAAGGTGGAAAAGTTAGGTGTTGAGGGGGGAAAGGAAAAGAAGGTGGAGAGGGATAGTGGTAGGGTGGTGAAGATGGTAAAACGTTTATAACACACAAAAATAACATAGCTGAATAGCTGTGAACAACAAACCTCTAGAAATACATTTACATCATAACAAAGAAGAAACACAGTGCCACTAGCCTTAGCTGACGGGGAAAAAAATTAGAAGACTTTTAGAATTTTGCACAAAGGAGGTACAGGTTATAGGCATCATCTAGTAGAACAATTAGAGGCTTTTTAAACAGTTCACTTACAAAGATGGAGACATTTTAAATGAACTTGTGCAACTTAAAAATAGACATTATATATCTGTGTGCGTGTGTGTTTTCACTGTTAACGTATTTACGTTCTCAATATTACCTTCTAAAGAAGGCGTTTTTACGAACGTTGAAACTGTGGTGAAGGGGTTTAAATAAATCTTCCATTTAGCAACTGCTTGGAGATATATATGTATATATATATATATATATATATATATATATATATATATATATATGTGTGTGTGTGTGTGTGTATGTGTGTGTGTGTGTGGTGTCCATTCATCCATTCATGACAGTTTATTCCTCTGCCCTCTGGCAAGGAATGATACGTCCTTTGAAGTACACTCAGCTGTTGTTCTACTTACTCGCATGCATTGAAGATGCGACACTCTGATGTTCGTACATCAAGTTTTCTCACAACCAAACGTCTACGAGGTGGAGATCTGGGGGACAAGCAGGCCATGGTGTGGGACTCCCCTGACCACTCCAGCGTTTCTGAAATGTCTGCGTCAGATGTCTGTGAACATTGTAACGAAAGTGTGCTGGTGCGCCACCATGCGTGAACCACACTCATAATCGTTACTGCACTGGCACAGCTACCAACAAGGTAGACAATACGTTAATGACAGGTTAATCTATCGCCAAATATCAGCCCATACATTCCTTGAGAATCAGTGTTAATGTCCTATTTCCTGAATTGATGGTTAAGGAAATTCAAAACACCATCTCTTATGAACCGTGTCTCATTGGTAAATGAAATATTGGATGTGGACAGGGGATCTGTGGCATACTTCTGCAAAGCCATTTACAGAACCATCGTCTACTATGATGATTCTGTGGCCTTAGGTCCCGAACACGCTTTAGATGATAAGAGTATAGCAATTGTTCGTGAATTACCCCACAGTTAAGAGAGTGAAACTCGCCTTCTGCTGTTGTTAATCGTTACACGCCGATAATAGGTTTTTTTTTCACCAAACATAGCACACATTCCTCCATATCAGGATATCAGGCGTTTGTACTGTGCAGAGCCTTCTACTATCAGTCTTCCGATGTGCAAGGGTACCTAAGTCCCTCAGACGTTTGAAACGTCTGATGAACATAGTCCGCTGAACAGAGTATCAGAGAGCACTGTGCACTAGGGGTTTTTTTCTTTTTCTTTTTTTAGCGTAGATGCCACAGGCTCGCACGCTACGTCCATTTGTTAAACCTTAGCAGAATATCATATCCGCCATTTCATTTGTCGAGTAGTAGGCTTCCATTGGTAAGAAGTGGTGGAAGAGAGAAAATGTAAATATACTACACCATTTGTACGTACAAACAGCTCAGTAGCAGTAAACAATAAGTGAAGAAGATAAAACACCATGATACCTACCCAGGGTTGACAGTAGTGTACAATATGGCACAGAAACACGACGAAAACTAGCGTAGCCGACAACCCGACTCAAACCGCACAACTGACAGCAGACCAGCTAATGATAGCTAGAATACTGCGAGTAAGAGATCATAACACCCTCCCGACGCTTTTGATGGAGTGCCAATACAACAACTGTGCTAATATCCGTAACCAATCGTCATGCAGCCCTTCCTATGAAAACGTGTTTATGTCGGGAAGTATGTATTTCTGGAGCCATGTTTATCGGACTTGGTTTTATTCTTTCGATGAATACGACGACGTCTCGAAGTAACCGAGATTTTTTGAACAACCTATACATCCTGATAACTCGTAACTGTTTTTATTTTTATTTATTATGTATTTCACGTTAAACAGTATTAATGAACACTCATGTGTGTTTCGTCATTTAATGTTATATTAATTATCGAGCAGCAACAGCATGAGAAGCTGCAATAGCAGAAGGACACCTGAAATTTTTTGGACATCGTCATCATTATTATGACCGCCGTTCTTAGTATCAGACCAAAAGAAGAAGCACTTTATATAACTATAAATAACGGGTTGGTTGGTTGTTTGGGGATGGAGACCAGACAGCGAGGTCATCGGTCTCATCGGATTAGGGAAGGATGGGGAAGGAAGTCGGCCGTGCCCTTTCAGAGGAACCATCCCGGCATTTGCCTGGAGCGATTTAGGGAAATCACGGAAAACCTAAATCAGGATGGCCGGACGCGGGATTGAACCGTCGTCCTCCCGAATGCGAATCCAGTGTCTAAGCACTACGCCACCTCGCTCGGTATAAATAATGGGTAAGCGATACAGAAGGCGTATTGATACCAGTGATTATTGTCTAGAATGTGTTTGCAGGATTTCAGTTTTCAAAAATCGAATATTTATTGGCATAAGGGTCAATCATGATGGGTACAGAGATCCCAAACAGTTTCTTGTCGCATTACCTCTCACCACGGACAATGGAGTGACCGATGGCCTTCACTTAACGTCTGAGAACAGTGGCGTTTGAATAGAGTTGTCAGTGCTAACAGACAAGCAACGCTGAGTGAAATACCTGCAGAAATCAGTGTGGGACGTATCCGTTAGTGTAGTGCCGCGAACGTGGCATTAATGGGTTATGGCCTTAGATGACCAATGTGAGTTCCTTTGCGAACAGCACGACATCACGTGTAGCGCCTCTCCTGGGCTCATGACCATATTGCTAGGACACTACAGTGGAACACCGTAGCCTGGCCAGTTGAGTCCTCATCTCAGTTGGTAAGAATTGATGGTAGGTTTTGTGTGTCGTGGAGACCCTATGATGCCGTGGACCCAAGTTGTCAAAAAAGTACTGCTATGCATGGTGATGCTGTCTCCATTATGGTTTGGGCTGTGTTTAAATGGAATCGATTGGGTCCTCTGATCGAACTGAACCAATAATTGACTGGAAACGGTTATTTTTGGCTTCTTGGAGACCAGTTTCTGACATTAATGGCTACATGTTCCTAAACATGTCACTGGGCCGCAATTTTTAGTGACTTGTTCGAAGAACATTATGGACTATTTCAACGAATGATTTGGCCACCCGCATCATTCGACGTGAATCACATTGAATATTTATGGGACGTAATCTAAAGGTCAGTTCGCACACGAAGCCTAACACTTTCACAGTTATGGGCTGCTACAGAAGCAGCACGGATGAATATATTTCTGCAGGCGACTCCCAACGACTACTTGAGTCCAAGCCACGTCGAGATGCTGCATTACACCGGGGAAAAGGACGTCCGACAGAATAATAGGAAGTATCCAATGAATTTTGTCACCTCAGTGTCACGTAAAACAAACCTTGAATGAGAATATATTGAATATAAGCACTGAGACTGTTGGTTTGGAAAGATTCGTATTTCAGCTCGACATAACCTCATCCAACCAGGAGAGGCCATCGTTTTCCCACATTCTCTAGAGGTGTCAGCGGATTTTTCCCAGCCATGCTGTCTCAGTTACCCTCAGCGTTGCATTCGAAGTTTCACTCAGTGCTCGGATGCCAAGGAGTAGCTGAGCATACAGCTTACGTGTTATAGCCGTTAGATGCTGTTGGCACCTCTTTATTATGACAAGGTTCGGTGTGGAGACGTACTACGAGGAGTGCCCTGCCTACTGCAACAGTCCACTCCTTGTGTCCACTAGAGTCTGATTGTGACTCGCAGTATGAGCCAGATCTGATTATCTGATATTTTGTATTTGCGTCAGGCAATAACTACAAAAATTTATACATGCACCCATGAATTGAGTACGGTGTGTAACACTCTTCGTTCTATGCACTGTTCCCAGAAAACGTTAGTGACTGTCTCTGCCTCTCAGCTGGACTGTAACCTATCGGGATAGGTGAGACATGCAGAGGTACCTCAGTGTGGGCTGTGTTGCTGTCGCTGGCTGTGGCAGGCGAAGAGATTAACTGGTAGTAAGTAACATGTGTAATGTGGCTTACTGGTGAGCACAATGTTTCAGAGGCCCAACATTTATATTGTTTCAAAAAAAAAAAAAGATGCATACAAACTATGTAAGATATGATATTTAATGAGGAAATTAAATTATAATGTAGTGCAGAGGGTAATTTCATGGGAAATTTATTGCAACTTCTGTAAAACCAATCAGAACGTATTACTGATCACATGTGTGTTTAAGGAGCCTAGTTGTGTTTGATATATGAAGTACCGAGATATGTGTAAGCAAGAAGGAGACAGAGGGAGGAAAAGAGAAATGATTACCAGAGGTCGCAGCATTTGACATACTTAACACACAGATATATGTATGCATCTATATAATGTATACATTTGGCCTTGGAGACATTTTGATCTTTAGCCAGAAGTAAATAATGTATAACTTTGACATTTGTGGTATCGACAGTTCCGATGCCACAGGGTAGGTTGGCACTAGGAGAGCGGACGATCTACACGGACGACAGCGCCCTCTAGCTGACGCTGTGCAGCTCCACGAGCACCACTCCACTTTCGCCCAGATCATCAAGAGCAGGCGGCCGAGAGCCATCGCTTCAGCTTAGCTCGCTATCGAGATTTTCTTATCTGGACTTTGGTACAAACGAGCACGTAGGTGCGAAGATAAAGATACATATTCACTTATATATTTTCATGCACCAGTAAAAACCTCTTTTACTTTACTTGCAGTACCGACGTGCTTTACCACCCCTGCTCCTACTCGCTTCCTTTCATTCGGCCTCTTTGTCAGATTTAAGGAGCATACCCACGCGCCGCCTTCCAAGCGGGATACAAAAACAATCACATCACATTAATATTATGTCACAGATATATCTGCATGTGTAAATAATGTAACATGGCACCACTTTTATGACGGAAATAATGAGTATCATTGGCTCTCAAGGATATAGCGAAAACCTTTATCTTTCAACACCAAACTCCGCGTGAATGTACGTAGGGAGGACAGTAGAAGAAAGTGTACTCACTGTGGTAGTAGTGGCAAGTTGCTACAAGCAAGATAGGCTCACAGGGACAAGGTGAGTGCAACTGAGATGTAGTGGGTTGTTGATTAATATGACAACTGTGACACAACAAGGCAAATATTCCATCTACCGGCTATGGTCGTGGTAGCTACCAAGCCGAGAGTAACACAGCTATATTCCTCGGAAACGCATTGAAAACAGACCTGATCCAGTCCCTGGACCGACTCACAGCCGCGCAAGATGGGCTGCTTTAGAAGAGCAGTTGGTGTGGCATGTGGAGCAGTGTGGACAGAGCAACAACGAGTGGCTGTGGCCCTGGGTATTACGACAGCAAGTACTGCAGCCATTCTGACGTTACTATTTGTAGCCTTCCTCTGTCTATGTGAAAACTCACTTTTACACCTCATCCACCAGTGGTGCAGATTCTCACAGAACGGATCTGGAGAGCCCGAGGGTGGGCGTATGACGAACATTGTAGTCTGAGTTTTCATGAGAAATGTGTTCCCTACAGCTTAGTAGGATACAAGGCCAGAATAAGCTATGAGGGGAAAGGAGGAACAATTGCCAAGCGCACATGAATAACATGATTAAAAGTAGAGGTGGAATGTTATCAGTGTTCCAAGAGAAGTAATGGTCTGTCAAGTGGGGTAGTAAATAAGTAGCATAAGAGTATATCTAGTGAGTTAACACAAGAGGTTATATGCAATCTGCAAACCATGTCATGTAAGGCATGAGAAACACTTGCGATGGAAATTTGTTCTGTAAAATGTGATATGGCATTCACTCCATCTGTGGATCTCAGTTGCAAATTAGTTCTACATGGTAACCTACGAGCTGAATCTGAATACAGGAGAGGGTAGTGTAGCTCCAATAGTATCTTGCGAGAAAATCAACGGGAGTATGGCGGCAAAACAGTTGTGTGGCCGGGGGCAGGAATTAGAAATGATCTGTATATAACACTTGAAGATTAACTTTATTTCTAATAAGAAAAGAAACTTCACTTCTCTTGATTCCTGTGCTTCCTTTGCCTTATACGCTCGATTACACTGACAATCTATGAATACATCTTCCTATTATGCAGTGCTGATGATCTCGAAATCTGCGACCGAACTGGGCCAACCAGCGATGGGCGGCTGGTTAATCAGCGTTGACAGGGGGCGCTGGACTCTGTCTCCCTGAAGGCGTGGCGCTGCCCGTTCTTTCCACTGACGGGCGGATCAGCGCCTTCTTGATGCCTATTCGTGGTACTGCGCTGGTCGGTGTGCAGAAGATGATTTAGGACAGCACAAAGATATTGCAGCTGCTTGTTGCTGGCAGGTGCACGATACTTGCATTCCTCTTATAGTAACATAGCGGTTTACTCAACGTGAAACAGGCCAGGATGTAACTGAAAAAAACTGCCAGCACAACGGTAAGATAAGGTTTCTGCAGTACTGGCCGGACATTTTTTCCACTGACAGCTTCCTAGGTATTACCCAGAAAGCGAATGGAAACGGTGCACTGCTATAGCATGTAAGCTGTTATCCTACACAAGTAGCTTTCATTTTGTACCCAACAGTCGCGAGTTTGGGCCTCTGCCACTGTAGCTTGGTGCCACGGGGGGACGAGGCTATCAGGTTCACTCCATCAGACCCAAGGGGCAGCGGATCGTGCCCACGAAGAGTAGCCACTTCCTCCAACGTTCGAACAGGAGCCATCACACAACCCATCATCACCCAACGGGACACAGCCATCTATTGAGGAGGTGGCTACCACAGAAAGAATTCGAACCGTCCCCAAGAGCACCTGACGCAGTGCGACTGGCGCGACTCACGCAACCACGTACTAGGTACTGGCATCAGAAATCCTGGGTTAACGTCTCACAACCAGGCAGGTGGACGCTAGCTGCCCGCCCCCCCCCCCCCCCTCCCATTCGCAGAAGGGAGTGGTCATTCCCACGTCTCTAGAGAGTACAAATTTCTGTGTAAACTAAGGTGTTGGTTTTCTCAGCTGTGTTTACCTGACACCGACCTGAAAATACACCACAACCCTCCACCACACACCGTCCTGCACTGAACCCGCGACAGCCCTCCTGGGATTGACTTCAGCTTGTACATCAGTGCAGTTTAGAAATGGAAAATTACCTTGCTGGTTCACTAGGTAATACTTTACTACAGAATACCGAGAACTAATTTTTTTATAACCATCACGAATGGGCTAGTAAAATTCGTTATTTGAACCGATATGTAGATGACGGAAAAATTTTGTTGGGTGGATGTGGAAATCAGAGATATATGTCACTGATAATGGAATAAATTACACAAAAATATAGTACTTATAATCGAGCACGAGAAACACAAGAAAAGAAAATTACAAGAGCAAAAATAGTAGAAACAGCAGCTAAAAACTCAGTTTAGTCAACCAAATTTATATTAAACAGCTACATATGAATCAAAATATAACAAAAGATAGAATTACTCTCAGAAAAGCACAATTTTGTATATCACATAGCATATTGGTGAAAATTTTGAAATAAAATCAACGGTGTTCTTCAAATAATCAACTTGCTAATAAGTGCCAGAACACACAAGACGATTCTATCGCGAATTTATCATTCAGTAGAAAAGTTCCATAAATTTATCTGTTTCAGTATTTATAAGTTAAAATACGATAGCCTAGAGAAGATGTACATAATACAGACAGGAAGAAATTTCAAAGCAGTATTCATAAAAGACCTGAATCTCATAGGCATCAAACTTTTATCATTTTTCTCACACCTAAAACAGAAAAAGCTCGGCCAATGACATAATACAACACATATCAATGCCCACCATCACTGAGAAAGGTAGTTTTCTAAATATTTTAGAAGAAATAGAGAGTTTCACATATAGGATGAAACATTCTGATATAATTTGGAACAAAAGATCGACCTAATACGTAAAGAAATTAATCTAAAACTCCTCCAACATTCTTGTAAATGTTGACTGTGGAAATACATACCTTGTGTTTAGCTGCTTCATTAACACAGATCATACAATTTAGAAATGAAGTTATATAAGCTCCAATGTATACAACTTGTTCATACAGTTCGTCATTAAACGTTGCACTGTATCCAAATCTATAGTTGATTACTGCTGGCATACAAGAAGAAAATAACATATTTGTGGCTCAGAAAACAATTACATTACATGCAGAAATGCATTACATTACATGGAAAAATGCATTGCATTAAATGCAGAAATGCTAGTCACATTTACGAATATGGAACACTACACACGTTAATGCACTCTGGATGGTGCTTTGTCTTCTGTAGCGCAGATGTTACAAGCTGCAGCAGAGCTCTGCATCTATAAGACATAATACGGGGTTTTGGAACAGACAGGCAGAAATTCCTTTTTCCTGCTTCTTCTTCTTTATTGGGGAATGAATGTGTGATCAACAGCGTCATATAATATATGAATAAAGAACTACAAATTTTAAACGAATATATAATCATTAACACCAGTATAAAATTTTTTCTGTTGATAGCATGATAATGAAAATCACTGAGAGGGAAAATGAACATGGGGCTGTGATGTGCCTAAAGAGTTAGCCACCTCATTGTCAGTCTTTGTGAGAAACCTGTAGGTGTTTTTGTGTTACTTTGCAGATTTTTACATCTGATTACAAAGTTAACACTGTTGTCATATGAAATGCATCTAATTTAGCGGCATGGTGCTCAGTAATACTGTGATACAGTGTATCGGTTGTTATGTGAAATACAGGATCACCAGAATAATAAGTGAGATGTATGACATCATGACAATGTATTAGGCCCATCTGATTGTTGCCAGTAGCTTAGGGGAAGGTAACTAAATTTGTCCTGCTTAGTTCAAATGTACAAACAAGAACATAGTATGTTCTGGAGTCCATGTAGGAACTTCAACAACAGTTACCAAACTCTTTCTCGATCTCCGCAGCATATGCCTTCCACATCCCCTTGTGCTCGTAATTTAGGCTCAATAATTTCGCAGTTGGCTTTAGTGTAACAAAACAAACTGTACTGTTGAGTGCTTTAATCTTTTCATGAAATCAGACTCGAGTATCAGGCAGCTGTGCTGAAAATTCGTAGAAAAGTATGTGAAAACAGAGTGATGGGAGCGGTTTACCACAAATAACTGAATTAGATGAGTTACTGAACATGCAGTAAGAATTTACATACATAGTTCTACTGCGGATTCTATTACGTACATTACTACAGAGTTACATGTAGAGATAATTATACTAAAACCTATGCAAATTATGTAATTACTGTTTTCACTGGTTTGATGCCGATATGATACGTCGTTTTAATTTACGTAAACCCCAATCACAAGTATGTGCGAGCATATACTGGAGAGAACATCATAATTCTCATCGCAAAGTGCAAACTTGATTTTAAATTACAAGATGCAGTGCTTCAGGCTCTCAACACGTGTGTGTTAGAAATGGGGCAAGAATTGCCGTTTTTAAAGATGATTTAGCTTTGGTTGGATCATCTAGATCACTAACGACACTACTCCTCAAAGTGGAAACCGGCGTTTCGTTCTCCAAGAGATTTAGTGCGCCGTTTATGACGTTCCCGACTATGGCTGTGTATAACTTCTCACCTCTCCTTATTTGCTATATTTCTTACTTTAATTTAGTCATTTACTTTATCCGTCTTCTTTAGAGCTTTCAGGCTCTTTCTCTCATCTATCCTAGCTTCCTTAACAATGCTCGTAATAGTGAACATTTCAATGTGCTTAGTAGATGACTTTTAATTTTCGCAATTAATAAACACATTAGGTAACTTCGGTGCTATTAACTGCATTAAACGAGTATAACTACTTACATGGTCAAACACCTCAAGTTTACATAACCCCATATGTAATAATTTACAACTAATTCGCGTTATCTTAGTTTCCTTTACAACGTTGTGTAGAGATGCGGCAGCACATCTTGATGGTCGAGTACGTGATTTGATGAAAATGGTTATATTTTCATACCTATTTTCGTTGTTGTATAATTATGGTTATAGCAGCACTATTAATCATGACTACGATTACTCCATTATTCTTATAGTGGTTTGTGAAAATATATATCAAGCACAATGCACATGTTGTGTAATTCCTAACTCATGCCCGCCTTTACTCTGCTTATCGGTTACACGCTTTTGTATTAATTTTCTATGTAATGCAACCTTCCTGTCTTCTATAACTGAAGAACTGTTTTCTTTCATTACAGATACTGAACTTTCCTACAGGGATAGCCGATATTGAAATGGCGAATAGGAGAGGCCTCTTAAGATCCGTAGCACGATACCACGCCATCTGCAAGGTTTTCGGGCTGACGCCGTTCACAGTGGACGCTGAGAGGTGTGTGGTACGGAGAACATGTGCTGGTACACTGTACGCAGCGGCTGTTCTCTTCATGACCCTGGTATCATCAACGCTTGTGTGGAACGGGGTGCAAGTTTTGAACGTGAGAAGAAAGGATTCCTTAAGCTTCGTGTGGCTGGTTGCCTATGTGGTGGCTACCTGCCTCACCATTGTTGCGGCGGTCAAAGCAGATTTGTTTCGAAACGCCCAAAAGTACCAGAAGATCCTCATTCTGTCATACAGGGACAGCGGCCTCTTGGAACCTCATCGTTCCTCCAGTCGACCGGTAAAGTTCTCCTGCGTGACAGTTTATGTCATGTCCACTGCCCTGATTATAGCTTTAGTCACTACGGAATGGCTGAGGAGCGGCTTCAACTGGTTCTTGGTCCCCGTATTCTTCACCAATAGCATTGTACCAACAGCTGTCTCCAGGTACGTGGGACTTGTTCTTCTGGTGAAGGTCGACTTACAGCAACTCAACCAGTGGCTGAGAGCTTCGGAGCAAATGAGACGCCAGCATCGACCACTTACAGATCACTACCGGAAACTGAGGAGAGTCTACTCCGCACTGTGCCACCTGTCTCAGGAGGTTCTTTCGGCAAATGAGCTGTTCTTATTTTACTGCATTGTGACAACACTGTGCATTATGTCTTGGAATATTGTTGTGATAATCTTATCAGAGCGGCGTATATGGCAGGAGGTTATACATATTTTTCTTGTAACGAGGCAGGCGTTACAGGTGTTAATGATAACAGTGGCCTCGCACGCGCTGTCCAGGGAGGGGGCGCAGACAGCTCCTGTCCTGAGCCGGCTACTCCTGGGTTCGACTCTCAGCACCGCAGAAGCGGTGCAGCTGCATTGCTTCTGGCGTCTGGCACGCAGCCAGAGTCCAACACATCAGCTGTACGGCGTCGCTCCGTTGGATCCGAGGATGTTGGTGACGTCCTTGTCATTCATTCATCACAAACTGCATAGTCGTACTGTCGACTTTCTGGACAGTATTCTGAACAATTGCTTGTTCTAAGAATTATAATAGTATTGTAGATTACATTGGGATGTTCTGCACCGATTCTTAAAACAGTGTTTGTGTCATTGCCAGTTTGTATAATATATAATCTGTTATGTTAATTGGTACTTGAAGTATAGGACACTTGTCTCTTAGAAAGGGCACAGCCGATTTCCTTGCCCATCCTTCCCTAATCCGAGCTTGTGCTCCGTCTCTAATGACCTCGTTGTCGACGGGACGTTAAACAGTAATCTCCTCCTCCTATTATTCAGGATTGACCATTTTAATACATATTGGGGAATAACTTTGAATGTAGATGAGATACAGCAAAAAGTTTTAGATAAAAGTTGTAGCTGGCAAAGAGAGTCACGCATTGCTACTAATGACTGTCATATTGAACGTGATTTTTAACGTGACTTGGAGGTTAATGTGATTTTTAAAATGGGAACGGTAACATTTGATTCCAGATTTAAAAAAGAGTGGCAAATTTCACACGTAAAATAGATTATTCAAGATCACGGCCAGCTCAGTGAGTGTCAAACAAGTGAACATCTTTTAGTTGTAGTGGGGATCAACATAGAACAGAGGAGGGGTACAGCAAAATGCAGTGTGAGACACAAACTGGAAAGGGCATTCCAAGGAATGAGAGGCTAGTGGACTCATTCAACGACTCGTAAATCAATGATCTACGTTTCTTTTATGTTTGTTCTGTCTTGCAAATGCCACAATAACATGTATACGCCGCGATGTATTTATTTTTGCCAGTAAAGACGTTAATTAGAACATAAAGGCCATACCCCTGTTTGCTCTTTCCAAATCCGATGTTTCGACGAAACTAAACTCAACCTACGGTTGACATTACCTTTAAAATCGTGGTTATTGGTAGATGGTACATGACTACTTTCAATCTGCGTCCAACATTGTATTCTGCTGTATCCCTCCCTGCTAGAACTAAAAACGTATTCGCTTATTTGATGTTAACTGAATCTAGCCATGACCTTGAATAACGTATCAATTTATATGTAAAATCTGCCACTATTTTGAAATCTCGAATCAAATATTAGGATTCCCATCTAAAACATTCACATTAACCTCCAAATTATCAAGGTCGCGAAAATTAGTAGTACTGTACGACCCTCTTTGCCACCGACAACCTCTCCCTAAAATATTTTGCTGTTTCTCATCTCTGTCCCTGTTTATTCCTCTTATGGATTTAAATGGAGCAGGATTTAAGTGGAGAGGCCAATATCAGCATATCTAGACTAATGAACAGAGGTTGACAATAGGTTCGCGAACTTGCCGCTCTTATTGCCCGTACGACCCGTTTCTAAGCCAAAAATACCCTTGGACAATGGGAAGAGTTACCCAAAACTATAATATTATACCTGTAAACGAATGAAAAAAAAGGCAAAGTAGACTAATTTTCGTGTCGAACTATCATTTACTTCAGATGCTGTTCCAGTAGTAAAAATGGCAGCATTAAGTCTTTGAACAAGATCCTGAGAATCTGCTATCCACGACAGTTTACTATCTATCTGAAGACAAGGAAATGTGAACTCTTCAGTCTCACTAATCATATTCCCGTTCTGAGTAATCACAACCTGAGGTATTGTTGAACCGTGTGTTAGAAACTGTAAAAATTTAGTTTTACTGTGATATTTGTAATACTGTAACTATTCTTCTATGGTGAATTCAATCCTTTTTACAAAATAATTTCCTTATTTAATATAGCACAAAGTAGCAAGGGACACGACGTGGATATATTCAACTATTTTGCTTAAAACAGCCTGAAACGCTGGAATTACTTTCACTGTAAACCAACACGTAACATTCACCATAGCTAACTGAAGAACGAGAACAGCTCGTGAATCTCAGAGACACGGCACATCGGCCATAAAAACTGCGCTCAACTCATGAAAATCATATGGGTTAGAAATGGAATAGTCATGGCGTGAGAAATGCAAAACTCATGTATCCCTATCCATTACCCTACAACAGAACTATGCCAGCTGTCCTATTGGAAAATCTCTGTGTTCTTGGTCTAGGAAAAGTAAAAGCTACTGCTTACCCTATTGTCCCAGCTGCAGAACTGAACCAGTACCTCACATTACCCACAATCACAACTGAACCACAAACAAAACAGAGACTCATTGTTTACTTCATGGGGGTAAACGACTGTAGCCACGAAAGATTCTATCTAAAGCATATTTCTTGCAGTACATTCAGAAAGGCCAATATGCGTATCAGATCCGTATCTACTGGAGGCGACGGCAACACGGTTCAAATGATGAAGCTTATAACTGACACACTACCGCCCACTACAACGGATATCTCCAATTACTGCTTTACCACAAGCGTTCCGTCTGGTGCCTGGAAACATTGACTAGGTAGGCCACAACCAGCGCGACCACCATGTGCTTGTCATACATCAGTAAAGCCTTTGACACTGCTGAATTTGTCATTTTATTTGTCAAACTTAGCAGCCTAATCTCTCGCCAAGCCATAGTGCAATGGTTTCCCTCATACTTGACATCGCGCCAGCAAGAAGTCATATCCGGCACCATACTGTCACAATGGAGGCAGGTTGGATCAGCCGTCCCCTAGATTATTAGGTAGTATGCTCTTTTCACTATATGTCAGTGATGTGTCATTAGTTTTGACTTGTTGCAGGTACCACACGTATGCTGATGAACTCCAGTTGCATGTAAGTGTAAAACGAATAATCAAAAACAGCTATCGGAAATATTAATACTCACCTATGTGAAATGTAAGAATAGTCGCAGGATAGTATTAAACTCAACGCATACAAAATCCAAGCGGTAGTGATTGGTCATTCTAAGTTAATTAGCCCGAAATATCGGAAATCACTGCCATATTTAACCTTAAACGGTAGAACTGATATAAAATTGATATAATTGCGGAAGAGGACTGGCGAATATGTATAAATACAGGGAATATATACTGAAATGCGGGGAAATTGAGAAAGTACTTGCGTATCTTTTGGTTGGCGCAGGAAATTTTGTAAATGGGAACAAGTACGTGACAGCAAGACGGGAAACAGTCACTTTTTATCGTCGAGGCAGCATTATACTGTGTGTCTAGTGAGGTAACAGTGACACACGCGAGTTGACTACTGTGTTTGACGCTTTTCAGGAAGACAGAGAACCATCTGCCTCTAAACTTACATGCATCTGCGTTAAAGGGTAACACAGAGTGGACGGGGTGATCGATTGACATGGAGCTGTAACGAGGTACGATTTAATGGTAGACTGATGATGCATTCTAGAGGAGGAGAAGTTGCTGCCCGTCGATTTTTCCACTGTTCTGTCAGGATGCATCAGTCGCGTGACATAGCCTGCGTTTGACTCGTATACAACCACGTGTTCTGTATGTGATTTAGAGCACTGTCTACTTGCGATCGTTAACGGTAAACCTCTCGGTCATCAGAGGACTTCTATCTCATGTGTGATGAAACGTGACACATTCCTCTAAACGAACTATGATTTATGCGATGTACTCCATCCCCCTGTCGCATCTTTGGTGTAAAATCAAGACTTCAGCTTCATAACTAGGAAGATTCAAAATGGTTCAGATGGCTCTGAGCACTATCGGACTTAACTTCTGAGGTCATCAGTCCCCTAGAACGTAGAACTACTTAAACTTAACTAACCTAAGGACATCACACACAGACATGCCCGAGGCAGGATTCGAACCTGCAACCGTAGTGGTCGCGCGGTTCCAGACTGTAGCGCCTAGAACCGCTCGGCCACTTCGGCTGGCCTAGGAATATTCCAAGTTAGCGATAGGTGTTTGTGAGGCACTGCAATTCTGATGTATACATTTGCCTGACAGATGCTGTTTCCAGAGTTAGTGGCGGAATGACTTGTAATTTCAGACTTCGGACCCTACTGCTATGCGTTTATCTGTTTCTTTGTAAGAGGTATTCCCGTTACGAACGATCATTTTATATAAGACTCATGCGGGCATAGTATAATTTCTGAACCCTGATCGGATGTGAACAGTGGGTGCTATACATCTCTGGAAAGTTATATTGTGCTCGAATCACACAGAGCCAATGTTTTAAGGAACTAGTTTTTTTTCGTTTCACGGTTCGATAGCATTGTTTATCGTAGAGAAACCAGGAAGAAGGTTGCATGTCATGCACTGGAAATATATTTCTTACACTGGAATATTAACAGCGCTGCATTCCATACGACTGATAGGTCGGAAAATCAAGCGATCTAACATTATAGCCTGTTTTAATTGCGGAACGTTGTAGCCTTAGGAGTGCATGTGTTTATGTTCTCTCTCACCCTGGACTCTAGAACAATGCTTTAAAATTAATAGCTTAGTTGATTTACGTGAAAGTGCTTTGAACACCATCTGTCTGGAGCTCCATCACGCATAAAATCACCCGTTTGTTGTTCTTCTTAACCGTCTGCTATTACATCACAAGACTTTCAAATCTGTTACTATACATTGATAAAGAGTGCTAACCTCCTCGACATGGGCGCATCTGAAGAAATCTTGTGCACTTGAATGGGCGAGGACTTGGCAAGTGCCATTCATTCAAGAGACGTGGAATGTAGCGGTCTGCTTCTAATCGGTTTCAGATTAAATCAGTAACGATGTTGCAGGGCAGGTTTGTCAGTGACAGTGTGAGGGGGTCTTTCAGTCTCTAATTTTATCCTAAGAGAGTGAGAATGCTACGTGCCTCCTATCCGCATGGAGATAGATCGTAAATTAAGCACTATGCTCGAGGTGTTAGAAATATGCAGAGAGCTGTCTGATATACTTTGATGATGGATGTGTTCAAGAATTAACAAGGAATGGACGTACTGCACAGTCATCTATCCACATTCGCAATGATACTCGCAAAGTGGGGAAGGGGGTTGTTTATCTATGATACTGAAAATGGGAAACAATGTGAGTGACAATTTGCTTGTGTGGTTTTCTTCATAACTCAGGAGGCACAGTACCTGATAACCTCAAAAAGAGGACTACAGTGCAAGAGACTCAGAACAACACATATGAAAACACTGCACAAAATACTTACACAAATACGTCCACTTGACAACAAGAAAAAAATTCTCAAAATGTATCATGCTAAGCATGAAAAAATGCATAACTAGCGCAGTGTTCCATTATTTAACAAACAAATTACAGCTGGAGGCTTTCGAGAAACATTGATTATGACTTGCGTAATTAAGTAAGAAGTTTGTACTTCTCAGACAATTATCAGTTCCATTTCCATCAGTGGTTTTTATTAGATAATAAACAAGACCCTGACAAGTATTTTCATGTATATTATGTACGTATGACCTACATAAAGTGCGAAAGTACGAGAGGTGTCCTGTATGTAACTTTCACAGCTTAAAACGTTGTTCCCACATTTTAAATTTCCTGCATTTAATTTTTTTTGTTTAGTCCTGTGAAAAGTGTAAAGGTGAAGTTCCACTGTATTTTATAAATGTATATTGGTATGGTCAATCTCGATCTCATTTGGATGCTCCACAATATGACTGTGACGTACAGCTGCATGTGATTGCTAACTGAGAGGCTACTGGTTAACAAACTGATTACGAACAGGAAGAGGCATGCAGAGTCAATGCGCCTGCTGCCCACACCCCTGGTTTACCCATTATCCCTTCATACCAAAAGCTTTAGCAATAATTAAATTAAATTACTTAAGTTGTTATTCGCAAGTCCATAGTTTATTTACATTTATTTTTATTTGTACAAAGTTTGGAGTGTTTATATGTAATGTGTAACGTATTGTGCACCATGCTGCCTGAAAGAAGAAATGTTGTTTCATGGATAACTGACCATCCTGGAATACTTTTGTCAGTAGCAGGGATTTAACCTCCAAAGATAAAAATACTTTTAACATGGCTCTGTATGACGCATTCATTGCAAATAATATCTCTCTTCACAAACTATAAACACTATCCTCAAAGGCTTCCTGCACAAATACTGCTTAAATCAAAATATGCCAGATGAATCAACATTGCATAAAAATTAATACTGGCAGTTCACCTGTGTGTTCTGGTAGAAATACGGAGTGAACTCGAGGATAACATTAACTGAATTTTAGTTGACAAAACTACTGATACTTAGGGCTGTAAAATTACAAATTTAATTGGTGGTGCGTTAAAACGAGAGTTGCCTTCTTCCTGTTTGCTGTCACATCATTGGTCAGTGTTGAAATTACTGTAAAATTGGTAAAACTGTGCACACACTCAACTGTAATGCTTAATATTTCAGTACATCGAGGGTGTCTTTTCCATCCCATCTGTCCACTGGTACGCTGTTGGTTACCACGTAATGACTGACGGACGTCGCTTGTTTGAGTTGGAGAAAGAGTTTTGAAGGAGGGGCAGCACCTTCTGGGGATAGCTGGCACTGAAACAGTGATTGCGTACATGACTGCAATATGAGTAATCAGTCGAGACGGAACGCAGAGCCGTCAGCTATTCCAACACTGGAGCAGACGAGTTTAAATGTAGAGGTCGTCAGTCACCTTCGGACTGTAGTTTGGAAACTCTCCACAACACTCCAGAACTCTTTCAGTTTTCTTATGTTGAAACTGTCTTTTATTTAAAATCATACAGTGTGTGTGGTGTGTTATGGTAGCAGCAGTAACAACACGATTTACACCTTGCAACGTCCAGTGTTCTGCGAGACACCATGGATTAGACCCTGATACAGACCTCGAAGTTGTGGCGGAAAAACAAAATATATGGCAGTGTGCAAAGCATGTTACAGCAAAAGAAAAAAAGGTTTAACAACAAGACAGGGTCACAGGGAGCATCGCTTGTCACTTACTGTATAGTCTGCAGGACATCCCCCTACAGTACAGGTGATGAAACCTCAGATTGGTCCGTGCAGTTTATCAATACCTGGATACTTAATAGGATCATCACGTGTGCTCGGTGCTGGCACACATGCGGTATTTGTTTTCGATGTATGGGAGGAGAGAGATGTTGTTAAAATCTTATCGAGTTCTCTATTGGATGAAGTTAGTGGAGCTCTTATAGTTCGTTATTTCTCTCCGTTGGATGATACAGATTAACGAAGCTAGCGTGTCAGGGTGATAAGTGTCAATTGGCCCTGAGGGACACAGATCTGTAGCACTTGTATGTAGTTTGGGGACGCACCACGGTGTAGCTGCAAAATCCTTGTCCTTCTCCCAGTTCCCGTTTCCCTAGAATAGTTAAAACACAGTTCTGTCGCAGTAACTCAGCTTAGCCTGTTTTCACACGGGATGCAGAAGGTGGTAGATACAGCTTTCTCTGACTTCTACTCAGTTCCGACTTAAATAGGAACGATCCCATGCGTAAAGCTCCAGAAATGGCAGCAGTCGCAGGATGCATAGGGGATATCTAAAATTTTACTGCCGCAGATAGGTTCGTCAAAGATGACTCGTTTCGAGGTATCAGAGTGACAGAAATATGATTCACTAGTGTCTGTAATCATTAAAGGACTTCTCCATAGGATCCAAGGCAGGTATGCGGTTGAATGGGAAGACTTGATTCCAAATCCAAGACAGCATTTCTAGCGGACGGCGTCGCACTAGAGATCTGAAAAGCTAGTGTACATTTCTTATGTGTTCAATCAGCACACCGTCTATGAGTACTGTTTGTGATCCTTCTCAATCAACAATCACAGTCGATATATCGCAGAACCTCTGACATGGCATCAAGACAAAATGCGTTGCAAATACTGGACAAACATCTAGCGGCAGTGAGGGAGTTGCAAATACTGGTTTCATACCACTTCCTTAGCTGAATCACTTTCTAAATTCGCTAATCTTATAACGAGGATGCATCGTCGACGACGTGTAACCGCACTGTTGACCTGATAATATACACTATGGCAATCACCATCTACAGTATATTCAGTGTTGTGGTATTTGTCTGGATAAAAAAGAAAACCAACCTCAATCGTATGTAATGTCATACCTCGATTTATAAAGCCAGTACAACTTTAGCATGGATACTTGTGTGCACCTGTAGGACCAAGACATCTTTTGATAGTAATATGTTCATGTTCATCTGGCGGTTTGTAAGACGATTATTCTCTCTTTCTAAGTCACAGTGGTATCACTCGCAAGAAAAAGTTGTGAGACATGTCCACCCCTCGTTGATTCTCAGTCAGTATTATTTCGTATCGTCAGCAATCATTTATTGGCGAAGTATTGTGCATAGTAGTAGGGGTTGCGTGATAGGTTCGCCATGAGCATCAGGCTGATAAAGTATATGTTTGTGTTCCGACATGTGCAAAGGAAATGACTATGTCCAGGAAGGTCTGGATTTGACGTGGAATACTGTGATAGCAAAGGGGAGAGTATGTGAAATCATAAGAATGTTATAGATATTTCTGTTTCCAGAGCCACAGCCGTAAGCAGGGTGTATTTCCGACACTTGGCTCATTGTCGAATGTCGTTCAACTGAGACCGCGATAGTAACATTTAATTGTAAATATAGCGATCAAATATATATGTGACCGATGTCTTATGATAATGATTCTACCTATGCGTGCTTGGCATGCAGTGCTGGTGGCCTATGGCGGGAATGATTCACTTTTCCAGGCAACGGTAGGAGCTGTCCGAATGGAGAGGCCTGTTGGGGTGCAGGAATGTAGCTGACTTAACTGTGTAGACGGCCGAATAGCGAAGTAATACTTAGTATGTGTTAGACAGCTTTCGCGATCGCGTGGAAATTTGAGAAAATTCAATATGGACATGTGTTTGTGCTGGGCCATTATTCCCACCCATGTAAATCGTTTGGTCGACTGCTTCTTCACATTTTGCGTCTTTATTTAGGTGAGAGAACATCGATTGTGGTGTGTGCATCTAGCAGGTGGAAGACACGTTTGCTGGTTCTCTAGACGTGAGAAACACATTAGTTGACTTTGTAAACTATTGAGATGATTTGGAATCTGTTACATAACCGACATCAGTGTCCACAAGTGGAAATATCAGTTTCCTCTATTTTTTTTCTCTAGTTATTTTTCTGTAAAGGTCTTCACAGATGGAATAAGTTACTAGTTACTCTATGGGGTACAGCATGCTCCACCTAGCTAAAATTTTGTGTTCCTAGAGAAATAATTTCCAGTCTATATCTTCGGAATTATGTCACATGAGTAATACTACTGTGCAAGCGATATTGCTGTGTGCTTGATATCGAGAAGTACCGTGAAAATAGTATGATATTCTACCAAACTATGCGAAATTACATATGTTCTTGTAGCCCCAGAGTCTGGAGATGTGTGTAAGAAAGCAAGCAGGTAGGGTCGGAAATAGTAATGCGTTTGTGCCAAAGGGAGCCGATCCATAATTTGTAGATCAATTCTGAGAGTGACTTCAATCCACTGAATGTGCTCTGGTCATCAGTTGGTTGTCGATAACCACCCTCGTGGGAAATATCTAGTGCCACAAGTATACCTACAGTGCATGTACTTATGCTATCTGTATTCACAGTATATGTACGAGTGATGTAGGAGGGGTGATTTTGTATGGCGCAGGATATGAATTGTATGTTTACTACATCGACACGGTACCCAGTGGTGTATTGCTGAGTTGGAGATCAGTTTTACGCTCTAATATTCAAGCTCTTGTCCTCAGTGAGAGAGCAGTGTAACTGAGGAAGAGTCTTTCCATACCTGACGATATGTGGAGCACCCTGCAAGGTTTAATTGTCGATGCAATATGGCGACCTGTGTAAAATAGTTTCTTGCTGCTGAAACTATCATCTGCAGAAAGAGAAAAAGGCAGACTGTGCTTGCACACTGGCAGCATTAGTAACTCGGTGGGTAAATTCGATAAGAGCCAATCATAATGCTCCATTCACTCACCAGACATCATTTGTGCTGGAATATAAGTGTCTCTACACAGTGGTGAGAACGTTTGCATATGTTGAAAGCAGGAAGTGTAACACAAGATGGATTGGATGTGTTGTTAGGACCAAGAGGAAGAATGCATTCGATGTTATTCTGCGCTATTTCCGTAAACAGGTCCTGTTAGGGCAAGAATTTCCATGCAGACAAGTTGAGACATCACAGAAGCGCCTACAAAAACAAGCGTTGCCTATTTCCGAGGCACAATACAATTTCCGAGAGGTCGACTTGGTTCTTATTTTACATAACTATGTGACATCACTATAACATTGAGAACCTCTTTAGATGCACTTGCGATGGCGTGTAGCTAGGCGTACGCAATTCGCAGTGATGCGTCAGCCACACAGGGCACTTAAGCAGGACTAGACGCAGCCCGAATGTCCTTTTAGGATCACGAGGAAGAGAAAGCAGCCTGTGGTATTCTGGGAAACAATGGAACGGATTTCTGCAGCATCTGTGAGGGTACATCCCTCTGAAAGTAGGTCTCCACTCCTGTCCAGTCATGTCAGCAATTTTGCCCAGGTCAACACATATTTCCAGAGGAATTTTTCAGATGTCAGGTATGAAAGGGATGCCACTGCCTCATATTTGCGGGACCCGAATGGGCACCTTTGCATGACTTAGCAGCTGATGGTCGCGTCGACCCTTTGCGGGGGCTGCGAGTGCATCCCAGCTTCTGGGAGCGTGTGTGATAGCATCCTGTGCAGTCCAGTAGACAGGGGGCAGTGGGCGGGGCATGCGCGCATTCTTTGCGTGTCTGTTGTATTATTTAGCGAGCAGGCCTGTAGGCCATGCTATGCATTAGTTGGACAGTTTACGAGTAGTGAGTGTGCATGCAGACCGTTTTACATGCGTTGTTTTGATAATTTACGAGTTGTTTTCGTGTCTGCACTTCAGTGTACTGCACTATTTCGGTGATTTACTAGTAGTTTACAGGTCTGTGAGCTGTGTGTTGCATTATTTCGGTAATTTACGAGTTGTTTGCATATCTGTACATCAGTGTACTGCATTATTTCCGAGTAGTTTGCAGGTCTGCAGACTGTGTATTGTGACTCCAAGTACATCAGGGCGAGTACTTCTTTTTTTCATTGTGATAAATGAACTACGTGAAATCTGTCCCTAAATAAATTGTTCCAAAATAAATAAAGTACACTCCTCCCCCTGCCCAACAGCCCAGTGCAGGCTGAGTCATTTTCCCACCATTTTCCCCTCCAGACCACCATCTTGGATTATGTCATGGGAGGGACGATAGCACTCTCTGGTCGCAGTATTGTGTACTAGGGCAGTTGGACTTCAGACCTCGTGGTGGACACACTGGATGGTAGTACTGCCTCAAATTGTTTAAATAATGACTGCATGCAAAATAAAGACTTACGTCCATCCTATGCAGCACAGGCCAAGTCCTTTTCCCACCAATTCTTAGGGAGAGGTGGTGGTCGGATGACTTAGGTCAGTGGAGGTAGCCCAAGTGACCTATTTTCCTGCCACTTTCTTAGGTTAGTGTAGGTATTCATGGTGTGTTGCAGTGTTCTGATGAAATTTGAATTTACCACCATTTTGTGGGGGAGGGGAGGGGAGGGGATGCAGGGAGGGGAGAGGGTTAGTGGAGGTAGCCCAATTAAAATGTCTTGCCGCTAAAATTCAAACTTCCTGCCAAAAGCGGCCATTTTCGATAACGGTGCTCGTGTCATCATCTGACATCACATGCGCCATATTGGATGATGTCATCACCGCCATCTTGGTTACATCTGGCAACAATGGACAGTGGAGCAGAACGAAGTTTGCTCTACTTCTTTTCTGTTCATCCAGGTCTGCCCTGCCCCATGGAAAATCATGGAATTGAAGTCAGTTCTCAGGAAGATGACACATTATATCCGATTTTTTCCCAGCGCACCTCAGATCGTTGCTCTATTGGATCGGTTGCGAAAGGACAATGTGTCTTTTGTTTGGACCAAAGATTGTCAAGATGCATTCTCGAAAACTAAAAATGCCTTTGTGAGTGACAGGCGAGTTGCTCTATTAGTTCCTGCTAAGCCAGTGGTTTTGGCAGTGGACACCTCTTCGTAGAGAATCACACCTGTATTCTCGCACATATTTGGTTTACAGCATTGTCCGAGCACTTTGGCTTCCAAGACTCAATGTAACTATTCCCAGACTGATAACGATACTTTCACTATTATCTATGGCATGATAAAGTTTCACCACTATCTGTCTGGTCGGTAGTCTTACTTAGTGATGGACCAGAAGCTAGGTCTGTCTTTGGTTCATCCATCCAAACGTCTTCCATCGTGCACGGCTCAGAAGCTGCAACTCTGGGCTTTGTTACTGTCACAGTATCACGACGAGGTATTGTACTGATCCATGTCGAAGGATGCTGACGCCCTCTCTCGGCTTCCTATTGGTTCTGATTCTGAATTCAATGCTACTGCCACATGTTGTTGTCAGACAGATGCGCGGGACACTGAACTCTTACAGAATTTTCCACTGCACTATAGGAAAACTGGTCACGCCACAGAATCAGAGCCCGACTGGAACCTTTTGTTGCACTACATCTGTACTGCTTGGCCTCCTTCTGTGAGAAACATTCAGAATCCTTTTGTCTGCCGATATTTTGCTCGTCTGCATAACCTCTCGGTCCAAGATGCTGTGATTTTACTGCAAAAGACTGGAAAATAGGATGTTCTTATTCCTAAAGTGTTGCAAAAAGCTCCTACAAGAACATTCGAGAATTGAAAATACGAAACATGTAGCGTGTCGGAACTGTACATGGACTGGTATGAACGCCTATATTCAACAGATGATGTTCACAGACTTGCACATAGGCTGAAACCCTCCTCGCCCCTTAGCAAACGTTTTCAGCTTGGCCAAAGTCTCAGTTGCCATGGCATCATGCGCATATTGACTCTGCTCTTCCCTTTTGGAACAGTAGTTGGCTTACTGTAGAGAATTCTTTTACCAAATATCCGTTTTCAGTGCCCATGAACTCGACTATGTCGCGTAGTCCCATTCAGCCGTTGTCATCAATTTTCTGCTTGGAAGGTTTGCCAGAAGTGTGGCTCACAGGCAACTGACCACAGTTTACAGCTTAGGACTTCGAATAATCTTGTATAGTCCATAGTATCACTCACCATACCAGTGTTCCGTTTCATCATTAGTCGAATGAAGAACCTGAATGATTTGTGCATACATGCAAGATAGTTTTGTTTGTGGGGGGTTGAAGGGACCAGACTACAAAGGCAATCAGTCACTTTTTTCACTACCATGAAATATCCACAAGGAACAAAAACAAGCAACACAGATGACAAGGGACGACACAGGACAAGAAAGACACAGACAAAGACCAGACAAAACGATTAAAAGCACAGAGTGATTGGCCGACCATAGAAACAAAAAAGGAAAAGCTAACCACCAAGAGGCACACCAAAACTCTAAACTAAAACAATAGGCCAAAGGCCAGACGCAACACACAAAAGGGACACACCCTCAGATTGAGCGATAGAAATCTCACACTCGAATAAAACTCAAAACTAAGCCTGCCATTGCAGCATCATCCGATAAAACAGCAGGGAGTGTATCAGGCAGCACAAACGTTTGTCTGAGCGCCTTTGAAAGCGGACAGTCCAACAAAATGTGGACCACTGTCAACATTAATCCACAGCGACATACAGGCTGGTCATCGTCGTGCAATAAATGACCATGTGTCAGCCAGGTATGGCCAATGTGTAGCTGGCAGAGTACAATGGAGTCCTTGTGAGAGGCTCATATGCAGGAGCACCACACACCCGAAGATTGTTGGGGGAAGACAGGCTGTGCCATTCAGCACCCCAAGCACCGAGGCCTTTTTTGCAGCAATATCGACTGGAGATCACATTCTGGAAAGCCAGTCTCCGGGGCCAAGGCACTGATAGCCTATTTGGCCAGCCTGTCGACAATGTTCATTACCCGGGATGATGCCATGACCCGGGGTCAGGGAGTCACTACAGATGACGAAGAACTCACCTGATCAGGAGCAGATATGCTCTAGGGCGTGAGAGATGCCTATGAGCTCTGCAGTGAAAACACTGCAGCCATCCAGCAATGAGCGTTGTTCAGAATGATCCCCAAGAGTAAAAGCATAACCAGCTCGAACAACAACCATCAAATCGTCGGTATAGACCACGTCAGATCCGTGAATCGCGGCAAAGATGGAAAGAAAGCAGCAGCAGAGGGTCTTAGGAGGGGCTGAGTCCTTCGTGCCCTGTGCCAAATCCAGCCAAAGGCATGGACTGGGCACACACCACGGGTGTATATGTATATGTGCCCAGAAAATAGGTGGAAGAGAGAAGAACTCAACCCCAAAAAAAGAGCCTGGGCGCAACTGTGATGGTACACCCTGACCGGGGTCGCCATTCGGGAAGATGGACGACCGAGTTGGGGAACAGGAGACGGTAATTTGGATGCCTGGGCAAGCTACAAACATGTGCAGCATAAGCGGCCAGTAGTCGTTGGCACCGGATCTGCAATGGCGGGACACCAGCCTCCACAAGTATGCTGTTTACAGGGCTTGTGCAGAAAGTTCCAGTTTCGAGTCGGATCTCGCAGTGAAGTATGGGACACTGCAACATGGAAGGCGATGCCAAACCATAAGGCAGGCTGGCATGATCGAGACAGGACTGAATCAACGCCTGATACAGTCATAGAAGGGTAGACCGATCGGCACCACAGCTGATGTGACTCAAGCAACGAAGAGCGTTAAGATGACACCAACACGTTTATTTAAGCTGCCAAATATGAGGGAGCCAAGTCAACCGGGCATCATAAAGCAAGCCCAAAAACCGATGCGTCTCCATCACAGCAAGAGGTTCGCTGTCAAGATAAAGCTGTGGGTCAGAGTGAACAGTACGATGCCAACAGAAATGCATGACACAGGTCTTGGCGGTCGAGAACTGGAAGCCGTGCAAGATGGCCAAAGACTGCACCCAGTAGCTGCCATTCAGCACCTGCAATGCCAGTGGAGCTATAGTAAGGGAAAAGTCATCAGTATACAAATGATACAGACGTTCCCACAGCTGCAGCTAGCCCATTGACAACAACTAAAAAGAGGCAGACACTCAAGACAGAGCCTTGTGGGACCACATTCTCCTGGACTTAGGAGGAACTATGGGAAGGACCAACTTGCACATGGAATAAACGAAGCGACAGAAAATTTTGAATAAAAATCGGGAGCGGGACCCTTAAACTCCACCTATGATGCGTGGTGAGGATGTGATGTCGCCATGTTGTATTGTATGCCTTCTACATGTCAAAAACGACAGCAACCTGTCGGCAGGAGAATGCTGTACACATGGCCAACTCCAGGCAGACCAGATTATCGGTGACAGAGTGGCCCTTATGGAACACACCCTGGGATGTAGCCAGAAGGCTCCGAGACTCAAGTAGCCAACTCAGCCTCTGGCTTACCACGCATTCGAGCAATTTGCATGGAACATTGGTGAGGCTAATGGGGCGGTAGCTGTCCACCTCCAGTGAGTTCTTGCCAGGTTTCAACATGGGAATAATGACGCTTTCCTGCCATTGTGATGGGAACTCACCCTCAACCCAGATACAGTCTAGGAGGCGTCGCTGGGAGTTCACTGAGAGGTGTTTGAGCATCTGATAGTGGATGCCATCTGGCCCAGGAGCCATATCAGGGCAAGTGGCTAAGGCACTTTGGAATTCCCAGTCACTGAATGGAGCATTGTACGATTTGGAGTGGAGTGTATGGAAGGGAAAGCTCTGACGTTCCAACCAGTCTTTCAGAGAGTGGAAGGCTCGTGGGTAATTCATAAAAGCAAAAATCTGAGTGTAATCCTCTGCTAAGATTTCTGCAACCGTGTTGGAGTCAGTACACACTGCTCGATTCAGGGAAAGCCCAGGTACGCCTAATCTTGGTCCAAACCTGAGATGGAGAAGTACAGATGCCAATCGTGGAGACATACCTTTCCCAGCATTCCTGCTTCCGTCAGGGAATGAGGCGTCGTGCTCAGGCACGGAGACACTTAAGCTCAATGAGGTGGTCCAGTGATGGGTGCCACTTATGACGTTAGAGGGCCTGCCTGTAATAGCGAATCGCCTCAGCGATCTCTGGTGACCATCAAGGCACAGTTCTCTGCTGAGGGGACCCAGCAGAACAGGGAACTGCCGATTCCACTGCAGAAACGATGACAGTGGTGACCGTGTGAACCACCTCATCAATGGCATCGTGAGAAAGAGGCTCTATAGTGGCAATGGAGGCAAACAAGTCCCAGTCAGCCTTATTCAAAGCTCATCTGGGGAGGCGCCCAAGTGTGTGACACTGGGATAGTGACAGAAAGATCGGAAAATGGTCACTACCGCACAAGTCATCATGCACGCTTCACTGGACAGGGGGTAGAAGGCCAGGGCTGCAGACCAAAAGGCCAATGCATCACAATTAAATGTGTGGAGGCACCATTATTCAAGAGAGAAAGGTCGAGCTGTGCCAACACTCGTTCAACGACAGTGCCTTGGCCTGTTGCCACCAATCCACTCCACAAAGGGTTATGGGCGTTAGAGTCGCCCAGTAATAGAAAAGGTGGTGGCAGTTGGGCTATCAGCGCTGCCAATAGATGCTGCAGGGCATCACCATCCAGAGGAAGATAGAGGGTGCAGACAGTAATAGCCTGAGGCGTCCACACCCTAACAGGGACAGCTTCTAAAGGTGTTTGAAGAGGGACTCACTCGCTGTAAAGAGAGTTAAGGACATAGACGCAGACACCACCAGATAGCCTCTCATAAGCTGCCCGATTCTTATAATAACCCCAATACCCACGGAGGGCAGGGTTTACCATCACTGGAAACCAAGTTTCCTGGAGGGACATGCAGAAAAAAAGGTGAAGGCTGAGAAGTTCTCAGAGCTCAGCAAGATGGTGGAAAAACCACCGTAATTCTACTGGAGGATAATAGCATCGTGAGGCTGGGAAGGCAATGAACATTCAATGAGGCGGTTTACGCCTCAGAGTCACCTCCTTCCACCAACGTATTGCTTGAGCAGTCTGTATCTATTGTGTCTGAGGGTTCAGTGAGATCCAGGTCCTCAGCGGACACCAGAATCTTCACCTCATCCTCAGACACAAAACTTGTAGGTAGTGGTGGTGTGGCTGCCATTATAGTGCCTTGGCTCTTGGGGATATTTTGTTTTTTTGGTTTCTCCCACTGCCCCTCAGGTTGGTCCCACTGGGAGGGCTTCACTGATTCAGTCTCAGGGACTGAAGAGAACCGTGAAGCCGTACAACCAGCTATGTGGGTTTGCTTCAGCCACTGGTGGGTGTCAGCTCTACCACTGGTAAGAACCTGGGAAGGAGTGAGAGGAGTTGTTGCTCCCAATGTCAGTGCTGCAGGAGCAATAGGAAGGCAAGTTCCCTCCCATGGTCCTGGGGGCAGGTGTAGTCTTACAGCTTGGAGAGTCGACTGGAATTCGCTTAACTAATGAGGCTATCACTGTTGTCGTTGCGGCGGCATAAGAGGAAGTCATTTGCACAGGATGGAGTCGTTCAAATTTCCTCTTAGCCTCAGTATAGGTCAGTCGGTTTATGGTCTTACATTCCATGATTTTCACCTCTTTATGTGAAATTCTGGAGTCCAGCTAGCGAGGTGAATGATCCTTTTTGCGGTTGACATAGATGTGAGGCGGGGCACATGGAATATTGGGATGTGATGGGCGTCTGCAAGCTCGACATGTGAGGTTGGAGGTACAACACAATGACATATAGCCAAACTTCCAGTATTTAAAGCACCGCATCGGGGGAGGGATGTAGGGCCTGACATCACAGCAGTAAACCATCACCTTGATCTCTTCAGGCATTGTATTACCCTTGAAGGCCACGATGAAGGTGCCGGTAGTTACCTGATTGTCCCTCAGACACCGATGAACGCGCAGGATGAAATGAACACCTCGCCGCTCCAAATTGGGGCACAGCTCGTCTTCAGACTGCAAAAGAAGATCCCTGTGGGATATAATGTCCTGGACCATATTTAAGCTCTTGTGGGGAGTGATGGTAACAGAAATATGCACCTATCTGTCACAAGCGAGTAATGCCAGTGACTAAGCAGAGGATGCTGTTTTTATCAAATCTGCCCCAGAGCGCATTTTGGACAAGCCCTCCACCTCCCCAAACTTGTCTTCTCAATGCTGTAGAAGGAACTGAGACTTCATTGTCATGAAAGAATTTCCATCAGCTCTCATACAAACCAGGTACAGGGGCGAATAAGTCTCACTGCCATTGTTAGCCTTTTGCTCTTCCCACGGTGTGGCCAGCGAGGGGAACGATTTTGGGTCATACTTCTGTGCATTGAACTGAGCCCTGGAACGCTTAGAGACTGCTGGTGTCTGGCCACCAGCAAGAGATGATGTACCATGCTTCATTGCAGTCCATCCGCCCTGATGCCACCCAATTCGACCAAGAGCCCTCCCCACAGGTACCATGCAGCCTCAGCGAGGGCCACCTGGCAGGATGGCCATTGCCAGAAGTCCCAATGCCCCAGGGAGATAGGCCTCTACTCATCGGCGTACGTGGGGGGTGAACAGCACAGGCATCAGCAGAGCGATCCCTGGGACTTCAACCAGTAGGGTACATGGCGGCCCCACCACAGCAGACTGTCTACCGTGCTGGATATCAGGTGCAAAGAAGACCACGGTCGTCGTCGGCGCAGAAAGCGACACTGCATATTGCAGAGGGGAAACCGCACCCAGGAATGTAGCGTCGCTCAAGAGATGGAGAATGAGCAGGGCTGCAATGGGACGACGAGAAAAGGGGGTTATGATCTCACTGCACTATGGACACGATGCACCGTGTAAGGCGCCCTTCCCCAATTGGCTCGCTCTTCAGGAAAATTACCCAGTATGGAAGTCAAACCCTATGGTGGACCATGACATTAAGGCCGAAACGTGTGAGACTCCTTTTAGTCGCCTCTTAAGACAGGCAGGAATACCGCCCTTTCCAACCCCCGGACCTGCAGTGGGTTACATTCAAGCAACGCACGAACAAAATGCATGCCTGCCACATAGGCGAGCAAGCGCTGCTGCTCTTCCTCGCCACTTCCTGCCCCTATTCCCGAGACAGTTCGTTGCCGGCGGAGCTTCTACACGGCCGGCGCCACCGCACGCTGCTCCAGTTGCTGCAGCCACCACAGAACACGGCGCCTCCCACGCCCCTAAAGTATGGCTTTGCAGCTAATGAGTATATTCTACTCACATTTTTTGGTCGCACCAGACACCGGAAGAGAGAACAGATCCTTCGAAATGTGGGCACCTGAATGCATTTAATTCACGGTCCTGATGGATTACTGCACCGCCGTCAGAACGAAGTTCTTGCTAGTCGACTGCGAGACTCTTCCGCAGGTTTTCTGTCCCTAGATTCGCGTCCTACCGTGACATTGTGGGTGGCGAGGCGGCCACCGCCTGCGGAACCGCTGGAGCTGGACCGACGAACGCGCCAGTGGAACGACACCTCCATGAAGGCAGCGTTGAGCGCCCCCTGTCAACGCTGACCTAACAGGCCACCCATCAGTCGGCCCCAGTTCGGTCGCAGACTCAGGGAGCATTAGCACTGAGTAATAGGAAGACGATTCTACCACTAGTAATAATATATGAATGAAATTACATGTGTGAGGCACGGCAAGCACAGGAAGCCAGCTCACAACGAGAAGAGTTCGGTTTTATTTCTTTCCTCTTTACAAATAAAAAGTTCTACTAATTGAAAACTATTACGTACAGACTATTTTAGATTCTTGCCATCGGCCATCGCAACTTCTCTCTTTTTTTGTGGGTGCTGACCCCACAGAAGCTGACAACAGTCAGTAAGACAAAACTGATTATTTTAGAAACTCCTCAAAGGCATGAACTGAAGGTTGTATGCAACGCTCATGTCGTCAATCAAAAACATAATACTCTCATTAATCAAAACACGGCTTTAGTTTAAAGTCATTTTTCTCCAAAAGTATCCCAGATTAGTCTGAAGTCTACAAAGAGACCACATGTTTGTCAAAGACTAAAGACAACCTGTACAATTAATGGGAAACAGTACTTGCCAGTCACAAACAGGTCTGATCTTGATGGTATTGCATAATATCGCAGGTCCTAAAACAGAATATTCTGCAAATGCATTATGAGAGAAAGAGATAGGCACGTCAGGTGACATAATGAAGACAATCTATCATATAGTGTAGGAGAAAGGTAGTATAACCGCAGACGAAGTGGACGAGATACCATTAAGATTATAGGATGCTTTCGTGATAAATGTGATCAGCGTTGCGAAACTTGTTAACAAGCGTCTCACGAATGTTGCTGAACAAATGGGATTGTCAGGTTCAGTAGGCTCTACCACGGAATACCTTAACCCAGCCACTATTAAAATGAGTAGGAACCTCACTATAAAACTAATGTCCTTCACAAAAGCTTTAAAATCAAAAAAATTCTAGTAGTGGTAATAATATATCGACCGAGTTATCTAAAGAGCGTTGTTTAGAGTTTAGTAACATACAAAATTGTTTGTGTAGCCAGTTATTTATCAGTGTAACTTTTCCCAAACGGCCGAAATAAGCTGAAGCTAAGGAGTTGAGGTACAGAAATACTGCCAAACTTCTATCCAATTTTCTTCTCTCGCCATTCTCAAAAATTATGGGTAAAGGATTATATGGTTCACTACTTGATCATCCGGTAGCGAATAATTTAATGTCAAAATCACAGGTTGGACTCCTCCTGGTTGTTGACACTGATGACGTTTACACACGCAGCGATAATGTACTTTGTTCATTAGGTGTATATTAGAGTCTCCTGGCATATTTTGTGATGGGTCTAACCTATCTGATTGTATAGATGATTGCATTTTACGTAACCTAAAATATTATGGCGCAACAACAAACGCTGCAAAATGATTCAAGTCTTTAAATGCGAACATTTTAGGTTAGGCTTTACCGTTACTGATACCAATCACGACGAATTTCAAAGGTTTAAACCTCCATATCAGGTGGATTTACATTTGTTAGTATGACATACACCGAAGAGCCAAAGAAACTGGTACGCCTTCCTAATATTGTGTAGGGCCCCCTCGAGCACACAGAAGTGACGCAGCACGACGTGGCATGGACTCGACTAATGTCTGAAGTACTTCTGGAGGGAACTGATACCATGAATCCTGCAGGGCTGTCCACAAATCTTCTGAACCGCACATTGCAAAGCATACCAGATATGCCCAACAATGTTCATGTCTGGGGAGTTTGGTGGTAGGCGGAAACGTTTAAACTCAGAAGAGTGTTCCTGGATCCACGCCGTAGCAATTCTGGACGTGTTGGGAGTCGCATTGTCCTGCTGGAATTGCACAAGTCCGTCGGAATGCACAATGAACACGAATGGATGCAGATGATCACATAGAATATTTAACGTACGTGGCACCTGTCAGAGTCGTATCTAGATGTATCAGGGGTTCCGTATGACTCCAACTGCAGACGCCCCGTGCCACTGCAGAGTCTCCACCAGCTTGAACAGTCCCCTGCTGACATGCAGGGTCCATGGATTAATGACGTTGTCTCCATATCCGAACACGTCCATCCACTCAATACAATTTGGAACGAGACTAGACCGACCAGGCAACATGTTTCCAGTCATCAACAATCCAATGTCGGCGTTTACGACACATACGAGGCGTAAAGCTTTATGTCGTGCAGTCATCAAGGGTACACGAGTGGGCCTTCGGCTACGAAAGCCCATATCTATGATATTTCGTTGCATGATTCGCACGCTGACATGTTGATGGCCCAGCATTGAAATCTGCACCAATTTGCCGAAGGGTTGCACTTCTGTCACGTTGAACGATTCTCTTCAGTCGTCGGTGGTCCCGTTAATGCAGGATCTTTTTCCGGCTGCAGCGACGTTGGAGATTTGATGTTTTACCGGATGCCTGACATTCACGGTACACTCGTGAAATGGTCGTACTGGAAAACCCCCACATCATCGCTACCTCGGAGATGCTGTATCCCATCGCTCGTACGCCGACTATTACACAACTTTCAAAATCACTTAAATCTTGATAACCTGCCATTGTAGGAACAGTAACCGATCTAACAACTGCACCAGGCACTTGTCTTATATGGACGTTGCCGATCGCATCGCCGTATTCTGTCTGTTTACGTATCTCTGTATTTTAATACGCGTGCCTACACCAATTTCTTCGGCACGTCAATGTGTGTGTGTATTGTGTTAGAATTTTCGGAGGAACGTATGGCACTGTCTAGCGGAGAATCAAGATACCACTTCAGAACACGGTTTTTTTTGTGACAAAAAACCAAACGTATATCAAACGGTGAAAATAAAATAAATGAAATAGATTTACATGCAGTGGTCACAGGTTTCTTTCACTATCGTAACGCATCACATGTATACTGTCATATTTTGTACTATTAGGTACAAGGATCAAATCGCAAAAGAGGACCATTATCAGAAAGTACAAAGAATAAACATCATAACAACATTATTACAGAATAAGTTTTAAAGGATTTTAGAGATCTTTGTTTCGAGGTGCTGAGCACATGAGTTCGAGTAAATATTTGAGATGGTATATAAATCCGATTTTGTCAAGCTTAAATTTCATACTTGTTTATATAACCAGGCGACATATTGCAAACTTTAAGAGCAATAATTATTTTGGCTACAGTGGTAAAATTATACATTAATAACAATTTTTGTTGGTATTCTTAGATAGGATTGAAAGGCTAGAGGCAGAGAGAGGGGAAGAGAAACAGAGAGAGAGAGGTGGTGGAAAGAGTGATTGGATGAGAAGAAACTTTCCAAATCACGGGGTTCTTAAGATTGTATCTGTTACATGCAATAACTGACGAAAGTTTATGGTAATACAGTGGTTGACGATTTCAAATAATCAACAAGTGTACAGTTTGTGCCATTAGTTGATGTGCATGTAGTCTGAAGCTGCAAGGGGTACTAGCTGCTGGCGTAATGGTATGTTCGTAAATGAGGTTAATTCCTCGTACATTTGGGGGATGTATGGCAACATAACTGACGTAGGCGATGTATACGATGATTCTTCGCCGTGTTCAGACGGGCGTCAAATATGAGATACTGCAGCTCGAATAACTTGCCGCTACAAAAATCATACTAATGTTAATCTCGGACACAAAACATGACTGCTACTTTCTTTGTTGCATAGAGAAATGAGACCAACACAATCTTAAACACGTCAGTTGGAGAAACCATCAATAAACATAATCAAGCATCAGTGAAACGGTATCCATACCGAGACCTTAATCACAATTGTTACTTTCCTTGACACAACCCACTAACTCTCACGCAACCCGAATGAATCATTCCACTTCTCTTCCATATGGAGGCATATATTTTCTCGTAGATGGCCAACCTTTTCAAACAACCCTCACACCATATCCAGTCACTGTAATAAATCTACATTCACGCAAATATAGCGTAGAACAAGAGTAGGAAACATCACAGAAAGTGGTAGACGAAATAAGCACTGCCTCGGCATGGGTGACCTTGACCTTGTTACACTCCTCATATGCATAGTCAGTATAAGCCACTGAGCGTTAATATGGTAACCACGCCATACATCAGAACCACTTTCATCTTCACAGCTTACTCAGTCTGGCTCAAATATTGAACAAACACGGCATCTTTCGCATCATACTGTATGCTCATGTGACACAGACCAAGAGACAACCATCGCGAATCAGTACTCACTTTTCAACGTACTATGACAGAACCACACCTTATCCTGACAACTGTGGAATCCTAGAGGTATAATAGAAACTTCTGAAGAATATAAATATCCACAGCATGCCAGATCGTGCCTACATATAACTTCCATGAAACTGGTTTTTATCAAAGAAGAATGTCACGCATGCAAGAAAACATTAAGTAAAATATCAAGTAAAGCCTAAACATAACCGTCATAAATCATCCCATACATCATTCACTCATAATCACGTGTCACAGTTTCAGAGTCACAAAAAATGCAAGTTCTTGCCCCATATATTCTCATTGTATCACACATTATTCAGATAATCCAATACTGCTACATCAAAACATTCATGATAATCATATAAAGAAAGTAGTCGTTCATCAAATCAGATCTGACACTCAAAGAAGAAGCTGCACAGTGCTTGTAGAAAATTACCTCACTGACGAATAAAACGAATTTTACATTTGGTAACCACATCTCTAATCAAATCATGTGTAAGAGCACGGCACCCTATCTCACTCGTCCCTATAATTAAGAAAATAACTGTACACTCTCTCATCAATAGGACTACTCAAGAGTACTAAATTCTTCATCACATCTTGTAACTATAGTAATATTGTGCAAAAACCAAGCGCCTGTCTTTCAAATGCAATTGCACCTGGAATATCCAGGTACTAGCCAGGCCTGGCAGTGCTGAACTTTGTTGATTGTGTGAAATCCAATGTGGCAAGACCGTTGGTTATATTGCCATTCTTAGGGAATAAACTAACAAGACATATCACTGAAGCTTCATCTATATAGTATCTCTTAAGACCTACACACACTGAAGACCACAGCAACAACAACAGTGGCTAGCGCTTACTTAACTATGTACAAATAACAATTTATCTTTTCAAAAGAATTTGAATATTATTTGCAATTTTAGAAAAAATGTGCGCTTGGCGCTTAGCAGACTCTATTAATAATCTTCCAATTAATAATTGTAATTGAGAAACATGCTACACCGAGCTCACTAAGTCTTTAATTGACAGCAATTCAGGTTACATGGTATTTAGGATCAAAACAGGCCAAGTCGCTCATTAAATGTAAATTAAATATCAGCAGGTCAGTGCGAAGTAATCTGCCAACTTAAACGCTAACAGCCATCAGAGCAAAGACAGATGTGCTTAAGAAAGTAACATAGATACAACAAAGTTGTTACTGTTTTACAGCTCCTGCCTCGAACTGTCAGCAATGCGACAGCAGATGGCTCAGCGTTTTATAACACCGGCACGTCGGTCGGTCCGTCGGTCGGTCGCTGTGAGAGCAGCGCCAGTCCCGTGGCCAACCAGGGCAGTGGGAACCCACCCTAAGCTCTCGCCTGTTACCTGGGGAGATTTCACAGGGCCCTGGATGGGCTGTGTGGTGTCACCGTCAGACACCACACTTGCTAGGTGGTAGCCTTTAAATCGGTCGCGGTCCGTTAGTATACGTCGGACCCGCGTGTCGCCACTGTCAGTGATTGCAGACCGAGCGCCAGCACACGGCAGGTCTAGAGAGTCTTCCTAGCACTGGCCCCAGTTGTACAGCAGACTTTGCCAGAGATGGATCACTGACAAATAGGCTCTCATTTGCCGAGACGATAGTTAGCATAGCCTTCAGCTACGTCATTTGCTACGACGTAGCAAGGTGCCATTACCAGTTTATATTGAGATTGTAATTATGTATCATCAAGAGCGATGTTCACCAATTATGGATTAAAGTTAAGTATTCAAGCAACTACGTACTTTATTTACTAGACTCAACTCCTTTAACTGTTCCAGACCTCACGCCAGTCTGCGTGAGCTTAAACGCGTGCATTTCGGCCTCCTCTAGCAACACGGTGTTGGCTCTTCTGCCAACACATCAGGCTGAACTAAAACAGGCTAAAATTCTAAATGAACAAATTGTTGCACACCAGGATGAACAACTACAAAGGGGTAAAAAACCAATTCCACTTAAGGCAAGTGAGAGTAATTTTCCTACATTGGTCTCCTTAAACACTGTTTGGCTTTGAATTCAAGTAACAAGGAACTGGGAACTCAGCCAATAGTCAGGCAGTTACCTGAACATCAATATCTGCCCCTAAACTCAAGGTAGAAAATTAGACTTACAACGGCACAGCGACCTGTCTAACAGTCACAACTATATAACATTTTGGCTGTCACGTGTTATACTGCTTTGGATCATCGGCTATCCCAAGCGCTGGCTCATTACGCCGGAAAAAATTTATAGTATTCTTGTCCGTCAGTTCCACTTGAACTTAAAAGCAGTGCAAGACGTTGTATTTTACTTGTAAACAAGAACTAATCGGACGAATCGTCTCACCAGATTCAGGAACTGGAGTATGCCACACAGGATCCCGAGATGTCCTGGATGGAAATTAGCACCTGACAATTGTCGCTCCACCCAGTAGTGGTATCAGTCTCCAGACACCACAAGTGGCAACATGAAGGCAGCAGCCCCGCAAACAGTGCATGGTTCCTCCCTCTGCCTCCAAACATGCCTCTCCTCGCACCCACGCCATCTTCCTGACTGCCTCTGCTCCTCACAGTGCGGCGCCCACTCTGCATCCACTGGCCTCGCCCGTTGCCGACGTACAACTCACGCCCTCTCTCGGACTTACCTCATACCATCAATCAGCCAGTTTTGCATGCAAGAATTTCAAACCAGCCCACTAGCAGTATATCTAATCTATTACAGAAAATTTAGCTCCCTCCCTCGACCTTGGAGCCATGTACTCTAGAAAACTTTTCTGTAGCGATGTTACGTACCAGTAGGGTGACTGGATTAAGAACCTGGATAACCTCACAAGGTCCTACAAAGCGAGGTGCCAGTTTATCAGGAACTGCGGCGTACTTTGACCCTTGGGAGAATGTTTTTGTAAACGAACCTTATCACTACCACACACCTTAAACTTGCTTTGCCCAAGATTGTAATGGCACGCCTGCCTCTTGGGTGTGATATTAATATTTCCTACCACTTATCTCCAGTTATCCTGAATCAGGCTAGGCGTCACATTCTCAGAGAACAGATCGTTAACTGATCACAGATTGGACAGTGGGGAGTTGAAACGACGACCAAATACCAAGGAAGTGGAGGTGGTTTTAAGGGCTACACGGTTGGCGGAATTAAAACACCAAATTGAGACATGCTACTGAATCGCCGCGCTTGTGGAGTAAAGGGAATGGAAAATAATTAAGGACGTCTTCAGATTGCAGTTCAGTCACTCCATAAATGAAGGTTGTCGACAGTTCGGTACAATTGTGGAGTGAATTATGACATTATCGGAGCTAAGTCTTTTAAACTCTTGTGAGAGGAGGGGAGAAGTGTTCTCACTGACAATGGTATCGGGAGGGCCAAATGTGGAATATATCTCCGACAATTGACGAATAATTAACCCAGCTGTCAGCCTACTGCTGTGTACGAACCAGACAAATCTGGAGGTGTCATCAGTCACGACCAGGTTATACTGACTGGCAGTACCAGTACGTGGCAGGCGGCCGACATAATCAACAAAGAGTTTGTCAATGGGAGAGTGTTCTCTTCAAGATTTTAAAAATCCCCTGACAGCATTAAAATTGTGTTTAGGAATTTCGCAGTTATGGCACTCACCCCTCTAAACGCCACATATACCTATACAAGGCTGGCCAAGTAAGAAATTGCCTAAGCTTGCTAAGGATTCTACCGATTCCTAAATGTCCTCATACCACAGACTTTCCGGCAGCATTCTGAAAAATCACTTTTGTTAAAAATTACAACAGGGCTATTGATTAACATGGACTGTTCTGCACTCATTTCTGCAGCTGTGTTGCTATGACTTTCAAATCGTAGAATTCATCGCCCGTTTTATTAATTTGTACTTGAAGCACCGTTCATTGTTTATTGTTTCTAGTATTGCAACAATTCATATTCGACGACAGATTTATTTTTTGCCCTGTTTCCTTACTTAATATTGCACAATATGTCAAGGAGTACGAAGACGGATGTGTTAGAGTTTCTGTGTAGCATAACCGGGGTAACTGAGAGAGCTTCACTCAAAAGTAACAGCTAAATCGCAAGATTTGGAAACTATAAGAGGCCAATTCTGACTGCTAGACTTGATTTAGTGCGTTGAGCTTTACGAGACTGGTAATAAAAAATGGTAAAACTGAAATGATTTATTTAACTAAAGAAAATAACTTGCACGTTTTATAATATCATGAACCACGTTAAACATCATACTTTCAA
Source organism: Schistocerca americana (assembly GCF_021461395.2). Classification (NCBI taxonomy): domain Eukaryota; kingdom Metazoa; phylum Arthropoda; class Insecta; order Orthoptera; family Acrididae; genus Schistocerca; species Schistocerca americana. The sequence goes on along the minus strand of NW_025726225.1, from coordinate 46,984 downwards.
CGAAAGGGAAATATGGAAGAACACCAGTGGGAATAAGTTCTGGAGGGTGGAGAGTGGTAGAGTGCAGGAAAAGACTCTGTAGAAGAGCACTTTGTCAGAAAAAAGGCGGAAGGCTAGAGAGAGTGGACCACAACACGGAGTTACGGGAACTATCAGTGAGGCACCAATGCACTGGAGGAACAGAAGATGGCCAAACACACATAGCAGCTGGCATAGCCGAATGCAGACGCCTTTTCCATAAAGTTTCGGGTGTGCAGCCGCAAGAATTCTCCTTCTTCTTCTAATATTTCGGCTGTATAACGTTCAGCCACCTTCATAGTGAGCCGCAAGACTGCCGCTCCAGTGCTCGCTTCGTCCCTTTATACTCGTGTAACGCGCGACTGTGCACGCGGCCACAGATGCAAATGCGTCAGGGACGTTGGTCGGCGGCAGAAGTGCACAGTGCGCGAGTTACGTCTATGACTCCGTAGTAGGTCTGTGATGGCATGTCCTTATATCCTTGTGAGCTGCACTGTGACGACGTCTTTGTGAGTTAATTACACCAAGTACCGGATTCCACGATTTATCAAGGTTGAAATCACTATCTCTGGCAATTAAATTTGTCGTCAAGCGAATCTGAAATGCCTCCTTCGCTATCGAGTCCCAAAAAGATGATGTAGTAGTCAAAATTTCGACGTTGTCATACAACACACTGTGACCAATACCAATACAGTGCTGTGCCACTGTCGACTTCTTAGATTGTAAAAGTCCGGTGTTCTGTACATCTTTCTTGGGCGGTACGAGTTATTTGTCCAATGTAAGAAAGGTCACATTCACATGGAATTTTGTAAACTACAGATTTTCGGAGTAGCAAATCATCTTTGTCGGAGCCCACGAGTGCAGCTTTCTTGGGTGGAGGACGAAAAATCACTTTTACTTTGTGTCTGCTAAGAATCCGTCCTATTTTTGATCAGAGGCTACCCACATATGGCAGGAAGGCCATCGACTTAAAGGTTTCTTCGTCTTCTTCTGCTTTCTTTGTGCCCTCTTTCGGTTTCATTTTCAGTGCCTTCTGTATTTGCTGCGGGGAGTACCCGTTGTATTCAAACACTCTTTGTAAGTGGGAAACCTCATCTTGCTTTCGTCACAAATGATATGCTCTCTATGAGTCAATGTTCGGACGACACTCATCGTCTGGCCAGGATGGTGGCAGCCATTTGCACGTAAATACAAATCAGTGTGCGTCGGCTTCCGATACACTTCATCTCCCAAAGTACCATCAACTCTGCGCTGAACCAGAACATCCAAGAGTGAAAGGCACCCCTCCTTTTCAATTTCCATTGTGAACTTTATTTGATCGTGGAGGGAGTTCAGATGTCTTAAGAAATCTTGCAACTTATCTTCACCATGAGGACAAACTATAAAGGTCCAACATTCCTCCAGAATACCGTGGGTTTCAAGTCAGCAGATTCAAGCGCCTTCTCCTCGAAGTCTTCCATAAATAAATTGGCCACCAGAGGGGATAAGGGACTACCAATGGTGACTCCATCCGTCTGTTCAAAAAATTCGTTGTTAAATAAGAAGTATGTAGAGGTCAGAACATGTTTGAATAAAGCTGAAATATTTTTATCGATACTTCTTTCAATAAGTTGTAGAGATTCTCGAAGGGGAACCTTTGTGAATAAAGACATCACATCGAAACTAACTAATATGTCAGAAGGGTTTGGTTTCAACTATTTCAGTTTACTAATGAAATTATCTGAGTTTGTTATGTGGTGAGCACATTATCCCACAAGAGGCCTCAACAACGATGCCAGGTGTTTGGCTACGTCATAGGTCGGAGAGCTTATGTTACTCACTATGGGGCAGAGAGGAACATCTTTCTTGTGGACATTTGGTAGCCCATAAAATCTAGGAGGCACTGCACCTCTAGGTTTCAACCTCCATGCAACTTCTGGTGGGAAGGGAAATCATTCAGAAGCGAAGCAGTTTTCTTCGCCATTCAATTCGTCGGATCCCTGATGACCTCCCGGTACATGCTGTCACTCAATAATTCCGAGTATCCTGGCGAAGCTTACGTAGTGCAACCCTCACTGCCACAGATACATTGCTCCTTTGTGGGCGAGCCTTCATAATTGCACGGCATGTTTCACGTCTTATTTCCTCTGCTGAATCCGTGGGAAGTGGCCGAACCGCTTCTTCAGTGGTGCTGATAAAAGGAGGTAATGGTAGGACCTGAGGCGTGGGTGCAAAATTCTGTCCCCTACTCAAGACCATCATCGTAGCATCGTCCGAATCTCTACCTGTCATATTAATGACAGGGCGTCGAATAACAGTCTGTCTGGACGTGGCCACCTCACGAATCCAGTCTGATTTGGCCCAAGTTGTACCATCAATCCAATTCCAAGAATCATAGGGTATCACCACAGACATCTTCAGTTACTGGCGATAAAGTTCTTCAGAAACCAGGTCTAATTTTCGGCGAATAAAGTGGATCCTCTCCTTAACAATAGCAGAACCAGCTTTTGTTAAAATCTTATTCATAGACATCGATTTTATAAAATGTACTAATCTGGCAAACTTCGGAATTATACCCTGGTCACGGCACCTTAGTACGAAACTTAAAGAGCTCAGTAATCTTGCTCTCAAGTGTCGAAGCTTATCCAATCGTCGAACACATAAAACCATCTCCTCCCCGCAGAGGTACTTGATGTGAATCTTGCCGGCCACGGTGGTCTAGCGGTTCTAGGCGCTCAGTCCGGAACCGCGCGACTGCTACGGTCGCAGGTTCGAATCCTGTCTTGGGCATGGATGTGTGTGATGTCTTTAGGCTAGTTAGGTTTAAGCAGTTCTAAGTTCTAGGGGACTGATGACCACAGATGTTAAGTCCCATAGTGCTCAGAGCCATTTGAACCTTTTTTTTTTTTTTTTTTTTTTTTTTTTTTTTTTAATGTGAGTCTTCAGGTTTTGGCGGCGCAAAGACTATTCCATTAAGTTTCGGGTGTGCAGCCGAAAGAATGCTCGTTCTTCTTCTAATATTTCGGCCGCATAACGTTCAGCCATCTTCAGAGTGAGCCGCAAGACTGCCGCTCCAGGGCTCGCTTCGTCCCTTTGTACTCGTGTAACGCGCAAATGCGCATGCGGCCACAGATGCAAATGCGCCAGAGACGTTGATCGGCGGCAGAGGCGTGCACAATGCACGAGTTACATCTATGACACCTTAGTCGATCTGTGTTAGCATGTCGACATATCGTCAACATATCTATTCGTCTACTTAAAAGTAAGTAACAGGAAATAATGGTTGCTAGTGATGCCATAAAGGTTTTCTTAATAGATCCACCAGTAAGCATTTATTTCAGTCAGTAAAATTATTATTCACGTTAATTCGTACTGTAAACTTCCCTATTAGGTTAGCTGATAGCGCGGGATAGCCGTGCGGTATAAGGCACCTTGTCACGGTTCGCCCAGCTCTCGCAGTCGGAGGTTCGAGTCCTCCCTCTGGCATGGGTATCTGTGATGTCTTTAGCGTAAGTTAGTTTAAGTTAGATTAAGTAGTGCGTAAGCCTAGGGACCGATGAGCTCAGCAGTTTGGTCCCATAGTCCTTACCACAAATTTCCAAAATTTTAGCTGATTGCGCAAAAACAGCCATAGCTAATATCTTTAGACAAATATCTAATGAACAAGATGTATATTACAAAATGAAACAGTCAATGGCCTCTTAACAACGAAAACTGAGACAGGACAACCTTCAGGTGCAATTGTTTAATTATAAGAATTCTGAAAACTGTTGGTAGACTTCCCTTTACCCTTTGAACATTGATATACACCAGTATCATGCTTATCCGATTATCTGTCTTGGGACACATTCGTGCCAGCGTTAGTAAAGATGTCAAGAAGCAAACAGTTACATCTCGGTGACTTCAGATACACCAGTTCGACGGTAGACATTGCTTTCATCGCAAACGTTTCCATATACAGTGCCAATAAGTTACGAGGGTGACACCTTGGTCGTGTGGGAACAAGGCCGAGAAGCTCTGATTCAGTTCCCGGTCCGTCTGAACAAGCATTCATGAATACTTGCAGTTCACGTTGGAGCTAGAACATAACGGAAGTCTTCCACTTTTTTGGACGTTATAATAAGAAGATTTGCAGACGGAGTCCTAGGGCATTAAGTCTATGGGAAGAAAGAACCACTCATATCTGTACCATCTTGCAGCGAGCTGTCATCAGCCGGCGCAGCGGTACACCTTTCTGACGACTCCAGTACACAGCGAACCTGCCATTTGTGATGAAGACAGCCTCACAGCCGAGATACACACCTTAAAGCTGTGCAGCCAAAATGTGTACAGCGAAGCGCGCATTAGACGCGCACTGAAGAAAAGCAATGATTCAGCTATCCTCAAATAACAGCCAGAGAGAGAGAGAGAGAGAGAGAGAGGAACACAAACTCGCATTTGTCCTCTATATTGGGTCTCCTTCAGCCAAAACTGCAAGAATCGTCCGAAACAACATCAAGGACTTTGTTCGATCCCCACGAAAAGCGAAAAATACGCTTGGCTCGATAAAGGACAACCATAACTGCAAATACACGGTGTATACAGCACATCCCTTGCGAATGCTGCTACCAACACTCTGGGCAAACACAGGACAGCATCTGGCAACGCTGGATGGAACACATTAGATTCGTACATGAGGGACATAGTGGCAGCAAACAGCCTCAGCGAGGGACATACTTTGGAATTTGAGAAAACAGAAACACTGTGGCTATCGAGCTAGGGCTATCAACGAAGTTTGGCCTGGAGCCCTGTTCCAGCAGCCCTACGCCTCCAACGTAGCCAACAGTTGATTGACCCTGGTCCACGCCCCCCCGCCGCACGAGGAGTCACCAGTGGACCCCCCCCCCCACCCCCACCCCCACCCACTCCCTTTGTACGCCCGGGCCTGCGGAGAGACAGCCGCCGCTCAGGTATATACACTAATTGAAAAGAAAAACAAGGAAAATTGCTGTTAGTACTTTGAGATCTTTTGCACATGAGTAAACTTTGCTGGTTGTTGTACTTCCACCATCAGTGAAAAATACACCAAACAATCTATAACAGACTACACGAGAATCAGTTTAGGTAAATATGGCAGATTTAACTAACATAAAAAAAGGAGACTGCACTATACCGAATACCACAGGCATCAGTCGTTAAGGCATTGGAGTAAAGTGCTGTTTTGCGACGAAAGTAGAGTGAACTTTCGTGGAAACGATGTTCGTATCGGGGTATGGAGAACTCGTGAGGGGCCGGCCGTGTGACCGAGCGGTTCTAGGCGCTTCAGTCCGGAACCGCGCTGCTGCTACGTTTGTAGCTTCGAATCCTGCCTCGGGCGTGGATGTGTTTGGTGTCCTTAGGTTAGTTAATTTTAAGTAGTTCTAAGTCCAGGGGACTGATGACCTCAGATGTTAAGTCCCATAGTGCGTAGAGTCGTTTGAACCATTTCTGAACTCGTGAGAGACATAATAGGGAAGCTGCAGTGTCTCCAACAGTCAATTTTGGAGGATACGCTGTAACGCTGTGGGAAGTAATCACAGTGTACACTGGAACAGAACTGGTCATGGTCCACAGAAGGAATAACACACATGTAATAGGGGAGAAGTACATCAACGAAATGTTTGATCATAATTTAGAACCTTCGACACAAGATGTTGGTAAAGGTTTCTTCTAACGCGCGACAGCACGACAACGCTCATGACCATGTTGCAGCCGCTGAGCAAAATTTTATTCGGCTTCACAATACCAGTGTTCTAGAGTGACCAGCATGTAGTCCCGACGTAAACTCCATAGGACACGGATAGGATTTTCTGAAGAGAAGAGTCAGGACGTTTGCAAATGGTAGACTGTGGTGGTGAATGTATTTCTCTCCAGTAGTTAGTCCCCTATTGTATTTACACCAGCTCTTTTCCCCTTTGGGGCACAAACCACGTTCTGGGTGCTCATCTGTGGATGCGGTGTGGAAATACAAAGCCCATATAACTTTCCCCATTTCTTCAAGATTGCCTGTATTTTGCCTGATCGCAAGGCCATACAAATTATGAATTTTATCAGTTATGTAATCAGTCAATCTTCCTTTGCCATGCAAGTTTTTCCGTTTCATACCTGATTTCAACCTTCTCAGCCTGGCACCCATTCTCTTCTGCACATGTCCGACACATTCAAGTTTGCTTACATTTACTCTGTTCCCATATGGTTTGCTTTCCAAAACTTCTTTGAATGCTTTAGAGTCACCATCTCCCAGATACTTGACATAGCGAACATTATACCACTCTGAACAGCGATGAAAATTTTTTTTCACCCCAGAAACCTCCATTCCACCACTACTACCATAATAATTAGCAACACAGTCATCACTATGTTCATTTTTCAGCCTGTCATGCATCTACAGTATTTAGACATTATTGCAACATCAATAACCTTGCCAGTGTCAACACTAGTTGCTGTTACAAAACCATTGTTGCAAATGTGACCCCTTTTTTGCCACGTGCCATCAAAAGCTACTGTGAGGTCACGACTGCCAGCATTTTCTTTCACTGCTTCTTCCACAGCTAACTGCAGATTCTAGTACATAGTTGAAAGCATCAAACTTTGAAGGTGCATTTGGAAGATTTAGAACACCACATAGCATATCAGCAGCTGCTTTGCCCTTACCAATTGCTCGCAATCCATAAACTAACCTAATATTTACACTATGAAGTTCAGTTTTCTTGTATCCACTACTTACAGTTACTGAAACAGAACTTGGAAACTTACAACTGTACTTACAAACAATGCATATTAAATTAAACTGGGCAGCCAGCCAACATGGGATTCTACTTTCAGAGAAACGTTTACGTGACATTTTCTGCAGCACACACTGCTCTCAAGAGCTTCGCACAATATACTCGTATCAATGATTTCAAAAACTTCTTTCTCTTTACCAAGTAAATTATATTTCTCTTCCAAAACTCTTAGTTTTTTATGAGAAGCACTGTTTTCATTTGTAGTAAGTTCGTTCGGCAAATCAGTAGTAAGTGGACTCACATTTTCCAACAGTGATGATGAAGAATTGCTTTGCTTTGCTAATGAATCATCATTTCTTTTCGTTTGCCAGTTCGCACGCTTTTTAAAAACTTTTGCTCTACCTCTAGGCATTTTCACTGCGAAAAAGGAAGAACTAAATACGAAATAACTCGACAACAACAACTTTCATATAGCACACTGTTTACAAACAATTCTGTCACTAAGTCAAAGACTAACTTGAGGAAACCAGAAGGAAACATTTTCGAACAAATAGTGTATAAAGAGTCGCTGGAAAGCGGGATATTTGAATTCATGTCACATAAATGTACTGCCAAAAATTTTATGGTCAGCCATGAGAGACTTGCTAACTAAAGCGCAATACTCAATCTCATAAATCCATAAAAATAAAATAGTTATAAATCTAGTAGAGCTATATACCTTACGTCATTTTAAAGAAACTTGGTGGAATGCAATACGTCAATAAAACGAAAATCGATTTTTAAACCCAAATTCCGATTCCGTGTTCCCTTAAAAACTGTGGAAAAATTGAGATAATTAACAATAAAATTTGGGCTTTTTCTAAACACGAAGTTCAAAATGTAATAGGTCATTCACTTTTTTCGTAAATTAAATAAAATCTAGTGTTTCATACATCTATAAGTATGGTTTGTATGCTGTGCAAAAGTTTATTTTGTTGTGTTTTTGAACTTCCATTGCCACGAGTGTGAATCCTGATCCCTCCTGGTCATTCTGACAAATTTTTATGAATTTGTTTGTAAAAGTATAGACAGTGGAAATTAAAATCTGCTGTGTTGCCCCTCCTGCTCCAAATCGGCCCATTAGACGTCCTACCCCCCCCCCCCCCCCCCTCTAATGCCGTCGGCACACGGACCGTGCATTCGAACACCAGCGTTGAGCGTGGCGAATTCTAATGTCATAGGAAAAAGCACGTTGGCAAGTCTTTCAGAACATGCAGAGTGATATTATTAGCACGTCTGATATTCTGAACGTGCGTTTAAACGCAGACCGGTGAGATGGAAGAACGCCTCCTATGTCACTCGACGCCATCTCTGTTCAGCACAGGGCCAGGAGAAGCCATATTGGATACCAGTTGAGGCCCATATGTGTATATGCCGTTTATAAGCACGAGCAAATTAAAATCTTTTGAAAACCCATCGTAAGCTGTTGTAAGAAAATGAGGGAAACGTGATACTGTTGGTTAAAGAATTTATGTAACCTTCGAATTATGAAAATGCACTACGGCTGTTTAAGATAACGGCACATTAAGAATCTACCAAAAACACAACTGTATTGATACAATTTGTTACAAATAAATGTCAGCTAATAACATACAGTATCAACGAACAGAGCCTTCAAGAGATGCTAAGATACTTTTTTTTTATCATCAGTCTACTGACTGGTTTGATGCGGCCCGCCACGAATTCCTTTCCTGTGCTAAACTCTTCATATCAGAGTTGCACTTGCAACCTACGTCCTCAATTATTTGCTTGACGTATTCCAATCTCCGTCTTCCTCTACAGTTTTTGCCCTCTACAGCTCCCTCTAGTACCATGGAAGTCATTCCCTCATGTCTTAGCAGATGTCCTATAACCCTGTCCCTTCTCCTTATCAGTGTTTTCCACATATTCCATTCCTCTCCGATTCTGCGTAGAACCTCCTCATTCCTTGCCTTATCAGTCCACCTAATTTTCAACATTCGTCTATAGCACCACATCTCAAATGCTTCGATTCTCTTCTGTTCCTGTTTTCCCACAGTCCATGTTTCACTACCATACAATGCTGTACTCCAGACGTACATCCTCAGAAATTTCTTCCTCAAATTAAGGCCGGTATTTGATATTAGTAGACTTCTCTTGGCCAGAAATGCCTTTTTTGCCATAGCGAGTCTGCTTTTGATGTCCTCCTTGCTCCGTCCGTCATTGGTTATTTTACTGCCTAGGTAGCAGAATTCCTTATCTTCATTGACTTCGTGACCATCAATCCTGATGTTAAGTTTCTCGCTGTTCTCATTTCTACTACTTCTCATTACCTTCGTCTTTCTCCGATTTACTCTCAAACCATACTGTGTACTCATTAGACTGTTCATTCCGTTCAGCAGATCATTTAATTCTTCTTCACTTTCACTCAGGATAGCAATGTCATCAGCGAATCGTATCATTGATATCCTTTCACCTTGTATTTTAATTCCACTCCTGAACCTTCCTTTTATTTCCATCATTGCTTCCTCGATGTACAGATTGAAGAGTAGGGGCGAAAGGCTACAGCCTTGTCTTACACCCTTCTTAATACGAGCACTTCGTTCTTGATCGTCCACTCTTATTATTCCCTCTTGGTTGTTGTACATATTGTATATGACCCGTCTCTCCCTATAGCTTACCCCTACTTTTTTCAGAATCTCCAACAGCTTGCACCATTTTATATTGTCGAACGCTTTTTCCAGGTCGACAAATCCTATGAAAGTGTCTTGATTTTTCTTTAGCCTTGCTTCCATTATTAGCTGTAACGTCAGAATTGCCTCTCTCGTCCCTTTACTTTTCCTAAAGCCAAACTGATCGTCACCTAGCGCATTCTCAACTTTCTTTTCCATTCTTCTGTATATTATTCTTGGAAGCAGCTTCCATGCATGAGCTGTTAAGCTGATTGTGCGATAATTCTCGCACTTGTCAGCTCTTGCCGTCTTCGGAATTGTGTGGATGATGCTTTTCCGAAAGTCAGATGGTATATCGCCAGACTCATATATTCTACACACCAACATGAATAGTCGTTTTGTTGCCACTTCCCCCAATGACTTTAGAAATTCTGATGGAATGTTATCTATCCCTTCTGCCTTATTTGACCGTAAGTCCTCCAAAACTCTTTCAAATTCCGATTCTAATACTGGATCCCCTATTTCTTCTAAATCGACTCCTGTTTCTTCTTCTATCACATCAGACAAATCTTCACCCTCATAGAGACTTTCAATGTATTCTTTCCACCTATCTGCTCTCTCCTCTGCATTTAACAGTGGAATTCCCATTGCACTCTTAATGTTAACACCGTTGCTTTTAATGTCACCAAAGGTTGTTTTGACTTTCCTGTATGCTGAGTTTGTCCTTCCGACAGTCATTTCTTTTTCGATGTCTTCACATTTTTCCTGCAGCCATTTCCTCTTAGCTTCCCTGCGCTTCCTATTTATTTCATTCCTCAGCGACTTGTATTTCTATATTCCTGATTTTCCCGGAACATGTTTGTACTTCCTCCTTTCATCAATCAACTGAAGTATTTCTTATGTTACCCATGGTTTCTTCGCAGCTACCTTCTTTGTACCTATGTTTTCCTTCCCAAATTGTGTGATGGCCCTTTTTAGAGATGTCCATTCCTCTTCAACTGTACTGCCTACTGCGATATTCCTTATTGCTGTATCTATAGCTTTAGAGAACTTCAAACGTATCTCGTCATTCCTTAGTACTTCCGTATCCCACTTCTTTGCGTATTGATTCTTCCTGACTAATGTCTTGAACTTCAGCCTACTCTTCATCACTACTATATTGTGATCTGAGTCTGTATTTGCTCCTGGGTACGCCTTACAATCCAGTATCTGATTTCGGAATCTCTGTCTGACCATGATGTAATCTAATTGAAATCTTCCCGTATCTCCCCGCCTTTTCCAAGTATACCTCCTCCTCTTGTGATTCTTGAACAGGGTATTCGCTATTACTAGCTGAAACTTGTTACAGAACTCAATTAGTCTTTCTCCTCTTTCATTCCTTGTCCCAAGCCCATATTCTCCTGTAACCTTTTCTTCTACTCCTTCTCCTACAACTGCATTCCAGTCGCACATGACTATTAGATTTTCGTCCCCCTTTAGATACTGCATTACCCTTTCAATATCCTCATACACTTTCTCTGTCTGTTCATCTTCAGCTTACGACGTCGGCATGTATACCTGAACTATCGTTGTCGGTGTTGGTCTGCTGTCGATTCTGATTAGAACAACCCGGTCACTGAACTGTTCACAGTAACACACCCTCTGCCCTACCTTCCTATTCATAACGAATCCTACACCTGTTATACCATTTTCTGCTGCTGTTGGTATTACCCGATACTCATCTGACCAGAAATCCTTGTCTTCCTTCCACTTCACTTCACTGACCCCTACTATATCTAGATTGAGCCTTTGCATTTCCCTTTTCAGATTTTCTAGTTTCCCTACCACGTTCAAGCTTCTGACATTCCACGCCCCGACTCGTAGAACGTAATCCTTTCGTTGATTATTCAATCTTTTTCTCATGGTAACCTCCCCCTTGGCAGTCCGCTCCCGGAGATCCGAATGGGGGACTATTCCGGAATCTTTTGCCAATGGAGAGATCATCATGACACTTCTTCAATTACAGGCCACATGTCCTGTGGATACACGTTACGTGTCTTTAATGCAGTGGTTTCCATTGCCTTCTGCATCCTCATGTCGTTGATCATTGCTGATTCTTGCGCCTTTAGGGGCAATTTCCCACCCCTAGGACAAGAGAGTGCCCTGAACCTCTATCCGCTCCTTCGCCCTCTTTGACAAGGCCGTTGGCAGAATGAGGCTGACTTCTTATGCCGGAAGTCTTCGGCCGCCAATGCTGATTATTTATCAAAATTTATGCAGTGGCGGGGATCGAACCCGGGACCGAAGACGTTTTGATTATGAATCAAAGATGCTACCCCTACACCACAGGCACAAGATGCAGCTGGGTATTATTCGTGGTTAATGCAACGTAATGAATAGATGTGAGACATTGTAAATTAACACTGATGTCTAGATGGTTTGCATCGCACTGAAGTACAGTACCTTTTCTTCCACATCTACATCTACATTTACACTCCGCAACCTACCCAATGGTGGCGAAGGGCTTACAAACCTTTCCGTTGCCTAGTAGGTTCTGACACCTTCTTAGTAGTTTAACTAAAGTACGTTCTATGAAATTCGATGTTACGATACCAGTATGTAAATATATGTGTGCCCTTTCTGATGAGTGCGTTAGTTCGATCGACTTTATCTACAAGTCAGCTCGCACTATTTGCATTGGGACGCTTTTGCAGCCGGCCCAAGTGGCCGAGCGGTTCTAGGCGCTACACTCTGGAACCGGGCGACCGCTACGGTCGCATGTTAGAATCCTGCCTCGGGCATGGATGTGTGTGATGTCCTTAGGTTAGTTAGGTCTAAGTAGTTCTGAGTTCTAGGGGACTGATGACATCAGAAGTTAAGTCCCATAGTGCTCAGGGCCATTTTTGAACACTTTTGCACTTTCCTGTTTCGAGTTTTGAATTTCACACGTTGTTGAGAATGTGCTGCTGAATAGGAGCAATGTCAAGTAAGAACGACCTGAGCAATTTACGAATTAATGAGAATGATAATTTTTCTCATAAGTTCTGAACTAATGCGATTTTGTATTGTACTCTTTGTAATGCAACTTTTATAAGCCTATGTGAGAGTCTAGGGGTTGCACGCAGTTGTACGGTACGTAACACGCGATCTCCAGCCGGCCTATCTGGAATGCCGACCATTTGCTCGGTCAGTAGATGTGCGTCCGGCCGCAGCGCGATGCAGGGAGTGAGCAACCGGCCGCCGTCCGCAGCGCGCCGTTTTAACTGGCGTGGCCTCCGGAACGAATACGTCTCTTTTCTTAGCTCACCACGGAGCCTTTCGATGGGACCGTAATTAGGATGCCAAACACAGTGATGATGGGAATGTGTAGCGTCCGTGTTTTATAATCAGCCTTTGTTAATAAAACTGTTTAAACTTACTTTTCGGTGTTCGCGGATTGCCGTACCTCGAGGACCGACCGCTTACAAATCCTGACAAAATATTCGTGTAATCATCATCCGGGGCAACAACACAAACTACCCCCATATACCTATGTCCTTCAAATGGTTGTAAGCACTATAGGACTTAACGTCTGAGGTCATCAGTCCCCTAGAATGTAGAACTACTTAAACCTAACTAACCTAAGGACATCACATACATCCAAGCCCGAGGCAGGATTCGAACCTACGACCGTAGTAGCAGCGCGGTTCCGGGCTGAAGCGCCTAGAACCGCTCGGCCACAACGGCCGGCACCTATGTCGTTATTGACTGAACACGGTACTTTCCTTCTTGCCTTGACATGTTCACGGTTATTGAAGTTTTTGTTTATAAACTGAAGCGACAAAGGTAATGAGACAGCGATACGTACATTTACGGATGACGACAGTATCACGTACACAAGTTATAAAAGGGGAGTGCGCTGGCGGAGTTGTCCTTTGCACTCAGGTGATTCATCTGAAAAGATTCCCGGCGTGGTTACGGTCGCACGTCCGGAATAAACAGACGCTGAACGCGGAATGGTAGTTCGAGCTAGAAGGATGGGACATTCCATTTCGCAAATTTATAGGGTATTCAATATGCGAGAACCCGTGGTATAAACACTGTGCCGAGAATACCGCATTTCGAGCATTACGTCTCAGAGTGGACAGCGAAGTGGCCGACGCACTTCACTTAACGACCGAGAGTAGGGCGTTCACGTACAGTTGTCAGTACTAACAGACAAGCAGCACTGCATGATACCACCGCACCAATCAATGTAGAACGTACGACGAACGTATCCGTTAGGAAAACGCGTCAGAATTTGACGTTAATGGGCTATGACAACAGAAGACCGACGCGGCGACCCTTGCTAACACCACGACATCGCCTGCAGCGCCTGTGCTGGGCTCGCGACCATTTCGGTACGATATGAAGACGGCATCTCTTCTTTCGGACATGTCCGAAAGAACAGATGCCATCTTCATATCGTTAACGCTAACCTTCTTCAGTGCGGATGCACACGAATTGCCTGAACTCTTACGGGACTCCGTGGATTGTCTGCCGCGAGTAATGGATATAATGGCAGGGGCACTACGAATGTAGTGTGTGGACTATAAGTTACGAGGGTCTCACGGGGAGCGTGCCGGCGATAAGTCTGTGCAGTCGTACTATCCTCTGTGCCCTCGGTGGCTCAGATGGATAGAGCATCTGCCATGTAAGCAGGAGATCCTGGAGTCGAGTCCCGGTCGTGGACACATTTTCAACTGTCCCCGTTGATGTATATCAACGCCTATCAGCAGCTAATGGTATTGATTTAATTTTGATATCAGTATGACGCTATACGACTGGAAGTCAGAGTCCTGGTCAGGTGAATTCCGATTCCAGTTGGTGAGAGCTGACGGTGTCGTTCGAGAGTAGTGCAGACCTCACGAAGCCGTGCATCCAACATGTCAACGAGGCACTGTGCAAGTTGGTAGTGGTTCCATAATGGCGTGGGTTGTCTCTACAAGGATCATTGACTGGAAACGGCTAGTTTCAGCTACTTGGAGACCATTTGCAGCCATTGGTGGCCTTCATGTTTCCAAACAACGACAGAATTTTTATGGATGACGATGCGCCATGTCACCAGGCCACAGTTGTTCATGATCAGTCTGAAGAACATTATTGACAGATGAGAGAATGATTTGGCCACCCCGATCGCCTGCCATGAATCCCATCGAGCGCTTATGGGACATATCCGAGAGTTCCTGCTCCGGCAACACTTTCGCAATTATACAGGGTAACCCATTTATCTTGACCACCCTAAATAACTGTTTGTCCAGATGCAAATTACAAAATATTTCAAGCAAATGTTCTTTAGTCGTCAGGGGGACATGAATCAGCACAATTTCCTTCGCTCCAGCTTTGTTTTTTACAAAGATTTGAACAGCGGTATGACTTCTTTAAAAGGCACCCTGTATTTTTTATTCGGTAATTCATTTCCTCTCCTACAGACCTATTCAAACATGTACCACAGTGTGCCGTTCACTGAAACACAACGTCATTAATTACATAACACAACATTGACTTTGACTCTCCTGTACCTGGACACCGATACACTGGTGCACTTGCTGGATGAAACCATTATTTACTCCACTCTACATCCACATACAAGCCACCACATGGTGTGTGGTGGACGGTATCCTGTACCGCTACTAGTCATTTCCTTTTCTGTTCCAATTGCAAATACAGCGAGGGAAAAACGACCGTCTATATGCCTCACAATGCTCTCTAATTTCTCGTATCTTATCTTCGTGCTCCTTACGTGAAAAGTAGGCTGGTGGTCAGCCTACATCATCGGTTCTCTAAATTTTCACAGCAGTGCCACTCCCATTATCCTTCAGCCGATCTTCAGCATGTTAGTAAGGCCAAGTTTTGAACTGGGAACGGGGAGGGTTATGTATGAAACAAAGGTAAGCGTAAACACTGCTTGCGGATTAGGCCTTAGCGCTATTCTGACTGGTTACCTGGTGCCTACAAGGCAGTACGAGAAGCGATGTATGATCGTCGGACATGTGATCAGCACGTTACCAACCCCTTACAGTGCGACTGCCTTTTTATTCAAGCAGTTCTTCATTAGGCCTCTTAAGGCCGAATATATCCCGTTCAGAAAAATCCGAGGAGGCTTCGGGAATCCAACCTAGGGCCTTGCACACCAAAGACAGCAACGCTAATGATTGATTTACAGAGGCTGTCATTATGTACTGTGTAATGCACAGGTTGATGTCGTGACGATATTACGAACTTCCGTGGATGATGGAGAACAGTAAATGGATCACTTTAAGGTAAGGGGTCCTGGTCCAGAATCGACCGACTCGAAAGTTATAAGCGAGAATCGTTTTGATGCACTAATGTACACACTGTTCATCAGAGACACACTATCCAGATTCCTGGAACATATCCCACTTGATATTCGTCGACAGATGTCGTTCCAGTATGACGGAGTTCGGTCCCACATTGCACTGTGGCTTCGTGAACATCTGGATCAGACATTTCGTGAAACGTGGATAGGCGAAGGAGGTCCTGTTTCGTGGCCAGTACGTTCACTTCACCTCACCACAATTTATTCTTGTTCAGCCATGTGAAACGTCCTGTATACAATACGCCTGTCCAGATTCAAGGCAACAATTCTCGCTGCCTGCGACAGTCTTCAAATGACACCAAGTGTCTTACGACGGGTACAACACAATTTTCTGTGATGGTACCATGCCTGCATTGACTTTGGGAGACGCCATTTTCAACAACTGTTGAAAATGTAGCAGCTAGTGAAACTTGTGCACGTAAATGGAGTTCATAATTACTGTATCACAGAATTAGTATTTCCAACGGCCTTGCCACTATGGTAACATAGTTTCCAGTCAGATCGCCGAAGTTACGAGGTGTTGGGCTTGTCTAGCACTTCGCTGGTTGACTGTCCAGGTCTGGCAAGCGCTGTTGGCGAGTGGGGTGCACTCAGCCCTTGTGTGGCCAGCTGAGGAGCTAATTGACTGAGAAGTAGCGGCTCCGGTCAGGGAAACTGTCAACGGGCGAGAGAGCGGTGTGCTGACCACGTGCCTCTCCACGTCCGCATTCAGTGACGCCTATCGGTTGAGGATGACGCAGCGGTCGGTCGATACCATTGGGTCTTCCGAGGCCTGTTTGGATGGAGTAGTAGTAGAAGTAGAAGACTTAGGATTTTCATTCTCTCTGACATAAAATCAGATGCGCAGTTTCTAGTTCATCAACAGTGGAGATTATCAAAGGGAGTTCTGTAGGATTCAGAGCGAATTCTGTACTTCACAATGAGGGTTTGGAAGTTTGGGCCCTTAGTTTTAGCGCTGCGCCAGCCTCAAACGGAACTTAGACCTTTCGATACGGTCGTTTATGCACTAGGGTACTTATTTCAGATTGATGCATTTGGCATTCTCCATCATCCCTGAAATTTGTGACGGCATCATGGAATCCCCCTATAGAGAAATGATAGTGACGTGTAAGAAAATCTTAATGTCGAGGCAATATACTCGATTCCACGCTTATGCAGGCGAAGCGTAGCAATGAAACAATACACTGAGGCGAGGAACGTTATGTGATAATGATAGACACATATATAGATGGCGGTAGCATCGAATAAAGGACGTATAAAAGGGCAGAACACTGTCGCAGCCGTCATTTGTACTCAGGTAATCCACGTGGAAAGGTTTCTGACCTGACCGGACGTGATTGTGGCCGCACGAAGCGAATTAACAGACTTTTAACGCGGAACAGTAGTTGGAGATAGACGCACAGGATATTCCATTTCGAAAATCGTTAGGGAATTTAATATTTCGTGGCTCACAGTGTCAAGAGTGCGCCGAGGATAACAGAGTCCAGGCATCACCTCTCACCACGGACAACGCGGTGGCCGACGGCATTCACTTAACGACCGAGAGCAACGGCGTTTGTGCAGAGTTGTCAGTGCTCACAGACAAGCAACGCTGCATGAAGTAACCGCATAGAGCCCATCGTCAGTGGAGAATATAGGATGACTGTGTGATGATGGATAAAGGAAAATGTAGGAATTTGAGGTAAAGGACACTGGTCTGCAAATGACCAAATAAAAAGTTACAAGAGAAAATCGTTCTGCTACCTCTGACAGTGATACACGTATTGGTGCTGTTGTTGCTGGGCAATTTTCAAAGGTTATATTATGGACCACAACAAGAAAAATATGTCCATTAATGATGGGCTTTAAAATATTGTGAATCATGTACCCTCAAGAGCAACGTTCATCATTAATGCATGAAAGTTAAGTACCACAGTAATTACGTCCGCTTTCTGAATTCTAATTCCTTGTCGTGTTCCATACCTCACGTCAGTAGAGTCCTTCCTTCCTCACGCCAGCCTGCGTGAGCTAAAATGCGTGCATTTTGGCCCCCACTAGTAACACGGTGTTGGCTCTTCTGCCAACACAACACCGGGAAACGCTACACACCTCCTAACAGAATACACACATCAAACAAAATTTTACATCACCCCATTTCTCAGAACTGCTGAACACAGCCGTTGACTGTGGATATTGTATCACAGACACAGTCCCTCTGACCAGATATGTCACTAAACCCGCCCAAAGATCTAAACAACCATGAATGAGCAGCGCCTTTTAGACTGAGGGGGTCCGACAACCTATTAGTTCCAGTCATTCCACCAGGAAGGAGGTAAAAGGCTCGTGTTGTCTGTAGTTCAACCATGCCTAGACGGTCAATACTGCGGTTCGATTGCGTCCGCATTGTTACTTTGTGCCAGGAAGGGCTCTCAACAAGGAAAGTGTCCAGGCGTCTCGGAGTGAACCAAAGCGACATGGAGGGGATACAGAGAGACAGGAACTGTCGATGACATGCCTCATTCAGGCCGCCCGAGGGCTACTACTGCAGTGGATGACCGATACCTAAGGATTATGGCACGGAGGAACCCTGTCAGCAACGCTACAGTGTTGAATAATGCTTTTCGTGCAGCCACAGGACGTCGTGGTATGACTCAAACTGTGCGTAATAGGCTACATGATGAGCAACTTCACTACCGACGTCCATGACGATGTCCATCTTTGAAACCACGACACTATGCAGTGTGGTACAGATCGGCCCAACAACATGACGAATAGACAGCTCAGGACGGGCATCACGTTCTCTTCACCGATGAGTGTCGCATATGCCTTTAACCTGACAATCGTCGGAGACGTGTTTGGAGGCAACTCGGTCAGGCTGAATGCCTTAGACACACTGTCCAGCGAGTGCAGCAAGGTGGAGGTTCCCTACTGTTCTGGGGTGGCATTATATGGGGCCGACGTACGTCACTGGTGGTCACGGAAGGCGCCGTAACGGCTGTACGATACGTAAATGCCATCCTCCGACCGATAGTGCAACCATATCGGCAGCATATTGGCGAGGCATTCGTCTTCATGGACGACAATCCGCGCCCCCATCGTGCACATCTTGTAAATGATTTCCTTCGGGATAACAACATCGCTCGCCTAGAGGGGCCAGCATGTTCTCCAGACATGAACCCTATCGAACATGCCTGGGACAGATTTAAAAGGGCTGTTTATGGACGACGTGACCCACCAATCACTCTGAGGGATCTACGTCGAATTGCCGTTGAGGAGTGGGCCGATCTGGACCAACAGTGCCATGATGAACTTGTGCTGCGGCGAATACAGTCATGCATCAATGCAAGAGGATGTGCTACTGGATATTAGACGTACCTGTGTGTACAGCAATCTGGACCACCACCTAGTCTCCCAGAGTGACTGCGCGATTTGAGGCGCCATATCACGGATTGCACAGTCGTTCCCGCCCGAGGTTCGAGTCCTCCCTCGGGCATGGGTGTGTGGGTTATCGTTAGCGTAAGCTAGTTTAAGTTAGATTAAGTAGTGTGTAAGTCTAGGGACCGATGACCTCAACAGTTAGGTCCCCTAGGAATTCACACACACATTTGAACATTTTTGAACCGCCACCTCTGAAGGTCTCGCTGTATGGTGGTGCAACATGCAGTGTGTGGTTTTCATGAGCAATAAAAAGGCCGGAAATGACGTTTACGTTGAACTCTATTCCAATTTTCTGTATAGGTTCCGGAACTCTCCTTACCGAGGAGATGCAAACGTTTTTTATGAGTGTACGTACAGTTAAATAATTTCGGTCATTTTATATACCACTGCTGATAGCTAGCATGGATAAGCGAATTATGTCAGGTTAGAAACAAAACAGCCATTCAGTTGTGCAGGATGGAATTTTTCTTGTCCACGTGGAAGACGTAATACGGGTATTCTGCAGGAGAAAGGGATTCGCCTGTAGCTGTCCTTCCGCCTTAGCGACTCGGGTAACAAATGGTGCTGTCGGCTCGGAGCGCAAAACACTTTATCAAGCCCGCCGCCTTCTCCAGATCGCAGAATTATGTAAAGCAGTTCGCGCCGCTGCTGCTCTTTAATCCAGTTTTCGGCGACGTGATCCGACTGGATTCTCGTACCACTGGCCAACACTTTACTGCAGCTGGGGGGAGCGAAGCGTCTGCAAATATCTCCGATCCCATTTAGTAGATACGGGAAAGCTGTAGACAAAACTTCCGCTTTTGTGACGCAGTCTTTGCAATGTCAATGGATCAGGCGATCCTTATTTTCAAAACACGTAGCCAAGGCATTTTATCCTTTCAAGAGGCCAGGCAAAGTAATCCAACGTTCAGCGAGCCACAGGAGAGTTGAGTGGCGTACCAACGATGCAGAAAACGAACTGCCCCCTCACCCAGCAAAATACGGAACTCATCAAGATAATGAAAAGTTAATCTATTTCCTTTAAAGATATTAGAATCTACATGATCGATTCCTAACATCGGAAACTGTTCTGATAAATGTGTTCTACACAGGGTATTTAAAAGTATTCATACAAATTTTGGGGACAGTTTTCTTGCACCAAGCAAAGAAAAAATGTTCACATAAACATAGGCGGAAAAGCTTTCATTTTCGAGTTATTAATGAAATTTGACGTTCATGTGCTAACCACGCAAAACCCGAGAACTTCTCTTGTGTATTCACATGTTTCACTCATTGTATCCCAGAGAACTGAAAGACCTGACTCGAAGAAAGGCCCCGGGCGTAGACGGAATTTCGTCAGAACTACTGACAGCCTTGGGAGAGCCAGCCACAACAAAACTCTCCCATCTGCTGTGCAAGATGTGTGAGAAAGGCGAAATACCTTCACACTTCAAGAAGAATATATTAATTCCAATTCCAAAGAAAGCAGGTGCTGACAGGTGCGGATCTTACCGAGCTATCAGTCTAATAAGACATGGTTGTAAAATACTATCGAGAATTTTATCGGGAGAATGGCAAACTGGTAGAAGCAGATCTCGGGGAAGATCAGTTTGGATTTCGGAGATATGTAGTTACACGTGAGGCAATAATAACCCTACGACGCCTCATAGATAATAGGTTAAGAAAAGACAAAGAAAGCTACTTTTACAGCGTTTGTAGACTTAGTGAAAGCTGTTGACAGTGTTGACTGGAGTACTCTGAAATTCTGCAGATGATGATGTTGTTGTTGTGGTCTCCAGTCCAGAGACTGGTTTGATTCAGCTCTCCATGCTACTCAATCCTGTGCAAGCTTCTTCATCTCCCAATACCTGCTGCAACCTACATCCATCTGAAACTGCTTAGCGTATTCATCTCTTGGTCTCCCTCTACTATTTTTACCCTCCACTCTGCCCTCCAATACTAAATTGGTGATTCCTTGATGCCTCATAACATGTCCTACCAACCAATCTCTTCTTCTAGTCAAGTTGTGCCACAAAATCCACTTCTCCAAAATCAATTCACTGCTCATAATTCATGTGATCTATCCAACTAATCATCAGCGTTCTTTTGTAGCACCACATTTCGAAAACTTCAATTCTCTTTTTGTCCAAGCTATTTATCGTCCACGTTTCACTTCCACACATGGCTACACTCCATACAAATACTTTCAGAAACGACTCCCTGACACTTAAATCTATAATCGATGTTAACAAATTTCTCTTCTTCAGAAACGCTTTCCTTGCCATTGCCAGTCTACATGTTATATCCTCTCTAATTCAACCATCATCAGTTATTCTGCTCCCCAAATAGGAAAACTTATTTACTACTTAAAGCGTCTCATTTCCTAATCTAATTCCAGCAGGATCACGCGATTTAATTCGACTACATTCCATTATCCTCGTTTGACTTTTGTTGCTGTTCATCTTATATCCTCCTTTCAAGACTCTGTCCAATCCGTTCAATTGCTCTTCCAGGTCCTTTGCTGTCTCTGACAGAATTACAATGTCATCGGCGAACCTCAAAGTTTTTATTTCTTCTCCGTGGATTTTAATTCCTACCCCGAATTTTTCTTTTGTTTCCTGTACTGCTCGTTCAATATACAGATTTGCAAGATACCACGTGTGTTAGGGAGAAAGAGGTGAGAATTTTTTATTTAAACTCTATAAATGAAATGCAAGGAGGGCTGTTCATGATATAAGTGGTTTATTCAGTGAAACTGCATTAAAACTGCATATGCAATAATTATTGAAATTTTATCAGATTCATTAAACATTCACTCACAAATAATTGAAATACTGATAAACTAAAATAAAAAACATGGGTCGCCAGATACTGTAGAAAATATTTAAAAAAAAGACAACAAATAGAATTGAATTTGCACCAAGTGCTCACAACAAGTGAATTATATAAGGTGCCTGCTCTGGTATTTGTCTTTTAACATGAGCATTGTATGACTTCATTCTAATTTAACATATAAATAAAGTACACGTGACGGGTTGACCTGGTGTAATCAATGAGGAAGGAATAAAAAATACAGCTGAACATATGACTTTCATAACTAGCAAACGGTGAATACTGTGCCTTGCGTCTTTATGAGCATCTAACACATTGCAAAGAAATTGAAGAAAGCGAAAGAAGAATGCGCAACTAGGAAAGCGGTCGTTTTCTGTATTCCCATGTTCATAGCGTGGTCGCTGTGGCGGTGGAGTCGGCTGATTGCGAGCGGCTGCATCAAGACTGCCGGCGACGTAGTTGATAGCGTCTAACATGCCCTACGCTGAAAATACTGACCAAAACCTGCTACTGGAAGTTATCATTACTGGACGACGGTATGCGTCCATCTGCAAGTGCAAACCTACGTGAAACTGCAATAAACAAAGCTCAAAACTGTTCTGACAGTACTACTATCATCGGACATGTAATAAATCAAAATGATCCTGAGTTAAGCTCTTGATAACTCCCACAGTGAGAGAAGCTCGCCTACTTGGATCTAACAAACTTTGCTCTCCACGCTGTTTGCGACGAATGCAAAGTGCATTGTCTCATGACAAGCGATAAGAGAATCTTTGATACTTATCGGAAGCAGTCAAGAGTGAACTCCTGCCTCCTCAGGGGCAGTATTCGGAAAGCCCAATACCAGTGCTTTTCTCGCTCCTGGAAAGAGAGAGAGCCGCTCCCCACCAGCGTCTTGTCTCTGCCCTTCCGCAAATTACGTAGCTCGTACTATTTTTCAAAGCGAACATTAGATTCTTGCCAATGAAGAAGTCCCTTTCAAAATTTCCTCCCTCCTTGCCGTAGCATTCCGCGAGGAAAAGAGAGCCATACCCTGTGTGAGACAGAGTATAAAAATAAACCGAGACTTCTCCCTTTGAGTATTGCCGCTACGTTCCCAGGTGTTCTGCTCGCGGGAAACGGCCAAAATTCCCCGGGCCACTTGAGATTCTGGGACATCCCAGTCGTGCTGTTGCTATTCTACTCGCCGCTCTGTCCGCGTTACCTAGAGTCGTGACAAAACTGTTTTTCGCTCTGTTTTTAGTTTCCGCCGCTTCGGGCACACGAGCGAATGTCCACGGCTTCCCTTGGCAGCGTGTTGATGTATGCAGCGTCTTCGCCTGCCGCTAATCCTCTGGGGGCCTGCCCTCTGTGAAGCGAGCCGACATGGGCGCGCGACCGCCGCTCGCCCGTGGGCGCACTACCTGTGTCCACCTGGTCGCCGGGCTTCCCAGCTAGGAACCCATCAGAAGAATTCCTTTCATGCACAATGTGCACCAAGTTTGCAAAGAGATGAATCATAGCCCTTTATCGATGCTTAATGACACAATAATTCACCTCCATCACACTTCATATATTGCCATAAAGTAATGACTGATTTTAAAAGCAGTTAAAAACATGAAAAGCTTTGACACTTTTCATCAGACTCCTGTTGCAAAGAATTTTTATAGGGAGTGTGGCTTACTTCATGCGCAGTAAGTCATATGTACAAATAAAAACTTTAAACCCTCTATCTCTGGGTGTGTAAGACAAATTTCTATCATTGAACAGCTGTTTTTGCGGATTTGGCAAGGATTTACACCTGGCCAACACCAGCATAAATAAATACATTATTAGTTTCCCACTCACAGTATTCATACCTTTACAATGACATCCTATCAAAATCTTATTTCTTGTCTAAGTGCCACTATTGAATGTCTAACAGAAAAACATGTGAAATTTCCCGAAAACTGGCAGAAATGGCTTCAAAAATGTGAGCATATAAAGCTTACATCCTAACGTCACCAAGACATAAGAAACTTCTACTCCGAATTTTTCTTTTGTTTCCTTTACTGCTTGCTCAATATACAGATTTGCAAGACACCACGTGTGTGAGGTGTGAATTTTTTACGTTAGTTTTAAAAACAGTTTCTTGGCCAATGCTTTGAGGAAAAAATAAGAAAAGCTTGTCTATTATTGACTGACAAGAAAACTTTACCTTCTGCAAAAACATTAAAACATTAAATTTCAAATTGCGCTCTTCAGAGCTAATAAAACAAAAGTGAAACTGAAGCAAACATATTAAAAATGTCCTACGTCTTTCGGCAGAGTACCTAATATTATATTTAACAGATTACATACATCCTTATTAGTATTTACATACGCTCACATGAGCAACATTTGTTTTATGTCGTACGCTTACAGCATCCATACCAACTCTGTATTCTGTTTGCAGTCATTCATTCATTTTAAGTTTTCTTTTCAGTATAGATATTTAATCACATATACTAATCCAAAACAAAAAAGCTCTTTACCTCACAACTAACGCTAGAAGATATAAGAACATCATAGTTATGAAATAAACTCTTAACTAAACACATAAAACACATGAAAAACATAGTAGGCATCAGTTCCCTATAAACACATAATCGTCATAAGAGGAACATCTTAACTAACACAAGAACACATAGAACGTGAACACACAAACAAACGAATGCAAAACTTCATGTTGGCAGTCCTATTTGTTGCCTGAAGTGAGGTTCTTTCGGTTGTTTGATTTCTGTGTGTGTAACTGTAGTGCACATATGAAAAAAAGTGTTCTCATATTTGTTTTACTTTTAAGGGTCACCTGCTGCTGTTGTTGCACTAATTATGGATCACTGTTTATAGGGAGAGGGCCGTGAAGCGATTGCAGACTGCTGGGTACGGTTACAGTTCGTTTTCTGCATCCATGGTACGCCACTCAACTCTCCTGTAGCTCGCTCAACGTTGAATTACTTTGCCTGGCCTCTTGATAGACAAGCCACAAACATGGTGACGTTGTGCTGCTGTGATTGTCCTCTTGATAGACAAGTGTCACCATCATGCGTGTTTTCCACGCTCTTCTTTTCTTCTTGTTGACGCTCATAGTATGGCGTGATTTGGGCGTATTCTTGATGCACGAGAGGACAATTTGGTACGCGCCGTTTGTTGCCGCTTGCGCGGCATGGCGCCGGGAAGGTACACTCTTTGACATAAAACTCGACCGGCGGCCAGCCGCTTCAGAGGCTAAGTCCGCGCCGATCGCGACATGGGACAAAAAAACTGGCCAACTCGCCGATTCTCTAAGTCCGGTTATCTGCACAGTCTGGCAACACTGTAGACTGCGGCACCTCTTGGAGGAAAACTTGTCCCATGATAGAAAAACCCTAGGCTGATCACGCCTGTGGTCTAGCGGTAGCGTGCGTTGTTTCTGTTCATAATGTCAGTGGATCGAGAGCAGCTGGCATAAAATTTTTTTATAGCCTCTTCTGTCTGAATGCTGGAGACGTGAATGTAATGGTAGGCAGATTCAATCTATTTCGCTTTCTGACACACCGATATCAAAATTTTATCCAGTAACAATTTTGCGGCAGATTTCCTGCAGACTGTCCTCCTCTGGACGCCGTATGCGGCAAAGCTCCGGGATCCACTGGCTGGCTACCGGCAGCGGCCGTGGCGATAGCAGCGGCGCTGCACTCCCCCGTTCTTTATCGACAAACGCCTGCTAACGCTAATCGCTTTTGATGATTTAAAACGCTTTATTACTAAATGTTGCTCCACAGAAAATTTCTACAATATCCATTCGCGCCCTGAAGCAACGGAGACAGACGCCCTGATTAGTAGGCGGGTATTATATTACATTAATCGGCAAGAGCTGAGTATGGCCCAAAATTAATTTTATAGACTGGGCCGAAATTAAACCACCTCGCTACACTCGATGAATTCATAAATGCTTCATACCTCGTTTCTTTTCCTTTCATACTCAATTATTTGTGCAACTTTTGGTCAATGTTCGGATGTTTTCGTCAAGCCAGAGTGAGCGTCTGTGGTGTAAAGTGTATTACTGTTCTTGTTTCATTCCTTATGGTAAGTCTATGCGATAAACTGTGTGAATACCTTGCAATGCATGCTCTGTAGCAGTGCAGGAAAACTGCACATTTGGAGTTCCATGTATGGGTTCATGAAGTATTTAATGTTGATCGGAAGTGATAGTTAAGGTCATCAGATTTAAACCAGAAAAATTTGTCGTTTTGGAAGTTTCAGAGAACGGAAAGGAATTGTTAACGCCGGTGTTAGAAAACGTCTACAGTTAAATGCTATTGCAAAAATTTAGAAGAAGGGAACTATATTAATCAACATGAGCACTTCATAAACAACCTCCTAACATGTTAGACCTATATGACGAACAAAGCTCAAATTTAAATCGTTGACAGTCGGTTTGAATCTATTCAGGACCTATTTTACAGTGAAGCACCTTGGCATTTGCAAAGCAGACATCCATGATATTAACTTAATTTACTAAGTCGAAATTCGGACGAAGATTGATGTTTAAAGGCATTCTTCAGATTTCGTATGAGGAATTTTTACTAGCATTTTGCAACTCCATTAATTAAAATGGAAAATAAAAGGTTGTAGTCAGCGGCTTCCACCGAGATTGGAACTGCTATGTCATACAGTAAGAGCACCGCAACGCACAAGGGAACCTCTTTTTTTCAAATTTTGCTTTTTTTCTTTTACTTTTTTTGACGATTACCCCTTTTTTCTCTCTTATTTTAAAGCCCCTTAGGAAAATGGCACTAAAAAAAGAAACTAACTGCCACCGCCACTTTTCATCCTATAACAAAAAAAAACATCTGATCCACTTCAGGCGTTGGCTCCTGACTAAATCTACCCCAGAAATCTGCCTATATACCAGGGGAAATTTGGGAATTCAGGGTTAGGGCTAGCCTTACAAACAAAACAAAATCTTCCATTTTCTGAATTTTATTTTTATTTTATTTTACTTTGTTTTGTTTATTTGTGTTGTGTAACTGATCAGACGCCTTCAGCGCGCCGCTGGTAATATGTTGAGTCACGTCTTCTCGAAATTGAAGTGTTCCGTTCAATAGTTCAGAAATGTTAATTGGTTCCAACAGGAAACCTTCTTCACTCTTGGCTTAACACATTCCAGCTGCGAGGCGGGTTGTGGAAAGCACTCCCAAGGAAGTTCGAGAAATATTGTCTGTATTTTGGGTGACGGACAACGACATAATGACGGTCGTTGAGGTATGTCCAAAAATCGAGTACAGAGTCTGCAGTTTGTCCAAATAGGTAGTGAATGGCATGTCCGCGAATCCAGTTCACAGCATTGGTCTTTGTCCGAGGAAAATAGTCACGTCCCGGAACTAATAATGAAAGGGGAGTATTCCGATTCAGAATGTCCCGCGTTAGAAAAGCCACAATACGACGAATATCCTCTGAGCTAACGACGCACTGGCGACAACAGACGGACTATAGTCACTGCGATTTTGCCTGAGCCTCAAAACGCAACCTTAAAACACACAAACAGGTGTTACTTATGTGAAGAACGCCGTTCTTGGAGTCCAGAAATTCAATATACTTTCTAAGTGTCTCATCTTACAGTGGATTATATCGTACGAGTCTTCGATGTGGAAAACGAATGTCAAGTGAATTTAGCGAGGTAATGCCGGCCTACACCCGGAAGTAAATGCACTCTCACAGTGTTGACAAATACTTGCTACGACGCTGCCATTTCTCGGCTCTCTTACGAGGCAGCTCTTCAGCGAAATGCTTGCCGTGATTCTCCGATACGGTTCTTCAGAGTGGAGACGCGCGCGCACGTTTGTTTTTTATGCGGCGTTCTCCCCTGATGGTTTCTGACGCCGCCTTGTGGGCTATGTATACATCTGAGACATTCAATTATCATTAATCCAGAATGATACCAGTTTCAGCTTCCGGCGTGGAAGAAGGCTGTTGACGCCGACATTATATCATTTCAACGTATGGAAAGCAAAACGGGTGATTCAGTGTTCTCATTCGACATAAAGCATGTGAGATAATTTTCTGTAACGTTCATAATCATCTAAAAATACAAACGAAGTAAAATTACATCGGAAGCTTATTCGAACTGAATATAATGTAAGATACCAAACGCTTTGCACCTCGATGTCGAATATGTCCACGTGCAATCTTTTGCAGCATACACATAGAATATCATAATTACCACGAGAATGAAGAAATATGTTGGTAAGGATGGAAGCAAGAAGAGACGCAGTCAACAAATATTCCGTTCCTCATGGCATTCATTTCATTTGAGACGAAGAAGAGGTAAAGCGGGATATTACTTTCGTTAACACGAAAGATATGCCGCACATATTGATAACGAGGAAGTCTGCGTCTTCATACATTTCCTCCTTGAAATATTTATGCTCTATTATATAATAAGTAGCCTGATCATTGTTTCAGTGATGTTACCCTCTTGTTTGACCCCGTAACGATGAACAGATTCCAAATGCATGGCCCTGCATGAAAGTAGTAGCTGTTCGAACCCTTCCTGGGTTGTTTTTTGTGTTTTATTGCTTGGAATTCCTGAAGCAGACCACTGTGCCTTCCCTCCTCGTGGGTTAGGTCTCAAAACTAAACCGCTTTTTATCCAATGGCATAATTTATTCAGACAGCATCAGCACAAGACTATCAAACAAAGTCTTCCATTTACAGTTGCAACACTCTAACCAGCACTGACCGAAGTGTAATCTACGGTCATCGTCCGAAATTAGCAGCTGTCTGCTACTGCGGCAAAGTCCGTACTACACTTTCGATTCCGCAGCACCATTTTATCTGTTAACACTGTGTAGTTGCAGAGTTGTGCCAGCATGTCTGTCCTCACAATGTCGACTTTATGTCTCTCACTTCTCCTGTAGCATTGATCACGAGGAGCCGAAGTAAATGAGTTTATTCTGCATGACGTAACATTCAGTATTCCCTTCTTTCATAGCCACTCTTCATGTGCACCGATACTAAATAGGGATGTGAAAACTCTTGAAAGTGAGAGAATGACAACAATAATCGTAACAAGAACAAGCAAATTATGAATGATGTTTATTCCAACGCAGAACGAGAATGGCTTTAAATATAAAAATCTATATCTACACTCCTGGAAATTGAAATAAGAACACCGTGAATTCATTGTCCCAGGAAGGGGAAACTTTATTGACACATTCCTGCGGTCAGATACATCACATGATCACACTGACAGAACCACAGGCACATAGACACAGGCAACAGAGCATGCACAATGTCGGCACTAGTACAGTGTATATCCACCTTTCGCAGCAATGCAGGCTGCTATTCTCCCATGGAGACGATCGTAGAGATGCTGGATGTAGTCCTGTGGAACGGCTTGCCATGCCATTTCCACCTGGCGCCTCAGTTGGACCAGCGTTCGTGCTGGACGTGCAGACCGCGTGAGACGACGCTTCATCCAGTCCCAAACATGCTCAATGGGGGACAGATCCGGAGACCTTGCTGGCCAGGGTAGTTGACTTACACCTTCTAGAGCACGTTGGGTGGCACGGGATACATGCGGACGTGCATTGTCCTGTTGGAACAGCAAGTTCCCTTGCCGGTCTAGGAATGGTAGAACGATGGGTTCGATGACGGTTTGGATGTACCGTGCACTATTCAGTGTCCCCTCGACGATCACCAGTGGTGTACGGCCAGTGTAGGAGATCGCTCCCCACACCATGATGTCGGGTGTTGGCCCTGTGTGCCTCGGTCGTATGCAGTCCTGATTGTGGCGCTCACCTGCACGGCGCCAAACACGCATACGACCATCATTGGCACCAAGGCAGAAGCGACTCTCATCGCTGAAGACGACACGTCTCCATTCGTCCCTCCAGTCACACCTGTCGCGACACCACTGGAGGCGGGCTGCACGATGTTGGGGCGTGAGCGGAAGACGGCCTAACGGTGTGCGGGACCGTAGCCCAGCTTCATGGAGACGGTTGCGAATGGTCCTCGCCGATACCCCAGGAGCAACAGTGTCCCTAATTTGCTGGGAAGTGGCGGTGCGGTCCCCTACGGCACTGCGTGGGATCCTACGGTCTTGGCGTGCATCCGTGCGTCGCTGCGGTCCGGTCCCAGGTCGACGGGCACGTGCACCTTCCGCCGACCACTGGCGACAACATCGATGTACTGTGGAGACCTCACGCCCCACGTGTTGAGCAATTCGGCGGTACGTCCACCCGGCCTCCCGCATGCCCACTATACGCCCTCGCTCAAAGTCCGTCAACTGCACATACGGTTCACGTCCACGCTGTCGCGGCATGCTACCAGTGTTAAAGACTGCGATGGAGCTCCGTATGCCACGGCAAACTGGCTGACACTGACGGCGGCGGTGCACAAATGCTGCGCAGCTAGCGCCATTCGACGGCCAACACCGCGGTTCCTGGTGTGTCCGCTGTGCCGTGCGTGTGATCATTGCTTGTACAGCCCTCTCGCAGTGTCCGGAGCAAGTATGGTGGGTCTGACACACCGGTGTCAATGTGTTCTTTTTTCCATTTCCAGGAGTGTATATCCATATCTATTGATCTTTGAGTTGGCACAATGCAAATATATTCTTAGCATTTTGTTACTGAATTTAGTTCTGGATGTTTGCAGAGAAAAGGAAAAGTCGGTACTTCTCGCTAGTGTAATATAATGTGAACCAGCAACTACCTTTTCCTTAGAACACGACTCAAGCAGGTCCCCAAGTAGGTACCAAAGCACTGCCGCATTCTGTTCCCTGACATTGCTCTGATGACGGTTAATGCAGATAGTTCCGATTATGAAATACAAAACGTATTGCAGGTTACTTCCTAGGATAGTATCATTAAATTTGCGTTGTAGACGGCACATGAACGTGACGACTATCCATATTACTCATCAATATAAAAAGACAATATTATGGGAATTTAGCAGGATTACTCAACATGAATTCTGAAATTGGGTGACTGACCGCACAGGTGCTAAACGTCGTCAAGAGTATACTATGTCCTAATCGCATTAGGAATATGAAGATCGTCTTCGACAGCTCGCAACTTTCACATTGCTTTCTCCACCCTACTCCAGACAGCCCTCGGTGGAGTTGCACTACGCTGCGATGTGGTGTCACCGCCAGACACCACACTTGCTAGGTGGTAGCTTTAAATCGGCCGCGGTCCATTAGTACATGTCGGACCCGCGTGTCGCAACTGTCAGTGATCGCAGACCGAGCGCCAGCACACGGCAGGTCTAGAGAGACGTACTAGCACTCGCCCCAGTAGTACGGACGACTTCGCTAGCGATGCACACTGACGAAGCCTCGCTCATTTGCAGAGCAGATAGTTAGAATAGCCTTCAGCTAAGTCAATGGCCACGACCTAACAAGGCGCTATTAGTAACATTGCATGTATCTACAGAGTCTCACTTGTATCGTCAAGAGCGATGTACAACAATGATGGATTAAAGTTAAGTATTCCAGCAGCTACGTACTTTTCTTTATAGCATTCATTACGGATCCTGTTTCAGACCTATCTCTAGCCTGCGTGGGTTAACGCGTGCATATCGGCTTCCTCACTCAGGTAGTGTTCGTAGTGTTGGCTAACTGCTAACACTACATGCCAATGTAACGGAAGGCCTTCAATCCGACAACAGACCACATATTGAAAAATACAAGCGAATTCTCTTGCAGCGTAAGCTTATTGTAACTAATCTAAAAATTATTGGAGAGGAACATTGTCCCATTCAAAAAAAGTAATATGTTACGCCCTGTTGACGTCAAACGGACATTATCTATGTCCTGTCTTGTGTCCTACTCATCTATTATATCAAGTGTACTATCAAAATGATTATATATAATTAATGATAATGTAATGCATTGATACCAGATGGTGCGTTCACAACAGTATTGATGCGAAAATAAAACAGAAGTTCGCAAAAGTGCAGTTGTGCATTTTCGTACGTTTTCACCTCGAGATGTACAGTCGTGCTCAAAAGTATCCGAACGACCTGAATTGCATTTCGCCTGATTCGCATGCAAACGGCATAACGCAGCTGTCTAGCAGGTCCTCTAATCGCTCCTTGGCCGGCCGTAGTGGCCGTGCGGTTCTAGGCGCTACAGACTGGAGCCGAGCGACCGCTACGGTCGCAGGTTCGAATCCTGCCTCGGGCATGGATGTGTGTGATGTCCTAAGGTTAGTTAGGTTTAATTAGTTCTAAGTTCTAGGCGACTGATGACCTCAGAAGTTAAGTCGCATAGTGCTCAGAGCCATTCTAATCGCTCCTTGGTACAGTCGTTTGACTGGTTCCAACAAGTCACCACTAGAAAACACTGCTTTGTATCGCAATAACTAAAGATGTAAAGTAATACCATGATACTAAAAATATCAGGGAACACCTTATCACAGATAAGACTGTCCTTAAGGCTTGTAAGCTCACATTTATTACAATAAATGACATACCTGAAATGTTACCACTCTCATTATTACGTCAGATTGGTAATGCACGTAGTACGTTCGTCGTATTCATGATTTCCTCTTCAAGGTAACACACCGTACTTATTATTTAACACAAAACGACTTTAAAAATTTAAGTTATTCACGAGCAGCTAGTTGAAAATATGTATGAACTTCAAATGACACGACGAACCGTCTTGTTCCGTATATTTATTCAAACCCAGCTAATGCAGACTAAGCAAAGATTTCGTGAGTGACGGAAACTAACAGTCATTCCTGATTAGGCATACAGAGAGTGATATACCTCGATTTTAGACAGTATCAGTTAGCAAATATCAACTTTAAATTGCATAACGCAAACATTTTTAACAGACGCGAATTCCTACCCAGCATCTATTGTCCCTGTTAACGAACTACGAGAGATGTTAAATATTGCTTCTTCACAAGTAACTTACTTGAAATGCCGTGATTTAAAGCTTTGTGTTGGACACGGATTCGAACCCAGAACCTAATCGGATTGCTATCGAAGCACAGTCAAATGTGACATATCGGATTTTCGTGGCAGTAGCTAGATGTTTTAACTGAAATGACGAGGCGAAACATTAATCGTTTCCTTCCCAGGCACCAACCCGGCACCTATCGCTGTTATATTCTAGAGAAAACGAACGTTAAATATGGGTTTGTTGCACCAGCAGTGACGTGTGAGCATGTTTGAACTAGAAATAATACGACGAAGAGTTCAGCGCTCACTGGGAATAGAGCCCCACACATATCGTTGTTGACTACACACAAAGAGACGTCAGTTACCGAATTTTTCTCCACCAGCTGCTCATAATAACATCTTGAACTTACAGTCATCTCGCAAATAGTTCTGTGTCTCACTGGGAGTTAAAAACATCAGATATCGTTAGTGTTGACAACGAATGAAGATACATTAAAAATCAAAATAATTATCCACCAGCAGATAGGTGTTCTCATGCTAGAGCTTGATAATACCTAATTAAATCTTTAGTGCCGGGCCAGGATTCGATCCCATTGTGGAGATGTTGAGGAATCTGCAGTTTTGAACAAACAACAAATTGCAGCCGAGCTGTATTGTCACGAAGTGATCAAATTCCGCGTTAAGGGCGGTCTGAGTTGCATTCCCAGTT
Organism: Schistocerca americana; assembly: GCF_021461395.2. Lineage (NCBI taxonomy): Eukaryota > Metazoa > Arthropoda > Insecta > Orthoptera > Acrididae > Schistocerca > Schistocerca americana. Next base: position 13,408 of record NW_025726225.1, on the reverse strand, counting down.
CAGAACCAATTTTATCGACATACAGAAGCTCAGATAAAACATGGGATAAGTTTCCTGTGACCATACATAGCGTTTGTTTCGTCACTTGAAATAAATAACTAATATAAGAAAGGTTGCTGGTGATAGAGTTTCTACCTGTCGCCACTCCAGACTTTATTGTGGTTCAACCTACCGTCTACTTGGTAGAGAACGAATATCATCTTTAATGTGAATTTTCAGACCACACTGCCATTATATCTTCTTCACTTGGTGTAGCCAGGAGAGAATGGAATCTGTCTCTCCCTATCTAAAATCATTGACAGAAGTGGGAATCGAACCCAAACCATAGGTATAACAACCTACCATCCGTCCAACAGACCACGAAATCCTCTTCTCTGCGACTCCTTTTTCTATCGTAACGCCGTTGCGCCACACTGGATGAGAATTTTGACACACAGGCTCCCTATAGCAATTTGCAGCATGTTCAGTAAATTCATTTACTTGGTTGACCGAATCACCATGAACTAGCTGTCTCGGCTACCCAGTGCATACATTCGACTCCGTTTTGTAATCACCGAAATAAAATGACGTAACTGCCACCTACACAGAACTGCCAACAGTGTAGGATGCAGAAGTTTAAATAGGAAGTGTTCCTTTCCACTTGAGCTATTCTATTGCGCTATCTGTTTGTAGAAAACGTCGTTCAGGCCAATAGAAAAGCTGTAACTGTTTGTCTCTCAGAAGTCAAGACCTGGCCATATGCATAAACTCACAGTGCTGTGGAATCCAAAAGTTCTGGAGGAATAGTTGTCGAGCACATGTATAGTATCGGTGCACATGAAGAGTGGCTATGAAAGAAGGGAATACTGAATGTTACGTCATGCATAATACACTCATTTACTTCGGCTCCTCGTGATCAACGCTACAGGAGAAGTGAGATACATAAAGTCGACATTGTGAGGACAGACATGCTGGCACAACTCTGCAACTACACAGTGTTAACAGATAAAATGGTGCTGCGGAATCGAAAGTGTAGTACGGACTTTGCCGCAGTAGCAGACAGCTGCTAATTTCGGACGATGACCGTAGATTACACTTCGGTCAGTGCTGGTTAGAGTGTTGCAACTGTAAATGGAAGACTTTGTTTGATAGTCTTGTGCTGATGCTGTCTGAATAAATTATGCCATTGGATAAAAAGCGGTTTAGTTTTGAGACCTAACCCACGAGGAGGGAAGGCACAGTGGTCTGCTTCAGGAATTCCAAGCAATAAAACACAAAAAACAACCCAGGAAGGGTTCGAACAGCTACTACTTTCATGCAGGGCCATGCATTTGGAATCTGTTCATCGTTACGGGGTCAAACAAGAGGGTAACATCACTGAAACAATGATCAGGCTACTTAGTATATAATAGAGCATACATATTTCAAGGAGGAAATGTATGAAGACGCAGACTTCCTCGTTATCAATATGTGCGGCATATCTTTCGTGTTAACGAAAGTAATATCCCGCTTTACCTCTTCTTCGTCTCAAATGAAATGAATGCCATGAGGAACGGAATATTTGTTGACTGCGTCTCTTCTTGCTTCCATCCTTACCAACATATTTCTTCATTCTCGTGGTAATCATGATATTCTATGTGTATGCTGCAAAAGATTGCACGTGGACATATTCGACATCGAGGTGCAAAGCGTTTGGTATCTTACATTATATTCAATTCGAATAAGCTTCCGATGTAATTTTACTTCGTTTGTATTTTTAGATGATTGTGAACGTTACAGAAAATTATCTCACATGCTTTATGTTGAATGAGAAACATTGAATGACCCGTTTTGCTTTCCATACGTTGAAATGATATAATGTCGGCGTCAACAGCCTTCTTCCACGCCGGAAGCTGAAACTGGTATCATTCTGGATTAATGATAATTGAATGTCTCAGATGTATACATAGCCCACAAGGCGGCGTCAGAAACCATCAGGGGAGAACGCCGCATAAAAAACAAACGTGCGCGCGCGTCTCCACTCTGAAGAACCGTATCGGAGAATCACGGCAAGCATTTCGCTGAAGAGCTGCCTCGTAAGAGAGCCGAGAAATGGCAGCGTCGTAGCAAGTATTTGTCAACACTGTGAGAGTGCATTTACTTCCGGGTGTAGGCCGGCATTACCTCGCTAAATTCACTTGACATTCGTTTTCCACATCGAAGACTCGTACGATATAATCCACTGTAAGATGAGACACTTAGAAAGTATATGTAATTTCTGGACTCCAAGAACGGCGTTCTTCACATAAGTAACACCTGTTTGTGTGTTTTAAGGTTGCGTTTTGAGGCTCAGGCAAAATCGCAGTGACTATAGTCCGTCTGTTGTCGCCAGTGTGTCGTTAGCTCAGAGGATATTCGTCGTATTGTGGCTTTTCTAACGCGGGACATTCTGAATCGGAATACTCCCCTTTCATTATTAGTTCCGGGACGTGACTATTTTCCTCGGACAAAGACCAATGCTGTGAACTGGATTCGGAGACATGCCATTCACTACCTATTTGGACAAACTGTAGACTCTGTACTCGATTTTTGGCTCTGAGCACTATGGGACTTAACATCTGTTGCCATCAGTCCCCTAGAACTTAGAACTACTTAAACCTAACTAACCTAAAGACATCACAAACATCCATGCCCGAGGCAGGATTCGAACCTGCGACCGTAGCAGTCGCGCGGTTCCGGACTGCGCGCCTAGAACGGCTAGACCACCGCGGCCGGCTACTCGATTTTTGGACATACCTCAACGACCGTCATTTTGTCGTTGTCCGTCACCCAAAGTACAGACAATTTTTCTCGAACTTCCTTGGGAGTGCTTTCCACGACCCGCCTCGCAGCTGGAATGTGTTAAGCCAAGAGTGAAGAAGGTTTCCTGTTGGAACCAATTAACATTTCTGAACTATTGAACGGAACACTTCAATTTCGAGAAGACGTGACTCAACATATTACCAGCGAGGCGCAGAAGGCGTCTGATCAATTACACAACACAAATAAACAAAACAAAAAAAAAATGAAAATAAAAATAAAATTCAGAAAAAGGAAGATTTTGTTTTGTTTGTAAGGCTAGCCCTAACCCTGTATTCCCTAATTTCCCCTGGTATATAGGCAGCTCTCTGGGGTAGATTTAGTCAATAGTCAACACCTGAAGTGGATCAGATGTTTATTTTGTTATAGGATGAAAAGTGGCGGTGGCAGTTAGTTTCTTTTTTTAGTGCCATTTTCCTAAGGAGCTTTAAAATAAGAGAGAAAAAAGGGGCAATCGTCAAAAAAAGTAAAAGAAAAAAAGCAAAATTGAAAAAAAAGAGGTTCCCTTGTGCGTTGCGGTGCTCATACTGTATGACATAGCAGTTCCAATCTCGGTGGAAGCCGCTGACTACAACCTTTTATTTTCCATTTTAATTAATGGAGTTGCAAACTGCTAGTAAAAATTCCTTATACGAAATCTGAAGAATGTCTTTAAACATCAATCTTCGTCCGAATTTCGACTTAGTAAATTAAGTTAATATCATGGATGTCTGCTTTGCAAATGCCAAGGTGCTTCACTGTATAATGAATTCTACTCTGTAAATGATGAAAGTCTATATGAATGCAGCTTGCCGCTAACTTGGTGTAATGTTTTGTCTGTGCAGAAGTGTATCTGTCGCCTTTATCGCTCTTTCACCCTCACACATAAATCGGTACAATAAAGTCAGGGCTTCGTGTTTTCTTATTAGGCTGATCCGTGAAAAGACAGACAAACAATTATGCTAATGGACGATTCTGAGTAATTTCTCGAATTTCATTCGCTCTCTCTCTCTCTCTCTCCTTTATCTGTGTACAGTTTAACTATATTATTTACGTGAAATCAGCCTAGTAGAATCTCTGGTGGAGCCCTTCGTCTTAATATTCAGCGGCTGGCTTGCTAGAAAAGATCGTTACATTTGTTATTATTGTTAAGCGCTGCATTCAGTTGGGAAAATCGATCGTTTGAACAATTCGTTCAGTTTACGACAGATCTAAAATTTCAGATGTGGACGAAGCCTTTTTGGACGATTTATAAAAACTCAGAGATTGCAGGCTCTCTTCGTCACAGCTGAAACTTCCCAATTAATTACAGGGCCCAGACAATCGTCAATGATTCAGACAGAGAACTCATTCGGCATTCACTCTAGAATAAAATGGTCACAAACCTTATTTCTGAGGAAAATTGTATATTGAATACATTTCCGTACATGTTACGTTTTGTGTGGGTTCCAAGTCTCATGCAATTTGCTTTTACAGGTTTTTTCTAACTCTTTACTTATCACGCTAGCGGCACAAACTTCCTAGCTCGCTTTAGCGCGAAGACGAGTAAATAAATCTCTTTTAGCAATCCGAAAATCTTCCAACCGATACTTCCGAAGCTGTTCCTTCTTCCCACTATAATAACCATGGAGCATACATTTCTGTACCTCTGTTGTTCCAAAGAATAAACGTACTAGAAAAATACCTTGGCGTCGACGAGCTGTCGGCGCATATATTACTAGAAAATCTGATCAGATACTTTTCAAACGTAAATACATGTGGATGATTTGGTTGACCATTATTAGTTATTGCGTGGTAGAGGGTAATTTTCCGTGGGTAGATTACTACTGTAAAATAGGTCCTGAAAAGATTCAAACCGACTGTCAACGATATAAATTTGAGCTTTGTTCGTCATATAGGTCTAACATGTTAGGAGGTTGTTTATGAAGTGCTCATGTTGATTAATATAGTTCCCTTCTTCTAAATTTTTGCAATAGCATTTAACTGTAGACGTTTTCTAACACCGGCGTTAACAATTCCTTTCCGTTCTCTGAAACTTCCAAAACGACAAATTTTTCTGGTTTAAATCTGATGACCTTAACTATCACTTCCGATCAACATTAAATACTTCATGAACCCATACATGGAACTCCAAATGTGCAGTTTTCCTGCACTGCTACAGAGCATGCATTGCAAGGTATTCACACAGTTTATCGCATAGACTTACCATAAGGAATGAAACAAGAACAGTAATACACTTTACACCACAGACGCTCACTCTGGCTTGACGAAAACATCCGAACATTGACCAAAAGTTGCACAAATACTTGAGTTTGAAAGGAAAAGAAACGAGGTATGAAGCATTTATGAATTCATCGAGTGTAGCGAGGTGGTTTAATTTCGGCCCAGTCTATAAAATTAATTTCGGGCCATACTCAGCTCTTGCCGATTAATATAATATAATACCCGCCTACTAATCAGGGCGTCTGTCTCCGTTGCTTCAGGGCGCGAATGGATATTGTAGAAATTTTCTGTGGAGCAACATTTAATAATAAAGCGTTTTAAATCATCAAAAGCGATTAGCGTTAGCAGGCGTTTGTCGATAAAGAACGGGGGAGTGCAGCGCCGCTGCTGTCGCCACGGCCGCTGCCGGTAGCCAGCCAGTGGATCCCGGAGCTTTGCCGCATACGGCGTCCAGAGGAGGACAGTCTGCAGGAAATCTGCCGCAAAATCGTTACTGGATAAAATTTTGATATCGGTGTGTCAGAAAGCGAAATAGATTGACTCTGCCTACCATTACATTCACGTCTCCAGCATTCAGACAGAAGAGGCTATAAAAAAATTTTATGCCAGTTGCTCTCGATCCACTGACATTATGAACAGAAACAACGCACGCTACCGCTAGACCACAGGCGTAATCAGCCTAGGGTTCTTCTATCATGGGACAAGTTTTCCTCCAGGAAGTGCCGCAGTCTACAGTGTTGCCAGACTGTGCAGATAACCGGACTTAGAGAATTAGCGAGTTGGCCAGTTTTTTTGTCCCATGTCGCGATCGGCGCGGACTTAGCCTCTGTAGCGGCTGGCCGCCGGTCGAGTTTTATGTCAAAGAGTGTACATGGGATTTCCCGGTTGGTTTAATATTTCCGATGGCAGATAGGAATACAGATCGACAGACGGAATATTAGATGAGCTTTTCGCCTTCCAATTCTTCTGCGGCGTTGTTCTGTGCCTTCGCCAAGAATTCCTTGAACAGTGACGTGCGTCAGCTGTGTTTAACTGTCTGGAGCGTTGAACTGGCTGCACGTGGCTCGGCATTGTCGCCTTCGGCGTCGCCCATTGTGCTACGCTGTCACTGTCAGCGGTAACCAGATTACAAGGTGTTTCCTTGCAGCCGCTCGACCCTTCTGCCCAGGGGCTGCGAAGCCTGGTCCCTTGTGACCGGTAAGCTCCCCTTTCTCTCTCTATCTTGTGTTCAGCCTCTCAAAGTTCCTTGTCGTTTCTGTGTACAGAACTTTAAAGTACATTTTAGAAACAAATACAAATCTTCCCTACTTACATTCATTTACATGTTATTATAGTAAAGCCCTTGTTGCTGGTCACCTCCCGTGACCTTTCCATACATCACAATTTACTGCAGAACTTGTCAATCGTTCCATCGTTGTTTTCATTTAAAAGGACTGAGTTATTTTACTCAATTCAGTTATAAAAGTTACATCCACTTTTATTAAATGGTTCAAATGGCTCTGAGCACTATGGAACTTAACATTTATGGTCATCAGTCCCCTAGAACTTAGAACTACTTAAACCTAACTAACCTAAGGACATCACACAACACCCAGTCATCACGCACTTTTATTACAATAGTAAGCAAAACAATATAACCCATACCCGCGGTGGTCTAACAGCTCTAGGCGCTCAGTCCGGAACCTCGCGACTGCTACGGTCGCAGGTTTGAATCCTGCCTCGGGCATTGATGTGTGTGATGTCCTTAGGTTAGTTAGGTTTAAGTCGTTCTAAGTTCTAGGGGACTGGTGACCACAGCTGTTAAGTCCCATAGTGCTCAGAGCCATTTGAACCATTTTCGCATTCGGAGGAGAAAGCTGGGGACTGACATTTGGTGAGAAGACACCGCAGCAACGAGAAACGCCTTTCGTTTACTGATGTCCACCTCAATTTCTGTATCATGTCCGTTACACTTTCTCCCCTATTTCTCGATGATACAAAACGAGTTGTCCTCCTTTGAACTCTCTCGATGTACTCCGGTAATCCTATCGGGTAAGGATCCCACACCGAGCAGCAGTACTCCACAAAAGGACGAACAAGCGTAGTGTATAGGCAATCTCTGTAGTAGATCTGGTGCGTCTTCCAAGTGTACTGCCAATAAAACACGGTCTTTGGTTTTCCATCACCACAACATTTTCTATGTGTTCTTTCCGATTTAATTTGGACGTAATTGTATTTCCTAGGTATTTAGTTGAATTTACGGCCTTTAGATTTGACTGATTTATCGTGTAACCGGAGTTAACGGATTCCGTTCAGCACTTATTATTTAGGGTCAGTTATCAATTTTCGCACCATACACATCACATTTTGGAATTGGTTTTGATCTTCTGACGACTTTATACTAGACGATAAACGACAGCATCATCTGCAAGCAACCTAAGCTGCTACCAGATTGGCTCCTAAATCGTTTATATAGGTAACGAACAGCAGAGGGCCTATAACACTACCTTGGGGAACGCCAGGAATCACTTCTATTTTACTCGATGAGTTTCTGTCAATTACTACGAACTTCCCTGACAGGGAATCAGTAATCCAGTCGCATAAATGAGACAATATTCCATGAACATATAATCGGATTACAAGCCATTCGTGAAGTACGCTGTCAAAAGGCTTCTGGAAATCTAGAAATTCGGAATTACTTTGAAATTCCCAGTCTATTGGACTCAACACAACTTGTGAGTAAAGAGGTAGTTGTGTTTCAGAAAAACGATGTTTTCTAAATCCGTATTTAGTATGTGTCAATACAAATATATTCTGAAACATTAGACGTTATTTATATTACCGCTTGATTTGAAAACGAAGGATGAAATAAATATTTGTCTATTTATTTACGAATATGTGGCTCGGCAGGAACTTAAGAGGGCAGCTTAAATCGCCATCACTGAAACAAGGAGCAGGGAAATGTATATTCTTCGTTGTCACATATACTGTGCTACTTGAGGAGGGTAGGGAGAAGAGCAGGTGTTGTGAATGCGCAAGGCGAGGTGCTTTTTCTATCACTACAGCTTGGATCAGACGCGTATTTTAGGTTAAAAGCCTTGTATTTGAAATAAACAGGATATTGCTTTGTCTCGCAGTCCCGTTTTATGTGGTTTTGAAACACTCTGATCGAAGGTTTGTTCTCACCTCGTTTACCCGTTAGAAACTGACTTCACACGTTAGGTTTTACTAACATAATAGTGTAGAAAGAATGCTTACTTAGCGACAAGTTCCCATGTCGATGATTTATTCATTGGAGATCGTCACAACTAAAATAAACTTTCATGGAATAGCGTCTATGCGATGACGATGACCAGATAGAGGCCGATATACTGGCCCTCACTTAAAACCTTCTTCCATTTTACTCTGTTTTTTCTGAGAACAGACACTGATTGCTGACAGTATTTCAGCGATGGGTTCGTCCTCTACGATGGTAACGCGGAACAACGCACACATCTCGTGAATACCTGTCCGCATCTCGTGATCTCGCTGTCGCCTTCTCGCTTCCTGAGTACGGGCTCCCGGGTTCGATTCCCGGCGGGGTCAGGGATTTTCAGCTTCCTCGACATGACTGGGTGTTTGTGTTGTACTCATCATTTCATCATCATTCTCGAAAGTGGCGAGATTGGACTGAGCAAAGGTTGGGATTTTGTAAGGGCGCTGACAACCGCACAGTTGAGCGCCCAACAGACCAAACATCATCATCATCATCATCATCGTGAACACCACAAGAGGGCCTTTCTCGATTAATGGGGCCACCATACTGTGAACAGCATGCCAGTGACTCAAAACGCATTACATGTGAACGGTGCATTGGACGAGCAACTGTATTCTGGCAGTATGGAGGATGCAATATAAATACCATATTTCACCACAGTATATTACTTGTCCAAGCATGATATAGTGAGTGAACGTCACAGGAGTTTTCAGGCAATCCCAGAGGCAAACAGTAGGCAACACCACTTAGATTAAGGTTGCCTGTGGGCTGAGCAAACCACCTACTAAGAGGAGTCATACAAGTCTGATGCCCCCGAAACGCCTGGTTGATCCACAGGACAGAACAGGTTGTTGGAATAGTGGAAAGGGGACCAAAAATGAACTGCTGTCAGTTACACTCGAACTATTATATCTTTATTTAGTTTCCCAAACATTACAGCGCAAATTTCCGAGCTTAACTATCGACTGAATATGTCACACAGTCTTGTGTCTTGAGGGCACAACCTCTTTAATTTTGAAAACGGCTGAAGGCCCATGATTCAAAACACAACTACAATAAATTTTTACAAGGCAGAAAGCCCAAGGCTTTATCCTTAAATAATTCTTTTAAGTGAGGCTGAAGGTCCAAACAATGTAAGATTTAACAATTAAGGCATTTAAATTTTAAGACAGCTGAAGTCCCATGATTAAAAAACTCAACTACAATAAATTCTCAAAAGGCAGAAGGTCCAAAGCTTCATCCAGAAAAAAAAATATTTAAAATGAGGCAGAAGGCCCAAACAATCCAAGACTCAACAAATAAGAAATTTTAATTTTAAGACAGCTGAAGGCCCTTGATTGAAAAACACAACTACAGTGAATTTTGAAAAGGCATAAGGTCCAAAGTTTTATCAAAAAAATAATTAAATGAGGCTGAGGGCCCGAACAATGCAAGACTTGACAAGCAAGGAACTTTCAATTTTAAGATGGCTGAAGGCCCATTATTTAAAACCCAACTAAAAGCATACAGATTCAAACCATAGACTATGGGCCATTAAAATGCACGATCAAACACCAATGAGAAAAGGCTGTACAGCCAGCGGCACTCAGAAGTTTCCAGGAGTTGGTCTGCATTTGAAATATTAACGTTCGCTTAGGGGAGACAGGTAGTAGGCCCAGCTATATCCGATCCGCCGACAACCCATCCAAGAGACAGTCAACGGACCCACTGACAAGACGACTTGCTTTACACCCAAGCAGTGCATAAGGAACTCCAAAGAAAAATGTGAAAGGTGTAGCCATCCACAACCAAGTATGCATAAGCTGTCAAAACTACACACACGTGTTGGACAGCGACAACATGGTGAGGAAACGACACTGCCTGAATTTTACGTCAATGGCCAGGGCAGGTAAAAACGCTAACGGCCACAAGGCAGAAAATTCCGCGGGTGCACTTGGACTTCAAATAACCAGAATACAGTTAAACACCGCCAGATGATGGCCAAACTATCGCCAACTCAAACACTCGCTGATGCTCACGGGAATACCCCCAACAGCCAACCATGAAAACCAATGGCACAATGTGAACAGACTAGCTTCGGTAATTAAATCATCACTCAACTTTGACGTCCTGGGTTGGTGAGCCGTGAATCTCATAGCAATCGGAACAGCTCCCACACACTCCGACACTGCAGAGAAACCGCCAGCAGGCCCAGCCCACTGGGCCGCGCGGAGACTACCTGGCTGATCCACACCTCAGAGCCAGTACGCTGACAAAATTTAAAATAACTTGTCAGTCAAAATCACACAAACCACACAAAGTGTCATGAACACTTGCATGAAGAACTAAAGAATGTTAACGGCAGTGACTGTACAATAACAGGAACAAACCACGAGGTGGCACACACAGCCAACCCATAAGCGATCGCCGGCCAAATACACGTCATTCGGCAAGACGACCGACCGACAACCAACCAAAGTCAACCCCACTCCAATCGTGTGTGTCAGCAACCATCGGGCGAGTCATGGCAGTCCAGACCACACTGCTGCCACGCCCGGACTGAACATGTGCCGCATGCCAACTCAACCACTGCCAGGCCCAAACTAACTGCTGGCACTTTCTAACTGAAACCACGACACACAACGACCTGGAAGTCATAGCAGTCAGCAGAGATAATACGCCAGGGCTTATATCGATAAGTGCCGCTGCTGCCGCTCACGGGCAGGCAAGGCAGCAACTCAGTGACACCAGGAATTGAAATTAACATAACGAGGTGGTAGTACAGTAAAAACAGGATGTCGAATGAGATATGGCATGAACACGAGCCACTCACGGCTCAGCCCCCTAGCACAGTTTCCGCTGGTAGGCACTTCAAGGAGCACTTTTTTCTGAGTAAATATTATATTTCTAGTGGCATACATCACTGTCGCCTATCCTGAGATGTTCTTATAATTTCATGAGGTCGGAAATGCTGTTCACACACCTACAACCAATAATCCACATCGCAGTAATGCAGGAGCAGTTAACATCGTCTAAATAATGAGAAACTAGACTACAACAGCTTTTTTTTTACAAACTTTCATTTTTGTGAATGCTGAGTATTACATTTTATAATTATTTCTAGTAGATGCTTGTGAACTGTTAGTTGAGTTATCATAACGATCTCGGCGTCCGGCCATTTACATTAGGCCACCTGTTCTTCCCCAAGCCGTGATGTTCAAAAACCAGGCAAATAGAGCCATTTCTCATATAACCTAGTAGCAAGATGGAAACATCTACTCGTTTTGCCTTCCTTTCAATTGAGATTCGAGAACCTTGCCATAAGTCTACATTAATCCAGTACCTGCTAAACACTTTGTCTTGCTAAATTTCTACGATCAGCTCGCGACCCACCGAAAAGATGCCGAGACCAACGTGTGAACTGAACAATCGCAAATGATAAGTGGCCAGTTATTAACGTAAGTAACGTGTGAACGGTTACATTTCACCTGACTGGACAAAGACGGTTTCGCAAGTACGTTGGGCAGCTTTCTATATACAGTCGCGACACTTACTGCCGTGAAAGTTGTTACCATTTGACAGCTCGAGTGACACTAGCGTCCCTAGCGGCCAGAAAGCTCGCATTCCTCTGACGGCAGCTGCGACGCAACAATAATGCTTGCTTTTAATTCGCTTTGTACGTAATGTACAAAATAGTATATTTTTGCGTCACAAGTGTTAGGAGAACAGCGAGAGACATAAATAATCGTGAAATATAAGTAAACACAGCTCGAACTATTGAATGAAGTGACATAAGCGGCCAGAAAGCTCGAAAGGTCAGAGTTTAATATATACAGTCGTGACACTTACTGCCGTGAAAGTTGTTACCATTTGACAGCTCGAGTGACAGACACTAGCGTCCCTAGCGGCCAGAAAGCTCGCATTCCTCTGACGGCAGTTGCGGCGCAACAATAATGCTTGCTTTTAATTCGCTTTGTACATAATGTACAAAATAGTTAGTATATTTTTGCGTCACAAGTGTTAGGAGAACAGCGAGAGACATAAATAATCGTGAAATATAAGTAAGCAGAGCACGAACTATTGAATGAAGTGACATAAGCTGCAACATATTCTTGAAGAAATAATTAGAAAGTAGCGTACAATCGCACTTACTCCACTGTAAGTAAGAGAATACACACTGTATATCCCACATATGAAGTATATAGATGATCCTCCTTGTGTAAAAATGAAGTGACACATCACTTTTCATTACGTTCTGCTTTGCAGGAAGCCTGGTTCCAAAAATACAATTTCCATCTTATTCTTTTTGGTATCACGTTATCTCAATAAAAAGCATGATTGTTTTAAAACTTTATTATATCCCATTGATACATTTAACGAAAATAAAATTAAATGAATGAATCAGTCCTAACACTTTAGCAACCAAAATGAGCCAGATTCATCACTTTTCTTATTTCTTCTCTTGCTCCTACAGACTAATTCTTGATTTCTGAATTTAATAATGAAAAAGAGCCTCAGTTTCACAAACAGTCTTATTAACACCAGCTTGGTTCAGCACAGCACCCAGGTGGGTGTTCACAAAGAAAGCACCACAATTACTTATGTGGTCATATTCATCAAAAGTAGAAGTCATCTTAGTCTCACAATGAGTTACAAATTCTTTGACATCTTCTGCACAAATAAATAGGCTTCCAAAGTTGCCTTCATAGCTTTTAAAATGACAATAAACTTTGTCATTTCTGTCGAAGTCTTGGCTGCCATCTACAAGTACTGTCCTACATGTATAACAGTCATGAATTGTAAGCAGTTTCTTTAATACATAACCAAACACGTATCTCATGCTGTTTGCCTCTCCGAGGTGTGTTTGAACTTCCACATTTGGTAGTCTGATCACTGAACTCGTGTCACTGATGTCCAACAGTGGTGAAACAAGTAATTTGGGCGCTGCTTTCATATCCACTATTGTCTGAACCCAGTTGATCCCCTCACAGTTGGAGGTAGCTACACTGTGTGTGACCATTAATTTGCTTAAAGCACAATTACTGAATGCAGCACAAAACTGTCGTGGTGATGGGTTGCTACAAAAACCGCCTTTATGCCTTATCACCGAGAAAAAGTTTTCCAGTGGATCTTGATTAATTTTGCGTGTTAATAAATATAACTTGGTTCCATCCA